>NW_028327171.1:8750000-10000000 GCF_987537825.1 Furipterus horrens
TGTGGGGGCGCTGGAGCCAGCTGCACAACAGGCACCCTCCTCGCCGGACAGTCCTTTTCTTGTCACCGGTTCCAAATGCCTGGGCTGCAGACCTGCTATTCAGGGCCTGGGGGCCTCTCAGGCCCACGGGAGGCATGAGGGGCCAGGCAGTGGCCTGAGGTGACATTCTAGGGCCTGGGAGGGCTGCCTCCCCCCGCCCCAATGCCCCTCACTGGCAGCCAGTGGTTAAGCTGAGAGGGATTTGCACATGAAGCCCCAGAGAGAGGAGCTTATCAGCAACCTACTACCCGCCTGGCTTCCTTACTCCCTTTCCTGGTGTCTTGGAGAAGAAACAGCGTTGTCCCATTCTGCTGACACTGAGGACTTGCCCGCCCGTAGAGTCTTGTGGCTGGCAAGAAAGGGAAAGGGCCAGGAGAGTATAAGTGACAGGAGGGTGACCCTTTCCTGAGGGCAGACAAGGCCCAGGACTGGGTCCGCTCTGGCCCAGCCCACCTGAACCTCCGCACGTATCCAGGGCCCCACGTGTGCTCCTGCCTGTTCTACATTCCAGCTCAGGGGCCCAGCTGTCCCCAAGGAGCAGACGGCTGGCAGCCTGCGTCCCACAGGAAGCCAGGTCCCCGTCATTGCCCAGTGGGCGGTGCATTCCAGAGGCCCCTTGGGAAGCTGCCCCGGATCTCCAGGCCTGGCTGCCTTCCCATCAGGGCCCGGCGGCCTTCTCTCGCTACGTGACTGCCTGCGTGTGCACATGCCTGGCTGTGTGTGGGTGTGCGCCTGGGGGCCCGCAGTGCAGCCGGAGCGCTGCGTGGACCTGTCATCTGAAACAAACCAGCAGGCAGAGACGTCAAAGCCAGTGGCAGTGCCACCCGGTGTGGGGTGAATGTGCTGCTTTTTTTAGCCGGACAACCTGTGAGCAGCAGGAGCTGGGACAGTTGACACAGGTGGTAGAAAGGGGAGGGGGCACTGGCAGAGCACGCTGACGTGGGCAGGGTACCACCCCCTCCCTCGGAGCCAGGGGTTCCTGGGTGGGGGAGAGGAGCCGCTCCCCCCTGATTTTTGGTGTCTGGGATTGTTTTCAAACACGGGGCTGCAATGCCAACTGCTGACGTTGGAAAGCTTTAGGACTTGGGGTGCGTTAAGGCAAAGTAATATCACGTGGGAGGATTGCCTGCATTTTCTTCCTGGGAGGACTCTGCAGGAAGTGAATAGGGCCTTGTGGCTGGGGAGACAAAAATCAAGCAAGGAGAACCCTGGAACAAGCAGACTGAGGGCCAAGTCATCACAGCCTTCCAGCCCACATGGCAGACATGGGGCCACACAAAGGGACTGGGTGGGCAGCAGCGGGTGATGTGGCCACAGGCCCTGTCTGTCAGCTGTCACCCAATAATGCTGCAGAGCAACACAGGGATGGGCACAGCAAGTTAATAATAATAATAGTGAATAATATAATACTTAATAAATAATAATACAAGAACAAATTCTATGTTTCATGTATGCACAGCTGTGAGCTTACTTTTGCCCACCCCTGTATGTACGGCAGTTTGATTCAAGGACAGGCCCATCCTGGAAGGCAACCCTGAAGCATACTGCGTCAGCGCAGAGTTCTGGTTCTTGGCTCAGCCTGACTTCCACATCCCACTCATGGGGAGATGGTTTTGTATTGGCAGGAAGAGCCTTCCATCAGGTGCCTGCTTTGTGGGGCGGGTATCTCACCTGGCTCTGCGTCACACTAGAAGAAATTGATGCAGTGAGTCACTTGCCTGATGGGTTCGGGGATTTGACCACACCCAAACTTCCTACTGCTCCCCCAGAAATGCCTGCGATGCCACAGCCTCTGCCTTCTGGAGCTTCCCTGTGCAAACTCAGCTGGGCACCTGACCCCAAGGGCTAGGGGGGCCCTAATCTGCTCCCTCAGGTCAGTGGATGTGAGTGACCCTTGACATCACCGTTCTCCCCTTCCACACACCTGCCAGGACGCTCACCCCTGCAGCCCCAGCCGACCCACCCTGTGCAGGCCCAGTGTGCCTGCTGCAGTTGTTCTGCCGGCCCCACTTCGGAGCCCACGCAGCACTGCTCTCTGCTGAAAGCTTCTCCTTGCAGGTGCACGGCAGCCTCCTGGGCCTCACTGCCCTAGACCGCGGCTGTGGGGTACCCGGGAACCCACCGCCTCCACAGTGGTGATGAGGCCTGCCCAAGGTCTGTGGCCAACACTCAAACCCAGTGTCCGAGGGGGTGGGTGGCCAGGGTGTATGTGTACATGTGTGTGCACTGTGCATGCATCTGCATGTGTGTGCGTACCTGTGTGCACATGTGTGCCTGTGCCTTTATTAACCCCCAAATGTACATTCCTGTACTCAATCAGAGTTTGATCATTTCTTGCAGCAATATTTTGTCAACACCACTGTGTTCGGCCATCAGCTATAATTTGCACATGTCTGACATTTCCCAAGCTGCTGCTGGGGACGTGTGGGCTGGTCCGTTTGGGAAACACCGGTATAGACCAAGCGCTGAGGAGCTCAAACTCTATAATTTCGCCAACCAGCCCATCATCCCTGTCCCTGTGCTCTCCCCAAACAAGAGAGCATTTCATTGGGAGAGGTCTGGGACTCTTTTTGAGGTTAGGGTGATAGGCCCCAGAACCCAGGCTGGAAGACCCTGGGTCTGTGTAAGGACATGGGATGTGGGACACAGAGCAGTCTGTCTGGGGCACGCCTGTGTGCACTCACACCTGTTCAAGTCACGTGCATGGGACAGGCCCCACATCTGCTTTGTGTCAAACGTCTGTTCTTTTCCTGACTCACGGGAGTGAGTCTGAGCACTGTCAGCTTTAACAGGCAATTGTTTTGAATAATGCTGCCGAGATGGGTCAACGGGAGGTCAAGATTCCTGTCATGGTTATTGAGCAGAGACTTGCTGTCACTCAGCCTGCGTTTGGAAAAGCTGCATCATTGCGACAACCTCAGTTACCCCTCCGTAAATGGGGTTTCTGATAGTTCCTGCCTCAAAGGACACTGAGAGGACCCTACAGGCCAATGTGTGCAAGGCTTTGACACAGCAGAGCACAGGAGGGGTCATGGGTTCTGCGTCCCCCCAGTTCCTATGCGGAAGCCCTAACCCCCAATACTCAGAATGTGACTGTATTTGGGGATCAGTCTTTAGAGAGATGATCAAGGTTAAATGAGGTCACTGGGGTGGGGCCTTAATTCAGTCTGACTGGTGTCCTTATAAGAAGAGGAGATCAGGATACAGACTCACACAGAGGGAGAACCATGTGATGACACAGGGAGAAGGCGGCTGTCTGCAAACCAAGGAGAGAGGCCTCAGGAGGAACCAACCCTACCAACATCTGGATCTTGGGTTTCTGTCCTCCAGGCTGGGCGAGAAGGAATCTTTGTTGTTGCAGCCCCAGCCTGTGGCACGTCGTTACGGTGGCCCCGGCAGACTAAAACAGTAGGTGCTCACCAGTGGGAGCTGCCACCGTGTCTCATCCCCTGGGGCTCTCTGGTGTTGGAAGTGTGGCACTCCCTTCTCTAAGTGCGCCTAAGACACATCCCTAGTGCTTAGAACTGTTCCCGTGCGTACTTGAAAACGCATTTTAGAAACAAATGTGAGCGTGCTTTGCTGCTGTTGAGAAGCAGCGTGGCGCCTGTTTGGAAGATGGGTGACTGGTTCTGTTCCTGGGGCCACTGGGCATCACCCAGGGGGAGGGGCCTGCAGAACCGTGGTGAGTCCCTTGGTCAGAGATTTAGCCTGAGGTTCTGCCTCCTCATCGCCCCCGTGTGCCATCGGTTAGCTTGTGCTGGGGACAGCGTGGACCCAGTGCCTTTGTTAGAGGATCGTGTCAGGCTTTGTCTCAGAGTCGGCCACCAAGTGCAAACAATGATGACCCGAGTTTGGGGGCCGTAGGTGCCAAAGGGCAGATGGACGGGCTTGTTTGTCCTTGTGGATGTGTGGGGCCCAGGGAGTGTTGGCTTTGTCTGTGAGTCTGCAATATGCATGTGGCCCTGAGGCCCCCAGAGAAGCTGTGTGTTCTCCATCAGCTGCTGAGTGGACCAGGGCTCCCTGCTCCTGGAGCAGTGGCAGGAGGTCCTGGCCAGGGATATGAAAGTCTGCCAGTGGCACTGAGCACCCCACCCTCTCTGGGAGCCCATCATCATCCGAGACAGCTGGGAGGAGACACAGATGGGGCTCTTGTTCCCGAGTCCGGCTGCTCACGGGCCTGGCCATGTACCCTGTCACATACACTGTGGCCAGATGGGGGGACAGAGACCAGGAATAGGGCCTGCAGCTAAGAAGTGGGAGAGAAAGCACAGCAGGAAAATAGAAGCATCCAGGCACTGGAAGGAACCCATCCACACCTCAACAGGACCAGGGAAGAAGGACCTGCTCTGCTGTCCGTACATCCAAAGCCAGGTGACACAGAAAAAGCAGTTCAGACCAACTCTAATGGGACTGCCATCCTGCCAGGAGGCTTTCTGGAGAATTAGGAAAGGTAAGTGATAAAAAATGGAGGGACTTTAGGCCAAGATGGAGGCGTAGACAGCCACGCTGCGTCTCCCTCCACAACTATGAAGGAATACAACTACCTCAAAACTAGAGACAACCAGAAGCTCCAGAAAATTGAGCTGCATGGAAGTCCAACAAACAAAAATATAAAGAAGAAATACTCATCCAGACAGGTAGGAGGGGCGGAACTGGGGCGGAGAGGACGTGGTGTGGTGGTGGCAGCAGTGGTGGCAGCAGCAGGCCAGCAGAAAGCGCAGTCACATGTTTTAAAAAGTTGGAAGGACACCTGGGGAGCGCTCCCAGCACCAGACCAGACCTCGCAGCTCACGGTCCCAGGACCAGGGAAAATCAAGCCTCATTGCTTCTGACTGTGCAGACCAGTGGGGGTTGGGGTGGAGGCAGAAACTGCCAGTCTCTCAGCAGAGTCTGCTTGTTTAAAGGGCCCCATGGTCCTAGAACATTCACAGACCCACCCACTCTGAGAACAATGGCCAAGGCAGAGTTAGAAGGGTGCCAGTCCCATATGGAAGTGGGAGAAGTGCCTGGAAAAGGGGCAAGTGCTGAGCAAGTGACATTGTTCCCTCTCGGACCCCTCCCCCACATACAGCACCACAACATGGTGAAATGGGTCGCCATGTGCTGACGAATCCCTAAGGCTCTTCCCCTTACAATATAACAGGAGCAACAGCTCTACCTAAGACACAGAGGCAAACAACACAGGAGCCTGTCAAGATGAGGAGACAGAGAGGTATGGCCCAAAAGAGGGAACGGATCAAGTTCCAGGACAACTTCCGGCCAAGAGAGAATTTTAGAAGCAGCAAGAGAAAAGCAGAGAGTTCCCTACAAAGGGATGCCTATAAGACTGTCAGCTGATTTCTCAAAAGAAACTTTGCAGGCAAGAAGGGACTGGCAAGAAGTATTCAAAGTGATGAAAAGCAAGGACCTACAGCCAAGATTACTCTATCCAGCAAAGCTATCATTTAGAATGGAAGGGCAGATAAAGTGCTTCCCAGACAAGGTAAAGCTAAAGAGTTCATTATCACAAAGCCATTATTATATGAAATGTCAAAGGGACTTATTTAAGAAAAAGATCAACACTATGAACATTAAAATGACAACAAACTCACAACTATCAACAACAGAATCTAAAAAATAAAAACAAAACCTAACTAAGCAAACCAGAATAGGAACAGAATCATAGGTATGGGGATCATGTGGAGGGTTATGAGCTGGGAGGGGGAAGGGGGAGAAATGGGGAAATGATGCAGGAATTAAGAAGCATAATTTGTTGGTACAAAATAGGGGGAAGTTAACACATTGCGTATGGGTGGCGAGAATTCTCGTCTTTTCTAAAGGCATTTAAATACCCCGGTACGCAACGGGTTAAGTATAATATAGGAAGGGGTGAAGCCGAAGAACTTACATGCATGACCCATGGACATGAACTAAGGGGGGTGGGATTGCTGGAGGGAAGGGGGTACTGGGCAGAGGGGAGCAAAGGGAAAAAAAAATCGGGACGACGGTAACAACATAACCAATAAAATATACTTAAAAAAAAAAAAAGAAAGAAAGACAAAGGGGTGACACGAAGCTGCGGTCAAATGTACACATCTGGGGGAGGCGCCGGTGTGTGGTTTGGGCTCAGTGGAGAAAAAGGCCGGTCAGGGTTAATAAAAGTCTGAATTACGGAAAGTTAAAAACAAAGCCAGCTGGAGGACTTGCCGGCTCTCCGATAATTCCCCCTGGAGCGAGGGCTGCCCCCGCCCAGGTGTCAGGGATGCACGAGCAGGGCTGTAATTGGCGTAGCAGCTATATCATCAAGCACCTGTTGCCAGCTGCAGAAAACATGTGCTCAGGAATGTCCCATGTCACGTCATTTGTCTGGTGGTGGCTGTCCCTCAGGATGCAGGTGGGAATGGTGGATGCTACAGGTGTGTGACTCTGGGAGGCTCAGCGGGCTCTCCCAGGGCCTCAGAGGCCTTCGGGGATCCTCCTACCCAGGTTTCTTGCAGAAGAGCAGAGGAGGGTTCCCGGCGGTGACCTTCCTCTGTGACTTCTGCGGGTTGATGGGTTCCCTGTGACAGCAGTTTTCAATGGAGGCTGATTCACTCATCCGTTCATTCACTCATTCATTTGTTCATTCACAAGAAGCTTTAATTGGGGTCCAGCATGTGCCTGGCACTGGGGCCACCTTGGGCACTGTGACTGTCTCCAACCTCATGGGGCTTAGATCCCAGGGAGGGAGACCATCAGCCCTGTGCAAATCGGGGGAGGGGGACAGTGAGAGACGGGAGTGGGGGGCGCAGCGCTTTAGCTCTGCTGTCAGGTGGTCCTAGGAGGGGCATCAGAGAGAGGGAGTGAATTGGCACCTGGGACACCCTTTGAGTAGAGGGCAGGGCAGGTGCCCAGCTGGGCCTGGGTTGGGTGGGAGAGGAGAGGCTGGGAGATGGATGGTGGGGTGGACGGCAGACCGTGTTTGGCCAGGAAGGTGCCCAGAGGACCTGTGCTCCTGGCTGGAGGGTGCTCAGCTCAGGTGGGTGGACAGGACCCATATCCTCAAGAGCTTGCTGCAGATCTGCAGTGGGGGAGGGGGTTCTGGCCAGTGTGTAAGGAAGGGCCCCAGCAGGAGGCTCCTATGGGTGTCCTGGGGGGAGGGGGTCTCCAACCTGGGAAGCCTCCCACCCACTTCCTCCAGCCCCGAGAACATCCTGTGTCCTGCTCCCCGTGCCTGGTCGGTGGTACAGAGAATGCCTCCCCAGCAGCCTCTCCCTTGCTCTCGGGGGCTCCAGCGTGGACCTGCTCACCTCCTCCCCTCGGCCACCTGCTGTAATGATGCACACAGGCACGCAGGCAGCGGCCCATCAGCACTCACATTCCCGGGCCGTGGTTGAGATCTCGCTATTGAGCATCTGAGCAGACCCTGGGCTCCTCCTGGCTATTTCCTGTCTCTTCCCTCCCAGGGAGTCCTGTTTCTTTTTTGGTGCCATAGTTGGGGGGAGGGAGGCGGGCAGCAGACACAAAGCACAGTCCCCACCTCCCCTTACTAGAAAAGAAAATCAAAGTCCATTTCAACAGGAACCTGCAGCCCCAGCTGGGATGTCCTCTTGGGCGGCACCTCTCAGGAGGCACCCGGAGCTGCCGGGAATTGCTCAGCTGTGACCGGCTCCCGCTTGTCACCCTTGGGACAGTGGCTTTGTAGCATTGTTGGGGTTTTTTTTTCTGAGAATTGGCGCCTTTGGGTGTCTCCTCAAATCTCTTTGAGATGCACAGTTTTACTCAGGGTCCCAAGTGACAGTGTCGACACCAGCAGCTTCAGCTGGGATCCCAGGGTTGGCAGGAAAGGAAAGCAGCTCATCACAGATGGGGAGGCAAGCGATGCTCTCCAACTTCTTTAAGCCCAGAGACTGTTACAGTCCGGCTGGGGTGGGGCCCCCCCGCTGAGGGTGGGGTCAGGAAACAGCCCTCCCCAGTGTCCACATGTGGGCTGCCACCTCCTGAGGACCACCTGGACCACCACAGAGCACACACAGTCACTCCCTGCCCCACAGAGGTCCTGGGAGGGGGCCGAGAGAGGAGAGATGCCAGGGGTGGGATGGCGTCCGGGAAGCAGGGAGGAGGGAGGTCTGGCCAAGGCAGGAAGGGTCAGCGAAGGCCGCACTGGGCCGTGACTGCTGAAGGGGTCTCCACGGTGAATTCTGTGAGCAGACCTGCAGGAGGTGGAAGGAGGCCATCTGGGGCAGAGCTGCTCAGCTCTCCAGAGTCCTGGCTTGAGTCCCCGTGGCAGCCTGTTGTTACAAAGTTCTGTGGCCTTTGTCGTCTCCTCCAGGTCTTGATCTCCAGGACGAGGGTGGGCTGGGGAGGTGGGTTCAGGTCTGTGCTCCCAGCCCCAGGACGGGAGGGGCTCAAAAAGTCTCCATGAGGGAGCCGATGGATTCAGGAGGGCCCGTGACCCAGTGGGAAGTCTGGGGAGTCTGTAGGGAGGCCTCCTCCTGGGCCAGCTGGTGTCGCACTGGCCCTAAATGACGGTGTATCAGCTTCCCAGGGCTGCTGTGACCAAGGAATACAGATTTTTGGGTGGCTTAAAACAACAGAAATGTATTCTCTCTCCAATTTGGAGGCCACAGGTTGTAAATCAAGGTGTCTGCTGGGCCACGCTCCCTGTAAGATCTAGGGGACGGTCTGCTCCATGGCTGGCAATCCTGGGCTGATAGACACATCACTCCAACCTCTGCCTCCACCACCGCATGGCTGTCTTCTCCCTGTGTGTCTGTCTGTGTCTCTTCTCTTACAAGGACACCGGTCATACTGGATTAAGGGCCCCCCTGACTCCAGTCTGACCTCATCCTAGCTCATTCCATCTGCAATGATGCTACTTCCAAGTCAGGCCACAGTCACAGGCACCAGAGATTAGGACACGAACATATCGTTTGTGGGAGGGGGGGATATAATTCAACCCACAACAAATGGCAAAGTGGTGCCCTCACTTTAGGAGCCAGAATGGGCTCCAACGCAGAAGGCGGGCCATGGAGGTGTGGCCCGTGGCTCAGTCCTTGATTACTTGTTACTCCGTAGTGGCCCATGTGGGACATTTTTTAGCAGCAGGAGGGGAACAGCAATACAGTTGTGCTGGCCCTGTGCAAAGCAGGCTGTCCCTTGGGGTTGCCAGGGCCACCCATCTCTGTGCCTTTCTGAGGACAAGGGGCAGCTATTGGCATTACGCTGGGGACCAAGGAACTATCTCCCGTGCTGGCTGCTCCGGGCTCCGTGGGTCCTGGAAGTTGAACAGGAGAACCCAAGACGCTACTTCATGAGCCACCGCGAGGACGACCCTGAGACTCAAGCCCTGGCCAGCGGTGTCCAGGTCCCTGTCTAGTCCAGGTGGGGGCTGCACGGAGCATCCAGGGAAACTGTCGAAACACACCTGCATACGCCTGGCGTCAGCTGCGGTGTTGTGGGATGCCAAGTGGAACTTTTGCGGGCAAATGCTGCCTTTTCTCACCATGGAAAGAAAGAGGATATGGGGTGGGGGGCTGTGGGGGGCAGGCACAGTCCAGGACCACTTGGGGACCGTCACCCTCCAGTGACTGATGGACAGGCATTGCCCGCATGAGTGTGGACAGGGTCAGGCACTGTTCTCTGTGGAGGGTCTGCCCTCGAGTGCACAGCCCGTCCACCAAATAGCCCCCTCCCGGTCCCCAACAGGGAAGAGTTAGGACCCTTCTGCCAGCTGGCTGTGTCCTAAGTGCATTTTTGTTAGCTCAGGCAGTCAGGGGGGCCTGAGGGACTGACACGGGCAGCCCTCAATCGGGGGGGGACTCCCCAATGTCCCTCCCACCAGCCCCAAGGTGAAGCCCCCCTGAAGGCAGGCTCAAGTGGGCACCAAGGACAAGCTTGTTTTTCCAGAAGGATCTCCAGACCCTGAGAAGCCTTGACTGCATCCTGGGACTGCCCAACACAGAGGCCAGCCCCAGCGTCACCCCATGGGGTCATCCCCATGCAAATGCACCCCTGGGAAATTACAGGCAAGTGGGAGATGCCAGATGGGGGTACATGTAAAATGCTTCCTCATCTTTAAAATGCACACAGAGGTTCATACTTCTCAGATGAGGGAGGGGCCTAATAACTGCATATTATTATTAATAAAAATGTCGTGCCAGTTGTGCAGGGCTGCAGGTCACATGCAAGGTGACCTTGAACTGTGGCTCTGTGGGAAACGACCAGTTGGTTGCCTCCTCTCCCAGCTGGAGGGGATGGAGCATTTGCTGATCCCTGGGGGGTGAGCCAATGTTGCCATAGGTCTGGGGGCCCTGGCCCCTATTGCTCTCCTTGGCTGGTGACTTCCAGGACTTCCTGAGACCCACTGTCACAGACCAGAACTGCACCCTCCAGAACTGGTTCTGAGTACAGGGCCGGGCGGGACAGAAACTGCACACAATGTCCCCAGGAATGCAAATGACCCTGCCTGAGAAAAGGGAAGGGCACAGCCACCGCCCGGAACTGGCAGCCCCTGCGCCTAGACTCAGCTGGCATGGAAAATTCCCCTGCCCCAGAGTCAGCGCTTCCTGTCTTATTTCTGAAGGGGGTGGGAGGGGGTGTCCCTGATTGATGAGACCCGAGGTCTAACTGGGCCTCTGGGACAGCTGTTCTATCCACCCCCAACATGGCAAACCTCCCTTGAACATCCAGCCATGGCAAAATGGGGAGCCCCCCTGACATGGTGACCCTGTTTTCCACCCCCAAATTTGGGGTTCTGTTGTAGACAAGCCAGGCTGCAGAGGGCAACACCAGCCACTCTGCCAGGGCCCATGTGGACACAGAGTACTGGGATCTGAGGCTTTGGGGGGGCCAGGGCAGGGCTGGGGGAGAGGAGGTGAGGGCAGTGGTAGAAAGGGGCTGTCCCTGAGGAGCAGCACCCGAAACATCACTCTGTCCCCCCCACCCCCCACCCCAGCTCCCAGGGCAAAGGAGCCTCCTTCAAAGGAGGCGGTGAGGCCCTGGAGAGGCATTGCTCAACGCAGGGTGGGGAGGCCAGCCATGTTTCGGCTGAGAGGCAGGGAGGGGCTGTCCTCAGTCTGACGGATGGGGGCGCCTCGGGACAAGTTCTATGCCAACAAGCCCCAGGTCTTGGGCCTGGAAACTCAGAGGCCCCAGGGTGAGTTTCACGGTGGCTGGTAGCTGTGGGCAGAGGTGCTCTCCAAGGCAGCTGCCTTTGAACGGAACAGCTGGCCCTGGAGCTGGGCAAGCCTACCTTACAGGGGGCAGGCTATTGCTATGGGGGTGGGGGGCGGGCCTCTGCTCGCGGCTGGCCAGTGAGGGCCTATAATGCTCACAGTGCACAGCAGCGATGAACGTGGGCCCAGGGGCCAGCCAATCACCCCTCCACTTGTCCATAAGAACACTTGACCCAAAAGAAGACAGGCAGCCACGAGCAGTTGAGTGTGTACAGAATCGCCTCAAAGGCTCCAGCCTCCAGCTGATGTGACTGTCTCCCCAACTTAATGGAGCTCCCATCTGCCCCTCCCCCAGTCATCTTAGGGATCAGTGAAGGCTACGTTTGAATCAGATGAGATGAAAGTGCTTCAGATGTTGAACTGCCCACGCCTCTCTATTTCCACCTCCGACATACTGTTTGTGATAGCCGAGTGAGACTTTGAAGATGTGCTTTAAAGTGAGCCCGCTGAAACAGGAAGCCATCCCCTCGGGGCCCAGCGGGCATCCCCGCGGGCCACACCCTCTCGCCTTCCAGACAGGAGACACTGCACAGAGGAGGTACCAACATTAGACGTTTGACACCTCACACGGAGACTCTCTGTCCCGGCGTGGAAGCGTGATGGCACCACAGAATGATCTAGTTCCTGTAAACGCTGACAGCTGCCCCAGGCCTTTCCCACCCCCAGAGCTGGGAGAGCAGCTGTCGCAGGGACTCGTGAGGAAATGAAGAATGAGGTTAAGCAGGTTGGCCTGGGGAAGGAGGCAGTGCCTCTCTAGGGCCTGAATTCTCCAGACAGCTGAGAGGCCACTGTTGTCACACCTAGACCACCCATGTACTCCTGGAGCCCACACCTGCAGAAATGGGGTAGGACCCTGTGGGTTGTTCATGGGGGCCCATGCTACCCTCCCTCTGGTCCCAGCCCACCTGTGGGAATGAGAGGGGCTTCTCCTGGCCAGCAGGAGCCCTGTCCTAAGGGGGGGGGGGAGTTGCCTGATGACCCGTGGGCCCCTAACCTAGAAGGACATTCCCTAGAATGTCCACACCTCTCCTCCCTGAGGACCCTCACACCCCAAGCAGAAAGCACCCCATTTCCCAGGGCTTCTCACAGCAGAGCCATCCCAGAGCTCCGGGAATGAAACGTAGGAGTTTATGAAATAGGACCAGAGATTAAGCTATTGAAGAGACAGTGTTGGTAGAAAGTTCCAGAAAGAGGTCAGCTTAGTGGCACACCGGTGAAAGATTGACTGGCTGAGGGACACTGGGGGCCCCACAGAACCAGTGCCCCAAGCTGGGAGGCTCCTCGGGATGCTCTCTGGCTGGATTCCGAGGGAGAAAGTTGGGGGGGGCGCAGCAGGGTTGTTGTCCAAGTCACAGACATAGAGGTGCTGCAGGCCCCCTCCTCCCTCCCAGCTGGTTCCACGATCGGCCTGGTCCTTTTCTGGCCCAGGACCCAACTGCCTCCTGCCCGGGAATCAGAAGAAGCCACATGTCCCCAGCTTTGCCTCACAACTGGTTTCTTTCACCAGTGGGACCCCATGAGTTTGTATGTTTCAAAACCTTGGATTGTTCAGATTCAGACTGTTCTATGCAAATCTTCTGGGAGCTATTCTGATGACTTCTGCACATGAGGGACTTTCTGCTGTGGTCCAGCCGTTCTGACCCTCCAGCTGTTTCTCATTTGCCCTAAGGACAAACCCAGCTCCTGTCTGACCCACCCACCCTTCTCCCTCCCCACTGATTCAAGTTGCTTCTGCTCACAAGCTCCCCACCCCCACCCAGAACCCACAGACTTGGGGTCTGGAAGGAGCTGGGAAGGGTACACCTCTGTCCTTAGCCAGGACTCCCTGTACCAGAGGCTCTCAGCCGGCGATGTGGACTCAGGGACATGGGAATGTGTGCAGACCTTTTGGTGTCGTAACCTGGGGACTGCGCAGTTAGCATAGGACAGCCCCCAGCATAAGATTTCCCGGTCCCAGTTGTTAATAGTCAGGATAGGTGTTAGGGATGTCAGGGGAGACTTAACGCCTGGGAGGACAAGCCCTTCCAGAGGAAGCCTCAGCTCCCATGACTTTGAGAGACAGACAGAACCTGGGCCATTTTGATGACCGGTTGCCTCAGCGGTTGAACTCAGAGGCTCTCCTGAAGGCACATTCTGTGACCTCCCCCTTCAGCACGTGGGGTTCTGTGGCCTCTGCCTTCAGCACAGGCAGGATCTGACCTGCTGCCCCAGGGGAGGAGGCGTCACCTGGGAGGTCTGGCTGCCTGTCCAAGAATGCTTCGTCACGGGGGGCCCCTCTGCATTTTCCTCATCCTTCTCTGAACTCAGAGGCTCATTTCCTATCTGCTCTGGTTCTGGTTTTCCTTTCTTCTGGAAGGGAGAGATGGTGTAGTCACACACGCTCATGGACGGGGAGCAGCTGCCTCCTCAGCCTCACTTCTAGCAGAAAGTGAACGGACGTTCTTGCGTTACTTCAGCCCACCTGCTCTGTTTCCAGGGGTCACTTCCTCGCACCCCATCACCCACGTGCCTTTCAGCCTTTCAGGGTGACTGCCCTGGGGCTTCGGCAGCTGGGAGGACCTGCGGGAGGTTGGAGGGCGGCCACAGTGACCATCCGCAGTCATTCCTGGGCTTGGTGCCTGCCCTGGGACCCTGGGGCGGTGCCACTACCTGTTGCCGCCGCCTCTGGGGGCTTTCCCTCCAGTTGTTCCCCTTAAGGCTCTATAGTTGGACCATCCAGTTGGAATTCTGCTTGTCCCTGGGACATGGTGAATGGTGGGTGGCAGGTCGCACAGGGCGCTGGGAGGGTGCCAGAGAGAGGCTTCCTGAATGAGATGAGTCTTGAGCAGAATTGTTTTTTAAAGTCTGTACAAATTTCCTTTGCTGATTATACAGTGGAGCTGAGATCCTGAGGCCAGGTAGGCATTAACGAGCCACAGAAGGAAGGCAGCGTGGGAGCCAGGCGGGCCTTTCAGGGGCCAGCAGAACATGTTTGGGAGATGACAGGCAGGGTGGGTGGCTGCAGCCTGGGACGAGAGGGTCAGGATCATGTGACCCCTACCCCACCCTCAGGGCAGAACACCCCACCCCAGGGGCTGGACCTCACTTGGGCTCCTGAGCAGCTGTCACAGGGCACCTTAGCCTGGCAGGAAGGAGGAGGGTGGCAGGAGGAGACCAGGCCAGGAAGAGAGGGAGAGGCTTGAGGTGGCCTTGGTGAGAAGTGTCCCCATTGCACAACTGTGGGGGGGGGGCACAGTTGGCAATGGATGTGGAACTACAGCAGGGAGGCTAAGGGGACAGGAAGAAAATGGGACATAGCTTGAGAGCAGATGGTTATGGAAAGGGGACACTGAGAGTCTAGTGTTTCTCTGTGGGTGACTTATTAGGGGACCCAAGGCTTCTGGTTTGGATCATGATGCCATCCCCATGTGGACATTGAGTTCGGGTGTGGGCCCATGGGACCTCCAGCCATAGGGGCTGGGAAGCAGCTGGGTGTGCACTAGGCGGCTGGCCGGCCAAGTGTCTACTGAGTGACCATTTCTTCTCGCTGCACATCCACCCATGACCTGGGCTTTGTTGTTTCCACTTGCACATGAGGAACCGAAGCTCAGAGGTCTCCACACCTGGCTGGACTGTCAAGTGGGGGCTCTCACTCCTCCATGCACCTCCCCCAGGAAGAGGGCTGTGGGGTGGCCAGCAGACCCCAGAGAGGTGGGAGGAGTGGGGGAGGAAGGGGCTCATGCATGGAAGGGAGAGTGAAGAGCACTGCCGAGGCAGAGCAGCCCAGATGGCGGTGGGGGAGCCCAGCTGGGGAGCACACATGTGGGAGTGCATCTGAAACCCCATAGGTGCCGGAGGTGGGGGGCCAGAGGTCCCTTCTGGGCAAGGGGAACTCAGGACTCTGAGACCAGCAGGGTCCCCAATAGCTACGTGGAGCTCGGGGAAGGAGAGGCAGGAATGGAGCTGGGGTGGAGAGGAAGTGCCCACAGGGATGGAGATCAGTCTGGGCAGCCAGCACAGGTCAGTGACTGACCCCAGGTGGCCAGGCCAGGAGGCAGGATCCAGGTGCAGCCCCAGGTAACACCTGGACACACCAGCTCAAGAGGCTTCAGAGCCGAGGGAAGGAGCCTGGGAGCCTCCCCGGGTTGCCACAGGCTGACGGGAGACTTTACAGGATGTTGAAGGCTTCCTCCAAGGGCATCTGTGTTCTGTTTGTGATCACCCACCATGATAGGTGGTCCCCAAAAGCCAAATCCTGGAATCCTTCAATGTGATCTTATTTGGGAAAAGGGTCTTTGCAGGTATAATTAAGTTAAGGATATTGACATGAGACCATCCTGGACTATCTGGTGGGCCCTACATTCAGTGACAAGTTGGGGTTCTTATAACGAAGGGAGAGGATCAAAAGGATGTTGGGGTAACTAGCAGTCTTCTTTACATCTGCCTTCATGGCTGCCCCAAGGAGCTTAGACAGAGCTTGATGTCTAATGCCCCCTCCTCTTCTGACCCGACCTGCTCAGATTCCATCTCTGCTAAGTCTACAGCATAAGCTTCCCAAGCACATGAGTCATGCCTTCTCTCCTCATTCCTCCCAGGGGCTGGACTGCCAGCATGAGCTTAGCATTTGTTTGCTGAGCTGAAGTTGAGTTGTCCCCGGGTGTGGAATCAGGAGGCAGGGGCCAGAGCTGCTGGCTGACCTCAAGGTGACCTACCACCCATGCTAATGCCTGCCCCCTCCCCCATGTCTTCTCCAATGCCAAGGCTTTATGAGCCTGGCTCCTGTTAGCAGAGAGTCCACTCTGCACCCCTCTGCAAGGTTGCAGAACTCTTTCTAATAAATCCCAGATGGAGGGGCCGTTCTGCCGGGCAGCGAGATTCACTTCCTGGCATTCTTGAGACATTTAACAGCCAAGGACTGTCCAGAGCTGGTAGAAGGCCATAAAGGACAGACACATGGCCTTAGGAGGTGACCAGAAATGGGAAGCAGAGAGGGCCCACAGCCCTCAGCTATTTCTCTGCAGCCAGGGGCTTCCAGATGACTCAGCCTTCTCTATGGGGCCCCTCCTCCCACCTCTGAGATCCTCTCTCTGCACTCCAGGCCTGGGGGGCCTGGACTGGGCTTGGCAATGTGACTCAATGATGCAATGATGTAACTGTCCCAAGCATGGCGGGTGGTAGGACTGTCCTTGCTCTCCATGGCTCCACAGACGCTAGGAATGCCTCAACATTGCAAATATGAACAGACGTCAGCAGTGGCCACGTTATACTTGAGCTGTAAATGCTGAAGGCTGTGAGGTCCATTTTTGCAAGGAGCCACATGTGTCACCATCGCCTGCAGCACGGAAGAGTCCAAATCCTAGAAGGACAGCCTGCGGTTATAAGAAGCTCTTTCGTGATGGGCCTCGGAAGGCATTAGAAATGTTAAGTCTTCAGGCGCTTACAAAATACCGAGTAATTAGAGCTCATGTCAAAAAAGGGAGCACCATGAGATTTGTGCTCATTTTAGAAAAGAACCAATTTACATATTAAAACAATAAAGTACGTCTCGGGGAGTGCTAGCCCCCTAATGTTTTCTGTGCCTGCTCTGTGCAGTTCCAGAAATCTCCACCGCCAGAGGAAGCCAGGGGAAGGCACCCGCTGGCACCTCGTCAGAATGTTCGGGCTGCGCTTGGCCAGATGGAGGAGGATGTAAAATTATTTTGCATGTTCGCGAGGTGGGGAGAAGCCTTGCTGTGAACGCTCACCCTGGCTACATGCCCAGTCGAATCAGCTCAGCGTAAAACAGGGAAAAAAATGAGCTCATCCTTCCAGGTCCTGATGTAGAAATTTAAGTAGCAGGAAGGATTTGATGTTTAGTTTCCAGCTCGTAAAACGAAATGCCAGTTTATGCTCAGTGGCTGCGGGAAAAGGGACGGGCAGGGTAGGGGAAGGCAGGGAGCAGCCACTGCACAAGGGACCCATTCTAGGAGGTGCAAGGAAGACTCACTCCCCCCATAGGCCCTGAAGCCTCCCCCACCTTCCCCCGTGTAATGAGTTGAATTGTGTCCCCAAAAGACGGTGAAGTCCTAACCCTCAGCACCAATGAAGTGACCTTACTAAGAAATAGGGTCTTTGCAGATGATCAAGGTAAGATAAGACCATTAGGGAGGGTTCTAATCCAACATGACTGTCCTTATAAAAAGGGGAGGGGCTGCTGTGGCAGTTCCTGGGGTGTCAAGACCTGGTAGTCTCTGTCCTCTGTCAAGGGAAGTCCCTGGAAGGCTGGTATCACAGCTACACACCTGGCCCCTATCCCCTCGCCAGCCCCCACCCCCAGATGTGGGCTCAGAAACAAGGCCAGGGTGGCCGCAGGATGGGTGAGGACACAGGCTGCCAGGTCTTTGGCGTCCCCAAGAACTGTCCCAGCAGCCCCTCCCTTAGAATTGGTCCATGGGGCCCTGGCCTGGGTCCAGGCTCCAGAGACGCCCTCCTCCCCACAGGGCCAGCTGGATGCCCAGTCGGGCACATGTCTCTCCGCGATGCCTTGCTGAGACCACATCTGGCCTCTGTCCAAGGGCCCCACATGTACTGGCCTGCCTGATCCCCTCATGGGTCTGCCTGCACTTCTGGGGGGCCCATGGATCTCAGAAGTCCCAGGGCACAGAGACTCCCTAGTGTCTTTTCTTGCCAGATTCTACCTGCAGCTGACCCCTTTTCCTTAACAGGAGCCGCAGGAGGGCCCTGCAGATGTTGGAGATGATGTGGCGTGGAGAGGACCCACCAGCTGGGGTGACAACAGAGCTGGGTGGGCAGGGAGGAGTGCGCCCGGACTCACATAGGAGCCAAGCCGAGCCTGGTCCCAGGCCAGAGACCGGAGCAGAGGTCAAGCCATGCTGACAGCCAGAGGCTCTTGGAGAACATCTGGTCCAGCCACTGTCTTTCCTCAAAAAAAAAAAAAAAAAAAGAGCTGGGAGATGCGTCCAGGGTTGTCCAAGGACACAAGGGCTGCCCTGGAGCCCTGGTCACCTCCACCTAGTCCAGTGACCTTTTTAATCCACCCCATTGCCCCATGAGAGAACTGCCAAGGGTATGTTAGTCTGGGCCACCCAAGAAGCAGACATCAATACAGGGTGACCCCACCTGAGGTCGGGGGTCCCCTTCACACACCATCTTTGCTCCTTCCATTGTTTTTCTCATACGTCACCCCCTTCACTGTCTCACACCACTGCCCGGCTCCTGAGGACATCTGGGTTTCCAGTCCCTGCTCTGGACTGGGGACAGGGACAGTGGCTCATTCTCTGCTGTGTGCCCAGAGCCTCAGACAGTGCCTGGCACACAGTGAATGCTCACTGAACACCTGATAACTGAGTGAGTGAAGTGGCGGGGGAAAGGGCAGGGGGCTGAGTGTGGGAAGTGTCCTCAGAGCCTTCTACCAAGCTAGGGACCCTGAGGACAATATGAGTCACCTTGAGTTGTGACCCCTCACTGCTGTGACTCAGGCTGGTCTGCCCCCCAGCCATCAGGCTCTCCAAGTTCAGTCCTGGCGGCAGCCCGCTGACAAGAACAAGGCCTACGTGTGCTGCCCAGTTCCAGCTCCCCGCTCTGGGCTGCGGGTAAATGCCTCTGTATTGCTTTTTAATGGTCTGCTTTGTTCTCTGGCTTTGCACTTGCAGCCAGCCCGCTCGGCTGCCCAGGGTGGCCACATGTCAGTCATTAAGACAGCCGGTCGCCTGTGGCGCTGGACAGCTTCCCACTGCCGGGGGGAGCCGGCGGGAGCCGGACGGCTGGGAGCACAGCAGCGTTGCCTAATTTTGTTTTCTGTGACATCCGTCAGTATTTTCTTGGCTGCAAATCCAAAGCAACTTCACCGGTGCTCAGATGAGCCTGGATCTCCCAGGTTCATGAGGAGCCCCCATGGGTGCCGTTGTGTTTGGAACTCAGACACAGAACTGAGCAGGAGGGAAGGAAGGCAGGAGAGCGGGCTCCCTGTCCATCTGTGGGTGCCACTCCCATGCCACAGTCTTCCTGACCACACCGGCACTCCCCGGTGTGTTCATGGGGAAGCACAGGCTTGCATGGCCGAGACCAGCCCTGCCCTCCGCGCCCACTGGCATTGCACTGAGCCAGTGACCCCTAAACAGTGGGCCACCGAGGTGCCCAAACATCAGAGTCAGGAGGGGGCTGCTAAACACACAGATTCCAGGACCTTGTCCCAAGACCCTGTGGGGGTAGGGGTGGAGCTGGAGGGCTGCATTTCCCTGCACCTGGGGGAGGGGAGGATTGGGGAGTAGCAGAGCTGGGGTGCAGGGGACCGAATCTTCCATTCACTCATGCACTCCTTTAGTGCAGGCTCTTCAGCAGGGCGATGGTGCAGCGGTCCTCGCTCTCCTGGAGTTCACAGTCTAGAGCAGAGGCAGATGTTGCTCTGACACCACCAGTGACACTTCCTTTTGCTGGCACTGTTTCAAGCTCCTTAGCTTCCTAAACCGCCCTGCGCAGCAGAGACAGCCACAATTCTCATCTACAGACATAATAAGACAGAGGCACAGAGCAGTCAGGCAGCTTTGCTGAGGTCACGCAGGGGCCCGATTTGAAGCCAGGCAGCCCGGATCCCAAGTGCATATCCTGACCACTCCACACATCACCTGCCCAACATGCACTGCACAGAGCATCTCAAGAGTATGATATAAAAGGCAGTGAGAAATACAGCTTCAGATGGGATGGTCAGGGAGGACTGCTTGGAGGAGGTGACACTTAAGAAGAAGGTCAGAGGGAAGAGCCCTCTGGCCATAACTTGTGAGTGACCTCTAAGTTCCTCTTCAGAAAGAGAGCACCAGAGAGGCCTGCAGCTCAATAGGAGGACCACGTCCACGAAAGGCCCCCTGTCTGAGTTGGAAGAGCGTAGAGACATCCAGCTG
Source organism: Furipterus horrens (assembly GCF_987537825.1). Lineage (NCBI taxonomy): Eukaryota > Metazoa > Chordata > Mammalia > Chiroptera > Furipteridae > Furipterus > Furipterus horrens. Next base: position 8,770,111 of record NW_028327171.1, read on the forward strand.
ACACACAGGCCTCCACTGGACCTTGGGTTGAACCATGGGGTGGGGTGGACCCCAGGAGACTGCTCTAGGACAAGCCCTGGGACATGAGCTGAGCTGGGGCTCCATCCTGGATGTCCCCTTCCCAAGGATAAGTTGATCATGTCCCTTACTGAATGCTCCTGGCCAAGGGTCCTGCTAGGGCCCAGTTGTATTGCCCCAGCCCCCTGCCAGGTTCAGGAGCTTTAGCCCACAGAGCAGATGTGCTGGGGTCCGTCCCCTAACAACAGGTCTCCCCTCCCCCTAAGACCTCTGCATACTGAGAGGGCATGTGGCTCCCCGAGCCACCCAAAATAAAACAAAGCAGAGCCAACTCCTGTTGCCCACTTCTGCCCGAATGACCAGCGTCCCTTCCTTTTGTATTTGCATATGAGTCATTCAAACCACCAAGCCTCCAGCTTTGAAATTGCATGAGTGTCCTGGGAGCGGCTGCAACAAAATGCCACAGACTAGGTGTCCTGGAATAACAGAAATTTATTCTGTCCCAGTTCCGGAGGCCAGAGGACTACCCCAAATTAAGTGGCACTTGAATCACAGAAACAGGCGCCCAGAGCCCTGTGCCGACAGAGACGGCCCAGCTGCAATCAACTCCCACGATGGTTGTAATTACTCAAGCAGAATGGCGACTGTAAACAGACATTAAAAGATTCTCCATTACATGTGAATCTCCTGGGCAAAATTATATTTCCATAAACACTGAAGAAACGACTCGGAGAATTTGATCAGCGGGTCAGCCTGGAAACCAGTGTGAAGGCTGACGTGTCTGCAGCACCCACCAGAATCAGGCTAGTCCTGAGGGGCCCGGGCCCCTCCCAGGTTCTAGGTACATCACTGGCTGGTGGATGTTCTCTTTCAGGGGGCCCGATGCGCCAGAGTCACCTCCTCTCCTCGTGCTCACACCCCCTCTTCCTACCAACTTCCTCTCAATTTGTGTATCCTGCCTCCCCACCTGCCTGCCCCCTTCCCCTGCTCACCAAGTCCCCAGTACCTTCCTTCAAATGTCACTCCCTGCTTCCACCTATCACGTGTGCACCACTTGTCAGCTGTCTTTGGACACACTTGGTCAGTCAGCCCCAGGCTTGCGGGCACGTACCGTACCTGTCCACGTCTGTCCAGGGGAAGCCACAGAATTAGTATGGACAAGGTCAGTGTCAGTTGCCTGACTGATGCATCTAATCACTGTCATGCAGAAGCCAGAGAGGACAGCGCCTCATATCTTGCATGCTGGACACTGCCCTGTGCCTTATAGTTCTTGTGAAGTCCCCGTGGAGACCGGCTGCTCAGGAGAGTCTTAACTCACCTCAGAAATGGCCAGCCTGTCCTCCTGGGCTTCCTTCAGGCGCAGATTCCCACCAGTATCAGCGGGACCTACTGTATGTGCTGGGGACCCACCACCAACCCCTTGCTGGGCCCTGCTAGGTTGGCCCTCAGGGAGGAGTGATATGTGGGGTGGAGTGGGAAGAGGGAGCTGGGGGCTTGCCCACATCACTTACAGAGCATTCTGTCTCCCCAGCTCTGTGATGGGAGAGGGGCAGCCACAGAGAAAGGATAAAGGCTATGGTGCTGTAAACACAGCTGCCCGAGTGCCAGGACCGTCAGCAAGAGGGTTCTGACTGGTAGAAGCCTGGTCAAGGGGGGCAGTTTAGGAGAGCAGCCCAGGAATGAGGTAGATCCACACATGTATCTGCCCAAACCTGAGACCCAGAAGGCTTTATCTTATCAGCACCTTACTGTGAGTGTGCTCCCCTGTAAATGTCCAGGGGCCACATTTCAATACAGAAATGCATTGCTCAGGGTTCCTTTGGTTTCAAGTAACAGAATCCCAAGCCATTTCAGAAAAGAAGGGTGTTTGTTGGTTGATTTAACTAGAAAGTGCAGGGGTGCACTGGCTTCAGGAATAGCTGGATCCAGAAGCTCAAAAGACGTCATGGGGCACCATCTTATTCAGACTAGACTTATTTCTCCTGTGTTGGTTTTGTTCTCAGGTAAAGGACCCAGGAACGCTAGTTGTTAGGGGTCCTTGGAACTCCCAATTGGAGGGTCAGGGTGATTCTGTCTTTACTGTTCCAGCAAAATCCCAGGCAGGTCTATTTGGACTGAGGTCACATGCCTGTCCCAACAATAATTTCTGTGGCTGGGATAAGTCATTCTTCTTGGCCAGCCTTGGGTCATGTGATCTCAAACAGATCATGTGATCATCCTGGGGATGGTGAGGCTGTAAAAACAACAAAGAGCCACTGTTCTTAAGTAAGAGTGGGCAAGGAGGTCTAACCGAAGGAAAGCAGAGAGGGTTTTTGTTACCAGAAGAAGAGGAACTTGTGTCTGGGAAGGTGAGACCCGCCCGCAGCTGACATTCGTGAGTGATTTCTGACATCACTCCTGGAAGGAGGCTCCTGCTTGCTGGCCCCTTCCACCCCATGCCAGCAGCATCGCCTTCTTCCTCGCGCCCAGGAGGTCCCACAGCACCCCCAGTGCTAGGAGCATGGTGGGTGCTTGGTAAATGCTGGGGCTGTGGCAGTACAAAATCAGTATTTCCTCTTGTCTTGTACCATCTCGGCTGAATTGCTCCCTTCCCTGGTGGGGCATGGGGGAAGTCTGTGTGTGTGAGACAGACAGACAGATGGACAGAGAGGTGTGCACAAGTGCAGGGTCTGCCCCCAAAGGGCCATTGCCACCCCCGCCCTCACCACAGAACTGGTGTCTTTGGGGGGTCTGACCGCAGTGTGACCCCCCCAGGTATGCGAGTTATCTATAATCAGCTCCTCCCCCCCTCTGTTCCCATCAGCTGCAGGTCAAGACCCACATGAGTTTGACGCTAATGGAAAATCTGCCTTGTGACTCATGGAGTGGCCTGAGCAGGCGTGTGACAGTGAGGGTGGCCAGGCTGAGCTGCCTCTCCACGGGGAGGACTCATGCGCTGGGGCACCGTGCCCACAAGGTCAGCCTTTAGGCTCCAGGGCCAGGACCCATGGCTCTCCTTTGAAGCCTACAGCAGGCAGCCCACCTACTCCAGCAGGCAACTTAAAGGGTAGGGGGCGGGGAGGGGCAGCCATCAGCTGGCCCTGGCTTAGCCGGATGGGAACAATTCCAGAATTTCAGGCATTTGGAAATGGAGCAGCTGCAGAGACAGGCCGGGGCCCCAGCCGTCCACCCCCACCCCAGAACCCCTGTTCTCTGAGCCTGCCTTGTCAGACCAGCTGCTTCGTAAACCTGGCAAGCAGGACGCAGAATGAAAACTCTGCTCTATAGCCAGCACTTCAAACGGAAACCTTCTCCAGCCCTCCAAGCCAGGGCTTTCTTCTCCGCGGGCCTGCCCGCTGTGGGTCCGGGGCCCGAGGGGGCTGGGAATAGAAACGCATTCCAAGCATTCGTTCACTCAGCAAATGTTTGCAAGCACCTCCTATGGACCAGGCCTGGGCTGGCACGGCGTCCGCATCCTCCTCCTCATCGTATGGCGATGAGCAAAACAGACAGACCCCTCGTCTGTGTGCAGTGTGTGCCCTAGTGCGGGAAGACAGCAAAGCAGCGGACAGAGAGCAAAGAAGTGAATTCGTAGATTGGGAAGCGCGAAGTGCTACAAAAAAGCAGGGCAGGCTGAAGGGGGACTGCCAGGTGTTCACACTTTAACTTACGCCCTTCAGGGCAAGGCAGCCGGGCTGTGACCAGAGCGGAAACATCTGTTTATAAGCTCCCTTGGCTGCCACACAGAGAACAGGTAGTGGCCACGGTGGCAGGGAAACCAGGGGGAGCCTACTGCATGATCCGGTCAGGTGGTGAGAGGGACAGATTCCAGATGTGTCTTGAAGATAGAGCCCATCGGGTTTCCCAGAATGAGGAGACTTGAGATTCCATCTGAACAACTGGAAAGACAAGGGCTGCTGCAGCAGTGGAGGTGGGGATGACTGTCACTCGGTCTGCCACATGTTCAAGTTAAAGAAGTGGGTCTACCGGATGTCTAAGTAGAGGAATTAGGTCTACCAGAAATCCAAGTTGAGAAATCAGGTCTACCAGACGTGCAAGGTGAGGAAGCAGGTCTACCAGCTATCCAAGTTGAGGAGGTAGGTCTACTAGTCTGGAGTTTAGGACAAGACATTGGGTTGAAGAGAAGTATCCAGGAGTCACAGAGACAGTTTATTGTTGTGAAAACTCTTTAATTCAGAGACTCATGCCAAGGTCACGTGAACACTTATCCAGCACCTCCACTGTGCCCCCTAGAGAACTATTCTATACAGTCAGGGTGTGGGTCTATTTTGAATACTCCTGAGGGTGTAAACTGGCCCTTAGGTGGGGGACAGTGTGCATCACCCAATGTCTTCTACAGGCTGGGTTGTGGCCCTCCAGCCCCTCCAAGAGTCTCAACCACCACGTGGGAACAGGGTCTGAACGTCACACTGTTCCTGTGGCTGAGGTCCTGTAATGCCGCAAGAAATGACAAGGTGGGGTTTCAGTGAGGGCTGTACCTAGACCTCAGGGGGGCAAAAAGAAGGTGCTGAGTGTGTGTGCGTGCATACATGCCTGTGACTGTGTTATATGAGTGTGTGTGCTGTGTGTATGTGCATATGAGTGTGATATGCATGTGTGTGAGTAGTGTAGGGGTGTGAGTGTGTGTGAATGTGTTTGTATGTAAGTCTGGTTTAAAAAGTGACCAGGTGAGCTCATGCTGAAAGAATCTGGGGTCAGAAAGGGCTCTGTCGTGTAGACTTGGAATGTGTGCCAAGGCCTTCAGAGGGAAGGGAGGAGAGCGCCTGCTGCGGCAGGGGGTGGGCATGGACGCTCAGCCAGGAGCTGACACATTGCTCCCTGGCCTGGCATTCCCACGTCCTCCACAGTTGGCGGAGAAGGTACTCATTGACCAGGAAGGGGGTGGAGAGGAAGATCCAAGAAGGGCAGAGGGCAAGAAGAGGAAGTAAACATCTCCTGTCTGGGTGAGCAGACATCAGGACAGGAGGGGGCAGGAGGGACCCCAGGGGAGGGCAACACCCCCATTCCAGAGGCCACTTCCTGTGAGCAGCCTGCTGGGGCTTTGGGAAATAAGTAACCCCAATGAGCAGGGGTCAGCTATGGGCACTGACCACAGGAAGTGTGACCTGTGCTTAGTGGTTCAGGGAGGGACAAGAATGCATGGCTGGTCAGCGGGAACCGTGGCTAGCTGGTGGGTTCATGGCTGCCAGGACTGTTTAAGCCAGTGGTAATTTCCTGTGGTCAGGTGGCCCTCTCAGTCCACAGGCAGTCAACTTGGACAGGGGTGGGGACAATGGCGGATGATTTGTGAAATGTTTCAGCAGGAAAATTGGAGCTTAGAATGCTGACCTGAAAGCAGATAGCAAAATGCCACCAGATAGTCCCAGAAAAGGGTTTACTTCTCCCTAGCATGGGGAACACCATCACACCACTACACCACTACCACCACCACCATCAGTACCATCATCACCAACACCATCACCACCACCACCACCACCACCTCTGTCAACATCACCACCGGCACCTCCATCATCACCATTACCAGCACCATCAACACCATCACCATCACCAACATCACCACCACTATCAGCACCACCAGCACCACCAGCACTACCACTATCACACCACCATCACCACCATCACCATCACCAGCACCGGCACCACCAGCACCACCACCACTATCAACATCACCACCAGCACCACCGCTATCACATCACCAGCATCACTAACACCACCAGCACTACCACCATCACCATCATCTCCATCACTGCTAGCACCACCATCACCTCCATCATAACCATCACCAGCACCACCAGCACTGCCGCTATCAACATCAACATCACCACCATCACCACCACTATCAATATCACCATCACCACCATCATTATCACCGTCTAGTCACTGCTGTTTGGGGCGAGGTGTAGTAACTGGATATTTCTGTTTGCCCCATATAATTTCTCCAACGCTCTCTGCCTGCCTACACTGTGCTCCAGGAAGCTGCCCACCAGGTGGGTGACTTGGCCCACCTGGCTCTCTCACTTCCCGCGGGGGCTCAGCCAGTCAAAGGTGGAGGCAGGTTTCACACAAAGGGAGGCAGCAGAGAGAGGCACTGTGCTCTTTCACCAGCCTTGCTCCACCGCATTCCCACGGTGGCCTGTCTCCCCAGGTGCACAGGTCCTGCCAGGTGGCCCTTCCTGGGCCCGATGAACAGCTTTCCACCCCTGCCTTTCAGCCAGCTGGTCATGGCTCCTCTTGTCACAAATCCTTCGATGCCGCAGGAGCTCTGCTTGTTTCCCTCATCCCTGAAAATGCTCTTTTCATTAACAAATCTCTACTGCCACCCACCCCGTGAGTGAGCCATCTGCTTCCTGCCTGACTCTGAGAGATGGCATGTCAGTCCGTGGTGTGGTGGGCACGCACATACACATCCAAGGAGTCCTGGCAGCGCCTGTGCAGGCAGCCCCACCACTGCTTCCTGCAGAGCCTGCGCCAGGGATGTCCAGGCTGAGCTCAGGAAGGTGGCCTGCCCCTCGGGGCTCTTTCTGCTGGGCTAGAGCTGGCCCCTCTCATCTTTCCTCCCTGGCGTCCTCCTCAATCCCCTGCCCAGCCCAGTTTTGTGTTTACAAAAGCAGCTCCATTGTCTCTGGCTCTCTCACCTCCTAGTCTTGATTCCTGTCCTAGAGCTTCTGCTCAGACCTCAGGGCTCCGGCCCCTGCTGTCAGCTGGCCATGACCATCCAAAGACAACAAACTCTCTCTGTGCAGGGCCACTGAGCCCAATCCTCAGCCTCTCCCACCCCTGGACTTTGGACAAGAGGCAGAGGAGGGTGCCCAGCCCATCTGGAGGTTCTTCTGAGCAGGACAGGTTGTTACCACAGCAGGTTTCTGGGCCCAGCCCCTTTGATCTCCTTTCCTGAGGCTCAGGGACACCAGACTCATCAGAGCGGGGCCACTGGCTCTTGGAAGGGCTGTGCTCCCAGGGCAGGTTGGAGATTGGCTCCACTGGACGGGTGCTGCTGGAACAAGATGGAGGTTTCTGGTGCCGAGCCCACTGGGGGGGAGGGGCTAGCCTAGGGCTGGAGACCCTGCTTCACTTTCTCTGGGCTCCTGGCCTCTTCCCGCGCCTGGAGGTCCCTTTCCTTTCCTCCCAGATCTGAGCCTCAGTGTGACTGCATCCTTCATCATTCTTACTCGTTCCATGTCCCCTACCATTGGGTTTCCCTCCCCCTTCTTCTTTCCTTTGTGATGGTGACAGTAACAGCTACCACACCCCTGTGCCTGCTGACCACCAGGCCTATAAGTTCCATTGGGGTGGGGTCTCACCCTTTCCTCAAGAACAGCCTTCCCCACAGAAGCCATGAACTCTGTCCCCAGAGGTTGGGGAGAGGTCTCAGGTACCCACAACAAAGCCACCGTTTCTCTGAAATCTCATGTGTTCATGAAAAAAAATTAATTCCCATCTAACATTCTCCTCCACACCAACTGATGCTTCACAATGCATGTTCCCAGGAGGCACGCTCTCCAGCCCGTGGCTCTGTTCCCCCCTCCCAGAGCCTTTGGGTCCAAGTATCCTACTATCAGATGCTGGTGACGGCTCATGGCACTGACTGTCAGGTTGACTAAATGACAGTGCACTCGCCCTACCAACAAGCAGTGGAGCCAGACTCAGAGCCTGGTCTTGGCCAGCATAGGGCAGGGTGGGGGCCCAGTCACCCAAACAAAGGCCTGTTTACCAGGGCGGGAGGATGCCAGCAGCGGACCTGCCAGGCCCCTGGGATCCAGCCATGGGCTCACAATGGACAGCCTGTGTCCCAGCCATCTGATCCTCCTGGGGCCGTCCTGGGCCTGGTGCCATGGGCAAGGTGAGTAAAGGGGAGAAGGCTCAGTGAGGAGCCTCTGTGTCCTTGGCAAGGCCAGACACACGTGCATGGTCCTTAGAGGTCAGCCAAGATGGCATAGGCAGAGTGACAGAGCAGCCGAGTGTGGCGGGCAGAATAGTAGCCCCAAAGCTGTCCACATCCTAACCCTAGAAACTGTGAATATGTTACCTTGATGGCAACAGGGGAATTCAGGTTGCCAAGCCCCTGCCCCTAAAATGGGGGGCATTCCTAGCTTCTCTGGCTGGCACCAAGATGCTCAGCGGTCCCTCAAGTGGGGAAGAGTGATTCAATGTCAGAAGCAACATGAGAAAAACTTGACTGCCCTTTGCTGCTTTGAATGGGGGAGGGGGCCACGAGCCAAGGAGTGCATATGACTCTAGAAGCCAGGAAAATCAGAGAACAGACGATCCTCTGGAGCCTCCAGAAGGAACCAGCCTGTCCACACCTTGGCTTCAGCACAGTGAGAACTTTGCAGGACCTCTGACCCCAGAGACTGTAAAATAAATCTGTGTGTGGGAAGCCACTGAGTTTGTGGTCACTTGTTACTGCAGCCCCAGGAACTCCTGCACTGAGCTGTGAGACACATGGGAGTCTCAGTTCTGCCCCTGATGGTGTATGACCAGGAGGCAGTTACAACCTAGCTGAGTCTTAGACTCCCTGCATGAATCTCGAGGCCAATAATACCCCCCACGAAGGGCTGAGACAATTAAGCAGGACAATACATACACAGGCCCTCAGCACAGCTACTGTGCATAGGAAGGGCCGGCCCCTTCCTCTCCGGCACATGTGCCCAGGACACTGGTCACCCACTCATGTGGATTATCACTTGTTGCTGGGGCCAAGGGGATTGGGGGAGGCCTGTGGGGTGGGCAGTGGCAGGTGGGGCTGCTGGCCTGGAGACAGGAGGAGGGGACAGGAAGGGGAGCTGGGAGAAGGAAACTGTGTCCCTCCTCAGATGACCAAAGGCACGGATGTATGGCTCAGCCCTGGGTTTTCACTTCTTGCAGCCCAAATGGGTTACAGATGAAGGCAGACATCAATCTCATCTGGCCCCAGCCTGTGCATGGGGCACGGGGCATGGGGCACGAGCTGGACGGACCACCGCACAAGGAGCCCCAGAGTCCCGCAGCCTCTCCTGGTCGCCCGGACACCCTGCAAAGGTGAGCATTTTCTGTGAGGCCGGGATGTGGAGGGATTTGGGGAAGCACATGCAGGCGGGAGGTGCGAGGGTGCTCAGACGTGTGGCTGGGACGGACCGCTAAGGACAGGCTGCCCAGTTTCTCAACCTGAGAACCTGCTGCCGGCGCTGAAAACGTGTGGCCCTGACCTGAAGGCCCACCCGGATGTTCCTGAACAGACCGGGAAGCCCTGATGCCCCCGGGCAGGACTGGGGCTCTGGCTGGGGGCTCTCAGCCGGGGGCCTCTTGAGGAGAAGCTGTCTCAGAGCTCAGCCAGCAGCAGGCGGAGGCACAGAACTGCACACCATGTCCCAGGTCCACAGGAGAGCTGAGGTGCTTCTGTCCATAGAGACCCACAAGCCAGGCAACCACAGAGTGTGCTGGGGTCCCCCAGGGCTGCCCGGGGCTTTCCTGAGTGGCAAAGTGGGGAGCCCAGACCACAGCCGGGGAGGCCAGCTCACCCTCACCGCTTCCCGCCAGCATCAGAAACATGAGGCATGCGTTTGGGACCCCGGGGGATGAAGGGCTGCCTCCTCTCCACAGTTCAGGCACCCCCTCCCCACCCCAGGCTGAGGTCCAGGCCCCGGAGGTGAAAGGAAGGGGCCCAGGTCCTCCTGCCCCCTCAGGAGGGACCCGCCTGCCTCCTTCCTTTCTCGTCTCTCGGGTCACTGCTTCAGTCTCCCCCACCCCCACCCGCCTCTCCCAGGGGCGCCTGGGGGCTGGAAGCTGAGCACACGTGGCCAGATGCCCTTTCCACCGCCTCTCAGCGGCGTCACCTCCGCCCTCCCTGGAGGCCTCGACTGTGAGTCATGGTCTCTGCTCTGGGGTCAGGCAGAAGCAGCCTTGCTTGTTCAGACTTTGGCACCGACCCAGCAGGCGGCCTGCAGTGGGGTCCCAGGCAAAGGGCGTCTGCCCTGTCCCCGGGTCCTGAGCCAGCTCCAAGTTGTCTAGGCTGCTGCCCTCACGTGGCTGGCCGGCTCGAAGACTCGCTCAGCCAGCCCCACTGGCAGAGGGTAGGTCACGGTGGCGGTGGGTCATCTGAGGGAAGGCCTTGTCATCCTGGTGTGTGGCTCTGACCTGAGTGGCCCAGAGGTCATGCTCCAGCCCCAGGTCTTTGCTGGCCAGGAAGAGCAAGGACAGCTTCTGGCTCTTAGCAAGCCAGACTGTCCTGAGGTGGGCCTGGCCAGAGGTCACAGGGCGAATGACAGGCAGCAGAGCTGGGGTAGGAGAGTCTCCTGAAGTCACTCACAAGCTCTGGGGTGTGTAGAGGAGGCAGCCTACACTCTCGGCCTGTCCCTGCCTGAGCTGAACTTGGCCCATGCTGGCTCTCATCCTCTGGCCCCTTTCCTGACCTCGTCCCTGAGGTGCCTGGCTGGACCAATTAGATGAGATTATATTTAAGATGGGGGACAGTTTTTCTGTTGACTCATGTAGTAGACTAAATGGCGGCCCCCCAAAACAAATGTCAACCCAAACCCATGAATGTGAAACAAGGGCCTTTGCAGATGTGATCAAGGTCAGGATAGAGGTCAGCTCATCCTGGATCAGCATGGGCCTCAAATCCACTGGCAGAGGGAAGCCTCAGACGCACAAGAGAAGGCCCCGTGAAGACTGAAGCAGACAGCAGGTGACTTGCCCACAAGCCATGGACCGCCAAGGGGCCTCGGAAGGAACCAGCCCTGCAGACACCTTGACTTGGGACTTCTGTCCTCCAGAACTGTGACAAAATGGGTTGCAGTGGTTTCCCCTACCCGGTTTGTGGTTATCTGTTATAGCTGCCCCAGGAAATGGCACACCCAGGATGCTCCGAGTTAGGGACACCCTGGTGACTCAACTCAGAGCCCCGACGACCAGTGGCAGCATTGGCGTTGGGTGCAGGGGCTGGATGGAGGAAGAAGAGCCTCAGACACCCAGCCTGACAGTACACAGTGAGGAGGAGTGAGCATGGCCCCACCCACCACCCCTGAAACCAGAGCTCGGTCCCACTGAAACCCCGTCTGGGACATGTCCACCCACCTCAAGGACTGAGGGCACAGGGCCCCATGGGCCTGCTGCTTGGAGCAAGAGGTGCTCAGAGTCTGTAAACTGAGGCACCCCCGGCACACAGGCCGTTGGGCTGAGGAGCGGAGGGTGTGTGCAGACAAGGGCAGACTGAGGTGGGGTCAGGCTCTCAAGGGTGGTCCCTGCCAGGAGGAGTTGGGGGGTATCTTGTTGTCAGAGAGTGTCTTGAAGTATGGCTGGGCTGGGTGACAGGAGGACACCCCAGCTCACTTCAGCTTGGTGCGGGTTGAGTGGAGTTGGGGGCACACGATCTCTGAAGGATAAAGTGTTTGGTACCGGAGGTGACTCACTCACTATTGTTCCTGGCCTGAGTGGGAGGAGTGAGGGAGGAAAGAAGGCCCAGGAGGGCCACAGTGGGGGGCACAGAGGCAGCAGGGCCACACAAGTGGCCAGAGCCCTGGCTCTCTCCACCCAGGAAAACGCTCAGCCCACAGCTGGGCCCCTGAGGACGCCGAAGGAAAAGACACCAAGAAGCAAGCATGTTTCCACACACTGCCATCAGCTGCGGTTTTCATTAGGGTCCTCTGAGGGTCCTTTAATCTCAGTGAAATTGCAGGTTTGCCGTAGTGGCTAGGGCCCCGCCCAGTCCCTCAATTAGCTAGAGTCCTCTGGTGGCTGCTGGATGCAAGCCGCTGCCCTGGGAGCCCCCTGAGCCCCCTGGGGGAAGAGAATTGGCTTCCCCTCCTCCTCCTGCCTAACCTTGGATGCTTGCATCATGGAAACTGCTTCCAGAAACCCATTGCCTGAGCTGTCCAGCTCGCAGGGAGACAGGATCGAGATCAGCAGACAATACTTAGTGAACGTGCCGGCGGTCTCTCCTCAGGGACCACCCCCGCCCCCCACAGCTGTACCCCAGAGCTGTGATGTCACTGCTGCTCCCTGAGGCTGCCAGGCGCCTGGCGAGAAGCCACTCCTGGCCAGCTCAGCACTGACGCAAATCAAAGGCTTCCAGCTCTCCAAGCAGCTGCCACTCGCTCCGCCGGCAGCCCCGAGAGCCATGGCGGGGAGGGCGGCGGGCGGCGGGCTCCAGCGGCGGGCCTGGCATTTAAGATAATCAGCTGTTCTTTAAAAGGTGGCCAGCGTGGCATGTGGGGCTGCAAGGAGAGCCAGCCACTCTCGCAGCTCCTGGCAAAGTCAGCCACCCCATGGAGCTCCAAGTTCTGCCTGCCAGGCCATTGCCTGCTGCGTCTCCACACCCAGCCGGGTCTGGGGTCTTTTGCCCTAGTCATGGCTGTTTGCCAGAGTGGCACTAGAAGCATAGGAGGAAGGCAGGCCAGGCAGGCCAGGCACACCCACCCCAGGGAGGATGGGGCCAGGGACAGGGCAGCCTCTCTGTGGTGTCCAACAGGGTTGAGTCGGGTCGTATTTCCTCTGGGTCTCCTTACACCCTGAGCTTAAACAGCAGCCATCCAGAGCAGCTACTGCTTGGCCTCCTTTGGTCTCTCAGGGGCAGGTGGAGTCTCATCTTTCGGCAGATTCTCACGCGTGACACACATCGGGTGCTCCTCGGAGGAATGTGGGGAGCTGGGTGTGGCGATCATGAGGACCAAGAGTGTCCTTCCAGGCACCTTCATGCGAGCCATCAGGGGAACCTGGACTGCCCTGGGAAAAGCCACCCCCAGCCCCACGGCTCACACTGCCAGCCTGCCAGCGCATTCTGTTCTTCCTTAAACACACAAACACACATACTCATATGTGCACGCATGTGTGTGAACACAGCACATGGGCACACAAGGGCAATTACAGGGCGTGCACACACACAGTGTGCACACACATGCACACACATATGTGCACATGTGCAGTGCACGTGACTCGTAAGCACGCAAATACATGTGTGTGCACACACGCGCATGTGCACACACTCACATGCACAGTGGGTTCAGCAGCTCTCCATTTCCCAATCAGCACTTGTTGGAATAGACACGACACTGCTCAGGACTGACCACTTCCTGTACAACACAGGACCCTCTTCTCCTCTTTCTGCCCCCCCCATACTGTGCAGTCAAGACCACGACTGCCTGCCCATGGCTCACTGGACAAAGAAGAATGGTGTCCAGGGGCTGAGAAGAGCCTCCTGGGAGGGTGGAAGTGAGACGGCTGCTCATTGTCGGGTGGCAGGTCCCGGTGGGCAGGATGAGACAGGAGCCGAGGACAATGATGCCTAGGCAGCTCTGGGCCATTTTCCACATGGGTAGTCGAGGTGTGGGCCCAGAGCTGACAGGGAATGCTGGCGGAAACATCCAGAAGAGTGCAGCAGGACGGCAGTTGAGGTTAGGAAGGAGAACAAGCTGACAGGCAGGGTTCAGGCTGGGTGTCTCAGGAGAACCCATTCTGGCAGGTGCTTCAGAGCAGGGGTTGAGGCCCCTGGACTGGAACTTCTGCTCTGGGGTCAGCAGATCTCCATGCTTCCCTGACAGCCCCTGTCCTCAGGCCCCCCTGCACAGCAGCCCAGCCTGTCAGTGGGCACTGGGGCTCCTCGGAAACAGCTCTTTGCAGGAAGAGTGTCTCCTCCGTACCCCGCTTCCACTTCCCTCTTTCTGCTCTCTGGGCTGAACTTGGCTTTTGTTATGTTTTGTTTTGTTTTAATAACCTAAACAATTGGCACAGGCCGCATCAGCCTGTGGGCAGTAGGCCAATGGTCACGCTCCCCACGTGGCCGGGCTGGTGGCCGTCATGTGCAAGTGAGGACGGGACTGGGTAGGGGAAAGCTTGCAAGTTGTCCGAGAGGTGGCAGGACCCCCTCCCTCCACACTCCAAGTCTAGTCTTCCAGACAGGACAATCAGGAGGTGTTTGTCGAACAACATCCCCCCCCGCCCCCCAACCCTCTACAGCAAACAGGCCTGGCCACCCAGCCCGGAGCCCGACAGAGGGGGTGTTCCTTCCAGCTGAGCAAGACCCAACGTAGCCAACAGTTTCTGTTTTCCTGCCCACTCCCTGGCAGGCCTCGGTGGCAGTGCCCCAAAGTCAGTATTCCCACACGTTCCAGCCTGCCCTTCAGTTTATAAGACATAAATATTTGCTCTCCATTAAGAAAATAATCAGAAGTTATCCTTTAAGTGGAGTGTACACACCAGTGCCCTTCAAGAGCACATGCTGCTCTTTCTAAACGGGGGAAGGAGAAAGCCTGGCTGCGAGGCTCCTGTGAGCGAAACCAGCCCCCCACCCCAACCTCTGCCTCCAGCTGTCTGAATGTTCTGGAAGCCAGGGCACCTGGGGAAGGGAGTGACTGCAGGAGCCCCTGGCCTGAGACTAAGGCGGGAGAAGATTGTCCCCTCACTTCTCGAATGGGCAGCCACCCACCCATCTCAGCCCGGACTGAGTGGGGCTGGAAGGTGGCGGAGTGGGAAGCCCAGAGAATGCCCCAGGTGGGCAGGAAGGGGCCAGAGGGTCAATATTTTAGGCCCTGTGACCACATGGTCTGTGTTGCCACCACTCACTTTGCTGTTGCATCTTGAAACCCACTGTAGGTGAAACACAAGTGAGTGGTCATGGCTGCATGTCAGTCAAACTCTACCGATGGCCCGTGAGACTAGAATGTTGTATAATTTCAATGTGTCGTAACATCTTCTCCTTCCTCTCCTTCTCCTTCTTCTCCTCCTCCTTCTCCTTCCTCTCCCTCTTCCTCTTCTTCCTCTCCCTTTCCTTCTCCTCCTCCTTCCAGCCATTTAAAACCATTCTTAGCTGGTGGGTCAGAAACAAACAGACCCGATGTATGATTTAGGCCCTAGTTGGTGACTCTGATCTCATCTAAAGCTCCCATTTAGAGAAGGGGTGACAGACCTAGAGGCGGGAAGGGACTTGCTCAGGAGCACGCAGCACATGGCAGCAGGAGCCTGGACTGGGGCAGGTCACTGTCAGCCCTGTGGAACAGCCCCTCGAACTTAGCAGCAGCCTGTCCCTTTGGGGCACAGGCACGACCCGACTCTTTCAGTGGCTGAGGGAGCTGCCAGTCTCAGGACCCAGCCCACAGGGACTCCAGGGACTTGTGTACAGCCCGCCCCCTGGCTAGCGAGACTGGCCCAGGAGCAGAGTCGGGGCCTCCCTGGATGTGGGAAGAAGGGCTCTCCTTCCCCTGAGTCACCACGCAGGCCTTGAGGTGCTGTGGCCAGGACCCCCTTTCCTAGACCCCTAAAGGAGTCCCATCCGCAGAGGAGAGAAGAAGCCACCCCCCAGAGTGCAATGGTGCGAGAGGGAGCAGAGAGGTGTGGGGCTACCTGCCAGTGTTTCCAACAAACTCATGTTTTTGTTTCCGGTTATTCTGAGTTCGGATTTTGTTTTCGACAGCCCCCTCAAATCCTGATCTTCTGCGTCTTGAGCTGCCCCTGCAACCCCTGGAGGAGAGCCAGCCACATAGAGGACTTGGGGCTCAGAGGCACTCATTGTGAGTCAGGTCCTTGGAGCTCAGGGCAGGTCACCAGTGCCTTGAGGGGTCAGGGACCGGGATCGCAAGAGGAACAGGAACAAACACAGACATGCCCTGTGGCTCCGCAGACGCACCTGCACACCTGGGAGAGCGAATGACACACCAAGGCTACCCCGGGAAACCCGGCCCCGCATGTGGTCGCCTCCTTAGAGCTGCCCCAGCCAACAGACCCCGGACACACACCAGCCCTTGGACGGCGTCGTCTCCTGCATGTGGGCCTGGCAGACAGATACCTTTCTGCTCACACCTGCAGCCGTCGTCTTAATACAGCTTTGGTCCACGGCCCTGCCCTGCCCTGACCCCTGCAGAGGGTGCGGGAGTCCCACGCGGCCGCCTGCTGCCAGCAGAAGCAGGAGCCCGAGGACCGGGCAGCAGGCCGCAAGATCCCAAAGACTGCCATGTGCTAAAATCCCTCAGTGCTCTGGGACAGGAAACGCTTTAACCCTTAGCATTTTCCTGGCTGACAGCCACACCTGCTGGGAGCCATTGATCGATCTTCCGGGGATCTGAAACATCTTGTGGCAAGAACCGAGTGGGCAGAGACATGAATAAAAGAACAATGTTTTTAGATTAAAGCAACCCTTCTCTAAGGCAGAGGGTTTTTGTTTTTGTTTTTTTCATTTTCCCTAAAGAAAATCAGGGGCAAAGGCTTCAGGGGGCCAGCCGCTGGGCGTCTTCAGGGCAAGGAGGATCAGCCAGCAAGGCCTGGACACTGCGGCCTCATCTGGGGTCCGCTGACTGGGGCCCAGATGTTGTGTGAGCTCCCAGGGGGTTAAAGCTCCCACCCCGCCCACCACAGCACTAGGGCCTGGAGTCAGGGCTCCCGTGGGACCTGGTGGCTGTGAAGGCAGATGTGGTATGCAAATTCAGGAGGGTGAGAGAGCCACCTCCGTGATCCTCTCAGGGAAGCCTAGGCTGGGAGGGCAAGTCCCCAGGCCTACAGGGCTCAGCTGACACACCATCACTTTGGAACGTGTGCCATGTGGCCCCTCCAGGCTGTGTGCATGCAAGCATTGAACATGTCCCGAAGGACAGAGCCAGAGCCTGGGCCCAGGTGGAAACTTGGAGCAGCTCCTGGGAGTTGTCGGATGCAGACCTGGAGGCTTGGCTCCTTCTTCCACATCCCGGCTTGTCTTGCGGAATATTCTGAAGAGCTCTTGGTCAAGCAGGAAGAAGCAATAGCAGCTCAGCCTGTGTTCACTGAGGGCCATCCACCCGCCTGAGCCGCCTGTAGGGGCTCAGAGTAAAGGGGGTCCTTTAGATCTCTGCCTTTTTCGATTCGACTTCAAAATCATGTAGTATCTTAGTTTTTATTACATAGATGACTATGTATGTGTGTGATGAGTCAAATGATTAGCAGAAGTGTCTTTTGCCATCATTTCTAAACAAGGTTTCATATGTGATGATTTTAAAAACCTAAAGAAATGTTAATAAAGGTTTGAGTCCTCTGGTACTTTAACGGACCTCTTGAAGGCCACAGCTGGATCAAGGTTCTGTTCTGGATGCAGTGGGTACCTGGGTCAGCACAGGACATGATTCCAGAGTGATTCTCTTCACCCCCAAACTCACTTCCCTTTCCTTCCCGTCTTCCCTCCCCTCACTCCTTGCTTTCTTTCTCACTGTCTGTGTCTCCCTGCTCCCTGTCACACACACACACACACTCACACATCCACTCTCTTCTCCAGACAGAGCCCACAGTGACAGGTCCTCCTTGCCCCCACCCCCCATCATAGGTAGTCATGCAGGCAAGCCCTCTGGCACACCTGCGCCCCAGCATCCATGCCCACCCCAGAGGTGGCATGCTATGGATCCCGCTGAACCAGGATTGTCCAAGACCTTGGAACTCTGGGACAGATGTGCACTCCGGCCAGGCTCAGAGCTGGGTCATGGAGACGTGGAGGCCCGGGGAGCTCAGGGCTCTTTGGAGAGAATTGGGCTATTGAAAGTAGATGAGCAGCCCTTCCTGTTTGTCTGGGATGGCGGGAACACAGAATTTTTACTGCCAAAACCAAGGAAGTGCCGGGCAAACCGGGACGTCTGGTCACCCAAGTCAGAAACAGCACCCTGGGAAAGTCACAAGAGGTGGCTCTTCTGTGCGGCATCCTGAAAAAGAAGCATGGGCTCTGAGGTCTTGGGGACAGTGGAAGAGCTGCCTGAGGGGCACCTCTGGCTCCCACTTTGGCTGGTCCTGCCATTCTCAGAAATGAATCTTGGATAAGAGCCCAGGTTGGGCAACTTCACTGGATGTTGAATGAGGATCCTAGAGCAAAGTGGCCAACCCAGCACAGGTAACGGGAGATGAGACAAAGGCGATGTGGGCACAGAGAGGGCCAGGAAAAGGATGCGGAGACTCAGGCAGAGACTCAGACTCTAACAGAGCCAATATGATGGTTCACTCTCATGCCAAGGTCACCAGGGTAACAAGACAGATGGGGCTCCCATTCCACACAGCAGCATGCTCCCACCACCTCCCTGCTCTCCACCCCATTCTCACCTGTCTGGACCATGTTTCCTAGGGGCCAGGGGCTGCATTCTCTACCCAGGTGCTGGTGCCCATGGCTGCTCAGCCAGCCCTGCCCATGAAAGAGACAGCAAGAATATGGCAAGAGAGTCAACTCTTCTCCTGGCTGGTGTGGCTCAGTGGATTGAATACTGGCTTGTGAACTAAAGGGTTGCTGGTTCGATTCCTAGTCTGGGCATATGCCTGGGTTGCAGGCCAGATCCCCAGTTGGGGGCGTGCAAGAGGCAACCACACATTGATGTTTCTCTCTCTCTCTTTCTCCTTCCCTTCCCCTTTCTCTGAAAATAAATAAATAAAATCTAAAAAAAAAAAAAATAGAAGGAAGGGTCAACTCTTCCTGCTTTGGGTTGGCATCACTGGCCACTGGGATCTTGTCCTTGCACTGCTCAAGGAGTGTGGCCCCTGGTCAGCACACCCAGAATCCATGGAAGCTCAGCTCTAACAGCCATCTTCACAGGCTCAGAGGGCCAAGAGAAACCCCTGGCCCCCGGGGGCGCCCCTCCTGCCTTTCCCTCCTCCACACCCCATCAGCTTCATTCTCTCTGCCAGATCCGGGTAGGCAGTTACTGGTGTTCAAGACCCTCTGTTGGAACATCCACACCAGCTGGTTTTCCTCATGGGACCCAGAGTGAGAAAGTGCCCAGGCCAGGGAGAGCCACGCGGTCACACCCACGTGCTCCTCACCTCTTCCTCCTGCAAACACTTGTCTCTGGAAGGGAGACCTCACTGAATATGCCCCCTGTGGTGCTTTGGAACTTGAAAGCATACGCCACTACACAAAATACGTATAAAAATGGGCTGTTGGTTCAAAAAATGAAGTTTGAACAAATGATTTTAGAAAAGACCCTGTCCCTTGAGTCAGACAGTCCCCTGGGAGCACGCACACATAGGCCAGGAGACATGGAGTGTCAGGACAACTCCAGGCCACTGCAGACCCTGTAAACTCAGGGAAGCTGGGCCCCAAGCCTCCAAAGCCCCAGGGCCCATGACCTGTCGCTCTTCCGGGTGAGGGTGAGGGTGAGGGTGAGGGAGGCTCTCCCCAACCCGGAGGCCCTGGAAGGTTCTCTGGGGTTCTGGCGAGTGTGCCTGCTCATTTGGCTGTAATGAGTAGGTGCTGCCAGGATCGGATGTGCCTAATGACAGGCGGGCGGGGCTGCCCTGCTAGCCGACCGCCCAGACCCACTTCAAAGCCACACACTGGCAGCGGGGAACACTGGTGATCGGCCTCCTCCTGCATGTTTGCGCCTCCAGCCAGCCAGAGGAGCCTGGCGGCAACCCC
This sequence comes from Furipterus horrens, assembly GCF_987537825.1. Lineage (NCBI taxonomy): Eukaryota > Metazoa > Chordata > Mammalia > Chiroptera > Furipteridae > Furipterus > Furipterus horrens. The sequence continues at coordinate 8,789,450 of NW_028327171.1, forward strand.
TCGGTGCAGCGTGGAGGAAGCGCTGGTGTCCTAGCCCCCATGGGACAGGCCACGCAGCAGCCGGGAAGCTGATCGGCCCAGCCATCCATCGTCAGCAGCGGGTAGGATGGAGCTCTAGGGCCTGAGCAGACAGGGGCTCCAAGGTGAGGTTCACAACCAAAGACTGATCACGGAGCCTTAAAGAAATAGGACATTTTATATTTTTTATTTTAAAGATATGTGCGTCTTGACAGTGACTTATCTGCTGGAATCTGGTTTTGGTGTTTCTTTGTGGAAAGCCTTGGCCTATCTGTGCTAAGGACAGGGCTTGGAAGCCCCTGCAGAGACCGGTCTCTGTGGTCCTGGCCTGCTTGTTCTCTGCTCAGAGGCCTCTTCATTCCTTCCCATCAGCTCAAGGCCCACTGCCCTTGTGGCCAGCACAGCAGGGCAGAAAGACCCTTCTTTCTAGGTCCTTTCTAATGCCTGGTCACAAGGCCTTTTCCCCTAGGAACGGACAGATCCTACAGCTGACTCCGGGTGTCAGTGGCCCAGCCTCTTAGCCCCCAGGCACACACTGCAAAGGGCCAGCCTAGGTTGGTGTCTCTTCTAGAAATTTACCAGCTGCATTGGAGTCTGGAAATCCTCCGGCTGTATCTCAACAATACTAGTCTCTGAGAAAACAAACTCTTAGTCTCTGCCCTTTAAAGGCAGATAAAAAACATAGCAAATGTAGAATACTAAAATTCATTTTCTAGCAGTTTCACGAGCTGTAGATGTCTTTCCTGGCCAAATAATAAAGTGGCAGGCACTGGGCTTCCTCACACAAATAGGAATCTATCCCCCAAAGGAGTGAGCTGCAACACTATTTCCTATTCATTAAACAAACACACAAGACAATGTGCTAATTTTAAAAATAATGCACTCAGAAAGAAATTAGCGAGGTGACATCAGCAAGATGGCAGACAAGGAGGTCTCAATTTTATCCTGCACCCCTCCCCCCAAACCAACAAACACAATCAATAAACAACTGCTACTGAAGAAAAGAACTCGGGGAGAACTCTGGAGAGTAAGAAAGAAGCTCGAGAAACCCAGATCCACACGAAAACCAAGGATGGCCGCATAGAAAAGCGTAACAAGCGTTTTACTTTCACCCCGCCCCCCAGTCTGGCACCCTTCAACACCCAGAAGGATTTCCTTGGCGTGACCTCCCCCCATGAGGGAAAAGAAGAGCAGGAGACCCCAGCAGCCCTCATCATCACCGCAGACACCCACAGTTTATTCCTAAGGATCCCCACGGTCTTTGCCGGTGCTGAGCCCAGCTGACAGAGCTGCCTGAAGTTTCTGCTGCTGCAACCTACCTGCCACCCAGAGAGGGAATGAGCAGCTGCACCATCCTGGAAAAGAGCGACCACTGCACCTTGCCACCTGCCGGGGGCTGTCGCCACCACGCACCGCTCACAACTGTGCACACACCCTGGAACCCTGTTTTACAGCAACTCTGCCCATGCCTCAGACTCAGGGCTGGCTGTCCCCACGTGTGCACCCACACGCTGGACCCATCACAAGGAGAGCTCCCCTTGGCCAAGAAGAACAGGAGGATCCCAACAGCCTTCACCACTGAAGACTTCAACAGCCCTTGCTGCTACCATGGACACCTGTGGCCTTGACAGACATTGACCCCGCCTGACATAGTTCCATGGATGCGATCTGAAGAGCCCAGAGCTATCATCACAATTAAGGGGGGGAAATGAAAGCTTTCTCTCTAAGATCTGGTACAGGGCATGGATAGCTGTTCTTGCCACTTCTTTTCAACGTAGTACTGGAAGTCCTAGCCAGAGCAATTACCCAAGAAATAAAAAGCATCCATATTAAAAAGGCAGAAGAAAAACTGCCTCTATTTACAAATGAAAATAGCATGTATGTAGAAACTGCTGAGGGCTCAGCAGCAACAAACACTGTTAGAACTACGAAATAAAATTGCAGGACAGAAAATCAGCATACAAAAACCAATCCACATTTTTACACACAATGAACTATCCAAAAAGGAAATGGAGGCAACAAGAGCAATACAAAGAATAAAATATTTAAGAATAAACTTAATCAAAGAGGTGAAATATTTGTACACTGGAAATTCTGAAACATTGGTGAAGGAAATTTAAGAAGACACGGGTAAATGGGAAGACATCATTTGATCATGGATTGGAAGAACTAATATCGTTAAAATGTCCATTCTTCCCCAAGTGATCTACAAATTCAATGCAATCCCTATCAAAATACCAATGGGGTTCTTTACAGAAATAGAAAAAATAAGAATTCTAAATTTCATATAGGACCACAAAAGACCCTGTAGAGTCAAAGCAATCTTGAGCTAAGAGAACATCACACTGAAGGCATCATGCTTTCTGATTTCAACATTTATTAAAAATCTACAGTAATCAAAAGAGTCTGGTACTAGCATAAAATCAGACATATAGACCAATGAAACAGAAAAGAGAGGCCAGAAATAAACCCAGGCATATATGGTCAACTGATCTTCAACGGGGGTGTCAAGAACACAAAATGGGGAAAGAACAGTCTCTCCAATAACCGGTGTTCAGGAAATTGAATATCCACTCACAGAAGAATGACATTGGGCCCTTATCTCACAGCATCTACCAAAATCAAGTCCAGTGGATTAAAGACAAATGGGGAACCTGAAACTGTAAAACTAACAAAAGGAAACAGGAAAAGAGCGTCTTAACAATGGTCTAAGTAATGATTTTTTTGAATGTGGCACTAAAAACACAGGCAATAAAATCAAAAGCAAACACACAGATTACACCAGACTAAAAGGATTCTGCACAGCAAAGGAAACAATCAACAGAGCTCAAAGGGAACCGAAGAAATAGAAGAAATATCTGCAAACCAATTTATCTGATCAAAGCTAATATCCAAGATATTTAAGGAACTCATAGAGCTAAATAACAAAAAGTACCTAACTGAATAACCTGACTTGAAAAGGACCTAAATAAACATTTCTCCAAAGAAAACATACAAATGGCTAGCAGGTAATGAAAAGGTACTCAACTTCATTAACCATCAGGGAAATGCAAACTGAAACCACAATGAGATATCACTACACACTTGTTAGAGTGGTTATTATCAGAAAGATGAAAGAGAGCAAGTGTTGGTGAGGATGTGAAGAAAAGAAAGAGAAGCCTTCTACTCTTGGTAGGAGGGTAAATTGTTATGGCCACTATGGGAAACAGCATGGGGGTTTCACAAAAAAATTAAAACTAGAACTACTTTATTATTGAGTAGTCCTAAATCTGGGTATACATCCAAAGGAAATAAAATCAGGATTTCAAAGAACTATCTGCACTCGTATATTCATTTGAACAGTATTCACAAAGGTCAAGATACAGAAACAACCTAAATGTTCATTAAAGAATGAATGGATAAAGACATGGTATAAATATTGGAATATTAAAATGAAGGCAATCCGATTATGTCAGAAGAAGTCTTCAGAGACTTCTGGCCAAGATGGAGGCGTAGACAGACACTCTGCATCTCCCTCCACAACTAAGAAGGAATACAACTACCTCAAAACTAGAGACAACCAGAAGTTCCAGAAAATTGAGCTGCATGGAAGTCCAACAAACAAAGATATAAAGAAGAAACACTCATCCAGACAGGTAGGTGGGGTGGAGCCGGGATGGAGAGGACACGGTGTGGTGGCAGCAGCAGATGCGGCAGCAGCAGCGGCAGGCTGGTGGAAAGCTCAGTCACATGTTTTAAAAAGTAAGGAGGGACACCTGAGGAGCGCTCCCAGCACTAGAACAGACCGCACAGCTCATGGTCCCAGCGCAGGAAAAATCAAGCCTCATTGCTTCTGACTGTGCAGACCAGTGGGGTTGGGGTGGAGGCAGAAACTGCCAGTCTCTCAGCAGAGTCTGCTTGCTTAAAGGGCCCCCACGGTCCTAGAACGTCCTCAGACTCATCCACTCTGAGAACGACGGCCAGAGCAACAGCTAAAGAGGCTCCAGTCCCATATGGAAGAGGGAGAGGTGCCTGGAAAAGGGGTGAGTGCTGAACAAGTGGCATTGTTCCCTCTTAGACCCCTCCCCCACATACGGCGCCACAACGTGGTGAAACAGGTCGCCCATATTGACGAATACCTAAGGCTCTGCCCCTTACAATGTAACAGGAGCGACAGCTCTACCTAAGACACAGTGGCAAACAAACACAGGGGCCTGTCAAGATGAGGAGACAGAAAAGTATGGCCCAAAAGGGGGAACGGATCAAGGTTCCAGTGGGAGAACTAAGCAATGAGGCGATAGCCAACCTAATAGATGAGGAGATAGCGAACCTAACAGATGTAGAGTTCAAAACATTGGTGATAAAGATGCTCACAGACTTGACAGATATGCTTAAGTATGGCAAATGCATAAGGGAAGAGGTGAAGGCTATGCTAAATGAAACAAAGGAAAATCCACATGAAACCAATGGTGAAGGGAAGGAAACCAGGGTTCAAATCAATTATCTGGAACATAAGGAAGAAAAAACAGTCAACCAGTACAGAATGAGGAAACAAGAATTTTAAAAAATGAGGAGAGGCTTCAGAACCTCTGGGACAACTTTAAATATGCCAACATCTGAACAATAGGAGTGCCAGAAGGAGAAGAAGAAGAGCAAGAAAATGAAAGCTTGTGTCAGAAAATAATGAAAGAAAACTCCCCAAATTTGATGACGGAAATAGACATACAAGTCCAGGAAGCACAGGGAGTCCCAAACAAGCTAGACCCAAGGAGGACCACACCAAGACACATCATAATTAAAATGCCAAAGTTTCAAAATAAAGAGAGAATCTTAAAAGCAGCAAGAGAAAAGCAGAGTTATCTACAAAGGGGTGCTTATAAAACTATCAGCTGATTTCTCAAAAGAAACTTTGCAGGCAAGAAGGGGCTGGCAAGAAGTAATCAAGGTGATGAAAAGCAAGGACTTACAACCAAGATTACTCTACCCAGCAAAGCTATCATTTAGAATGGAAGGGCAGATGAAGTGCTTCCAAGACAAGGTAAAGCTAAAGGAGTTCATCATCACCAAGCTATTATTATATAAAATGCCAAAGGTACTTACTTACGAAAAAGAAGATCAACACTATGAACACTAAAATGACAACAAACTTACAACTATCAACAACTGAATCTAAAATGTAAAAACAAAATCCAAGTAAGCAAATCAGAATAGGAACAGAATCATAAGAATGGGGATCATTCGGAGGGTTATCAGCTGGGAGGGGGAGGAGGAGAAATGGGGAAATGGTGCAGGGACCAAGAGTCATAATTGGTTGTTACAAAATAGATAGGAGGAAGTTAAGAATAACATAGGAAAGGGTGAAGTGAAAGAACTTATATGCATGACCCATGGACATGAACTAAGGGGGGTGAGATTGCTGGAGGGCAAGGGGGTACTGGGCAGAGGGGAGCAGAGGAAAAAAATTGGGACAACTGTACCAACATAATCAATAAAATATGCTTAAAAAAATAAAATAAAGTAGATAATGATACCTGCAAAAAAAATGAAGGAAATTTTTCTATTTGTGACAACATGGGTGAACCCTGAAGACATGCTAAGTGACATAAGCCAGACGCAGAAAGAGAAGTATCACATTATCTCACTTCTGTGTGGAATCTAAAATATCAGAACTCATAGAAACAGAAAGTAAAATGGTGGTTCCTGGGGGTGGCGGGGCAGGGGAATACGGGCGGATGTTGGCCAGGGGGTACAAAGTTGCACGTGGGCAAGATGAATAAGTTCTGGAAAAGTAATGTGTAACAATGTGATTCTAGTGAACAATATTGCATATTTGAAACTTGCTAAGGGGGTAGATTTTAAGTGAAAGAAGGAAGGAAGGAAGGAAGGAAGCAAACCTATTGGGGATGACAGATATGTTTATTAGTTTAATAGTGATGTTTATTTCACAATGTATATGTACGAGGTCTGTCTGGAAAAAGTCCAGCCATTGTTCATATAATGAGAACAGTTTGTGCAATATCCATGTAACCTGGCAGCCAAGGGGAGTGGCCTGGAATGCACATGCGTGAACAATGACAACGTCACTGTACTAGTCAGTGGGGGTGGTAGTTGCTGTTGAGTGAGCGTGTGTACTGTGTGGCCATCACATTCAAAATGACTGAGCTAGTAGAGCAACGAATCTGCATCATATTTTGTGTTAAGCTTGAACGTTCCTCCACGGAAACTATTCAGATGATTCTGAAGGCTTTTGGGGATGATGCAGTGAGTGCCGTGCAAGTAAAAGTGGCAGAAATACTTCCCAAATGGTTGAGAATCTGTTGAAAGTGATCCACGCTCTGGAAGGCCTGCAACAAGCAGAACACCTGAGAGTGTTGAATGTGTATGGGCCGCAATCCACAAAGATTGGCAACTGACAGTACAAGACCCAGAAGCCGATCTGGGGATTCTGAAAACTACTGTGTCTGAGATTTTGACACAGGATCTTGGCATAAAACATGTCATGGCAAAATTCATTTTGTGGCTTCTGCTACCAGAGCACAAGGAACACTGTGCTGCAGTGGCTAATGACTTGATTCAAACCGCTACCGGTGCACCAGCTTTCCTCGAGAAGGTCATAACCAGAGGAGAACTGTGGGCCTACAGCTATGAGTGTGATCTGGAAATGAAGGCCCAAGCGTCCAAATGGAAGTCGCCTGGTTCTCCACGCCCAAAGAAGGCTCGGCAAAGTCGCAGCGAGATCAAGACCACGTTAACTGTGTTTTTTGATTGGGAAGGGGTGGCCCATCACGAGTATGCCCCTCCAGGCCAAACAATTAATAAGGAGCACGACCTCAATGTTCTTCATCCCTTAAGAAATGCACAAAAACAGCCACAGCTGTGGGCAACTGGTGACTGGCAGCTTCATCACCACAATGTCCCCGTTCATGTATCACATCTCCTGCAGTGTTTCTTTCTTTCTTTTTTTTTTTTGTGAAACATCAAATCACCAAGGTGACTCAGCCCCCCTACAGTCCAGAGTTGGCACCCTGAACCTTCTGGCTTTTCCCAAAACTAAAATCATCTTTGAAAGGGAAGAGATTTCAGACCCTCAATGAGATTCAGGAAAATACAACAGGCAGCTGATGGCGATGGGGAGACCTGTGTGAGGTCCCAAGGTGCCTACTCTGAAGGGAACTGAGGCATCACTGTCCTATGTACAATGCTTCCTGTATCTTCTTCAATAAATGTCTCTTTTTCATAGTACATGGCTGGATACTTTTAGGACAGACCAGTATATCAAGGCATCAAATTGTACTCCTTAAACACATAATTTTAATTGTCAAGTAACCCCCCCCAATGAAAAGAAAGTAAATTTAGCAATGGCTTGGTCTTGTACCCCAAACTGGATCCTCACTTAACCTCCCCACCCCCTGCTGCCTTTGGGAAAGAGGACGCCCCTCACCAAAAGAAAGATCAAAATGTGGCAGGAGCAGGACATGAGTCCACAAACCATCACATTTGAGGGGAGGGGGCGCGTCAGTCTCTAACCAACAGGGAAGAGGCACTTGGTGCCTCTCTGCGCTCTCTAACACTCAGATACATTGTTTCCATCCCGTGGGTCAGAGAGACTCCAGGACCCTGAAGATCGGAGTCGCCTCTGCCTGGACTGAGCAATGACGTCTTCTACCCCGAGCAGGGAGTTTTCTTGAAAACACATGCTTCCTTCTGTGTGGCCTCTGGTGGCAGGCGTTCTGAGCCGTACTTCGCAGATGGAAAAGTGGAGAGGTTAATTAGTCGCTTGTCGTCAGAAGTGAAGTCAGCTTTGGGCCTGGGAGGACCAGGGGACTCGCTCCTTTGTCCTTGGCTGAGCCCGGAAACAGCTGAAGCTTCCCACCCCCACAGGGCAGCTCCCCAGCCAGCCAGAGGAAGACGCCGGATCAACTCAGCCAAGTGATTTGTCTCCGTTCTTGTAATTCATAATTACTTTGTTCCTCTGCGTTTCCAGGAATAAGAAATTGTGCCTATCGACCACATTAACTGCAAATTATTTGTATTGTTAAATGGCCCCAATTATTATTTGAGAAAATCTTACATACCAGTTAACAAAAGAACACAGCAGAGCAGTTTCTGAGCAAAGCCACATTTTAAAATACTCAAAAGGATGAGTAATGCCCGGCCCTGGGGCTCACATCCCTCTCCCAGACTGGCAGCCCCCCGTCCTCCATCCTCCATCCTCTGTCCTCCGTCCTCCGGGAGTGATAGCAGCTTGCAGCCATGTTCCCCATGAGGCCCCTCCAGGCAGATGGCAAGCCTATCCCTCCTCCTACCTGCATCTCAGACTGTGAGAGCATCAGACTTCCAGCCTCTAGATTGTGAGAACGTAAACGCCTGTTGTGTAAACCCCACCCCCGTCAGAGGTATTTTGTCACAGCCCCCAGAGCACACTAATGAAGAGGAAAGGGGGGAGGCCAGACAGAAGAACGGCTAAGCTAAGACGTGGGCTAGAGACAGCTTCAACCTGGTCCCACGGGGCTCTGAGTATGTACGAGCTGTACTGCGGAAGGACCCCCTCCAGAGATGTGGCAGGTATGATAAGCTCCCAGCAGGCCACAGCTGGTCGTGGGTGCTGGGCCCAGTGAAGGGGGTCTGGGAGGGCATCAACAACACCCATGGCTCACCCGGGGACTCTCCAACTCGCACCAACAACCCCGGCTCAGTGGGGAACTAATCACTGCCCCTGAGCAGAGGGATGTTAGTATCTGGACCTTAGGGCCCAGAGGACCCGACTGGCCATCGAGGAGAAGCGACATGTCCAGGCACATAGGACTTTGTGGGAAGCTGAGACCAGGTCTGGTTCAAGGCTGGGATTACTCCCCCACCTCCTGTTTTCTGAATGCTGCCTGTACTCATCTCTGAGCTCATGGTGTCTCCTGCAGTGGCTGTCTTGTCCCTGCAAGACAAGTGACCAGAATTAGAAAAAGCTTTAGATGCATTTCCTAGGAAATAAAATAGATTTCAGTTCATGAATGTGCCGGTAAGAAGTACTGCCATGAAGAAGGAAGGGCAGGGTAGGATCTGGAACTCAGCCACAGAGTTCCCAGGTCCCCCCGAGGTGGGTCGCATGTCCAGCAGTGCCCTGTTCTCCAGATGCTTCCTGCCATTCACTGCTGGCAGGGGTCCACTCAGCCCCACTCCATTCCCAGCAGAGACCATGTCTGGGGACCCTGCAAAAAATCAACCATTCCGACGGTGTGGCATTATTTTCTTGCAGTTTTATCCCAGTGATGTGACTTGGCCTTGGTGACCATGTACTTTCCTGTGTTCCTACTTAAAGCCATAGAAGGAAAGAAAAGACATTCACCAGCAATGTGGGCGGCAGCCCAGCCTCCTGCTCACCTGCTGCGATGCGTGTGCAAGCACATGGGCACATGCAGGCCCTTGGCGTGTACAAGACAAACAGGCTATTCTCGAAAAGTGAGGGTCAAGTCTCACTGGAGTTTGCATGGGCCTGAGGTGTGAAATGCAAGGTCACCTGAAGCCCGGAGACAGCAGGCTCAGCACAAGGTACAGGGCTTCTCAATGCTGTGAAGGTTTATTTAGCCCTCTAGCACCCCGCTTTTCTCATAACATGGGAGGCATGCTCTGCTGTGACGATTAAAAGAGACCTCTCCTAGGTCCGTGTGGGGAGCCCTCGGTGGCTGCCAGCTGTCTGTCCCTTGCTGTCCTTCACATCCGGAGCTCAAGCACATGACACGTGGTTCCTAGTCCCCTCAGGTCCCCAGACCCACCATGAAGCACAGCCTTAGTCAGCAGGGCACCAGGCACGCAGGACAGGAGCTCGGGGCACCCAGGTGTTGATGGTGACAGCAACGGTGACAGTGACGATGTGGTCTCTCTGTAGCTGTCCTCTACCCCACTCTGATGAGGGTCTCGGTGTGGCCAAAAGCAGCAGGGAAAGTTGCCCGCACTCAGGTTTCATCGCGGCAGCTCTGGCGAATTACCGGCCAGGGGAGCACTGCACCCCCAGTGTGTGGACGGGGCCCTGCAGTTTACCAGTCCTGGCACTGAGGCAGATGCAGTGACCCCGCACCTGTCTCACGGAGACGGGGACAGAGCTCATGACATGTAAATGACATGCCCGATGTGGCCTCGAATCTTTCCCTCTCCTGACACACTGCTGAGTCCACGCCCCCACACAGCTGTCACAGCTCTGGATTGTCCTGGCTCACCCGTGACCTTTGCATAACGCCAAGCCGAGTGGAAGGGAAGTTCAGAACCTCCCAAACCTGAGCATTTTATAACAGGAACGCGTAAAACCCTTGGCTTCCAGCGTGCAGGACAGAAAGACAGAGAGGTGTCATTTCCCTTTAAATGAGGACAAAAGCAGGAACGGTACCACAGCCATGGGGATGAACACACCTGCATCTGGAGCCTGGACCCCCCAGATCACCGTGGTCCTGCAGAGATAAAGGGAGGATGTGTCTGCATATAGTGGCCTCTTTAAAAAGACCTTTTACCTGTTAGCCAGCACGTCAGCACGTGGATTACACACCCACGTCAGCCCAGCCGCCCGGGTTGCTCACTGCGGTTCCAAACCTTGCAGGATGTTGTTGGTCACGGTGGCTTGGGCTGTGGCCTTGCCCCTCGGGGTGGGACTGTGGAGGGTCTGGGCTTCTGAGTTCTGCAGCCCATGCTCAGGACAACTGGCCCCAAGGGGAGGGGTTCCAGAGTGGACACTCCAAGCCCACAGTGCAGCCCAGTGGGTCTAGTTCCCTGCAGCGTCTATTTTTAAGGGTCTGGGATTGGTCCTGTGTGCATTTAGGTGACATATACATACGGGGCGGGATAAAGAAGGTTTACAGTTGAATACAAATAAATAATACAAGAATTAATAAATAACAATACAAGAACAGACTCTGTGTTTCAATACTCACAAATATAAACCCACCTTGGCCCACCCCTGTATAAATAGGTTTCAGCCAAGAATGGCTGGCGGAGGAAGGGGGAGGGCAGGTCAGAAAGGATTATAGCACTGGTCTGTGGCCTCTGTTGATTCACTTGGTGTTGCATGAAAGGTCGTAAACCCGGCCCTGCCAGGCAGCTCCCTCTGGGCAGAGGTCAGTCTGCAGAGCCGGAGTCCAGCTCCCTGCTGTCTGGCTCACACTCTGACCAAGCAGAGCAGAGGGGTTTTTGACTGGCCCCTCCCTGACTACCCTAGTCTGTCCACAAGCCCTCTTTGTCTTTCTGCGGGGGGGAGGCTGTCCCTGCCACCCAGGACCCCGTGGGGGGTGAGCAGATGCTACCCGTCCCAGCTACTTAATTTAGGTGCAACGTGGGATTCTGAATCATGCCTCAGAGGGGTCAGCTTGTTTTCCGAGAGAAAAAGGTCCGGGGAATTTCTCTCCTGTGTACTTTCCCACGACCCGTCTTCTTCCCTCTCAGGTCACATTTCACGATGGGCCTGCTGTCTGCCCTCACACAGAGCGTCACACTCCTTGTTCTCCAGATCAGCTGCTCAGTGGGCCTCCTCCAGCATCACATGCCACCTGCCTGGCCTGCCTGCGGGATGCGGGGGTGCACTGACCCCAGCTTCCTCCTTCCAGGCAGGAAATGCCCGCAGGGGACCAAGGCCGGGGCTGCCGCTTCCTTATGGCGACCTGGGTCCGTAACCGAAGGGATCAACCAGTCCCTCAGCCACGTGGGCACTTGGCTTTGAGCCAGCGCCCTTGCTGCTTTGGGGAGCTCCCAGAGCACAAAAGGCTTCATTCACGCGCCGTATATGAGGCCCAAACACTGTCCCAGTGTGTTCAGGAAGGGGCTGTTTGTGCTTCTGGAGAACTAAGGATGTGTTTTTCTGGGGAAAACGGTCCTAGGAATGTGTATAATCTCTTCCTCATTTCCATGATTAGGAAGACGGGTTTTTGCATGTCAGTCCTTCCTCAGGGGAGGCCACCGTCCCTTGGCATCGTGTTCATGGCAGAGTAGGCCTGGGCGGCCCCTTGAGGATAAAGGAAGACCTGGCTAATCGGAGGGCTGGGTAGCAGGCAGCCACTGGGCCTGCCGGGGCCGGCTGGTCTCTGTGGTCACCCTGAGCACCGCAGAAGGGGTTGCCTTCCCTTGTGGTCCATCTTGGCCACTATTTTCTAAAATGACTTTCTGGTCCCCAGGCCTGTTGGGCCACAGTCCTGCATGATTTCCCTCTCTTCTTGAACCTCATTTCTGACTTCCACTCATTCAAGACCCCGGCTCAGGGGATGCGAGGCTGCGGGGCCTCCCTCACAGCAATTTTGCTTCTGGAAGCTACAGAACCAGGAGTGAGTGCGGCTGTAAAATGACTGACCTACACCCACTTTTCTGCCCCACCATCCTCCCTCATCTGGGTGACGGAGAGACCAGGAGGCTGACTCAGGCCAGGGCAGGTCCCCCCAGCTGACCATGCCCCTCCCTGTGACCAGCTGAAGAGAGGAAGCCTGGAAAGCAAGCAGCCACCCCTGAGGGCATGCGTGCAGGTGGATGAGAAGCTCAGTGTACTCAAAAGACTGGGGACCGATTGGGTCAAGGACCAGCCCACCCGCATTCTGAGAGTTGTGGACACTCCTGGGGGTTATGGCTGGGAGATTCCTCACTGGGCTTCATTCTTCAGCTCACCTGCTGGCCCCAGGGAGGGACAGAGGGCCCAGCACCCCTACAGCAGGGAGTCCCCATGCCTGAGAGACAACCCCCCACTGAGAATACATCACTTGGGGGGCCTGCCTTTACCCTCCACTTGTCTCTTTTGTCACTGGGCTGGTTGCTCTGCAGAGAGAGGGATCTACACCATTAGATGGAGGAGGACTGGGCTCTAGCGCCCTCCCTGGGGGAGGACTGGATATCTTGGCCCATGTCCAGCAGGCTTGGCCATGTGGCAGCTCTGGCTGATGAAATGGGCACAGTGACAGAGCCCCCACCTGAGCAGAAGCCTCATGACCATCACCAGGCTGAGCAGGCTCTGTCCCCTCGGCTATAAGGCAGGGGCTGCACCTTCATCCAGGTCCTGGAACGAAGAGTCATAGCTGACCCACCAAAAGAGGCAACATGGGTAAGAAATGTATCTTCCATCAAAGTAGGGCGAGATCTGTGGCGTCACCTTATCCTTCACCGGGTTCCAGCCTTTCACCTCCCCAGCCCAGCCCTCCCTTCCATCCCCTTGCTGGTGCTGCACCTCAGTTTCCCTTTGGGAGCCACCCCCAATTCCCTATCAATGAAGACCAGGTGGTGTCCCCCCCCAATGTGCTGCCACCAGGCTCTAGGCCATGCTTGCTACCTGGCCTTGGACAAGCAGAGCCACAGAACCAGCTGTGGAGTCGTCTAGAAATGCCGGGAGAAAGGTGTGCCCTTTGCCCCTGTGCCGGCAAGGACAGCCCTCACCCCTCCCTCCCGAAAAGCCCCTGCGGAGGAAAGGCCTGGGAGGAAAGGGCTGGGACTCTGGCGGGGCAGCTGCCTGGGGAGGCTCAGGGCTCCCTTCTCTGTAAAGGGCCAGATGTTTTACTCGTTACTTAGTTTAGGGTTGGCAGCCACGTGTGATCTCTGTCACGTAGCCTTCTTTGTTTTGCATTTTTTACTACCTTTCAGGACTGTGCAAACACTGTCGGGCCAGACACAGGCTGTACTCGCCTGCCGTGGGGCCCCTGCCTCTGTGAGTCCGAAAGGTTCTCTGGTCAGGCCAGGAAGGTAGGGCTGCCAATGACACCTGAGGACAGTGACGCTGGAACTGTAGCCCAGAGAGACCTTGCAACACATGGACGCATATCAGGGCCCTGAGCTGTGACTGGCCAGGAGTCAAGGCATTGCTTCCAGCTGCTGGCCGGAAGACCCAGCCGGAAGAAGCAGGTGCCCAGGTCACATCGGCCCACCCCACCCCTTGGCACAACCAGAAAATTGCTCAAGGCTTTGGGCTTCAGAACCCAGCAGTCCGAGGAAACCCTGAAAGGTCACCTGGGGTCTGTGGGGCACCTGGCAGAGTCCTCCCTTCACCATGAATAATTCACGAGAAGGGAGAACTTTCCAGGCCTGGCGCCAGCTCCTCCACCAGCTCAGCCACCAGACCTGAAGGCCAAGTAACAGCCCAGGGGGAGGGGGATGGGGAGAGGATACAGGGCAGAGAGTGTCCAGAGGAGGACACCGAGGGTCAAGGTGGCCCCTGGTCTGAGCTGTCCTGGAGGTAGACTAACGGCTGTGCCAGTGGGTCTCCATGGCAACTGGCCCAAAGGTGACTGACGAAAAGTGGGGATGCCAAGGCTGCTCTGGATGCCTATGGGTAGGAGGGCCTTTTGCCCACAGTGCATAGCTCATCAGCACCCAGCCAAGGCCAGAACCCAGCTCAGCAGACTCCGGAATTGGGTGCTGCCTTTGTTAGGGAAGACATATTGCGTTTCCTGTGAGTAAAAGGCTTTCCTGGGGATTGTGGGGACCACTGACCCCTGCCTCAGTCTCAGCCAGGCACAGCCCAGGGTGACCTCTCACAGGCCCCACCCACTACCCCAGAGCCCTTCCACAGGCCCTTGCTGCTTCTCGTTGGTTTTACCTGTTTTCAATGGCTTTCATTTATTGTCAGATCAACTGCTTCGTTTAAAAGTGAACGTCTAAACTATGGCAACAGTGAAGAGGTCAGGGAGGGGGTGCCAGCTGTCGGGGGGAAAGGACAGGATGACCAGGAGAAGCACAGAGGATGTTCAGGGCAGTGAAACTATTGTGTATGATATTGCGGTGATGGACACATGTCATCTACATTTGTCCACATCCGTAGAACATACAATACCAAGAGTGACCCTAATGCAAACTTTGGACTCTGGGTTATGATGATGATGTCAATGACAGTTCATTGATTGTAACAGATGTACCCTCTGGTGGGGGTCTCGACACTGGGGGAAACTGTGTGTGTCTGAGGTCAGGGGGTAAATGAGAACTCTCTGTATTTTCTAAAAAATATAGTATTTTTTTTTTAAAGCATATGTCTGGAAGTCCTTCAAAATTCATTTTCCCCTAAAAATGCAAATGCAGGCTTATTAATAAAACACTGTATATTTAGTTTAATTTTTAAATCCTTGCAAACATCCCTCTGGTGACTGTATGATTTGTTCGCAAAACACTGAGCATTTTAAAAATGCATCATTTTATTCTTTCTTCTTTTTTCTTTTTAAAAATTAATATATTTTCCAATTACAGTTGATATATAACATTATCTTAGTTTCCGGTGTACAGCATAGTGATCAGACACTTATACAGCTTAGGCAGTGATCATCCCGATCATTCTAGTCCCCACCTGACACCACATGCAATTATTACGATGCTACTGACTGTGTCCCCTGTGCTGTACTTCACCTTCCTGTGACTGTTTCTCTATCTGGCAATTTGTACTTCTAATCCCTCCACCTTTTTACCCATTCCCCGCCCCCACCCCAGCTCTGGAATTCTGGTGACACCCGCTGTTCTGGGTGGGCAGAGGGTGCACTCAGCTCCGGTTCTCAGGGGCATGTGCAGCCTGCTGGGGCAGATGTCCCCGATCCTGGCACATCGTTGGCATGTGCTTCGGTGACAGCAGTCCAGGGCACAGGTGCATGAAGCTGGGACTCTGCGTCTGTCCACAGCGACAGGATCCCTGAGCTCAGGGAGGGAGGCTTCTCACTCCACCCCAATTGTTCAGGGCTGGTTCTTCCCCGAAGGGCACTTACAGGATCCCTAGCAGTCCTTATGACCCACTTGAAGTTCTGAAGTGCAGCTCAAAGGAATATGCTCTTTCTTGCAGGAAATGAATTCATAATGAGTTTTTTCCTCCCTTGCCAAATTGGGGGTCCTGAGGGCCTGGTACGACTCAGGAAAATGTGGCTCAATTTATCGCTGAACCTGGGTGCCCAGGGAGCACGCATGTGTGTGGGAGAGGACGAGGGAGCCTCTTCCTCAGGGGCACGGGCTGTCCTTGCTGCAAACCCGCCAGCAGGACCGCTGTAGGCAACGCGGAAAGAGTCGTCTGTTTTGCTTCAGCAAGAGAAACGTCATCCTAGAAGCTTTAAGCATATTCCCACAGTGGGCTTTAATGACCAGAGAAGGTTGGCTGTACATCTGCATGTTAATTAGGATTAATGAATCATGCATGATTTAGTGGGGCATTCTCGCTGTTGGCAGGGGAGTGAGAGAAAGCTACCATGTTGACGAGGGTCCACCACTGTGACAACATGTCGGGTCTGACACACGAGAGCCCAGCAGTGTCCAGAGGACACTTCGGCTCCTCCCATGGGCTTGGGGCAGCTTCCGTCCTCACAGACTCCATAGTGGCTGTTCCTTGGCCATGTGACCTGAGGGTGCAGTCACACAAAAGTTTATCCTGTGGGAGATCAGTAAATGTGACAGTAAACAAACAGAAAAATTCTGTGGTTAGGTGAAAGGCCAACAGAGCTGCGTGTGTTTCTAACTGCAGGACTTCTTGGAGCCTTCGAGGAGCTCATGTGCACAATGAACCCCCAGGTTCTTTCAGCCCAGGAGGCTCCCCTTCCAGAAATCACCCTGGGCACTAGCATAGGGCTCCCCAAGCTGGGGAGCTGGCAATCCAGGCAGACGCTCCTCCGTGCAGAGATTGGGGCCGAGGGAGCTGCTCTGGTCATCCCCAGGTGTGGCTGCCTGGTGGAACCACAGACATGCACGCACAGAGATGGGGCCCCTCCAGAACATGTTCACAAGAGCAGGGGCATCGGCTCTGACCTTTGCCTGACACCAGTGTCCCCTGGGTGGCCTGTGCAGTGTGGAGCAGTCCTGCGCCTGGCGTGTCCACTGCTGTCCCCCTAGCACTCAAGAGGTGCCTGAAGCAAAGGGAGCCCCCCCCTGGGGGGGGCTGCAGAACACACGAGGTGTGCACCGTGAGCGCACCCCCTGTGCCTCAGTTTCCTTCCCTGTGAAATGAGGATGGCCGTCGTGAGTCTGAGTGCGTCAGCCCACGTTGGCACACTCACAGCAGCACCTGGCGACCGCAGGGACCAGCAGGGTGCTGGGAACGGTAACATGCATGCTCCACTCTTAGAAATCTCACATGTCTCTCCTCAACATGCAGCTAATTTGCTGAGCACGCGCTTCTGAGGGACACTTTTCTGTTGGTATTTTGGAGTTCACTTCATCTGCTCTTAGCTCCCAGTGCTGCTGCAGGGGCGGGGGGGGCGGGGGGGGGGGGAGGTCAGCTGTGCTCAGACACTGAGCCTTCCTGGTTGGACCTGTTCCGGAATCTCAGGATGACCTGCTGTGGTCGGCAATTCTTCATCCATCACAGAGTGACCTCCTTCCGCTGTTGGGCGGGTGATGGGGAGGAGGGGGTGCAGGGTGAGGAAGGGGCCTGGGCCTCATGGCTCCCAGCGGCCGGCCGGGCACCTGGTCCGCCTGGCTGGAGTGCCTTCCCTGGGGCCTCTGCCCCACTCCACTTATGGTGTACAATCAAGGCTCGTGTTTGGATAATTAATGGTGCACAGCTCAAGGTTCAGAAGATGCTTTCTCTCTGTTTAATAGTAAACAGAATCGACCCTCAGAGATCCTGGCTGTGTTCTCGTGGCCAGTGGGTTTCCTATCAGATGTGGCTTCCTGGAGGGCAGCGTTGGGAAACACTTGGGGCTGTGTCTGGGTTCAGCAGGAGGAAGGGCAGTGGTGACTGAGGGCAATAGGGCCAGGAAGAGGGGTGCTCGCCACTTGCCTCTGAGGCCCTGGGGGAGAGAAGCAGTAGGTAGGGCTAGCTTTCTGATCTGATGTCACCCAGCAGCAACCCCCACCCCCTGACATTTTCCCATCCCAGGGTTTCAGGGGGGCCTGAGGAAGGTGCCATCCACACGTGACACCCCCCCCCCCCATCACCGCATGCAGCCACACAGCCGTCCTCCGCCCTGGTCCACCTTAAATCCTTTCACCTGCACCCCGCCCATGACCCACTGGCAGTATCTCTGCAGGGCGGGCTCCTTAGGATCATCAGTGTCATACAAAAGGCACCGCATCAGAAGCTGTTTCTGACCACAGAGGACGGAGTCTGTTTCCCTCACTTGCCTCTCTCATGGCCTCTTGCTCTATTGTCTTCAGAAATGATCTGGTTTAACGTGTTTGCCCATCACCTGCCCATCGCTTCTCCGGATCCCTCAGAGCCCAGAACACGGCCTGGCCCATCGCAAGAAGCTCTGAGCACGTGCTCACGTGGACCGTCCAGGAAGCGGGGCTAGACACTGGCCTCACCCCTCCTGGGGCAGCTCTGGCCAAGCGGCGAGCGGCTCAGGCTCACCTGTGCCCAGGTGGGTTGGCCCTGCAGGAGCAGGACAGGTGGTACGTGGGGCAGAGGGTGAGACCTAGAGCGCAGCTGGGGCTGATGGACAACCTGGGGTGTGTGTGTGTGTGTGTGTGTGTGACAGTGTCTGTGAAAAACTACGGGTGTGATGTGGGCGCATGTGTTCATGTGTAAGCACAAGCGTGTGTGAGTTGATGAAGAAGGGAATGTGTATGTGTGTGAGTGGATGATGTATGAGGCACGTGTGTGATATATGGGTCTGTGCATAGTGCATGTGAGATATGTGTGTGATGTGCGCACACGTCCCCCTGCACACAGGCCTGTCCTGGCCAGGCACCCCCCCTATCAGCACTGCCGGGGGCTTTCTGGCTTCCAGGCCAAATTTGGGCTCTGAGGGGACAGAGCCGGGATGTGGCAGGCCGGAAGTGGGCTCTCCTCCTCTGGACGGGGAATTCCTCTCCAGGAAACTGAGTGGCGCTGGAGCTCAGCACGGTCCCCTCCTGGCCAGCTGCACTAGCTGGGTGACCTCAGACAAGTCACTTACCTCCTGAGCAGCGATTGTAACACAGGGTCAGGCTTGTCAGGGTGGTTGACAAAAGAAGCCCCTAATAGAACCCCCCATGGGGGAGCCATCGGCTTCCCTCGTCTATTTATAAAATGGAATGATAAGTCCCCGGGGTCAGGGCTGGGAGACCTCACAGAGATGATGGGGAGCAAGGGTCCCCTGTGCTCTGCATGTCTGGGATCATGCTGTTCGTTGACCTGCTTCCAAATACACTGTTCATGTTGACACCCCAAAATGTGGCTCAGCAAGATGCGGGCACCAGGGAACGGAGCAGAGGCGTGTGTTGTGCGGCTGACGGCCAAGGAGGAAGTTTGAAAACCAGATGGGGCATGCTGATCCTAGGGGCTTCGGGGCCCTGGGCCACGCTGCGGGGGAGGGCCGGGGGATCGAGCGCTGAAGAGCAGGGCTGAGGGGATGCCGTGGCCACTGCTGCCCGTGACGGCCCCCCAGGCCCTCTTGTGGGAGGACCCAGCCCGGACCTCAGGCTTTTCCTGCCTCAGAAGCCACAGTGGCCCCCCCTGCCCGGCCGCTGCCCGGAGTGACAGCTGGCCCAGGGAGAACAGACCTGCAGCCATCACTGTGGCTCTCAGCGCTGCCCCTTTGGCTGTGCCGGGGTCTGCCATGGCCCAGGATCCTGATCTGGCTGTGTCAGGCCCTTTACGTGTACTGGTTGTTACTGGGCCTCCACTGGGCCCTCCAGGTGCAGGCACAGGGCGGAGCAGAACCCATCGCTGCCTCCCCTGGGGCCGGAGTTCCAGTCTCCTGTCCGACACAGGCTCTCGTTGGTTCTGGTCTCGCTTGCAGCGCCCAGCTCAGCCCTGTGGGTCGTGTCACTCAAGGACAGGAACCAGACACGGGCCCCAGGGGAGTGCCAAAAAACTCACTAGTCGAGAGCAATCCTATTTTAGGGCAATAGCTCTAAAAATCTAAAGTGCACAATTCACGAGAAACAAGATATCAAACTTTTAAACAAAGGAGGCTCCAACCCTGCCCCAGGGGGCCAGGCATCTGGCTGGTGCTGCCTGCTTCCAGAGGCACCAGCTGCCTCCCACGTTTCCTTGGCAACAGCCCAGGTGTGGGAACAGATACTAGCAAGGGGGATCCCTGCCAGGAAGCGCTGGCGTCCAGGGCTTCCTGCAGAGGGAACACCATTCCACGTGAAGAGCAGAAGTCCCTCTTCCTGGAATTTCCCAGAATCCGCTGTCAGATCACAGGAAGAGAGCCTCAGACCCCCTCTCCCTGGGGGAGTATGGTTCCTGGGCCCCAGGAGACCCAGAAGAGGCTAAGTGGGCAGCATTTTCTAGCATGTTTCCCCTTTGCATGATTATTTTGGAAGTCGACCAATAGGGGTCAGAAAGCGAAAAACCCCCGCAGTGCTTTTGCCTGCATTTTCTTGATTGAAAGTACTTTCCAGTCGCTGATGCCACTGAGGATAAGTCTGAGGGGAAGAGGAAAGTTGCTTTCCAGGTCCCCTGCTGGGAAAGGCCTGGGAAAGTCCCCCCGATGGCAATTCGCTGTGCCCTGCCTAGTGGAGGGAAGTGCCAGCTACGGGCCTGACAGGAAATAGATGTACACTCACAGTGGGTCACTTGAGGAGTGTTTCATAAAGGGACATTAAGAGTGTAGACGGACCTAAGGAAGCAAGGCTGTGGCCACGCCAGACCTGAGGACGGAGAGGTAGTGTCCTTGCAGCCGCAGTGGTAGGCAAGTCCCGGAGGGCAGTGTCAACACCCACTGTGCCGGTCGGACTTCTCAGAGGGACAGACCAATAGGACATATACTCATGTCTATCCACGTATACATACACACACATATACATGCATACGTGTGTGTACACACAACACACATACACACACTAAGAGGTCCTCCCTGCAGGGCTTCATGCATGAGAACTGACGAGGCGAACACCAAGCCCCGCTCCTGACCCAGCCTGTGCGTGGGGCTGGGGAAGGCAGGGTCCTCAGAGTTGGTGGTTCACTGTGGCGCCCGCCCAGAGGATGGAGGGGCTGAGGGGAAGGACAAACATGCCTGCGCCCCCACCCCAAGCCCTGAGAGACACCAGCTAGCTCCCAAGAGGGAAGGAAAGCATTGAGTGGACATGGGAGGGCTGCTTTAGACCCAAAGTGACCAGGCGGGAGTGGGGTCCGCACAGGGCTTGTTGGGGGAGGGAGGTGGACAGAGGATGACTAAAAGCCGGGACTGGGTGAAATGAAACAGTTCTGTGCTCACAGCGGCTTGGGGTTCGGCGACCCATCTTGTACACGGAGAGAACACATCGGCTTTTTCTGCAATAACTTACATCACTCGCAGAATCTTAAGAGAAACAACTGCAGTAGGACAAATGCATTTGTGTGCATTTTAGGGAGCCAGTGTTTAGCCTGGTAAATAAAATGAGGGAATGGGGGAAAGGGGAGTTAGAGAGGAAATAGTGAGAGAGAGAGAGTGAACCAGAAAACCTGGGCAAATGTCGCAAACGGAGGCTTCGCGGTGTCCTGCAGTCAGCAGCAGACTGCATGCGGTATCTTCTCCGTCCCTCATACCGTACCCCTCACTGGTGTGTGTGTGTGTGTGGGGGGGGGGCGGTTCTCGGTAGTGTCTGCAGAGCAGGAAGCCTCTCATGGAGGGAGACCCTTGGAAGCAGCCAGCCCCAGGACATAGGAAGGCCAAGGAAATATACCGCCCATTGGGAGCCAGATCCATTTGACCTCACTGTCCACCCTGGGAGCACATGGTCTTGTCAACAACTGTGCAGCCAGGGAAAGATGTTTTAAGTTATATTCTTCCAAAATATCTCACTCTCTTCTTCCAGATTCTGGGACAGGGTAATGTGGGACAGCAATTCAGATGAACTTAAATTGAAAAGTGAGTTTTATTGGTTTATGTAGCAACATCACCCAGGGCAGCTTCAGGCATGGCTGGATCCAGGATCTCAAGGCTCTTTCTCCCTGCCGAGGCTGGCACTGGACATCCTGCCCAGAACAACCTGGCAACCAGTGTCCAGCTCTCACTTCATGCTTGCTCTCTATCCTGCTGTCCCTCACAGGCTACGGTGCTGACTGGGGGTTGAGCAATGTGACAACTGTGAGGAGGGCTTCAAGGGCAAGGAAAGCTGCCCACCCTTTCCCCCGGTCAGTTCTGCAGCAAGGTTTAGTCCTTTAGCTTGAGACCACCAGAGGAGGAAGAGCCAAGGCCTGGGAGGCTGAACGCTTCCTAAACATGACCCTTGCCACCTGACAGTTTCTCCAAAGCCCAGAGGCTTCACTTTCCCTGACCAAAGAGCCCCTAAGGGCAGGGGTGGGAGTCAGTAAAAATTGTATCCACCTACATGCCAGGCGTTGTGCAAGGGAATGGGAGTGCAGAGGCACCTAAAATGCACAGACCTTCTGCAAGGAGCTCATCCGTTTGGCTGGGGAGGTGTAGACACTGCTCAGCTTCCTCCCCCCACTTTGCTGGGCAGCAAACCTCTTTCTTATGGGGCTGACACTATGCAGTTATAAGGACAGCCATCTACCCCCTCCACCAGCCAGTCGTTCATTCTGAAATGCTCACACGACCCAAGCCACACCTCAAGGAGCTAGAGCGGATGTTCGGCACAGGGAGCTCCTGCAGGTGCCCGTCTGGGGGCTTCCCACCCTCCCGGGGTGGGGGGCTTTGTTGACCTGAGGGCCAAGGGCAAGGGTGGGCCCCTATTCACAGAAGCCCTAGGAGGCCGAGGTTACCCTGCAGGGACCTGAAAAGGGGACCTCCTGGCAGGCTGAGCTTTCCTGGGGCAAAGGGGCTGCAGCCCCAACTCCCAGAAGGATCTTGACAGGTGCACTGTCCCAGAGAATGCCGGGTCAAGGCTGCTGGGTCTCTGCATTTGATCTGCATCTATTCCTCAAAACAAGCAAAGAAAAAGTCACCTAAGTTTCAAAGTCAAGGATGAAATGCCACCTGAAAAGGGCTCGTATTTACACAATCACAGAGCAATAGGCGTGCAGAAAATCAGTCCTGTGGCTCAGGGCAGCCCCGCGGGGCAGGGAGGCGGGCACAGGTGGCTGGAACCCCAGGCCCAGGGCCGAACAGTGAGAGTCCTAGGGCCTAGCTGGCCCTGCACATGCTGGCTGGCTCTACTCCCCACAGGGACCCTCTGTGAAGCAGGGCTTTGTCATAATATTGGACCACAAACTAAGGCCACCAGAAACCCAGTTTGCAGTAAACTTCCATTCCTTCTCCCTGATGTGCAGGCTCCGCTGGACCAGGAAGGAGAAAATCTGCCTCTGCCTTGATCTGGTCTCGGAGCAAAGCTGGTGCTGGCCTTTTCTTGCCTTCCTCAAGTCACGTGTGACACAGATCCCTGGCATAGCCTGCAGCCCCCTCTAAGACATTGTGACTATGTTGAATTTACCCTGTTACAACAGAGGTTCAGACTCAGAAACACACACAAACACACATACATGCACATATGCACACAAGCACGCTTGCGCATGCACATAGAGTTCTGCACGTAATGATCCACACAACAGTGGGACAAGCATAGCTGTCAACACGGCTGGCACGAGGGACATCAGGTTGGCTCTCATGAGCCTCTGGGGCGGCCCCACAACTGCGCATGGGTCAGGGCTGAGGAAGCAGAAGCCCCTTACTGAGGGAGAGACCCCTGGCCCACGGCAGAGGGACCGAAGGCACTGAGGATTCTGGTCTGCAGCAGCCACTCAGCCCCAGGCCAGCCTCCGGGCCCAGAGGAAGTAAAAGTCCGCTTGCCGTCCTCAGCCAGCAGCCCCCCGCACACAGGGGTGAGCCCACTCCTCATCCCTCCTTCCATGGACGCCTGCTCCCTCACCCTGCTTTGGGGGGCGGGCTTTGCTTCCCTGCGGTCACCTCTTCCCCAGCAGTCAGCTCTCCGCTACAGTCATGTCTCCCTGCGGTCACCTCTCCCACTGTGGTCACCTCTCCCCCCGTTGTCACTTCCCTCCCCTCAGTCGCTTCTTCCCTTATGGCCACTTCTCCCCCTGCGGTCACGTTGACCAACGAGATGCTCTTCTCCTGCCAGGGGCTCGCCCACCTGGCCCTGTTGGTCAACAGCGCTGTCCCCAGCTCTCAGGCACCTGACCTGCAGTCACATAGGCCGACACCAACTGGTGAGCTGGACTCCATCTGAGTCACTGAACCCCTCAAACCTCAGCTTCCTCCTCTGCAGCATGGGGACAAACAGTTGCTCTTCAGGCCCGTTGTGGTGACTAAGTCAGAACAAGTGGGACAATGGGTCTCTGTGCCTGCATGTGCCCTGGTCTGTGCACATGTGTGCTCTGTGCCCTCCCTTCTCCCTTCTGTAGGCCGCGCCCAGGGCTCAGCTTCCTCATCGGGACAGAGGAGACACGATGCCTGCCCAGTGGGCGGGCGGGTGTGCGGTGAGTGACTGTGTGTGATAGCGGCACTTGCTCTACCTGCCCAGGGGTCCTGCACTCTGTTTGCTGGGCTGCAGTCCCTGCTGACTAGACTCAGCTCCGAATCTGTGACCCACAAGGCATGTCTCTGCTGACCCTGGCTGCTGGTGGCTCTGAGGCTGCTCCTCCTCCTCCTGGCCTCAGTTTCCCACTGGGTCCCCACAGTCCTTTCCTGGGGCATCTCCTGCTCTCCCCAACCTGTGGCATGAGGCTACATGCTCTGCCACCTCCAGAGAGGTGTCTCCAGTCACCCTGAGCTCAGGGAAGACAAGGGAAGGGAGTGACAATGACTGTGCTTCTGGCTGCCCCTAGAGCAGATGGGCCACTGAGGCACCAGGGATGGAGCCAGACCCGCTTGTCATGTTCCTGTGCCTTATCTCGGCCCATTGCCCCGTGTTCCCCAGACCCTGTGTGCCCATGCTATCCCACCCACCGTCCAGGCAGCATCACCCACTTCCAGACCTCCACAGGCTGCTCTGGAGTGGGAACCCCACCCCACAAAGGGGGCCTGATTATAGGGTGCTGCCCTAAGATTTCCAGTGGGCTTTCCCAGGCAGTTTGGTGGTTTCCACATGTATCAGGGATCAGGCTGTGAATGCGGAAGGGGCCCAGTGCTCTCTTCTGGGGTCAGAAACTTCTGTTCTAGAACCACAGCCAGCCCAGCACCTGCTGCCCTCCTTCCGAACGCTGCGCCCAGGTGACCTTCTGCCCTGCACCCGCTCTGCCCACTAGGGCAAACCACTTCCCTCCTGTGTTTTCATTTCCCTTCTCCCAAGGAGGGAAGGCCACCTGCCCTCACCCGGGACAGGCCCTCACCAGAGTAGCAGCGTGAGCTTTTGGGACTCAGTGTCTTTCCTAAGGACAAGTCAGAGGTACCACCTGCCCTTAGAGGGGACAAGACTCAGGGCCAAGAAACAGCCATCGTCTGGGCCACAAGTCACTACACCTGGGAGCAAGGCTGGGGAGATAGTGGGGTGCGGCCTCCTCCCAGTTCACCCCACCACATTCGCCGCAGTCCCACTGTTGGCCCCTGCGTCCCAGCAGACCAGGACAAGTGGCCTGGGAGGTGGGTGAGTCTGCGGCTGCCATGCTAGGGTGAGCCTCTCGCCCCAGCCCCACCCCCGGTCTGCTGTAGGGGACAGTGCTGGCCCCAGCGCAGGCCACTGCTCCTTGACCTCCTTGCTAGGCCCCTTCTGTGCCCGCTCTCCCCCTCCCCCCAACCCCCACTAAACCCTCATGGATCAGGCTCTGGCCCAGCCGCCCTCACCTGGCCCTCCCCTGCTGGCTGGCTGGCTGCTCCCTCAGCCCCTCAGCCCTGGGCCCTGGGAGTAAGACTGCCCCTCCCAGCAGGTGGCTGAGGTCCCTGTCAGCCCAGGGGGAGACCCTGGAGCCGTTTCCGACGAAGCCTAGCCTCACAGGGAGCCGGTTGTATTTCCCCAACATCACCCTGGGGGCGGAGGAAACAGTCTTTGGTCCGGTAGGGCGCGGTGCCCTGTGCGTCCTGCCTGGGTCCAGCCTTTGGACACACAGCCCAGCACATCTTGACCCCCATCCCACAGGAAGGCACGAATGTGCCGGCCGGGCGGAATCTCACTTCCTTTGGAGATTGGAGTTAAAGAGGCCGGGCTTCCCGAGGAGGAAGGGGAGTCAGGGGGTGGCTTCCTGTTTCCTGGGTACCCCCGCCCCCACCTCACTAGGCCCCTTGTCTCTATAAAGATGGCTCTGCTCACAGCAGGAGTGTATGTTTCACGGCAGAAACACACGTGCCGGAGGGCGAGTCAGTCCACTGGCTTCGGAGCTGGGAGAGGGCACAGGATGGAGCGCATCTTGGAGCAGCCACAGCAGAAAGGGGACCCATCCACAAGTTCCCCACCGGGAGACCTGGGACCACGGCTGTGGGTCCTGTTTCCTTCAGAGACAGGAACTTGCCTGCTCTGGCCTCGGTGTTATTGTCCTGGGCTGCTGTAGCCAATACGACAGACTGGTAGGGAGTGGGCAGGCTTGAAGCAGCAGAAATGTATTTTCTCTCAATTCTAAAGGCTGAGAACCCAGATCGAAATGCCAGCAGGGCTGCACACCTTCCAGAAGGGCCAGGGACGGGGCCTTCCAGCCTCTTCCAGGTGGCCCCAGGCATCCCTTGGCTTGTGACAGCATCACCCCAATCTCTGCCTCTATTTTCACACGACCTGCTTCCCTCCATGCAGGTCTAAATGTCCCTCTTCATATGAGGTCACCAGTCCTGCTGGATTTAGGACCTGTCCTGATGACTTCAGCTTAACTTGCTTACATCTGCAAAGACTCAAGGTCCAAATAAGGTCACACTTGCAGGTACAGGGGTTAGTATCGCCACATGTCATTTTGGGGGACAAGTGCAACCCACAACACCCTTCTCAAAAAGAAGGTGAGACAGGGCCCCTTAGGGGGTCTGAGTTGACTCCATGTCTGTTCTAGGTAGGGTCTGTTGGGAGGGGATCCAGAGGCGAAGGGGTGGGCTGGAGAGTTCCATCACTTCCCAGGAGAGCTCCAGGGTCTGGCTGCCAGGCGTGGTGGCCGTGGACCACCTCTGTGACCTGGGACAAGGAGTCTAACCTCCACATCTCCATCTGTGAAAAGGGCTGAGTGAAGACAACGGGGGAGCTAAAGTAGGGGTTCTGGGTTGAGCCACCCTCAGGGCATGCTGCTCCGCCGGCCACAGAACCTCCATCCCCCAGCAAAGGGAAGGGAGGGGGCGGTGGGTCCTGGGTTTTGCCTGAACCCTCCTGCTGCAGCTAGGCCTGCAGCGCCCCTCCACAGTTAATCTCTGAGGCCTCTGTTGCCCCCTCTGTGATCCTAGGGGAACAAAGCCTCTTTGCTTCCAGCCTCTCTGATGGATGAGGCTCCAGACCTTCTGAACCTCACCCTTGGAAGAGGAACCACAGGAATGGACGGGGGACCAGGTGCGGCCTCCTGGCCCTGCTTGTGGGGGGCCGGAAAGCATTGAAGGGGTCCCCAGTCCACATCTCCCACAGCTGAAGACAATGCACGTCCAGCCTCCATGCCAGTACCTGCTTCCCTGACCCAGAAGGGCCGCTCCATCCCAAGCAGGCCCCAGCACCTCCGCAGGTGCTGCTCCATGTCAGCTGCCACCAAGGGCCCAGGGGAGGGGAGAGGTGACCCCAGAATACCTGGGTACGTGGGTCTCAAACATCAGCTCTTCCCGCCCCTCTCCCTGCACCTGTTCTGACCACTCACTACCAGCTGTGTCCAGCCCAAGGCTGTGACCAGCTCTAACATCACTGGGTCCTGGGGAGTCTCTCTCCCGCCGCCCCTGCTGGGATGCGTGTTGGAGTGGATCCCCCCCATAGGGCCAGGCTTTGTACTCCATTCACAGAGGGCAGCTCTGTCCACCCCATTCAAGATTGACTGTCCCTCCCCACTCTCCCCCACCCTGCCACCAGGAGCCCTGTGACCTGCCATGGCACTCTTGGCACCAACCCTGCACTGAGACCTGCACGTGTCTCTTGGTCCCCCAAGGCTTCTGGACCGGGTGGCTGGGGAGGGCAGCGTCCCCTGACCTCTGGCCTGTCCCTGAGCTCTGTCTGTAGGCGCCCTGCATCCCCAGTGGCCAATGGCACACCGTGCCCATGAGAGGCAATAATCACCACCTGACTCAGACAGGCAGGGACTATTGGGCTGTCATGCCTATTTCAGGAAAATTAATTATACCCCATGCGGAGAGGGAACTCGCCTGTTAAATATCTTAAACGCACTGGCCCAGAATGCCACACCACAGCCTGCCTGCAACAAGGAGCACAGGAGGCGGTGGGCAGAGCCTCTAGGGGTCTGCAGGTCTCCCGGATGGTGGCAAGCAGGGCTCTGGGCCCTGCCGATAAGCTCCTATCCCCGCCATCCATCTATCAAGCTCCACCAGGGGAGTTCCACTGGATGGCAGAGCCTGTCAGCCAGCTTGCTGCCGGGAGGGGCCTGGGCTGGAGCTGACTCAAGACCCTGGCTGACCCAGCTGTGCCTTTGGAGACTCTGTACCCTGGAGGCCAAGGTGGCGCATGCATGGGGAAGGCTGTCCCTCCGCCCATTTGAATGGTTGGCCCACCCTAGTATTCCTTTCTCTCCCTCCCTTGCTCTTCGGGGTCTTCTCAGCCAGAAGAAGTGGGCAGCAGGAGCGTCCAGGGGCCAGGGCTGGGAGCCAGGCTCAGCTGGCCCAGGTGGAAACACCAGCCCCAAACCTCTGGGCCCCGCCTTCCCCATCAGGCAGGAGTTAAAACACACTTTGGCATCTGGGTTGCAAACGATAGGGACAAGCTTCATAATGACAGGGGCAGCTCATGTTGCCCGGAGTCTCCGGCCTGCCCTCACTGGTCCTCTGACAGCCTGGGGCATGTGCTGCTGTTATCTGTGTGGCAGGCAGAAAGAAGGAGCTGGAGAGGTTCCAGCCGGGCCAGGTGCAGGGACTCACTGCCTCCCCCCGCAGCCAAACGGCTCAGGTGCAGTCCCATAGGTGGGACGAGCAGCCTCGGAGCCAGGCTCGGAGCTCACGGAAAAGTGAACGCACTGTCCCTCACTCTTTAGCTCCACATCCGTCGATTAAGGCTGTTGCGTTAGTTCTTGGTTTTCAAACTTCTGTCATTATTGTTGTTATCATAAAAATAAATCTTATATTTTCATAAGATCTACAAAACACAGTAGAAGTGGGCAGCTTCGTTGAAGTCCACAGTTCCCCTGACACGAGGTGTGGTCGTGTGTCCCAGTCTGACCTGTGAGAGTGGACAAAGGGGATGCGTCACACATTTTTCCGCGTGGACACAGATGCAGTAATGAAGACACAGTCAGCTGCCATCGAAACCATAGGCAAAAATAATCCCAAAGTGCATCACAGATGTAGACATAAAAGCTGAAAGTAGAAACCTCTAGAAGGTAACATCGATCTTGCCAACATTGGGGTAGACAAGACAAAAAAGCACTAACCATACAAGATAAAATAGTAAGTTTGACTTTATAAAAATTAAAACCTTCAACTCCACTCTTCAAATGAAAGGCAAGCCATAGATGGGAGAAATATTCTGTGCATGTGTGTGTGTATACATACATACACATATATGCATATGTGTATACAGCCATACGCCTATTATGTGTGTATAGGCATGGGTGTGTGTATACATATATGTATTCACGCATGTATGTACATATGTATGGCATAAATATACAATACACATTTGACGAAAAGTATGTGCAGAATATATTTTTAAAACTCCTACAACTCAATAATAAGAATTCAAAAAAATCAATTCTCAAAGGCTTAAACTTGAAAAATAGAATGGCCAGTAAGCACATAAAAAGATGTTAAACATCACTAGTGACTAGGAAAATGCAAAATCATGATGAGCCAGCACTACAGAGCTACTGGAATGGCCCGAATTCAAGGGGCTGACACTCCCCAGTGCTGGTGAGGAGGTGAAGCACCTGGAACTCATACACCGTGGGAGGAAGGTAGGCTGCTGCAGCCGCTCTGGCGACCGCGCAGCAGCTTCTCATGACGTTGGTAGCTATCATTGCATATGATACGGCCATCATCTCCACCTCTGTTACCCAAGAGAAATGAAACATGTGCACACAAAGACTCACACACAAATATTCACAGCAGCTCCACTTGTCACAGCCCCAGGCGTCTGTCAACAGGTGATTGGATGAACATCCTTGGGTCCACCCACACCAGGGAACACGACTCAGAGGTAAAACCAGACTGAGCCAGCGGTACACGCACTCCCTGGCGAGTCTCCGCCTAATTCTGCCAGTGAATGATGCCAGAAACATTGCGTGACCATTTGTAGAAAATTCTAGGAAATGCAAACAAGTCCATGGGGACAGAAAGCAGGCATCCACTGCCTGGGGGCCAGGAGAGCAGGAAGGGTCCTCAGCAGAGGCCCAGGCATTCTAGGGGACAGAAACATCCTGGGTGTTGGTATCGGGGGTGGTCACACAGGTCTGCACGTTGTCAAAGCTCCTCGAACTCTTCCCTTACGGCAGGTGCATTTTCCTGTACGTCAGCTACAGCTGGGCAAGCTGATCTGTTCTAGGGGCGCCGATTTCTGAGGGGTGGCGCACATCCCCTTGTCCCTCACAGTCCCCCATCCTGAGTCCAGGGAGGCCCAGGAGCCTGGGCCTTTTACTTAAGCCCCTGATTGCTGGAAGGGGACACACTCTGTGAAGGAAGAGATACTCCCCCTCTCGGACTGAACAACAGAGGCCTGGAGCCTGCCTGCGAGGCCGCAGGCCTGGAGCTGGGTGCTTCGCCCCAGCACACAGCTTTCGACAATGACAAAGGGGAACACAGCACTCTGGCCACCTGGGCTTTCTGAGTAATGCTTAAGCCCTCTCTATTTTTTACAGAAATCACATTCAAATGAGTGAATAATGATAATTAAAGAGCAGTGAGTCAGACTGAGACCCCAGGAGTTCCCCTGAGGAGAGGAGCTGCACATGCTCTCTCCGCCCTCTTCCCCATCCCTGCCCCCACCCCCCCGCAGCCCTCCCCGCCAAGCAGCCCTTCCTGAGCCCCAATTCCAGGCCCCTTGGCTTCCTGTTCTCTTCTCTCAGCCTGGACAATCGTCCACAGAGCCAGGCCTTGAAAAACCTTAGGGGTCCCTTACAGAATGCTCCACCCTGCATGTGCTCTTTGGGACCCTCGGCCAAGACCAAAGGTCATGCCACGGGACGGCCCTGTGCACCCTGCCCTGACCACAGAAACACCCTGGTATTATTATTCTGGAAGGAAACCCGATAGGCCAACACTTTTTCTTCCGCTCCAAACAAGTCAGTTCCTCTTAGGTCGGATTCGGTTCCTGCGTCTGAGAGAGAGGAGGAGCCTCATCTCCACCCAGAACTTCCCTCACGCCCCGTCCACCCTGTCCCCGCCACGGCAGCCACTCTCATTCCTGAGCTACCACATCTCCGGATGCCCAGAAGGACTTCCTCCTGAAAGCAGGGTTTGCACTAGCACTCGTGCCCCTGTGGCCCTGCGGCGACAGTGCCACCAGTTCTGGGTGACGGAACACATGGAT
Organism: Furipterus horrens; assembly: GCF_987537825.1. Lineage (NCBI taxonomy): Eukaryota > Metazoa > Chordata > Mammalia > Chiroptera > Furipteridae > Furipterus > Furipterus horrens. Next base: position 8,820,755 of record NW_028327171.1, read on the forward strand.
GGCAGCGGGAGCAGCTCAGGGTGAAGGTCTCCTACCTGCTGTGGGAGGAGTCAGCATTTGGAACAGCAGCCTTGAGATGCGTGGCCTGGGCCATTGACACCCCCTCCCGTGTGGACATCTGCCCTGCTGGCTGCGATGATGACACCCTGGTTGCCGCTGTGTTCATGGCACGCTCACTGTGTGCCAGGAGCGCTAAGTGGCTCTTGTGGGAGTCAGTGTTCTCAAAACCCCACATTGTCACGGGCGCCATCTTGAAAATTATAAAGCCAACTCACAATGGGTTCATCACCCGCTGTCACAGGACCAGTAAGTGGCTGAGCAGGGATCAAACCCAGGTGTGTCTCACATCAGGGACACCTTCTTAGGCCACATGCCCCTCTCTGTGTGGGGTCTGTTGGGGCCGGCTCCACCTTGCATTAGCAAGGACTCTAGCAGCCACTTGGTCCTCAGTGGTATACCTAGACCCTCCCCAGAGAAGGAGGAGAAAGTCTCAGAACCCCCAAGTGCCTGTCATGTATGGTCACATGTTGAGGCAGGTACCGGAGCACGCTCAGCCTTGCTGCACCCTGATAGGAACAGACACATCCACAGTGCCAACATCTTGTGACACGCCCAGCAGGTGCGGTCATCCACGGCACAGAGATGTTGGCAGAGCGAGACACAGGTGGGGGGGCCCAGAGAGGGGACCCCTTAACCCACAGCCGGCCCCGCCGAGTCCCATGGCCCTGCTGAATCGCACAGCCATGTTGGTCTCCTCCTCGTCTGTGGGATGGGAAATGCCTCGTGGGCAGATTAATAAGCCTGGGACTGTGTCCTAGCTTCCCTCAAGGTCCTCGTGAGGCTCCCTGAGCCGGGCTTATATTTCCAACCTGAGAAATCTAAGTGTTATTAATAATAATGATGATAATAATAAGGATTGTGACACAGCACAAGTTCCAGAAGAACCAACAGGTGAACAGGGGAGCCCCTTGACTACCGGCTATTTGTTAGGGAGCCACACACGTGCCTGACAGAGCTCGGGGCTGTTGGGATCCCATGGGCCCCACAGGAGAGGACCCCCCCAGCTGAGGGGCCAAGATACACATTAAGTTCTTCCCTGTTTACAAGATTGGGCATCCTGAACAGGACACTGAGTTCTCCGTGGAGTCTTCTCCGCAGCAAACGGAGGCTGGACCCCGCTCTCCAGGCCCTGGTGACCAAGAGGCGGAGTGCTGTGTGGGCCACCCAGGAGCCCAGCACTGGCATCCGCTGGGGGTCAGTGACCTTTCCTCGTGGGGGGTGGGGGTGGGGGGCGTGCCCTGATTCACCTCCTGTCGAAGTTTGTAACTGTTCTCAACCAAACAGCCCTCACTGAAGACACTTCTTGGAAAGCAGGGAGACGCTGGCGAGGCCTGCTCCCCAACGCTGCTGAGGTCCCCCGGCCTGTTAGACCCATCGGCTGCATTTAAGCAGCAGTTGACAGGCTGTCGTTCCACACACACAGGCCATGGAAACATATTCTGGGCTTTCACGGATTCCCTGTGGATCTGACCACTACGGCAGTGTGTCCTCTTTGCCCTTGTGCACTCTCGCCTGGCCCCGAAGCCCCGCTCTCCCTGAGGAAGCTACTGCCCCTCTCTGAGCATCTCTCCTGAAAGAACCTTTTTCCTTTGCATTGTGGTAAAAGACACGTGACACAAAAGTTACCATTGCGACCATGTCTAAGTGCGCAGCTCAGTGACGTTAGGTACGTTCACATTGTTGTGCCGCCACCTCCCCCACCCGTCCCCAGAACTTTCCCTCTTCCCAAACAGAAACTCTGTCCCCTGCGCCACTTCTTGTCTCTGTGGATCGGACTGCTCTAGGGACCTCGTGGAAGTGGAATCACATAGGATCTGTCCTTTTGTGCCTGACTTGTTTCCTGAGCAGGATGTCTTCCAGGTTCATCCATGTAGCAGGGGTCAGAACTTCCTTTTTAAGGCTGAATAATATCCCATTGTGCGGATGGATCACATTTGTTTATATGACCATCCTTGGCGGGACCCTCAGGTTGCTTCCACCCAGTGGCTATTGTGCCCCTGTGAACAAAGGTGTGCAGGAATTGTACCTGCTCGCATGCCTGCTTTCAGTTCCTTCGTGTCCATGCGCAGAACTGGGGTTGCTGGGCCATACGGTGTTTCTGTTTAACACGCTAAGGAACAGCCCGCACCGTCTCCAACCAGCAGCGCATGAGGGTTCCAATCTCTCCACCCTCGTCAACACTTCACTTTTTTTTTTTTTTTATAATGACCATCCTAAGGGTGAGAAGAAATGGAAAGCTTGAACCACAAACTACTTTCCAGGTACAGGCAGCCACATCTGCCCTCCTGCTGGAAGGTCGCAAAGCCAATGTGGAGACCGGGAAATAGTTTGGCCATCAGATTCTTCCAAACCCCTGATGATGTATAAGTGGATTCAGATAACGCTGTGAGGGGAGGAGCAAAGGGTGAATAGTGCTCTGGGAGGAGCAGAACCAGCTGGGAACAGACCTGGGTGTGACAATGGCTGGTGGATTAGCCCGGGAGGGAGCCTGAGAGCCAGCGAGGCTGGACGCACACCCTCGGATGCCAGCCTCAGGCCCTCCTCCCTGCGCCCTGACTGCCGTGCGCCCGCCACCACTGCCAGGCGAGGCGAGGGGCGCCCGCGGTGAGGCTGAATGCAGGAGTGGGCACCGGGCGCTCTCCTTTAAGATCTGAGACACCAGTGAGCCTGGAGGACTTGGCCTCTTAGTGAAGTGGCTAGGACGGCGCTCCCACAGAGAGGCAAGGGAAAAAGTCAAGGGTTTTTTCCCCCAAATGTTTTATTTAAATATTAAATTAAAAAACATACATCCACTAATCATTTGGCATACATTTCCCATTGTTAACATAATAAACAAAATAATTAATTGTTATGGTAAAAAAAAAAAAAAGGAAACCAAACCATATACATCTTAATCAGATCACATGGTGCCTTTGAACAGGCCACTCTGCATTCATTCGAGAACAGCGCTGCGGAGAAACCTATAAACACACGTCACACACACTCAAAAACAAGACATACAACGTGACTTACAGCAACGAGAAAGAAAACCACCGTGAAAGTAAAGTGCTTGTCATGGTTCTGAGGCCTTTGATCTCTGGCGTGAGGACAGAAATTAATTTCCAAAGGGGAACGGGTTCTGTGTTGGGGTCCCTGTGCTCCATCTGTGAGGAGGCGAAGGCCCCGGCTGCCCCACGCCACCAGGCTCTCGTTCAGTCCCCAACCTTCCTCATGCGTCAGCAGAAGGCTGTGGAGAGTTCTCAGCGGCCCAGCGAAAGGACAGGCCTTTGCCCCAATCCTCGGAAGCAGCCAGAGCAGCAACAGCAGCGGTGGTGGCGGGAGGGACAGTAGCAGCAAGCCGGGCAGACACAGATGCAGGGCTGGCAGGGCGGTGACCTCGCTGGGCCGCCGCTCCCCACCCCCCGGGAACTCCAGTGATCTTTGGCTTTTACAAATGCCCACCTTCCCCTCTCGCTGTCACCTGTTTAATACTGAGGGTGTGAGAGCCATGTGAGCTGAAGGCACCTGGGGGTGACCAGGCCGAGGGAGCACGCAGTGACCCTCCCTTCCCTCCAGAGGCCCCTGGCCCACCAAGCCGCTGCCTGAGTCTGCCTGCCAGGTAAGGGCGCACCTGGTCTCCCTCCTCTACACGGACCTGGTGTCGCGCTTTGTAACATTGCCAGAGGGGAATTTAAACCAGGAACACAAAGGTGTAGTAAAAAATATAAAAAATAAGTAGTGTCTATCTGTCTATTTATACACATGTACAGTGTTTGCTTACAAAGGAACAAAGCTGAACATCACTGACCCGACCCCTCGTCCCATTTGCCTGAACAAACGCCTGACAAGCATGGGCCTGGGGAAGGCAGGGCTGTCTGCCCACAGTGACCCGTGCGTGCCGGCGGGTTGCCGCCCGTTCCTGTCCCAGGCCCAGCCTCGCTATATTGCACATCTCCCCAGTCAGTTGTTCTTTTTGGACCCTGATAATGAAATGCATAAAAACTTAATTAGCAGCGGAAATAAGATGTGCGGCAGGAGGCAACTCCCCTGGCAGGCACCCAGGCCCTGTGCCAAGTGCCGGGGGAGCACCCACCCCGCAGCCAGCCCGCCCTTTCGAGGTTCTTCCTTGTGGCTCCTCCGAAGAATCCTGGAACCAACCCTCGAGCAGTTGACCAGACTCCTCATCGAAAATAAGAAAAAGTGATCTTCTGTTTACTGACTTCAGGGGAGAGAATTCCAAGATTTTGCAGACTGTCTTCTCCTGGGCTGGCCCTTACAGCTTTCTGAAAACCGATACATGAAGCACAAAGTTCACAGCTTTCATTTGAAGCGTAACTGTTTCAGGAAGTGGAGAACTGTTCATTTAAGAAAAGGGTACTACTGAACACAGCACACGCTGGCTCTCACGGTGCGCAGCTCCCAGCACGACTTCGTGCAAGGCCACGCCCGCCAGGGCCTGAAGTGACTGTGGTCCCCTCCTGCCGCCAGGCTGCCCTGGGGACTCACCTCACTCCCCTCCGCCCCCCTCCTGTCCACCCGCCCCCACGACACGCCCTCCATTATTATTTTTCTTCAGAAACTTTCCAGTCCCTACTCATGGCAGCAGTTGCCCAGTGCAAGGAGAAAATAAAACGAAAAATAAACTAAAAAGCCAAAACACCAAACGTATTGCTTGTTTCGCTTCTATAGGAAGTTATTGGCTTTGAGTCCAGAACCGTCTTCACATACTCCGAGGTTATTGCTTCGAGGAGCCGAGAGCCCACGCGGGAGGAGGGTGCCGGGGCCGGCCCTCACTGCACCAGGACGAAGGTGCCCCGCTGGCCCGAGGTCAGGTCCTCCATCTCACAGTCCCCTTGCGGCAGCCCCATGGGGTCAAAGCCCGGGGGCAGCAGGGCCAGGTGCGGCTGCAGGGCTGTGGCGGCGGGGAGGGGTGCCGTGGCGGTGCTGATGTGCAGGTGGGCGTCCAGGAGCTGCGCGGCCGAGGCCACCGGGGAGACGCCGGCCTGGAGGAGGTGGGGCGGCAGCAGCGGGCCGGGCCCCAGCCCCAGCTCCTTCTGGAGTCCCGACACAAGGAGGGCGCTGTCACAGGGGGCCAGGACCAGGGGGGCGGGGGGCAGCTGGGGAGCCTGCTGGCAGCTGGGCAGGGCTGCTGGGTGGTGCTGTAACTGGAGCAACCTGGGGGGACACGAGGGAACAGGGAGGAGAACAGGTCACTGCCAGCTCTGAGTGTGCTTCTCCTGACAAGTTCCACCCAGCCGGGCTCAGACACCACCGGGTTCCCACACCCCACGGAGCGCTGGCTGGAGCTGCCCGGAACATGCGATGTCGTGCGTGACTAATCCCCTGAGCAATTTCTGACATTTCCATTCCCCATCATGCTTTTATAGCAGCTCAGAGATGCCAACCAGACATGACATTTTTATTCACTGCCCCGCTCCATCCCCCACGTACAGGCTTCAAAGTGACAAAACCTGACTGCTCCCCACCTCTGCCACCATCTGTGGGAACAAGGCCCCACAGGCCCCCCCCCCATACTTGGGGGTAGGGAGGTACACTCATTTTATTACATGAAGAAGGGGGAGCTTAAGAAGCAAGGTTGCTCAAGAAATCCGATGAACATGAGTGCTGCCAAGGTCACGGGCGACGGGCACAGGGCGGGCCTACCTTTGCTGGTGAAGCACTTCCTCCAGCAGGCTTCTGCCCTCCCGGCTGCTGGCCCCGCTGCCGTGCAGGCCCGTGCTCTGCGTGGGCAGCTGGAAGGCACTCAGGCCGCCCCGCGTGGCCCGGCTGGAGGAGGGCTGGCACACCTGGCGAGCCAGCCCCTTGATCTTGTTCAGGCCCAGAAACCCTTTGGTCCTCGCATTCTTCCTCAGCTGCTGCCGAAAGGCTTTCAGGCCTGAGAGAGGCAAATGGATATTGTTCGTGGACCCCCAGGCCCCAGCCCAGGACCAGCAGCCCAAGGCCGGCTGGGGTTTCCAGATGGTGGGGAGGAGGGAGGAGAGACGCATGACGTGGAAGTGATGGGAAAGGACTGGTATGCGCTCCTACGGGGCTGAGGGTGCTCTCTGGTCATGTAATTGCTGTTCATGCCCCCTCCCACCCCCCAGCCCCATGCAGGGCTAGGAAGTCATCCTTTGGGTTTGGTTTGGCTCAGCCGTTCCAATACTGAAAAGGCATGCGTCTGGCAGACCATGGGCCCTTCGCAGAAGAAGGGCATGAGCAGTGTCATGGGACTAGGGAGGGGGCTCAGGGCCCCCTAGCCCTGGGTGCCATGGAGGGAGCCCAGGCAGCCAGGTGTGGAGGGTCTCTCCCTGACCCCATCCCTTCTCTAGGTCAGGAGCTGCTGCCTGGCATCCAAATGTCTCTTGGTTTTTAAGACCAGCCACTAGAGGCCAGGCGACTTTGTCCCAGGAGACCAGGCCATCCAGAATCCAGGTGGCACCTTCGATCTGCTCAGGGAGCACTGCTGCCCCACCCAGGCCTGGCTAGAGAACAGGTAAACCTCTGCCATCGATGACAAAGTGACACCTGCCAGGGCCACCCATGGCATCTCCTGGTGAAGGCGGAAAGGAGAGTGAAAGGGGAAGTCACCTTGAGTGAGCGAGGTGTCCGAAGCCCTCCGGCCTTCCTGGAAGCTGACGGGGAGCAGGGCAACTCCTCCCAGGGCTCCCTGAGCCTGCAGCACTGGCGTGGCAGACTGGGCCCCCAGCAGCGGTGAGGCCAGCTTGAGCGGGGAGCAGGTGCCCACCAGCCCCTGAGTGGCCAGGCGTCCACTAAGCCCCGCTGGGCCGTCACCCGCTGAGAAGGTCAGACAGCTGTCAGAGTTGGTGCCTTCCGAAGGACTCGCCACGGAGGTGGAGGAGATGACTATACCTGCAGACGGAGCATGGTGCTCTTGAGGGGGCCCTCGTGCTCCCCAAGGCCAATTCAACCCACCAGGACCCGCCAGTTTTCACAGGAGAGGAACCGGCTCCACTGCCTTCCCCACGCCCACAGCAGCAGCCCCCAGGCCCCCAGACAGCCCTCCCCATGTGCTAACAGGGACAGACAGCTATACTGGCCTCCCTGTGTCTATCCCCAACCTTGGGGAAGTGGGAGTCTATGACAGCCAGAGGCCACCAGAGGCCAGGGAGCCTTGACAACAGGCCAGCACAGGAGCCCCAGCTGCAGCTCATCGGTGGAATTGACCAAGGACACAAAGGGGCCAGAGATGAGGACCTGCTCTCCCAGCACCTGAGGGAAGCTAAACCCCACTCTGTCCCCACCACTGATCAACCACATGGAATGTCTAAGAGTGACCCTTCTAGCCTTGGGGGTTAAACCAGTAGCAGATCCAAGGGCTGTAACAGGAAGAGGCCACCCAGCAGAAAAGGAGTGTTTTGTGTCGGCGCCTCGTAGTCCCAACCATAACCCCGCCCACAAGGCCACCCTTGCCCCCGTGGACACTTACATGGAGGGGTGCATGGGGACAAGGTGGAGACCTCGGCCAGCGTGTGCCTGCGGCCCGTGCTGCCAGGCAGAGGCCTCTGTGTCTCTGGCTCCTCCTTCGGGCGCGGGCCCTGCCTGGCCGCCCCACTAATGGTCGTGTCCAGCGGGCTGCTGGGAGAGACCGAGCGCTGCCGGAACATGCCGTTGCAGTTGGCGTCCACAGGGAAGAGCAAGGGCTGTGTGGGACAGACACAAACCAGTGACCCTGAGGCTCCACGTGACCCGGCATGGGGGTCGTCACCACCGCTGGGAATGAGACAAGCCCCCACCCCAGATGCCGCCCAACGCACTCACAGACCTGGAGCGAGCTGTGGAGGTCACAGTCCATTTCAGCCTGCAGGATGGACTGCCCCAAGGTCTGGGGCTGCGGGCACAGTAGGGAGGATCGGAAAGCGTCACCAGGGAGGCCTTCCGGAGGCACCTGTGAGCCAGCATTGAAGGACAGATGTCATCAGGGAGGTGGCTCCACGGGCATCGCAAGAAAGACCCTGCTGGCCTCGCTCTGGCGACGGATGCCAGCCACCGGCTGATCAGGCTGAAAACACGGGTACCCTCCCTCCGAGGCCGCGCTGTGTGGAAGTGACCAGCACCACGGTCGGTGAGGAACAAGTGGCCACAGGTGGGGCCTGACGCCCAGGAGCGTGACCAGCACCCCCAATTCTCCATGTATCCTCTGGTCTAGGGCTCACAGGGGAACCCCCTCCCCGACCCAGGGCTTATTGGGTGGGGGGACATAAATGGGGAGGCGGAGCTCAACCTGTGTCTCGCTCCCAGGCCCATGTGGGCAAGCGATTCCTAACTCGGGGGACCGAGGGGTGCGGCTTTAGATTCCCGCTCACCTCCACACCGCTGTGGTCAGAGCTCCTGGGCCGCTGCTGCCGGACCGGGCCAGGCCGGGCCGCTGGCGGGTTGCTGCGGTACTCCTTCAGCCGCTCCAGGAGAAGGTAATAAATGGCTGCAAAGTGGTTGTAGCTGCTGTTCTGCAGTGACTGGAAGAGGCGGGAGGCGGGGAAGCAGGTCAGAGCCAGGCCGCAGGAGGGGACAGAGGAGCTGCAGGGCTCCCGTGCGCGGGCAGCACCTCGGGATGTCTCCTCAAGTCGCTGAGGCTCCCTGACAAGGCTGTTCCCTGGGTTATTCTTGGGTGGCCCAGGATACCCTTTAGAAGAGTGAACAAGCTGGCCCTTAAATTAGCCTGTGCTCCCGTTTTAACTCAACTGGCCAGTGGCTGCTTTTCCTGATACAAAGTCGCCACCCCCACCGCTAAGCAAGCACCTCTCCGGTCAAAGCCAAGTTGGGGGAGGGACAGGCGGTCCTCACCTCTACGGTCCTCTGCCGGTCCACCCCAAGGGTCTGCATGATGCCCAGCACCTGCTCGTCATAGTCGCCCAGGTTGGAGTTGTAGCTGAGTGCAGCGCTGGCGGGGCAGGTGTGTGGCAGGGCGGGGTCAGCCTGCATCCACCTGTGCTGCCGGATCTGGGCGATGCTGATGCGCTTGGCAGGGTCCACCACCAGCATGCGGCGGATCAGCGTCTCACAGTCTGCGGGTCAAGGGAGGGCCACTGAGCATGCGCGGGCCGCTGTGCCCACAGTCCCCACCAACCCTTGGGCTCCCACTGCAGCCCTGCAGGGAACAAGGTTCCTTTCATGCAGGCAACTGGACAAATGACCCTTCTGAAGAACACCGAGGCCATGAGACCCCCCCCCATGGAGGGATGGGCCTCTGAGGGGGACACAGTCCTCCTAATGTCCCTACAGAGACCACTCAGGCTCCCCATTCTGCTGTGACCATGCAGGTCAGTAGGCAGCAGGTCACCCCTTTATTGAATGAAAGAGAAAAGCACAAGTGTGGAGCAGGTGAAGCTCAGAGGGCATTGGGAGGGGACTCCCGAGACCAACCCTCAGCTGGCCCTCCAGGGGACACCCTCAGAGGAAGGCACCTGTCCATCCCATAAGTAGGGCACTGCAAACACACCCCGTGGGTTGGGTTCCTCTTGCAGGTAAACACCCTTTGGTGACACGGGCTGACTCACAGACCCAGAGGACAGTCAAGCAGGCATTTCAGGAAACCAATCCCTCCACCTCCTCCAAAACTCCCATCCCAGGCTCCCCAACAGCCCCATAGCAGGCTGGCACCTGGCACCTGCCGGCCACCTGGGAGAGGGCTCGGCACACACCCACCTCGAGACATGAAGAAGGGGATCCGGAAGCGGCCCTCGAGCACCCGCTGCCGCAGGGCCGGCAGGCTGGGCCCGTCAAAGGGGAGAGATCCACACACGAGGACATACAGCACCACCCCGAGGCTCTGTGGACAACCGGGTAGCATGGTCAGCGCCAGCTGACTCGCTGGTCAACACTGACCCAGTACTGGCAGCTAACACGTGCTATGCACAGGGCTCCTACCCAGACGTCGAGCTGGGGACCTTCGTACTCCTTCCCCTCGAAGACTTCCGGGGCTGCGTATGGGGGACTCCCGCACCATGTAGACAGAGGCTCTCCTGACTTGTAGAAATTCCCAAATCCAAAGTCTGAGAGACAAAGAAACAGACGATGCCGCTATGGTGGAAAGAGCAGGGGTCTCGGGCTCAAAGGTGTGTGAGCAAAAAGCACTGAGACCCTCGCTTGCACACGGCCCCCTCCCGCAGGACTGTGCTTCCTGGGTTTGGGGTGGCCCTCCGACTCACCTGCCAGCTTGATGTCCATGTTTCCATCCAGCAGCAGATTCTCGGTCTTGAGATCCCGGTGCACGATGTGGTGGCTGTGGCAGTACTCCACAGCCGACAGAATCTGCCAGAACTTCTTCCGGGCTTCGTTCTCACTCAGGTGCCCATTGGAAGTCAAATAATCTGAGGAGCAACAGAACAAACTTAGAGCCCCCGAGTCCACCAGCGTGGCCAGCATCGTCTAGGCTGCGGCCGAAGAATGAACGCTGTGGGATTTGAGGTGAGCAGCCCCAAACATCGGAACGGAGGAGCAGTTCCTGATGAGTGAGCGCTGTTTGTTTTGAACAGGTATTAAAAGTAAGTGTGGCTTACCAAACATTTCTCCATTTTTTGCGAATTCAGTGACAATGTAAAGCATATCCTTTGTTTCCATAACCTAAAAAAATAAAATAAAAGACCTAACATTTAACCACACAAAAAGGAAACCTACCAACGGTAATAAATACTCTACCCGAACCCGAGGGAATTGTTAACGTCTATGGATGAGTGCATTCATTATTTTTGGAAAGGGAAGAAAAGAAGAAGTTCTGCAATAAAGAAACGAATGAGAGGATTCCTATTCAGAAAGAGAGTTTTTTAAAATTCAGAAGTGAATTCCTCACGAGCCTGCCTATCCTCATATATCTTTGCTCTCAGTGAAGGTCTAAGTGTATTAGAATTCTCCTACGTTGTATTTTTAACTCATTTTGCCTCACCCACCTGGGGACTCTGGGGGCTACAGAAGTAATAGCGATTTTGAGAGGGTTGCCAGGGCTTTCTTCCAGAAGCCTGGCAGGCAGCAGACTATTCAAGCCAATGGCCGGCACAGCTGAATAATGGATAACAAATACCCCTTCCCCACATGCGTTGGTACATGACTAATTAGGCCACAAGAAGCCGGCTTTGCCAGGCAAGCTACAACAGTCTGCTCTGTGTACAGCAAACTACTCAGCATGTGTCAACAGCAACAGCTAGAGCCAAGTACACCTTAAAGCAGCAGTCCCCAACCTTTGGGGTACCAGGAACTGGGGACAGGTTTCATGGAAGATGGGGGTTAGGGGTGGCCCAGTGGCTGGGGACCTCTGCCTTAAAGGTTCCCTTATCAACTGAGAATTTTATTTCACTTTGAAAAAGAAATTTAAGATTTTAAAACATAACTAAGAAACAAGGTAAAATTCAAATGGTACTGAAAGTAAAACTAACTCATATCCGAGTATTTAAAACAATTTCAGAGGGAGACAGAGATAATACATTCTCATAGAAAAGGATTTCATCGGGGTTTAAACTATAGTTATTCCTTTAAAAAATACACTTTAAAGACAACCGCCTTGTGCTGTAAGTCTAAAACGCCAACATCATGCAGCTTAGCTAGAATTTTTACTGCCCTGACCCTCAATGTGTGTAAGTCCACCCTTCTTAATGAAAAAAAAAAAAAAAAAGAAAAAAAAAAGTGATGCAGAAAGAATGAAGAGTGAATCTGTTTTTTTAAAAAAAAAAAAAAAAACCTCAAGGAAAGAGTTTAGAGTCTCACCAAGGTCCCGGGCCTGAGCCAGCTGGACGAAAATCAGATACCAGTGTCAAAACCAGGGTAAGAACAATCGCTATCCCAAACAGTTAAAGCAGCACACAGAGCAATAAGAAAATTCACACCAGAGAAGACCTCTCACTTGGATCACGAGGGCAAAGCATCGCTGACTGAGCTGATCCACACAGGGGCCAGCGGGGGACAGAAGGACAAGGAAGCCACACTCTGGCCCATCCCTCCCACTCAGTCAAAAAACAGACAGGGGTCAGTCTACTCCTGCGGAAACAGGCCAGGCACATTTCTCAGGCGCTGACATCAGTGACCCGGGAGGAAACTTCTTATCCAGACGGCAACTTACAAATGACAACAGAAACAACACACATACATGACGTGTATCCCACACTTAACAAAGATGAGTAAACCGGCATTCTGGAAACACAAGCTCCGATGACTACAGCTACCTTCATTTTAACTGTGTAAAGAGCCTTCCGTGGGATGATTTTCAGTTACAGTCCTATCTCCTGCCCACTGTACACCTACCCCTGCCAACTGCACACTCACACCAACCCATATTCATTTCAGACTCTCAGGGTTTCATGAGAGTCAGCAAAAGGAACTAAAAGCCAACACAACTGGACGAAATGGAGCATTTGCAAAGAACTTATTCTGTGGCACCAGACCCAATATCATCTTCGAAGAAGTGGCCACTAAATAAGAGACTGCTTTGCTGTCCTAATTAAACCAACACTTATTTTCCAAAGATATAATTTATTAGTTTCAACAGGAAAACAAAAGTATGGTCACGAAACGAACCAACAGATGGGCAGGGTGAGGCTTGTCCTTAACGTGGATTAAATGACAAGCTCCTTTGCTCACACTGCGGCAAAGAGTGTTTCATCTCTCTGTCTTTGATGGAAGAGTTTACACAAGGAAGACAAATGCTCACTGCTGCCTTTGCAGAGCTAAGTTTACGAAAACTGGTAAGAGCAGTTGGTCTGAAAGTTCAATAATCACCTGCAAAGGCAGAAGTTTCACTAGAATTTGTCCTTCTACATGAAATGCTTGACTTGTGGCAATACATAGATCTGGTTGTTTGTCTTTATTGTAAAGGCAACAACATTCCACCTCTACGCATATAAAACTGCAATAAATTATAACACTAAAGAAAATTTTCATGAAGCAAATCTCAATGATGACCCAAAAGCAACAAAATAACTATAAATGCATCTTCACCACTTACAGGAATCCATCTATTTACCAGGTACCAAACCAACATATACTCAAAGAGAGGGGCAGCCTTCAGGAACTGCAGACTTAGGTTGTTGTAAATAAAAACTAACATTCTCACCAGAAGTCACAGTAAAAGGCAAATGTGAGTCCTTACCTGATAAAGCTTTATAATATGGGGATGATTCAGAAGCTTCATGATCTGAACCTCACGATATATTTTCTCCAAATTGCTTGAATCTAGGCGTGTTTTATCGATTATTTTTATTGCTACCTATAGAATTTTAAAAGAAAAAGGATTTTTAAAAAATCTCTCTTAATCTAATGTACACATTGCATTTTGTGCAGGTTAATTTCTAAACACTTTATGTCCCCAAAAGGTCACAGAAAGTTTGGGAGGGGGGAACCAAAATAATTATTAATATTACTTAAAATACCCAAAGTTAAATAATTGACCTAAATCTTTGCAGGCTCACTTCGGGGGGCTTTAGCTCTGGAACCGAGAGCACTGCACTCCTGGGTTATTATCCTCTTTGCTGTCCCCTGTTATTTGTTCAAATTATGCAATCATAATATAAAACTTTTTTCTTTCTTTACCAAACTAAAAACTGTCAGCCTTCAGACCTCACACGATGAACCCTACAGATAGGGATCCAACAGGCCAGCTGCCCCCCCGGCAGGGTCCACCCCACGCACCTGAGTTTTGGTGACGCGGTGCCGGGCCAGCTTCACCACCGCGAAATTGCCCTTGCCCAGGGTCCGCTCGATGTCGTAAAAGCCCACCCGGAGGGGCTTCTGCTGGCTCTGACTCACGCCCGCTGGGGCCGCACTGAACTCCGACATAATCACCATGGCTCCGGGCACCTGCGGACGCCGGGAGCGATCAGCGACGACCCTGATCCTACACCTACCAGCCTCGCCGCCGGCGGTCAGCTCCGCTCTAGTCCCCCCGCCACCGCCGACTCTCTTTGCCCCGCGGGGAGCGCGGACCCGCCCCTACACTCGCCCCCCGCCGCCCGCGGTGGGCTCCACTCCAGTGCCCCCGGCCCTTAGCCCCGCGGGGCGCGCGGACCCGCTCCTACACCCGTCCCCCGCCGCCCGCGGTCGGCTCTATCCCAAACCCTGTAGCGCTTCAGTCTCGCCAGGCGCATACCCCACTCCCTGCGATCGGTTCCACTCCAGTCCCCCGGACACCTTAGCTCCGCGGGACATGTGGACCCGCCCCTGCCGTCCCCAGCGCCGGGCTCCTACGAAACCCCGAACCCCGCGGGCCGTATACCCCGCCGCCCGCGGTCGGTTCTATTCCGAACCCCGAAGCCCCGAACCACGTGGGGTGCGTGGATCCTCTCCCGCCGCCCCATAACAAAGGGGATGAGTCGGCCGCGGGGCGAGCGGCGTCCCGGCCCGACTTCCACGCGCGCACCCGCGGGGCCGCCAGAGACCAGAGCCCAGTCCCGTGGCGCCACCCCGGCCGCCGCCTCACCTCCGCCGCCTCCGGGGCGCCGAGGCTGGGACGCCGCTCGCCCCGCAGCCCCCACCGATCACTTGGCCGTTCGCGCTGCTCTGGCGCCTGCTGCTCCGGTCGCCACAGCCGCCTGCTCTACAGCCTGCCGCGCCGCGCAGCATGTCAGCTCTGAGTCCGGGCCGCGCAACCAGCCGCACGCGCCACCGCCCCGCCCAGGCCCCGCCCCCAGCCCCTCCTCCGGACCCTCCCCGGCCCGCCCCCGTCGGCCCCGCCCCGCCGCCGTGCTGGATTGATACAGTCCCATTGACGTCGATTTGACGCCAGAACGACGCGCGGCTCAGCGCCAGGCGGAGGGAGAGCGGGAGATCGGGACGTTGCCAAGAGACAGGCGGCTCTGACGCGCGGGCTGATGAGGCCGTCGCCCTGGCGACCGCGGGGCGGTGACGTCAGGGGCGCCGGGCTCCGAAGGCCCGCGGAGGTCCGCCCGCGCCCGCGCCCGCGTCCCCGCCGGCGCGCGCCCTCTACCGGGCGCCGTGGACGCTGCAAGTGGCTTAACCCTCGCGTCCCAGGGGCGCAACCTTCCCGCATGCTCCCATGCGCTCGGCCGCATTCGCGCCTGTCCCCTCTTCTTGCACCCACCCAAAAAAGGTTTGGGTCTAGGGCGGCTCCGAAAGGCCGAAGTGCAGCGCTGCTGGGTTCTCTTTGGATCCCTACTCCAGTCCCGGTGATCGAGGCACGGGTCTCATGTATCCCCCAGCTTCCATCGGAAGCGCTCAGCCTTGCAGCCTCTATTGGGCAAAGTACCAGGTGAGACTAGGGAAACCTCGAAGACTCGTAGAATGAGGCTTTAAGGCAGTGCCAGGTGACAGCACGTCAGCTCCCACTGAGGGGAGCACGCCAGATCCTGGAGAGGGACCACCCACTGCCTGGGACCCTCTGAAGCTTGGCAGTGATATATATATTCGAGAACCTTGGGGCCGCCCAACTTTGATTTCTCTTGTGTGCGAATCTGAAATGTTCAGCAAGTTAGAAACAGGCACAAGAAAGCTGGTCAGCGTCTCTGGCCAGTGATCACCGGAGCTGACGCCCTAAATGGGTGCTGCTGCTGCAGCCCCCAGGCCGGTGCCCGAAGCGGGTCCTCGCCTTTCTCCATCAGATACTGTCAGAAGCCAGCTGATACGAGGAAAGCCTGGGTCCTTTATGATGCAGCTAGCTTGGTGAAGGAACCCAGCAGGATGGAGAGAGGAAGAAAGGCCCAGCGGGCTGGTTTTGGGGGGACCAGAGGTCCAGGTAGAAATGGACTCTGCTCACTGAGGTCTTCAGGTTCTCAAGTACGAGAGTAGTGGGAAGCTGGGTCAGCAACACCCTCAAATGAGCACTTGATGGCTCATTTATGTGTGGGCTCACCTGACAAGCGTCCACTGAGCACCAACCAGGTGCTCTGTACAGACAGCGCAAGGACCCTGCCCCGGAGGAAGGGCCAACCCACGGGGGCTGGTGGGTGGAGTCAGCAGTGGGTGAGGATGCCACCCCATAGCCCTGGTTACTTTTGTGTGCTAAGTGGACCACCTCACTGCTTTCCCAGAGCTGCAGGGCAGTGGCGGGACAGGACCTGTGCCCTTTGGACTGAGGTGCCTGGCGGTCTCATCTCCGCTAGAGGGGAGGGAATGAAAGTAGCAGTGGAGGACAATTTACACTCGAATGGCTGCTCACTTTATGTTCCTTACACCCCGTCACAAAATAAATGTTTCCCAAGGGAAGACGGAGGTTATGGGTGATTAGTTTTCTTTAAACATTAGGAAGGCAGAAATTTAGGATTTTGATTCTGCATCTAGCCTAGAATAATTTTTCCTTGTGTTCACTAAAAATACCGCTTCACAGTAGCGGGTAGGGAGCAAAAGTTAAGTGAAATGGATGCAGAACTGAGAAATCTGGCAGAGAGGGGCAGCTGTGGTGTGCGCGTGGGCAGCTACCTGGACACGTGGCTTCCGGGCCAGCGCAGCAGGCAGACTGGACCTGCTTCCCCTGGTGAACAATCGCTGGCCAGCCAAACATTTCCCAATCACCCTTTCCCTGGGCAAAGGTTTGTGAGTCAGTTTGCTTGAAAAAGCCTTTCAAGGACCAAAGTTTTCCTCTGTGTCTTTCAAAAGTGACCCTCGTTATCTGTCCCAGGTTTATCCAGTGAGAATTCGGAGAAATATTTTTACTTCCTTCTAGCTGAATGGTTTACAACCGCTTTCTTCCCCTTCTGGGAGCCCGGCCAATCTGTTCCTAGGAGAACAGGAGGAAGAATGAAGAAACCAGGGACCTGAATACATTCACCTGCTCTCTCTCATTTTGTGACTTCAGAGATTTCCTCAGGTGTCATCCAGCAAACCGACTTCTCCACCCCTTCACACCCAACTGCCCCAGGGCTAGTTAGATTCTTTTGAAAGGTCTTAGGTGTTTGCAAACACTTGGCTGGCTGTTTGGAAACATTTTGTCATCACTGAATAAAAACTGCAGCCAAAGGGCTGGAGCTGCCTTCCCAGGAAGGGTTCCTGGGCCCAGGTGCACTTGACCCTTGCTCCTAGCCCTTCCTGAACAGCCCTGTGCGGGCTGTGGCTGTTCCCAAACCCTTGGTAGGAGCCTGCTCTTGGAGAATGCAGGCAGGGCAGAGGATGACGCTTACGTCAGCATCGCTGTCATTGCTACCCCGGGGGGGGCGGGGGGCTCTTTGGGCACCCCAGTGAATTTGGGGGTCTCTGCTTGAGTGTCTATGGCTGTTTGTATCCATGGCCCCTGGAGGCAGTAATTCCTTCATTTATTTCGTTTTGGATTTCTAGTCTCCACATACACACCACCAACAACAGCAACAGTGTGTGCTTCTACGGGCGTAATCAAATGATTCAAAGAATTCTCCCCTTAACATAATGGAAGATACATACACTCTGAAGAAAGATCAGCCTCCCGGCAGCATCCTCAGTCCTCAGGGGTGACCCTGGTTCCTTTGGCCTCCTGCTATATTTGCAGAGCTTGACACAGACACGCTCAATAGACAAGTGCACACTGCATCAGGGAATTACAGTGTGTGGCTTGGGTCCAGCAGGTGGATGAGAAGCACTAACCCTCAGTGGACAGCCCAGCTGTTCGCAGGCTAACTCAGGAGCCCAGATGAACTGGCTGGCCATACACAGGCTGGCATTTCAGCTTCCGATGGCATCATCTTCTCCACCCTGCTGCTCCGGGCTGCATGTGCTCTGTGACTGCCTCAGTGATGACCACATTCCTCGGCTCAGGTCCTCTGCAGGCTGGAATACAGGTCCTGGGGACTCTGGGACCAGAGTCAGACACCCAGGCAGGGAGGGGGTCTAAAAAGGCAGCCATAGGACAGGCAAGGCAGAATTCCAACATTTTTAGCCCAGCAGAAACCTCTGATGCACAGACCACTGGCCCTTCCAACATCAAAGTTCTAGGGTTTCTAGTTCCCATGTCTGTTTCTGTCGCACAGATCAGTCGCTGATGGGGCCGATGCGGTTGCCCAATATTAAAGGAGATCAGTGGTTGATACCGCACCTGAAGACCCAAGAGACTTTAGGGTGTCTAACTCCCTAATCAGTGTTCTAAACACAGTTGTCTAGAAAGCGGAAGGTGGGGGCGCAGGATGGAGTGAGGTGAGCAGCAGTGAGTCAGCAAGGGCCCAAAATAGAGGCATCAGTACTCAATGGTGGGCTCCTTTAAGAAAAGTAGCATCAAGAAACCTCAGGGGGTCCAGCCAAGCTAGAGGCGTAGGTAGGCATGCTTCGCCTCCTCGAACAAGCAGAAGAAGGATTACAGCTAACCTCAAAATAAAAAACAACCAGAATTGCCAGAAAATTGAACTGTATGGAAGTCCGACAACCAAGGATTTAAAGAAGAAATATTTATCCAGACAGGTGGGAGGGGTGGAAATGGGGAGACAGGGTGGGGAGGATGTGGTGTGGCAGCACAAGGCAGCAGTGGCCGTCACAACGAGTGATCCTACATTCACGTGTAGCAGATAAAAGCTGGGAAGGACACCCGGGGAGTGATCCCAGCCCCAGGCCAGCCTGTATAGCCCGGGGTTCCAGCACCGGGAAAATAAAGCCTCATAGCTTGTGGTTGTGAAAACCAGTGGGGGTTGGGGTGGTGGAAGAAACTGCCTGTTTCTCATAAGAGTCTGTTTAGAGGCCCCCAGGGTCCTAGGTGTATGCAAACCCATCCACTCTTGGAACCATCACCAGGGCAACAGGTAGAGGGGTGCCAGTTGCTTTCGGGAAATGGGTGAAGAGACCGGACATGGGGTGAGCACTGAGCAAGCAACATTGTTCCCTCTCTGACCCCTGCCCTACATACAGCACCACAAAGTGGTGAAACAGGTTGCCTCACCCTGGCGAATACCTAAGCCTCCACCCATTCAATGTAACAGGTGTGCCAAGACAGGTAGTCAAAGCAGCTCTTCCTAATACACAGAAACAAACACAGGGAGGCTGCCAAATTGAGAAGACAAATAAATATGGCCCAAATGGAATAACAGAGCAAAACTCCAGAAAAAGAATTAAGCAAAACAGAGATAACCAACCTATTATATGAAGAGTTCAAAACACTGGTGATAAGGGTGCTCAGAGAACTCATTGAGTATGACAAATGCATAAGGGAAGAAGTGAAGGCTAAACTAAGTGAAATAAAGAAAAATTCATAGGGAACCAACAGTGAAGGGAGGGAAGCCAGGATTAAAATAAACAATTTGGAACAGACGGAAGAAATAAACAACCAGTACAGGATGAAAAAACATGAATTCAAAAAAATGAGGATAGTATAAGGTGCCTCTGGGACATCTCCAAAAGTGCCAACATCTGAATCATAGGGATGCCAGAAGGAGAAAAGGAAGAGCAAGACATTGAAAACTTATTTGAAAAAATAATGAAAGAAAATTTCCCTAATTTGGTGAAAGAAATAGACAAGTACAGGAAGCACAGAGAGTCCCAAACAAGTTGGACCCAAAGACGACCACACCAAGACACATCATAATTAAAATGCCACAGGTTAAAGATCAAGACAGAATCTCAAAAGCAGCAAGAGAAAAGAAGAGAGTTACCTACAAAGGAGTTCCCATAAGACTGTCCCCTGAGTTCTCAAAAGAAACTTTGCAGGCAAGAAGGGACTGGCAAGAAGTATTCAAGAGATGAAAAACAAGAACCTAAAACCAAGATTACTCTATCCAGCAAAGCTATCATTTAGAGTGTGGAAAGGCGGATGAAGTGCTTCCCAGACAAGGTAAAGCTAAAGGAGTTCATCACCACCAAGCCCTTATTATATGAAATGTTAAAGGGACTGATTTAAGAAAAAGAAGAAGATCAAAATTATGAGCAGTAAAATGACAACAAACAACTATCAACAACTGAATCTAAAAAATAAAACAAAAATAAACCAAATAAACAATTAGAACAGGAACAGAATTATAGTATGGGGATCATATGGAAGGTTATCCGCATGAAGGGAGAAGGGGGAGAATGGGGGAAAAGATGCAGGGATTAAGAAGCATAATTGGCAGGAACAAAATAGACAGGGGGGTGTTAAGAATAGTAAAGGAAATGGAGAAGCCAAAGAATTTATATGCACGACCCATGGACATGAACTAGTGGGGGGATTGCTGAGGGAATGGGGGTATTGGCCATAGGGGGGCAAAGGGAAAAAATTAGAACAACCGTAACAGCATAATCAATAAAATACACTTAAAAAAAAGAGAGAGAGAAGCCTCATGGGCTGTGGTCACCTGTCCTGCCACACCCACAGAGGAAACCAGCTGAAAACCTCAGGTGGAAGGACTAGTGAGCTTGAAAGCCAGAGCTTCCTACTGTGTTTCTGGCAGACCATACAATCAGGGAGAAAAGCTTCAGCTCCTTTCACATTGTGGTGTGGAATCCCCTGGGTTGCTCTGGCCTCATGCAGACTGGGGAACAGGGCCTAGAGTCCCAGTGTGGGGCTAGGGTGCCACCACATCCTTTCTTCTGAGCTTTCATCAGGGGCTGCATGGAGCACCCTGAGTCCTCTGGGAGATTCAAAACTTCTAAATGGTGCTTTTCATTTAATTGCCTCCAGGGCGTCTGCTGGTGTTGGGCACCATATATAGTACTGTCTTTTTAAATTACGACTCAATCATTCAAAAAACATGTGAGTTCCTACTCTTTACAGAACTTGGCAAGAACTATGCCAGACAGTGAAAATGAGCATGGGACTGCCTTGAATTGTGACAGACAGGCGCGCTAGTAGGGACAAAGTTGGAGGGGAAGGCATAGGTCCTGAGACGGTGTAACGTGCTGTGGGAGTCATCAGCAGGACCCAGGCTCATAACCCACCTGTGTGCTAAGCATTATTTTGGGTCCTGAGCACAAAGGGAAGGAAACAGATAAGATGCCTTCTCTCGAGGGTTGTCACCTACTTAAGGAGACAACGAAGACATCGATGATGAATGACATGCTCTCAGAGGCAGGGAGTGAGAGGAAGAAAATAATCACGCAGATGGAATAGACGGTTTGGCAGGGAAAGTGGCCTTAGCGTGGGGACTCCTGCCATTTCCACCCCAGAGAAGGCAGAGGGTGTGCACACAAGGCAGGAGGGGCAGGAGGAGGTGGCAGCGGGGAGAGACGATGAGAGAGGAGACGGGACCAGCTCTGAGACTGGTGGAAATACTCAACATTGTCCATTTATTGCTCCAGTGGTTGTGTGATTCTTCTCCGGAGATGCTTGGACAGGGACGGTGTGGCATTGTGAGTACCTGGACTTAACCAGGGGTGGGGCACTGCCGGGAGAAGAGGATGATGCGGAAGAAGGGGTTGGGGGTGTTGGTCCGGCAGAGGATCTGGCATGGAGTGCGGCTTCCCAGCTGGAGAAGGAAGGAGTGAGGAGTGGAGGGGGCCCCACTGGGGGTCGGTGGAGGCCCTGGCGGCTTCTAGGTGGATCCCAGTCGCTTTCAGCAGCATCAAGTGGGAACAAAAGGAAATGCTCCCTCCGCTGAATATTTTCCTATAAATTAGCACGTTGTTTTCCCAGGTATGAGACTCAGTAGAAAAGACAGAAATGTGTAGCGATGAGAACAAAGAGCACTGGGGATGCTCTCGACAGTCTGGAGTTTTCCATCCTGCCTTTCCCGCGGCCATAACGAGGGCTTGCCATGTCATTACACAGTCCGAACCATGAATTGTCATCGTCTGCTTGGAATTCTGTTATGGAAGTGGCTGTACTGATCCCTGCTTGCCCCCTCCCTCTCCTCCCCCTCCATCTGACATCTTACTCTGAGGGGCCTTTCCTCCCTCATTCTCCGAAAGACTTGCTCGTCTGAGAGCAGCCGGGTCAAGACTAGACGCCTGGGCCAGCCTGCTCAGGATGGCACCGCTCCGGGGCGAAGGGTGGTCTCTGGGGGCCAAGAGCACCATCCCATAAACCGAGGGGCTCCAGGTGCCCCTGGGGACCTGCAGGCTCAGGCCACCGCAGCAGGGTGCCCGATCCCCTGGTTGCCAAGGTGACCTAGAAGCCTCCGATGCTCAGGAGGCCTCGCAACGCCCAGCTCAGCGTCCAGCTTTTTTTGGTGCAGACTGCAAAGGTGTTCTCATTCTTTCTGACCTGGTTTCCATGGCGTTTGGTGGTGTTGTGTTGTTTGTTTAGAAAGAAAACACACAGATTTACGTCACGAGGAGGCAAAGACGTCTTCGGCATCAACTTAATAAAAATGGCTGTAAACTAGTCCCCAGACCAAGCGCCACATAATAATACCTCACAGGCACATTGTAACAACAAATGAGCCGTGCAAAGATAGAGGACATGGGACAAAGTGAGACAAAGTCCACAGTCCTCATCACACTGGTATCTCCAGTGCGATCCCTGTGAAACCAGAATGAACAAAAGTGTGGAGGAAAAAGCACACTTTTCTTGTACAGCACAGCTCAGTTGAAAACTGCTTAGAACAAGGCCAGAGTTTTAAGGGGGGTGGAGCCTCTCAGGACAAGCTGGTCCAACCATCTGAGTCCCCTAGCACCCGGAGGGAAATTTCTAGAACCTTCTCACAAGTAAACCACAGACATAAAATCAGCAGGTCAGGTTCAGGACCTGGGCCACTAGGACTGAAACTACAGAACTCTCGCATCCCCAACCCAGCTGGGTTTGCTTCCCCTTTCTCAGAAGCGGGGCACAGATGTGCAGAGGGTGGGGCAGGCCACCTTCGGGTCCCTCGGTGTTGTCCCACAGCGGATGTGAGATGCTACAGGATGATGTGATGTGATGTGATGTGATCTATTCAGAAACCAAAAGAAGCTTAAGCACCTAAGCAAACAGAGGAAGCACAGAGGAGGGGTGTGCCTACCCGCTTTGGTGCCAGTTCGGGGCCGAGGGAATCCCAGTCTCTCTCAGAAAGTACCCCCTCTACCCAGGCCTGCAAATACTGCACAGAGTCCCGGCTGACTTAGGAACCCTGGTTGAAGGATCTGTCTTCCCTCGTTGCCATGGCTGCAGCCTGGATGGTCAGTGGCAGCCAAGCAATGGAGGAAGCTGGATTCTGTGGACTCCAAGGCTGGCTCATAGCCCCGCTCCCACTGTCCCCGCCATCAGCCCTCAGTCACTGAGAGCCGAGAGCCCCACCCACGGCCTCATCTCCATCACCTTTACGGAGCCAGTTTCCCCAAACCACAATGAGATATCACTTCATATCCACTAAGATGGCTATTATTTTTTATGCAAAATCTGAAAATAACAAGTGTTGACGAGGTTGTGGAGACATTGGAACCCTTGGGCACTGCTGGTAGGAATGTAAAATGTGCAGCCACTGTGGAAAATAGTGCGGGGGGAGGGGGGTCCTCCAAAAATTAAACATAGAATCACAGTATAACCCAGCAATCCCAATGCTGGGCATAGACCCAGTAGAAGTGGAAGCAGGAACTCGAACCTGACCTCCCAAGTTCACGGCAGCATTGTTCACAGCAGCTGAAAGGCAGAGACAGCCGCAGTGTCCGTACACAGAGGAGTGGATAAACCGAACGGGGCCCGTCCGCACCATGGAATATTACTCAGCCTTAAAAAAGGAAGGAATTTCTGACGCATGCTGCAATGTGGATGAGCCTCAATGACCTCATGCTCAGTGAAGTAAGCTAGTCACAAAAGGACACATATTCTACTGATTCCATGATGACGTGAGAGTCCTGCGAGACTCCTAGAGGAGTCAGATGCACACAGACAGTAGAACAGTGATTGCAGGGGGTGGGGGAGGGGGAGTTAGTGTTTAGTGAAGGCAGTGTTTCTGTTTGGGATGATAAATAAGTTATGAGATGGATGGTAGTGAAGACCGGACAACAATGTGAATGAATTTAACGCCACGGAACTGTGCGTTTAAAAAGGGTTAAAATGGTAAATGTTATGTATATTTTACCATAATAAAAACAGAAAAATTGTAAAAAGCCAGGTCCAAGGGTCCAGCAAGAGCCAAAAGCAAGCGCCACAGGACCACCTGGCAGCCCTTCAATTTTAGAAACCTGAGGCTACTCTGGGACTGAGGCAGGCCGCACGTGCCCTCTCTAGGGGGATGCTGGCCACCTCTGCACCCTGCCTGCTGGTTCCAACCTTGTGAAGGGACAGGACTTCCTACCAGATGAGGCAGCACCCAGCACAGCTCCTGAGAGACCGACGTAGAGGCAGCCTTCCCAGTGTCCAGGCTTGACTCATAGCCTTTTTCTTCTATTTTAAATTACACCTGTGACTCATGATTACGTTCTCCTGCAAAAATCAAACAGCACAGACAGACCCAAAGCCCTCCCCACCACCCCCAGGTGACACGCCTCTCTCAGAGAGCTGGCGCTAGAGCTGGCGCTTGCACACACATGAGGACGGGCAGAAGTGTGGTGCTGTGGGTGCCTGTGTGTGCCTGTGGCATGTGTGTGTGCTGTTTGTATGTCTCTGGTATGTGTGGGGGATGTATCTATGTCATCTGTTTGTGTGTGTGTGTGCATGCACATGCTTGGCTCTGGCTGTGGTCATGGCTGTGCTCCTGCTTTGGGGCCTTCTAGGACCCAGCCACCCAGGGTGTTTGCCCCCACTGATAGAGGGAAATTAATGTTCTTGGGATTACGAGGCCTTGAGCACCCCTGGGCTGGGCGCCAGCTGTGGGGACCCAAAGGAATAACATTGCTTTGTGGAAAGGCATGGGATCAGCAGACCAAGGGCTGCGGATGAGACTTGGGCAGGCCAGGAGCCAGAGCCAATAGCAAGACCGCTGGCCTCTCCTTCAGAAGTCCCAGTCCAGCGGCAGCCAGACCCACCAGGGAGTACAGCCTGACTGATCACCCTGACCAGCCACGTGCAGGTCATGTGACCATGAGTGTTTTTGCAGGTCATGTGACCATGGGTGTTTTCGAGAGAACCTGATCCAGACATTACCCTCAAGTCATGTGACTGAAAACTGGTAGGCTGGGGCCCTGAGACACTTCCGCCCTACCCAGCCCAACTGGTGCCTTGCAAGGAGGTGACCCTCTCCCACACAGGGTGATCAGGGTGGTCCTGGGCAGACAGCTGGCACTGCAGGGACCAGCACTGCCACTGGAGCCCAGCCAGGACCTCGCTGACATGGCTTGAAGCTTGGGGACAATGTCCATTGCCCTAAGGGCAAAGGTGAACACCCAGCAGGGCTCAGCTGGTCCCAGGGTCCCAGGCGGTGGGTGGCGGGTGGTCAGGGACAAGCCTGCCTTCCCCAGGTGGTGCCCACCTTCCCACAAGATGGCTCAGTGAACCAGCCAGCCCCCTGACCACCACCACCAGCAGCGCTCCAGAGGGGAGGAGAGTGGAGAAAACGAGTCATCAAAGCAGAGCCCTGCCCCTCTCGGCCTGATCTTAGGAAAACCTGAGGGGTTTTCCACATAGGTTTTGCAGGGGACAGGGAAATGCAGTCAGCTTGTCCCATAACTCTGGGGAGATGTCAGATGGCCTGGCTGAGTGACACTCCTGTCCCTGAATGCTCAATCCTTACTGAGTGTTGTCCTGTGAGCCTCACAGCATGAGCTGGGTGGTGGTGCTGAGGGGCTTGTTATTTTTTTACATTATTATAAATAATGCTGTCATGAGCATCTTTTCCAAAGCTCTTCATTTCTATGTGAAGTTTTATGTTAGGATAAAGCCTTACAAATGGAATTGATAGCCCTGGCTGGTATGACTCAGTTGGTTGGAGCGTCGTCCCAAAACTGAGAGGTTGCAGGTTTGATTCCCAGTCAGGGCACATACCTGGGTTGCAGGTTTGGTCCCTGGTCTGGGCATGTAGAGGAGGCAACAAATCAATGTTTCTCTCCCTTCCTCTCTAAAAAAGCAAAGAAAAAGTGTCCTTGGGTGAGGATTTAAAAAAATAAGGAATTGATGAAATGGATAAATGCTCTTAAAGCCTTGGGTACATGTTGCTGAACTACTAGAGGAGACTCCTGACTTTAAATCTTGCCAGCCCTTAAGAATTTTCATTTGAAAAGTAATTTGCTAATTGTAGAAGTAGAAATACGTGGCGTCTGCATTAGTTTCCTTGGACTGCTGTAACAAAGCACCACCAAGTAGGGGAGCTTCAAACAGCTGAAATTTATTTTCCCAGTTCTGGAACCTGGAAGTCTTAAGATCAAGGTGTCCCCAGGTTCTAGGGGACAGTCCTCCCTGCCTCTTCCAGCTCCCGTCGGTTCTTGGCAGTACTTGTCCTTCCTTGACTTGGAGATCCATCTCTCCAATCTCTGCCTCTGTCAGCATGTGGCCGTCTTTTCCCTGTGTCTCTTCTTACAAGGACGTCAATCCGATTGGATCAGGATCATCCTACCTCCTCTTAACGAATCACATCTGTAATGACTCTATTTCCAAATACGGTCCCAGTTTACGGTTCTAGGGTTAGGACTTCAACATAGCTTTTGGGGAGACACGTTTCAACCCATCACAGCATGTGTTCATTTTACTGTGTAATTCTGGAATGTCCCTACTAAGATTGAGCCTTGTTTTCATGTTCATTGGCCATTTGTATTTCCCTGGGTGTCAGTTTTGTATGAGCGAGTCTTAGCCGAGGCTCCCTTGGTTGTTGTGAATGACAGAAATGAAAGTCAAAGGGCTTTAAGCTAAAAGGAAGAGTAGTGGTTTATACAACTAAAGGGTTCAGAGGACGTCAGGCTTCAGGCTGAGCTACACCTGGGTCCTCAGATGTTTTTCTGTTCTCTTCCATCTTTTCACCAGCCTTTCTCAGCTCAGCTCCCCTTGTTGGCTTTGTTCTTACACTGCATGTGCCATTTTGCAGTAAAGAGAGCGAATATCTTACCAGTGGAATGGCCCATGTAGTTCCAGCCAGTGACTCAGGGAGGCCCTTCCCTGGCCAGGTGTGTGCCACATGTTTGACCTCTGGAGGTGAAGTGTAGGTCAACCCATTCAAATCTCATGGACTGAGCGTCGGGGGTGGGAGAGGCTGGTTCCTGAGAGCTGTGACCAGGAGAAGCAGCCACACACTCCTTCGAGTGGGTAAAATCAGAAGATGTCCTAGTAGGGTAAATGTTAGTTTACTTATTTATTCTGAGAACTCATTTTATATATTAAGGATATTAGTTCTTTACATCTTCCTTATACATAATTTTTTTTTACATTTGTCTTTATGGGTGTTTTTTTTTTTTTTTTTTTTTTTTTCTTCTGGATGCCATATGCCGCATTTGGGGCTGTGTCACTCCTGTGGCGCCTTACTCTGTAGTGTCATTGCACTACTATGTTAAATCAGAGTCCTGTGTCAGGCCGCATTCTCTGGGTGTGAATACTGCCACTGAGCAGAAGGGGAAAAAGCTATGTCTCGTGTGTCTCGTACTTCAGTAAATGACTTGGCGTGCAAAGCTTATCTTTATTACCACGGACGTCACAGCTGAATGCTAAAGCAAAGGAACTGTTACTGCACCTAATAAAAGCACTGTGCCTATAAAAGTCACTCTGGTTGTGCAATTACAGAAAAGAATGCCAAGGGCTACTTCTGCATGAGTAGGTCTCAAGTCCTCTCTCAATCTTAAACATGTGATAAGGAGTGTAACTTTGATCTCATTAACCTGCACCTAAGGTAAATACGGGGGTGGCCTGACCCTCCCAGTGGCTGGCACTACTTGCCTATGAGGAGCTCTCAGGCGGGCCCCAGGGTCAAGTGGAACCCAAGGTCTGGTTCCTGGCACCGTCCTTCCCAGCCCTGGCCCCACGGTCACCGCCCCACCCCGTGCCCTTCCTCTCCCTTCTTTCCAAGGGGTAGATTCTATTGTAAAACTCGACAGGGGGCTGTCACCGTCAACTCTTTGCTTTCCCCCCTTCACTGTTAGGATCCCAAGTCACATCTTTATGTTGAAATTCAAGGGTAACGGCATCTCAGAGGTTCCTGGCAATAGGGCCACACCACTGTGGGCCCAGGAAGACACATTTGCCTTTGCACAGCTGGCAGGAATGAGCGTGCTGGGTGGGGCCTGGGGCAGGGAGAGCAGGGAGGGGTGTGGGGCCGTGACAGGGGCACCTGTGGCCCAAGTCACTGCACAGATCATGCTCCCCTCCCCCGCCCTGGAGGTGACTTAGAGAGCAGGGAGGGTACCTGCCAGCCCTCAGGGTACAAGGCCTGCTAGATCCTGTCCCCTTTACAGCCCCTGCCCAGGAAGGAGGTATCCTCAGGGCCGCAGAACAACACATGGGAGGTGTCTTGGAGGGGTGAGGGTGGGGAACAATTGTGACTGACTGGGACAGGATCACATTAGATGGAAGCATCCCCCCAAAATAGGCATTGTATTAGTCGGGGTTTGCCAGAGAAATAGAACCAATAGATAGATAGGTAGGTAGGTAGGCAGAGTTGGATAGATAGATAGATAGGTAGGTAATTATATCTCTTGTGAGGAATTGGTTCACATGGATTTGGGGGCTAAGAAGCCCTGAAATCTGCTGTTTACATCCTGGAGACTCAGGGGAGCTGGTGGTGAATTCAGTCCAAGTGGAAGGGCCTGAGAACAAAAAGCATCCCCGTTCTAAGTCCTGGTCTGAGTCCAAGGAGGAAGAAGGGATGTCCCAGCTCAGCAGTGGGACAAAGAGCCACTTCCCCTCCCTCTCCCTCTAGGGAGGGGGCCAGTCAGAGCTCTCTGCAGGCTTTCATTCCACAAAGCCCTCCTGCTGCTGACCTCAGAGCTGGGCAGGACCAGGGGAGGAGGGGTCACACAGGGGCTGTGGCCTGCTCCGCACCTCTCCTGCCACCCCTCCAGGGCTGCTTTGGAGAGTCACCAATTTCTTGGTGGGGGGCAGGGGCCTCCCCATCACACTTTGTGGTTTGTCTCGGGACCTGCAGGCCCAGGGAGGGAGGGGGCCCAGCCATCACAGAGCAGCAATGCAGGTCCCTGTGTTTGCGATTTGGGGACAACCCCACCTTCTTGTAATTTTACTGTGTTTAGTACATGTGATTGAATGTTCTTCCTTTATAGATTTCAAATAACTCCACAAATCAGAAAAATGCTTGCAAGTCCTTCAGGGTTGAAGGATCCCAAACGTGTCCCCAGCAGATTCACATTCTCTCCCACACACGTTCATACTCATACCCACGTACACACCTGAACACACACACTCATGTGCAAACACACAGCTCCCTCTGCTACCCCCTTCTGTGGGCCCCCTGCACAGCCCCTCCCCCGCATCCTTTCCCACTTCCCTTCCCAGCCACCTGGTATTGCTGCAGGCCTCTCGGAGGCGTGACAGAAGCTGTGCCAGTGTACACTTGGCCAACCCGTGTAAACATGCCTGTTGCAATATGTATTGGAGGCTGCCTCTCGGGGCTGCTGGATGTGCTTCCTGCCAGGAAGACTGTGGTCCTAAGGCCCACTGGGACAAGGTCAGCTGGCCGTCAGCTGGCTCACCCAGCCAGCCCGCAAGGTCCCCTGGCTGCAGGAAGCAGGCTGCCTGCAGGATAGGGTCTTGGCCTTGCAGCCTGGAAGGGCCAGCAAGGAGCACAGCAGGCATGCCCAGGCCCAAAGGTACCGCCATCCCCTCCGCCAAGGGATGTGAGTGCCCAGGAGGGAGACACCGGGTAGCAGGTGGCCTTAACAGAAAGGCCAAGCCCAGGCCTTGGGTCTGAGGGTCCCAGGCGGGAGGCGGGAGGAGGAAGCGGTCTGAGGCTGAGCGAGAGCCGGCAAGAAGACAGTCAGAGGGGACAGTAGGAGCTCATGGAACCGGGCTTCCTGCCCAGGCCTCTCCGTGTGGTGGACTCTGAGGGCCCCGAGACAGACCCTCAACCTGACTGATTAACTCCTGCATAGACAAAGGCTCGTGTAGCAAGTGCCAATTTCTTTTACATTGACCTGTGTCCTGGGAGGTGGAAGGGCCGGGTCCTTGTGAGGACACGCATCTGCAGGGCAGCCACTGAGCCCTTTGTTCTGGCTCCCAGCAGGTGACCAGCCCTCCCTCAGACCACCTGTCCTCAGGACCCAGCTGTGTCCTTCCACCGCACGACTGTACCTGACCCTTGCTCAGTGTCCCACAGAAGCCAGGGACTGACCGGGTAGCTCCTGCAAGGGTCACTCGGTCCATGCTCATTTCATGCAGGGACAGCCTGCCTCTGACCTTGTCCCAGTTCCAGAGGTGCTCAGCACGCCCTCCTGAATGCCAACCTTGAACCTGAGTCCTGAAAAGCGTGTGTCCCTGCCTGCCAGGTGGTGGGCAGCCCACAGCCTACATGGAATCACGCGTTGGCTTATGGGGTGCAAGGAGGTTATTCTCTTTGGCCTGTGCCTCTGCCTTGGCCTGGGGGCCTTTTTAGGGCTGGTCCAAAACCCCAAGAGCAAAATCTAATCAATAATGCCAGGACGTGGTGAATGAATCTCGGCGTCCTTGTCCCGCAGGCACTATGCAGAGGGTCCCTTATGACCCTCCCAGTGGCCCCATTACCCAGGGCAGCTACCACTCAGTAAAGGGTCGTCCCTTCCCTGTCCCACCTCTTCGCTGGGCTTCCTGAGACCACGTCCAAATACACTCCTTGCACCTTGTCTTTGGGGGAACCCGAGCGTGGCTCGTGGTGATGCTCTGAGCAAATGCAGGAGCCCTGGCGGGGCAGACACCCAGACCCCTTCTTTCCCTTTCCCCCTCCAGCACCAGGGGTGGGAGAGCAGGGCACGTGAAGAGCAAAGACCCTTCTCTGCTCAGCTGGTTCAGCAGAGTAAAGAAACACTACCGAGAAGGCTTTAGAGCTGGGGGAAACGGGGAGAGGATGGCACAGAGGCTGGAGAGCTTTGTTGTTAGGTCCCCGCGGCAGCATGGCACAGGCTCAGCGGTCCTGTAATCCCGTGACGTCAACCGTCAACAACCCGTGTTGCCTCCTTCTCTCTCCAACCTGAGCCCGTGAACCCCCACCTTACGTAGATGAGGGTGGAAATAACCTCAGCTGCAACTAATGGCTGACTTAATCAGAGAAAACTGTGCAACCCATTAGAGCTCTGCTGGTAATGATGTTACTCACCTGCTGTTGCAAAGCTCTGCCCAGCCACAACCCCGTGGGAGCTGAATCAGGGCATCCCTGCAGGAAAGCAGGGAAAATCCCACCAACTGTGCCTGCCCCTCCCCCACTGTGACTCTCCAGGGGGGCTTCCCAGGGACCCACTTTCAGGAAACCTGACATATTAAAATCCAAACTTCAACAAAATGCAAGTTACTGAGGACTTGTTTATGGTTGCTTAATGGTTCCCAAATGATTTCTTTGAATTTGGCCTGAGCAACAAATACTCTTTCAAATGCAGCTTTCCCGGAAGCAAGTCCCTGCAGGTGGAGGGCCAGCAACACGCCAGGTGCCTGCAGGAGAGGAAGACGGCTGGGTGGAGACTCTGTGCTCTCCCTGCGTCCTCCTGTGTCGTCCCTCTGTGTGGGTCTGTGTCCTCGTCTCCTCTGATAAGGACACCGGTCCCATTGGATCAGAGCACCCTCATGGCCTCATTTTAATGTACTCACCTCTGTGAAGACATGTCTCCCAACTACAGTTACGTTCTGAGAGGCTGGGGGTCGGGGCTTCAACACAGGAATTTGAGGGGGGACACAGAACCCATGACAGCGTGAAGGAGAAGTGGCCTTCAGGAGGACAGCTGCTTGGTCATGCGGGGTCTTGTTTCTCGGGAAGGGGGAAGAGTGCACACCCCCCAGGGCCGAGGCCGCAGTGAACACACAGGAGGGCAACCAAGGAGCAAGCTCCACCGCTTCTCAGCTCCTCTGCCCGGCACCCCTCAGGGTCTAGTCCCACATGGGCGCACTGGCCTCACGGGCTGGTTGTGGGTCTCATCAGGCAGCACACAGATGTCCCCTGTGAATGGGTCAGTCTCCAGCGCCCCCATTTCTGGCAGGGAGAGTAGGTGCCGCTGGTCCAAGGGGCAGGGGTTGGAACCCTACGAGGAGCATGGAGCCTGCACCCCTGCCACCGGACACCCCGGGGGGTGGGGATATGCTTCACCTTCTCTATGAAGGAGCCTTCTCTGATTACCGCGGCAGAGCCGTGTCTGTCTGGGAGGTAGCGCTAACTAGGGTCCCGCAGGGCCGCGTGCACCCGCGCAGGGCCAGCTGTGTGTGCTTGTCTTCACATCGAAATTAGAAATAGATAGAGTACAGCCTCTGACCTACCAACCCGCACCACCGCTCGGGTTTCCCTCTTGTCCCCGTCTACCCAGACCTTCCCTCTGAGAAAGGAAAAGTCCTCTCAGGCACAGTGGCCCTCCAGGCCCCACGAGTGGACCGGGCCACTCCCTTGGGCTTCCTCTGCCAGCACCTCCACTGGACGCCCCTGCTCTACCAGGGAAAGGTACCCCTAGGGGCGTCCAGATCGAGGCAAGCCCCAAAGCTTCTCAGCCTCTTGAGACAGTAAGTCTCTGTCTCTACTTTGAAAGCTATTCTTTCTGCAAAAGCTTTTTTAAAAATCTATTTGAATAAGCCAGTATGTCAACAGAGGACAGCACTAGGACTGGCCTTGCAGGGGCCAGTGGTGACCAGACTGTGGCCAAACAGGGGGCCAGAGGGGCAGGGTCCATGCTCCCCAGCTCCAAGGTGGGGCCTGGGAGGGGTCCCAGCTTCCCACTCTCCTCCCCATACCCCAGAACAGCTCCTTGGGCACAGGGGTGAGGAAGAACATCCAAGTACCCAAGATCCACTCTGCAGGGACAGGGGCAAGAGTGGGAGGTTGAGTCATGTTTCCAGAAAGTTCTTTCCAAGTGCAGAGGGATACATAAACCTTGGGGCTTTCTCATCGGTCATCCAGCAGTCAGGGGCTGATGTCAGCAAAAGGGCTCTCAGATCCCGTGAAAGGAATTCCAGCAGCCCTTTCCTCCTGTGCTGTTTCCATCAGATCTGAAAGACGGCCAAGGGAAAACCAAGCCCAGGTTTGGCACAAAACTGTCCTTTTCAACGGCCCCACTGGAGCTGGGCTGCACAAGCCCAAGGTCCCCAGGCCTGGACCCTGCCCTCTGGTCACTCCCAGCTCCTGCTCTGTTTCTGCATCTCAGGCTTTGAATCTGGGGCCTGCTCACTCTGGAGGGACAGCCCCTCCCAGGGCTGGCTTATTCCTAGAGACGGAAGAGACATGGTTGCAAGCTGCTTTCTGCATGCAGACCCACCTCTCCAGAGCCAACATGCCCAATACTCCAGGCCGCCATCCTAGGGCCAGGTGCCAGGCAACCAGAGACGTCCCCTAAGCCCCAGCCTGCCAAAATTATGCAAACCAGCTGATTCTAAGCCAGCTGACCCAGCCCGGCTCCTTCCTTCCCTAGAAACCACAGGGAAGGCTCTTAACCACATTGCCCCTCCCCAGCTCCTGCCTGGCCCAGGTGCTTCCCCTGAGAGGCCCTGCGTAGGGGCCCCTCCTCTTGAGATACATGAGAAACCAGCTCTTCTCAGAGGCGGTCGCCTCCTGACCTGTTGGCCTCACCATATTGGATAACAACAAAACCCACACTTCAAAACACTGCACACGCAGAAACCAGAGGGTCTGGCAATCACCCCCCCCCCGCCCCCCCCCCCCCCCGCCCCGCTGCCCTACACAGCTCAGAGGCCCTATGGGACTTGGTGGGACCTGGCACCCTTGCTGGGTGGGCCCCTGGTCCATGTCCCCACGTCCTCATGGGGGAGGGTCAGCCGCTGTGCAGCAGAGAGTGGGCAGCTGTGGGGCTGCGTCAAGACCTCCCTGGGTCTGCCCACACCCTGGAGCTGCTGCCTGAGGGCCCCAGATAACTGCAGAGGGAAGGGGTGTCCAGGACCTGCCCCTAGACCAGGACACTGGGCAGCATTCTCTGTGCTGGGCCGGCCCCTTCCCCGTCACTGTCAGAGCCCCTTCCAGGGCTGGGACCTTCATGTCACCCCCCTCCCAATGTAACATCACGCCTCTGCTTGTTTTCCAGCACATTCTCCTGGAGCGGCTGCCGGAGCCACACAGCCAACGCTTCCGTCCCCCAGGATCCTCTAATCTCACCACATTCCCTTCCCTGCACACCGCCCCTGGACCAGCGTCCTCACCTGTCATCCTTCCTGTCACCTCCACCCCCACAGACTGTGACTCAGCCTGCTAATCCCCCAGCTCTGCCCCCCGCCCCCACCAGAGCACGTGGTTCTCTGCTCTGCTGGAATCGGGCCCCTGAGCCTTCAGATCCTTGTTCCTTAGGTACTTCCACCTGCAGGCTGCGTCCCACCTCCCTGCCCTCCTAGTCCTTAATGCCCCAGCCAGGGGCAACTCTGCTGCCTCCAGGAATCCCCAGGACCTGAGATGATTCTCCCCTCACCTCTCTCCCTCCCTGGCATGCTAGCTCCCCACCACTTTGCCCAACTGACACTCAGGGGCTATCTCCCAGAATGTGCCAGAGGTGACATGTGGAGGGGGTGGGTGACCCGAGCAAGGCTGTGCCTGCCGGGGACATCGGGAACCCACAGCCCAGGCCTCTCAGGGGCAGGACAAGGTTGAGGTGTTTCCCTTCTGGAGGGGCAGACCTTGGTATACCCCTTTCAAAGTATCTTCCAACATCCTCCAGAGCGAAGAGGGTCCCTGCCCTGGAGCGGAGGGCTCTGTTGGGAGGAGTCAGAGTCTTAGCCAGAGTCACAGTGGGTCATGGAGATGCCTTCAGGGGAGATGAGGGCGTCCCCTCCAAGCATTGAACATCAGAAGGGGATGCACTGACCTTTGCCTGCCTGCTTGTGTCTCTTGGGATGTCCTGGCAGATATGACCTCAAAAGAGTGGCAAGATCAGGAGCCTGAGCCTGACAAAGTTGGGAAGCAGGTGACCTCACATGATAGCCTCTCGGAGCCTCTGCGACATGCTACCAGCAGCTCGTTCTGCCACCCAGTCCCACCGAGAGGTAGGGAGGGCTGCCCGCACCCTTCTGAGTAGAAGTGTTCCTTCCCCTGAACCCCCACTCCTGCAGTTGTGGGGGGCCTCTGGGCAGAGAAAGCCTGGTCACATGGGCCTGCTGGCTTTGTGTTTGGATCTCAACTTAGGCTCCCTCGGATGGCCAGAGACACATCTGTCATTGTCAGTTACTGGGAGAGTGTGTGCCCTCCTCCTCGAGACTGGGCACCCAGGTACCCCATAAGCTGGTGCACACCTACACAGTCCCACCCCTCGCTCCTTCCCCAGCTCTCCCTCTATCCTCCCAGAGGCAACCTCTATTCTGAAGCACCCTTACTTTTTACCATGAAGCTCTAAACAACATACTGTTCTGTTTTGTTCGATTTTGGCTTTTATACAAGTTGACGCATGTATCATAAAGTCTCTTGCAATTAGCTCCTTTTCACTCAATAGTGTGTTTCCTTTTCACTGCCGTATACTATTCCACATGTAACAATTGCATAATCGACCTGCGAAGTCTCTGATGAGCAGAACATCTGGAACATTCTCATCTGTGTGTCCTGGAACCTGTGACATTTCTCTAGTCTATAAACCCATCTCTCTCCTGAATTCATCATTCAGCCAAGTGGCAGAGTCTGTGCCAAGGGCAGAGGAGGCAGGTGTGCTGTGCCTGGTGTAGGACACCCAGTGACAACAGGTGGCCATATCAATGAATGTGCATTTCTTGAAGTTCTGCATTGGTTTCTTGATCATCATAATTGCATTCTCCAGACAATGGGCTCTTCCAGGTAGAATATACCTGTGCTTTGACAGTCTCTGAGGCCTGGGCGGGCAGGGGGACAGAGGGCACCAGCAGATCAGCAAGGCCAGCATGTCCCGGTGCTCCACCTGCCCCCAGTGTTAA
Organism: Furipterus horrens; assembly: GCF_987537825.1. Taxonomy (NCBI): domain Eukaryota; kingdom Metazoa; phylum Chordata; class Mammalia; order Chiroptera; family Furipteridae; genus Furipterus; species Furipterus horrens. The sequence continues at coordinate 8,856,444 of NW_028327171.1, forward strand.
ATGGACGTGAGGACGCAGAGGAACTTGGGCCAAGGCCTGGTGTGTGGGACTTCTCCAGCTGTGCAGGGAAGAGCCCCCTGTGATTTGCCAACCCATCGCAAACCTGTACTTTGACAAAATAAAGTAAAAAGGAGCAACTAGAAATATGAAATTAAAAAAGCAAAGGTATACAAAAGGCAAGGCCAACGTTTTCACTGTTGTATTCACGGGGAGTGAACTATCAGATGGGCCAGTGGGAGAACAAGAAAGGCCAAGTAGGAAGGTGAGGGGGACCCCCGGGAGTGCAGGGGCAGAGAAGTGAAGGGAGGTCAGGACAGATGCGTCAGAGGCAGGAAAGTCATGGGATGTGGGAGGGCTTATGAGGGAGGGCCAGGTGTGAAGGGCCCCACCCCCATGGATGTGCCCTGGGCTCCAAGAGGGCCCAGCTCACCTAGACGTTCTGCTGGGTGACCACCTTGAGACTCGGTTTCCCCACGTATGTAATCGGGAAACAAGGGGCCTGCCTCCGAGTTGTAGTGAAGATGAGACTTTGAGGCCATGCTGAGCACGTGTCCAGAGCCTGCAGGTCAGCAGCACCTGCTTTTACAGATAGGGAAGCGTCCACATCTTCCTAAGTGACACAAAACCACTCAGACATTAGCTGCTGGGCAAGCGAAGCCTGGATTTCAGCAGAACCACTGGGGCTTTCTAGGGGTTAACAGCCCAGGTGGAGCCATAGCCTTCTCTGTCTGCCTGCCCGCTGATAACAGACCCTTGGGAGCCCGGGCCCCACCATGGCTTCCTTATCTCCCACCACAGGCCTGGATGCCTTTCTAATTCCGGACTTTCCAAGCAGCCTGCGGCTCCTTAAATGGCCCAATGTGGCCTGATTGCTCTGGCCTGGTCAGCAGCTCTGGGTTCAATCGCCTGCCACATGCCACAGTCCCCCAGGAGCCATCTGTGGGTGGGAAGGGTCACTCCCACTCAGCCTCAGGGCACCGCTGTTCCACACTCCAGCCTAGGAAGGAAGCCACTTTCTCTGAGCCCTTAGAGCTTGACAGGGGGTGGGGACCACAACATGGCCCCTGGAAAGCACCTGCGCCTCCGTGCTAGAAGCCCTTACAGCGCCTGCCAGCTTTAGCAACTTACCAAGTGAGCTTCTCTTTCCACTTAAAAATCACCCTCCACTCCTTGTTAAAGAAGAAACATTTCTGAAATCAAGGAAGATTTTAATTGGAAAAGGCAGGTGATGCATCTCAAGGGCTCCAAACAGCAGGCGCAGGTGTTGCCCGTCTGAGGGTGGTGGCCCTGAGCACACCCAGCCCCCCGTCACCATGTGGCAGCACAATTGCAGAAGAGGGAAGGGGAAGATGCCCTGCAGCCAACGCCCCCCCTGTGGGAGCCCCCTGAGGCTCCTGGAAAGCTATTTCAGGGGTCTTGTCCCAGAGCTCAGGCGCTCAGGCTCTATCACTCCCAGCCCCATGGGTGGATGCCCTCCTCTCAGTGTGAGGTCTGGGCTGAGGTGGGGCCTTGCCCAGCTTCATGTACCCTCTACCCACTGGAGGGGAGCTGTGGGGGCTCCCTGTGGGCTGCCATGGGGATTTGGGGTCCATGGCTAACTCCGAGCCCCTGTGCTATGCCAACCAAGGGTCCCTTGATGGAAACAGCAGGATCCTGGCTCTAAAGAAAGCCCCTCATAAATGCTGCCCACATGGGGCTGGGCTGCTTCCTGATGCCCCTGAGGTCTGCAGTTAGCAGGAGCCGCTCCCTGCCTGTGTCTGGTCTCTGCTGCCCATTCTCTGTCCCCCTCCATCTCTCGTGACCCCAACTCCCATCAAGGGGTCCTTTGCTCTCTTCAGCTGATCCCATCTCTATGCCTGGGGGGGGGTGCAGTGCCAAACATCTGAACTCATGCACTCATATAAAGATGGGAGGAGAGGGTCCCCAGTATATCACTGCAAGCACAGGGGCACTGCTGAGCGGTCCAGTGGGATTCAAAGCCTGTCCGTCCCTCCATCTGCTCCAACTGGTCCCTCCAGACTCCCACAGCCAGCTAAGCCGCAGCTCCATGGGCTGAAGGGCTGCAGACGCAGCAGCCCTTCCTGTCCCTTCTGGTGCCCACCTCGTCCCTTCGAGGCCATCTGCCCCTGGGGCTGGGACATGGGTTTAGTCTGCACTGGTCGGGGAGGGGGTAACACTTTTCTTGCTCACAACGACTACAGAACTGGGGCTCCAGCAGCCCGAGGTGGGGGGCTGTTCTACCCTTACCCGAAAGCCCAGGAGCCCCCCTTCTGCAGAGTTCGACAAGTGCCTGCTAAGTCTGGAGCTCCACCCCCCTTCCCAAGGCCCGCAAGGCACTCCCCGTGCAGCCCCTTAGGAGGAGGGTGGTGGGTGAGCTTCCCCCACACTGTCTGAAATGGGACGTCTTCGCCAGCTGCTGCCTGTACCCCTCAACTGACTCTGCCCCCACCCCCTGGCAGGGTCTTGACCTCTTGACCATTTTCTTCCTCAAACACCTTCGGGGTGGGGAGGAGCCCCTGAAGCAGAAAGAGGCCCTTTGAGAAGGCTGATGCCCTTGTAAGTTAGGTGCTCAGTCCACACTTCTCCAGACACCAGTGCTGTGCTAGAGGTGTGGGGTGTCCCGGGAGAACCCAGACACCTGATGTCCTCCAGGAGCCTTCAGCCCAGTAGGGAACCTCCATGGCCTCTGCTCTAACCTCATGCGCCCAAACTTGGCGAACACACTGCGGCCCGGCGTGACCCAGCAGCTGCCTGCACAGGTTGCTCCTCACCTCACCTCGCCTCCCTGCTCCCGACTAGGACCCACGTTGGGGCATCCCCTCTTGGGGACCTGGGTCATGGCTGGAAGGAAAGGGGCTTCCAGGGGCTGGAGGCAGATGGAGGGGATGGTAAAACCCAGACACTATTGTACCTGCTGCGCATGGCACAGTCTGTTCTCAGGCACATTCTAAAACAGAGACACGTGTGTCCTGGGAGGGTCACGGACACTTCCCCAGGGCCCCAAACATAAATCGAGCAAAACAGAACTAATAATCCTGGCCTTCCGCTTTCCTTCAAACACAGACACCCTTCATGTTCTCCAAGGCACCTTCAATCAATCACTAGGGGCCCAGGAGATCCTCCCTCCCCTGCCCCAGCCGGCCTCTCAGGACAGGTGACCCCTCCCAGTGACCAGGCCCTTGGGGGAATGTGCTGAAATGAGTGGTGAGAGCATAGGGCAAGGGTCAGCCCCTTCCTGTGGTAGGGCAGGGTCTGCACCATCCTTGCACTGGGGTGGGTGGGGCCTGGGCCCTCGCAGCCGGGAGAGACCCCACCCCGCCCCCTTCCATATCCCTGCCTGAAAGGTGGAGCCGTGGGGCCACCCAGGGCAGCCGGTGGTGTTGAGAGGCCCCGGGTGGGGGGCAGCTTCATCCAGGAGAAGACATAACAAGGGCCTCAGCAGAAGCTGCAGGACACTCGAGGGCCAGGGACCTGCCTGCCCGCTTTGAGGTGGCACAACCTACAGGGACAGACCTGAGTGTGGCAGCTCAGCCCAGAACAGAGCATAGGTGTGAAAGGGGCACCATGTGCCCAGCTGTCTGAGTGCCCCCGGAAGAAGAGCCCAACCTCCCAGGCTCCCCGGAGTTCTGAGCCTGGCCGCTCAGCCAGAAGCCGCGGGTATCCGTGGCATCTCCCCGCAGACCCGCTCCTCTGCAAGGCTCACCAACGGGCGGTTTCCCATCAGGGCGCCCTGGTTGGAGACACAGAGCTCCTGGAAATCACCCTCCAGGATGGGGTCAGCTGTTCGCTGGGTGCACAGGGAAGCTCCCTGGTCGGCTCTTTCTCGTGGGAGCAGCACATGGCACATGTCTCTGGCCCCCTGCACGTTCCCACCAGGAATTTAGAGTCTGAATGTAGGGCCCTGGGGACACGCTGTCAGGACCCTGATGTGGATGAAAACAGGGCCAGGTACTAAACCTGACAAGTTCAGGGGCGGCCTGCAAGGTGGCCCTACAAACTCAGAGACCTAAGTAACCAACCACACAGGATGGTCTGAAATGAAAACTTCCTAACTAAAAGTGAGTCAGGAATGGTAGTCACGTCCTAGGCTAGTTATCTTCCTTGACAAAGGTCAGTCTTTCCCTTGACTGAGCCTGTCTGCTGTCTTCTTGCCTCTACCATCACACACCTTTGGAATGTGAGAGTAATCTCCTTTTCCTAGACCCCTCAGGGCAGTCTCCCACGGGAGCAGGAAGCCACAAACCTCTCATTGTTATCTTGTTGCCTAAATACCATCTCTCTGTGCTGTTAAATGAGCATTGTTAACTACCCACCAGTGTAAAAGAAGTGTGTGTCTCTCCATTTTGCTCTTTATCCAATCCCAGAGATTTCCCTACTTTGCCTTCTCGCCCCTCCCTAACCTACCCCCGTGTGGATTTCACATCACCTTCCTTACACCTCCTTCTTTGATTGTAATGTATGAAATAGGGGCACAACAGAAACCAGAGGGCGGAGGGCTCATGTTGCTTGTCACCACTCAGCCAGAAAGCAGACACAGGGAGTGGAGGATAATTGTGTTTTTATTAATACCACAGGCCAGCCATCTGAGACAGTGGCGGGCAAAAACCCTAACATCCACCTTCCCTGAGCTTTCAGAAGCAAGTTCATACTGCGGAAATATGAGAATTGGGGTGGGGGTTGATTCCTAGGGGGAGCACAGATGTGCTGTTTCTCTTGGGAGTTAGGGGAGGAGCGCTGAAAGGGGAGTGGGCAGCTTCTTCCCCAGCTGGCCCCCGTGTTCCGTGTTATCTCTCCGCTTGCATTAGCATCCCTCAGTCCTCTCTTCCCCCAACGACACCTGTGGGTTATGGCCTGGGAGGCTATGGATTTTCTGATCACCAAGGAGAGGTGTAAATCATGAGCTTCTGAGAGTCCTTGGTTGGGGAGATAAGGTATTGCGATGCACCAGCAGGCTGTAAATTGCTTAAGCAGTTTGGCCTTGTTTAATTTTCTTGTCTGTTTCCCCCTTCCACTCACCTTGGAGTTTTCCTAGCTTCTTACTAGCCTGTCCCAAAACTGCCATCCTCCAGAGCGTTTTCTCCACCATTAAGATTCTGCTTCCTGGCGATTGTCATCAGTTTGGCGCAAGTAAGCTCATCAAAAATTCTCTGCAGCTTTGAATGTTTTAGGTCAACACTGACAAAGGGGGCTGGGGGGGCCGGCGCGGCGCTGCTGCACGGAGGTCCTGGGGCCTCCAACAAAGCACCACAGACCGGAGGCTCACGCAACAGAAACCATTCTCAGTCTGGGGGTGAGAAGCCCACTTCCCCGATGGGGAGCCACATCTCTGCCACTCGCTGTGGGTCCCACCACCTCGGGGCCAGGGAGAGGAGCAAGAACACGAAGCCCTGCCCCTGCGAATTCTTCCTCCAGCCTCATCTTATTTCCAAGACCCCCCCTCTGCACCCCCTTTTCCCAAAGCCCTCCCACCCCTGGACTCCTGAGACCTGTTTCTAAGGTGTTTCCTGTCCCCCTTTTCCGGGCTCAGTTCCCTGGACCTCTCAGCCAGTGGGACGAGGCCTAGGGTGGATGCTGTCCCGGATATGGGCACAAGGACACTTCACTCAGCCCAGCGTGCCCCTGGGGCCCATCCAGGCCACATGGGCCTGCTCCAGAGCATATCATTGCGACCTGGACATGAGCCAGCCCGCTCACCCTCTCCCTGAGTGCGAACAAGAAGGGTCTCCCTCACCCCCTCCCAGGCCTTAAATCGCTCACCCAAGGTCACACAACAGCACGAGGTCAAGTGCCAGGCACTGGGGCTCCAGGAGTCCAAATGGGAGCCGTGACGCCTCCCATAGTCTTACGTGTGGGGAATGCCACACATGGGACCCCGGGTAGTGGAAGCTCCTCAGTAGGTATGGGGAGGGGTCTTCACTGCAGAAGACACAGAACTCCTGTTACAGAGCAGGGTCCCCAAGGAGAGGGGAGGGGCTTTAACCATAAAATAGTGACAAAAAGCTTACAGGGCCTAAGTTAAATTCTACGAGTGATTGCAATTAGTCACCCTGCCCACTGCGTCACAGGACACAGTCAGGGATTTAAAAATGAGGCGGCAGGCATTTTGGAGGGGAACTGCATTCGGCTTTGAAAGGGAAGGGAGAACTCCATTTGGTTTACGAGGAGGCTGGAAACTCCACGTGGCTCTGCATGAAGAGCTGGTGAGCACCGCAACACAGGCAAGACCTCCCCAATCAGGCTCGAATGATTGGGAGCTGCTGGTAAAACTGAACTGTGGCAGAGGAAGGCTGGAGGGATAGCCAACTGTGAAAACATGCAGCCAGGGACAACTGATAAAGAGCAAGAGAGACAGACAAACAGATGGACATCAGCACAGCAGGTGTCCTAGTGGAACATGATGTTCAGGACCCTCCAGAACTAGAGCAGAAGGCCATAAGGGGTGGGGAGGGGAACCCGACCACAGCCTTGGATGACTGAGGGTTCTGAGGTCCACCCCACCTGGAGAAGCTGCAGGCCCTGGAGAAGCTGCGGGCCTTGGAGAAGCTGCGGGCCCTGGAGAAGCTGCGGGCCCTGGAGAAGCTGCGGGCCCTGGAGAAGCTGCGGGCCCTGGAGAAGCTGCGGGCCCTGGAGAAGCTGCAGGCCTTGGAGAAGCTGCGGGCCCTGGAGAAGCTGCGGGCCCTGGAGAAGCTGCGGGCCTTGGAGAAGCTGCGGGCCCTGGGAAAGATGCTGTCTCTCACCCTTTCCTCATCCGTCCTAGAAGGAGACTGAGGCCTCTCCAGCCCAATCCTCCTTGAATTCTGAGAAGAATATCATTCCACACCCACACCCCACTGCCTGAAGGAAAAAAAGGAAGGACTGGTTTGTACAGGTTCAAGTGCAAGCAAGAGAAGAGAAACAGCGAAGGAGCCTGGATGCTGCTGGATGCTGCCTGGCTCTGGAATTTCATATGTGTGTCATTTACAAAGGGCCAGGCCAGCTGCATACATGTGATTCCAACTTGATGACTTTCTGGAGAAGGTACCATGGCGGAGACAGTGAGAAGCAAAAAGGTCAGTGGTTACCAGGGGTGGGGAGGGATGAACCGGCAGAGCACCGGGTATTTTCAGGGCAGTGAAGGTGTTCTGTATGATCATTAATGGGGCACACATGTTTTTCATTACTCACTTGTCAAAACCCAGAGAATGTACACCCCCAAAAGTAAATCCCGGTGTAAACGATGGACTTCAGTTAATCACAATGCGTCAGTATTGGCTCATCAATTGTAACAAACCGGTGCAGGGCGTAAATAACAGGGACCTGGGCCGGAGCGGGGCAGGGGGATGTGGGAAATCTGTATTTTCCCACCAAATTCTCTGTAAAGGGAAAGCGTCTCTAAACGCATTAAATCTATTAATTTAAAGAGGGGGAGGAGGAGGAGGAGGGTCAGGCAGCAGCATGGCCATTCTGAACAAACCCAGCTGCCCCGCACCACAGAGAGGCTGGCCGCGGGCCCCTTGTGCGGGCAGCCCGCCGTCCGACAAGCTGCCTGGCCTCTGTCCACGCAGACGGGCGGGCAACCCAGAGACTCCGGGCTGGGTCTGGGCAGTGTGCCAGGCCGGGCCGGGTTTGCTCGCGTTTACTTTGACAAATCACCACTTAGCTTCGTGGTGCCGCTATCATGATTTAGGGGCCGGAGACGACGAAAACGCGGGGGTGGGGGCGGCTAGCCTTCTGTAAGGTGGTGTTTGGGACTTCCTGGTGAGCCTCCCTGTGGGTCATCTGCAGCCCACAGGACCGTAGTGCCAAGGTGGAGGCCCGTGTCCACCCGCCTGGCCAGCCTGCCTGCCGGAGCTCTGTGCCTGTGGACAGTGTGGGACTAGGGCCGTGTCCCAGTGACTGTGCCCACCCCACACCCAGCACCCCGCCCCCACCGCAGCCCTCGGTGCCTCGTGAATGGGGTGGAGACGAAAGGCTCCCTTGGCAATGGTGACTAGGTAGGGAACGGTTCCCTGTTTCTTGCCTAAGGCCCATATTTCCGAGTAAATTCATTTTTCTAAGCACCCCTCCCCCTACATTCCTAAATCCACTCCCTCCCTCCAGACTGTTTCTTTAGCCAACTTTTTCTCACCCAGGATTCCAGGAGAGAACGAGGCCTTACAAACAGCGATCTGCATGGCTGTGTGCTAGCGCGGTGCCGGCTGGCGGGGAGTCTGTGCCTTCCCGAGCGGAGCTGAGAGAAGCAATTTGGGCTCCTAACTCCCCAGGAAGGAGACCCACCCAGCCCTTTTCTGCAGGAACTGCTGTCCTCCTGGAGGTAGCGAACAAGCCCGGCTGCCGCCTCCAACAAGACCGGAGGCGCAAGGAGGTGAAGGACTTGCCCGTGGTCCCGTTGGCGATAGCAGGGCCAGGCCGAGAGGAGGCTGCATGTCACCCTGCTGTCCTTCAGGGGCCAGCCTCCTCAAGACTCAGCTTCTGCCACTTCTGGTGACAGATGGAACTTATGTCTCACCTTTGCCCATTGAACAGACTAATACATAATAACCGTGTGGTCATGGGTAGTAACTAGACTGATAGTGATCATTTCACAAAGTATACAAATAGCAAACCAGGATGTTGCACACCTGAAACCAATACCACCATGTATGGCTGTTAACTCTTAATTGAAAAATGACATAAAATAACAGAGTGAGGCAGTGATCTCCAAAGGCAGCAAAAATCGCCAGGAGGAAGGTGATGGATGCCGTCACCATGATGGGCCTGAATCTCTGTCAAGTTGATGTGTTCAATCGAGTGAGGAGAGCACACGGCCTCTGAGGATGGCTCCCAGTCTCCTGGTCCTGCCCCATGAGAACCTCATGAAGCTTCTGGTTTACAGTTTACAGGGAACCTGGGGACAGAGGAATCCGTTAAATGGCACTGTGCTGATGCAACGGGCAAAATCCAGAATGTAGGGACTTCTACTAGGCAAATGACCAGGTATCTTTAACCCATGGGTGACAATGAAGGAGGGGGAGGGGAAGAGACCGTGGAGGGAGGGGAGCGGAGGGGGAAGCTAAGAGTTGAAAAGAGCCTTCAGAATCTTATTAAGCTGTGGACTTTGTATTCAAAGAAACCAACTCCAAAAAGTAGATTTGGGGGGGGGGCACTATTTTATTTATTTATTTTTAGAGAGAGGAAAGGGAGGAAGAAAGAGAAGGAGAGAAATATCGACCGGTTGCCTCTCGTACATGCCCCGACCAGGAATCGAACTGGTGAGTGACCCTTGGCTTTGTGAGACGATACCCAACCAACTGAGCCAGACTGGTCAGGGCTAAAAAAGGAGGGGTTCTGTAGAGCTACCCACTGAAGTACTTCTTGATGAATAGTTGAAAATATATGACAAAAAATTATCAACAGCAAAAAGCAAGCCCATCCTTCCTGTGAAGCTGGACTCTGCGGTCGCCAAACCCTAGACCAGGGTCAACAACAGAGCGAGCTGCCCACACCCCAGAACTGCACAGGGAGAAAATATTAACATTTCCATTTTATTTATTTTGTAGCTCACCTTCTTTAAAGTTAAGGTGCCTATATTCTATAATATATAATATTGTAGCATGTTAGTCCATGGGACGTGAAAAGATAAATATATATTTACATATATAATGGCCCATATGGGCAGTGTGTTTTCTAATACCTTTTATTGTTAAAGAATAGACTATCCTTGTCTCAATCATCTGCGGCTGCTATAGCAGAACTACCACAGACCGGGCGGCTGGAACCGTAGACATCATGTCGCACAGTCTGGAGGCCAGAAGTCCAAGCAAGATCGAGGGGCTGGCAGGTTCGGTGTCTGGTAAGGTCCCCCTTCTTGGCTTGTAGACAGCTGTCTTCTCCCTGCGTTCTGACGTGGTGGGGAGAGAAACAACTCCCTCTTATATCTCTCCTTATAGGGGCACTGCTCCCATTCCTGAGGGCCCCACTGTAACACCTCACCTCCCAAAGGCTCATCTCCAATTATCGTCACATTGGGACTAGGGTTCCAGCATCAGAATTTGGGAGGACACAATATTTAGTCCATAGCAATCACCGAAGCTTGGAGACCACCCTCCTGGAGAACTTGTACAGGAGAGTGGTACCCAAGGCCCTGCCCTCATTGGCCTGAGGCTGTCCTGTGCTGATGTCATCACTGTGCTCCAAGATGGCAGGCAGCCCCCTCAGGGTGAGGAGCTGGTGGCCGTGTGCCCATGACTCACTCCGGCTCCACAGCCAGCTTTGACCCTCTGCCCACCGCTGTCACCCTGACGTTCTCCCGTAAGTCACAGTCTTCCCGGGAGCTGCTGGCATGGCCCTGGGGGCTGGGGGCTGGATCCCCAATAGGACAGAAATGCCAGGCCTGCATTTCCAATGATTTCTTTTAGAAATTTCCTGCCAACAGAGAGTTGGGGACCAAAGCCCTCTGACACCCCATCCAAACAAATCACCAGGGGAGCCCTGGCAGGTGTGGCTCAGTGGATTGAGCACCGGCTCGTGAACCAAAGGGTCGTTGGTTTGATTCCCGGTCAGGGCACAGGCCTGGGTTGTGGGCTGGGCCCCTGGTTGGGGGTGTGAGAGGCAACCACACATTGATGTTTCTTTCCTTCTCTTTCTCTTTCCCTTCCCCTCACTCTAAAAATAAATAAATAAGATCTTTTTTAAAAAACCACCAAGGGAAACCACAGGGGTGGCGGAGTATCACCACAAGGTGCCCCAACACACCCTCTTATCTCCCCACAGACTCCTGGGTTCCCCTCTGATTTCTCGCTCGGACGGTACGAAACTTCCATAAAGGGCTTTCCCACAGCTGCAGAGACCTCGAGGGAGGTGCTCGGCAGTCACTTTCCAGAACTCAAAACTCTTAAGTTTTAAGAATGCCAGGAATCACACATTCCACCCAAAGAGCACGTTTTCCAGATGTCCTTTCAGATCACAAAGCACATAGTCCACGCACAGTTGGTCTTAGGAAATGTCCGAACACTCGAAGAATGCTGACTGGTGGGTTTAACTGCGTGTGACCTCATCGCCCATAAATCACTAGGTCCCTTGGCGCCTTTGGCCTGCGGCTGTGGAAGCAGCCGGGCTGAGGCCACGCTTGTGCCAGCAGCTTTGGCACCGCGTCTCCATCAGGTTCCAGGGCCCAGATCTAGTTTAGTGGGATCCACCCCGGGCAAGACCACAGGGAGGGAGATGAGTTCAGGATCCCAGAGAAGCAGCTCCTGGCCCTGCTGGAGGCTGGAACCACAGCACCCACGCTCAGGAGCTCCCCTCCCCCATCCCAGGGCCACCTCCAGCAGGGGAGCCTGTGAAGCTCAGAGTGAGGAACACACGACCTGCGACCTGCTCCCTGCCTCGGGCAGGAAATAGAAGACCTCCGCTGACGCTGCAGGAGTCTGGAACATTCCAGAGCTCCTGTCAGACTGCTCAGGGCCAGAAAGACATGCTGACTGTGCCCTGACCTCAGGACAGCCCCTGGAAGTACTAGCATTTCTTTCCTTAGGTAAATGCCTTGCATTAAAAAACATTTTTTGAGAGTTCCAATGCCCTCCCTCTAAATTCTCTAAACACTAGTTCAGGACCGAACTCCAGGCTTCTAGCGGCTGGGAAATCCCCTTTTGCCCGAATGTGGCTCTGGGGCGAGGCCAATACGTGGGCTGATCTCTGGGCTGCCACGCAGGGAGTGGGGGGAGGGGCCGAGCGCTGGGCGTTTCCCCTGGGGGTCTGCTCCCCCCCCCCCACTCATCGCACACACACTCACACCCCGGTCACCCTCCGCCTGCCCTGAGATCCACAGACCCATCTCTATGTCCACACCCCTGCTCCTACCCTCAGTGCCCACAAAAGGCCCAAGGTTCCAGGACACCTACCACAGCCCCCAATAGATCTGCACCCAGTCCACCTTCACTGCCCACCCACTCCAGTCCCCCCCCCTTCGCAGCCCCTCTGAGACAGATGGGGATCATCAGAGCCAGTGGCACCTCCCCTGGAACTCAGCATCCCTGACCCCTTGCTGTAACTGCCAAAACCTGTTTCCTCTCTCCCCTCCTGCCGCGTGCGTGTGTGGGTGGGGGGGGGAGTGTCTTCTCTCCCCCACTCCCCTCTGCTGGGATGGGGGTGCTGGCTTTTCTCCTGGTTCCTTATTACCACCAGGCCACTGTCCCCCATATTCCTTAAAACATTCACACTGACATGCATCCTTGAAGACTGTACCCCATCCTTGTAATGTCCCCCAAAGATCTGGGGACCGTGCCACCCCCAAGGTCCTGGCACCCCACTCGGGTTCTTAGAGAAGGCAGTGGCCACCTGGACAACCCCAACAACCTCCTCTGAGTCAGTCAGGCCTGCACCCCCCATGCTCCCTGGGACCCTGCTGGGTGGCCCTGCCCATCTCTAAGTGGCATTATTTGGAAGCAGCTGGACTCCAAAGGTGAGGGTGAGCAGGGGGGGGCCAATGTGCTCTGGGGACACATGGCTCACAGTGGCAGTGACCACGTGGCACCTGCATCCAAGCTGGGAGACAGCATGTCCACCAGGGCCCTGCCCACCTGGTGGCTGTGCTCACTGGGGACCACAAGGCACCACTGATTTTTTAGACCCTGTTTTAGCTCAGCGTCAGCTCGGTCCCCAGGCCGTGACCACCAGTCACCATTCAAACAGAGCAGTAGAGGCACCTGGACAAGGTCTAAGGAGTCAGTGATTGCAGGGCCCTGGCAGGAACGTCCACAACAAAGGCTGACGCAGTCGTGGGGACATCAGTGACCTGGGACAGATGTGCCATCTGTACTGGAGTCCAGTATAGCCTGGTTTTCAGGAAAACTGGATTAGGTGACATTACCTCTTTTTTAAATGTAAACAATTCACTTCTTTTTTCTTTTTTAATATTTTATTTATTTATTTTTAGAGAGGGAAAAGGAGGGAGAAAGAAAGGGAGAGAAACATCAATGTATGGTTGCCCCTCATGTGCCCCCAACTGGGGACCTGGCCCGCAACCCAGGCTTGTGCCCTGACTGGGAATTGAACAAGTAACCCTTTGGTTTGTAGGCCGATGCTCAATTGACTGAGCCACACCAGCCAGGATTCAGCAATTCATTTCCAAGGGTGTTTAAGCATTGCAAGCTGGCAATGTCAGGAGTGAAGCAGCACCAGCCCTCTCAGGTCCTGTACGCCGGTCTCATCCAACTCCTGGGACTTACAGATGAGGAAACTGAGGCTGGGTAGGTGGGGCAGCATGCTCACAGTCACGCGGCTGCTTCCTGGCAACGTCGAGCCTGAGACCCAGGCTGTGCATGTCCACAGGGATTTTAGGAGACAAAACTGAGGGCTCTCTTGCCATGCATTTGTTCAGAACTTTAAGTTTTTTCCCCTAAGAAAGTTAAGGAAATAGGTTTTCCTCCCATTGTGCTGGTGGTTGGTCACTCTGCCGAGAGGAAAACTTGAGCTTGTGTCCCAGATCGAGGCCACCACATTCTTGCCACCCATCTCTAGAATGCGCCTGCTGGTCAGGGGAGGACCCAGTATGACTCAGCCAGACCTGCACACGCCACCTTCCTTGGGCAGCAGAACAGCCTTCTGGGGACATCCCGCTGGGCTACGGCCTCCCTTGAGCATCCCCCCCTCCCCACCTCATGGCAGACACGTGTCAGATCTGCTGCCCAGTCCTTCCTGTTGCTCTTTCAGACACTGCTGTCTATTTCCTCCTCCCACGGAAGAATGATATTCACACAGCTCGCAGGTTTAGGAGTTCTATCCCGGGGTCCATGTCTTCGCACGGTCCGGAGCTCAGCTTCTGAATTCCCACCAACACCCCCAACACCTGTTTAGTGTCCACAATGACAAAAAGCATCCTTCACGCTCCCAATAGACCAGCATGGCGCTCACGGCCCAGGGTGAGGGTCCAGCCCCATGTGAATCCCAATGTGCCAGGCAGTGCATCAAGCCATGTAGACGAGACCCATCTTTCTGCAGTCCCCACGGTGTGGGAAGACTTGGGCAGAAATGGAGGGGGGCTACTTAACATCTAAGTGATTTATATTAAAGCATACGCAAATCTAGGACAGCCAGGACAGGCAAATCACAGCGGTGGCCACCAGTCACTGCCACGACGCTGCCTCCCGGATTCAGGGATTCAGAGCAAATGCTGGATTTACCCAAGTCCTATAACTGTCCCACAGTGTGGGGGGGAACCCACAGGGAAAGCTGGGCCGTGGGATGCCTGCAGGCCCCAGCTTCCAGCCCACGAGGGGTGTGCAGGCCCAGAGCACAGATGCACATGTGTGTTATCCCCTAAGCGTAGCTCCTGGCCACGCTGCTGTGCTCCATTCTCTAGGACACTTTAGGAGGGACCCAGAGACCTCGAGGAGGGTGTGACAATGGCTTCTGTGGTCACCAGGGCAGCTCGACAACTGGAATCAAACCCCTCACAGTCATGGAGCTGGTTGCTTCTAGAACTGGTTATTGGGGGGTTGAACCAGGGCACCTCCCTCCCACAGCAATTTACAGGTGGCCTAGGAAGCCCCCCCGAGCCCCCCACTGACCATCCTATTGATCACTCTTCACCAGTGAGCTGGGGAAGAGAAAATCCTAAACAGAATGATTTAAGATACAATTTTTTGCCATCGATAGGAATGGAAGGTTTCAAACACGGGTTGACCTTATTTCCTGAAAAATAAAATTGCAACTTTTATGCAACTGAATTTAGTGGCCTGAAAATATTGTGCCAGCTCCCCCAGTTAAAATGACTTTGTATGTATAAGTGCGGCCTTCCAGTCCCAGCGAAGAAGGGGCAAGCCTCGCTTCTTGGCGCCTCCCAGCAGCAGAGGGACAGGCAGCCAGGACTCGGGGAGGAGCGCCATCTCTCTGGACAGAGGAAGCGGCCGAGGGGGCCCTGCGAGCTGAAGACTCTGGGAGGCATCCTGGAAGGGAAGAGCCGGAGAAGATGATCCCTCGTTCTGTGTGCGAACCTGCTCCAGTCCTGGGCTCAGCCCGCACGGAGCCCCGGCCACGCTGCCAAGGCCTCGGGAGCTGGGCTGAGGGGGAGGTTGCTGCCACAGAAGGTAGGACTGAACTGGGGTCACACCTAACCGGGATAATTGCTTCAAACAACAACATTTTTCCAGAGGGTTTTAACAAGACCCAGACTTACACAACATAATATTTGAAATAGTCAGGATGCAATCCAAAATTATTTGACGTATGAAGAACCACAAAAATTCTCACGAGAAAGACAATCAAGGAAGCCCCGAGATGACCCAGACTCTCAGCTCATCGGATAAAGAGTTGAAACATGTGTTATAACCATGTTCCATGTGGAAAACACACTTGAAATGAATGGAAAAATAGAAATTATCAGTAGAGAAATAGAAACTACAGAAAAGAACTAAATACATGTTAGAACTGAAAAACATAATATTGGAAATTTAAAAAAGATCATTGGATGGGCTTCATAGCCGAACAGCAATGACAGAAGAAAGAATCAATAAACTTAGGGATGGATCAATAGAAAATCTCCAATCGAACAATAGAGAGGAAAATTAGACCAAAAACCAAATGAACAGAGCTTGAACAACCCGTGGGGCAATATCAAAAGGCTGAACATTAGTCTCATTAGAGTTTCAGAGGAGAGGAGGAGAAAAATGGGGCAGAAAAATATTTGAAAAAATAATAGCAGAAAAGTCCCCAATTTGGAAAAAAGATATCACTGTACAGTTCAAACAGCTGAGCGAATTCCAAACAAACTATACTCAAAGAAAGCCATACCCAGACACATCACACAGCAGTCAGCTAAACACACACACACACACACACACACACACACACACGGATAATGAAAAAATCTAGAGAAAAATGATACATGACATGCCATATAGGGGATAGCAATTCAAATGACCAGTGATTTCTCATCAATAACCACGGGGCCACAAAAAGCCATGCAGAAACCTTGAATGCACATTGCTCAGCCAAATACGTCAGTCTGAAAGGTTGCGCACTGCATAGTCAGTCCCCAATCTGTGACATTCTGGAAAAGGTAAAACTATGGACACCCCCTAAAAAATGTTTCTAGGGGTTGGGGGTGATGAACAGGTGGAGCACAGAGAACTTTAGGGCAGTAAAACTACTCCTTATGATATTGTAATGGTGGATACATGTCATTATATATTTATCAAACCCCGTAGGATGCACAGCACAAGAGTGACGCCATTGTAAACTGTGGGCATTGGTTAATGACAATGTAGCCATATTGGTCATCACTTGTAACAAATGTGTCTTCCTCATGCAAGATGTTATTAATGGGAAACTAAGCAGGTAAAAGGGCGTATGTGAGACCTCTCTGTACTTTCTGCTCAATTTTTCTGTAAACCTAAATCTACTCAAAAGTGTCTATTAAAATGAAATCAGGTACAAAACTTAAAAGTGCAAGAATTTTAAAAACAAGAAAAATTTAAAAAATGAACATGGTGGCTGAAAGATAGTAGGACAATATCTTTTTAAAAGAAAGAAGGGAGAAGGAGTTCATGGTTCTAGGGCTTCTTCGTTTTACTCAAAATGTAAAATAGGACCCCTGAGAAGACTGTGAGAGGTTAGGGTTAGTTGATTATAATCGCAAAGCAACTACTAAAAAAAAACCCCAAAACAAACAAACAAACAAAAAACAGAGATATAGCCAAAAAGCCAATAGATAAGTTAAAATGGAATATGACAAAATACTGAAATAAGAAAGCAAGGAAAGGAAACAGAGGGACAAAAATCAGAGGGGACAAAGTGAAGAGTAAAACGACAGGCTAAACCCAGGTGTATCAGTGACACATTGAAGGTAAAGGGCGTAAACATACCAGTGCAGGTTCAAAGTAATAACAACATGTGTTTACTGGGAAAAAAACAACAGTCAATGACGAATCAACAGTCACGTTCCAGGAAGGGCATGAGGTAGGAGCCAAGAGAACAGGTTTACGGCAGGAACAGGGACCAGAGTGCCAGGAGGTGAGCAGCTTTGACACTAAATGTTAGACCAGGAGACCATGCGTGACATTGGAGACTCCGTCCCCGCACTTGGACCACAGTGGGCTTTCAGGACCCCAGAAGACTAGTGGGAGGTGCCATTCAAGCACCTGTGGGTCTGCTGGCCCATCACTCCTGGGAGGTTCCTTCTTATTCTCCTGGCAGGGGAGCAGCATCCTGGGGTCCCACACACCTCCACTGAGCTGGAAGGCCTGGGCGGGTCAGAGCTTCGGTGAGCAACCCCATTTTCCATTCTGAGTCATTTTTTGGGTCTCCAGAGAAGGCTTCTTGTCTAGCCACTCACCAGGGATAAAAATATCCGGATTCCCTTCCAGCCATAGAAAGGGGATGGGGCTGAGAGGCCCCGGTGGGGGTGGGAGGTCCCTACCCACTGCCCCCAGGCTGCTACCGCAGGGTCTCCTGGTGAGCAGGGCTGGGCGACCCTTGGCACCACCCTGGGTATAAATACGGCTCTAAAAAGGGATGACACGAGGCCAGTGGAGCACATGCTCCACACCCCACTGGGTCCCTAGAGAGATGGCAGGAGGGCCAGTGGCCTCCCAGGGACACGCAGCAGCTGAAGGCTGGGCGTTGCCAGCTCAGACAGCTGCTGAACTCCATGCGACTGGGGCTGGTGTCCCAGGAAGCCAGAAGAGGGGCCCCACTTCCCAGAAAAGAGGCGTGTGGCTTAGCAAGCTGAAGCTATTTTTATGCATCTGCCTTCCCAGGATAGCCACAGAGGTGAGAATGGGGGAATAAGGGGGTGAGGGGGCACCCAGCCCCCCCCCCCCCCAGGGAGCACCGTTCAGGTGACAGGCAGAAAGAACAACTCCAGGGCAGCCCCCATTAAGGAAGCAGAGATCAAAACAAAGCAGCCTCCTCTGGCCTTGGTTTCCCCAATAAATTCGGGGCTGGGCCAGTGTTCTCTGGGGCCTCTGTAAGTGGTAAAGGGGAGAGGTAGGCCCACATGCTCTAGTGTCAGGGGTCAGTCTGCATGAAAGTGGGTGGTGGGCTGCCTGAACGGGCCTGGGGAGGTCCGGGGGCATCCTGGGTCCCCTCCTCCCCTCTTTCTTTCCCTTTTCTGTCCCCCCTTTCCACTGTCACTGCTTCTGAGACTCACAGCTGGCCTAGGTACCCTCTGCTGCCCCACTCTGGGTACCAGGGCCAGGGGAAGTGGCTCATCTACTGTCCAGAAAAGTTGGGGGATGAGATGGGGCTCTTAGCGCAGCTCTGTACCCTGGGTGGGAAATGCGATAAGGAGGAGAGGTGGCCGGGGCAGGGGGGCATTGCAGAAAGGGAGAGAGTTGGGGTGAAGGCAGTCTGAGTTGGGGAGGAGCTCAAAGCAGGGGCATGGGTGTGTATGTGGGGGCTCCGCTGTGCTGAGGAGGCCGCTTCCCAGGCCTCCAGCTCTGGCCTGAGCCATGTCGCTCCCACAGGGCCGGACGCCTCTAGGAGCCTCCTGGTGCTCACAGCAGAGCCAGATGGTTAGGAGCCTTCCTGTGGCAACTGGAGCGGGTTGGACAATGTCTTCCAAAACACATCCATGTCCTGACTCCCGGAACCTGTGCGTGTAACAGGTCTCAGAAGTAGGGTCTTTGCAGATGGGACTAAATTAGGTTCTCACTGAGATCATCCTGGATTCCTGATAGGTCCCTAAATGCAGGTGTGAAAGGAGGGGCCACACAGGCAAGGGGCAGACACCAGGCCTGCCGCAAGACACCCGTGTGTGAATGAGTGGATCAACAATGTTGATGAAAATAAAAATAATACCTGTCACTCATCAAGCACCTCCTATATACACCAGTCACTCTACATATATTGTTTTTTATTCTGTAGAAGAATCCTAAAAAAAAGAAAAAAAAAAAAGATATAATTTTTACAATTTTATAGGTGATAAAAAGTGGCGCATAGAGAATTAAGTGCCAGACCCGGAATTCAAGTCAAAATCTATGCGCAGACCTTGTAACAGTGATAACAGTATGACGATTTCCACGTGGGCTGGAGTCGGGACAGAACAGGCTGTAGCTGGAGTCTCGAGATGACACATGCTGATCCTGCCACCGAACCACAGCGTGCATCCGGGAGGTCGGATGTCCCCGCTGTCTATTTGGTTCCTGAGCTCGGGTAGAGCAAGTTCTGGTAGCAAGGAATCTCCCAGTTTTCTGGTCCTTAAGTTTTGGATGGCAAATAACAGCAGTGTGACTGCTGAAGGATTAACAGCAGTGTGACTGCTGAAGGATTCACTCAAAAATTATCAGAATGTTTCCAGTCCCTGGGTTCAGACAGCTAGAGGCCAGCTGATAGGAGATCCCATTCGAGTGGTTTTCTGGTGTGCTTGCCGTGGGCCCTGCAGTCAACGCTGCGTGAGATGCCGGGGAGGTGAGACATGGACTTGCATTCGCCAGGCCTTACAGCCTCCTGGGAAAAACAGTCTGTCATAGCTGTGTCTGTAAATACACATAGTAAGTCTAGTGTCCGAAGTAAATGCTCAATCAAAGGGCATAAAGAGCGCTAAGTTTTCAAAGCAAAGATTGGTAAAGACAAGAATAATCCCAAAAGCACGGGTCGGGGGTAGGATGTAAGAGCTCCTATTGGAGGAGGAAAGGAAGGGTCAGCAGGACCGGGACATTTGAAAAAAGCCCCCGTGGGCGCACTGTGTGAGGAAGGACAGCAGTGTGGGCCAGTCGGAGTGCTGGAAGGCTGCGTGTCCAGGCCCAACTCGGCCCTGGGAGCCGGCCGTGGCCTCTGCATTGGTCTGTCCAACCACTTTCTCTTCAAGGGCTGCCCCACCCAGAGTCCCTTTCCTGCTGGAGGCCAGGGCTTTCCGCCCTGTTACTCACTGCTCTCCCGGTGTTTGTCTGTGTAGCCTCCCCCGCCCGGCTACGGTTGTTTTGACTTGCCCGGCTTTTCATGTACCTTCATGCCGGTTATGTAAGGAGTGCTTTACATAACCAGCAGGCTTCATTGTCCCAGGCCTGGGGGGCCACCAGCAATCTAGGGCGCCGGCCAAAGTCCCCAGCGCTCAAACAGGTCAAGGCAGTGAGCACCTCGCCTCCTGATGTGGACCCACTTTCCATCTTTGTCTTCCTGCCCCCTGCCTGCAACCCCACAATCAGAGAGCAGCAACCAGAGGCTTGGCCAAAAGGCAGGCCCGCCCTCTGCCCTGGACGAGGATGCTTTGGGGACCCAGGAAGAGAGATGGGGTGAGGGGACCGCTGAGATGCCAATCACGGGATAGGGAGACAAGAGCAGGAGGCTTACTTGGATGGGTCCCCCAGGAGCAGATGCTGAGACAGGATTCTAGGACAGTTTGAGTGGCAGGTGACCCTCAACACACCAGGAGGGGTCTGGGTGAGGGCAGGAGCCAAAACAGCCCTGGGGACTTCTGACAGACTGTAAACACCCCTCAGAGCCACGCCCCCCACCCCCCAGGAGGAGGAGAAGGGGGCTACTCATTCTCCAACCGTGCCTTCACTACCAAGTGCTCCTGAGTCATCAACCGCCAGGCATGTCTCGTTCCTGCGGACAGAGGGATCCTTTAGGCAGTGTCAGGGGCTTGGACGGGGCACTGGGTGCCAGGCCCCTATTGCAGCGCTGGCAACAGGCTGCTTCTGTCCCAAGCTGGAGGGACAGGAGCAGGAGAGGGTGTTACCAGCACCCAAGGCCCAGGATCATGCTGCAAAACCCCAGCTACAGGGAAAGGCAGCAGTGACTGGAGACGTAGCTGGAGGCAGCGAGAGGAAGGAGTACCCCTGCTTCTCCCTACCTCCACCCCTAGGCTCCCACCAGCACATGACATTGGCCAGACACTGAACATGACATTGGCAAGGCAGGGAGGCCTGGGACCCACAGTGTCCAGGCCAGACCTGCCCCAAGAGCCAGGCACAGCCAGGAGGTGTCAGAGCTCACGGGCCTAGCACCCATGTGCCTCTGAGAGGCAGAGAAGGGAGGTTTCAGGCAGGGGGCCATGGCCAAGGCCATGGCCAAGGCCACAGCAGGGAGTGTCCAGTAGACTTGCAGTGCCGAGAGCACCTGACACAGCTGGGTGGCAGCGGGGGACCCTTTGTCAGGGCCAGGCTTCCCAAGTAGCCCTGTGGGAAAGCACTGGCCCGAAGTCTAGCATGTCCTTTGGGGACAGGGCCATCCGTCTGGGGTGGGAGGCCCTGGGTGATGTGCTCCCCCCCCCCCCCCCCCCCCGGGTTGGAGGTGTCCGCGCTCTCACGTGTGCACTCAGCTGCGTTCAGGAGCCGCGTCCCCGGTTTGTTGACTGCACAGGAAGGCGGGCTTTCCACTTCCTGACCTTCACAGAGGCCGTGTTCTGTCTCACTCCCCCGGTGGGAAGTCTTCTGCAACCTCTGGCCCAGTAAGTGGTGAGCTGACCTCACTTCATCTGAGATTAGCTGGCAGGAAGCAGCATTATCTGAATAGGCTGGTGAGCCCAAGGAGAAGGCCATCCATAGGCCTTGTCCCAGGGAACCAGCAGGGAAGCAGCCTGTGTGGCGGCCCGCAGGGAGGAGGGGCTCCAGCTCGGTCCCTCCATGCTGCCCAGTGGCTCTGGTGCCTCCAACCCCTGCATGTCACTTCTCCGGCCTCCTCGGGGCTCATGAACATGTTTGTAAATCTACAGAAACGGAAAAGTCCCCGGACATCAGAACAGGGGCCCCTCTCAAAATATTCCTACTTCAAGACATTAAGGTTGAACCTAACATTCCCATGACAGGGAAACTGCTCTAAAAAGAAAGGGGTTCAGCATGTGAATGGTTGCATCTTAATCACTTGTCTAAACATGGAATCGTTTTCTGCCTGAGGGCACTGGACCGTTGGCCCCACTGAGCTGTGAGTCCGTCTAAGAGGGTGTTAACGCCACACCTGCAGTTTGAGGGATGCGTATGGCAGGCCCATGGAGGAGGACAAAACCGTGCGTCTCCCCAGGATAAGGGCTGCTGACCTTCATTCTAGCCCAGCAGTTTCCTACACAGAAGTGGCCAAGTGTCCCTGCTGGGGCGTGACGGGGAGGAAGGGGTCCCTGCTCCCAGAAAGAGCCATGCAGACTGGCTCACACAGAGCACGCAGTCTGTTGTGGTTGTAGCCCCATCACTATTGAGGCCGGCAGGCGCTTGCCCCAGACCTCACCACAGAGTAGGTAAAGCCAGGACCTCCCCACTCTGGGCTCCAAAGCCACCAGCCCCTCCCTTCCTTAGCCACCCCTGCCTTCCAAGGAGGTAGCAGGAAAAGCCGGCTCAAGGAGTAGACGGCTTGTCCGGGGCCACACAGTTGGTCATCTGGAGACAAAGCTTGAACATAGCCTGCCCGGCTCTCCTGAAACTGTGCTGCCCAGGAGCTGGACAGGGGCTGAGCTGGTGAGGACAGAGGAGAGTCCACGAGTCCCCAGCTCCCAGAGACAGGGGAAGGGGCGTGGGAGGGCGCGCAGGCCTGGCGCACCCCAAGACAGACACAGTGCAGGGGGAGATTCCACAGGGGAGTGAGTAAAGGTGGGGCAGGGGGACAGGCAGGAGGGAGAAAGGACCGAGGGGTCAGGGGTCAGGGAGGTGACTATGGCAACCTGGTGAGGGGTCAGAGAGGCTTCTGGACCTGGGGGCGGGGGGGTCATGCTGGGAAGGACAGGCTAGTGACTCTGCATGGGGAGATAGCCCCCATCTGCAGCTCAAGGCCCGCATGGCCACCACTCACACCTGGTGATGCCCTGGGCCAAGTGTTACTGAGCCTTCTCTCGGGATCTGTGCCAGGTTTTGATGTCACTCCCATTCCCCAAGTAAGGAGACCCACTGACCGGAGGTGTCATGACCAGGCCCTTTCCCTCCAACTGGAGGGTCAAGCCCGAGGGACCTCGGAGGACATTAGTCACTAAGCTAAGCTCTGGCTGAGCCCAAGTGCCCACCCAGGGGCAGGTCACTCTCAACCTCCTTAGGCCAGCTGCAGGTCCCTTCTTCACCCTGGGCCACAAGGTAGGACAGCAGAGCTGGTTCCAGGCCCAGGTCCATGCCAGCTGTCCCATGAGCTCTGGCCAGCTGTCATCTGCAGGACCCAGGGCCCTGAGCTGGGGGCGGAGGGCCAGATGCAGGCATTGGTGGTCATTAGAGAGCCCGCAGGTCTTCGTGCAGGGCAAGCAGTGTGACCTTGTGGGTCAGCCTCTCCAGGGTCAAGCCTGTCCCTATCCCAGCCCATATCAGAAGAGGTGACACAGCTTCTGAAGGGAAAGGACCTGCCATTAAGCTGGAGCCGCCCACACCCAGGCCGCTCTGTGCACGCTTCTCACCAAGGACAAGCCCCCGCCTGCCCAGTGAGGGCCTTCTGCCCTCAGGCCTGGGCGGCTTGGGCACCAGCTTTCCCTGGATGAGCCCCACCCTGGGCGGCTGCCGGGCCACCTGCTCCCTCCTGAAGGAGCAAAGGGGAGCCTTCTGAAGGGTTCCCACCCACGCTGCATGCATCACACGCATCATTCTGCTGCCCTGGCCTCCTCATCCTGCCCCCCGTGCGGGGACCGCTGCTGTAGGCCCGTCCTCGGCACGATGGTGTCACCCTACCAGCACGCCAAGGCCCACGGCTGGCTGAGAGGTACCACCAGGATGGCCCACAGGTGCCACCAGCATCCTCCTGGCCCTTCCCCGGGTCACCCCACCAGGAAGGTACCACTGGACCCAAGCCTCCAGGCCGTTCCTCACGGCAGACAGAGATGCCGCATGGACAACCTCATCGCTTTGTCCTCTGGAACGTCTCTGCATTTCTCCCACAACCTCCCTGGAGTGTGAACTGCAGACAGAGGGGTGTCTGTGTCCCCACAGCCCAGTCGGTGCAGAAGGCAGGCCGGGCCACGCACCCAAGGGCTCGGGTGCGAGGCAGCCGTGGACGCGTGGCAGGTGGGGCAGCCCCGCCCACCCACCTTGCCTGCATTTTCAAGTTGCCGCCGGGAAATATCATTTTGCTCCTCTAAGCCCCCCAGCACAGCCCCTTTATAGGTGGCGATTAGTTCATCAGTGGCCACTCCCGTGTTCCTTTAGCACACACCTCTGCCCACTCTTCTCAGTAGTGGCTTCTGCGGTGCCACTGCTGGGTCTCAGTGAGCCTCTGTGAGCCAGGGTGGTCCCATACCGTCCTCCCGCTCAGGCAGGACCGACAGGTGACTACCCACATTGCGCTGCCTTCGCTGCCCCTGCTCCTGCTTTCCTGCTCTTCCTTCCATGGAAAATAATTCCCCTCCCCTCTCTGGGGGTTTCCGAGAGTCTCGTCATTCCTGAGAGCGTTCCCTAGGCGTGTCTAGAGGCCTAACCCACGTCTTGCGGGCCCCATCCCATGCTGGGGGCCTGAGGCTGTGCATCCTGCCTCTCGGCCCTCCCAGTGATCCTGAGAGCTTTCCGCACCCTTAACTTTAAGTCCCTTTGTGCCAAGACCAGAGAGGATGGACTCTTCTGGCTGCATCTAAGAATACTGACAAAGTGAGGGTGCATACCTGACTCTCCCCTGCTCTCTGCCAGGGGTGTATTTTCAACCCAAATGTCATGGATGTAAATCCTGGGCTTTCCCTCATTACCGTCACCCCACCTCCTGCTCCTCTGCTGAGGTCCCTCTTAGACATGTGTGGTCTCCTCTTCACATTGCTCAGCCTCCCCGTGTCTGGGATCCTGGGCAGATCCCGAGTTCTGTCTTCCACGTCATGAGCCCTCTTCTCCTTGGGTACTGGGAGCCAACTTTTGAGATTTTTAGAATGTTCTCTTGCCCAGGGTCCACCACATTGATTTCTTGGTTTCCTTGAGTGGACATACTTCCTTCATTCATTTCTTTGAGTGTCGCAGACAGATTCAGAGTTTCTATTATACACATCTGTAAACTTCCTCTGGAAAGAATTCATATTCTGAGTATGGATTTGATTGGCTTTTTTTTTTTTTTACAGCGAGGTGAATTTATATAACACGAAAGTGATCATTTTAAAATGTCCAATTCAGTGTCATTTACTACACTCAGACTTGTGCAACCAAGACACACAAGATCTCGTGTATTTAGATTTGGGTTTGCAGACTTATTTTGAGTAGGTTATTGTTTTGTCACTGGGTTTCCGCTTTTGCTTTATTTTTGTCTCTCCCTCCTTTTGTGTCTGGAACTTATGCCACGGCCTCCACCCAGCCAGCCAGCCGGCCCCAGGGCTGGTGACCCGCAGGGGTCTGGCACCGTCATAGGTCGGGTCCTGCCCAGCGTTGTCTCTGCTTTTCCCCCACAGTGTCCTGGAGGCTGGAGCCAGCTGTACCCCAGCCCCACCCCGCCCTTGGCCCTCAGCTGTGGGCCTGGGTCCCGGCAGCCAAGTCCCCTCACAGGGACCCAATGCAGACCCGCCACACTTCCCCCAGAGCCCGTGGGCCTCGTCTCCGGACACGGTGACCCCGTGTCTCGTCGGCGGAGACACAATCATGGCATTGAGCCCTCCTGCCATCTCCCTTCACCCTGCGTTGGACAGAGGGTTGTGGGGTGTGAGCTGAAAGGGCTGTCCCCCCAAAGTCCATACTTCTTTCATGGGACACTGATTTCTACATTATTTTTGATAGAAGCACACCTCTCTAAGTTGGCAGGGCTGTCCTGGTGGAGGAAGGGCCTGTGGAGTCTGTTTTGAAGGCTTCGATGCATGGTGTGGCCCTGGGAAAACTCTCCCACACTGACCACTGACTCTGTACAGACGTGGGAGACAGGACACACATACAGACATCCCAGGAGAAGAGATTCAGGTCCAAGCAGGCGTAAGGACTGTCGTGTCTGCTTAAGCGCAGGTGTGCCAGAGAGGGCAGGAGGGTAAAGGCAGACCAGGCCGCAGGTGGAGAAACTGGGAGGGGCCTGGGGGGGGGGGGCTGGGCCCTGGTGGTGAACCTGCCTGCCTGGGTCCCTGCCACTGTCTGGGCAGCCCTTCCATACCAGGCAGCCACATGCCCATGACCTCTGCCCCCTGGCTTAGGGAACCAGCCCAGGAAGCCCGCAGGGTCTCTGTGGGCACTTGCTAGGACCACCGATGGGACCCTCTGGGATCCTCACAGACTCACAAAAGCACTCGGAGGCATCCTGGGAAACATTCTGGATCAAGATATGGGAAATCAATCCTCCAAAAGCCATTTAACAAAATGACTTTGATTGACCAGTTTGCTGAAAAATCAATTCTCTAAATGGTCCATTTACCCAATCTTGAGACAAATATTTTAAACCTGATCTGGGCAGTTGGCTGCAGCTGTTTGCCAGCAGGGGCAGAAGCAAGGGCTGAAAATTCTGGCCAAATATCTTAGCCAGGACAAGGGGTCAAGGGCACATTGAGAAGAAAAGGCAGTCCATTCAGCTAGACCAATGCACATCTGCCAGAAAGCAGCCAGAGAGAGAAAAGCTGGGGGATACTCAGTTATTCACCAAACAGATCGCTGGGGTCCACCCGGTTCTGAGCAAATGGCTTCAGTGAATTGATCTAATTCTGAAGACAGAGTAGAAAGTAGATGTCTAGAGTGTGGTGGAGCACTAGTTGTTCTACCTCTGCTAGCTGTGTGACCCCAGGCTAGTTCCTCACCCTCTCTGAGCTTCAGCTCCCCCTCAGAGTGGCTGGGAAGAGTAAACAAAATGTCACAGCTCAGTAAGTGTCTGGCAGTCAGGAATGCTCCACATTCCCTCTGCTCCTCTGCCAGCAGCCACTCAGAGTCCCTTCCTGCTCCATTCACGAGCTGGCTGCTCCATGCATTGAGGCCTGTGTTTCAGGAGGATGTGACCTCTGCAGAAGCAGAGAGGAACAGTCCCCAAAGCCCCCAGGAGCAGCTTTCTCCTTTTTCCCCTGCTGTGTGGGGTACAGGAGACTGCCAGCCTGCCTGTTCCTCCCTGGCCACCACTCCCTCTGGGCCACCCTGTCCAGCAGTCCCTTCCTTTCTTTCTTTGTAGTAGCAGATTCTCTAAAGCAACCACCCTTCCTCTCATTTCCGCCCCACCCCTGTCCCCCTGCTGCCCAGTGCCACCCTTCAGTCCACCATATCATGTTCCCAGAGCCCATCTGAACCCTTGTAGCATTTGTCTGCCAGACCCAGGTACTGAAAATCTATACAGTTACGGGGAGTGGAAGAGGGGGGGGCTCTTAATCCTCCTATCTCCCTGCTCCAGAACACAGACCTTTTCCAGGACCACCCCCCACCAATGATCACTGCTGCCAAAGGTAAGGTGACTCCAGACCAGCTGCCACTGGAGACACATGGGGACAAAGTCAGCTTGCTGCTAGACTCGCTCTCAGGAGTCACCACTGCTTGATGCCAGGCATCAGGCAAGCTCCTACTGTATGTGAGCTCCCACTGTGTGCGTATCCCTACTGTGTGCATGCCCCTACCATGCACATGTCCCTACTGTATGTCAGCTGTCACTGTGTACTTTCCCCCACTATGTGTATGCTGCTACTGTACACATGTCCCTACTGAATGCGTGACTCTTCTGTGGGAGAGCTCGCACTCTGTGAGAGCCCCTGCTGTGCACATGCCCTATTGTGCATTTGCCCCTCCTAGGCTGCATACTTGTTCCCACTGTGCACCTACTCCTGTATTCGTGGTCCAGCCACGTGCATGCTTGCTCCTACTGTGCAGGTGGACCCTGTACCCCACACTCCCAAGGCCTGAAGCTTTTGCCCATGAAGAGGCTGAGAGCTGTGCTCCTCACTGCTGACCTGAGTGTGACTCAAGACGTCTCTATGGAGGGTGCCCAGCAACCTGCCTCCCCATGACAGCCCATGACATGGAAGTCGTCCCATGATGGCCCCTCACTCAGGAACCCTGGAGCCTGCCTCCTCCCTCGGAGGGGTCTGCCCTTCACCTTCCACACCCACACTCAGAGAAACACCTCCATCTGCTTCTGTTGGAGACATCCAAAGGCAGGCAGCAGAACTGGAGCCCAGAGGGGGTTTTATAGGGGCCTCCTGACTGTCCTGCCTCATCCCTCCTCGGGGAGCCTAGCGGCCTTGCAAGAAGGGCACATGCTGCTCCCTGCCCCTTGGCTGGAGAACAATCAGGTCCAATGCCTGCTCATGCCGCCCAGAGGGACCCTAATGTGATGCCTGAGAGTCTCCAGGGTCTCTCTGAAGGCCCTCTGGCCATGTCCAGTGACCCAGACTATTCTTTGAGCCAGAGACACATTTGCCCTGAGAGAGTCTGCCCAAGGTGGTGGGGTACAGGTAGGGGCTGACAAGCGGTGACTTTGCCCCGAAGTCCCCCAGGTGTGGCCTCCACAGGGAGGGGGGAGGTGCAGACCCATGCTCACCGTGGGGTACCTGGGCCTCAGGCCTCAGTTTTCTCTTCTATAAAATGGGGCTGACAATGGTCCTGGCCGCACCTGAGCAGGAGCTGTTGTTAATAGGAATGTTTTTCTTCTGATTTAGGGAATTGTCTCCAGGAAGAGACAATTAAAACACAAATGCTGGTTTTAACACCACACCTGATCTGCATAATTTAAAGAAAAAGCATAAATTGCGGAGGTGTCCAACATTTTGTACTGAGGAGGGTGCGTGATCAAAAGCATTGGGTGGCTTCTGGGCTGGGAGACAAGGCCCTCCGAGAGGGGAGGGTGGGGCTGTGTATGACCCCAGTATTTTTAGCCTCAGCGGGAGGGGTGGGCAGGACAGAAGGCCTTCCTCAAAAAGGACCCAGAAAGGGACTTAGGACAAATGGTCAGCCACCAACAGAGGACCTGGAAGGGCCAGTCACCAGTCCTGAGGAGGCTGCATCTAAATGCCAGGCACTCTGCTTGGTGGCCACGTCCTTGCCCTGTATATATGCTGTCCCCAACAGCAGCTGCTGAACCAGCCAGGCTCAGGGAGGCGAGACAGATGTCACCAGCCGGAACTGACGCAGGGCGAGCCCGCTGAGACAGGTGGCCCAGCCTCCTCACCAGACAGTGGCCCTCCCATCCTGCCCATGAACCACAGGAATGTGCCGGGGTGCGGGCGGTGAGCTGCCTGCGGCCTCCTCCCTCCCCAGTTGTGGGACCTCCCAAGGTGCTGATGAGGCCTGTCTGGGGCCCAGGGGACCCGGCCCCTGGCGAGGGTCTGCCCCACCACAGAGCGTCTCAAGCTGGCCTCCTTGCTTTCCTGAGTCTTTAAGGAATGCAGAACCAAGGAAGAAGAGTGCAATGTCACCTCAGATTCATTATTCTTCCCCAGACTGACTCTCCTTGGTACCTCTTGGGCCGGGCCAGCTGCCAGCGTGCCCAGGGGGGTCTGAGCTGCGTCAGAGCTCGGTCATGAGAGAAGCAGCTCTGTAACACCAGCCACCAGCTCTGCATGACCACGCCCGTCACAGTGCTGGGCCTCGTGCCCCCGGCCTGCTCCACATGTGCACCTACACACACTACATACATGTTACACACCACACACTATACACTCCACATACCCCACACACCACAGACCACACACACCGCATACTGCATATGCCATGCTCACCCAAATAACACTACACCTACTATGTACCACACACACCCCACACCCCACACATTACATACCACATACACCATACATTACATGCCATCACTACATATACTACATACCACACACACCATACGCCACATACCATATACACCATGCTCACCCAAAAACACACTACACACCATATACCCCACATATATACAACACATACAATATATACACACATACCACATACCACATACACCACACATTACATACCACACATACCACACCTCACACTACACACACTACATACCACATACACCATACACCACATACCATATACACCATGCTCACCCAAAAAAACACTACAGGCCATATACCACACACACCACATACCAAATGCACTATATACATACGCCACATACACCACACACCACATACACAATTACATGCCACATGCACCACACTACACATTACACATACTACATACCACACACACCACATACCACATACCCTACACCATGCTCACCCAAACATATATGCTGCACACTACATGCAACACACACATACACATTACACACCACATACACATTATACACGACACAGTACACACCACACACTGTACACCATGCTTACCCACATACACACTCTACACACCACATACCACATACACCACACACCACACACAGCAACACCCCATACAGTTACATGCCACACACCAATATACTACACATACTCACACACATATATTACGTATATCACATATGGGTATGTACGCCACACAGCACATATTACACACAACATGCATTACACACCACACACTTCATGCCAGCCAGCACCCACTCCACCACACACCACATAGCACATGCACACACTCACGCTGACACGCTCAGTGTGCTCAGGACCCCCACCCCGGGTTGGACCAGCAGGGCTGCAGGTCGGTGGCCCCTGACCCTGGTAGACAGCGATGGCTGGGGTCGGGGGCAGTGCTCCCACCGCGTGGGGCAGCTCAGAGTGGGAGGACCCTCCCCTGGTCCCCTGCCGCCCGCAGCACAGCACAGACGGAAGACGGAGAGCAAAGCGACAGAATGTGGACGGCTGCTTGTCCCTGGCGGTAGGAAGGTGCAGAGCTGCTGTGATCGTCACTGTAATTCTCTGACTTTTCAAACTTCTCAGAATTCAGACAAGGGAAGAGGCAGGGCGGGAGTAACAAGCAGGCACTGGGAACCCAGGACAGGTGGCAGGTTCAATGAGGTGCCAGGTGGAGGCCACCCGGAGGACGAACCTGTTGCAGGGAGTGGGCCCGGGGGGAGGCGGTCACAGGGAGGGGGTGTCCAGCTGAGGCTCGGGACTCTCCCTGCCTCTGACTGCAACAGCGTGGAAGGCCTCCGGTTCCCAGTGCTGCTGCTCGTGGCCTTAGAACCCAATGCCACTACCCCCTCCCCAGGTATGTAAACATGGTTCATGCACACGCATGTCTGAGCAGGGGAGTCCACAGTGCACATATATGGGTGCAGCCTGAGTGTGTGCACAGCGTCTATGTGCACAGCATGTGTGTGGAACGCATACAGGTTTGCAGCTCTGGGGACAGAATGCACGGAATTCCCCCAATTCATTCCTGCAGCACTGCGGGTTGGGGACAGGCAGGGGCTGTTGGAATTTCGGAGACAAGGGAGGGGGGCTGTGCTGCTCCCCCAAGTGTCCGTCCCAAAGGAGGATCTCTGGCTGTGGGTGAGGCCCTGGCATTTGGTGCTTGACAGGGCCGAGGACACATCCTGGGTGGAGATGTGGCCCGGCCTAGGGCACCCACCACCCAGGCCTGGGTTCCCTGCAGGCTCAGAACCTGGAAACCAGGAGGTGGCATCTGGCACAGCTCCCCGGGACAGGAGAGAGGGACAAACGCTGCCTTTACCTTATGGGAAGAGGCCTCATAAATGGGAGCACAAGCCCAGGGCGAGGACTTTGGTAACAGTCACAAAGCCCCCACAGGCTGGGAGTTGCGGGGGTTCTCCTGGAAGGATGATGGGGGTGGTGGTACAGGGCTGGGGTGGAAGGCACACAGCACTGTGGCCTGAGAACAGCCCAGCTCAGATGGCGCCAACAGGTATGAAAGCTGCCGGAACATGGTCCCTGAGCCTTGCACCCAAGATGCCTGCTAATGCGGGCACGATGGCCTCACAGGGCCTCAGATGGAAGGGACTGTCTCTGGGCGCAGTGGCACTGTGCTGTGGCCCTGCAGACCAGTGCACATTTCAGCTTCACATCCGCCACCTCCATGTGCAACTGAAAACGTGAGACACTTGCAGCCCTAGCCAGGGATCCCCTCGCAGGCATTGTGGGAACCTTGGAGCTGTCCGTGCACATGTGCCACGCAGTCAGTAGGGCTCCATACAAGTGGCCAGGCCAGGACACTCAGTGTGTCCATGGCTAGGACTCTGCCCTCACTGGTGGGTGGGACACAGGTAAGTCCCAGACTCTCCCTGCCGGCCATCTGGCTGGAACCCAGTTCTGCTGGGAGGCTGCCCAGTGGCCATGGGCCTTGGTTTACTGTTCTGGAGCGCATGGGTCATCAGTGTGCGGTGTGACGGAGCACCTGGGGGCAAACAAACGCACCCTGCTCCCTTGGATTCCCACCTCCCCCTTGGGTGCTCCTGGAGTGGCAAGGGTGCAGGGGAGGACAGGCTGATTCCAGCAACCTCTCAAGGGAGGAACTCTGGAACCAAAATCCTTTCAAAGAGCAGGAAAACCTTGGCCCAAGGGTGGGGCTTTCCTTCTGGTCCCAAAGCCCCAATGGCAATGACCAGGTCAGGGGCCAGGGCTTATTTGGATCTTCAAAGAGGCCTGAGCTGCCCGAGAGGTCAGCACGCCCACCTGGCTCCTTTTCATTTTGGCCTGAGCCTGGAGACTCAGATCTGTGTTCAAGGACAGGCACAGCCAGTCAACCAGCCAGCTGCTCCTGACCCCAAAGCCTATGTGTGGGGGGGTGGGGAGCGTGGGATTACACCTGCGGGGTCAGAGCAACTTGGCGCTGATTGGCAGTGACCCTCAGGATGGCCCTATTGGAACCCATCCACCTTCAGCTCATCCACCGGCTGGCCCACACCCCTGTGCTGGGTGTCTAGACCCTCACACTGGCCCTTGGCAGACAGCAGATTGTCTGGCTTAAGTGCCTCTCTGGCTGAAGCTTCCAGGCTTTTCCATAGGCTCATAGCACACAGCCCCCTCCCCGGAGCACCATCTGCTGCATGCAGAGTTTCAACCCTACTTCCCAGCCAGGTCCTTCCCCTAAAAGGTCGTTTTACCACAGTCTGACTAACCCTCAGCAGGATGGTGCTAAGGACAGGGCTCCATCAACGTGACTTGAGCCACAAAATCTCACACGCACACCCCCACTCTGAGTGTCAGGCTGGTGAGGGGAGAAGCAGCCCCCCCGACAGGGCTGGGTGGGGGGAGGCCTCCTCCCGACTTAGGGCTCCCCGACCCCTGGGGATGTTGGTTAGTCCCCACAGCCTCCTGTTTGGGAAATAAGGAGCCAGCTGCGTTTCCAGGAACAGTCTTCAAATCGGTGGTACATTTCCTGTGGCAGAGGTGGCCCAACGGGTAAACCCGGGTCTCTGCTAACAGGCCCTTCCTCCCCTGGCCTGCGCTGTGGGCAGCAGGTGGGGGCCGTGGGAACAGGGCCGAGTAAGCCAACAGGGCCCTGTTGTCCTTTCTTGTGGACACCTGCCTGTGACCACACACCCCCAGGGCTGCCTGGGGGTGGGTGGGGTTTCTGCCTTGCACTCAATGGCCTCTGGGGTCTCTGAAGCCCCACACCCACCCCAGTGGGACTGTGCTCCCAGCGGGGCAACTAGGAGCTTCCAGGGTGGGAAACCATCCTCACTGCTTTGGAAAGCAAGCTTGATCAGGAACCCCAAGATGGCCGGCAACCCACCAGAAGCCTGGGGAGAGAATGGAGCACATTCTCCCTCACAGCCTCAGAAGGGACCAGCCCTGCTGACATCTGATGCCTTGACCTTGAACTTCTAGCCTCCAGAACTGAGAGAAAATAACTATTGTTTAAGCCACTAGGATTGTGGATCTTTGTTACAGCAACTCCAGCAAACGTATAGGGGAAAGAGTAGCCTTTCACCATTGTGTGCTGTCTGCTGCGGGTTTTCCAGAGATGCCCTTTACTGGGCTGAACCCCGACACTTGGACACAATACAGCAGCCTGGTGCCAACTGGGGTCCAGGCAGCTGGCTCATTAGGCATGTTCGCTCCAGAACCCTGGGCCCGGCCTTTCTGCAGCCGCTGCTCCGGGCACTGCAGCGGCTGTGCTCCTCCTGCCCTTGCCCGGCATGTGGATGCTGGAGCACAAGCCCGCTGTACCCCATGAGCCTCTAGGCTGTGCCTGCAGGGAGGGGTCCTGGGTTGTAAGCACAGCTCACTGGGGCATTAACACAGCTTCCCCTCCTGGTGCCTGGACAAGGCAGAAGCCAGGACGGGTGTGGGGTGCTGTCTGCTCCTCCAGGCTCCGTGAGGACCAGGAGAGCGGTCAGCAGCAGCAAGCCGCTCTCCCAGCACACTTGCTGAGGACCTACTGTGTGCTGGGCACCCAGGCCTGTCTCCAATGAGCAGCTAGCCAGTGGAATGGACCTATGAGGACGATGCATGGGTGGCTGGGGACAAGGAGCAAAACGAGGGGAGGCAGGGAACCCAAGCTGCCCGCCTGGGGGACAAGCTGCCTCAGGAAGTTCTGCCTGCCCAGGTGGCTCAGCAGCTGGCCTTGAGAGTGTCCCCTGGTGTCCTAGCATGCAGAGCCCAGCTACAAAATCCCTGCGATGGCGAGGGGGTCCCCGTCCCTGACTTCAGTGGGGCCTGGCTAAGAGATGCCATTGGAAGAGGGGCTGGGAATGTGGAGAGAATGCTTTTCCAGGATTCCGGAGACCTTACCTCATCTCCCCCCCCCACCCCACATAAACCTGATGCAAAGCCCTGGGTGGTCCCAGCATGGGTCCCCCCAAACTCTCCCTTCTGCTTAAGGCCTCCTGCAGGGATAAGCACAGCTGGCTTCAAAGGTAGCCCAAATCCAGGCAAGGGAGGGAAGCTGGGACATCCTGAATCTAACGAAGAACAGCAAAGCACACTGCACTAGGGTGACAAGGCCCTGACCACACATCTCCAGGACTCCAGACAGACCTCCCCACCCCATGCCAGGAACACGGGCTTCTTCAGGCATTTCCACATCTGTGGTCAACCCCCCGGCACTGGGGGAGCATCTCCGGGTCGTGTCCTGGGTGTCTTCTCGCCATCCAAAATTGAAGTGGCTTGTCGGGATGGGATGGGCAGTGCGGGATGTCTGCCAGGAAGAGCTTCCTGCCTGTTAAGAGCCGGGCTCAGTGAGATTACATTTCAGCCTGTGCAACTGGCAGTAATGGAGATGCTGGCCCAGAAATGCCCTTACAAGGCCAAGACCTGTTCAGCCCTGTTCCTAGGGCTGTGGGGACTGTTCAGTGTCAACTGCGGCCACAGCGGTTCCTGTCCCACCAGGAGTTCCTTAGATGGCTGAAAGGACCCCTGCCCTACCCTGCCCACCCACTATTGGGAGCCTGTGGGGGAGGGAGGTGGGTCTGCATTTTATGGGACTGTTTCCTAGTCTGGAACAGCCATCATCACCTGCCACTCACTACACTCCGAGGTCACCACCACCAATCTTGTACCTGGGAGAGGAAACCTTCCTTCCCCATTCCTGACCACCTGCTAACTGAAAGATACAGGCAATAGTGAGCTCTGACCCCTGTACCATGCCAGGGTCCCCTCTAGCCCTGTTAGCTTCTCCAGTCTGTCCCCATGCACCGGCTTTCTCCTGCCTCAGGGCCTTTGCACTTGCTGTGCCCCTTTGTCCCAGCTGGCTGGCACTCTCCCCACTCTCGCTGACTGTCCTGTCCTTCATGGCTTTCACCAGTAGCAGTATCTCATTTAGTGATTTGTTCACTTATCTTTGTCCCTGTTGGAGTCTGCCATGTCCTACCCAGTGTCCATCCCAGGTCCATGGGCAGTGACAGGATGGGAGAGGAGAAAGAGTGAGAGGCAGCAGGGGGGTTCCTGGGGAAATCAGGATTGCTGGCTGCAGGTGAAGTTCCGGGTCCTGACACAGCTGACTGCCACCAAGGGTGGGTGGGGGTGGGGGTGGGGGATCTGCTCCTTGCATCAAAAAAGCCAGGGGGGGCAGGTCCTGAGCTCCTGGGGCATCCCTCCCCTCCCCCACCCAGCCCCACCTGCCTCCCTTTCTGTGTGTGACTTGTACCCTGTCCTCCGGCTGTCCTCAACCTTCACCCAAGTCTAGCTCTCTCCTGCCTCAGCCTTGGGCAGGTAGAAACCCGTAACTGCCAGGTGCCTATCACCTTGCCTCAAGGTATGATCAAAGGACAGTGTCCACTGGGGGACAACGGGCACCACAGCAAGGACCAAGCTCAGGGTAAATATCTCAAAGCTGACCCCTGCTCGGCCCCGCTCAGGCTAGGCCCAGTGCTGGGGGGGAGTCGGGACTCCCACCGGCCTCTCGTGCAGGAAGCCTGGGTGCAGTCCCTACCCACGGCCTTGCTGCCAGGGGCCCCAGAGCAGAATCAGGATGTGGCTTGGCCTCTTCTCTCCATGTTGACAGGCCTGCTGGGTTTGCAGGTCTGGCCTGGGGGTCCTGGCCAGGTAGAGGGGGGGTGACCCCACCCAGCAATTCCCGAGAGAGAACACAGCCATCTATCGATCTGAAGCCAGCAGGAGCCTAAATTTGATCTTTCCTTTTGCAACCAATGGATCAGCAAACCCTCATGAGCTGGTGTTTTCTAAAAGCTCGGCACAGCCCCAGGCCCCGGCCTGGGCCAATTTTTGGAAGCCTGGTCCCAGGCGGCTCAGCCCCATCCTGGCATGGAGTGCGCGGGCAGAGCTGCCCTGGGCTCTGGCTCCCCGACAGCAGAGGCCGTGGGGCTCCTGCAGCCACCGGTCCCTGCTCCCACCACCTCTACTCTGCCAGGCCACTGCCCAGGCTCCCCCAGGTTTGCTTCCAGCATCGGATCTGGGCTCCCCGGGGCTCAGCACGTTTCCTGAAGAAACTTCCTCAGGAAGCAGAGAGCTTCCCCCATTTCCTGTGTTCCCAGAACTGGCCGGGAACGCAGACAGAGTCCGAGCAGCCTGGGTCTCGGGGAGGGATCAGGACTACTGTGACCTTGGCCAAGCCCTAGGCCTGCTGTTGCAGAGTGGGATCCCCAAATTCCTCATAATCCATGGTTTGGGGAATGGGGGATGGGGTTCAGTGGAGCACAGCCATTTTCCTAAGAAATACCTAGTTTCTTAATACATAAATAGCTATGGCCATTCCGTGCGCCAAGGAGACGGGAGGGGCTTTGGCCACAGAATGGTGACCAAGAGCTTACAAGGCCGGCGCAAAATTCTACAAGTGGCTGTGACTGGTCACCATACCCACTACAACACAGGCTGCGGTCAGGGATTTAAAAATAAGGTGGTGGCCATTAAGCAGGAGAAAGCCATTGGGGTTGAAAGAGAGCAGAAGCCCCTCACCTGCCGGCCATAAGGTCAGGTGGGTAAGAAGGTGCCACGTGGTTCTGGATTAAGAGCTGAAAAGCACCGTGACACGGGCCAGACCTCCCCAGTCAGGCTTGAATGATTGGGAGCTGCGGGTAAAACCAGGAAATACAAAGCCATCGACTTCTGTTTTCCTAGAGGGAGACAGTCCCTCTGACTTTTCTGTTCTAAAACTAGCCTGGTTTGGCAGGGGGAGGCAGAACTATGTGTTTTGGGGTGTTTTAAAGAAAGTAAGACTTAACGGCAGAAATCTGCCTTTAATCTAAATCTGTAATACCTTTAAGTAGACAATTCCTTTCCTTTCCACCAAACTCTGGTATTGGGAGTTATGCTTTTTGGCGGTGGGCAATTGGGCCCCTCATCACTGAACAGCCCGTGGGTTCTGTTTCACGGCCACACCTCAGCTTCGCCAAACAGGGATGTGTCTCCTCTCCCTTCCTGGACCCTGTCAAGGACTCGCGAACCAGCCTCTCCCCAAAATCCCTGCACTCACACACCCTGCCAGCGCCCTTCCCTGCCTTGGCCACAGAACCTCCCAGAGAGATGTTGCAGAACCCGTGTGGCCTCGTGGCTCACCGCTGGCTGCAGGTCTGCACTCTCTGGTCCCAGAGGTTGAGGTGGGCGCCCAGACTGGAGCTGTGCAGGGAGCGGAGCCGAGAGAGCAGCCTTCTGCCCAGGATCGGTAGGGCCAACGCTCCCAGGCTGCCCGCGGGCCCCGCAGCTCCCAACCGTAACATGGGTGGTGGGAGCCATGGCACTCAGTTGTGAGGAGGATAGAGAATAACCGGTGTGAAGTCTGCACCGTGCTTGGCTCTGTGGAGATGCTCAGGTGCGTGGGCGTGGCCACCTAGCCAAGGCCACTCACACAGAGACAGGCTCCAGCCAGAGCCGGGTGCCCGTTCACACCATGAGTCCCCCTGCGGGTGGAGACGGAAGATGATCAGAGGACTGTAGAGCCCAAAGTGCCCCTGGGTGAGAAATGGAGGCAGGCTATGGCGTTCAGCAGGCCTGCCTGCCCTCACGCCCACAATGGCAGAGAAGGGGGGAGTCATGAGGATGGGCGGGGGGAACAGGGTATAAAGGACAGGACAGAGGATGGGAGAGATCACACTCTCTCAGGCGGACTGTCCTTCCTCCTGCCCTCCCCTTCTCTCCCTTTTCCACAGAATCCCAGGGTACAGACCCTTGCTTCAAGGCACACATTCACCATTTGTCCAAGTAAGGCCATTACGTGGACAATAACTCATATCTTCTATTTTTGTGAACTGCCTTTCAATGATGAGGTGAGCGTTGTGGACCTCCCCACAGTGCAAGAACAGAACAGAGACTGTCTTCTGCTCCCACCTCTACCCAGAACGGTGCTCCTCAGTCCTCCTGCTTTTCTTAGAGTTCTATCACATGTGCTTTCACGCCACACAGCGCTCGCCAGCGCATTGGAGCGGATCCCCAAGCGCGGTCTCGGGGCTGCTCTCTGTGCTCAACCTTATGTTCCTAAGAAGCATCGGTGTTGCCGGGCATGGCTGTGGCTCAGTCCCATCCTCTGTCCTGTCCTCTGTCCCACTGGGGGAAACCAAAGCTCTCTGTCCAGCACCGGAGGACAGGCCTGCAGCCCTCATCCCCGAACTGCTGGGTTTCCTAATCCCCACAAGCTGGTGGATGCAATGCACCCCCTCTGCACAGGAACGAGAGGTTGACCATCTTTTCCCAGGTTTATCGACCGAATGACTGCGAAATGGCGGCTTGTGACAGGAGCTCATTTTGTACGAGCTGTTGACTTTTCCTCTCCAGTTGGTAGGAAGTCTATACTTTTTAGGTACTGACCCCGTTGTTGTAAGTGCCACAGACTCCTCTCCCCAGTGTGCCCCTTACGTTTCTTAAAGGTGGTTTCGGTAAACATGCTCTCGGTAAACTTTTAGAATGTACCCATCCCACTATTTTCTCCTGTAGCCTCGAGAGCAGTGGGCGGCTCGCCTTCTCTCCGCCTTCAGCGTGGTGGCTTTCCCTTCAGGGCACCAGGCTGTGAAGAGGAGCATCCCTGTTCCCCTGCTGACTTCAGGACAAACGAGCTCCAACGGACCCTACCTCCTGGTGACAACTATACCCTAGAAAGGATACCTCTTTGGAGGGGCCTCAAGAGACCCCCAAAACAAATTAAATAAATGTGAGCAGGGCCCCTGGGTGGCCCGAGCTAGAGAGGAGTACCCAGGAGTCGGGGGCCAGAGTGCACCAGAGCCCGAGGGTCTGCAGGACAGAGGGCATGCTGGGGCAGGGTCAGAGCTGACCAGACCACAGTGTCCTCAAGGCCAGCTGGCCAAGGTGGACCCTGGCTTTGTCTCATCCCCGGACCTGCCTCAGAGGCCAGAGCTCCTGCAGGCAGGAGGCAGCCCCACCCTGTCCTCACAGGCAGGTGGTCAGCAGGAAAACACAGCCCCAGAAGCAAGTGGACGGACTACCCGGTGTGGGGCCTTGGGCCCAGCCCCAGGCACCGGCTGAGTCAGCGCAAGCACAGCTGAGAAGGCAGGGCAGGCAGGGCAGGCAGGGCAGGGCAGGGCAGGGCAGGCAGGGCAGGGCAGGGCAGGCAGGGGCAGGCAGGGCAGGGCGTCCAGCACGGGGCCTGCCGCCTGCTGAGCAGAGCAGCCTGGGCTCGGCTCGTGGATGGAAACGTGGGCTGACCACGGCGTGGTGGGTGTGCACAGCTGTACGTATTCAGAACAGCACCTGTGAGGGCAGGAGAGGGTGACCCTAGAGATGGCGCTACCAGGGACCACGGCTGGTCCCATCCTAACACACCTGAGCGTGAACAGAAGGTGCCAGAAGCTGAGGCTGGTACGCACACAACCAGGTTCCTCACGGCCAGAGGCACGACCACCTGATGCTCAGACTGTGCCCACTGTCGACCAGACCTTGCTGCTCAGGATCCAGGGTGAGTGGGGTGCCTGCCCTCGCAGAGCACACCATCTGGGGGTGTCAGCACACCCTGTCCGTAGATGCCATTTTCACAGCACTCCTCTGTCACGTCACGCTGTGCTGAAACTCAGGGTCCACACTTTGTTCCCTCTACTGGACGGTCATGGTCTTGGGACATGTCTTTTTGGGTCTCTGAGCCTCAGTCTCCCCACTTGGGAACCTGGGGTGGTAACAACTACACCCCCAAGAAACCTCAGGGAGCTGGGTAAATGGGAAACAGAAACAAAGACATGTGTATTACAGGTCAAGTAGTGCCTGGCGCTGAGCACCCGAAATGTCGGTCACATGGGCTTTGTTGTGTCCCCCAAATGCACGTGACTATATGTGGAGATGAGGCCTTTACTGAGGCAATTAGGGTAAAACGAGGTCACTGGGGCAGCTCTAATCCAGTCTGACTGGTGTCCTTCTAAGAGGAGATTAGCACACAGACACACACAGAGGGACGACCACGTGAGGACATGGGGGGAGACCCCATCTACACGCCACAGAGAAAGACCTCAGGAGGAACCAACCTGCCCATAGCTGGATCCCGAGGTCCCAGCCCCAAGAACCAGAAGACGACAACTGCTGTGAGAGCCGCTTGGTCTGTGGTTTTTGTCACAGCAGCCCGAGCTGACTAGACAGTGAGTGAGCTGGACCCACCCATGCACAGCCCCTGCCAGGCTGCTGCACACTTGCCCATGAGGCTCCTCGGACTGATGCGGGCAGGCTCTCCCCGTGATGCCACCCTTGGCAGGCATGCTGGTCCCATCGCTTCAGTGGGGAGGCATCCTCCACGGGGGCCACTGGCCTCGCTCTCACCGGGCACTTGCTGACAGCTGTAACCTTCCTACAATGGCCGCCTCGCTCCCGGCCACAGTAGCACCACTCACAGACCGGGGGTCCCAGCCCCCCGCCCCGCCCCCCCCCCCCCCCCGGTGGACGAGACAGTGAGTTTTGCTGCCAAACGGAAGAGGAGGGACACAGACAGGGAGTTCACTGTACGGATGGATTGGAAGCCTAGTCCCCAGGGGAAGGGCGACCTGCTGGAGGTGCCTCAGTGGCCTTTTCTTCAGCAAAGACATTGCCACTGACCCTCAGGCTCCTGGGATGGCCTCCCTCAGAAGGGGGAGCACGGAGCAGGCAGCAGGCGGCACTCTGGGGCGGGGAGCTGAATGTCCGTACCACGAGGGGCCCATCCATGGCGGAGACCTGGGCTCCCCAAGGAAGCCGCAGGTGGGAGCTCACGTGCACACACACTCCCATGGGCGCGCACACACAGCTATGCAGGATTCACCAGATGCTTTGAAAACGCACTATCGAGCCCAAGGGACAGAGACTGGGGGCTGCGGACAGCTCTCAGGGTGCTGTGACATCATGTGGAGGGGGACACGGCCCATCAGAGCCATGGGGAAGGGGCCCTGCTTGTCCTTACTTGGGCCCAAGGGGCCCTCCTGAGCTGACAGCTGACCCCAAACCAAAGTGCTCGAGTTGGTGAAAACAGCCGCCCTCAAAGTGAGTCTTAGCAGCCTGTCTGCAGCACCAGCCCTGCGAGCCACACGGCTGCTGTGGCTGTGGAAGCTTTCATGGCTCTGTGAGAGGTGTGTCTCCTCACACTGTCCTTACCTGGGGCCAGGGGCCTGGCCCACGAGGAGTCGTCCCCAACTACCCGTGCTCACCACGTGTCCCCTCCACCCTCAGGCTCAGGGTCCATGCAGAGTCACCTTCCGTGAAAACCAGACATCATTCTGTCCTGCCGAGTTACAAAAGCATGAATTCACGTTGGTGCCCAGGACAGAAGGGCAGAGGTTCCAGGCCTCTGGCCCAGGGCCCAGCTCTGGGCAGACGGCGCTGAGGACCTGGGCTCTGCGCCCCCAGCCCTCTCTCTCTGGCTTCACTGTACCTGCGGGCCATTAGGCCTGTGACTCCACCTGGGCTTTGCCACCCGGCTGCCACTGAACGCTGGGCACTGCGCCCACAGCGCTGTCCTCAGACAGCCTCCCCACCGCCGCCTGTAAGGAGGCACAGGTGCAGGTCTACACTGAGTTATCACCATGGCAACCGTTCTTCTCAACTCACTTCCTCCTTCCCAGCTCCTCTCAGAGGAACAGGACCTGTGATAAAACATTGCCCCCCACGCCGCAGGGCTGAAGTGCAGCCAGTCAGTGTGTGGATCGGCCGCCTGTCATGCCTCCCAGGCTTAGAGCACGCGTGGCCCTGGGGGAGCACATGGGTGGCTGGTGGGAAACCCGAGGGGTGCAGGGAGGCCTGTTCACATCTTTCCCTCTCCTTTCCCTCTCCACACCCTCCCCTGGGAGCAATGCCCCCCAGGTGGGCCCTCTTCCACCTGCCCACCCTGCCCACTGGCCTCGCTGGGGCAGAACCATCTAGAGTTGCTTTCAAAGACCCAGGCGGCGCCCAGAGCCTGGCCACACTGTGTTGGCACTCACCTTGGGGGCAGCGCCCCATCTCACTTCCTAGTAAAGCCCCCTGGTCACCCCAACAATCATCCATCTGATGTGCTCCATTCATCTGTGTGCTCCAAAGGAGACCCATGGAGGAGGCTTTGGCAGGGGTGTGAACAAAACACAAGGGAAAGGTTGGGAGGCTGGAGGGGACAGTAGTCCTAGAAGGAGAAGGGAGGGGGACAGAGGCCCCAGGTCCCACGTGATGGTGAACTCGTGCACACGTGTGTGTGCATGCACACATGCAGAAAGAGCACGGCCTGGACCAACCCAAGGGGCCAAGCTCCTAGAACAACTGTCAAGTTGTTGCCCCCAGCCCCCCTCAACCCCCTTCTGGAAGCCCAGAAAGGGGGTGGTCCTGGTCTGGGACAGCACACCAACCTGTGAGCAATTACTATTTAAAAAGTCATCCTTCTGACTTCTGGCCAAGATGGAGGCCTAGACAGACAAGCTGCGTCTCCCTCCACAACTAAGAAGGAACACAACTACCTCAAAACTAGAGACAACAAAAAGTTCCAGAAAATCAAAGTGCATGGAAGTCCAACAAACCAAGATATAAGGAAGAAATACTCACCAGACAGGTAGGAGGGGTGGAGCCGGGGCAGAGAGGATGCAGTGTGGTGGTGAAGGCAGCTGCAGCCGGCAGAAAGCACAGTCAAATGTTTTAAAAAGTCAGGAGGGACACCTGGGGAGCACTCCCAGCACCAGACCAGACCTCACAGCTCACGGTCCCAGCGCCGGGGAAAATCAAGCCTCATTGCTTCTGGCTGTGCAAACTAGTGGGGGTTGGGGCAGAGGAAGAAACTGTCTGTCTCTCAGCAGAGTCTGCTTGTCTAAAGGGCCCCACTGTCCTTGAAAGTCCGCAGACCCGCCCACTGTGGAAACAACGGCCAGGGCAACAGCTAGAGAGGTGCCAGTCCCACACAGAAGTGGGAGAAGTGCCTGGAAAAGGGGCAAGTGCTGAGCAAGCGGCATTGTTCCCTCTCAGACCCCTCCCGCACATACAGTGCCACAATGTGGTGAAATGGGTCACCCTATACTGATGAATACCTAAGGCTCCACCCCTTACAATGTAACAGGTGCAACAGCTCTACCTAAGATACAGAGGCAAACAAACACAGGAACCTGTCAAGATGAGGAGACAGAGAACTATGGCCCAGGAGAGGGAACGGATCAAGGTTCCAGTGGGAGAACTAAGTGACAAGGAGATAGCCAACCTCACAGATGAGGAGATAGACAACCTAACAGACATAGAGTTCAAAACACTGGTGATAAAGATGCTCACAGGCTTAACAGATATGCTTAAGTGTTGCAAACACATAAGGGAAGAAGTGAAGGCTATGCTAAATGAAATGAAGGAAAATCCACACAAAACCAATGGTGAAGGGAAGGAATCTGGGTTCAAATCAATGATTTGGAACATAAGGAAGAAGAAAACAGTCAA
Source organism: Furipterus horrens (assembly GCF_987537825.1). Lineage (NCBI taxonomy): Eukaryota > Metazoa > Chordata > Mammalia > Chiroptera > Furipteridae > Furipterus > Furipterus horrens. The sequence goes on from NW_028327171.1 coordinate 8,900,275, forward strand.
CCAGTACAGAATGAGGAAACAAGAATTGAAAAAAATGAGGAGAAGCTTAGGAACCTCTGGGGCAACTTTAAATGTGCCAATATCCGAATCATGGGGGTGCCAGAAGAAGAAGAGGAAGAGCAAGAAAATACTTAAGGAAAACTCCCCAAATTTGGCAAAGGAAATATACATACAAGTCCAGGAAACACAGAGAGTCCCAAACAAGCTAGACCCAAAGAGGACCACACCAAGACACAGCATAATTAAAATACCAAAGGCTCAAGATAAAGAGAGAATCTTAATAGAAGCAAGAGGAAAGCAGAGAGTTGCCTACAAAGGGGTGCCTATGAGACTATCAACTGATTTCTCAAAAAACACTTTTCAGGCAAGAAGGGACTGGCAAGAAGTATTCAATGTGATGAAAAGCAAGGACCTACAACCAAGATTACTCTATCCAGCAAAGCTATCATTTAGAATGGAAGGGCAGATGAAGTGCTTCCCAGACAAGGTGAAGCTAAAGGAGTTCATCATCACCAAGCCCTCATTTTATGAAATGTTAAACAGACACATTTAAGAAAAGGAAAAAGATCAAAACTGTGAACAGTAAAATGACAACAAACTCACAACTATCAACTGAATCTAAAAAAAAATAAAAACAAAATTCAACTAAGAAAACCAGAACAGGAACAGAATCACAGGTATGGGGTTCATTTGGAAGGTTATCAGCTGGGAGGGGGGAGGGGGAGAAATGGGGAAATGGTGCAGAGATTAAGAAGCATAATTGGTTGGTACAAAATAGACAGGGGAAAGTTAAGAATAATATAGGAAAGGGTGAAGCCAAAGAACTTAAATGCACGACCCATGAACATGAACTAAGGGGGGTGGGATTGCTGGAGGGAAGGGGGATACTGGGCAGAGGGAAAAAAATTGGGACTAACTGTAACAACATAATCAATAAAATACACTTAAAAATAAAAAGTCATCCTTCTCCAGCCTTTTGCCTTTGTGCCTTCTAAGAAAGTCACTGTCACTGCTCTTTGGCACAGGATGGAGAGAGGACAGCTCTCTTCACACAAGGGGAGACCTGCCCAGAACGGGAGGGAATGAAACGGACACAGGCAGCAGACACAGGCAGCAGCTCGAGGGAGGCGATGCCCTCTGAGCAGAGCACTTCTCAGCGGATGGAACTGCCAACAACAGGAGCTCAGCCGACCTGCACGTGTCCTCCACCTCAGGCCTTAGCCGGAGACGCCATGCCACACTGAACCGTCTGGTGTCACGCTGGGCCCTGGGTACCAAAGCTTGCCACTGCCCTGTCTCGCACGGACACAGCTGGGCACCCTCCTCACTACCCTGGCACTGAGTCCTGGCTGGTGTGAGCTGGGCACAGAGCTCCCAGCCCCAGGGCAGCTGCCTGAATCTGAGTGCTTCGTCCAATACTCACAACTTTGTACGGGCCTTGGCAGGTCCCTGTGCCCACCTGGGCCTCAGTTCCCTTTCTTATAAATTGAAGATCTGGGCTGGCTCAGCAATTCAAGTAACACTACATAGAATATGAGTGTGGGCCGGGGGCCTCTGGCCGGGTGGGTCGGCCTGGGATGTCAAGGTAAACAGGCGTCTCACTGTGGGTTCTCGGGGCCTTGGCACAAGCTGAGAGTCTCCAAGGGAGACAGGGCTCCTGGGCTCGCCAGGCCCCAGCCCAGCCGGTCTGCACACCCGCTAGCACTGAAGGACGCTTATGGTCGCAGACCCGTCGGGAGATGTGGCTGGCGTGGGAGGCACCAAACACCACCCGCTTGCTCTGTGGCCTGAGCTGAGCCCCACACAGCACCCTGGAGGTCTCAGGAACCTTACAAGTGAAGTGACTGGAGAACATATCAAGGTCACAGAAAGGAGGCAGGAAGAGCCACTTGAAAAGGAAAGCTTCGGTCTCCCACAGGCCTTCTTATCAGCCTCCTGCAAGGGGGATGCGAGAGGAGGGGGCCGGTGTTGGCCGTCCGTGGGTGATGCTCTGCCATTCAAGCTCTGCCTTCTAGAATGTTCACATGTGCCTGCAAAATACAGGGGCAGCAAACGTGAGGTGCCACAGCAGAGGGAAGGAGCTGGGGCAAGTGTGGCTCACACTGGGCAACCTGGGCCCATCAGCCGTGCGTCTTCCCCCTCAGCTCCCAGCTCTGTCCCTGCTATGGCCCAGAGAGGTCAGGCCAGAGGGGCAGACAGGCAGTGTCCCTGGATGGCAGGCCCCGCGATGGAGTGACCTGCCCCAATGTTTACTGCAGTATTTACTGTGGATGTGTGCCGGGTGCTATTCTAGGCCAGGACCACAAGTCGGGCCCCTAGCCTCTTCCAGCTCAGAGGCTCTGCAGGGCCAGGCAGATCTGGACCAGGGAACACGGGGTGGGGGGATGTCAGGATGTGAGCCCCAAAATGTGGCAACAGCCTCTCACTGCCAACTCAGAATGAGTCTGTAATCCCAGATATGAAACCAGATGCCGGGACTAAGTCAACATTTATGTATACACTCAGGCCTCCTAATGGTTTCCCAAGAAGGGATCTAGCCAGTGGGAAAATTCTAGTAACCAGCTTTCTAGGAAGAGCAGGCCTTGGTGACGCTTGTCTCCAGGAAGGGTAGAGCTCAGGGGGAGGCCGGTCAAGGGCAGCGTGGTGCCGGAACTTTCTGCAGCCAGAGAGCAGGCAGATCCGGGGTCTGCTGAGGGCCCACATCCTGGTTCAAAGGCAGCCACATCCTCCTTGTGTCCCCACATGGGAGAGAATGAGGTCATCCCTCGTCCCTTCTTATAAGGCCACTACCATCACCAAGGCCCCACCCTCATGACCACCCCCCTCCCACAGGCCCCATCCCATCTCCTAATACCATGACAATGAATCTGGGGGAGGGGACAAAACACGCAGTCCATGGCAGCAACTTCAGCTCAGTGCCTGGGGACCCTCGGAGGACCCGAGGAGAATATACTACAGTGTTGTCTGCCCCAGGCCAGAAGTGGGGACCATGTGTGTTGCCCAGGAGACTGCTGGCCAGGCGGGCCAGGCATCCCACTGCCCTGTCCAAGGAGCCTGGGCAGAGGGCGAAGGACAGGTCACAGCTGGGTAGGGACTGCAGGCCATACCTGCAGATGGCTCTGACTGAAGTGACAATGAGCCAGGGGTCCAGGGCTCAGTCCCTCGCCTTGGGTCACATGGAGAACGGTTCTGGGCTAGAGACCCTGTGAACTCCCTGCTAGCCTTTCACCTAATTGGTACCCTCTAGAAGACTGAGGTGTGGATGGTGGAGATATCAGAGGGAGGGACTTGTGAGACATTGGGTAGCCATGGAGAGCCAGGCCAGCAGTATAGCTGGCGGGGCGGGGCGTGCAGGTCGCCCCATCGGTCAGGGTGTGGAGGGGGCTGTGCTGCCCCGCCGTCCAGCCTCCTCAGGGACCCTGCATCAGGACAGGCTTGTCCTGGCAGCATCACCTGCCCTCCGTGTGCACTGACTGCAGACCATCTGGGTCCCTGGCTGGAGTTCCCTCTCCCACCTCTCCTGTGCTTGGGGCGTGCTAGGAAAATGCACAGATTTTTAACGGGAGCCCCAACTAAATGCAATCAGGGAGAACATGACAATGGGCAAAAATGTGGGACATGTTCCAAAGCCAGAGCGAAAGCTGACTCAGATGGGAACTCCCAGCTCCGCTCTTCCACGTGGCCTCCCTGTCGCACTGCCCCGACAGTGGTGTGACTAAGAATGAAAGCCGTCAAGGCACGGGTAGGGGAGGGCTCATGGAGGTCAGCTACTGTGGGAACACGCTCTCTTCTTCTGAGGAGGGCAACCCTGAACCCCACTCTCCCCACTTTCCCTGGGTTTCATCCAGGTGGGCCTCCGGGACAGGCAGCAGCTGGTAAGAGGGGGTCTGCTTCCTGCCCTGAGGGGCTGGGCCCCCAAGATGAGCTATGGGGCACAGGCCTGGCCAGCCTGCAGCCACTCTGGAGCCACGAGAGATGCCTTGCTCAGAGGCTGTGACAAATAATTTAATTGATCCTCTGGCCCCAAAGATAGTTCATGCAGATTTGTAAAGAACAGAAACAAACTGCACTTTGGTTAGTTTGCTTTTCTTCGTGTGCACATTCTTCAGTCCCTGGGAACCCCAAAGCATGAATGTAGCCCCTTCATCCAGCCAGGCGCTCAGGCCAGACCCTCCAGGCACAGGAACAGAGCTTCCTTCTGTGACAAAGGCGGCCTCCCCTGAGCAGAGCGAAGCGCAGCTCGGCCCCCAGTGTTCCAGCGGACTGGGAAGAGGAAACGCGTGCTGAGCAGGGCAGGGGTTGCAAATGACAGGGAAGAGAAGCCGCCCTGCTGCCTCAAGTGCCCATTGTGTCAGTGCCGTTGGCTGCAGCGGCCTGGGGATTAACATTGGAGCAGGCAACATCCCTTGGCCCAGAATCAGAGTGATTAATTGTGGAACAAACAGGAAGGCTGTTCACCTGCCCAGAGCTCGGTCAGGGTTTCCTACGGATAGCATCAGCAGCCCCAGAGAGTACATGCAGTTTTGTTCCCTGCTTTGAGTCTCTTATGCTGATGACGTCAACGGGGCATGAGACAGTGTCTGATCTGGGCGGGAGCAGGGGAGGAAGCTGGTCTGCAGGCATCTGAGCCTCTAAGGCAGGGAGCCCTCATCCCAAAGCCAGGCTGCCGGCAAGGACCTATTCATTTCCCTTGTGACTCCTGCTTCTTTGACCTTAAGAAAGGGCTTTTCTCCTGGCAATTTCCAGGAATGAGATTTCTCTTCCAGTACAGCAAACAAGATTAAGGAATGGGCATTAGGCACAGGACAGGGAGTTCCTGGTTTATCCTGCAGGGTTCAGAGATGGCTTCTGTCACCTGTCACAGCCTCCTTAGGTCTTGAGATGTCTGAGCACAGTACACTTGTACTCCAGCCAAAACAGTTAAACAGATATGCATCCCCAGAAACACCATGTGAAAGTCTTCAGTGTCAACTGGGGGCCAGAACCCACCTCCTGGGCCTCCTGGGCCTGTCGGGCGTCCTACAGGCCCTGTCCCACATGGAGACACAGAGCAAGGACACAAGGAGAAAACGTCCACTCCAACCCTGTCCATCCCCCTCAGCAGAGGGTCTGTCTGCCCTGGAAAATATTACTATGGATTTTCTTAGCTCCGCACAGGAAGTGCTTGACGGGGACATCACATAGAAAATGATCATCCCCTTGTGACGAGTCCGTTCAGTCAGGACACGGGTAGCGAAGGGCCAGCTCCTCATGAGGGGCTCAGTGACCCAGCCCTCTCCTCTGCCCCACCTGCTTGAGAACAGGACTGAGGCTTCTGCCCAGAGGACATGACCCCAGGATGCTGCTGCCTCGAGATTTTTATTCTTTTATGTGCTCTCCTATTTCTGGGAAGAAATCTACATTAGGGAGCCTCATATTTTCTTATTTGTGGCCAAATTCCCACCAAGATTTCATGCGCTCAGAGAACAGACATAACAGGGTAACCTGGCTGGACTGGAACGAAGATGCAGGCTTAGCATTGAAGGAGGGCATGACAGAGCCCACATGTAGGCACATACATGCATGCACACAGGTACACATGTGCACACATGCACACAGAGCAGACAAGAGCTGGCTGTATCCCAGGAAGTGTCTGGAGGTGCGGATAGGGGCTGTGGGGAGACCCCGTGGTGGTGTCCCAGGAACCAGGGTGGAAAGTGAGAGACGGGGGAGAAGCAAGATGACGCTGGGCCCACCCAAGGGGTGCGGGGGCTCCAGGAGCTGACTGTCCATCTGAGGGAGCCGCCAGGGCGAGGCTCCACAGGAGGCGACGGTGCAGGCAGGGGCTCTACTCTGCTCCCACAAGCACCCTCCAGGGCACCTTCCTGCACCCAGGAGGACCTGAGGAGTGAACAGTCCCACATGGCTGTGCCCACAGACACAGCACGTGGCCCGGGCTGCCTCGGGCAGGACCACAGCTCAGCTGGGGCGCAAAGGTCCCACCATTCCCAGTGGCTGGTCAGAGCCAAACCCAAACTACCTCTGACCAACAGGGGCCCATCCGGGCCAGCACTTACCTGTGCTCCTGGAGGCACATGGAGGCTGCGAGCAGCTCATTCCAGCAGGAGGAACAGCCTCCTCCGCTCCTCATGGGAGGAAGTCTGTTCAAAGGTCGAAGTGCACCACCTGGATCCTCGAACACTCACTTCCCTGGGAGGCATGGCGGGACCCCCGATCCACGCAGGAGAGAGAAATGTGCCAAGGAAAACATGGAAAGGCAGCAAGTGAGCTGTGTGTTGTACAGCTGGCCGGCCATGAACACGGCTCACCTCAGGAGCAGCTTTGAGGCTTGAGGCCAGCTTCTGGTCCTGGGGAATAGCTTTTGGTGAGTTTCCAGCAACTCAGGGACTTGTTCCACTCTGCCCTTCGGTGACCTTTCTCTTCTATTATCATTTAAAGAACAAAAAGAAAAGAAAAGGCACTGGCCATTCCCATAGGGGGTCACCTCTCCCTCTGCCCTGCCCTAGGGCCGGGGGCTAAGCCAGTCATCAGTCCTGGCTGGTTTGGAGCCGGCTTTCTCGCCTACAGCCAGCGGTAAGAGAATTTGTCTGCTCCTAGGTTCATTTGTCTAAACTCTCCGGGGTCTTAAAGCAAGACTGAAGGAATTATCCCAGGCAAAGGTCAGATAGGTCATAGTGACTCTGCAAACTGCCCTACAGATACTGAACAGAACCTTTTAAAAATCAATATTTTTAACATCAGTGACTAATCTACATCTCCCCCCGTCTTTCTAAATGTTATCATGTGATCAGGCAGCCACAGGAGCCTGTCATGATCAACACGTGCTGTCTAAATACCCTTGGGGTGGGCAGAGGGCTAACTGGGGGACCTCTGGCCACTGTCCTCGGCCTCCCTTCCCTCCACGATCCCGTGGACCTGCTGGTCTAAAAGGATGCCAGACGAATTTAAACCACTAGTCACCAGGCTCAAGACAGGACCAGGCCCTGGTGTGAGAACTGGTGACCACAGGTGAGGATGGACACACCCCCAGCGAGGCAGAGGTGACGGCACATTGTGATGAAGGCTACAAAAGGGGAGGCAGGTTCGAATCGCAGCTCGGCCTCTCAGGCAGGCAGCTTAGCCTCTCTGGGCTCATCCCCTCACCTGCAGAAAGTGGCTACGAGGACTGAGCTGGTGCGAGCCAGACACCAAACCCTTCCTGTACAGGAGCAGGGCTGACACTCATGTGGGAGACCTTGCAATGTCACAGGGATGCTTTTCCTGCCAGAGTGTCCCGTTATGTGCCTGGCACTGCATCAGGCACATGAATTCCACAAACGTGGTTCTCCCATCCAGGCAAGGACTCCTTACCCCACAGACTCCCCAAAACTGCATGGGAAGCGGCACGTGTGCTCATGTGCATTTTTGCGTAGAGAAGCTGACGGGGTGTCCAAGAGCTGCGTGGCTGCGTGATAGCTAAGGACCGCCGTTTTCGGGGTCTGCCATCAAGCAAAGAGCAGATGCGGTGACGATTGGTAAAAGGGCTGCTGGCGTGAGTTACTGGGAGCGGACGCAGACCACGCAAGTGCTCTCCTCCCCCGCTGCAGGTACGTGTCCCCTCCGCATCTTCATCCATGCTCTGCGTGATGCCATGCACGCACAGCAGCCGGGCAGGCGCGGGTGGAGGCCAGGGAGAACTGCACACTGGACCGTGGGCCTGGATGTGGTGAGTCTGTGGGCTGCGGGCTGAGAGGGACAGGAGCAGCCCGGGTCGCCCAGGAAGATCGAAGGCTTTGCCCTGAAAACAGACTGGTTGCCCGGGTCCTGGTATCTTGGACTCCTGCTGCTCCCAGTGGAGGGGCTGGTAGAGGATCCGCTGGGCTGGAGTCAGAGTCAGTGTTTTTACATTTAAAAATGTGAATCAGAGGTTGCTCCTGCCCCAGCTCTCCAATCATCTGCCATCACATAAAGGGAACCAGAAAGTCTTGCCTGTGGCCTGCATCCGCTCACTCCCTGCAGTCTTCAAATGACCCCAGTCACGTGTTCTAGGGCCTTTGCACCCACTCTTCCTGATGCCTGGACTCTTACCCCAGAGTAGTCCTTTGCATAAAACCATTTCTATTGAAAAGTTGAGCTGCAAATATGCCTTTGATTAAAAAATATAATAAACTATATAGCCAGGAGTCATTTTTCTGGACAGCCATTTGTGCCAGGTGCTCAGGACATTAAGTACTCGTTCATGGGGGGAAGCTGCAGCTGGGGGGGGGGAATCCCCTGGGGACAGCTTGAACCCTCACGATCAAGGTTACTCGTGAAACAAACCAGATATTTCTAAATACCACTTTGCACTTTGAAAATCATATTTGTAACAATATTTCCAAGTGACAATTACAAAATTCAATATCTGATGCTGGGAAAGCTGGACATCCACATGCAAAAGAATGAAGTCGGACCCTGCCCTAACACCACATTCAAATGTTACCTCAAAATAGATGAAAGACCCCAATGTAAGATCTAAACCAATAAAATTCTTAGAAGAAAACACAGGGGTCATACACACGACCATGAATTTGGCAGTGACTTCTTGGACACGACACCAAATACACAGGCAACAAAAGAGAAAACAGGTTACGTCAGACTTGATCAAAACGTATATTTCCAGTACATCAAAGGACACTATCAACAAAGTAAAAGGATAAACTACGGAATGGAAATAGATAGTTTAAAAAGTCATATAGCTAACAACGGGTTAATATCAGAATAGACAAATTCCTGCCACTGAACAGCAAAAAGACAAACATCCCAATTAAAAAACGAGCAAAGGACTTGAATAGATATTTCTCCAAAGAAGATACACACATGGGCAATAAGCCCACGAAAAAGATGCCCCACACCCATGACTCATCAGGGACATGCGAATCACAACCACAAGAGACCACCTCCCACCCACTAGGATGGCTGGGATCCTAGAACCGAAACAGAGAGCAAGTGTGGTGAGGAGGTGGAGAGTCTGTATGGAGAGGTTTATCGGTCTGTGGAAGTTTATCAGCTGGCGGTCTGGCTACATGACACACAGGATTACCATATGATACAGCAATTTCCCAGGTAGTGTACACCCAAAACCTTGCAGCGGGAACCCAGAGACGTGCGCACCAATACTCACTGCAGCATTATTCACAACAGCCAAAAGACGGGGGCAAGCCAAGTGCCCACCAACACACGCACGGACAGAGAGGGACACACTGTGGTGCACAGGTACAACAGAACACTCCTCAGCCACAAAAGGAATGAAGTTCTGACACCGGCTATGACGAGAATGAACCCTGAAGACATTATATATACGAAGTGAAATAAGCCAGACCAAGAAGGACAAATACTTTATGATTCCACTTATATGAGCTAGGTAGAGAACTCAAATCCCTAGAGACAGAAGCAGAACAGAGGATACCGGGGCTGGGAGGGGGCAGCTGGAGAATGGGAGTTATTGCTTAATGGGTACAGTTTCTGAGTGGTATGATAAAACGTTCTGGAAATAAATAGTGGTGATGATTATATAAGACTGTGACTGTTTTTAATACCACTGATTTCTACACTTAAAAATGGTTAAATTTTATGTTTAGCATTTATGTTTATGCGGTAAATTTTATAGTTTTTAAAAACTTGGAAAACTACAAATAACACAACAGTCACAGTCACGTTGTAACACACACTAGCACATTCAACGGCTGCCTCAGTCCACGCCTGCATCTGGAGACAAGTTTATGTGGGCTTGGCCTCAGAGCAGAGTGACAGGGGCCTTCACGATGAGTCCTGTGGAGATGAGGTGAACCAGGGGTCTCTTGCCCTCCCACCTGAGCCTGGACTTAGAAGGTATCCAAAGACTTTGGGTTTGTTCCCTCCACCTTCTTGTGCGTGCATGCCCCCTACAGGATGCCGCATGCTACGGTGTGTCCTACACTAGACTAGGGTCTGCCCTGGAGACCTTACCCTGGTCAGAGAAGTCCTTCCCCAGTAGTCTAAGCACACACATCATTAAAATAAATAAATAGAGCAACCTTCACCTTCAGGACTTAGTAGGAAATCACTTAAGTCTATGAAAGTATTTATCGCCATTTCCATTCACATTTATGTCATGGAGTATAGCTAGGTCTGGCAGAATCGGTGTGATGGGCACACGTACAACTTGTCTGAAACCCTTCCTTGCCCGTGGTCTGACTTCCAACCTTGGGCTGACTTTCTCAGTCCCAGACTTGTGTTGCTGGCTTGGTTCTCTAATTTTAAAATCCTCTGGAATAAGAGAAAGACACAGGACTATATAAATATCTGGGATGATCAGAACTCCTTACAACATTAGGCTTCTCCCAATTCATACCATGAGCAGATAGGAGCAAAGTCATCTACGAGGCCCACTCCTTGCAGAGCTCACAGGGACAGGTTCAAGCGGGGATAAGAGGCCTGTTCAGATCACCTGTGGGGGGCGGGGGGGCCAGGGGAGGTGAAGACTACAGGCCTGACAGGTTTCACACCTTTGCACGAAAAACTGACACCACCAGGAGGGAAGAGTTCCTTAACTTAAATATAAGAGCAATTCTTCACAAATTAAATTTTTAAAATGTGTCATTTTACTGCTTTTGTTTTTGGTTTTTAAATTCACTACAGACCTCAAACATTGTCAAGTAGTTGCTTTTATGCATATTTTTAAAATTATATTTCTTTTGCTCTCTAGCTGCAAAAAATTTTTTAAAGAACTCATGTTTTCTCCTTGACCTTCACACAAAGAGCAGAATATTAGAAAGGCTAGCCACACTTTCAAGTTGGCCTTAAGTACTTTTCCTGTAACATACATTCATGACATGTATTTGTCATTTTGCTTCCCAAAGGAGTTTTCCTAAGAATTCCTGCTATCCTTAGCACTTCAAACTGAGGAGAGAAAACTCATCCTTCTTAAACATGCCCATCCACTAATCAGCAAAGCGACGCAACAGTCACAGGTCTGGCCCAGTGTCACTTCTCTCTATGCGCCGCTGCTCCCCCTTCAGCAGGAAAAAGACCCTGCGTGTCTACTACAGGCAGCGCAAACTAATTACATTAGTGTAGCTCCCATTACCTTATCAAACAATCAAAAAGGAAATGATACCATGATAGGAAAATTACAAAAACACATCTTCAATTTTATTCGCCAATCATCAGGCCTTACAGAAACATGCAGCACAGATGGACCAATTTCTGCCTCCATGAATTTTAAATTGCTTTTTACAACATTTCTCTGGCTCTGATGAGTTAGTGTTGCACAATATGCTGGCTTGTGAAATTCAAGCAACTGTGCCTTCGCCTAAGCTCCTTCATTCAGCCTCAGCCATAAATTGCACGCTGCCTATACAAGTCTACTTAAAAGAAAAATGGAAGTTATTCTAAAATGCCACACAGCAGAAACCGCTTACAAACGTATCCAAGGCTGCTGGTGGAAGAGATACCTGCGTGTGTCTTCGCGCGTACAGGGCCCGCGCAGCCCACGGCCCGGCGTCATGCTGCAGGAAGCATCGCCAAAAGAAAGAAGTGACCGCGTTCCCTGACATGACCTTACGGAGTGATTCAGATGGACTTCCACTCCCACACCTACTAGTGTCTATGGGAAGTGAAGTGGGGTCCCCCCTTGTCATCAGCCAGGGCCTAGCTGCAGATGAGAAGGAAATCTAGGGTGAAGGGAGCCTGGTACACACCTTGTACATCATTTAAAGAACTGGAACCAACGGCATTTGCTCTCATCCATGACGCCCTTTTCAGGACACTTATTATATGAAACAGCAGACTTCATTCTGAGTTCATAAAGGGCCCAGAATGACGCAAGGGGAGTTTTTCTACCAAGCATTGTCATATACGGCTTCCTACTATCAAGTCCGTAATATTTCAGAAAACAATAGTTGGAGCACAGCAATGACTCTTATGACTCTCTTTATTCAAAAATAAAAGAGGCACAAAAATACAGAGCTGAAATGTCCAATGGCATCTGAACGAGCAGGTTCATGAAAAGGTTTAAAGGTAAACTTGCATTTGGGGGATTCATTATAATTACTAGAGAAAGGATGGACTGTTTTTCAAAGAAATGTGTCTCAGGAAAATGCTGACCAATGGGGTAGGTGGTTATTTAATTTCCCATTTTGGGGGGGAACCCACAGGTCTCAGAAAGTCCCCTGAGCAGCAGAAACCACTCTAAGAAGCCAGGCACAGCTGATATGGCTGTTGCAACAGGATGGATTCTTTCTCAGGCTCCCCTTGGCAAGATTAACCACCCACCCACAAGTGCCTTTACTTCCAGGAGGAAGCTGTGTGGGTACATATGAATTCAAATCCATCTCTAGTCAAGAACATCTGGCACACAGGGATGGCGTCAGCAAAGTGGGGACCTGGGGAAGGGGAAGGAACATGGCTATGCATCACACTCCAGAGCGCGAAGGTCTTCCAGGAGCTCCTGGGCCACGGTCTGCAGGTGGGGGTTGCGGCTCTTGGACATGGCCAGGATGCGCTGCAGGGGCAGGGAGCTTCGGAACTCGGAGGCCGACTTGGAGAAAATTTCTGGTTCCAGAACCACCGACTGGACAAGTCGTAAAACATGAAGACACACCTCTGCATCTGGATCTGGGGGGAAAGAGGTAACACTCTGGTTAGAATAAAACTCCTGCAGGGATCTCAGGGTAGAATCTACCCCTCAAGGTTCCTGGATTTTCTGAATGACAGATCTGACAGTTTTGAAAACTACAAGCTGACCCAGAAACAGCGTCACTCCTTGATGTAAAAGCTTAGCTCATAAGAAGAGCATGACAAAGCTCAGCCATCATCTATTTAGTAACATCCTGTCTTCAAATATTACTCACAATCACGTAACTTCAAAATGCTGAACTAAAAATACAAGGGCTTTTCACGTTGTTGACTATAATTCTGTCCATTTGCAAGACTCTTTTCAAAGGTATTTCTTCATCTCCACTCGGACTGCAGCAAATCCCTCAGAAACCACGGTGTCTGTTCAGGACACTGAGTTCCAGCCACAGGCTGCAGCCTTCACACTGTATTCCATTTTTTCCACGTGAGTTACAGAACCCGGTAGCCCTGCACACATTGTAGCAACCACTGAAAACAGCCAGACTGAAACAACAGTCCAACACAAAGCCCTACCCCTTAACCACGTGGAACCAGCTTTCCTTACCATTTCTCCTTGTGGGGAGCCTTTAACATGCCATTAATTTACTTCTTGATTGGATATTGTAATTGGAACTGGGCTCAAAATCAGTCCCTCTTTCATAGCACCACACTTACAAAACCTTTGAAATAGCTGAATTGAAAGAGTGGATGGAACAAACCTTCAGTGGGAACGGCCACAACACCAAGGCCCACTCGGAGCTCGCCCGATTGAATCAGAGCCCCCAGGGCACCGTGAGGACTGCTGTGCTAGGAAGGGAGAAAAGAAAACCCTGCTGTATCTTGGACAGGGGCAGGGATGTCTGAAGCCCAGAGGGGAAGGAGGGAAACATGTCAGTACGAGACCTGCCAAAGTGGCTGCCGCAGGGAGGATAGCGTCACTAGGAAGCCCCCACCACCCCAACGCCGGGACAGTAGCTGAACCAAAACAATAGAGATGCCCCCTCCATCCTCCACCAGGAGCCCAGCGGAGGAGCCACGGACGGAAGGACACCCTCTGAGGCACAGACCCAAATGGAAGCGGGAGGGGGGCGGGGGGGGGGGCGGGGGGGGGCCGGGGGGGTTGTGGCAGGACACTGAGGAAGGCATGCTGACAACTCCGCCCCACCCTCAGACAAGGAAAGGTGAGCGGAATTTGTAACCCCTCAACTTTTTCTTTATCAAATTTGTTTTATCTCTTCTAATGCCTTTGCTTTTTCATATAAATTCTAGTATATCTTTGTCTGCCACTGTTAAAAATTTTGCTGCAATCTGGATTGAAACTGCAGTAAACCAGGATATGAGTTTGGAAGAGAACCAGTATCTTCACTACGCTGTTTCCCTTTTTTCTTCTGCTTACGGGCATATTGTCTGTAATGCGCAGTTTTCACTCAACATTGTGCTGTAGACGTTCGTCTGAACGGATAACAGAAGCTGTAGTTCACCCCTTTCCCATCCATTCGACTGCATGAATTGATCACAATTTATTGTCCATTCTTCTACTAATGAATATTTGGGGGTTTTCGTGATTTATGCTATTATAAATTATAAGCAGTTCTTCCATTAAAAAATTTAAGTACCTCCAGTGAGATTTTTTTCTTTTGGGGGGGACACGGGGTTTCAAATCCCTATTCTACATGTTCTTAATGAAGCCTTTAAAAATTATAAAATAAGGCACACACAAAATTAGAGAAAAGAATATAAATAATGTCTATGTACTCACCACCCAACTTAGTCATATCTTAATATTTTTTCCCACCCGTCCTCCCACCACCCTCCCCTTTGGCAACCATCGCCTTGTTCTTTGAATCCATGGGTTTGCTTCTGTTTTGTTTTGTATATTCATTTGTTTAGATTCCACATGTAAGTGACGAGTGACTTCACTCATCACAATGCCCTCTACGTCCATCCGTGTGGTCAAAAGTGGCAAGACTGCCTTCCTTTTAGGACTGAGTAATGCTCCTTACACACACACACATCACATCTTCTTTATCCATTTATCTGTTGATGGGCACTTAGGTTGCTCTTATACTTTGGCTGTTGTAAATAAGGCTGTAATAAACACAGGGGCGCATATATCTTTTTGAATTAATGTTTTTGTTTTCTTCAGACAGATACGCAGAGGTGGAACTGCGGGGCCATACGGCGGGTGTTTTCCACAGTGGCTGCACCAGTTTACATTTGCACCAACCAGGCCCGAGGGTGCCCTCTTCTCCACATCCAGCCCTTGTCGGTTCATTTTCTGGTCACAGCCATTCTGACAGGTGTGAGGTGCTATCTCACCGTAGTTTTGATTTGCATTTCCCTGGTGGTTAGTGATGTTGAGCATCTTTTCATATGTTTATTGGCCCTCTGTAAGTCCTCTCTGGAGAAATGTCCTCCATTTTTAATTGAAAAATTGTTTTGGTGTTAAGTTGTATGAGTTCCGAATATATTTTGGATATTAACCCTTTATCAGATGTATCACTGGTGAATATCTTTTCCCATTAAACAGATTTTCTTTTCATTTTGTTGATGATTTCTTTTGCTGTGCAAGAACTTTTCAGTTTAATGTAGTCGCTTTGAAAAATAATTGTTTTTATTGCCCTTGCCCAAGGAGATGTATCCACAAAGATATTACTAAGACTGATGTCAAAGAGTTTACTGCCTATGTTTTCTTCAAGGAGTTTTATGGTTTCAGGTCTTATATTTAAGTCTTTACTTTGAGTTTATTTTTGTATATGATGTAAGAAAGAGGTCCAATTTCATTTTTTTGCATGTATCTGCACCCTCAGCACAAGCAAAGGTTAGAGGAACATGAAGCCAGAGCAGCACAGAAGGTAACCACTGCAGCAACAAAACCCAAACGCAGCGTAACGCCCCAACGGACTGACAAGAGGCGTGGCCTTTTCTGCAGTCAACACATTGACTTCATTCTCTCCTGCAGAGGCTGGCCCACCATGGCCCAGAGGCCAAATGCAGCCCACAACCTATTTCTGTATAGTCTGTGAGCTAAGAGTGATATTTACAACTTTCAAGGGTTATTTAAAAAGAAAAACAAACAGAAGACTAGTGTGCAACAGAAACCACACATGGCCTTCAAAGGTCAAAGTATTTACTACCTGGCCCATTACAGGAAAAGTCTGCGAGACCTCCCCCTACCCCACACACACCCTCTACTGCTCTACACACAATGTCCAGCATCGGGTCAGAGCTGACAATGCCAAAGCCAGGGAAACAGAAAGCCCAAGGCAATAAAGTAAGTAAGCACCAGACTGAGATGACCCAGATACAGGACCAAGTACAAGAACAATCAGAAAAGGAATTTGAAATAAATATGGTTAATAAATAGGAAAACACTTTAGAACAAGAACTATTACCAGAAATAAGGAGGAACTTTGCATAATTATAAAGAGGTCAATGAGCGAAAATGACAATAGTGCTAACTACTCATGCACCTAACAACAGAGCTTCAAAAGACACAAAGCACAATAAAATAGAACTCCAAGGGCAAATAAACCAACTCACAATTTCAGCTGGAAACTTTTAACACTCTTATTTCCATTATTAATTTTAAAAAATGAAGAAAAAAAATCTGTAAGGATACAGAATCCCTGAATAATAAATGCTCAACCCACTTGACCTAATTGACATTTAAAAGAATTCAGAGGACATTCTATGATTACAGGGGATTAAATTAGAAATTAAAAATGTATAATAAACAATAAAACATGTGAAAAATCCCCAAATAAACTATCACCCTTCTAAACAATCTCTGGATCAAAAAGGAAGTCCTAGGGGAAACTAGGAAATATTGTAAATAATATGAAAATGAAAACATTATAAAAATTTGTGGATGTAGTTACATTAGTACTTATGAGGGGAAATTATAGCATTAAATGTTCATATTAGGAAAAAAAAACAAAGGTCTCAAATAAGTTATCACAGCTTTCATTTCTTATTTTAAAAATTAAAAACAACTGATCTTCAAAAGATACAGTTAGGAAATGAAAAAACAAGCCACTAGACTGGGAGAAAATATTTGTAGGACACTTACGTGATAAAACAAACAAACAAAACCTGAATCCAGAATATGAAGAGACCTCTGAAAACTCAATAACAACAAAACAATCCAATAAAAATAGACAAAATATTTGATCAGCACTTGAGTTTTGACCTGTTTCCAACCTGGGCTGGTTCACCCCTCCTTAGGCAACCTGGTGATCCCCCCGAAATATCTGAAAATACAAATTTTTTCATGTGCTTACTTCACATTTGTATATATTCTTCGATTAGGTGTCTTTTCTTGAACTCAAGGCACGGGGACTCCCCCATGCATCACCATCGACGGATACACCCTGGAGGTTGTCAACGACTTCACTTACCTCGGGTCCACCATCTCGAGCTCTCTGTCAGTCGACTTGGAGGTCAACCGGAGAATCGCCAGGGCAGCCACAGTTATGGCCAGACTGAACCGGCGAGCGTGGAACAATTCCAGCCTCACTGAGAAAACCAGACTGCGCATCTACCAAGCCTGCGTACTCAGCACTCTCCTCTATGGCAGCGAGACGTGGACCACCTACGCAAGGCACGAAAGGAAACTCAACAGCTTCCACATGAGGTGCCTGCGACGCGTCCTGCATGTCGCCTGGCAGGATAAGGTCCCCAACACCGAGGTGCTGAAGCGAGCCAATATGAGCAGTTTGCATGCAGTTCTTAGCGAGAGACGCCTCAGGTGGCTCGGCCATGTCAAAAGAATGGATGCAGGCCGTATCCCCAAAGACCTCCTCTACGGCGAGCTAGCAGAAGGCAAGAGGATGACAGGGCGCCCAAAACTGCGGTTCAAAGACATCTGCAAAAAGGACATGACACAATGCTCCATCAATCTCAACACATGGGAAGTTCAAGCAGACGACCGCCTAGCCTGGAGGCTCGCGGTCAGGCAAGGTACGTCACGCGCGGAGGCTGCGCGCAACGAGGAGGCGGTCCAGAAAAGATCGAGGCGGAAGCAGCGTCAGCAGCAGCAACAACAGCCATCTGCCTTCACCTGTACCAAGTGCGGCAGGGATTGTCACTCCCGAATCGGACTGCACAGCCATTCTCGGCGGTGCAGATAGACTCTCAAGAAGCTACGCCATCGTCTCTCGAGACGGACGGCTGCCGACGACGACGAGGTGTCTTTTCAAATATTTTATTTACAGTGTCTATGCTTATAATTGCCAAAAACTAAAAATAACCGAAGGTCCTTCAACTGATGAACAGACAGAGGCTGTTGGATATTGCAGAAGAGTAATTAGCAACAAAAGAAATTAACAACTGATATGCACAATAACATGGTGAATCTCAAACGCATTATGTTCAGGAAAAAAGCCAGACTTTAATATCTACGTACTTCGTGATTCTGTTTCTACGCCACCTGGAAATGGTTAAAACTATAGGAACAGAAAACCAACCAGTGGTTGCTCGGGGCCGGGTCACCAAGGAGGGGCCAATTACAAGGGGGCACAAGAGAATATTCTGAGGTGACAGCACTGTTCTACATCTCGATTATGGTGGTGGTCACATGGTACAAGCAACTGTTTAAAAAAATCACAGAACCGTCTACTAATAAGTGAACTCCACTCTGTAAACTATAACTCAAGAAACCTGACCTTTTAGAAGGGATGCATTTACACCCCTGGACCCTCACCTGTCCCTGCCCTGTCTCCCTCGTCTCAATAAACAGCACCACCAACCACCCAATGCTCAAACCACAACAGGTATTGATTGTCACTGATGCCTCTCTCCTTCCCTGCGCATCTGTCCGTGGTCTCGTTAACTCTCCCCCCAACACACCTTAAACCCGTTACCACCCCCTGGGCTAGGCTATCTTGTCTCACCTAGACCGCTACAATACCCTTGTCGGTGGCTTTCTTATTTAATACTTCCATTCTTTCTTCCTCCCATCCCTCTTCCCTCGCCACACAGCAACCAGAAGAAACCTTGTAAATGGAAATCAAAACTTGTCCCTTCCCTGCTCTCCAACAGATCTTCACTGCACCCAGGATAAAACCCTGTTCTCCAACCTGGCACAAGAAGCCGCACCTGACCTGGCCCTGCTGCTTCCCTGAGCTCATCTCCCAGCACTCGCCCCTCCTCACTGGGCACCAGTGACGCTGGCCTGCTCTTGGGTCCCTACATGTGCCTAAGTCCTTTTGTCCTAGATGCCCACCCTACCCAGAATGCCCTTCCCCCAACCTTCATATGCCTTGCTCCTTTCAAAGTTCAGCATAACAGTTTCAACTCCAACATGTGAAGACCTTGGCAACTGTTGCTCCCACCCGTATGACAAGAAAAGCGCAACAAGCTGAAAATCAAAGACTTTCCTTGGACCCATCACTGAAACGAGGGTGCGGGATGATGACAGGCAAACGTAGAGCGTGACAGCCACGATCAGTATTCCTGCAGCAGAACCACTGGAGCCGAAACTGACTGGAACTTGTAATTGATCATTCTGACAACTTGCTGGAAGCCATGACAGTAAGAGACTCCAGGGTGTATGTGGCAATCTTAGGGGGACCCCCACATTCTTGCGGGTTTGACTTCCAAGAACCCTACAAGGTTCTTGCATAGTCTGCCAGAGGGAAATGAAGAGTAACCACCCTGAAATACACTAGGGTGCTTCCCATGACAAATGCTTTTCTCCAGGAGAAGGGACTTTTCGAAGCCTGACCCCAGCACCCAAGGGGAAGGGCACTTCTCCCACTACAGCCCCTCCTTCGATTCCCAACTCACTTAAAGATGGGAGGGAGCTAGGAAACACTTGGGAGGGCCGCCGCCCGGGGACATAGGCCACTAGTATCACGAGATGCTGGAGTACTGTCCCCCCCACACACACACACTAAATCACACCAACAGAGATTACAATGCACAGCCACACACGGCAGGAACTACGAGCACAAGGGTCATAGCTGGGAGACGGCAGATGCTACCTAGGGAGGAGTTCTTAAGAGAAACCCACAGGTGACAGGGAAACGGTGAGAACAAGGGGAGCAGGAAGCCACTGGGACCACAGAACAGGTCCAATCCCCAGCCAGGTTAGCGTAGAACCACACACTGAAGCGCTCTTTACCCAGGAAACAGCACTGATCCTTCAACCAAAAATTACAAGGCCCACTGAAAGGAAAAATGCACAGTCTGCAAAGACAAACCGCGCTTCAGAACCACACTCAGATATGACAGATTTCGGAATGATCAGACAGGGAACTGAAAAGAACCAGGATCGAAAAGAAGCTACGGGCTCTGTACTAGCCAGCTCGGGCTGCCAAGACCGAATACCACAGATGGGGTGGCTTACACAACAGAAAGTATTTTCTCACAATTCTGAAGGCTGACAGACAGTTCAAGATCTAGGTGGCGGCAGGGCTGGCTTCCCTGAGGCCTTGTCCTGCAGATGGCCTTTTCTCTCGGCTCACACATGCCCGGTGTCTCTCCCTGCGTCCTAATCTCTTCTTAGGAGAACACCTGTCAAACTGGATTAGTACCCACCTCAGTGGCCTCATTTTAACTTAATTACTTCTTTAGCATCCCTGTTTCCAAACACAGTCACTGAGATACTGGGTAGGTTCGGGCTTCGAAACATGAGTTTTCTACAGTTCAGCCCATAACAGGCTCGAAGGCAAGAACAGAAGGGCAATGTGAACAGAGAAGTGGAATCTTCAAAACAGGATCCATTTCAGCTCAAATATTCTCTCTTCAGAGAGTCATTCCCTTACCACCAATGTAACTACCCACTCATTCTGTCACCCATCACCCTACTTTAATTCTCTGGATATCAGTTATTCTGTGGAGTTACCTTCTCTCCCTCCAGCCCCAGTGAAGAGCTTCAGGAAAGCACAGACCCTGTCTGCCTTGCCCTACCCTGTATCCCAGTACAGTCAGTATTTGCTGAATGAAGGAGAAGGCTGCATTTTACGTGGCTACGGCTGATATAACACAAATGATAGGAACATTTCAGAACAAATAGAACGGCCAGGCAAGCTGCAGAGACAGCAGTGCAGCCCTCAAAAAAGGGCGAAGTAAAACAAGCCCCTGGAGGTCATATGTGATGAGACACACGCAGGCAGGGGTGCAGCCCAACAGGAACAACTTCATGGTGACACTGTCATAAGGAAACAGTCAGCCTGATGACCACGCTGGAAGGGAACACTGACTGGGGGAAAGGCAAGTGGCTTATAAGCACCCAAACTATACAAGGGGGAGAAAAGCATGAAACTCAGATCTGTCTGGGCCACAGATTAGCACATTCTGAGTTATAACTACATAATTTATCTTTTAAAACAATCGTGGAAAACCTAATTACTTGAGACTGAGAACATTCCCACAGACGGCTCAGTTTGGGGTTTAGAAATGGTGAAGCAACTTAAATGAGAAAAGGCGAATATTCATTCACCCGACTCCAACACAGACAGGACACAGATGTTAGCATTTTTGACAGGAGTTTCTAAGCAGCTATCATAAAAGTTCTTCGGTGAACAACCATACCAAGCTGGAAACAAAAGAAAAAATAGCAAGCCACAGCAAAGAGACAGAAGATATAAAGAACAAAATGGAAACATTATAACTGAAAGATACAGTAACTGAAATTAAAAACCTGACGGGGACAGAATGGAGGGGCCAGAGGAAAGCAGCAGTGATCTGGAAGACAGGACAAGAGAAATGACCCAGCCCGAGCGACAGGGAGAAAACCGAGCAAAAGAATGAACACAGCCTCTGTGCTCAACGGGACTGTAGCAAAGATCTCATATTCAAGTCCCTGCAGTTCTGGTAAGAGAGGGAAAGTCAGCAGTGCTAGAAAGTACTCCCAGAAATTATCACTAAGATTTTACTCTATTTGGCAACAGACACAAACCTACAGATCCAAGAAGCTGAGCAAATGCCAGACAGAGTAGACCTCAAGATCTGTGCCAAGATACATCACAGCCAAACTTCTAAAGACAAAATCTTGAAAGCAGCAAGAGAGAAATGACACCTCACCTATGGTAGAAAAACAATTCAGTAATACTAGATTTCTCATCAGAAACCATGGCAGCCGGAAGGAATGGATGCAATATTTTCCATGTGTTGAAACAAAAGAACTGTCAACTCAGAATCCTTTCCCCAGGGGCAATGTCCTTCAGAAGTGAAGGGGAATTCAAGACATTCTTCAGCTGAAGAAAAATTAAGAGAAGCTGTCCCAGGCAAACTCTAAAAGAATGGCTAATCACACAAAAACCTGTACAACTGGTACACGGAAGTTCCTAGGTGCATGATTCAGTAACAGCCTGTTGAGAGTGTAAATCAGCTCCTCTATGGTATTGCTGCCTGGCCTTCCCTTTTGTTCAGCCCAGTGGGGATCCCTAAGGTAACGCTGGCCCCTCATGCAAGCCACGCCCTCCATAACAGCCCAGAGAGCCACAAGCAAATGGAAGCCCTGAGACGATTTCTCCAGTGCCCTGAGATCAACAGTCTCCCCTGCCTCCCAGCGCCTTCTCCTATGTGCCCCTTAGATAGACCCCTGTGGGGCTTGCCCCAAACCCACTCTTTTGGTTTGAATTCACCACTCCAGCCCTAGCCTGGGAACCTCAAAGCACTCCACCCACAGACCCTCATAAAGGCATGAGCCCCAGGTCCTGCCTCTCTCTGTCTGCCCTTTGCCTTGACCTCCCCATACGGCCCCTCCAAGTTTGCCAGGTACCTCCCCCAGGACCTGTGAATAATAAACTTCTCTATTTCAATTCCCTTGTGATCTACTGTTGAACTGCAGCTCACTATCCAGCAACCTGTGCTGCATTTACTAAGTGTTAATTTAACAATTTATACTACAGCCCCAAAGTGGAAACAACACGAATGTCCATCAGGTGATGGATGGATAAACATAATGTGGTCTATCTACACAATGGAATACTCTCTGGCAATGAGAAGGAACGGAGTACTGATACATGCTACAACATGGATGATCCTTGAAAACACGCTAAATGAAAGAAGCTGACACAAAAAGCTACATATTATAAAATCCCAATTTTATGAATTTCCCAAAATAGTTAAATCCATAGAGACAGAAAGCATATTAGTGGGCTGGGTGGAAAAACAATGGGGATTGATTGCTAATGGGTATGGGGCTTCTAGGGTAGTGATGAAAATATTCTTAGAGGTGGTGATGGCCGCACAACTGCAAATACACTAAAAACTGCTGAGTTAGGTACTATCAAGTGGCTGAATTTATGGTATGTGTGTTATATCTCAACAAAAAGCCATTTTTAGAAAAAGGAGATTAGTGGGATAACTGATAAAATTTGAGTTAGGGCTGAAGATCCGGTAATAGGGGTGTAACCAATGTCGATTTCCTATTTCAAAAACTACTCTAGGAGTTTAACATTAGGGGAAGCTGGGTGAGGGATCTTCTCTGTACAATTTTTGCTACTTTTCTGTAAATCTAAAAGGAGAAACAGAAGAGAGAAGAGCTAAAGAAAGTTATTTAAACAGTAAGGAAATGATAAAAGAATAAACCTCAGAATATCAGAAGGAAGGAAGAACAATGAAAAGGATAAAAAATAAGCGTACACACAACAGACTCTGCTTCTCTGTGTTCTCTAAAGTATGCTTGTTGGTTGAAGCAAAAATTATTTCAACCTCTGGTGTGGTTCTCAATGTACACGGGGAGACTATTTAAGATACTTTTAGAACAAATGGGGAAAGATAAACTGGACAAAGGTTGACTCAGTAGATGGAGATTAGTTATTATACATAATATAAAATTACATGAATAAAAACATTTTTCTTGGATGGTCCTTGTCAAAATGAGGTGAAGTTTTACATAGAGTACACCGCACGGATCTCATGTACAACTCAGAAAGGCCTGGCAGGGGCACGTGGGTGTTCTGACCGGGGGACACTTGCAGCCGCGTCCAGCTCCCTCATGCCCTCCCTTCCCGTCAGCCCCTACCCACGGGCAACCGAGGTCCCGATTCCTACCACCACAGATGAGTTCTGCCCGTTCCGGAAAACCATATATATGGGATCATACTTTTTTTTTAAAGCACTATTTTATTATTAAAGCTCAGGCAAATCAAACCAAATAAAATAATGTTCTGCTTGGGTTTTTTCCCCACATTTTTTGTAAATTTAGTCCCCTCTTGACGTTTGGAGTTATTCTCACAAAGTCCTACTAGAAGTTTGGATGAACACGGAATCACTGCATCATATATGTCTCTTTCCAAACAGCAGACAGATTTCTTTGTGGATTTAAAAAAATATTTTATTTATTTATTTTTAGAGAGAGAAGAAGGGAGGGAGAAAGAGAGGGAGAGACAGTGATGTGAGAGAGAAACATCGATCCACTGGCTGCCTCTCCCACATGCCCAACCACACCCAACTACAGACCTGGTCCGCAACCCAGGCATGTGCCCTGACTGGGAATTGAACTGGCAACCCTTTGGCTCGCAGGCTGGCACTCAATCCACTGAGCCACACCAGCCAGGGGTCTTTGTGGATGTTTTTAATGCTTAAGCCATCTGGGTGTGGGAAGGAGACGTGTGGGGAAGAGAAGCTATGATAACAGGGCACCAACCATTATAAATCAATAATGCAATTTTAACAAGCTGACCAAATAATTTCTCTGGGTGACATCCTCCACAACTCTACATGCTCGGTCACTGGTATCTGGCATAGACTGTCACTTATAATAAGCACGCAGCTCACTTGTCCCATCTGTCACCGGCAGTAGTACCTGGAAGGAACTGCACCTGCAGCTCAGCCTGAATCATTGGACCACGGCCACGCTGAGCCGCGGAGAGGCCACTGGCTCTGCAGGTTGTGCCAGCTCAGTTCCCATGTGCCCACAGCAGGCCAGGTGTCAGGGTGGAGGGTTTATCACTGGCTGAGGACTAGGACTCACCATAGTTGGTGACAGGCAACATTTGTCCCCAACACTATCTGCAGAGATTTCGGGAAAAGCCAGACTGGGAGGTTGGATGTAAACACATCTCAATAAAACAATTAGAAATTGTTAAATTGTATTTCTTTGCACACAAGCAGAACTGAAATGTTTTGTGCTAAAGCTGGTGCAGGCCGACTTGGGTTCCTTAGAAAGAAGCCCTGGCGCGCACGGCTCTCCCTCCCCCTCTGACAGGAAGCCGGGCCGAAGGACTCCCCCGCCCACCTGCCCGCACACCCCTTCCTATTCTCCAGACACACACCATCACCACCATCAGCTTAGCATGGGTCCAGAGGTGGGCCTCTTGGACACCAGGTCCCCAGATGGTGACAGATGTTTTCGTCTACTACACGCTTCCCCACTGGGGAGGGGAACAAAGGGCAGGGAAAACACAGCTCTCTGGGAACCAAGCTGTGGCTAACTAAGGACTAGAAGACAAGGACGCGGCACTGAGACATCCCTACTCCACATACCCTGTGACAGCTCCTGTCACAGGCACTGACGCCCCATGTCACATTCCTCAAACACAGGCACGCACTCTGACACAAAGGAAAGGTGACAGACTCAGCCCGACGGATTTCCTGACAGCTGACATGGCTCCCTGAGGCACAGCCCAGACACACACACACACACACTCACACACACTGCCAGGGCCTTTCCGTTCTCAGTCATGCGAAGATGAAAACAAATGGTCTATACTGACTTATCTGGTAGCCACCCTTGTTTGTAAAAAGGCACGCATTAAATGCATCAGCTGGACTGTGAGGTGAGCTGTGAGTGCCCCTCCACGACAGGACGTCATACAGGGGTGAGGCGTGTAACCTGGAGTCTCCCCCCATCGCCCTACCAAAGCCATGTAAGGCCTGTGTTTCCTCACCTGTGGACTGAAGTTTAAATCACCTACATGGTTACTGGAGAGACTGGACAAGGAGACACACGGAAGTGTCTATCGAAACTTGGTGCGTAGCTGGCATTCCATAAATAGCAATTTCCAGACGAAACAAAACAAAACCTCACCCCACTCTCTCCACCAGCAGCCCATTCTCACCACACAGGCCGGCACCCCCGACCTCGGAACTCGCGCAGCGCCCGTCCCTCTGGGGAACACGCGTCCCCAGAAACCCCAGAGCCAGCGTCCCACTTCCTTCAGGTCTTCGTGTAGAGGTCAGCTGCTCAGGAGCCTTCCATGAACACCTTAAAATTAAGACGAGCAGACAGTGCCCTCCTTTCCCCCCTTCCCTGCCTTTTACCGTAGTAGCATTAAATATGACAAAACACACTGTTTTACTTATTTTCTCTACTGTCTCTCTTCACTCACCAGCTCCATGAAGGCATGGTCTCGAGGTCGTGTGGCTCATTGCCAAAACAGTGCCCGCACACAGTAGGGGCAAATCAGTGGAGTTGTTGAGTGAATTAAGCATCCAGTGACAGAGGGCAAAGGAATTACAAAATCCAAAAGAGTAAAACGTCACTACTAGGAGCAAATCTAATGAAAGACATTCAAGATCTCTGTGCAAAAAAACAATATACTATTGAGAGAAAGAAAGACCTAAACAGTGAAGACATTTATCATGCCATGTACTGAAGTCTCAACCCCATAACGATGTCGTTTTTCTAAACTGATCTACAGATTCAACGCAATTTCAATCAAAATCAATCTGCTTTCTTTGTGGAGTTTTATATACAGATTCTAAAAATTACATGGAAAAGAGCCAGTGACAGCAAAGGCATTCTTGAAGAAAAATAAGCTGGGAGGAAGTGCCTGAGCGGCTGTGTAAGAGGCGATGTGCTATTGCAAAGTGACAGAGATGGAACGGAGAGGGGGGAAGCACGTGTGGAAGGCAGGTGAAGGACAAGGGCCGCCCCGAGGAGCCCTGGGGAAAGGACAGTCCTGCTAATAAATGGTTCTGAGCTGTGGTATCCCTATGGAAAGAAAATTAAACTTGATCCCTACCACACAGCACGCACGCACGCACGCGCACACACACACACATACACACCAGGGAGATGGGACGACTAAATGGGAAAGGCAGAAAGACAAGGCTTCTAGATGACAGAGAACTTCTGAGTCATCAAAAGACACTGTTAGGAGAGATCAAGGAAGACACAGATGGTAAAATATTATGTGCAACTTTTACAAAAGCAACAAAGACTCTGTTTCCAGAATGTAAAATTTAGTAAGACGACAGAGAGCCCTACCAGAGAAACAGGTGGGAGAGTGGAACAGGACCTCGCAGAAGAGGGTACCTGAGAGGCCGAGCAAACACAGGGACCCATGAGGAACACGCACGTGAGACCTAAAACGAGGGAACACTCAGCGCACCGGCGGAGGAGGGAGGCCCACCATGGCAGGTGTTCGTGGGAAAGAAAAGCGACCAGAGCGCTCCCGTGCTGCAGGTGAAACTTACACCTGGTGCCACACTTGCGGAACAGCCCGGCACCAGCTGCTGGAGTTGAAGACGCGCACGTCCATCCACACCCGCACTTCCATCTCCAATAGGCGCCCCCGACAGGAAAACGTGTTGTTTACACAGGCAGGCACCAGAATTTTGGAGTAGCATTATTTGTAAAAGCCAAAATCCAGAAACAATCCAAATGTGTGATCCGAATTGTAAGTGGACAAGTTCATATAATGGAATCCTGTACAGCAGTGAGTCTCAACTCTGGGTGTGCGTTCTGCCCTCCAGGGGACATTTTCAATGTTGGGAGACATTTTTCGTTGTCATAACCGGGGGATGCCACTGGCACGAGTGGGTAGAGGCCAGGGCTGCTGCTCAACGGCCTGCAGCGCCTGTGACGGCCCCCACCTAGAACTACTCTGCCTGAATGTCCAGCACTGACAAAGCCTACAATACAGCCATGAACGTGTCTACAGGGACAGGCAGCACGTGAGGAGCCTCACAAACAAAATGAATGAAGAGCCGACACAGAAGCATGATTCCCCTTATGTTCAAAACTGGGAAACAGGAGGCAGCAAGAAGAGGCTCGGAGGGTGCAAAGAGTTTCTAGGGAGCTGGCGTCTCGCCGTTTCTGTCTGGGTGGTGCTAGTAGGTGCTCCTTTGTGACACTCCTCTCAGCTTCACTGCTGTGTTTTGTATACTTTTCTCTAAATGTGTGCACTTATTAAATTTATTTTGATAATAGAAGGAAAGGAAAGAGGAAGAAAGGGGAGAAGGCTGGGAGGGGACAGAAAGAAAAGTAATTGGCCAAAGCCATTCCAAAGAAGCCCCTCCCACATCCCCGGGGCCCATGGGGCTCCTGCTGTCCCCCTGGCATGTGCAGCCCACTCAGCCCACCCACTAGAGCCCATACCGGTATCTCTCCTCCCTGGACCCCTTCCTCTCTCTACTAGGAGCCCTGCTGCCCGGCTCAGGTCCCAGCTCGGCCCCTTGATCCCTGGGTGGCACTGGTAGTGACCTCACAGGGCCGGTGAAGGGGATCTGTGAGTTAATTGCATGTAATGTGCTCAGGAAGAGGGCCAGCTATCACCACCTCATCAGGTACCTGCACTGTCTCAGCCTAAATTTGTTTAAGCCTTGTCGTCCTGTGTCACCTGGACTGGGCTAAATACGGAGCTGGAAAACGGGATTTCTGGGTGTGCCTGAGAAGGTGAACCCACACACTGAGTAAAGACCACCTCACAGTGTGGGCGGCCTCACCAGCCCACAGAGGCCCGAGCAGAACCAGAAGGCAGAGGAAGGGCGAGTTCGCTCTCCGCCTGAGCATGAAGCTTCTTCTCCTGCCTTCAGGCATCAGCTCTCCTGGTCCTTGGGCGTTTGGAGCTGGGCTGAATGACACCACTGGCTTCCCTGCATCTCCAGCTTGGGGACAGACGTGGGGACTTGTTGGTCTTCATAATCACATAAGCCCATTCCTATGACATATCTCCTCTTATATCTAGATGGATGGATGGATGGATTGGGGGTGGGGACAGACGGACAGACAGATCCTGTTGGTTCTATTTCTCTGGAGAACCTGACTAACACACCTCTGCAGATTTCAAGTCCTTTAACACAGGCTACAAGGCAGTAACCCTCACAGGTCCAGACCAGTGCTGTGCTCACTCCTGACGCTCACGCCTTTGCGGACTGTCTAATACCGCACCGGCACCACAGGGAGTCCCGCTGCACGCCATGTGCGCCTGCCTCCCCAGGCAGGCAGGAGGGCTGCTGTTCACGTCCTGCAGCAGGAACCTCTGCTCCTGGGGCGTGTCAGCCCCAGCTGACTGTCTCTTAAACCCAAGTCTGACCTTGGACAAATTCTGGAAATAAATAATACCCAACATGCCTTCAAAATAAGCTACACATCACTGCAGCAGCTCACCTAGCCGAGAAATAAGATATTTACTTGTTTTTCCTTTGTTCCCTGCAGCTCTTTTTTTCTTTAGGTTAAAGAAATAGGTACTTTGAACATTCAACCATGACGCACAAATATCTCTCAAGTCATCGGAGTATTCTCAATTAAAATTTAAGTAACCCAAATTATATCATACACACTACTTGTTCCAAGTGACAAGCAAGCACTTAGAAAATCTCTGACTTTGTCACACTCTTTTATGAATCTCTCTAGCCATCACAGCACTGCCTCTCACATGGCAACTGTCCTTGCCCCTACAGTGGCCCCTGATTATTCCTCTCAGGTTCCTGCCACACCCACCAACCCTGACGCATAAACGAAAACGCCATGTTACTCCTGAGAGAAGCAACACAAGGGATTTCTCTACAGTTACTTCTCTATGATGGAGGAAAAACTCACTGGATCAAGAAAAAAATCCCATTATAATAAGAACAAAATCCATTTTCACAAATCAACCAAAACTGATGTCCTAAGTCTCTAAGGGGACGGCTACTGAGCTGTAAGCATGAAGACAGATCAGATTCACGGTGCTTTATTCTGCCACAGGAGCCCCCGTTACAACAGCAGTTTGGGTAAACTTCGCACTATAATACAGTAACAGTGAGCAAACACTTTCGTGGGGGCTCTTTAATCCTGGATGCGTATCTTGTCACCCTTTCATGAGTGGCCCCTACAGTGCTCTTGTTGCCACAGGGTGACGCTGGGGAATGAGCTCTGTCGAGTCTGACACAGTGTCCTGTCCCCTCTCAAAGAATGCATGTTCTCTACACCTCCCTTTAATGTGTGTGTGTGTGGGGGGGAGGTCCTCAAACTTTACCTGCGCCAAACTAAACTGCATTCCCCGACTGCTCCTCCCCAGTACTCCCAGCAGCACCGACGATGACCCAGCTACTCAGCCCCCAAACCTAAGTGTCTCCCTGGACCTTCCTCCCTCGTATGCCTCTCCCTTCAAAGTGCACCTTAAATCTGGTCACCTCGATCGTCATCGCTGCCCCCACCTGCTCAGGCTGCCACAACCTAACCTAGCCTCTGACCCCCCTCAGCCTCCCCCACCCACGGCAGCCAGAATGAGCTCAGCAAACAGTACGCCAGACCAGAGCCTGCCCCGCTCAGAGTGCTGCCCTAAGTCCTCTCAGCTGTACCCCAGCCTAAGGGGCCCAGGCCCAACTCTGCCTCCTCCCCAGCCACACCGGCCTGTTCCACTCCCACATGCTCACTGTCCGTGGCTGCTGCCAGGCCCCCCCGCTGCCCGTCCTTGGCCCATGACGCGCTGCTCCCAGATCTCTGCTTCATTTAGGTCCCCACTCAAATACCCACAGAGCAGATCCTAAAAAGTGGTCACTCTTGAGCCCTCATGCCACTCCATCTTTATTCGTGTTGCATGATGTACGCTATTCCACCTGTTCACTGTCAAGCCTCTCCACCTGCATATGAGTTCCACAGGGGAAGAACTCTGTCTTGTTCCCTTCGGAACCTCTAGTTCCTAGGACAGGACTCAGAGCTCAATGAATACTTGTAATAATGAGCTGCCCAAGTGCGCTCCAAGCCGCAATACACCCTGCCCATGGCACCAGCCTCCTGGGGAACAGGTAGGGCCTCCCACCCATGAAGTCAGGGAAAGCCCCCACAGCCATGGAGACAGGCAGAGCCCCCCACCACTGGGCGGGGGGCGGCGCAGGCAGAATCCGCTGCTGCCACAGGGGCAGGTGGAGCCTTCAGCTCAGCAACAGAGTCTGTGGAAGGGAGACCAAGCCCCTGCAGCGTACTCTGTGGGAAACAGAAGAAATAAAATAACTAGTCTCTAGTCTCTTACCTAGTTAGGGATTTTTTAATTAAAAAAAATAAAATAGTTCCAGGCTATGAACAAGGAACGAACCAGAAAGTGTGAATGTGAGCCCGTCTGTCACGCCCACCATGGGGCCCTGGAAAAGGAAGGCTCAGACCTGGGGACAGGATGCCTGGAAAGGCTCCCAGAGAGCAGTTTCAAGCTGGGTTCTGAGGGCCCGGGAACGGCCCAGCCTTTAGATGACTGTGAGGTGGGCTAGGGAGGCTCTACAGAGTAGTCTATTTTATGTTTCTAAGTTTGTCTCTCCAAAAGCCAACGAGATGTTATTACTTCAACCATTACAAACGAAAACCCCCTCCTCTTGGCTTCTTGCATTAGCTCATCTGTTTCTGAATTACACTCTAGCAACAGATTCCTCACTTGCCTCCTTCCAAAATCACTTCTCAACTTTTCAACACCATACTTTAGACAACAGATCACATACAGAGAGAAGTGGAAAAGGTGTTACTTATCCCAACGAGGAATTTGCTCCTTTTCTAAAATACACTCGCATGGCAGATGGGTCAGCTCTGATGTATATGCAGAGCCTGAATCACAACCAAATTAGTCCCACTTCCACACATGTCAAAATACATTAAAATAAGCAGATGTCAGTAACCATCACAGAAATACCACTGGCAAATACAGACTCCTCAGGATGGTGTATCATTTATTAAATGGAGGCAACATATAACTTTTACATTTCAAATTAAATGTAAGTTTAAGTTACGAATTCAGCATGGTCCAGGAGAAAACACACGAGCTCAGGCGGAGGGCCAGAACGTGGTGACTAAATATGGTACTTCTACCGGACTGGCCTTGACCAAGTAGGGTGTTCATGTTCTCTGTGGCTCGCTTTCCTCTTCAATAGGCTGGCAGTGCACCCGTCCCAAGAGTCTCACAGAGCACTTTGGGTGACACATGCATGCTGTGCCAGGTACAGCTGGTACTCCACCAGCTCTAGGACTCCCAGCTGTCAGGACTCTGGCCATTGTGCCTCCTTCAGCCATGAGGATTATCACGTACCTACAGCCTGAGAGAATGTAGGCATCTCATCAGAAGGATCTTTCTAAGAACTACCTTTTGGTTTGGGTTTTCCAGAAAGTTTAGTCTACGAGGAGTAAATTTTCAGTATGAGAGTTTGTGCCAACAAACGCTGTTTTTATTTACTGTGGTGGCACAATGTGGGGAGAGGCAGGGCAGGGGGTGTGGAGGGGTGATGGGCACATACGGCCTATTCCCAAATGCTTGCTGAGGACGACGATGGCCAGGACCCCAAGGAAGCCATGAAGCTACCAAGTTCCCTCATGCTACATGTAATTTTCTTCACTGGACTTTTGCCCTCACATAAAGAGGAAAAAAGAAAGAAAAACAAAAAGAAAACCAAAAAGCACCAAGTGACCTGTGGGATAGTAGCAAGCATGTCACGAGTCCTAAAAGAAGAGGAGAAAACACGAACAATTTTTGAAGAAGTAACAGCCAGAAATATCCAAATTTAAGGTAAACTGTACCCTACAGATCTGAAAGGATAAAACCACACCAAGGCACATCATACTCAAACAGCTGAACACCAGGCATAAAGAGAAACTCTGAAAAGCTACAAGAGGAACAAACAGGTTAGCCAGGGAGGAGCGAAGAGCCAAATGGCCACAGACACCTTGTCAGGGGCCACCGGGCCAGAGGCTGGCGGGACAGCACCCTTACAGTAATGAGAGGAAAAATCCTGCCAACCCCAAACTCAGCACCCAGCAAAGGCAGCTTCCCAAAAGGAGGGAGAAGGAGCCCTCTGTAAGACAAGCAGAGACCGAGAGGGCTCCACCCCCGCAGGCCTGCGCCTCAGGGGACGCTGAGGCTCTTTGGGCAGAAGGACTCTGAACCAGGTGGAGATCGGGGGTCTGCATAAAGAATGCAAAGCAGCAGAAATGGTGAATGCATGGATGTTTCTCTCACATCTATTTAAAAGTAATAAAACTGTTTTGAGGTTTTCACCATATGCATGACAACAAAAGGACTGAGAGAGGAAAGGAATCCAAGGCCGTATACTCCTCGCACCACCTGAGGAGGTGGTGTACTTTGAAACTGGACTATGATAAATTAAACATGTATATTTCATACCCCAGGGTAACTACTAAAAATTTTTTTTAAAACAAAAAGATATAGCTAGTTAGCCAATGATGGAGATAAAACAGAATCACAAAATAATATTAAATTAATCCAAAAGAAAGCAGACACTGAAGGGGAAAAGAACAAAGAATAGATAGAACAAGCAGAAAACAAATAGCAAAATGACATTTAAACACACACAAGTTAATATCGCATTAACTGTAGATGATCTAAATACTACAATTAAAAAGTAGATATTGTCAGATTAATTTTAAAAATACAAGGCCCAACAATAACATAGTGCTTACAAAAAAGCTACATTTAAGTATTAAGACACAGGAAAGAGAATGAAGATAGATCTAAAATTTTATACACACACATACACACTAATACTAAACAAAAGAAAGCCGCAGTGGCTATACTGACCTCAGGAAAAGCAGAATTCAGAGGAAGGATAATTACCAGGGATAAGGACGGACATTTCGTAGTGATAAGGGAATCAATTCATTAAAACACAGAACAATCCTAAATGTATATGCACTTAATAATACAGCTTCAAACAAATGAAGACTGACAAAACTGAAAGGAAAAATAAACATCCATAATGAGAATCAAAGATTCTGATATCCCTCTTGATAACTGATAGGACAAGTGACAGAAAATCAGCAGGACACATTATCAGCCAGCCTGAAAGGGTAGACATTTGTAGAACACACCGCCCAATAACAGCAGAATACACATTATTTTTAAGTGCATGTGGAACATTTACAATATAGCCTAGATTCTGGGCTATAAAACAAGTCTCATTAAGTTTAAAAGGATTAGAATCATACATAGCATGTTCTCTGACCACAGTGGAATAAAATTAGCCAGGACCAGAAAGCTATCTGGAAAATCTCCACACACAGTATCTGGAAGCTAAATAAGTCCGTCTGAATTAGAGCTTGTGCCATACAACCTACTGAAAAGTAGGTGATGTCACAAAGTCAAATAAACGAATGGTATCACAATTCTCTACAAGTTAGAAACATTTTATTATTTTTTATTTTCTTTAAAAGATTTTATTTGTTCTTAGAGAAGGGAGGGAGAAAGACAGGGAGAGAAACATTGAAATGTGAGAGAAATGTCAATCGGTTGCCTCTCACACACATCCCAACCAGAGACCAAACCTGCAACCCAGGCATGTGCCCTGACCAGGAATCGAACCAGGAACCTTTCACTTGGCAGGGCGCAGCCCAACCAACTGAGCTATGCCAGTCAGGGCTAGAAACATTTTATATACTACATTATGTTACATAGTGTATCGGTCATGTATAATGATAACAATTCGCTTATTTTCAAAACATAAAGATGCAGAAGCATTCTCTTCACTGCAAATTACTCAGGGATCCTTAAGAGGCCCCCCAGACACAACTGTAGGCCCTAGGAGACTCCGGAGATCTGTCCCACAGCCTCTGGTATGCACTGATGCTGTGTAGGCTGCTCCCCTTGAAACTCACAGACACCCCTCTCCTTACCAGCTGCCTCCTCGCTCCCGCCACCCCCTCCCTCCTCCTCTCTTCAAGCCCCAGCCCTTCTTAAGCACAGTTTTCTCCACAGCTCAGCTGATTCTGCTTTTCCCAGGGAATCTGGGACATCCAGATGTGAGATCTAAGGGCCTTCCCCAGTCCTCTGTCTCTGGGTTTTGCTCATCTTTTCTTTCACTATGGAATGACATCTGGCCCAGCTGTCCCCCATCACAGGAGTAACTCTATGTCACCAGCTCTACTTTGCCTTCCTACATCCCAATGGTGGGGAGGTTCAGCCACCCCCACCTGCACACCAACAGCAGTCCTCGGTAAGTAGTAGGTGCTCACTAAGGTTCAGGGCATAAATGAATGAATCCATGAGGGAGTGAATTTTAAGAGTAAACATGTCCACCAGAAGTCACCTGCCGTATCTCTGCATGGGTGCACAAAGCCGGGTTTGATCCCTGCTCCCCCACTTTCTAGCACTGTGACCCCTAATGTGACAGATGGGGTGAACGTGGCCCATTTCAGCACACACTGGGAGGGTGAGCCCCCTGTGCAGTGGCCCAGGACAGTGAGCAAGTCCAGGGGACACAGGGTTCCCCCAGGAACTTGTCAATACCACCACTTTCTCTGAGTGCAACAAGGAAAACCCCACACTTAGAATGTATAAACTAGGAACATACCTGAAAATAGAAGAGTTGTGGACCCTGTTGCAATCTCCAGAGGCTAGACCCAAGTTCTTTCGTCCCTCTGATAAATATCAGTGGAACAGATAAGCCTCAAACAGGACTCGGAGGCTGCACTTACAGGGCACAGACAGTGTGACCGTAACGCTGGGCACCCCGGTGGGGCAGGTCATATGAAAATGGAGAGGCCGGCCAGGCTTGAGTGTGGCGTAAGGTCACACAGAGGCAGTGCTAGTGAGGCTGCTGAGGACTGTGCAGAACACGGGCCCATCACTGGAGCCAAGCTCCATGCTAAGGGACCAGTGTGACACCCCAGGTTTGGGGGTTCATCTGCCTCCATGCTCTGCACATCCTCCCCATGCTTTGGGGACAAATCTGCGACATAGGAAGAAGGTGCTCTGGGTGGGGATGAGAGCATCCTCATCATTGCACTGACCACCCCAGGTCAACTACTCCATTAGCCTCTTGCTCTATAATCCTCAGTTTCTGCAAGCAAGCATGACCTGAAGCAGTCTTTCATTATCCACACCATCCTGGGGCCCTGCAGAGGGAGGACGCAGAGACCACGAGCCCAGCAGGCCTCTTAGCAGGCTGACGGGCACCATCAAGGCTCCCGCTGGGAATCATCAGTCACCTTACCATGCCCTTTCAACCTACCGGCCATTCTATTTAGCACTTAAATTGGACCAAAAAAACAACCCACCAACCTTTCATCAGTCAGCTGCCACACATTGCTGACCCCTCTGAAGTCATCCAGAAAATCTCCAAGTTAGGTGTTTACCTTGAGAGCCATGGAGTTCAGGGTCTCTTTCCCGAAGTCATAGGGGCCGTGAAAGGGAGAGTGAAGCCCTGAACAGACACAAGGAAGAGACAAAGGGGCCGCCCAGCGTCCAGTACAGATGCACAACCAATAAGTCACGGGAGAACTGCAGTGCGGTTCCGAATCCAAGATGCAAATAGGCCAGTGATGCCTGTTCCACAAAATATAATGTTGAAAGCAACCCCCTACCAGCACATCTCATGGATGCAAGCCCTGTCTTAGCGATGTGGAATCTTTTAAAGAATGGCGATTATTATCCATATTCCTAAGAATTAAGCACTCTGTCTGCCATCTTAAAAATTATATGTGTAATTATGTTTGGTTGAGGCTTTAAATCATGCAAAGTAAAGTGAAACATGGCTGTTTTAAAAAAAACTGTCATTGAATGTTATTTGAAGACAAAATAATGATTTTAATTATCCTGATCACATTTTCAGTACCCAATTATCACTTATTATTTATATTAACTGCTACCATTATCAGAGAAACTGTTCAGCTAAACCATGTGGAATCGCCATCTTCGCAGGTCTAAAATGGACAAGTACCGGCAATTTCACAGGGCTCACCGGGCCCTGTGCGCAGGCACTGCGCTGGGGGCTCTGTATGGATGGATGACCTGAATCCTTGCTACAGCTCAGCAGCAGAGGTCACTGACACCATTTCACAGATGAAGAGGGGGAGCAAGTCGACAAACCTGCTCAAGACCAACAACTAACAAGCAGGGTTTGCATCCCTCCTCTGCCACCTCTACGTCTCACCACAGGCAAAGGGTTGTCAGCTTTCTATCTGCAACTTCATAGTTTTGTCAGTGGCAGGATAGTTGCCAAGCAAACGCAGATGTTACCTCCAACTACTGTACCCTCTTTTTATCCCTTCATTCTGCGTATTGAGAAACTGGGAACTAATTCAGGAGATTTTGCTATATTCACTACAGAAACAGTGACTCAAAATACTTCAACTAGAAGTATAAAACTCCAGGTCAAAGTGGCTTAAGCAGTAATGACATTGCTATTTCGAGTCCAGAAGCAGGGCTGCATTCAGTGGCTTGATTATGTCATCAAAAACCTTGGTCCGTTCTCTCCTCTCTGTCCCGCACAGCATCACCTGTGACACTCACTCACGGTGAGGTGCCACCAGGGTTCAAGGCTAAGCATTTCCTTGTTCACATCCACTGGGGAGAAGCTCTCTACCATCCCTGGAGTTTGGATGGACCTACCGAGCTCCTGTGTCCACCTCCAGACCAGTGACTGTGGGCAGAAGGGAGCCATGCACTAACTGGCATAAGCCTTGACACTGAAACCAGTGACTGGCATAATGACAGGACGGCCATGACTGCCCCAACCCTGTCACCTGAAGAGGTGTGACAAAGCCTGATGCTGGGGCCCCACTGCCAACCAATTAGATTACAGTCATTAGAGATGGGACCAAGCTGGACTATCAGGGGAGGGGAGGGGAGTGTATGTACGTGTGTGTGCGCGTGTGCATGCGTGTTTTTTCTCTTCTTTCCTCCCTCCCTCCCTCCCTCTCTTCCTTCCTTCCTTCCTTCGTTTTTCTTCACAAACACCCCCAATGGAGTTCAAGGTCTCTTTCCTGAAGTCATACGGGCCGAGAAAGAGAGAGTGGAGCCCTGAATAAGTACAAGGAAGAGACAAGGGGCCGCCCAGCGTCCAGTACAGACACACAACCAATAAGTCACGGAAGAACGGCAGTGTGGTTCCTAACCCAGGCTACAACGGGCTCAGGAACTGTGTTACCCTCTGCTCTGTCTAGTGCAGTTTTGTGTCATGCAAAATAGGGGTAGTAAACTTAGAGCGCTATGAGCTGCTACAACTGTAACAGGTTACTCTGAAGAATCCTGTAAATTGCACATAAGCAGGACTCTAATGAGCACCTTCCCAGATCAAATTGGACAGTGGGGGATGGTGGTCCCTGAGTTCTGCACACTCCTAGATTGAAGTCACAGTGGCCACCTGGCACATCTGCAACGTCTCTGCTGTGCAGTAAGTCTCTGTGGCCCGGTGGAACACCCTGGCTGGGAGGGTGATGCCAGCAGGATTATAAGGTGCCCTGGCTGTGCACCTTCCCGTTCTAGCCAGGACCTCTTCTGAACCACATGGCCTCGGGGGATGAAAGGTTTTCTCTACAACTTTATCACTTAAAATGTTGTATTTGTGTCGAAGAAATATAACAACAAATATTTAATGAATGCTAACTCCCCAGTTTTCACCTTCTAAATGGTTCTATTGACTTCTGAATAAAAACGGCTTCTGAGATGTTCCATAACTAATGTCATCAGTAGAACATGTTCACAGCTGGAGGCTTACAAATCACATGGGAAATTTCATTAGCTGGGTTTAATAACCTCATAAAGAACAATAATCCTAAGCCCTGGATCTTTCATCAGTGAGTTAATGAAAAATACTATTCTTTTTAAAAGAATGATGCAGAATTTGTAGAAAATTATTATAACAATTATTCTAATATTAGTGGCTTACATTAAAACAAACCACCAAAAATGAAGCAAACAGCACATTTTAATAACTTAAGTTTTATGCCAGAAAAGAAGTCACCATTTAAAGATGAACTAGAAGAGAAAATAACTCCTAGTCCAAAAATATGTTCAGGTCATGGTGTATTTCGAAGTCAGGTATATTAATTCTTACTTTTAATTATATCTATCTGAAATTGAAAATTTGAATCTAATTAGTCTTAAATACAAACACACAAAACTCTTTGACTAAACCCCACCCACCACCCAGGCAGCATTACCCTCACTCCTGCTTCCTCTCTGCCATTCCCTCCTGAAACCTCCCTCGTTCTTAATTCCGTGGTCCATGGAAAGTCTTCTCAAACATCACTATGGTTCTCTGTTGTCCAACTCTTTTCCCCACTCCTGTTTTCTTGATCTTTGAGTTCTGACACTGTTAGACTCTCTTCTTCTCAAAGAACTATTTTCTCCTTAAAAAAAAAAGCTTACAAAGCACTTCTATTTACTGTTCTACTCAATGCCCACGGGCTCCCTTTGAGGTAGACAAAAACAGTATGTGTATCCTGTGTCACAGAATTTAAGGGACTCACCCAGAATTACAAACTAGAAACCTTCAGGAGAGGGACCTGCCTCTTGAACTTGGAGCTCCTCCAGTGTCATTTTATTCCAGCTTTAAGAACTTCCTTTTTGGTTAAGAAGGTCTGCTAGCAATAATGTCTCTGCCTTTGTCTAACCAGGAATATATTTTCCTTCATTTTTGAAGAACAGTATATCTGGATATAATTATAGAATTCTTGGAAGGCAGTCTCTTCTTTCAGAACTTTGAAAACATCTTCCTGCTTTATGAGCACTGTTTCTGACAAGCAGTGAGCTGTTAATCTTATTGTGGTTCCCTTGTACACTTTTCTTTTGCTGATTTCAAGATGTTCTCTTTGTCTTAACTTTTAACAGTTTAACTATCATGTGTCCAGACACAGATCTCTTTGGGTTTATCCTACTAGGAATACACTATATTTCTTGAATGTACAGACTTTTCCATCCAAGTTAGAAATTTTAAGATGTTATTTCTTCATATATTTTTCGGCTCCTTTCTCTCTCATATTTCCTTTAGGGACTCTTATTATGCACACACTGATATCCTTGATAATGTCCCACAGGTCTCTGAGCTTTGATCATTTTTCTTCATTCTTTGCTTCTGTTCTTGAGAATGAATAACCCTTATCTACCTTTAAGTTTGCTAAATCTTCCTGCTGCCAGCTCAGATTTGCTGCTCAACCTGCTCAGTGAAATCTATTAATTTATACTTTTTTCTTTATTACTTTCTTCTTTATACTTTAGTTGGGTTGTTTCACTTTTTTAGAAGTTCATATAGTATCCTGTTTGAGGAAAGCATCTAGGAGGTGGTTTGGAAAAAGAGGATTTATGGAGTGAAATAGCCATTCTGCCTCTAGACTTCGCAGCCCGCTGTTCTCCCCGCTCCTGACCATGAGCTGCAGTCGCCGGCCAGGCTGCCAGCCTCCTATCAGCCCTGTGACGCACCATCCAGATTGGCACACGCCAATGACTTAATCCATCCTGCTGTTGCCGTTTCTCATGATTAATAAAGGCTGTAGTCAAGGAAGTTCGGACAGCAACCAAGGACCTCAGTTCGGTCCTGAACAGGTTTTTCCAACAATTACAACTGAGTTGTACTTCAATCCCCAGTTTACTCGTGCCCCTAAATGTGTAGACAAATCGTAACCGCTTAATGTATAACCTCACGTCCTTATAGCTCCTACATTCCAAAACTCAGGACACAAGACCAGCATTATTTAATGGTAACTTTAAAAGTTACAGTAATTAAAGTTTAAAACTATTCATGCAAAATAAATAAATAAAGTTCGTATAGTTATCCCATTTTTCTGCTGTCTTCTTTTTAAATATACACATTCAAACTAATAAACTTTCAACTAAATATTGAATTAGATATATTTCCCCATTTTCCCCATTTTATATGTAATAGTTTTATTATTCTGTTCAAAATATCTGATTTTTATTACAATTTCTTTTACTCGTGGGTTCATTCCTACATGTGGGATTTTAGCAATTCTCTTTTTATTACTAATTTCCAGTTTCATTGTATTGTGGTTAAAGAAGATATTCCATGATTCTGATAATCTGAACTTTACTGAGAGTCTCTTTATATCCCAGAAAATAGTCACTTTTATAAAGGTTCCCTGCGTGCTTGAAACAAATATAGTTGGAGAATTCTTTCTATGCATCCAGTGGGCAAATTGGGTGACTGTGTTTTACAAATCCTGTATATCCTTACTGAGACTTTGATCTTTTTTTTTTTATCTATCCCTTCTTTTATTTCTTTAAACACATTAAATGTCCTTATTGCAATTGGTCTGATGATTTTTCTGATGATGAATATCTGATGATGGAAACCTGTTATTTCATTAATAATGTTTCCCAAGCTTTGTGATTTTTAATATGTGAGCTCAAGTTCTTAGAACTTTACCTGCAAAATTCTTTAAGGACTTGGCTGAATCAAAGAATTCTCCAGAAAGAATTTGCATTGTTCTCTAAATGGGGACCACCCAGATGGTTTAAATTAAGTCTTCAAAGCTGCATGTAACAGGGGGGAGAGGGGAGGGAGAGAACAGGGTTAAAGTAGGGGAAGGGTCTAGTCAAGGAACATGTATAAATGACCCATGGAACATGAACAACGGGATGGGGACTGACTGGGGGAGACGGGGTGGGCGGGGTGGTGGGAAACAACGGGGGAAAAAGTGGGACAACTGTAATAGAAAAACAACTTTTTAAAATGATGAAGAAAAAAAAAAAAGGCTGCATGGAAACCAGCCTCTGATGATTGATTCTAACAGATTTTTTCCTCCATTTTGCTCAATGACAAAGGTCAAAACGGGCTATTTTCCTGCAGTCCCCAAGGGCTGGAGGAGTGTCTTCAGTTTACCTTTATACTGTTGGTAAATACCTTGGAGAGTCCCCTATTAGGCTACTCAGCTGGGGTGCAACCTGGGTTTTGCTTCCTGTCCCCACCTCCCAAGGCCATGGAAACTGAAGGTCAAGGCTGACAAATGCCCTCAAAGCATTTCTTTGTTAACTTCTCTGGCATCCCACTTTCACTCTGCTTTTTCAATTAGGGTACAACTACTTTTTTTTCTAGCTCAGAGGAGTATTTGTGTAGATGTCACCCAGCATGACCTTCTCCTTCTGTCTGTC
Organism: Furipterus horrens; assembly: GCF_987537825.1. Taxonomy (NCBI): domain Eukaryota; kingdom Metazoa; phylum Chordata; class Mammalia; order Chiroptera; family Furipteridae; genus Furipterus; species Furipterus horrens. The sequence continues at coordinate 8,941,875 of NW_028327171.1, forward strand.
CTTAATCATTAAGACCTTAGGACATCAGGTCCTGGTCTGCATCAAACTTTTAAGGACAAAGTCTCAGGCCAGTCAACCACAGAAACAACATTTAGGTCAAACTAAAGATAACATTTTGACCTCAGTTGTGTTTTTAGCCCCAGGCCCTTGAAAACAGAACAACCCTACCAACCACATTCTCACGAAATTAGACAGAATGACGCCACTGTTGACATTAGGACTTGCTACCAATGATCAACCACTCCCAACTCCCTTAGTCACCACAATTAATAATTTTTCCCATATATAATCTGTTCCCACGCAGACCTGCAGGAAGCCAGGTTTCAGAATACTCGTTCACCTATGCCTCTGGGTTTAGCGCCATTTCCTTAAATAAACCTCTAGTTTCTTTGCTGCAAACTCCTGTTCCGTTTTATTGGGCTTTGATGCGTGCAGGCAAATAAATAGACCCCTAGAGTCCAGTAACACATGTTGGCTGTTTTCAGCATGGAGAGTTGGCCTAGGATCCATCCCATCCTTCCCTTGGCTCCCAATCCCTGGCCTGCAAGGGGGCACTGTGGGGAGAGCTGTAGGAGGCTCTGAAGTTCTCTGAACAAAAGATAATGGCTGGCTCAAAGCCAAATGGCAATGGTCAATGGTGGTCAGATTTTGGATATATCGTAAAACAGAGCTGTCAGGACTTTCCAACAGATAGGATGTGGGTTGAGAGGAAAAAAAAAAAAAAAGACAAGAATTACTCCAAGGTTTTTAAAGACGTGAGAAGTTGGAAAAAAAATGAATTGCTATCAACTGAGGTTGGGAAGGCCACAGGTAGAGCTTAGTGTGGGGGAAGATGAGGAATTTAGTCTAAACACATTGAGTTTGAAGGTCTATTAGACGTCCATGTGGAGATGTCAGTAGATAGCTGGACATATGAGTCTGGAGTTCAGGGGAGAAGCCTGAGCTGGGGATACAAATTTGGCAGAACCGACCACTGTTTCATATTACTTAGACAAACCAAATAAATGTAAGACGGTCTGCAAATGCCTAGTCGACACGTAAACATGGGTAGGAAATGCAGCACTACTGTTAAAAGAGTCATCATAACACTAGTTTGTATTAACGGTTACATGACATGGGGTCATTATCCCAATACACTCTGTCCTCATTAGCTATTTGCTGGAATTCTTTGCCAGTCCTGTGGTTTAAAAGGAATGTGAAGAATCTGGAGAACGCCTGGGAAAAAGCCAGCCACATAGCTGAATAAAGGGAAGGAAAATGATATCCAGCAAAGGTTAAAAGAAATGAGATTCTTTAGTCAGAAATGATTATTATCAGAAAAGTCCAGATGCTTGAAAGCAACTTGCCACCTTTAGGTCAGATGATATAAAAGAAAATGACCCTTCATTTTGGCATGAAAGACTCAGATTAAAAATAAAAAGGGAAACTAACACCTATTTAACACCTACTGTATGAGTACTAGGTGTGGCCCAGGCACTACTGCATTTTAATAAACATGAAGACCCTTGAGGTAAAAATCCTCACTTACACACAGATCAGAAAAGAGGGATCCTAAAAGGTTAGGTAAGTTCCAAGTAGGAGAGCAGCAATTTCAGTCTGGGTCTAATAAATCCAAAGTCCATGTTCTTTAAAATACATCGAATTTCCTAATGGAAAAACTGATCAAAGTAGAAGCTGATTACTGAGAGAATAAAATCATTTTCCCTAGATTTTCTTAAATGAGACGAGATTCTTATTTGTCTAGAATAAGCCAGTTCTCGAATTCTCTCCTAGTCCTACACAGCTACTATAGTCTAGAGTTCTGAAAGCAATCACGCCACCAGAACCAAGCATCAACAAAAGCAGACATTGTCCTGGCTGCTGTGGCTCAGTGGATTGAGCATCGGCCTACAAGCCAAGTGTCGCTGGTTCGATTCCCAGTCAGGGCACATGACTAGGTTGCACGTCAGGTCCCCAGTTGGGGGTGCATGAGAGGCAACCACACAGTGATGTTTCTCTCCCTCTCTTTCTCCTTTCCCCTCTCTCTAAAAATAAACAAATAAATAATAATTTTTTAAAAAATCTGTCTTCCAACTGTCTAAAAAAAAAAAAAGCAGACATTGTTTTTCAGGGACCTATTTTTGTTCCTATTTTCCTATTCTATAGTAAAATACAAATTCACCTTCCTGAAATACACACCAAATTCTATAACAAATTTCAATTTTTAAATCAAGGTAATTCCACACACAATTCAGGGGTCAAAGATCCTGGGCTTGATAGACTTTGTTTTTGACTGTGATAACAAATAACTCTAACCTTAAAAAAGATTTATGAGGGTTTGAGCTATGCTCACTCTGTTTAAAAGAAAAAAAAAAAGGTACTGACTTCATGGACAAGGAAGCCTGATGCCCCCGTGGCAAAAAGCTGCACCACCCCCACTGAGCATGACCGAGCTTTAAAGAGGAACAAGCTACCTGGTTGGAGAGCAGCAGGCTGGGCGAGTGTGAGGAGCCCTGTTGGGACGCTGGCTCACGGGGGAGCTGCACAAAGTACGCTGAAACTCACAACGGTTTTCCCTCAGCCCAGGCAAATTTCCAGAGCACGAGAACCAGAAGGGGTCCTCTTTTTATGAGTAGGCAACCGATGTGCAGAGGCGCTGAGGACCTCTGGCTGCAAGCTGGCTGAGGCGGAGAGGGGCATATGGTCTCAGGATGTCCTATCTCAGAAGCCAAGCCAAGCCGGACTCAGAGGCAAGTACTGCTGAGAAGTCCCCCAGACCACAGGCTCCTATCTCTGAGGTGCTTCATTAGTCATAACAAAAATGCAAATTAGACCACAGTGAGGTACTGATACAGCCCTATTAGAATGACTAAAATTGAACAGGACGACCACACCACAGACTGACAAGGAGATGCAGAGGCCAGAAAGCTAGCACACTGCTTGGGGGAGAGTAAAGTGGTACAACCGCTTTGGAAAACTGTTTGACAGCTTCACGAAAACTAACATACACCTATCACATGACCTAGGTATTCCACTCCTAGGTATCTACCCAAGAGAAATAAAAGCATATCTCCATGCAAAGAGTCATACCAACTGTACATAGCAGCTTTATTTATAACAGCCAAAACCTGGAGACAACCCAACAGTTGAATAAATAACCGATTGTGGTATGTCCACACAATAGGATACTATTTAGCACGAACAGATCTCAACATAATTCTCCCGAGTGAAAGAAGCCAGGTATAAAAGAAAACGAAATATATGAACCTATTTATGTAAAACTGTAGAAAATGGAAACCGACTGAGAGTGCAGACAGAGAGGGTGGGTGGTTGGGAGGCAGGAGCACAAGGTACCTTCGGGGGCGGGGGATATGCTCACTATCTGGATTACGGTGATGATTTTACAGGCGTAAGTGTATGTGGAAACCTATCAGCTGTTTGCCTTAACTGTGTGCAGTTCACTGCACAACAATTATACCTGAAAACACCTGTCACAAAAAATGAACATTTGCCACCACATGGAACTGAAGCTCAAACATAAAGGTTTATTTAATTAGAAAAAAATAAGTCAATTATTTTACACTCTTGAGTGAAATATGTACCTACTAAATACAGTGTTAAAAATTATAATAAACAGCCCTGGCCAGCAGGCTCAGTAGGCTAGAGTGTCATCCCATACACCAAAAGGCTGTGGGTTCGATTCCCAGTCAGGGCACATACCTACACTGGGGTTTTGATCTCCAATTGGGGCATGTACAGGAGATAAATGATTGATGTTTCTCTCTCACATCAATGTTTCGCTCTCTCTCTCTCACTCTCCCAAATCAATTAACGTATCCATAGGTGAGGATTAAACAAAATTATGATGAACAGATTGGTACAAAAATGTAGGTTAATTAGTTGTGAAGGAGAAGAGGAAAAGAGACAGTAGGGATAGCTTCTATTTCAAAGAAAACAAAAAGAATACATATACATTACATATAATTATATATATTACAGTGTGTGTGTGTGTGTATGTAAAAGCTGTAGAGTTGTAGTATCGCTCAGATTTCCTTTCCCCACATTCCTTAACACTGGGACTTTTCCTTCACCCGATAGTCACAGACAACATCTACAGTGCTGGACTATAGTCCTCAGAGGACAAAACAGGTTAACAACATCTACCAACTGTTTCGTAATTTCTCTTTGTGTCACAAAATGATACCTAAATCTAAAGCAATACTTCAGAAACAGAACTATAAATAGCTTGGCACACAAATGAATTTTCTATCATTTGAAATATTCCTTTGAAGAAATGGTAACATCATGGGACAGTTGGTCCTAATTTCTAATACATGACAACGTCCCTCAGCCACAGAGTTCAGGTATGTGAGCTGTATGGGGAGACGTGCAGGTAACTTTCCTTACCACTCAGAAGCCACCACAGCAAAGGGATGAACCCTGGGCTCTCGCTGATGTACTTCAAGCCTTTCAAATTGATGCTCACATTGTACAGGGACATCAGCATTAACCTGCAACGCAAAGAGAAGGTGGTGAAGTACTGGCCCCTCCACGCTGCACTTTACCCTAAATCCAGCTCCTGGTTAATAAGACCTGAGCATATTTAGGGGATCCTTACACACCAAATGTCCAATTCTAAAGTCTGGATGACAGGAAGGATAAGCAAAGGCATGTGAAATAATATTTGTTCCCGTCAGTCTGCAGGAAAACGGGAAACTTTAACAGCAGAGTCAATCACACCACCTCTTACAGGCTCACAGAATCAAGAGACACAAATGCAGAGAAGAAACCTCACAAACCACCCCTATGGAGTCATCTCTTTTGTTACCAACCCTGCATTTACACACACGTAACCCTCAATTCAGAAGTATGTACACTGTACTCTGAAAGTTCAATTTAGCTGTTTAAATTTAAGCTTATCTTTTCATCCAATGAACGTTACCCATGACGCCGGCGCAGCCAGGACAGGCCTCACCAGCCTGTTTAATCCCCAGCCTTCGCGATGAAGAACGCCACTCCCGTTCCTAACACCAACAAAACGGTATGCAGCCCTGGCAGGTGGCTCAGTTAGTTGGAGCATCACCCCTTACACACAAAGAGTGGGGACTTGATTCCTGGTCAGGGCCCATACTTGCAGCTGCGGGTTTGATCCTCCCCCAGCCAGGGTGCGTATAGAAGGCAACCAATCAATGTTTCTCTCTCACATCAACCTCTCTCTCTCTCTCTCTCTCTCATCGCATATTGCATATTCTTGGGTGAGGACTTGAATGAATGAATGAATGAATGAATGAATAAATACCAGGGAAAAAAAACAGTATGCAAAGTGAAATAGGATTTTATAAGCGATCTTGGGAACTGACCACAACTGGTAATATAGAAGTTAATGGAAACTGGAAAACTATAGGACTAGTTCTGACATTACTGCAAAATAGAGATCTCCAAAACTTCACACTGCAACGCAATAAAAAAGGCTACACAAATATTTTACAAACCCTTAAAAGAATGGATGGGCTTGCAAGAAATGAAGGGGAAATATCTCTGACCAAGAACTAAGTGAAAGCACAAATTCAGGGAGGTAAGCGCTGAGGATGACAGACTTCGGAAGCACAGAGCTTAAGACTTAATGGCTTCACGTAGACAGAGAGCCTCAGACCAACGCAAGACAGATTCAGACCACAGAGCCCTGCAGAAAGCAGGAAAAAGTTAACTTTCAAGCCTAGCGTTAAGTCCATGCTTTTTGTATGGCCTGAAGATCCACGAGCCAATAACTTTAACACAAAGAGACCCGGGATAGGGGCTCCTTTAGCTGCCTGGCCAAAGTAAACAAACATTCTCTTAAAGGACCCTCAACCTGGTCTGCAAAGAATTCCCACAAATACAGTACTAACAAATGTGAGTTCATAATAAAAATAAACACATGAAAAACAAGGCATTATAAGTAACAGCACAAAGGACAAATGAGAACCAGACTTTTTTTAAAATGGTCATATACTAGAGGTTTCAGTTGCAGAATAGAAAATGAGTATATTTAATAGGCATAAATAACTCAAAAAAGTTAAAAACATGATCAAAGATCTGAGAATTATAAATGACCAGGTACTTCAAAAGAGAACCTAGTTAAACTTACAAAAGTGGAAACTATAATAATCAAACTGTAAAACTCAAGGGCACCTGGCACATGGTAAAGGAGAAATGCTACACAGAAAATGGAGCCGAAGAGATGGCAGCGAACAGCAAAGCTAAGAAGGAGGAAGCCCCAGAAGGCCGACCCCAGAACAAGGGAAGCACAAAACACAGAATTGATCCAGGCCCCGGAGCTTCAAACTGCCGGCTCGAGGCTGACAGCAGGAGCCCAGTGGAGAGGACAGTTGGCACCCCCAGCAGTGGCATGTGGGGTTTGGCTGTTGACCAGCTCAAGGGAGCCAGAGCTGAGGAGTCAGGACAAGCTAACTACCTGCGAGGACAAACATCAGTTCTCTTCAGGGAAATGCAGCAGAGTCCAGAGTCCACAACGTATCTTCAACAACGTTTGGCATACAATCGGATATTTAACTAGCAAGGCCACATGGGGTGAGCAGCATAAGGCATTTGTTTGGGATGCAAATTTAAGGGGTGCTGAAATGCTCAGTAACCAAAACTGTAAAATATACTGCAATACAAAAATTTTTAAATCAAAAGTATTGCAGACAAAAAGACTCCACGATTAGCAATATATCAACATTTTAAATAAAGATGGGAGGGACAGTCACAGTGCTATGCAAAGACATAATTTTGCTTTTGGTAAAAGGAAAATCAGTGATGGCAATTGAGTCCACTGAAAAGGGACCAACTAAATAAATGACGGGACATGGATACATGCACACCAGGGGACATGTTTTCTAGTTTTCTGTTTCCCCACTAAACCTATTTTGTCAAAAGCCAACCCCATGGCTTGTTCATCTCTATGGGCCACAAGGGCTGGTACCATCCAGGACACAGTCAGTATTCAGTGTAAACACGGAAAGTGAGCGACTCCCAGAGGCAGAGAGCTGCAGCAGGGCAAACACACAGAGACAGGCTCTCCTTGCGCTTCCGCGAGCATTTTCAAAGTCAAGGCCAGGCTAGTCTACACACCACCAGCAGCAGCAGCTCAGGAGCAGCACCCAGTTCTCATTATGATCCCCAACCTCCTCTCAGGCCTCAACATGGCCAAAATTGCAATCCTTTCATATTTTTCTGACAATTTTTATACATATCTGGAATCTATGCACTATTTAATAAGTTATTAAGGGCTATTCAAATGTCATATTTGTGAGGAAAATTCAGCACCTTCACTAGAATTTTCTGAGATCTCTAATCCAATATCCCAAGAAGAGAAAACTTTCTACTTTAAGATATTTTTCTTTCCTTTTTTCAGAGAAAGGGGAAGGGAAAGAGAAAGAGAGGGAGAGAAACATCAATCGGGTTGCCTCTTGCATGCCCCCAACCGGGGACCTGGCCCACAACCCAGTGGGCGTGTGTCCTGACCAGGAATCAAACTGGTGACCTTCAGGTTCGCAGGACAGTGTTCAACCCACTGAACACCCCAGCCAGAGCGAAAAGTTTCTACTTTATTTATTTATTTATTTGTATTTTTAGAGAGAGGCGTAGGGAGAGAGAAGAGAGGGAGAGAAACATCAATGTGTGGCTGCCTCTGGTGCGCCCCCAATTGGGGACCTGGCCTGCAACCCAGGCATGTGCCCAGACTTGGAATCAAACCAGCAACCTTTTGGTTCACAGGCTGGCGCTCAATCCACTGAGCCATACCAGCCAGGGCAAAAGTTTCTACTTTAGATGACCAACACAGACAGCTAGAATTCCTTAAAATTAAATGGACTGTCTCAGCTGCTTTAATGCCACAAGAGCAGGACTGAGTCATCGCAACAGAGATCCTTTGGCCCACAGAGACAAAAATATTCTCTATCTACATCTTTATAGAAAAAGTTTGCAAACCTCTGCTTTAGAGTATGATAATAAAAGAAACCAGTCTTTTCTAGATCTTAAAAGGCAAAATTAATCTCTGGGAGATAACTGTAATATGGGGCAAATTCCAGAACACGTGTCCAGGTGAAAGTCTCCAATAATGGCATTTCATTTTAAGGTGTTAAAAATTACTCACAAATTGACAAATATCTTTAAAAGTTCATCCTTGGTCAAAATCAGCCCTCCTTAAGAAGTTAAGATAGAACAAATTGTAATTGCAATGACCATGGTGCCATGTGAGACTCCGTATGATTGCCAGGCTACAGCTCACAGAAGACTAGCAACTTCTCCAAGGTCACACAAGTCTTAGCAAACAACAAATCCAGAATGGGTTTCTCAAGCAAATGCTTCCATTCCAACATTTCTATTCCAAGCAAAAGTATTCTGTAAGTAATTGTATCAAGTATCCAATTGTCAAGTCCAAAGAAATTGGCTGTTCAACTGGCTCTTCTAGTACTGAGACACTAAATGCAAATGTCACTTCCAAAGTACCAAAGAACTGGGAGTGAGACTTCCCCTTCCAATGACAGAAAAGGCAGGCAAACCCTGCTCCCTACCATGAACTTAAGTGGAAGATCCGTTACAAGTGGATCAATAGGTTCCAAAGAACAACTTCACAGGCTCTGCAGTCTTGAGAATTTTAGAGACATCTGACATTGATCACAAAAGGACTGAAGGCAAGGCAAGAGAAAAGGGACCGGCAAACTTAAAACGCTACAACAGCACCACAAGTAACTCTCCTTCACTATAAAAGGACGCTTCCCTCGCGTGGGGACACCAGGCTGGAAGGAACAGGTTCTCCCTGAGAGAAGCCAGAAAGTCCTCCTGACAGTCTGATGGCAAGGCTGGCTCACTAAAAGTAACAGTGACTCAACCGAACTTCCTTATTCTTCTTAAAAAAAATTACAACTAACATAGAATAAACACACCCAGTACTTCAAAACACACCAACAATAAAAATAAACAAAAGGGCACAATTATGATGTTTCCCGCATCAGAAACAAAAACCACACATCAGCCATCCAAAACTGGCTAAAATCCAAAGAAGCTCAATTAGCACCATCAAGTAATTCTAAGGAACAATGAGCAATGCAATCCTCACAGAAGACTGCAGATGTTACATGACAGAGAAACAAGTGGCAGAGCAATCAGACACTTCCCAGCACATGGCAGACAGAAACCAGCAGCTACAGGCCCACGGATTTTGGAAGAGCAGTGCAGTAATTAACTACTTAACATTCTTGTTTTAGATTCTGTGTCCCCACCCCAATCAAGAAACTAAAAATCTGTGGTCAATGCCATATGTAATCAAATAGCCATAGATTAACTTTTACCTACTATGTAACATTGAAGGCACACAAGATATAAAGAACAATACATACCTCCCTAGTTAAGAAGGAAAATCTTCTCATAGTCAAATACCCTTTGTGAACGCTGCTCTGAATACCTACTCCAGGGAGGTGGAACCACTATCACCATTTGATATGTGAAACAGCCATGCATTTCTATAAAGTTTTACAAAATATATACAGAACCTGACAGGTTTGTATCTACAGCAGCATACTGAACATAATCTTCCACACCACGGTGAGATGCTTTCCATGTCAATTTCTACAGTTCTAACACATTTTCACTGATGTGTCCTAACATATTAAATGATCACAACCTATTCTTCAGCTGACAGAGGTATAGGTAAGTTCCCAGTGCAAACTATTACCAACACACCTGCTACCACGTTTCTGCACAAGCATCCTGGGGTTTGTGGGTAAAACTTTCTCCACGGATGTGGACCACCTGCCCTCAACATGAGCATATTCAACCTGAACAGGTGCTGCTCACTTGCCTCCATCACTCTCCCACCAGCAAGTGGGCAGGTGCAAGTAAGCTCTGCCTAGTCTCACATCCTCTCCGAAGCTCATTATGGTTATAATCCACATTACAACTGAGGCTGAGAATCCTTTCCATATTTATGAAGATTATAGGTGTGTTTCTTTTGTGAACTGCCTAATGAACTCTTTTGCCCTTATGTATATTAGGTTATTTGCCTTTTTCTTGTTGAAAAAGCCAAATATAGATTTTTTTTTTAATGTACATAAAATGATCAAACTAGATAGGGTGGGACCCCAAAACTGCCTTTCAGAAGAATTGAGGTTACGTTCATAGCACCAACTACTAATTTATAACTAAGTACCAGCCCAATTCAGTGGATGTTAAACATTTTATGGCTAAAAGCTCCACTGTCTGGAAAATAATATGTACTAGTTCCGAGACCCCAAGTGTTACAAATAAACGTTTTAGAAGCTTGGTGACCTTTGTTAATATCTGGAAATGCTGGCAACTCTAAATTAAGAAATTTCAACATTATCTAATATTTGTCTTCAAAATATTTAACTGTTAACCAACATCCTAGAAATATAACATCCTTAATGATAACTTTCCTATTACCTAATATAACAAGTTTTGATTAGAAACAATTCAGAAGATTTCTTTCAATTGGCATTAAGCCACTCCTGTGAAGAAGGTATCAGGCAACCCAAATGCATGGTAACACATGTATGACTTTAACAACAAACAAGGTATGATTATAACCCAGAAAGTTATTTGCATCTCCTTTGCTCATTTAGTAACATTTACTAAGCACCAGAATCAACAAAATAATCCTCCTAGAACCAGTAAGATTACAGTAAGGTTTCAGGATACAAGGTTAATACATAAAAGTCAATGTTGTCCTATATACCAATAATGTACAAGTGGAATTTGAAATTAAAACCACAATACCATTTACATTAGCATCCCCAAAGTGAAATACTTCGATATATATCTAACAAAACATATAAGACCTGTATTAGAAAAACTACAAAATTCTGATTAATGAAGTCAAAGAACTAAGTAAATAAAAAGATATTCCATGTTCATGGCTAGGAAGACACAATACCATCAAGATATCAGTTCTTCCTGATTTGATTTACAGATTCAATATAATCCCAATCAAAATTCTAGTAAATTATTTTATGGATATTGACAAAATGATTCTAAAATGTATATAGAGGCAAAAGACCCAGCATAGCTAATACAACCCTGGAGGAGAGGAACAAAGTTGGAGGACTGACACTATACAACATCAAGACTTACTCTAAAGCTACAGTAATCAAGACAGTGTGGCGCTGGCCAAAGAACAGACAGTAAGTCAACAGAACAGGATGGAGAGCCTAAAAACAGGCCCACCTGAGTACCTGACAAAGGAGCAAAGGCGATACAATGAAGCACATGGTGCAGGGACAAATGAACATCCACATGGAAAACAATGAACCTAGATACAGACCTCACACATTTCAGAGAAATTAACTCAACACAGATGACAGGCCTAAATGTAAAGTGTGAAACTATAAAACTAGACGACAGACAGCAGGGGATAAAACCTCAGACATGATGACGCCTTTTTCAGATACAACACCAAAGTCAAAAGCCATGACAAATTTCTTGATAAGCTCGACTTCATTAAAATTAAAAACTTCTGCTCTGTAAAAGAAGAATGTCAAGAGAAAGAAGATAACCCACAGACTGAGAGAAAATATTTGCATATGATGTATGTATCTAATAAAGGACTCTTATCCAAAATACACAAAGAACTCATCTATTTATTTGTTTATTTATTTATTTATTTGTTGTTTTTCTATTACAGTTGACCAAAGAACTCTTAAAAGTCAACAGTAAGGAAAAACACACACACACAATTAAAAAATGAGTCAAAGACCTTAACAGACACTTCACCAAAGAAGATACAGATGGTTAATAAGCTTAAAAAGACACTCCAATCCTATAGGATCAGGAAAACGCAAATTAAAACATGACACCACTGCACACCTATCAGAACGGCCTCAATCCCGAACACCGATGACGCCCATTGCTGGTGGGGACAAGGAGCAACGGGAACTCTCGGTCACTGCTGGTAGGAATGCAACATGGTGCAGCCACTCGGGAAGAAAGTGTGGCGGTTTCTTACAGAACTAAACATACTCTCACCATATGACCCAGCAGTCATGCTGCTTGGTATTTACCCAAAGGAGCTGAAAACTTGTGTCCACACAAAAACCTATGCACAGCGTTTATAGCAGCTTTATCCATAACTGCCCAAACCTGGAAGAGGTCCTTCAGTGGGTGAATGAAGTAACTGGGCACATCCAGACAACGGCATGTTATTCAATGCTAACAAGAAATTATCCGTATTAAGCCATGAAAAACTACATGGAAACCTTAAGTGCATATTACTTAGTGAAAGAAGCCAAGCTGAGAAGGCTTCCAACTATATGGCATTCTGGAAAAGGCAAAACTATGGCATAAGTGGGGGTAGGAGTATAGGGGAAATCTCTGATATCTTCCTCTCAATTTTGTTGTGAAACTAAAACTGCTCAAAAAAACAAACACCTAAGTCTCTTATTTTTTTTTTTTTTTAAATCTCATCTCTGGGTCTGAGGCACCCAAGCTGCCGAAATGAGTAGCCTTTGCTTATGGAGGCTGCAAAGAAAGCAAAATCCCCAGGAAAGAGGCAAATTACAGTCAAGGAATGAAGAGGCCAGAAAGAAAAGCAAGCTTAGAGTATAAGAAAGGTCCTGGTTCCAGTGGACTCAAGGTTAGCGTCAGCAGGGAAGAAGAAAGCGAACACATGGCATGCCTACCAGAAGGCAGCCCAAGATTAGGAAGTGAGAAGACCCGCTTCGGTCTGGCGCATACTGAGCCCCACGTGGGCCTGAGACTAACTGTACGTGCGCTCTGCCCAGTGGTCAGGTGGAAGGCTACCAATAGAGTGAGCAGCCTTCTCTGAAGGCAGTTCTCCTCATCTTCAACACGATGGACAAGGGCCCGTTAGGACACACGAGCTCCCTGTACCGGGACCAGAGAAGCAGCCCAGGCACCACACAAAGCTTTGCCTTGGAAATGGGAGGAGGGGGTTAGCTGGACCCATAAATACTGACATTGTACACACCCAGAAGGAAAAGAGACAATGGCTTAGTATCCAGAACACATAAGGAACAAGAGCAAATCATCAAAAATTAAATAAAATAAAATAACTCAATAGCAAATGCGCAATAGACACGAACAGGTAAATCAAATGTTTTGAACATGAGAAAAAGGTCTCGGCCTCACTGGTAATCTAGTGTGAAGACACACAGGCAGATAGATATCGACAGACAGCACCAAGTTCTTTATGAGAACAAATCAATAATGCCATGTGGAGGGTGTGGGAAGCACAGAACACTGACGGCGAAGTGTGTGCTTCAGTGACTAACTTGGCAAAATCTTATAAAACTGAAAATATGCGTGACCCGCTTCTCCAATATTCCGCTTCTGCAAAAACTGCTAGAAGAAATCTCACCCAGGTTAGCAGGAGATATCTCTCAAAGCTGTTCACTTATGATTGTAGAGTAAAACCTGAAAATAACCTGAACTTCCATCAGCCAGGGAAAAGATAGCCCAATGTCCCATCTTCTTTGATGACAGATATTTAACAAGAACTAACTAAATCCATAAACAACTTACAAAGTCTATACAAAACTATATAATTCACATTATACTGTTATGTGTATTGCTCGCGCACACATATCTGTTAGTACAAACACCAAAATGGACTAAAGCCTCTGGTTCAGGTAAGATGGAGTCAACACACCCACCCACTGGCTTCCACTGAATGCAGCCTGAAATGCTGAACGGAATGTATGGAACAGCCACGAGAGGCCCCGGAAAGTAAACTGCAGCAGGCGGACTGGGAAGAAGACCAGCAGTGGAAGAGCCACCAAACCGGTGGTGAGCTGGCCACTCGGCCCCCACCTCCGGAGCGCACTGAGCCACACAGGGAAGGGTGCCAGGAAGACTCGGGCTCAGACTTGAGGAGTTCGGCCTGGGTGCAGAAACGTGACACAGCAGGGCACACAAAAGCCCAGCATTCCAGATGGATGACTGAAAAGGGGAGCCCTGGGAAACCAGCAAGGACCAGGGACACTGTGGAGAGTTAAAGCTCAGGAAAGTGACCCCTCCAGGTTGTTTTTAACTCCTGGCTCGGCCCAAGCTACGCGAGCACTGATCTGATCATGAACAGCAAATCCAGCATTCTGAGAAGGAAAACATCCACTGTTACTCAGGGCTGACACTGGCCCCAGGGGGCGCACCTGAGGGGCAGGCCCAAGAACGCTGCAAAGGCTTTTTGATGACGGAGCTGAGCTGAGACCACGACACAGGGAAGGCTGGTCAGAATTTGCAACCTGAACCCAACCAGGCTGCCTGCCCGCTAAAACAAAACATCAACATTTTCCATAGGATTTAAATAAGACCCAGGTTCTCAAAACATAATATTCAAATGTCCAGGATGCAGCCCAAAGTCACTCAGCATACGAAGAAACAGGGAAAATACCAACTCAAAGGGGAAAGACAACCAAGAGACACCAAGGCCAAGCTGACACAGATTTTGGAAATATCTGAGAAATACTTTAAAGAGGCTGTTATGAGAAATGCTCCAAGAAGAAAAGGGAACACTCAAAATCAATGGTACACAGCATCCTACAATGGCCCACGATTTGCCGCCCTAGGTCCTGGGACTGAGCACAGAATAGCACACCCTGGGAAGTTACATGGCAGAGAAATGGCAGATATAATTAAGTTACTAACGAGCTGACTGAGTTAATCAAAGGGAGTCTATCCAGTTATGCCTAATCTAAACCCATCAAAATCTAAGCCCAGCAAAAGCCTAAAGGTTCCAGGAAGGATTCAGTGAGCTACTGTGGTTGAAGATAAGGAGAGGTCATGTGGTAAGGAATCCAGTCATCCCTGGAAGTTGCAAGTGCCCCCACCTGACAGCCAGCAAGGAAACAAGGACCTCAGTCCTACAAAGGCAAAGAACTGGATTCCTCCGTACCGTGGATGCACCTGGACGCATTCTCCCCTAGAGCCTCTGGAAAATAAGCCTGACCCTGGACCATGCCTTGATTTTGGCCCTGTGAGACCCCAGATGGAGAACCCAGTTAAACCCACTCAGGTTTCTGACCTACAGAACTGTGAGCTAGGTATTATTTTAGCCACTAAGTTGGTGGTAATTTGTTACACAACAGTAGTAAGTGGACAGTGAAGGGCTGCCACAACAAATACCTATTTAAGTTCATTTTGAGGTCATTCATATAATCCTTAAGTATCATGTACGGCATTTGAGATTTATTCATTGCTCTAAGGTGAGAACATTCCTTTTGTTTATATTATTTTTCTAAAATAGTACTCAATAGGCTACATCCCTGAATTCTCCAGGTAATTTGTTTTTTCCATTTCTTTTAGGACTTGCTAAATTGCGTTTTCCTGAAAAAGAGGTCCAATCACTAAATTCTGACTGATTTGTAAATACACATTAACTCTTTAACACTGTCCACCGTACACTTTGAGTTTGGTGCACTGTCCTGGCTTCAAGTCCCCCAGAAGCTGTAGTATGGTGTCCAAGAGCACGCGGCTGGAGTTAACCAGGAATTCACGACCACACGCGATGGCAGCAACATCTGCAACGGAGAGAGAAAAACAAGTTTAAAATCTCTCTAACTTCAGACTCTAGAAGTTTGTCCACGATGAGTACTTGGTGCTGTTTTTCTCCTAGAAGACCTACTGAAAACAGAGTAGCCAGCGAGGTGTAGAAAAGCGGCGCTGCCCACAGAGCTGACGGCCCAGAAAGAACCGACAACCACAACAGTTACTCAGACAGTGAGTGATGTGCTTTGTGATGAGCAAACACCTGGGCAGGGAAACAGAGCACTGGAATCTACACACGTCTGCAGCCAACCATGGGACAGCAAGTGGACGCCATGTTGCAGAACCCTGGAGGGACCGCTGTGGGCCGTCTGGGTCCACACGGAAATGGGACTGAGTACTCTATCTGGGACCAAGGACACTGAAGTCTTCTTTCAATCCTGGGAGTGAAATCCTAATGACTTTGAACCACAATGCCAAACCCAACTCATGAGGCCAAAAAGAGGATAAAAAGTAATTCTGAAAAAAAGCTTTTTTTCCTCTAATTTTTACATCCTATTGTGGGTTAGCAACTATCGGATTTCTTCATGCCCAAGGCCCTCCAGAGACCATCGCTTCCAATGGCCACTGCTGCAGGTGGCACTGGCTCTGCTACATTCCTGAACACCTGTGCGGACACATCAAACACTCAAGTACGTTTACGTGTGTGTTGGTAAGATTTTTCTCAGCTGAATCGAACACATGACTCAAAGGGAGCCAAGCCCCTAACGGAAGCGAGCGGCCACGGTGGCAGAGAGCAGGGCAGCAGCATCCTTGTTGCCCCGACTGAACGGAAATGCTTCCGGTCATCACAGCCAAGTGTGGGGCCTCAGGTAGGATTCCGGTAGCTACCTTACTAATTCAAGGTCATTTTCTTGTATTTTCATTTTGCTCAGAATTATCAAGAATTGAGGATGAATTTTATGGCTTGCTTGTCCTTTAACTGTGTTCTGTTGGCAAAATATAGTTTCGTCATGCTACCAGATCACCTTCATGGATTCAGGTCCTGGACATTCCTATTTATTTTTGTTTCCTGCACTGAGAAGAATCACAAGAGGTGTGAAGTTTCCTAAATCTAACCATTTTTTCCCATTTCTCCTTGTCTTTCCAGCAATTTTTGCCTCATAAATTGGTGCTGTGTTATCCGGTATATAATTCATGATAGCTATAACTTTATAAAAGACAGGACCCTTTACTAACAGGACACTTCTTTGTTCAATGAATTTGAATCTGACAACTATATTTTCTAGCCTATGATACACTCTATTTTTTCTAGAGAACTGTTAGGAGGGGAAATGAAGCTCTGAGCATTTGGCATCATAAGCTATAAACAGTCATCTTAAAATCATTTTTCAGGGAAAAAACATTCTTCACGTAACTACAGTTGACCACCTTCTGGAAGCCCACAGGAAGGCATATGTCCTGGCTGTGAACTTTGGTAGCTGGTTGGCAAAAATTACTTCCCACTGAACTATGCCTCTGACGGGGAACCCTGGCTGTCCCTGACCTACGACTAAGGTGTAACTAGCAGAACACAGTGGAACGGGCACCTTACTCTTAAACATGCTGAACCACACAAGCCAGGGCTGGGGGAGACCCCAGCCATCAGCTGAGGTCTAGGACTCTCTTCTCAGAAGACGGAATCAATGGTCACGGATGCAAGAACACAGGGCTGGTCAGTGGCGGAAGCAAAGCTGGACACTGGGCCTCCCTCCATGCCCATCCCGTCTTCTTTCTCACGCACCACACAGCTTCCCTGTGTTAGTGGGAGTGTGTGGAGAAAGGGAACAGGAAGCAGAAATATCGGGGGGCTAGGAGACGTGATGGTCACTGACATGAGGATACTCCATTGACTTCGTGGAACAATTATGTCCATGAAAGATAAGTTGCATCCAGTCCTGCCCATAAATTATCAACAGTCAAAAAGGAGTTCTGATTCTGCAATCATTATTTAATATTGTTCGAATGAATAAACCTAGAATAAAGAGGCAAGGAGTATAATTATGACTTTTGAGTAACCAAAAAAAGAAGAAAAAGCAGTTAGAAAAATAAGTTTTACACTTGCAAGGAAAGCAAGTTCCCCTTCACAGGACTGTGATAACAATTTGCCATCTTCTTTACCCTCTTCATTTGTCCCCTTACACTAGTTACTGAAACCAGTCACACTCCCTCTGTTGGACAGCAGCTTCGTTTACAATATGTTATCCCCTGCCATAGTTCAGCAGAATATTTACAACAGTGTGTAAGGCCATCAGAGCAGGTACTAGTGTTCCACTTCGCAGATGAGGAACAGAAAACCCAGGTAACTTACAGCCTGGGAAGTGGACTCGCGGTGCCTGAAAATCCAGACCCTTTCCCTACACTAACCTATTACTAAGGACGGAGACTACGGGCGAGTGAGAAGTCTTGCAACGTCAATGTTTAAACAAACCCCTGACTTTCAGTTTTTGCTTTAGTATCCAGTAAACAGGAAAGAGCTACACCTCAACTCTTTAAAAGGTGGGGGCAGTAATTTGCAAAATAACAACTTTTCTTGAACACATCTGATAGCTAAGGTCAGAGATCAACCAACTAACACAAGACATAAGAAAAGGCAGAAGCTCCAAGAGGAGACAGGAGGCGGGCACTTGCTTACTGGGGGCAGACGCTGGATGCCAGACAAGCCAGGAAGAGAACTCCAGCTACAAGTTGTAACCCAGCGCCAGAGCAGCAGCTGCCTTGGGCTGATGGTAGAGAGTGGGTGACTGCATAGGGAAGGGGTGGGAGATACTCGGGAGATCTGGGGACGTAACGGAACTATCCCACATCCTAACCACTGGTTACACGACAACAGGCATTTGTCAAAACCTCGGAATTGTACAAAAGGTGAGGAAAAAACTGTAAAGGATGAATTTACTGTCTGGAACTTTTTAAAAAGAATCCTTGTTTTAGAAGGCAGAGGACAGCTATGTGACAGCTAACCAAGGTCTCCGCTGTCCTGGCTACTCCCCAAGGGACAGTGTCTCAGTATTGGAGATGCACAAGCTCCCAAGGCCTCTGCACAACGGCACTTTAGTAAAACCGCCGTACTATGTAATACTCCCAGTAAAACTCATCAGCATGGAAGTAAAAATTGGACACATAAGTGTCTGCTTCCCAACTCTGTGAGCGCTCCTGTGTGAGCCACTCCACGCAGAGGAAAACAAAGCCAAGTTAGCTTGTACGCTGGGCACCAGGCTGGCTCTACGCACTGGCCCGCTGCCTCGCCACTACACACCAGCTGGCAACTCAAGCAGCTCAAATTCACAGCTCAGCAGAATGACAAGTCACATATGTCAGAGACTTTTGGTGCCATTTGCAAATGCCCACTGTTATAAGTGTTTTTTAAGGTACACCAACGCAAGCCTCCCGCGGCCAAAGACGCGAGGACAGGAGCGCGTGGGGCCTGCCGCCCTGCAGCAGGTTAGGTGCTGGGTAAGCCGGGACTGGCCTGGGAACCACGACTCCCAGCGCCTCCCCAGAAGGAGCACAAGGAAATATGAAGGGACAGTGTGTACCCAGGACCCGCCCCATCAGTATGTCAGTAGGTAAAGGATAATGCCGAGAGGAAAGATAAGACGTCCCCTCTCTTCAGTGGCAAAGAATCACCCCAACATGCACAGCAGAGACAGAAGAGCCATGGAAAGACTAAGTCCCAGCAACTTACCTATTCCGCTGACTTCGGAACAAAGAGCATCAGCCCTCACTAGCATAGGCCCCTCCTGCTGCACCCAGAGATCAGCTATTTATCTGGGTATATTCTTCACAGCAGCTTTGCCACAGAGTTCTATCATAATCGGAACTATGAGTCCTGGGAGAATTTTACTAAAGAGACAATTTGGGTTTTGGAACTCCTTAATTACTGAGCCACACACAGCACAGCTTAGCTTCACACAGGCTTTTACTTGACTAGACGTCAGGAAAGCGACCATGACTCCAAACAACGGGCAGCTCGACGCACGGCTCTGCTCTGACTTTCGCAGCCGCACCACCCGCACACGCCACCTGCCCCCGGGCTGCCGAAGGCCAGTCGTGCTCGCTCCGCAAGGCCACACTGCCAGCACGACCTGCACGACGGGCCGCAGCTCACATGCCTGGCACCCGCCCCCGGTCCACGCACCCGGCGTCTCTAGGGTAAGAACCACATGGCACCTGAAAAAGTCCTTGAGAGATGTTTATGCTCACGTCCCTGACTGTCATCACTGCTCTAGGACACACTTGTCACAGTTATATGCTTCAAAGAATTACTTACTTGTTACAATTCCAGCCAAAGCAAACACAAACTGATTTTCATCAGAATCAAGCTCCTTGACATCCCCATCCAGTGACTTCACAAAACTCTCCATTGTCTGACCAGTGATGTTGAAAAACTTCAAAGCTTTATCCTAAAAGTCCAGAAATGAGAATATCATACCCTTTCACAAACAGCAGTATGAAAACATTTTAAGAAAGACTCTGGTGTTAATTATAGAAGCAATATTTAAAAATCTATTCCTCATTAAAAGTTTCTCTTGAAAAGATGAGGAAAACAAGGTTTTACCTTACTAGACTCTAATAGAATTATTAGTAAAAAAATTACACTGAAGACTAATTCAAAGAGTAAAAATACATATATAATGGGAGCCCTGGCCAGGTGACTCCGTTGGCTGGAGCACCATTCGGCGCACCAAAGGGCTACAAGTTCAATCCCCAGTCGCAGTGCATACATGAGGCACCAACTGATGTTTCTTGCTCATATTAATGTTTGTTTCTCTCTCTCCCCCGCCCACTCTTGCTCTCTCTAAAATCAATAAACATATCCTTGGGTGAGGATTAAATACACACACACACACACACACACACACACACACACACATACAGGAAACAGCTCGAAATTCACACAATGATGGAACTACTGGGATGAATTCACCCAAAAATGTACTGGAAAACTATGTCCACTGTTTGTTCCAGGCATGAAACCAGAGGTTTTCAAACCTTTGGGAAAACTGCTTTTCAAATAAAATCTTAACTGAAATCTCAACATGTGGAAGAGATAAGACAGTGAACAGGCTTATCCAGCAGTGTGTGACTAGGCAAAAAGCACTCCACGTTTGCAGAGCCTCTGCAGCACTTCTCTGAGGAACTGTTTGGAAACCAGGGCAGCAGGGAGCTTCAGGGATGACACACAGGTGCCAGGGCCGGACTGTGGTCACGCTACAACTCCGGGACCCAGCTACCCCACTGAGCAGTACACTTCCAGACGGGTGAATTTACGCTGTGTAGATTACAGCTCGATAAAGCTCAATAAACTTTAAAAATAGATTCAGTCTCTCCCCTGAAAGTCAACTGTAATTTTTATACATGATGTGTAGTTTATCACCAGCCTCTGGCCAAATATCCACTCCTGACCTTCACCCCCGTTCGTGACACCCCGTTCTCCCAGATTCACACCTCAGTCTTCCTCGGTTCCTTCCGTTCCGTCAGCTGGAGTGCACGCTGTCACCCCACCGGCCTCGCTCACAGAGCTCAGCTCACCCCAGCCTGAGCCACTGGAACCCCAGCTCGCCCTTCTGTCCAGCCGGCAGACCCCGCCCCCTACCTCTAATCACTCTCCCTCAGGTCAGCCTTCCCAGCTTCTCCTCTCGTCCCATCTACTTCTACTCAACCTCCAGGAATCCCGTGCTCCCACCTCCTAGGCTGCGTCACCAGCCTGCAGTGACCATCTTCCAAAATCACACTCCGCCTGACCTTGAGAGCCTGTTCTCCCCATGCTCTCACCACACAGCCCTCCAGTCTGTGTCAACTCACTCACTCCCTGTCCCTAAACAAACTTCAGACTTCGCCCTGTGCCTTCGATGTGCTGTTTCTCTACTCATGGGCCACCCTCCTCATTCTACGCCATCACTGCCTATTCAGGTTCATCAAGGTCCATCTCAACTCTCTCTCCTCCTCTGTTGGTGTGTGTGTGTGTGTGTGCATGCACGCTATTAACGTGTATGTTAAATCACATATAACATTCAATCAATTAGACATTGCATTACCCAATGGATAACACATGTAAAAGCACTTTACACTTTGTTAAACGTATACAAATGCCAAGGAATAATACTAAAGTGGTACTATCACCACAAATGCCATACAGCTTCTGGGATCTTACTGCATTCACTTTTACATACCCCCAGAGCATCAGGTTATGGTGGACCCCACAGAGCCGACATCCCAAAATTATCTGATGAGTGAACAAAAGAAATGGATGCAGCCCGTGAGCCCTAGCAGACACGCTGTATCCTGCCATTCACATAAACTCTAATCAACAACGTCCAGCCGGTTGTGCTTACTCCTCCCAGAATGGCTTTGACGGTCTCCTCGCTGCTGGAAGCGCCCCAGAGCAGGGTGCAGGCTGTCGCCCCCATCTCCGTGCAATACTCTGCCTGCTGCAGAAGTTGCTGCTTTGTTTCATTCAGCTGCTGGCGAAGAGCCAGTTTCTCCTGAAATCAAAACAAGATCAGAAAAATGAAGAGCATTCAACTTCAAAATAGCTCATGTTTTCTCTCTCAATGACATTTTAAAGAAAAGGAGTACACGCAAAACTACGGAAAATAGTTGGCAAACGAAAACTAGTCCTTAGAAAGCCATAGTCTATATTTTAGAAATCAACTTCAGAGGCAAAATTAACACTTTTGAACATCCTACTGCATTAGTTTGTCTATAGACATGTACTGCCGAAGTCGAGAAGCTGTTCACCCGGGGGAGAAAAGGCAGCAGCAGGGCCACAGGTTCATCTTCGAGTCACACGAGAACATTAGGCATCCCAGGTCCCACGTGGCTATCCCCAGGAGCAGCACCAGCTGGGACACTGGAACGACGTGACAACCTCACGCAGCAGTCCACACACACAGCAACATTGTAACAAAGGAGCCTGCTGCCTCCGAACGGCTCCCTCCATTGTAAGAATGCTACAGGGCACAGCCGAGGTCACACAGGAAAGACGGGGTGAAGGACGGCAGGGAGCGCAAAGGAAGGGCCTCCCAGGCGGGCGCTGACACAGCGAGGTAAGTGCCAGCGTCTCAGGAAGATGGAGGCTAGGACTGATTTCTCACTGTCCCACCAGCAGCCTCTGAGGAAACCCACCTGGCAAGTCTGAGTGGGGTTCTTACCCAGGAGAGACACGGTGACCTGTCCTCCTGGTGTACCTCTGACCACCAAGCCCTCCTCAAGGCGCACCTCTAGGTGGGTCTTAGGCGATATGGGAATTCCTGCCCTCCCCATCCACCACCGCCAGTTTCACTGTTCCTTGTTACCTGCAGTTCCCTTAGAAGGTGATAGTATTTCCTTAATAAGAGATAAACTTAAAAATATAAAAACATAAATTAACTTATTCCAAAGTATGATGGGCTCAACAGCCCACAAAGTTAAAGTGTATTAGATGTTCCAGGTTCTTCATTTAGAGAAGGAGAGTACAGGACAACGTCAAGGGGCTTTTCGTCTTGGGGAGAAAAGAGAGCAGTGGGGACAAATCAAACTTTGTTGACCTCATAACTTGGCCTCAGGTGGCCCATTCATATCTACCTGGGGAGGCTGCGTTTGCTATGTGGAGCTTCATACACATCCCACATACAGGAAGGGCAAAACGAGGCTTACAGCTGTGAGTACGCGAAACACAGAGTTGATAAAGCTATGGTAATAATCACAGCCTGCATGTCTTTTTCCATACGAAGAACTATAAACCTACCTTTGCCCACCGCTATGTGTTCACACTTATTTTAGGAGAACAGTGGTCACTGAACCAATGACACACGCTAAAAATGCATTATGTGATTTTTCAACTCTGGGTTCTTAAGGTCTGACTTCATCATAACAGCAATCTGGATTCCTAGGTTCATCCTTTAGGCGTCTATCGCGGAAGCCACTCAGGTCATGGTGACATACGCAAAAAACTGGATCCCAGCACTTCCTTTAAGATTTCTAGCTTTTAGGAGGGTTGTGGGCTGGGTGAAAAAAGGTGAAGGGATTAAGAAATAAACACCTTATAGACATAGAAAACATTATGGGGAAGGGAAAGGGCGTGGGAGGGCAGAAGAGGGTCAAGGGGAGGTAGATAGTGATGGAAGGAGGACTGACTTGGGGTGGTGAACACACAAATCAATATACAGATGGTGTGTTAGAGAATTGTACACCTGAAACCTACACAATTTTATTAACCTATGTCACCCCAATAAGTTCAATAAAAAGGGATAAATAAATAAATGGAAATTTAAGAAAAGAGTTCTAGCTTTTCTCACAATTGAAGCAGTCTGTTAGTCTGGTGATGGTGATTTTTCTGCAAGGTCACATAAGAACTGCTGAAAGTGACCAGGCAGGGCTGCCTTCACTATGGTCCCATTTGGTGGTTACAGGCAGATATGCCCTGACCTCCAGCTGCACCCATAGTATAGTAATATTAAAAAAAAAAAAAAATCATCAAAGAAAACAATTCCATTCACAATATCAAAAATAAAACAGGGCCCTGACTGGTAAGGCTCAGATGATTGGGCATCATCCCACAAAGCCAAAGGTCGCCAGTTTGATTCCCAGTCAGGGCACCTGCCTGGGTTGTGGGTTCGGTCCCAGTGGGGGTGTGTACAAGAGCCAACAGATTGATATTTCTCTCTCACATCAATGTTTCTCTTCCTCTAGCTCTTTCTCCCTTTCCTTCTCTCTAAAAATAAATAAATAAAATCTTTAAAAACAAAAGAGTAAACGTAAGAAAGGTAGCTCATGAGCTGTTCAATAAAAACTACAAAGCATTACTGAGAAAAAATAAAGATTTAAATACAGGCCGACCTCACTTTATCGCACTTGCTTTACTGCACTCAGATATGCGTTTGTTTGCTTGTTTACCAGTTGAAGGTTTGTGGCAACCCAGTGTCAAGCCAAGTCTATTGCTGCCATTTTTCCCAGCTTCGCTCACTTCATGTCCCTATGTCACATTCTGGTAATGCTCACAATATTTCAAACTTTTTCATTATTATTATATTTGTTATGCTGACCTGTGGTCAGTGATCTTTGATGTTACTCTTGTAATTATTTCGGGGAGCAACAAACGGCATTTGCACGCATTTAAGATGGTAAACTTAACAAACATTGTGCGTGTTCTGACTGCTCTACGGACCAGCCATTCCCCTGGCTCTCTCTCCCTGAAACACAGTACTGCTGAAATGAGGCCAATTTATTACCCTACAATGGCTCTAAGTGTTCAAGTGAAAGGAAGAGTCACACATCTCTCACTTTAAATCAAAAGCTAGAAACAACTAAGCTTAGGTGAGGAAGGCATACTGAGAGCTAATACGGGCCGAAAGCTAGGCCTGCTGCCCGTTAGCCATGTTGTGAACGCAAAGGAAAAGTTCCCGATGGCAATGAAAGGAGCTACTCCAGGGGGCACATGAATGAGGAGAAAGTGACACAGCCTTTATTGCTGGTCTGAAGGAAGTTTTTGGTGGTCTGGACAGAAGATCAAACCAGCCACAACACTCCCTTAGGCCAAACCCTAATCCAGAGTCAGGCCCTACCTCTCTTCAACCCTACGAAGGCTGAGAGAAGTGAGGAAGCTACAGAAGAAAAGTCTGAAGCTGGTGGAGGTTGGTTCGCGAGGTTTACAGAAAGAAGCCATCTCCGTAACACACAAGTGCAAGGTGAGACAGCAAATGCGGTTGTAGCAGCTGCAGCAAGGTATCGGAAATATCTAGCTAAGGTCATTAATGACGGTGGCTACACTAAATAACAGATTTTCAATGTAGATGGAACAGCCCTATGTTGGAAGACGATGCCATCTGGGGCTTTCCTAGCTGGAGAAGGGAAGTCAGTGCTTGGCTTCAAAGCTTCAAAGGACAGGCTGACTCTCTTCATAGGGGCTAATGTAGCTGGTGACTTTTAAGTTACAGCCGATGCTCATTTACCATCTAGGAAATCCTAGGGCCCTTAAGAATATGCAAACTCTACTCTGCTGATGTTTTATGAATGGGACAATAAAGGCTGGATGACAGCACATCTATTTACAATCATGGTTCATTTAATATTTTAAGCTCACTGTTGAGACTTACTGTTCAGAAACAAATTTCTTTCACTTGATCTTAGCCAAAAGGCCGAGACGCGATGAAACAAATTTCTTTCAAAATACTACTGCTCATTGACAGCACACTTGGTCACTTAAGAGCGCTGGTGGGGATGTGCAATGAGATTAATATTGTTTTCATGTCTGCTAACACAGTATCCATTCTGTAGCCCATGGGCCAAGGAGTAATTTAGACTTCCAAATCTTAGGATTTAAGAAATACATTTCATAAAGCTCTAGATGCCATTGATAGTGAATCCTCTGATGGATCTGGGAAAAGTACATTGAAAACTTTCTGGAAAGGATTCACCATTCTAGATGCCATTAAGAACATGTGTGATGCATAGGAAGAGGTCAAAATATCAATAGTAATGGGAATTTGGAAATTGATTCCAGCCCTCATGGATGACTTTGAGGGGTTCAAGGCTTCAGTGGAGGAAGTAACTGCATATGTGGTGAAAATAGCAAGAGAACTAGAATTAGATCCTGAAGATAGGACTGAGTTGCTGTAATCTGATGATTACACTTTAACAAATGAGGATTTGCTTCTTAAAGATGAGCAAAGACAGTGGTTTCTTGAAATGTAATCTATTCCTAATGAAGATGCTGTGAAAATGGTTGAAATGTCAGCAAAGGGTTTAGAATATTACATAAACTTAGTTGATAAGGCATCAGCAGAGTTTGAGAGAACTGACTTCGATTTTGAAAAAAGTTCTACTGTAGATAAAATGCTATCAAAGAGCATCACATGCTATAGTGAAATCATTTGTGAAAGGGTCAATCAATGCAGCAAACATCATTGTTGTCTTAATTTAAGAAACTGTCACAACCACCACCCTGATCAGTGAACAGCCATCAATATGGAGGCAAGATGCTCCACCAGTAAAAAGACTGCACCTCACCAAAGGCTCAGATGATGGTGACATTTTTTAGCAATAAAATATTTTGAGTAAAGGTACATACATTTTTAGAGGTAATGCTCCTTATTGCACACTTAAAGAGATTATAGTATAATATAAAAACAACCTTCCATATGCACTAGGAAACCAAAAACAAATTGTGTGACCGGCTTTATTACAGTGGTCTGGAATGGAACCCACAGTATCTCCAAGGTAAGCCTGTGTAAATGGAAAGACACACCATGTGCATGGGCTGGAAGACTCGAGACTAGTAAATTGGTAATTCTTCCCAAATTGATTCACAGATACAACACACTCCCTATCAAAATTTCAGTAGGCTTTTTTTGTACAAAGTAATAATCTGACTCCAAAATTGATGTGAAAATGCAAAGTAAATCTGAAAAACTGTTAGAGGACCAACACTGATTTCGAAAACAAAAATTTACCATAAAGCTATAAAAATCAAACCAGTGTGGCACTGGAATAAGAATGGACACACAGTAGTTCAGTGAAACCCTGACATTATGGGAATCAATTTTAACATAGGTGCCAAGGCAATTCAATGGAAAAATTTTTGTCTTTTCAAAACATGATGCTAAAACAACTAGATATTTGTATGTGAAAAAAATGAACTCAACATAAATCATAGACCTAAACATAAAATTTCTAGAAGAAAACCTCTGTGACCTTGGGATTAGGCAAATATTTCTTAGCTATCACAACAAAATCATGATTAATTAAAAAAATAGTAAATCGAACATGAAAATTTTAAACTTCTACTCTTCAAAAGACAACTTTAAGAAAGTTAAGGCAGCCATGTACTAAAATAAAATATTTCTAAATCATTTCTCTAAAAAGGACTTGTATGAAGACTACATAAGGACATCTTGGACTCAAAAGTAAAATAAACAACCCAATTAAAAATAGGCAAAAGATTTAATATTTAACTAAATAAACTATACATAATAATAAACACATGAAAAGATGTTCAACTTAATTAGTAATGAGGAAAATGCAAACTAAAACCACAATGAGATACCATTACATGCACACTGAAATGGCTCTAATCCAAAGGACTAATAATACAAAATGTTCACAAGAATATGGAAAAAGTAGGACCTTCATACATTACTGTGTAGAATACAGAATGATACTCACTTTAGTAAACAGTTCAGCACTTTCTTAGAAAATTAACCATATGCTCACTGTATGATCCAGCAATTTTACCTTTGGTATCTTCCCCAAGAAAAATTAAAATACATGTCCACACACAAACTTGTACAAGAATGTTCATAGCAGCATTCATAATAGTCAAAAACTGGAAATAATCTAACTTTATTCACCAACTAGCGTGAAAAGATAAAGAAAATGTGGTCTATTCAGCCAATGAATTATTTTTCAGGACCAAAAAGAAACAAACAATGTAAGCTAACATCAATGAACCTCCAAAACATTATACCATACACAAAAGACGGCATATTGTATGATTCCATTTCTACAAAATGTTCAGAAAAGGGAAATCTACAGAGACAGATAAAAAGCATCTACAAAAACCTACAGCTAAAATCAATGTCAGTTTCTTGGCTTTTACTGGGGGAAACTAGGTAAAGGCACAGCAGACCTTCCCTGGACTTTTTGCAACTTCCTATGAATCTATAATTATTTCAACATAATTTTTTTTACCAAAAAACAAACTGGATTGGGGTCCTGGCCAGGTAGTTCAGTTGGTTAGAGCATCATCCCCATACACCAAGGTTGCAGGTTTGATCCCCAACCAGGGCACATACAAGAATCAACCAGTGAAAGTGTCACTAAGTGAAACAACAAATCGATGTTTCTCTTTCTCTTTAAAATCAGTAGCTAAAAATTTTTTTGAAAAGCTGGAGTGGGGTCATAGTTATACAACTGCATAAATTTAATAAAAATTATAAACTATACTTGTACAACAGGTGAATTTTGTGGTATATAAATGTATCTCAATAAAGTTGTTCTAAAATAAACAATAATCAACCCTGATGTATTTGCTTACTTAAAGTGAACACTGATACATAACAAGGTATCAAGCACAACACTTCCAAGATTCCTTCAAAAACTTGTAGTTCATTTCTGGTTGTTTAACTCAACTACACTACCAGTTAATTTTTCTTTTAAGTTTTCTGAAATAATGTACAAGGTTCGCAACAACTTGCCTTTTATCACCATAAAAGTAGTAACTCTTTCCTACCAAATTAAAAATATAGATAACAAAAAGCTAGCAGTCCGCACTTCAGTTAGCTTACTGACTGTGAAAAGCGCACGCCATAGGGAAGCAACACCGAGAGGACGAAACCACAGGTGAACCACTGAAAGGCCTGCTCCCCAAGAACACAGGGGAACTAACTGTCCGTTGCCTGTGATCATTTCCCACCCAGAAAGCCAGTCAGGTCCTTAACAAAGGTCTGCCAGCAGGGGCTCTGTGGAAAGCCTCCTCTAACCTCAGTGACAGCGCAGTCCTTCAAAAAGTCATGCAGACACCCTCTGACAGCTTCACCTACACCGTGAAAGCTGGGCTTTCTTCTCTAGAGTTCAAAGGCTGCTTTGCCAGGTCTTTCCAGGCCAGCCCCTGAGTTCATCACATCAAGGCCCAGCTGGCCTCCTTCACTGATCTGACTCAGGCATCACTGAGGTCAGGAACCAAGTTTTCCTTGTTCCAGTCACCGTCCTCTAGAGGGGCTGGGAACTGCTGCTGTACGAATTTGAGTCCACACTTTGTGATCTGATCTCTTCTTACATACAGGATTCAGTAGCTCCCACCTTTCCCTAAAGACTTGCACCCACGCTGAAGTACCTACTAGCAATACGCTGATTTAGGATACAGCCCCTGGCTTCTCCCCTCGTTCTTCAACTCTAA
Organism: Furipterus horrens; assembly: GCF_987537825.1. Taxonomy (NCBI): domain Eukaryota; kingdom Metazoa; phylum Chordata; class Mammalia; order Chiroptera; family Furipteridae; genus Furipterus; species Furipterus horrens. The sequence goes on from NW_028327171.1 coordinate 8,971,267, forward strand.
GGGGAGCTCCCCGAGTCTGGCACATGACCTGAGCAGACCTGGACAGAGACCACAGAAAAGGCAGCTGCCAGTTCTCCATAGCAAGGAGAGACATGGCCTTGTCACACAAACTGAAATTATATCGTGGGCCTACTAAACAGCAAACTCAACAGGTAATAGTTTAATGTAAAATAGTCTCACTTTAACTAAGGTCAAGTGTGAGGGCAATAACATGGTGGTGATGTGATGCTGCTTTTTCATGGCCATTTCATCTTCTATACTGACACTTTAGCAGAATGGCTTATTATTATTTCTTTTTAAATGCATAGGTTTTTGGTTTTATTTATTTACTTATTTTTAGAGAGAGGGGAAGGGAGAAAGAGAGGGAGAGAAACATCAAGGTGTGGTTGCTTCTCACATGCCCCCAACTGGGTTCTGACCCACAACCCAGCCATGTGCCCTGACTGCAAACCGAACCAGCCATCCTGTGGCTCGCAGGCCGGTGCTCAATTCACTGAGCTACACCAGCCAAGGCTGAATGGCTTATTTTTAAACATTACCTCTAACATGCCAGCAAACATGCATTTTTCCTATGCTTTCGATTTAAAAAACAGGAAATCTAAGATTCTGTTCAATTTCAACTTCAACTTTAACAAGAATGTCTCAGAAATTTAAGAAAAAACTGAACCAATGGATTGCATTGTTAACACTGATTAAATTCCTTCTTGCCTGTTGGTCAACTTCTTTCAGACCATGATACCTTTAGGCCCAGGCAAATTCACCACACTGCAATTTCAGTTTATCATGATCTAAGCAGAATATGACAAAGCTAAAATTTCATCTTTCCGTATGTGATGCTCCACCTAACTCAGTTTTGAGATTAAAACTCTTTCCCTTAACCTCTTCTACTTGCTCAATATTAAAGTCTATACAAAATCCCCGTTTTGGAAATCCTCTGTGAGCCACGTTTAGAATCCCTTCACATATGAAGACAGTACGAAACAAAGCTCTGTACACAGGCAGGGGGACATCCGTGTAAGTTAGTAGTACCTGCTGCCCCAGTAGTGCTGGGAGAAGCCAGTGAGATGCATGGACAGCTGCTGAGCACCTGCCAGCATGCAGTGGACGATGCACACCAGCTAGGTATTACTAGTCGATTATTGTTTTACTACCAAAAATAAAAATACATCCAAGCTCCAAAATTTACTGTAAGTGGCAGAACAGTTCGTTTTACAGAAGAAATAATTTCTTCCACATAAAAAGTAAAATTAATATGTAATTAAAAATATTAGTCTCCCCTAATATTACAATTGGTTATTTTTAAAATATCAGTAAATGATCCCCTAAATTAATTATAAACATTTCTGATTTAATGTATCTATCTGTGGATATAAATTATGTGCACAACATTTTTTCAAGACTTTTCTTATGAATTTTTATGTTTTGGTATGGCCCTTTAAATATAAAAATTAACAGCAACTGACTATTAAAAGGGATCATGTAAATCATCTTCACAGTAAATAGTACAAAATCCAAATGTTCAACTATTTTCCAACCCGTTCAGAATACATATACATTTAAAAACACAATCTCCTGAGGCTTGGAGGCTAGAAAGACTGCCGCCAACAGCCCGCAGGGGACGCAGCCAGGACGCTGGTGTTTCAGGCAGCATCTGTGAGCACCGTACCTGCTTCTCATTCATGCTGTCGGCTTGCACAGTCTCTAGGCGGGCTTTAAAGTGCTCACAGTCCATTCTCAGCTGCTCTAATTCTTGCTCCTTCCTTTCCAGATCTAGAAGAAAGAGACATAAAAACCCACTGTTTAAAATCACCAATGTCTCTTAAGCATCCATTTTGCCTGATCTCTTCAGAAAACTTATACTGAGCTCCTAGGTAGTAGTATTTGCATAACCAGTCTTTAAATAACCAATATTCTACGAGTCCTGCTTTTTATCAGTTTTTAGCCCATAGTAAAAAGCACTTTTTCTGTTTTCTGCTTTGTTTTTAGGACCTCACGTTACTGCCAAACTTACACGCAGGCTTTAAGAAAGTGTATATTTAAAGGACTGGAGGCAGGGCTGAGCAGCCCGACTGTCTCATGGCACAAACTTGTATCTGTTCCAGGAAAAGCAGAAGGCAGCTCAGTGAGTAGACAGTGCCAGTCGGGGCTGATTCACAAAGCTGGTCTCACCAACGGGCAGTGTGACTCAATGGGACAGCTGCAGTCGTAGTCAATGGAGGAGAACTTGGTGACAGAGACAAGAAAAGGCTGCTGTGAAAGGTGAGGACTACGGAATACTTCCTCTACACCACACTCATTTAGAGATTCAAATGACGAACAGAAACCCCAGAAAACATCACATTAATAAATTTGAAATCAAAAGTATTATCACTTTAAATTAAAGAGTATTATACAGCAGAAATACTGGCAATCAAAAAGCCAAGAAATATGTAACTTCAAGATTTCAGTGCCCTGATTTCAAGGGCTGAGAAGTCATCAGTTTTTATGCTGCCATGTACTGAGACTGGGAAGACACGTGTGCTCAGAGCTAACGGTGTCACTTTCCTCATTAAAGCAGAAATACTTGAGGACAGTGATTCTCAGACTCTAGAGGACTTGTTCAAACACAGGCTGCGTGGCCCAGTCCTCAGACTGACTCAGTGCAATGGAGGTAAGCCTGAGACTCTGTACTTCTTACAAGCTACCCGGTGAGGCTGCTGCTGCAGGTCTGGGAACAGACTTTGAAGACAGCTGCCCTGGGACAACAGCCTGGTCTCTCGTCACTAATTAAAAGGACGTCAGCACATAACTAGTGACAGCAATGGAGGGAACCCAGCTGCAGGAATGCTAAAGGGCAGAAAAACAGAGGACGGTGAGAGGTCCTCAGAGAACAGACCCCTAAAGAAATGGAACATTACTTCACCGTAGAGAAATGTGGCCTACAGACACTTCCTCCAGTGACGTGCAGACAAAAGAGAAGGGGTGTGGCTTTGTAACCTTGGGGTCTCAAGAGATAAGGCAAGCGGAAGCCCAAACAGGAGGCTCAGAGGGCCTGCCAAGAACAACATGGGCATCCTAAAAGCTCTGGAGAATAAAGGGAGTGTGTATTTCCTCGAGACTCTTTGTCCTGGAAGAAAAATGAAGACCTAAAGCTAAATACTGAGATTATGAAACCGGCAAAGTTTCTTTTAAAAGGTGTTTCTTAAAAAAAAAAAAAAAAAAAAAAAAAAAAAAAAAAAAAAGGTGTTTCTTAGAAACTAGGGTGAGGTAACATGAGACATAAATGTTTTTTTCCTGCCCTTTTATGATGTATTATGCCAAAACATGACTTTTGCTGGAATTCCTTCTTTTGTCCCACCAATCCTGGGCACACAAGAAATCAACTATCAATCAAGCACTATGCTTGGAAAACTACATAGTTGCCTTTTGTAACAATGCTAAATAAAGATATATTTAAATATGCTACTTATAATTATGTATTAAGTATGAACTGGTCACAAAGAAACAAAATGAAAAAAGGAACTAAAATTATTGATGTAAATTTTTTGCAGCTTTAAATGTTTCTTCTATTACTAAACTGTGCATTACTCAAACACTGTAAAGAAGACAGGATAGTACAACTCTACAAGCCTTACCATGTGTAAAAATCTGTAGGAATTAAATCTGACCCTTTCGGGGTGGTAACTTCACCATCTCTCACTCTATAGCTGTACACCACCTCCCTGTAAGTTAACGTAACAGAAGGACGGGGTTAAAACGCCCTGCTCTCCTCCAGGCCACCCCACAGAACTGTGTCTGGGACACCACACTCGCCCCTGCCGAGTCTCCAGGAGGAAGCAAGTGTCTTTCGTCAGTGCGAGGCCACCCCCTTGTGGCCAGATGGGAGCACTGCCACTGCCCTCAACTGACAAAACTCCCCCCTTGCATTTCCTTTTTTTATTTTATTTACTTATTTTTTTGACTTAATAAATTTATTATCTTCCAATCCTGGAGGCTACAAGTCTGCGTTGAAAGTGGCAGCAGAGCTGGTTCCTACGAGGAGCTAGGAAGACCTCTATCCTTGGTTCAGCTTCTCTTTTGGTCTCTTCACATTGTCTTCCCTCTACACATATCCCCATGTCCAAAACTTCCCCTTTTATAAGAACATACATCATACTCTACAGCCCTGGCTGGTTTAGCTCAGTGGATCGAGCGTCGGCCTGCGAGCTAAGTGTCGCTGGTTCGATCTTCCAGTCAGGGTACATCAGAGAAGGAAAACTCTGACTCCAAAAAACCTCCGCTGCCTTGCGGCATACCTCTTCTGGGGAAAGGCTAAGGGAGTAAACCCCGACAGAAAATCCGGAGCCGGAGTCCCTAAGGCGGTTTGACGTTGTAGTCAACACCGGCAACTCCTGCGGCGCACCTGAAGCCAAGCTGTATCGACTCCGTCTTTCCCTTGGACCCTTCAGCTGCGAAGAGAGGGGGGGTCTGCTGCATGGGCAACAGCGGACCCTCCATATCACCCTGCCCAGGCTCTGTAGCTTCAGCTCCACTGGAGAGGACACTCCAGCGTCATCGCAAGATGTCGATTCAACACGGGAGGAGACAGATGCCGTGTCACTCCCAAGTCGGACTGCACAGCCATTCTCGGCGGTGCAGATAGACACTTGGGAAGCTACACCATCGTCTCTCGAGACGGACGGCTGCCGACGACGACATCATACTCTGGATCAGAGGTCATCCTAATTGCCTCACTGCAACCTGATTACCTCTGTGAAGACCCTGTTTCCAAATAAAGTCACATTCTGAGATACGAGAGGTTAGGACCCCAACATACGAATTTGGACAACCTTGCGTTTTCAGCGTGGCCTGCACCACACCTGCCGTCTACAACAGCATGAGGGCACGTAGTAGGCACCTCATAAATATTTGTCTCAACGATAAATTTCACTTCTTTATACATTCCTTCTGCTAATCCTTGAATAAAAACACAACTACTTTGATTATATGTTTCATTCTTCTATAATGAGTACTACTTTTGCAATTTTTTTAAAAATCAGAGACAGAATATGAACAGTGAATGAAATACTGTATATAGTCAGGACATTATCTTGCCCAGCCTCACTATTTGAACAGGGAAGGGGCTGCCACTCAGCCTAGATTGTATTTCAACAGTTAATCTTTAACATTCAAAATAACGGAAAAATCTCCATATAACTGTTAACTGAATGAAGGGTGGCCTAGACAGAATACAAATACATAAAAACAAACTAAATAACAGGCCATTTCAACATTTATAAGTCTTCTGAACTTTACAATCCTTTTGGAAAGTTTTAATAATATGAGAATGTGATGATCTGACGCCACCAGAGGCAGATCCAGGAAGTGCAGATCATTCCAAGAAGCACCAACAAACAATAGGAGTCAAAAAAATGGGGAGACAGAGAAACAACCTCCCATCAAAAGGAAAGGTAGAATCCCCAGAAAGAGTGCTAAATGAAATAGAGGGGAGCGAACTATCAGATATGGAATTCAAAACATGGATTATGGAGAAGCTGAATGAGCTCAGCGGAAACTTCAAAGAACTCCAGAAAAACTACAAGGAACTCACAGAAAATTACGTGAGCATGAAAAAGGACATAGAAGCTATCAATAAGAGCCAGGAGGAAATGAAAAATACGATCTCTGAATTGAAGAACACAGTAGAAGGAATTAAAAGCAGGCTAGAGGAAGCAGAAGATCGGATCAGCGAGCCGGAGGACAACCTACACAAAAACTCCCAGACAATGCAACAAAATGAAAAAAGACTGAACAAGACTGAAGAGGTTCTAAGACAGCTGCAGGACAACATGAAACGTAATAATATCCGTATCATAGGAATTCCAGAAGGAGAAGAAGAAGAGCAAGGGATAGAAAACCTCTTTGAAAAACTAATGACAGAAAACTTTCCTAACATGACGAGAGAAAGAGTCACGCAAGTCCAGGAAGCACAGAGGGTCCCAATGAAGATGAACCCCAACAGGCCCACTTCAAGACACATCATAATTAAAATGCCAACATTCAAAGACAAAGAGAGAATCCTAAAAGCAGCAAGAGAGAAACAACTAATAACATACAAGGGAGCTCCAATAAGGCTATCATCAGATTTCTCAGCAGAAACACTACAAGCCAGAAGGGAATGGCAAAAAATATTCCAAGCAATGAAAAACAAAGGCCTACAACCAAGAATACTCTACCCAGCAAGGCTTTCATTCAAAATGGAAGGTGAAATAAGGAGTTTCCAAGACAAAAGAAGGCTAAAAGAATACATCTCCACCAAACCAGCATTGCAAGAGATGCTAAAGGGTCTGCTTTAAGAAGATGAAGAAACAGAGAGACAGAGAGGAACACGAGTACAAAGGGGGAAAATGACAATGAATAAGTACTGAAAGAAAGAAGGAACTTCTACCATTTGCAACAACATGATTGGAACTAGAGAGAATTATGCTTAGCGAAATAAGCCAGGCAACAAAAGAAAATTACCTTATGCTGTCACCTGTTACAGGAAACTAATGAACAACACAAACAAATGAGCAAAATTGAACCAGAGGTATGTAAACAAGGAATAAACTAACAGTAACAAAGGGGGAGATGGGAGGGAGAGAAGGGGTAAGAAGGGGAAGGGTCTAGTCAAAGAACATGTATGAATGACCCATGGACATGGACAACTGGGTGGGGACTGACTGTGGGGGGGGGCAGGGTGCAGGGAAGCAAGAGGGGGAAAAAAAGTGAGACAACTGTAGTGGAAAAACAAACAAACAGAAAATTTTTTAGTGGGGGGGGAATAAAAATATAAAGAATAGAAATGCAAGTTCAGTGAATATTAGAAGGACAAGGATTTTCCTTCCGATAAGACAGTCCTACAGATTTAGAGACTTGTATGTGGGTTATGTTACATAAATTAACATGTGTTTTCTGTTTTCAAAGGGCATAAGCCTACAATCTCATTACCTGAGTGATTATCTGTATGCATAGGCCTCACTTAATCCTGTCTGCATTGCTGCCTCCTGAGACTCAATGGTTTGGCTGAACTAAGTGGCTGGGTTGGTGAAGAACGGGGTGGTCTGTGGGCTTCACTTTAAAACTGGTTTCTCTTTTCTATCCTAATGGCTTGGACAGAAAAAGCCCAGAGGCCTGAGATGGGGGAAACCTAAAATATTTCCCTCAGTCCAAAATAAGTATAATGGGCAAAAGGGTTTTGGACAGGTGAGATGTACCTGGCACACCTTCCTCCAAAGAAGCCCTTCTTTTCCCTAATGTGGGACATTGAAAAATTAATACCTGTCTTTTGTCATCTAGTGGTTACGGATTAAATGATGTCCTTTAACCCTGTTGCCCCCAGAATACAACAAGGATGCCAGCCTGTCAAACCAAGCATGCCGTTGTCCAGAGACAGCCAACCAACCTGGAGTCTGCACGATCCTTCCCCTTGTGGGAAGGCCACCCTCCCCTCCACATCCCCACTCTTATTAGGGATTTCTTGACCCACGGGTAGGTAGGACGACGACCATGTCCAGCTTGAAGCAGCTAGAGGAGCTCGAGACCTTCATCCATTGTCCTTTATAAGATTGTAAAGGGTCTTAAGTCTGAGAGGGAGGAATTGTTATTTTTTATTGTTAAAATATTTAACTAATTAATTAATTAATTTTAAAAAAAGAAGAAGAAGAATATATGAAAGGGTGAGGCGGGAGAGCTTGTATGTACGACCCATGGGCATGGACTTGGAGAGGGGATTGTTGGGGAAGGGGGGTGCTGGGCGGAGGGGAGCAAAGGGGAAAAAAAATTGGAACTATTGTAACAATATAATCAATAAAATATACTTAAAAAAAAAAATAATAATAATATGAGAATGTATCACTTAATGCTCAACTGATTCACAGGAAAGGTACAGAGAACTATATATAGGCAGGATAGAGCACTATAAATGAAAACACTAACAAAAGAAATCTAAACTATACAAAAGGGATCAAGTTCTCCTACCCTTTCTTTATCACCTGGCATGTCTATAATAAATTACCAGTTGTTTCATATTAATATGAAATATTTGTTTTTGATCAAAATAACTATGGAAAGAGTCTCACATCCAAAATAAAGTCTTTTTAAAAGCCGTTAACTTTTACCTTCTTATCACTAATAGGTCTAGAAAAGAATTTAGAATTTGCTACTGATAAATTCCATCTTTACTCGAGCTGAGACTTGGAGGGTGTATTCATTTCCTGGTACAGACTTCCCTGCTATCCAGAAGTAGAGTATTCCTAGGAAACCCTCATAAGCCAAAATGATGTAAGTGAAGAAGCAATTACCTTAGGACATGTCTCACTAGCAGATGCACAAAATAAACGGAGACAACGCCCAGGTGCTCACAGACTCAGCTGAAAGCTCTGGCGGCTTGATGCTGAGACGCTGAGCGTGGTCCCGGGCCCAGGAGCCTGGTGGGACCACTCTCCCTGCTCCCGGTGCGCGCTGCCTCTGCAACCTTCGCCGCAAAGCAAACACTGAATGCTATCTTCGCTTTCGGCGTTTTCTTGTAAAAGCAAAAATCATCTTCAGATTGGTTTCAATGAGTGAAAACAGGTACTGATGTAGGTCTTTTAAGTGTTGGAACACACACTTTCACAAAGCGGGGGATACCTGTAGCACACAAACTAGGTGGCTTAGAAGAGAAATACATGTATTCTCTCACAATTCTGGAAGCTACAAGGCCGAAACCAAGGTGTCAGCGGGCCATACTCCTTCTAACACCTGTAGCGGAAGGATCCTTCCTTCCTTCCACCTTCTGGTTTGTGGCAGCACAATTCCAATCCACCTCCGCCTCCACTTGGCCTTCTCCGTTTCTTCACATTATCTTCCCTCTGTGTGCATCTGTTCCTGTGCCCAAATTTCCCCCTTTTATAAGGAGGATTAGGGCCCCCTAAAGACCTCGTTCTAACTTAATCACCTCCCATCTCAGTGCCAGAGGCAGCATGTTGAAAATATAAGTTGAAAAAGTGAATAAATGAGAATATTCCAGATTTCATTTTTTTAAAATCCCTCAAAGAGTTTTAATGAATTTGAAATCCCAGGGCCCATTCTCAGCCAACCAAACAACACTTTAATTAACTGTCCAATTTCTAAAACAAACCAAAGGGGTAGGGTGGGGGTGGGGGCTTGGAGCCAGAACATGGAAATAGCATTTTTCTTCTTTCTGCACTGCCAAAAATCTGCTTCCAAAAACCACTGTTTTTCTAACATAAATGCCACTGGAGTAATCTTTCACAGAAGGAAGAAAACGTATGACTAACAGGAATTTGTCTATGCTGGTGCTGCCAATGTACCTGGCATTACCTTGTATCACTACTTTTTCACACCCACATGTGAGAACTCCTCAGTCTATCTGTAAATTATCAAAGGATTCGATCTTATCCTTTTTCTATCCCCACATTACCTAGCTGTGCCTGACAAATATCCAGCAGATAATGCCTACCAGATTAATTTATCAACTAAATTTACTGGAAGACTTTAAATATCACATAAAAAAAACTATGTTCCATCTTGCTGAACTCAAATGAATTCTTAAAAGTATTTCCCAAATCAGAGTCAGGGAATCTTGCTTTTCACTTACTGGCATATGAATACAAACACAGTGTTAACAATTGGGGGTTAGGAGTTATCTAGTCAAATAACGTCTCTATGCTCCCTTAGATACTATTCAACCTCCTGTCCAGGAGCCCCTGTGAGACTGTTTTCTTCTTTCCCAGTCCCCTGTATTCTAGACAAGTCTCCACCTTGCCCTGTGCCCCAGAGACGATGAAGTCCAAGCCCACAGCAACCAGCTCCCCTCGCACTGGCTTCCTGTCGGATCTGCAGAGTAGGGGCCCCGCCAGGAACAAGGACAGGAGACTGAGGCTGGAACACTGATTTCCCCCACTGCATCAAGTCAGCAGTGATGTGACCTTCTGGCTAAGGCTGTGGTCCTGCTCAGCACCTACCCTCCTGCGAGTCTGGTAGCCGTCCTGCCATCCTTCAGGCCCAGGGGAAGCCATGGTGCCCCACTTTCTAGTTCCTGGGGCTACAGTAACCTTGGGCTGGTTCCCCAAGCCTGCCCACACCTTGGTCTGCCATTCCTTCATTATATTCTTTTTTCATCCCTTTTTAAAAATATATATTATTTATTTTTTAACAAAGTTACTTTTATTTTATCTGTTTTTGTGTTTGTTTTTAGAGAGAGGGGAAAGGAGAAAGAGAGGAAGAGAAACATCAATGTGCAGTTGCCTCTCACGCGCCCCCAGTTGGGGATCTGGCCTGCAACCTAGTCATGTGCCCTGACTAGGAAATCGAACCAGTGACACTTGGTTCGCAGGCCGACGCTCAATCCACTGAGCCACAGCGGCCAGGGCTTTTCATCCCTTTTGTTTCCTGCAAGGACATGGATGTGATGCACTCTGATCTTATCTCATTTGGGCCACAATAACTTTTGGTCAAATTAAGTAATTTCTTCTTGGCACTCGCTTGTTTGTTCCCCTCTTCATGACTATCTCTCTAGTTCATATTTCTATGGACCAAAAATAATAATTCTTCCCTGAGCTGAAGCAGAGGTCCCCTTCTCTTGTCATTAATGTCCAACTCTTGGAAACTTAATCTCAAGTCACCCCACAGCTCTTCAGAAACCATGTGGTACAGAAATCGCTGCTGAGAACCCAAGAGGACAGTAGGGACACTCACGGTTCTGTAGACAGTTAATCAGGGTTTCTACTTTACAATGTTCTTAAACTTTTCATTTGGAAATACTTTCAATCTTATAAAATATTACATGAATAAAAATAATACAGAGAATAGAGCAGTCCCTCACTATACTGCGGTTCACTTATCGCGGCCTCACTGTATCGCGGGATTTTTAAAAATATTGTATTTAATTACTTATTGTGAATTTTTTGCTATATCGCAGGATTTTGCGGTACTGTATACGTATGTTGTTAAAAGTTATGTAGGTTTAAGAGTGTAGAATAAATGTAAGGTTCCTACTTCGCGGGGGGTCTGGAACGTAATACCCGCGATAAGGAAGGGAATGCTCTACCCATACAGCCTTTGCCCAGACTTCCCCACTATTAACATCTCACCACACCTGCTCATCGTCTGTACCAGACACAGACACACACACCATGTACTTTCGGAGCCACTGAGGGTAAATTACCTACTTACATCACAGCCCATTACTCCTAAATACTTCAGTGACTATTTCCCAAGAATAGGGGTAACGTCTCAGACACCTACTATACACAGCTGTCAACCCATAATAATTAATATTACTACCTTTATTTAATCTGGAACTGATGTTCAGACTTTGTTAAATGATCCAAAATTGCCCTTTATAGTATTTTCTTCCTTCAAGATACAATATCCCCTGTAGGGTCAGGTACTGTATTGCATGTAATTGTCATGTACTATTAGCCTCCTTTAATTTGGAATATCTCGTAACCTAGCCTTTCTGTATGACATTACAATATATTTTTACAATTTAAAAATTACAACAATATACATGGAAGGACTCCATTTCCAGCTATGGTGGTGATGTAGTAGATCAATCTTCCTACCAAGAATAACTAGAAAGGAGAATTTATAAACAAACAAAAACCATTCGTAGGTACCCGAGAGCTACCACGTCACACAGGACTTGGGGACCAAAACCTGTGACGTGAGCGGCACGGCTTCCACCCACTCCTCCCTGGGCATCTGCATATTCAAAAGCAGCACAGGCAAAGAGGCAGCAGCGCTGGGCAGAGCGGTCTACAGTCTCATCGGGCTAGGGAAATAACCATAAAGTACAGAGCTAGCAGAGCGCCAAGACTTAGAGTAGGTCACGATCCTGGAGAAGAGAGGAGCACAGAATCATGAGCTGCCACCAGAGCTGCTTCTCCACGCCAGGCACCCAGCAGTGTCAGCAGCACAGAGAGGCTGCAGAGGCAGGCGGGCAGAGTGAGGAGAGGCCCGGATGCAAGCAGGGCTGTAATCGGTCTCCTGGCCCTAGAGAGATCTAAATCAAAAGATGGGGCCCACCAAAATGGAAGGGTGCTGGGAAACAACTCAAGCTCTCAGTTGGACGCCCTTGAAAGACTAAAACCCTGAGAGGAACAATGAATGAGAAATAGGCCAGCTGGAACTAAGACTGAAACCAGCCATGAATCAGCTGGATCTCTGACTAAATTAAGGTGATCTACTCTGACTGTATTCTGACTGGCAGAAGCCAGAGGAAAAAGTCCTTACTGAAAAACATCACCAACATCACCACCACCACCACCACCACCACCACCACCACCACACAGAGCCTCCACGAGTTTTCACTTTAAAAGTCCATTAATCAATAAAACTACCAGGAGGAAAAGTACATAATAAAAGCAGGCCAACAGGTGATCCCAATATTGGGTTTACAGACTCTACTATACATACCCCAATCCTTGGTCCACGTGTCAAGCAGAAAAATCAGCTCATTAACCCACAAGCAATTCTGCTCACTCCTTTCTGTGGCTTCCATACATGCCAACATTCTAGTCTAAAACATCTTCCCCTTCTGCCCTGGCCAGTGTGGCTCAGTTGACTGGGCATCGTCCTACAAACGGAAAGGTCGCCAGTTCAGTCCTGGTCAGGGTATGTGCCTGGTTTGCAGGCTCGGTCCCCAGTCAGGCACACACCAAGAGGCAATGGAATGATGTTTCTCTCCCTCTCTTTCTCCCTCCCTTCCCCTCTCTAGAACCAATAAAAGACGAATTTTTAAACAACTACAACATCTTCCCCTTTGCCTTCTAATAAATCATGCCTCTCTCAACGTCACCTATTCCCTGTCGATTCTCTGACAGCACCTTCTTCAGTATTATTCCAAACTCCATCACTTAGCTGCCCAGCTTCCTGTGCTACAGCCACAGTTAAGTCCACTCTCTAGCTGATACTCATATCAACGTAAGTCCTCTGACCGGAGCCCATCCAAGCCATCCAAGAGCCAAACCGACCCTCCAAAAGAAACTCCCCTTCAGGCCAGGTGTACGCTTCCCTCTACTTCCGCCCTGCCCGCGTTCATTCCTACCTTCACGCACCCTTCGGCGTCACTTACAATAGGAGGCACATGACAACTCTAGAAGCAACAGGAGCTCTGCTAGCAGTCAAAGCCAAGGGCCAGGGGCAGGGTGGAAGAACCACATATCAAACAGCTCTTGCTGCCACCATGTGATCCCTGTTTTTCCTCTGTGGGATCCATTCTCCAAACCATGGTTCTCTCAGTTAGTCTAGGAAGATAAGCTCCTGCGAAGGCCCAAAACAGGCCAACAGACCTAATCCTTAAAAGGTGGGGGTGGGGATTTTTGTTTTCTTTCCTATCATTGAAGTGGTAAGAATTTATGAGCCAAAATTAGGTGAAAGATACTTTAGGTCGGGCTTAGGCAGAGAAGCAGACGTCTCCAAGGGCCAGCTGAAATTCAAGTTCACAGTAAAGCCTCCTACAACCACTCTATCCACTTTGATCCTTCCTTTCTCTTAACATCCAGTTTCCTATAGCATATTAACTTCATGAGATACCACACAAATCAGGAGGGTGGGCAGGGAAGTCCCTCAGGTCCAAGTATTCAGCCAGGCACAGAGAATATAAACAGGGCCCTACCCTCCCACCAACTTGTACCATAAGATGAGAATAAAACCAGTTATTTGTCTGAAGGAGGAGTACAGGGTGCTCTGACAACATCTAACAAATGATGCATCCTATCTAGGCAGTCAGATAAGGAAGTAAGACTGTGCCTGAAGCTGAGTCCAATAATATACAGCCTTTCTAGGCATGAGTGTTGTGTTTCGTTTAGGTTTTTGGGTGGTAGTGGATTTTGGTGGGTGTACTGCTTAGTTTTTGGTCTTTATCCTCAGAGCAAGGAGAAGCCATTGAAGACTTAGGCAGGGGAATGACATAATCAGACTGAATTTTTAAAAATTACTTAAATGAACATTAAAATGACAACAAACTCAGAATATCACCAACAGAATCTAAAAAATAAAAACAGAAATAAACTAAGCAAACAACCATAATAAGAACAGAATCATAGGTATGGGGATCATTTGAAGGGTTATCAGTGGGGAAGGGGAAGGGAGAGAAAGGGGGAAATGGTGCAGGGATTAAGAAGCATAATTGGTAGGAAAAAAAATGGACAGGGGGATGTTAAGAATAGAGGAAAGGGAGAAGCCAAAGAACATAACTGCATGACCCATGGACATGAACTAAGGGGGCTGGGATTGCTGGAGGGAACATGGGTACTGGGCAGAGGGGAGCAAAGGAGGAAAAATTGGGACAACTGTAATAGCACAATCAATAAAATATACCTAAAACAATTACTTGAGCTGCAGTACAGAACAGACGGGACAGTGGCGAAGAGCGCACACTGCCAGGGGGCAGAGACTGGGGCAAAGGGAGGGGAAATGTACAGGACTTACTGGCAGACAGGTGAATAGTGAGCAGGAGAGGAGGGCCACAAGGACAATGCTCGGCCGTCTCTAGTCTGGATGGTGGTACCCTGGGGAGACTCAGGCAGCCCAGTCTGGGGTAAGGGGGGGTGAATATCATGAGTCACACGTGAGAAGGCGAAAAACCAGCTTGCTCTGAGAGAGTGAAACTCGGTCCTGCGATTTGTCGGGCTGGAGAAACAGACACACATAAAGCCAGCTGCCACGTTAACAAGAAGCAGTATTTCTCCCAAGGGACACACTGCAACTGCACAAGTGTCATAATGACTCCTTCTTTCAGTGACTACTAGTCTCTTATTGAGAGAAAGCTTACTCTGTAAAATGCCACGCTATCAGAAATTTTGCTTATACCAGGAAGGAGGAGACATCCCACTCTTGTCTGCAAGATCAAAATCACAGTGACACAGAGCAGCAGCCTTGCTATCCAGCTAGTTGCAGAGATTCAAATAAGGATTTTTTAGACACTGTGTTCCATGTCTATATAAATTTTATAGCTTTCAAGGAAACAGGACCTGGGTCCACTGCAGATAGACCTGATGCTGACCACTTCACACCCTACTTTGCTTGACACCCATCAAAACACAGCCACATCTGTACTTTACCGGAAGCCCACCCTGGCCCAAATCCCACAGCAACTCTGTCCTTCCCTTTGCTGGCAAGATGCCCGCCGTCCCTGTGGTGTTTGGTCTCCCTCACTGCAATGAGCCAATAAACCTGACCCTCTGAGACTATCAGGTCCTTCCTCATGGTCATAGACTGATTAGGCTAGGACAGACATTGAGAATTTGAAATGACTGCCACCCCTGTGAGAAGAAATGCCACCCAGCAGTCAGACACAGCCTGGAGGCGAGCTCTGAGCTAGAGATAAATCCAGGAGCCTCTGGCCCAAGGCGGCAACTGAAGCTGTGTGTGTGCAAGACTGCCCAGAGAGGTCGGGGCCCAGGCCTGAGCCTCAGGAAGCTCCCGCGGCCGACAGGCTGCTGTAGAGAGGATGAGTCCGCAAAGGAGCCTGAGAAGAAATGGGTGGAGATCAGAGAGGAGAAAGACGACTACATGTCTGGGGAAGGCCAGGGGCTACGGGGCCAGACGGCCTCAGGTCTAACTCCGATCACATCTTCACAGTCACGTGTGACCCTTGCTTTCGTACGCATGACTTGATTTTGGGAGAGGACTGGCCTCCAGAGGTCAACTGGTGCTAATCACCTCCCAGACCCTGATGCGTTTTTCAGAACGCCAGTTTGCCCATTTGCAGAGAGAGCCCTAACCACCCACCAGACTGGCACACTCTGCTACTGGTTAGCACTTCCCTTCACTTAATAAATGCACGCGGTATGCCTGTCCTCAGAAGGTGGACGAGCGTGGCATCAGAACTGGGGAATTTAAGAAGCTAATGACCTGACCGTATGGTTAACCAGTAACATGGACGTATCTGGCAGGGTCCTGATGGCAAACAAATCAACCCCGATGTTGAGACTTTATGGGGGAGCAGGAGTAAGAGACCCAGCAGGGATGGGGAGGCACTCAAGAACTAGCAAGGACCCCCGGCTAAAGGATGCGGGGAGGAAAGTGCTCCTGGAGCCTGAGCTGAGGCTGTGGACGGAGTCCTCCCCAGAGTTGCCAGCTGTGCAGAGAGCAGGAAGAAACACCCCGGTCCCTCCCTCTGCCCATGGATGCCTGCCATGGGTGAGCCCCCTGGCAGCCAGCAAGGGGACCAGAGGCAAGCAGTGTGTAGGCGTCCACCGCACCAGGCAGAGGAGAGTGGGTCTGAGGACTCCAGAGAGAGAATCAAAAGGCAGGGAGTTAGGGGAACTGTGAGCACTCTCCCTTCCAACGGGACATGGCTGCCTCTTGACCAAACGTGTGTGCACAAACCAGACACTTGTGCTATGAAGATACCTTCCCACCTGGACTAGAGCTAGAAACACAGCCTGGGGCCCCTAGGGGCCCCTTTCCTAACAGTGATGGCGAAGAGTCAGATGCACTATGGTGAGTTCACCTTAACCCCTAAAACCTAATGTAACTGTCATTCAGCCTTAATCAGGAGAGTGCCGAATCAATCTGAGAACCTCTCCAAGAATTTCAACAGGCTCCTAGAACGCCATGTGACATTAAGGGCTCAGTTTAAATCCCATGTCTAAATGGACAAGTCCTGGCCAGCTGTACAACCAGTGCTAAGCACAGACCCATCCATCAACCTGGAGACAGGGAAACACACAACCAGCCACCTCTGCAGACACATGTAACTCCAGGGCAAGGTCCTTAACTTCCACCCATAAGGACTTAATTTTCAGAGCACAGCTTTCCAATTATAAAAGTATAAAATTCTTCTGCCAAGGAAGGCAGGTGGAAAGAGAGAAGCTGGTAACAGATGTGAGGGACAAATAAAACTGACACTCAAACCGGTAAGAAATGATTAGCAGCAAGAGAGAAATGTGGTAAGCAGGTTAAGAAATAGAGACACAGATAGTCAGAGTTAAGGAATATTTACCACCTGAGAAACAGAGTTAACCCAGAGTGTAAAGGACATAATATTTGTAACCTGGGAAAATGCGATAAGCAAGTTAAGAAAACTTTCAAGGGAAATGAGGCTGGAAACATAAACAGAGTTAACCAAGTATGAGGGCACCCATCATGGCAGATTTATCACCTGGGCACTATGCATGGTCGGCGGGTTAAGGAAACTTATTTATGAGCTAATTGCCACCCTTAGTTGATTAAGTCAATTGCGTTAGATTGTACCTCAGGAGTACCCAGTAGGGAGAAACGCAGAAGAAGGGGCAGCGGAGGGAAGGGGGGGTTACTCACGGTAGGATAAAAGCGGCCTGCTCCGAGCTTCTGCGCCCTTTGTAAGGGTGCACCCTTTGCGCCCCGACTTGTAAATCCGTGAATAAACAACGGCCTCGTTTACTGCCTAAGTCCTGTGTCCCGGTGTCTTATTGTGGGTAATTCTCACACAGATACTTCAGGAAAATCGCAACCCTTCCTCCAACACAAACTTACACACATGTCCGAGCTGTTCATTCAAGCCTGTCCCTCCGTGTCTCACTGACGCTCCCAGGCGTAACGAAGGACCACAACTGTACCTCGCAGCTTATTTACAGTTACTTTCCAGTTTCCTACGTAAGATCGGTCGTTGCTGCTGTCGCCAGCAACGACCGCTAGAGGTGAAATAAGACTCACTTTTTTCTACAATCTTTAATTTCTGGAAGCTTTCCAGTACTTCCCCGTTTAGTATTCTGGGTAAGAAGTCCCGTATTTGCATCACTTCAGTTGTCAGCCGTTCCAGGTCCTTCTTTCGAACTTTAACAAATTCTTCTTTAGTTCCCATGAGCTAAAAACAAATAAAAACGAAACAAGAAAAAAAAACCAACAGATCTTCAGATTATTACATCTCTCTTCCGCAAGCCATCACCCTGTTTCCTTTCTAATGCCTCTTACGTTCCGAGTTTCAATTTTTTTGCCTCCGCTTAACGTGCCCTCTGCTGTACATATCACGTCTTAAGGGCTGTAGCCCGTCTTCCAAATGGGAGCTGTCTCTTTAAGTGCGTACGAGACCCGGGGCCTGAAAGTCAAAGGAAACGCCAGCAGCTTTTCCTTATCGTTTCAGTGCGGAGCTGACCAGGAGGAAAGGAGTCCGCCGGGCGGCCAAGGGCCTGGCTGGCCACCGCACTCAGTGTTCGCCACAGCCCTTCAAGGTTGTCTACGTCAGAACCAGGAAGCCGGGTCACCTCCTCAAAGTACCGCCAAGAACAGGGGACAGAACCAAGGTCCTTCTTCCCCATCACGTGCCGTGGAAGTGACGTCAGGGCAGCTCTGAACCCACCCGGGCAGAAGCGTCACAGCCCCGCGGGGAGGGCCGGCTGTGGCTGTCTGCGGGGCGCCACCATCATCCCCCATTCGCGCACCCACCGCCCAACCGCGCAGCCTTCGGGGCCCGCAACCACGGTTTCACAGCAGGGGCCGGTTGGCCCGCACCCCAGGGCCTGGTCACGCTGTCGGCCAACGAGGCCCAGCGCCATAAACAAGTGCACTGGGCACGCAGACCGCAGCACGGCGCGGGGAAGCAAATGGAGGCAACTCAGACCCGCAGGCGGCGGCCCAGGGCCTCCTCACTAACCCCGCAGGCCTCTGCACCAACGGCCTCGCCCATGGCCGTGGCGGCCCCGGCTCCGTGTGCCTGCTCGGCGGCGTGCCCTCTGACCCCTCACTCCAGAAAGTGCGGGAACCTGTCCCCTACTGGGGGGGGGGGGGGGGGGCGGGGCGGGCGTCGGGTATGGAGCGCGGCGAGGCTCAAACCTCATCGACTTTGAGCAGCATTCTCTGCATTGCGGACCAGGCGTGCGATCGGCTAGATTCCGCTTCGGCTCTTCTGGCTTCGCTTCGGTTTTAAACTTGTTAACTGCAAAGTAGAAAAACAGTAAGACCCAGGTATAAGTGGCAAGTGAAATAAATAGAATTGGCCTTTCCTGGGTGGCGAGAGATGCTAGACTAAGGGGCAATGAATTCAACAGAATTGCCACCCGTGCAGCCAGCGGCCATGCTCCTGCGCTAGCTCTGAACTCCTTTAGCAAGACCTTAAGACAACAGGCTCCCCGGGAAGGGTGCCCCTGATAAGGGAGCAGCAGTCTAGGCAGCTGGCTCTAACTGAGCTTGTTACGGCTACATAGGTGAGACTGAACACTGAAGCGGTGTATAAAGTAAGCAAAGGATTTTTAATAATGGCCAGGAGTTGCGCAGACCCTGAGCTGGTCTAATATGCTCCAACCTACAATGGCGTCTAAAACGCTGAGTTTTTATACTGATGAGGCCCCCTTTGTTTCTTCTTTGGCAGAAAACAGCCTTAGGAAGAGGGGGCTGGGCAGGACTGCAGGAATGTCTTGGCAGTAACAGGAACAGAAATTCGCAAGGCTATAAGGTTATCTCCGGTGGCAGCACAGCTCTCCAGCCAGGGAGGGTCTTTTTGCGAAGCAATTTATCTTCAAAGTGCTAGACATTCTGCAAAGCACAACCTTCACAAGCACACCAACCTTCACCAGACACAAGCAAGCAAATGGAAGGTGATAGAGGCTAAGGTCCTTTTAGCTTATAAATCACCAATTGCTACACTCCTTCCTACATTCCCCTTTTCCAGGCTTTTTAGCAAGTCCTTGCTACTCTTTACAAAGAATATCTGAAGCCCCTACATATCTACATATTTAGCAGACCTTTGAAACTCCTTACAGGGAATATTTGGTGCCCCTACAAGCTGACCACCATAAACTTGGAGACGTCACCTAGTCCATTCGCTTGCCCCATTAGGCCCCCTGAGTTCGCAAAGTACCGGGCTACTTCACAATTAAGATTTCGTATGTTTCTGAAACCCCCAGAGTAGTGTGTGCTCTCCAGACATGAGAGCAGTCTCCCAAGCCCAGGCTCCAAATCCCTGCCCGCCCACTCCCTATCCCGGGACCTGCCCACACTTGCACCAAGATCCTAACTCCGCACATGGACCTGCCCCCTGCCCCCAGCACCTGCTCTCACCTGCTCTTAAGCGTAAGACCTGGGTTCTGGGAATTCAGGTCAAATTTTAGCAAGCCCCAATAAGTCTGCTGCCCCCAGAGTAACTGCTGACGCCAGTGACTGCCTGTGCCCTTCAAATATATCTTAGTCTGCTGGCAAGAATTTACTAACTTTTCTGTTCTCAGAGCCAAAGAGCCAGCTGCAGCAAGTCCCTTCAAATCCCTCTCCTCTTATCCCTTTAAAACCCCTGCCTTGTTGCTGTTCAGGGCTGACACCTTTTGGATCTCAGCCCGTCTGTTTGCACCTGGCCAAATAAATCTTTTAAACTCATGGCCCGTTCTCCTATGGTTCCTCCCCTCACTCTGCGCAACTTAAGACCTGCTCCTGCTCCTGCCCCTGCCCCAGGAACTGTCCCAGCAGGGGGCGCCAAGACACTGGAAGATGCTGGAGGGGCGCTGCCTGCAACAGGCCATGGAGGCCTCTCCATGGGGCTGACCCCGGCATCCCGCCGAGAAGCCGAAGGACGGCCCTTCTTCCCAGTCTCCGCCTGCCCAGGGGGTCCAAGAAGTATAATACGATCAACAACTCGGTGCTTTGTATTTTGTAGAACAGCTGCCAACGAAATAGGGGTGGGTTTTTGTGTGTGTGTGTGTGTGTGTGTGTGTGTGTGATCGGACTTAAAAGATTCAAGACCATTTACAGTTGGCCATCCGACTCTCCCAGGCCAAGACCCACCCCTGGCCGACCTCGCCGTCAACGGCGTTGGCTACCGGAAGACGGCGCAGGCGTGGCGGCGCGGAGCCAAGCCGCCCCGGGTTGCGGCGCCAGGTGCCAGGGCCCGCCGCGCTCGCTCCCAGAACGCGCCGCGAGCGGCTGCCGGCGCCTCTGTGACGCCATCACGCCGCGCTCCGACACTCTCCTCCGCGCAGTCGCACCCGGAGCCGCACGGCGGCAGTCGCTGGGCAGCGGCGGGAGGCTTAGGGGTGGCGCGCTGCGGCCGGGGATGCTCCAAAGCGCGGGAGGGCCCCCGCCATGCAGCCGGCCGAGATCCAGTTCGCCCAGCGGCTGGCGTCCCACGAGAAGGGCATCCGGGACCGGGCGGTGAGGAAGCTGCGCCAGTACATCAGCGTGAAGACTCAGAGGGAGACAGGTGGGCGGCCGGCGGACAGCCGCGCCACATGGCGGCGGGACCGGCGCCGAGCCGCGGGCGGAGCACTGGCTCGCGCTCCTGCCGCGTGCTTCTGTGTGATCGGAACCGCGTCCTGCTGGGTCTAGTCTGGTTTTACATTTGCGGGACAGGCCGGCAGGGGTTAGGTAGTTGCTGAAAGTCACGTTGAGCGAGGGAGCCTGAGAAGAGACCCGGTCTGTCCGATGCCGAGCCTGTACCTTAAATACTGGGCTCAGCCTGGTTTCTCCTGCTGTGCTCATCGACTCACGCCGTCCTCAGACCAACACCTTTAGGAGCTGGGGTTACGGGAGAGACTGTCCCTACCGTAGAGGAACGTGTGCTCTTAAAAACGGGAAGGGAGATCGCTGAAGCGGAGCTTGTGTAGTGTAACGGAAATGGAGATCAGGGGAGGAGAGCGCTCCTCTACAGAGGCTGGTCCGGGAAGGCCACTCTGGGGTGATGTTCAACATATATAAACAGGCGGGAGGAAGAGCGGAGCGTGCTCGAGCAATGGCTGGAAGAGACCAGGAAGTCAGGGAGGGTGGGGCCGGGTCGAGTGCGGGGTTGTAGTTGGATTTTAACTGCAGTGAGTGCCGTTGAAGGATTTCGTTTACCTGATGCAAAATGTTCTATTGATCCTTGTCGTCGTCCCCCCCCCCCCGCGAGGTGTGAGCTACAGTATGAAATGGAGGTTTTCTAGTGCCCTAAGATAAAGTGTGGTTTATTTACTAATACATTCGGGGTCTACTTGAAAGAATAGATATTCTCTCCCCTCTGTACTGACCTTGTTAGTTTATTTAGTAGAGAAATTGCAAAAAGCTACCCAGGAAAAAGGAAATACAATTTTATGGGACATCTGCTAGAAAGAGGAATAAAGACCAAAATTCCTGACTTCAGTTTTGCTGGTCCCTCTCTGACAGACTTAATTTACTCTTATGGTTTCAGGTATCCCAGATATATTGGAAGGCTCTTATTAAATTTCTAGCCCAGGCCTTTGCTACTTCAGCTCCGCAATGCCCTGCTAACCTGGCATCTCCACCTGGATGTCCCACAAGCACCTCAGACTTAAAATGCCTAAAAGTGACTCATTTTTCTTCCCCCCAAAACCTGTTCTCTTCTGCTGCCCACCTGCTACCTGTGCTCTCATGTTGTTCCCACTGTCCCCTCAGACTAGCTGGGTACATGATACTGTCCTGGACTTTTCCGCATCCTCTCCAACCCCCACGTCTCCCACCCCGCATCCAGTGTCCCTTGATCCTACCTGTTTCATCCCCTGATTATTCTTTTCTGGCCCATCTTCTTCATCTCACACCTAGGCTGGAACCCATCCTCCACAAACCAGCCCAGAGTCATCTTCCTAAAACACATCGCCACCTTCCTGGAATTCCAGGTCTGCAGATGACCGCCTTTCCCCTTCTCTTCCCACCCCCTTTCCTACATGACTGCTCCGTGCTCCATCAACAGCAGACCATGCCTGGGTCCTGGTGGACAACACCCCACTTCTCACCTCTCCGTCTTTGCTTCTCCAGCGCACACCTGAAAGATTCCCACCCATGACTGGCTCCCAGTATTGAGTGTCACTTTCTTTACCTCACCCCCACTCCCTTAGGATTCTGAAATACGAAGTTTATCTCTGTTGTAGCACTTAGCTACAGTGCTTCTTAATTATCTGCTAATGTGTCACTCTTCCATCCAAACACTGTAAGCTCCCATCTGTTTACTTAGCTGGAAGCAGGAGCACATCCAGGCTTAAAAGGGCCTGGCTGTGTACAAGAACAGAAGAAAGGCCAGATGCGATGCATATGGGGCTGAGAAAGAACCTGTTGCTCACACCCCTCTGGTGAGCAGGTCCAGGATCTGAAATGCTGAGGCAGGAGCATGAGGCCAGTGGGTTTACAACAGTGTCCCAAGGTTTTGTCTGGCTGGCGCCCATCACACCTAGAGCGGCTTGTCTGGTACCTCTTGTTCAGTGCTGTATCCACATTGCACAGAGGATAGTGGGCCTTCAGGACACTAACTGCAAAGAGAATGTATTATAGACAGTGAGGATCGGACAAAATAAAGGCTGTCTGCCACAGCTGTGCTCCATCAAACTAGAAACAGGTTTGGAAATAAGGGCCTGACATTTGAGTCTCATTGGCAGGTTCAGATTTTTTGCGTATTGTCTTAGGCATAGTAGAGAGAACCTGAGACTTTGCTCTTACAGATATATAAACTCTCCACCAGCAGCATAGCTTTGTGATTTTGAAAACAAATTAGAAGTCTGTACTGCTTAAGGCAACTGTCGCTCTACTGCTTAACTGTTCGTGTTGCGTATTCCCAACCACAGAATGATCACTGTCTGTGGTTTTACTCAGGAGAGCTCATTTGTCCTTATTTATTCATTCTTGTATGTAGCAAATATGAACGGAGTGCTTACTATGTGCTTTGATTAGAATGTACATTATTTTTGGCGTTGGTAATACAACCGTGAACAAAAAAAAAAAAACCCTGCCTGTTGCACCAATTCTGCAACCTTCACTAGCATTCTTGCTTTCTTTTGGTGGCGCATAAAATGACAGTGCCCCTAACAGCTGGTAGGTGTTAGATTTGTGGCGCTAACGGGAGAAATGAGTGTTTTTTCATACTGATAAGTGTCTCGACCCCATAGTGGTAATGACTGGAACTGTACCTGTTCTGACACAGGTGTGGCTTCGCGTATATCACTTCACCCCCACCTGAAACGACTCCTGTGCTCACTCGGGATGAGACAGATGGTAGCATTTTCTCATTTCAAAGCTTGGTATTTCCTACGTGCGCGTCTCACTTTCGTTTCATCTCAGTTTGAAACTAACTAACCCTATACTGTTGTCAGAAACTTAGTTGTATAAAGTTTAAGAATCTCAACCCCCAAGGAAAAGACAGGTCCGCTTTGGATATTTCTTGGGTTGGACAAGAAGTTCTTCTGTTTTTTTTCCATAAAGTGGTTCTAGTAGCGCTTAGTTGTCTTTAACTTCGTTCGAAACAATGTTGTTAGATTGTGTTGGGACATGTGCACATGTGTCTGTTTTGCTCTAAATGCTTCAAAAATTGGTACCTTGTTTTTACCAGGTAATTTCCTGGATGAAAACAAGTGGTTTTTATACTTATGTTGAAAATAGATATTTTAAATGAAAGAAGAGCTTCAACAGCCTAGGGAAGGGAACATGAGACAGTCCTAATACTCCCAGATTGAGTGTTTGCTCTTACAAAATGCTTCTCATACTTGCTCATAATTTTGGCCCGAACCATAAACATTGTATATGTTATAGGTGAGGACACAGGCCAGCTGACCAGTGAGCAACAGTTCTGTAACACTGTACGGCTAGTAAGTGGCAAGCCCAGGCCTGACCAAGCACTTGATTCCACTGCACTGCTTTGTTTCCTCCTGTGGGATGAAGCAGTCAGGGTACGCTTGCAGGTCCAGCTCCCTTTCCTGCCCGCCGTCCAAGGTCTGTTAATCACAGCTACTGTGCCGAAATCTGTTTTCAATTACAGAAGCATCTGGTACATCATCCTGTACCTTCACCCATTGCAGGTGTGGGTTGCCCAGAGGGACAAGTGACCACTTAAGAGTTAGTTTGAGATTTTGGAGCACTTGGAAGTGCCATATGGAGATGTACACTGTGTTATTTTTAAGTGAAAAGGGCCAGAACACAGAATATATAGAACATGTGATGCTATTTAGGTCTCTCTCTCACACACAACTGTGCATTTCCGTATCACATGTAAGTAAATGCATAGGAAAGATCTGGAAAAATTCACATCAGTAGTTAACAGTAGTCCCTCTGGGAGGAGACGGGGGTTCTGTAGGCAGTGAACAAAGCACTTTTGATTGTGAACTTGATGTAGTATATGAATTTTTTGCAGTGAAATGTTTTTATTGGTTAGGTCTCTCGCAGTTGCAACTTGGCAAAACATCCAAGCCACCCTTGTTTTAAGGGGAAAAACTGAAACAGCTTCATGCAGAGCTCAACTAAAGATACCAGACCCAGTTTTTCTCTGTAGCAAACTGCTCCCCCCAGACTGGTTTCACTTTCAGGCTCCCCGCCCATCATGTGGCAAAGTGACTGAGCGCAGGTCCAAACTGTGCCTTCTTCAAGTGTACTGGGAGAGAATTGGACACCTTCCTAAAGCCCGAGCTAGGGGATCTTTACCTGTTCCTGTAGGGGGTCCGTTCTCAAACCAGCCCTGTGGCCAAGGGAATTGGCGCTGGTTTGGCGTAAGCTCCGTCCACTGCTTTGCTCCCTGTGGAGGAGTTGAGCTCAGGCCACTGTCTCCTTCCACAGGCCCTGCCTCATAGTGGGCAGCCCTGGAGGGGAAGAAGGTGTAGCTGCTCAGCAAAGTCAAGGAATGCCCAGTACCAAGCCTCATGAGAAACCAGAGTCACTTAAATCCCGTCATCAGTGTTCGTGCTTTTCTGATCTCATTATGAAGAGTGAGTTTTCTAAACAGGAAGAGAGACAAGAGCCCACAATAACACTTTGGTTATATCATAGAGGGTTTTTTGTCTGTTTGTTTATTTTGGGGGTGTGTTCTTTTTGTTAAGGAGTATTTCAGTTATATAAAAAGTCTACTCATCAGTCAGCTTCAGCATTTATCAGTGCCTGGCCAGTTTGTCTGATCTGTCCACTTCCTCCTTCCCACTACATCCTTAAGCAAATCCCTGACATCTCATTTCATTTCCAGATCCTCAGTATATATCTCTCGAAGATAAGGACTCTTTTTCTTTTTTTAACATAACCACAGTACAATCATCACATGCTTTTAAAAAATATCTTAATATGAAATATTCAAGCTGTTGAATTTGTCCCATCATTTCATAAAATTTTTAAATGACAAATTCAAACAAGAGCTATCCATTCCATTTGGTTGATGTATCAGTGAAGTTTTAAATTCTAACAGTTCTTATCCATCTTGTTTTCCTTGCTATTTATTTGTTAGCGAAACTGGGTCATTTGTCCTGTAGAGTTTCCCACGTTTAGGGTTGTGCTGTCTGCATCTCAGGGTCCCATTTGACGTGTTTCTCTGTCCCCTGCATTTCCTACAAATTGGTATCAATCGTGAGAGCTGACGAAATGTACATTAACGTGGCGGAGGAAGAAACTTTACCTTATGGCTGGTCTAATAATTAAATAGAAGTGAGGCAGATTAATGAGAAGATAACCAAATTTCATTGCATATGTACATATGGGAATCCCATGTACATGCGAGAGTCAGAGATCCCCACGTACAGAAATTGAGACAAAATATAGATACATGCGACATTCTGAGCTAAGGATAAGATAAGGCACCTGGGGCTTCTGAGGGAAGAAGGTCATTGCAGGATGATAAGAAAAGCAGATGTTCAGTAATCAGTAGTTTGTCCTGCCCTACAGAGAGATCAAAAAAAAAAGTAATTTCTGGTGCTATTTTATGAGCAAGGACCCTAATATAAATTCATTGAGGGAGAAGTAAGAGTTTTTCTTGAGGCTGCAGGGTCTCGGTTGCCTTCCGCTCAGAACAGGCTGCATACCACAGAGGCACATCTTGGGTGACTCATTCTGAACCCCCACAGCAACTTTTCTGTTTTCATGAGATTACTTAACAGATGGTGCTGTGTTCTCCAGCATTGAATGAGTAGTTGCTGATCTTTGCAAGTTGAGTTGAACCAGTGGGTTTGTGTGTTACTGGTCTGATTTATCCACTTTAAAGTTCTCAGTAATGTTTAATCTAATGTTCTAGCAGCCATTGCTGCTCCTTGCCCCGATCTACTAATTCACTAGTCTTCACATAAATGACAAAATTACTATGATCGGGACTGCAGTAGGCTCAGTTCTGGCGGAACTGATCACTCGCACCGTAGCTGTGTTGTTGAGTTCTCGATAGGCAGATCCCCAGATGTGGCTTGTTTGTAACAAGAAGAGAGAGAAAAAAAATTGGCACATCATATGCCCAACCTCTGAAGGAAATGAACTTGAATACAACTAATTTTACTGTGGTTTCTGGTATATTGCTCTTAAGCAAGAATATCAGAAAGAAAATGCACCATTACCAAATTTTTGATATAAGAAAAGTTTTTAGTAACTTGGAAGTCAGTACTCATAAAGGTAGAAGCTCACTCAGAATGCACTAATTAAACTTCATTCAGTCAATCAAAAGGATGTTTGTCACTTTTTAATTATCTTTTACAGTATTGAGATCACATTGATTCCAAATATATACTTGTTTACATTTACCTAGTCAGTCGTAGTTTGCTGCTCTAAAAGACTTTTCTTAGCACCTCCTAGTGGAATATTAATAAAGACCATTTGTAAGCTGCAGTAAGCCTTGAGGGTTTGGTTTATTCTCCATGGGCTTGGAAACTCCAAAGGTGTACATTTCCCTGATTTTATGATTGCTTATGTCACTCAGCATTTATTTCATGGCACCTGGGGTTGAACCAATGGATAGAAGATTGTGCGTGTCCTGTGGCTTGGTCATAGGTGGTACGGGCAGAGGTAGAGGGCTTGAATAATGAGAACAAGGCTAACCAAGGTGGTGCCAGTTAAAACAAGACTGAAATTGCCCAGTAAATGAAAACCGTAACTGGGAGTGGGGTAGATCAGGGTACAGCCAAGTGTGACCTCATAGCGGAATCCTTAAAAGGGTCATCTTAGCAGAAATATCTCAGCTCTGCGCCACTTTCCCTCGGGCCAGTGGTATGAGACTTGAGGAAATTCTGCATCTTTTATAGGATTTGCACTTTTCCTTTTCATGACCAATGAGAGTGTTGGTGTGCAGGGTGAGATGCTAGTTTAAGCGAAAGAGCACTTTGGGGAGCTCATCTCGTCCATGCGCACTTCATTAGTTAGTCTTTGTCTTGATGACATTTGCTCCCTTACATTACGTGGGTAGTGGGGACACGCCATCACTCCCACCCTGCCCCCACAGTGGTAAAGTTGCGTAATTCCTGTGTGTTTGTTCTGTAACAACAAGGAAATGTGTGCTTCAAATAAAATGTTTTTAAAAGACCTTTGCAGATGGAAACGTGTGTGGTTTTATTCTCACTGCTTCCGTGGCGGTTCTGGACTTTGAGAAAGGAGGTGTGAGGGCTCTCAAGTAAGACTTTTGTGCCGTTTTGCCCTCTAGGAGGCTTCAGTCCAGAAGAGCTTCTGAAAATATGGAAAGGACTCTTCCACTGCTTGTGGGTGCAGGACGAACCCCTTCTGCAGGTAACACACACTTCCCTTGGCCGTCTTCCTGGGCCTCTGGCGTACAGGGAGGAGAGAGCCTTGCTGCATCAGTCCCCTGAAGTGCCAGACAAACTGAAAAGCATCGCTTCAAGGACTCCCTGTCACCTTTTGTCCTACAGAAAGGGACGCATTGGCCCTGAATCAAGGCTAGCAGTTTACTGAAGCTGCTGGCTTCAAGCAGGAGCCTAAAGAAATGTCTTTCTATGGTCTGTTGGCCATTTCAGAACTTAGGAAATATAATGGTCAATTCATTAGAAAGAAACATCTGAGAAAAAAAAAAAGAGAAAAAAAGGAAGAAAGGGACGCAGTGTCTAAGCATGGAGGTTAATTACCTTTGCAGCCCTGGCGATCAGTGGGGTGACAGGTGTCGCAGCCAGATCGCCCTCACACCCGAGCTTAATTATCTTTTCAAATAAGAACGAATGCATACAAATTTGGCCAACTGTAAAAGAATAACAATGTAAAAAGGCAAAAAAAAAAAAAAAAAGAAGACACATAAATTAAAGGTTTATTATGTCTCTGCCATGGTTTCAGAGTTCCACAGTAGGGTTCGCAGTACTTACAGTTTCTGTTAGTTTTCCGTTCTTTGTGGTCAGAATGTCATTGGCACAGCACTAGTCTGAGAACTTAGGAGCAGCCCGGGCACCTGGAACCAGGCAGCTCCCTCACTGGGCTCAGGGTCCTCACAGAGCCATCAGTGGCCTCCCCCCCGAGGCCCCCACGTCAGCGGGGACTCAGCACAGGGTTGCGTGTGCATCTGAACCCCGTCTGCCGAGGTCGTTGGCGCCCCCACCACAACTAGTTAGAAAAATGACTTTTACTGTCTGAAGAGCTCTGTTGCAATAGGTAAAAGCAAAGTGGAGGGATAAGCCTTGCAATGCCATTGGACACCCTCTGATGTTTAAAACATTTTGGGAAGATTTTACTTGTCTAGGTTTTAGGGCACAACGTTGCCGCTTTTACTCCCCTGAACACATTTTGAATAGGATAGCGAGGCAAAATATTTTAAAATTATATCCAAAAGTAAGAGCCGGCATCTGTAGTGGAGGAAGAAAACGTGACAAGAACACCACTTTCAAGTCTGGGGAGTTCATCTGAAATGGCCGAGGGAGACCTGAGGCCGGGGGAGGTGCAGATAGTATTCATGAGGGTCTGTCTTTTCTTAAACAGAATTCATCTGGTGACACTCCCCAAGGCAGGTGTCCCCATAGACCCAGATCACCAAATTCTCCCCACAAACAGGCTGGCTGTGCTTCCAATGGCACTTGGTCCCAGACAGAGCACAGGAGAGTGCTGTTCCTGTGCCCCTGCCACCCTGCCACTGCCACCTGTCCCTGAGCCAGCCAAGGAGGGGCTCTCCAATACCACTCACTGAGCTCCCAGCAGTGACAGTCCTGGGTCTGACTACAGCGACAGCTGCTTCTGGAGCATCAGTGTTTTAAGTTCTAATATATTTAAGTTAATGTATTTAAGTTAATATAATTAATTAAAGCCAGGAATTGACAGCTAATTTATTTCTTCTGTAGGTCATTTGAACAGATAACTAGAGATGCTTTTTCAAACATGCAGCTTAAGCAAATCTCAGAAGCATATGAAATCGGCACAATAGTCCATTGAGATTGGGGATTTCG
Organism: Furipterus horrens; assembly: GCF_987537825.1. Lineage (NCBI taxonomy): Eukaryota > Metazoa > Chordata > Mammalia > Chiroptera > Furipteridae > Furipterus > Furipterus horrens. The sequence continues at coordinate 9,001,263 of NW_028327171.1, forward strand.
CATTTATATGAATTTCAATACAATTCACATACTCTTATGCATATGTCTTAGCACAAGTGACATTGAGAGCTGAGGCTACAAATTCCCACTTACCCTGCCCCCTGCAGCTACGGGAGGAGGCGCTGGCCATGGTGCTGCCCTCTGTCAGTGTTGCCACAGAGTAACCCCAGTGTTTTTCCCCGCCCCACCTTTGCAGGAGGAGCTAGCCAACACGATTTCTCAGCTCATCCATGCTGTGAAGAACTCAGAGGCCCGTAAGTCCTGATGTTTTCATGACTTTCAAAACTTCTTTGTTTTTCAGATTTAGTAACTTGCCTAGGATATCTTGTCCATATTCTTTCTTCTCCTTTTTTCCAAGTTCCCATCTCCCAGTGGTCTACTTGAACGTGAACCTGGGGCTGCCAGTGCGTAGATGTCAGGCGGCAAACTTCTCCCACGGGAAGAAACTATGATAAATTTAGGTGTTGACTCTGAAAGAGGGTGAAGGAGGTATTTTGTGGACTGTCATATTGGATCTCTCAAAGATTTCCAAAAAAATATTTTAGATGATAATCCTTCAGAATCTCCAAATTCTGAGTTGCTTTAACACTCTTAGAAGCTGTGTATCCATCTGCCAGTGTGTGCCGTAACCTCTGGATGCCAGGTTATCCTTGTAACTAGAGCCATTTAAGGTTGTCACTCATAATAGAGTGTAAAGTAACCCCCCTTATAAAAAGAATAAACAAAAGGAGACATTATTTCTGGGACAGTCAGGCTTTGATTACTTACAGAGGATGAAAGAGACAGCAGAATGAGGTTGGTTCTGCTCACCATTCCTGAGAACAAAACATCCCAATGGCCTTCGTAACCCTTCGTGGTCCTCCGAACTTTAGCCAAGCCTCAGCTGACATGTAATGAACAAAATTCTACACATAGAATATAATATAGGTTTTCTTGTATTAAGAAAGTTCTGCAAAAAGAAGTGGAACAAAAAAAAAAATCAAAATTTTTGGACAGAAAAATGCTAGTTTCATGGCTCAGAAGAGAAAAATAGAATGTTTTATTATATAGCTCTCCTAGCTGATGCTGAACATGAAACAGAAAGCTGAGTTTCCTCCTGGGCCGTCCAAGTGTTCTTCAGAACTACTGGCTTTGGATTGTTAGCTACAGGTGGGTGGAAAGGACCAATAGGCATGGCTCAGAAAATCCTTTGATTTAGAAATATGCTTTCAGTGTATAAAGAAAAATGTTACAGGGAGCATTGTAGTTAGACATTAAGATAATACTACCAGTCTTGTCTTGGCCATTGTAGGTTAGCTGGTTGGAGCATTGTCCCGTAAACCAAAGGGTTGTGGGTTCGATCCTTGGTCAGTGCACATGCCTGGGTTGCGGGTTCAATCCCCAGTCAGGGTGCGTGCAAGAGGCAACCAATGGATATTTGTCTCACATAGATGTTTCCCTCCCTTCCTCTTACTCCCTTCCCGTCTCTTTAAAATCTATAATCATGTCCTTAGGCGAGGATTTAAAAAAATTATTTTTAAGATATTACCAGCCTTCCTGTTACAATAATGTGCTTTTACTTAAATGTAAAAAATTATTGAGTGTATTTAATGATTGACCAAGTTTTCTAGCAATCCAAGAATTCTTGAGAAAACTGAATAATGAGTAGTCCTAGTCTGTTTCTGTTCGTTACTTTTGTGCTGTGTGGTAACATGTTAACCTGAAAACCAAGCATTCAGAGCCTTCTGTTCACCGCAGAATACCTGTTCATTCAGACCTTTTGGCAAACCATGAACCGAGAGTGGAAGGGGATCGACAGGCTACACCTGGACAAGTACTACATGGTGAGACCCGCAGGCCTTCATCCCAGTTACCGCAGAGGCTTGTGCGAGGGGGAGAGCATTCCGCACCTTACGAATGGTGGGGAGGCTGTTTGTGAAGGGAAGTAAGGTCTAGGCGTGCCAAGAGGAGAGGACGGCGGGAACCTCGGACGGCCTTCAAGCCTGGGGGGTGGGGGGCCTCTGCTTCGTCCCTGTCAGCGACTGGGGACGAGTTTGGGTCTTTAGTTCACAGTTTACGTTCTAGAAGTTAAACATGATTATTGTGAATGTTTCTTCATTTGGGGATCCGGGCTGCACCCTTGCGAAGCTGATCAATCACTGTTGCTCTCCTTTTGTAACACAAGTTGTCTGTCCTTAGCTGATCCGTCTGGTCCTGAGGGAGTCCTTTGTAGTTCTGAAGCGGAATGGCTGGGAAGAAAGGTTGGTAAACTATTTGGGCTACCGTGCGGTGGCCTGAAAGCTTTTAAAGCAATAGTGAATTTTTCAAGCCTTTCAGTTAACCAGCAAGTATGACTTGCCTGATCTGTGTCTTCCACCGTTGAGTGCTGTGACAAGCAAAACCGCCCTTTGCGTAAAGAACTTAAAATCCAGCAGAGCAATATAAAAGTTGAGTGCCCGTGCCGGTCAGCCTTTTATACGGATTTCAGTAGTTGCCTTTTCCCTTGTGAAACTTCCTCAGCCTCACGCGGCTTGTGCAGTGGGGCTGGATGTTACGTCTCTGGGGAGAGCGGGGCATTGGCGTGCCGTGGTTAACGGAGCTGTGTGTGTTTTTTCTTTAGCCGAATCAAGCTTTTTCTCGATGTCTTGATGAAGGAAGTCTTGCACCCTGAGAGTCAGTCTCCTAATGGAGTGAAATTCCACTTCATTGATATTTATCTGGATGAACTCTCCAAAGTGGGAGGGAAAGAGGTAAGAAACAGTCTGGCACCTGCCGGCAGAGTGCCGAGACCACAGCTGGCCTGAGCAGGGCTCTGGCTGCCCCCAGATACTGCTGTGAGCTGGGACCGGTGTAGGCAAAGGACTGGAAAGGGAACAGTTTTCAGCGTGCCAGCGATTTTCTGAATTTGGGATTGTGAGCGGTTTTTACTTTTTTTTTCATAAGCGTTCTGCAGTGAACAGGGATTTTTAAAAAATTAAACAGTATATATGTTTTAGTGAAAAAACAACCCCTCACCGCAGTCTTTAGACAGAACTTATGACAGTACTTACACAGAATGGCGCCATAGCGGAGGAAGGATGGAGCAACACAGGTTGGACGGGGCGGAGGCCTGCAGTCACTGCGCCGAGATGCCCGCGTGGCTGGAGGACAGCCGCGGCCGCAGCCTGGCTCCAGGCATCCGGGTAGTGCGTGCCCAGTGCGTTTGGGCGTTATAAGTGCCACTCACTCTGATTCAGCCCATGTGGCAAAACAAGTGGTTCCTTTTTCAAGGACATGTCAGAAAGGAGAAAAGGTTCTTCTTCCCCTTATTTTTATTTCTTTTTTCCTATTTTATTTCTAAATTACAGCTTTTGGCAGATCAGAATCTCAAATTTATTGATCCATTCTGCAAAATTGCTGCCAAGACAAAGGAGTAAGTGATTCACATGTTTTTTATTCCTGCAGCTGGTGCTTAATTTGGGGGCAGAGGGGATTGTTTTGTGTCGTGAAACATGACACAGGGTTCCTGGGATGGTTGTCCAAAGCTAAAAACAGCCAAATGCTTAATTCCCAACGGCAAGATGCTTGAAGTTTTGAGTCATAATTCGGCTCTTCTAGCTTTGCTCTGTGACACCAGTCATTCTAAGAGTCTTACCTCCCCTACCCATAGTTCAGTCTGTCTGTCCCACTCCTTCTGGCACAAGGCCCTTGGCTGGCTTCTTGCAGCCACAGTGGGTTAGCACGGAAGTGTACTGGCTGAGTGGCTGAGCGGTCACACCGGGTTCTGGGTCGGCTGAAATTGGAGGCTCGGTGACTCCTCCTCTCATCCCTCTGTCCTTCTTCAGATAACGAGGTCCAGACCATCGGTTTTAATCACATCCTCTTTGCTGTGCTTCCCCCTCAGCCATACACTGGTGCAGACTATAGCTAGGGGTGTTTTTGAAGTCATTGTAGATCAGTCTTCTGTACCGGAAGAGACAACGGAGGAGCAGAAAACTAAAGTGGGCGACAGCAACCTCTCTGCGGAAGAGAGAGCCGGAAACGAGGTGATGTGGACAAAAACATTCAGTAAAAAGAAGACAGGTGAGAGAATTTCCGGGAACGGTCTTTCTCTTTTTAGGTAAAGTCCTCATCCGACAAACACTTGTTAGTACCTTGGTTGGGATCTCACTGACCACAACCCAGAATTCATCAGCATTGGCTTTGCCGTGGACACCACCTCAGACAGGAAGCAGACACATGTTTCTAACCCCTGCACCCATTCAGGGCGCTCTGGGGGAGACCCTGCTCCTCACACACATCCTCCAGGGCTTAGCATTCTCGTTGCTGTGGCTTTGGGTTTTGCTTGTTTCTGTGGCTTTGGCGTTTTTGTTGTATTTAAACACATAGTGTGGGCCGAAATCTGTAGACTCCTCGGCGGGAGGCCTCGTGTGCAGTCTATTGTGTGCGCACACGTGTTTCCGCAGTCTTTCTGATCCCTGGGTTCCTTTGGGGTTCTTTTTCTGGAGGTGTTTGAATGCCCACTGTGGGCTGTCACCGTTCCTACCCGTTTTATGTCCGCGCCGTCGTGCGGAGAGCATGTGTTGCAGCTGCAGCTTGCCAGAGCCCTGGCTGTGGCCCCGCGGCATCTCGGGGTGCAGTGCAGTGAACGGTCGGGGCACACCGCACTTTTGAAGTGTTACAAAGCCATTGGAAAGCAAAGTTTTCTAAAACTAGTGACCAAAGGAAATTTCATATTTTTGCAAGCAGGACACAAAACTCTGTGGAAAGAGCCTGGTTTCTTTTTTAATTATCACCCAAAGATATGTTTTTATTGATTTTAGAGACAGAGAAAGGGGGGGGGGGAGAGAAACATTGATCAGTTGCCTCCCGTACGCGCCCCAACCAGGGATCCAACCCACGACCTAGGTATGTGCCCTGACTGGGAATGAAACCTGCAACCTTTCGGTGCACGGACGACGCTCCAGCTAAGTGAGCCACTCAGCCAGGGCTGATTTGTTTTAACATTTACGTGTGCCTCATATCTGGGAGGGAATATATCCGAACGTTAATAGCCCTATGTGACAGAGTTGTGACTTCTGTTTGCTTTGTACTTTTGTCTGTTTTCCTAAATATTCTACATGGATCATAATTTTTTTTTTTAATCAGGAAAACAATAGAAAGGAAAAGAAGAAACATTTTAATTTTAAATTCCACATAAGTGACAGGTTAACTAAAATCCCTGAGCAAATTCTGTGTGTGGTCACGGCAGTTGTCTCTGGGTCCCCCCCACACACACACACCAACTCCCCTCATTTCTGTCTGGACTGGAGGTGTCCCTCTCTTCGTGAGCACCTGCGGTGTGGACCCTGTTCTCTCTCCTCTGCACCCTGAGCTCGCACCCTCATAGTTCCTAAGGATCCAAAACACTACAAGTTTGAGAAGCTGAGTTATCCTAGTCATTTTTATCTGCTTTTTCATGGGCTTTAGTGCTGCTTTGAATTATTTATTTAATGTTAAAATCTGCTTTGATATATTAACTTGGGTTTCCTGAGGCAGCCCCATGAAGTTAGTGTACCGTGATATAGATGTTTGCTGCAGCCCAAACCAATCTGAAGTTAGGCACAGGCTCCTGAGTCCGCTTTCCTCCTCCCAGGCCAGAGCCACCTGCGCCTGAGCCGCTGGCCTAGCAGCTGCCAGCCCCTGCCACAGTCTGGACACCGGGGAAGGCTGTGAGGCTTGTCTGGAACGGATTTAAAAGACAGAATTTGTGATTGCTCCCAGAGCTTTTGTCATGTCCAGGGGCTGAAAAACCAAAACATCTTTGGGAAATTATAAATGTATTTGCACGGTTTTTCCTCTTTAAAGAAATTTTCGTTTTCACTAAGAGACACCTAATTAGACGGTGGCTCCTTCAGAAGTGGTCATTGCTGTGTAATTACAGAATTTTGTCTTTGGCTGTGTTTTGATAGCACTGGACAAACATCACTTTAGGAAAGACGGAATCAGTGATGAAGGTGAGAGACACAATGGTGGAGGCGTGGAGGACACGGGGCCGCTTCTCCAGGTTGGTGGCAGTTGTTGCTTTTTATAGAAGATAGAGCCACTGTGGAGTGGCCTGGCTAATTGGGAATTAGGGTCAGAACTAATTAAACTCTAAGGCCTAATGCGTAAAGTTCTTTTCATCCCTTCACTCTCTGATGTCAACCTTCTGCATAATGAGCTTATTGGAGACAAATTTAAATAGGATGGAATTTGGAAAGACATCAGTCTTCATTTTGGCTTGAATTGCTAAGATCTGTTCTATTCCATTCAGCAAAGTTAGCCCAATAGTGCTTCTCAGATAAAGTTTACTATGTTACCAAGTGCCGATTAGAAAAGAAAGAATTACAGCTAGCTTCTCCCAAGAAGAAATAGAAGCAGTTTTTCAGAGATCTCCCATAAGCCTTTGGTTGCCAAGTCTTAGCACGTGCTTGTCCAGACGGTCTTGTGTGAGAACTTCTACAGTCCCAGGTTACTGCGGGCTTATGTTAGTTTTTCTTCTCTTGTAGTTTGACTATAAGGCCGTTGCTGACCGACTCCTGGAAATAACCAACAGGAAAAACATCCCTCCCTTCAACAGGAAACGTCTCTCCAAACTAATCAAGAAGTACGTATTGGGTGAGAGGATGTCACTTGATTCTCATGCACGTATAAGTCCAGCCCTTTCATTTATCCCGTGGTATAAGACGAGCTGTCACCACTTACCTTTCTATTTATAGCGTGTTTATATCCATATGAACTGTAATGTTTAATGACGACGGCCGCCCACCTGCCCCCCCACCCCCACCCCCGCCTCTGCCTCCAGTTCCATTCTTCAGATGCAGGCATACTCATCTCTCTTAGCTGTTTCATAGTGATGTACAAAGAAGTCTAGCGATGGTGCCTAAAACGAGTAGATTGAGAAATTGCAGCGTGAATGTAGTGCTGAGGTGTTAGCCTGCTGGTGCGCTCCTGAGATGGGGAGGGGTGTAGCTTCTCACCGCGTCCCCCACCTCTCACTGTGGTTATGCTCAGTAATGTCATTAGAACTGTCCCAGTAATTCACTGCAGAGCCCGCTGGTGTGCTATGATGGACGACGTACAACAGCTGAGTTTGATGGCACTCCACATGAGCAGGCACTGTTCTCAGCGATTAAATTACGTATTTCCCATTAAGAAAAGCCCCATACGATGGCTTCTGTAATTTTCTCACTCAACACCTGGGTTAACTTGGGCACAGGGAAGTCACCGCTTTGGCCCGGCTGCCCAAGGTCGTAGCTGCCAGACACGGGGCAGGACTCAGATTTCCTGTCCACTCCGCCAGGGCTCTGCCCCCCGAGTCCACACAGCCGTGCTCACTCCCTTCGTGCTGTAATGCGCCAAAATCTCGTAGATAAGACACTGCTTGGCATTTCTACCTGGTAAAGAGGAGAGCGAAGTAGAGGCAGGGATCTAAGCTGCTTCAGCCTTAAGAAACAAGAAAGATGACAAGCATGGTCTTGTCCCAGAGGTTTGCGCTTTGAGTCGCACTACCTCTTTTGTCTCCCCTTCTGGAGGAAAAAGAAAGTGAATTACAAATACCATGTTTTTCAAAGTTTTGTGCGTATCTTTATAGAAGACAGAAAGAAGAATTTCTTAATGAACTTCTGTTGTTTTCTTTTTCAGATTCCAAGATCTCTCTGAAGGTGAGGAAGTCAGGGTTAGAACTGATGTTCTTACCTAAATACTTACTCAGCCCTTATATGCCACATAGTAGAACGCAAGATTGAAAATATCACAAATAGCAGTGGCCTTCACCTTTGGAAGGTCGTCAGTCACACCACTTGCATGCACAGCTGAGAGAAGCCCTTAGAAGAGCCACACTGTGCAGCCTTTTTTTTTTTTCCCGTCTTGCCCACCCACTCTCCCATCCCAGGGACCAGGCTGAGCCAGACACAAGGCTATACTCATCAGTATGGAGTAAGACTGGAGGGCAGTGTTGCGGGGGCGGATTGTATTTTAACAAGAAGGATTTCTGTTGGTCCCCAAAGGGTTCAGTTTGACCCTTTATGAAGGACAGTGATCTCTCAGGGTCCCTTTTGTTGATCAGTTGTCCCCTGGGGGAGAATTGCTTTCTATAAACTTCGTTACATTTGAGCCAATTGGTTGCCCACTGCCCCTACCCCTTGGGTCCCTGGGCGTGCTTAGACCTACGTGTTCAGACCTGGTGGAGACAGCATGCAGGCCCCGGAGCTGAGCTGGAGACATTGTCACCCAAGGTTTATTGTCCCTTGCCTTGGACGAGGAAGCCACAAAGTTGTTTTAAGTCTGAAGTTCCTGTGTTCAGCACCTTTGAGGTTTAGATTGGAGAAGTAGTGAGGACCAGTGATGAAGCAAAAATTGAGGTTGAAAATCTACATGCATGACCTGGGAGGGAACATGGCTCTTAGGCCCCTGGGACAGCTGTGAGGGTCTTGGGAAGCTGACTAAATGTGACTTTGGTTCCCGGCAGGCAGTATACCTCAGCTCAGTTTTGCTGAGGACATTTCTGCTGATGAAGATGACCAAACCTTCAGTCAAGGAAGGCATAAGAAAAAAAGAAAAAAACTTGTAGAGAAAACCAGCATGGGAAAAGGGAAAGGTGAGACAAAGGCTTGGGGCCTGCGAGGCCTGGGAAAAGGGGCGGACGGCCCTCGGGGACAGCAGGCGCCTTTGCAGTCCTGGAACATCTGAGCCACTGTCTCCGTTACAGAGCAAAAGCTTTTGCTTTTATGGCTGAAAAGTTAAGATTGTTTCCATGTGTTTGATTTTTCTGGGGCACCCACATACCCTAAACGGAAAACATTTGTTTACTCCTGGTGGCATCTTTGGAGAAAGTGGCTGAGGATGTGGGGATACAGATACTCAGTGCCTTATGAAGTGTTTGTTGTTACCATCCTGGGTCTGTGGCTTTTACCTTCGCCCTGCAAATTGGTAGAAGTCTGAATATATTTCAGTTCCATCTACATTAGAAGAGGCATTTGGAAAGTTTCTAATCACAGTCGGGGAAGCGAGGAAATGGGCCCAAAGGAGAAAATTAGTGGAGCTCAGGTGTGCAGGGGGTCAGAGCCACTCCCACAGCCCCAGAATCCCCTACGACATCCACAGTCCACTTGGCAGTGGGGCACATTTTTATTGGTTTATTTGCCCTTCTAGGAAACAAGTTCTTCCTTGCAGAGGAAGAGGAGAGTAAAGGTGGTGTTGAGAAGAGGAAAAGGAAAAAGAAGAAGAACCACCTTCAGCATGAACATTTAGGGTCAGGGGATGGAGCCATGCCCCCAGAACAGAACGGGAGCAGTGAGCCAGAGGCAGGTGTGGTTGAGCTGGGGGCAGGGGCCGTGCCCAGCCCCCAGGAGCAGAACCGCTCAGAGCGCCCTGCCTCGCACCCTCCCACGCACAGCAGGAGGAAACGACCGAGGAAGAGGAACCCGCGGTGCCAGGGACTACTGATCACAGAGTCAGCAGTGTCACCTCTGGACGACTTGTGTCAAGGTGGCCTCGGCGATGGTCACACTCAGGTGCTTGCCCCCCAAGCTTCCCTAGCCAGTGGAGCCCCAGCCCTGAAGCGGAAGCGGAAACTCAGGGCTCCCTGGCTCAATGGTAGCCCCTCCACACTGGCCTGGCTCCCACCCCAGGAGGAGGGCCCTGCAGCAAGCCCAGCAGATGGAGTGGAGGGCCCGGCCTCACTGCCCCAGGATGGGAGACTAAAGAAAAAGAAGGGGGAACCCAGCCGTCTTGACCTCTACAACCTGTCCTCTCAGAAAACTGCCATCTTCAAAAAGAGGAAGAAAATGAAAGAGGTGTTGAACTTGGTTGAACACAGCAGAGTATTGGAATCTGAACTCAAGCTCGTCCAGACTCTGGTAAGGCGACTGGGTTCTAGGCAGGGGGGACAAGGCTCCTGTGCCGAAAGATCAGGGGCTCTTACCTCCTCAGGCCTTAATTTGGGAGTGGGGGGGCAGGTCAGACCTCTGCACTAAGGAGCTGTCATGGCTCGTGATACCCTTTTCCAATGAGGAAAGAAATAAGAGCAGTCTCAGTGGCTGAGATAGTTGTCCTGGTCTACCCCCTGCCTACCCCCACCAGGCTGCTCACTCCGAGGGGCTACAGAAGGGCCACATCCAGCTGGGAGAATTGTCCCTGTGGCCCAGGCAGGCACACTGGCCCGCTGTATGAACAGGCAGACAAGTGTCTCCATCAAACGCTGGTCTTGTTTTTCTTCAACTCGTGGCCAATCCTGGGCCCAGAATTCTGTTCGGCCTGTTTTTTCAATGGAAAGACTTTCTTCCTGCTTGGATCTCTAGCCCCAGATAAAGGAGAACCAACCAGGCTCTGGGTCTACTGTTTCCACCCTGGCTCCTGACACATGGTGCGTCTGTACCAGTGGCCCGCACACATGATCACTGGTGCCAGCCGCGCGTGTTCGTGCGCACGCTTCCGTGGCTGCTTTCCCTCCTTGGCGGCAGAGATGAGTAGTTGGGACAGACACCCTGTGGCCCTCAAAGCCAAGTTGTCTGCTCCCCGGCCCCTGCAGGCAGGCTTGCTGAGCCCTGTCCAGTGCTTGGCTTGCACGAACTGCTGTGTGGCGCTCGTGAGGGCGAGGCCTTTGTCACAGGACGGGTGCTCGGCTGAGTTTCTGGTCAGTAAAAGGCTCCGCGGGGGAAAACCAAGCATTCGCCTGGACTTCTGGGAGTCTGCTCCCACCCTAGACCTTGCCCTGACGAGCTGTGTCACCGCGTCACCTTCGCTTGGCTCTGCAGCCTCCACCCTTCACTCACTGTTCACCTGCTGCCCTTTCTTCACTGAGGATGGCAGAGAAAACTCCTTCGCATCTCATTTCTCAGGCCCCTGCACCCTGTCTTAGAGAGGATTGAACAGTTGCTCAATAAATGACGGGGTTGTCGGAGGGTTTCCTCCCAAAGAGGGCGGTGTGCCTCTGCGTCTCTGCCAGCAGGATCGGGAGGGCGCGTGAGAGAGGACTCCTGGGTCTGCCCCTCATGGGTTCTGCTCAGGGAAGGCAGCAAGCTTCCAAGCCAAGGGCACCAAAGATTGGCCACAGCACTGGGGTGCCCAGACCTCCGAGGTCCCAGAACTAGAGCAGTGTCCTTGTGTGGGGCGGTGGTCAGTTGTGAAGCACCTGGTGAACGTTCTTAGGCTGCATTAGATGGACCTACGGGACCTAAGCAGGAGGTCACACTTTCGTGCCAGACTTTGGATGTACAATGATGTCTTTGATCACAAAGGAAAAAATGAATTTAATAAGTCAGGTGCTGCATAACAACATTTCAGTTACCAGCAGACCATATATACAACAGTGGTCCCATAATGTTATAATGGATCTGAAAGAGTCCTATTGCCTAGTAGCTTCCTGGCCACCCTAGTGCTTTCTGAGAAGAACGGCACCTCCTCAAGAGGAGCCTCAAGCAGGTCCCTTGAGAGGTATTCCAGAGGAAGGCATTGTTGCCATGGGAGGTGACAGCTCCGACCATGTCATTGCCATGAAGTCCCTCCTGTGGGATAAGAGGTAGAGGGGGCGACAGTGGTCTTGCTGATTGCTGACCCTGTGCAGGCCTAAGCTAATGTGTGTGTTTGCAAAAGAGGCTTTTAAAAATGGGGGGAAAAAAATGTAATAGGAAAAAGCTTGTAAAATAAGGATATATGGAAAGAAAATATTTCTGTACAGCTGTATAATGTTTTTGTCTTCAGCTATTATTACCAGAATCAAAAAGTTAAAAATGTTTAGCCCTGGCTGCATGGCTCAGTTAATTGGAGCGTTGTCCTGTACAGCAGAAGGTTGCGGGTTCGATCCCTGGTTGAGGCACATGTGGGAGGCAGCTGGGCGATGTGTCTCTCTCACATCAATGTTTCTCTCTCTCTCTCTCTCTCTCTCTCTCTCTCAAAATCTTACCCTCAGGTGAGGTTGTTTTTGTTTTTGTTTTGTTTTGTTTTTTAATTTTAAATTTATAAAGTAAAGTTACAGTAAGCTAAGGTTAATTCATTGAAGAAAGAAAAGTATGTTTTATAAATTTTAGCGTCACTTAGTGCACAGTGTTATAAAGTCCACAGCCGTGCCCAGCCACGTCCTGGGCCTTCCCATTCGCGCACCAGGCCTTCACTGACTCGCCCAGAACCCCTTCCAGTCCTGCACGCTCCACTCGTGGGAAGTGCCCCAGCCAGGGCCCTCTCCCATTGTACTGCATTTTTACTGAACCGTCTCTGTGTTCACATACACAGGAGCTTACCATTGCGTTAGCTGCCTGCAATACTTAGGGCAGGAAGCGCTGCACAGGCTTATAGCCCGGGCGCAAAGGCTGTACCGCAGAGCCGAGATGAGCGGGGCGCCGTACCGTTCAGATGTGTCTAAGGGCCTTGGTGGCATTTGCGCAGTGATGAGATTGCCTGACAACACACTTCTCAGAACGTGTCCCCGTCTTCAAGCTGTGCATGGCAGGCAGTAGTATTTGAGAGACAGAAATCTTCAAACATGTTTGAAGACAAATAGAAATGGTTCTCAGGGCTGAAAAGAGGAGAAACCTCTGGCCCTGCTGGCATGGGAGCCCTGAGGGAGACGTGGCAGTTTTGCTCTGCTGCGGAAAAGGGGCTTTTGCGTATCTGGTGCCGGGAAGAGCAAGGTGGGGGGTTTCTGAGCCAGCGAATGGATCTCATCCGAGCCGCTCTGGGCCCTGTGGCCTCACGCCCCGTGGCGTCTGCACCCTGTCGTCCTACTTTGCCTTCCTGTGTGTAGATGTGGCACAGGTGGCTCTGGGTGTGACCTCCCCTCTCCTCTCGCCCCTCCCGCCCTCAGGGAAGCAGTGGCGCTTTCAGCCCTTTGAAGCAGCAGCAGCAGCAGCTGAGGACCGAGAATGACTTTGTGAAATTTGATACGCCCTTCCTGCCAAAGCCCCTGTTCTTCAGGAAAGCCAAGAGCAGCACTGCCACCTCCGTAAGCCCTGCTGTGCAGGTAAGCGCTCTGCCCCGCACCGGAAGGGCCTTGGCGTGCCGGGCCTGGGGCTGTGCTCAGCACGCTGCTGCTTCGCCTCTGCTTCTGTTCACAGTGCACAGGTTCCTGATCGAGGAGCCCAGGTCTGCTGTGCAGCTTGTGCTGGGGCTCCCAGGGGCCTGCGTTGGCTCTGGTGCGGACCCCAATGGATTGGTGAGGGGCGCCTCATCGTAGAACTCACGGGAACAGGGGAGATCTAGAGAGTCGGGTAGTGAGGGGGGCGGCAGGAGGCGCCCCGAGAGCCCTGGATATAAAGTCAGATGTAAGAGAAGGGCAGATGGAGCCAGAACGGGGTGATTCAGATGGCCAGCCATGTGAGGAGAGCGCAGGTTACGTACCCTAACAGACCGTCTTACGTTCCCTTTCAAGCTGCTCTTTTTATAAGGAGAAAAATGTGTAGGTAAGGGATTTGGAATTCAGGGAAGAGGTTAATCTGACAAAAGCTGCAGTCTGGCAGTTTTCCTAACATCCTTTCATCCGTTGGCTGGTGATTTTTTTATCTGGGTCCTGTGTCCCTTTCCTGGGCAACTTTCTTTATCTGTGTCCTGTGCAGCGGACTGTCTCTCCCTGGAACACAGAAGCTCAGATACGATCCTGATTGCTTATGGTCTTTTCTGGAGCACAAAGGTTGACTTGCTTTTGGTCTCCTAGAGTCAGGGTGGGCCATACCTTCAGTTCCTGGAATAATAGCTTTTTACATGTATTAACTATTACCTAAAACTTAAAATTGTCCAACCACTGAGTTCCCCCCTCAGAGGGGCCTGCGAAGGACACTGGCGGGTGCTCAGGCTCGTAGAAGGAGCAGGTGCAGCCCCCAGTCATGGTGGGGGAGGGTTAGCACTGTTCTGGGAAGCTGGATGGGGACCATAAGGAAAGGGTCGTCCCTGCCAAGTGCCACTAGGAGGTGGGACAAGGTACAGACCATCGTATGCCGGATGCTCATCTGGGGTTGCCTCCAGAAGACAGAGGTCTGGGTGGAGCTGCAGGCCAGGTGCCTGGGCTGGTCCTGCTGGGAGACCCATGAGTGGGTGCTGTTTAAGTAGCCTCGGACCGGCAGAGTGACCACAGCCTGTGTTGATATTCATGTATGAGACACTTTAGGGATGTTGGTAAATGGCTTCAGGCTTACAGAAGTCAGTTCTTCTCCTAAAATGTTAAAGCAAAAATGGTAGGAGGTAGATCTAGGGGATTCACACCGAAATGCGGGTTCTAGGAAGGAATTTGAAAAGTGCTGCATAATGCAAAATGAGTCAGCTTCTAGATATTTTTCAAATGTGAAACAACTTTTTATTTTTTTTATCCTCACCTAAGGACATGCTTATGGATCTTAGAGAAGAGGGGAAGGGATGGAGAGACAGACAGACAGACATCGATGCAAGAGAGAAACATCAATCATTTTCCTCTCCCAGGTGCCCCAACTGGGCACCGAACCCAAAACTCAGGCATGTGCCCTGACTGGGAATCGAACCCATGACCTTTTGGCTTATGGGATAATGCTCTAACCAACTGAGCCACACCAGCCAGGGCTCAACTTAGTTGATTTTGCTGAATTGTTAGAATATTCAACTCAGTTTGGAGTCCTGTACACAAAAAGTTGGAAAATGTGGGTCCATTGCCCACTGAAGTTCAATCCCATCATAGGCATAATGTAATCAATTTCATTTCTCAGTTAAAGCCGAAACTCTGGACACAATGAATGGGAGCTCCTTACCATTTTTCAGTGGTAAACCTTTTCCTGTAACTCAGGAGGTTTCAAACATGGTAGTTTTTCCCCAGGAGACAGAGGCAGGAGCCAGCCATGAAGCAGGTCACCGCAGAGCGGCACTGGCTCTGCCCATCTCAGACCTGTTGCAAACACATGCAAAAGCACTTCTGTGCAGCCCACGCCTGGGATGTGCACAGTGAGCTTCTGATGAGGCCTCGGAGGCAGACCCAGGCCTCTGCACCTCCGCGCTGCGTGCTCCCGGTGGCTGGGGGTCCCCTGTGAGTGCTCAGGAGCTCTCGACAGACAAGGCCCCTGGGCCCGTTTGTACTCCTCTGTTACTTCTGTTACGGTTTTCTTCCTTCTGCAGCTCAACAAAGCACCATCCAGCTCCAAAAAGGTCACCTTCGGGTTGAACAGAAACATGACTGCGGGTGAGTGCGGGGTTTGCTCCCCAGGAGGAGGGCCCTTGCCCTGTCCCGGTCCAGTGGCAGATTCAGTCCCTGGCTGAGCCCAGCCGGTCGCCCAGGGGAGGTGGTGGCAGGGGCAGGGTGTTGTGTGAAGGTTTCTGGGGGGTCTCCGGAAGGTGCATACCTGGTAGGAGGTGATGTGAACAGCCATCTCCCCATGCCCACCTGCCTAGCAGGCATTAGTTACCTTGGCCTGAGATTCAGTGGCCTGTCAGCAGTAGTCACCTACACCTAAACTCAGGACCGCCCTGCCCAAAAGAAGGAAAGAGAGGGCTCTCTTGTCTTTCAGCTTTTAACGTTGCTGTGATTCGTTTGTGTTGTTTTCTTTCAAAGGAAACCAATGTTTTTAAAGTATATGCGTCTAAGACCTGACTCTTTAGGGACAAGTACCTGCGTGTGTGAGTGTGTGTATGTATGCTTGCCCGCACACAGAGGAGCAGGTGTCAGGAGAGACCTGGGCAGCCGCCCTCCCCGCAGGGCAGGTCGGGTCTGTAAAGCTAGAGGCAGTGGGAGGAACAGATCCCAGAAGGAAGGGCTCCCCCTGCAGCTCCTCACTGAACCTCGGCATCGCCCATTGCCCTGTCCCAGAAACAGCCCTGCCCACCCACACTCCCCTCAAGGTCTATCCAGGTGGCCCTCAGGGCATTTTACTTAGGAGAGTCAATTCATTCTTGCTAGTGACCTTCATTTCCTTAGAAAGCCCCCAGGGCTGGTTCTCTGCCCAGCGGTGAGTGCCCGGACTCCCAGCTTGAGCAGGGGACACAGCACAGAGGCGGGACACCGTCTGGGCGTGATGGGACAGAGAAATTATACCCATTGACATGAGGCCTTGCTTCCTTCCATCTGACAGAATTCAAGAAGACAGACAAGAGCATCTTAGTCAGTCCCACGGGCGCCTCCCGAGTGGCCTTCAACCCTGAGCAGAGGCCCCTCCACGGGGTGCTGAAAACACCCACCAGCTCCCCCGCCAGCACCCCCCCGGGGACCAAGAAGCCGCTGACCGCCACACCAAAGAGAAGGCCGACGGCTATGGACTTCTTTTAGGAGAGTAGCAGAGTCTATTTGTAAAGACTACTTTTGTACAGATTACTCTATAAATTATAACTTTTAAAAAGTGGGGTGTTTTTTATTGTTTTATAAATTCCCATAAATTGTTTATACGAGGGTGTGAGTGTGAGCTGTGGCGCTACTGTGGGCATCTTGGTTGAGGCTCTCGCTGCAGACACCATTTGTGCCGGAGCTCACCAGGGTCCCACATGCGTGGGCCTTCCATGCCTCCCCGAGTGCGGGAGCTAAGAACACGTGGCCCGCCTGGAGCTGGACTCTGCCAGCTGTCCCCACGTGCGTCGCTGCGTGCTCGCGGCCGCCGCGCCAGGCTGCTCTTCTGGCAGGTCTCCCTGTAACCGTCTTTTAAAAAGCACGTGGGACTGTGTTCCCGCGCTCTGTGGGTAGCTGGCGGTTTTTGACTGGGGTGACTCTTGTACCTGCATGCACAATGCCGTGATTTTTCCACATACGCTCAGCTGGGGATGAACCTGCAAGTGGGGGCGGGCGAGCAGAGCCCTGTGGCCTGTGTCCTTCCCTGTGTTCCTACCTCTCAGCCAACCCAAAGTGTCCTCACCAGGGCAGCAGCGCCAGGCACGCTCGCCCATCCAGGTCATCGTGCTCGGGCTGCTCTTGCGCCAGCGGCCTAGGCGTCTGGCGTCCACAGAGCATTTTTTTTCACCTGAAACGAAAGCTCAGCTCCCCAGGGGTGTGGCAGCAGCCTCTGGGGAGCCGAGCTCCTGCTGGGAGGCAGACATGGCTGCTTTCAGGACCGTCTGTGCGTATTTATTTGCTCATAGCTACCTTATATCTCAAATATGAAGTCTTGCACTTACAGATTTTTATAAATCCTAATTTTAGTTAATTCCAAAAAATTGGGGGTGGAAGGCACACAGACCTGAGTTGGAGAAACAAACACAACTTGGGGCAGCGATACCAGGTCATTGACCTCGTATAGGGAAGCTGGTCTGCCCCGAGCCTGAGCGAAGGATGAGACGCAGACTTGGGAGTCGGGTGGTCACCTCAGGAAAGCCCCTGGGCCCCGGCTCTTTCTTACATTTGCACAGCAACACATTGCAGACCTGAAGGAGGAGTCGTAACTCGAGGGAGACAGTTTTGCCTCTGGTGCCCAGTGCTTCCCCAGCCCACTCTCTGCTCAGGGATCTCAGGCCTCCTAGGAGTGAAAGCCTGCCCACCCCCCACCCCAAGCCAGAGCCCCAGTTTCACCAAAAGCAGTGCCAGCCCCCTTTGCTACTTCCCAGCCCAGGGCCCCTGCGTGTCCTCAGTGCTTTGGGCCGTGGCTTTGGGTGAAGGGAGGCCCTCTGTGATTGCATCATTCAGCTGACTGGTTTCCTTAATCACACAACCAGGCTGGGCTTCATTGCAATCTGGAGGCGGTCTGTCATGCCCCCAAATGCCCCGGTGAAAAGGAAGGGGGACTGTTCTTTGCCTGCTCTATAACAAAGTGTCACAATTAGGCCAGGAAGAAAGAAAACGTGGTGGTGTTGGTAGCTAGTCCTTGTAAGGAGAAGTCTTATGTACGAGGCATGTGTTGTGGTGTGTGTCTCGTGTGCTGCGCCTGCTGTCGTGCCCGAAGTCGCGTCAGAGCCGAAACGGAAGTGGAAAAAGATGAGATCTGAGTAGTCAAATATTTTTAATTTTGTTTTTAATAAGTTTTGTTATCCTTGGTCCAATTACTTTTCTAACAACTTTTATTTCAGCTCCGAAGATAGGTCTTAGAGTCAAATGGCCCATGTCATCCAACGCTGACGTTAAGACGTGTTAACAAGATGTTCTGGCGCACAAATGGCGTCTTTCTCCTTGAGATGCGTGCAGGACCTTGTCTTCCTGGCCTCTGTAGGTCATCTGTCTCTTCGGAGGCATCGGTGGCATGTCCTATAAACACACCTCCTGCCTGTGGACTTGTGTCCAGAAGTGACCGGGTGTCTTGGATGGCATCTGTCCTTCTCTAAATCTGCCCTAACTCACTCCGTTTTGTGGATAAGTCCGCTAGGTTTACTGTGGCTTATTTTTAATCTCTAATTTGTGGCAACCAAGGAGGGAAAAAAAACAGTTTTTAAAAATTCTCATTACGTAGACACACAACAAGAGTGTGTCACATAAAGAAACTATTTAGAATAACGATTTTCTACTTGATGCATGCTATTTTCCTAGGTAAAATTGCCAAGGGGACTTGGCAGTCCACAGAAGGAAATACTTTAAATTAATGCTGGTGATCGCACTGTATTTTGTAAAACAACCGCCTGTACAATTTATAGTACTTTCTGATGTATTGTCCTTTCTAACTTTTACTGATCTGAAAGCACAAAGGGAAGTATAAATCAGTGTTGGTGTTGGGGAAAATATGAAATTGAGTCCATCTTTTGATTTTTGTGTATTTTCTCTGAATTTACCTGACTGCCGGCAAGGACTGTTTGTTTACAATCAGTTTGTAGTGGTGTCTGCAGGGTTTGTCAGTACTCATCAAAGCCAAGTTCAATAAAAAAAAACACCTGTCTTTGCCCTCAGATGTGTATTGGATAGTGACCGTCAGTGCGCATGAACACGTGCCTCTTTGGGAACTGTCACAGCACACACAGCAGGGGCAGAAGGTGCTGGCGGCTGTCGTCAGCGTTTGGAAGCAGACTGTTGAGGCACCTTTCTCTCGTGCGTCCACTGCGCAGAGCCAGCTAGAGGTTGCTGGGACAGTCCCGGGATCGGGGGAAGCAGGCACTTGCTGCCAGGCCTAGGCCTGTGAGGACCAGCGCAGAGGTGCCACAGCCCTGGATGGACTCCCCAGCTCATCCCACAGGCATGCCCGCCACCAGGTGGTGTTGAGGGCACGGTCAGAACAGCTAAGCCCCCACTGAGGCCTACCCCCACCATTCGTATGTTCTGCATCACTCGGGTGCACCTGTGTTCATCCCTCCTACGGGGCATTTAGGTTTCAGTCTCTCACCTGGCTCCAGTGTCCACTGAGGTTCCCATTCCCTGCCTACAGGCATCGGGACACTTCCCGAGGTGTGTGCAGAATCCCGCAAGGGCTTCTCTTCTTGAGGACCCCACGCTTGATTGTCTCCTCTGCCTGATTCTTGTCCTCTGTCCCTTCACCCAAATAGGGGTGCAGGGTCTCAGCCAGGACCCTCCTGCTAAGATGCCGCAGGCATCAGGGAACAGCGTTAGGATAGAGGTTACATTACCTTCCCTCCACAAGGTCACACTCGAAGTCATTATTCAGGATGACCATTACCGGGATTTCTTGCCATCTCCGCACCTGTAGTTCTGAGCCTTCAGCCGCCAGCGGGCCCCTGCTCTCGCACCAGCAGGGGCGGGCGCCCGCCATCCCGACCCCTCCTGTCCTAGATGCACAGCTTTCAGCTCCTTCCAGCCCCCATGGCTCAGCTGTCACCCCTCTTTCCACCTGCGCTTGCAAGGTGCTCAGCGCAGAACAGCTTTGCCTGTGACAGGAGCCCCCCTCCCAGAAGACACGGTGCCAGTGGCGACTTCCCCCTGCGGTCACTGACAGTGAGTGCTCTACACCACTCGGCAGGTGCTGCACGCCCGCTGTGCCTGGCGTTGTCCTGGGCGACATGCGGCAGGTGCAGCGGGTGGCAGATGAACACCATGTCTGACCTGGTGCGGGCAACAAGCAGATAACCATGCTTGTCAATGGGACGAGAGCTCCGGTGGGAAAGCAAACCAAGGAAAAGGCAGAGATGTGCTGGATGCGGGTGCTGACCTGTAAGGGACACCTGCACCCCACACCCCAGGAGGTCAGAACAGTTTTGTACCGATTGCTATCCAACCTGACAAATGTGTCTCCTTTTTTTACTGAACTTCAAGCACAAAGAAGTATATAGACAATTAAAAAGCAGTTGCTAGGTATTAAATATTGAAAAGAATATTAAACTGAATCCATAATTTATGTCTTTTTCTTTAAATTTTTTTTGGATTGATTTTAGAGAGAGAGAGAGGAAAGGAGAGACAGAAGCATCGAATTGTTCCACTTGCTGATGCATTGATTGATTCGTGTGTGTACCCTGACCGGGAATGAAACCCACAACCTTGGAATATCAGGACGATGCTCCAACAAGTTGTTATCTGGCCAGGGATTATGTTTTTCTTTCCCTAATTTATCTGACTCTGCTGGCCAGTGCTCTTTGTTTATAAAAAGGCAGAGACCAAAAGAGGTTGAAAAGTGAGCCATGTGGGTCTCTGGAGAAAGGATTGCAAACAGAAGGAACCGCAGGGATCTCCAGGTGGCAGTGCCAGGAGATCGGGGAACCCAGCTGTCCCTAGGGAAGACATCTGAGATGCTGGCCGAATTAGCAGAGACAGTCATTCGGAGTCTCTAGAGATTGATCAAAAGGCTACAACAAACTGAGCAGCGTTTATTCCATAAAATTCCCAGGTTTTATGGGTAAGACTAGTGAGAGGCTATGACATTGGGGCTGGCTGCAACCATGCGCCCACAGCTCTCCCTTGCAGACCTGCTTCAGTGGGCTTGGCAGCTGAGCAGCAGCCCCCCATCCCCATCTCCCTGGGGTGGCAGAGCCGTTCCACACAGACCCAGCAGCCAGAGAGACATTTACCTATATGCTCCCACAGCTCCCGAGGGAGCGCCGGCAGCAGGCCTCCGAGGCAGGTGCAGGGCTGGTGTAGGTGCCATGGACGATGCACCCTCCGAGATTCAGACAGAGGGGACTCAGCGACAGGGAGCAAAAGCCTGTGTCACTCTCCACTCCCTCTGAGGTGACAGAGCTTCTCCTGGGGAGAGCCTTCTCTTCTGCCAGGCTCTGCAACTTGCAGGCGGCCCCACAGCTTTCCCAGGAGGGAAGTTTGATGAGTGCTTGTCCACAGATGAGGAAACAAGGCTTGCAGAAGCCAGGCCCTTGCCTAGTCCTCCCAGCTCATAGGTGTCTGAGCGGGAGTCTGATCCCAGCTCCCTGGGTCTGCAAAGGCCAGGTCCTGACCTACTCCTACCCCTGCAACCCCTGGCCCCACCAGGCTGCGAATTTGCTTCTCCAAGTTTAGACCCTGGCCAGCAGCAGGGCACCTCCAGAGCTGATTAGGGGTGCAGAATCGCAGGCCCACACCCCCACCTGGAGCCACTGAATCAGCATCTCACCAGGCCACGTAAGCTGGTGCGAAGACCTGCAGCCTTTCCTGGACGCCCTCCACACAGAACGGCCCTCACTCAATAAGTATTTGCTGCATCGAATTCACTCCAGTTAAAAAACCGCAGAACCAAAGGGGTTTTCCTTTGCTGGAGATCCTGGTGGTCCAAACCAGGGGAACTCCTGCCAGACCCCTCGGCCTCAGCCTTTGACGTTCTCATCATACATGAGAGCAGAAGCACACGGCACACACACTGTCACTTCGAGTGACCTGGTGCTGTGTGTCTGGTTTATATTCTCTTTGACTGAACCATTTCGGAGTCGGTTATGGATAACGTTTTATTCCCGAACGCTCGGGCCAACATTGCCCAAGAGCGATCTCTATAAGCACATCAGGGGGTTACCGGACAAAGGCCTGAACCAGAGTGGGTCTGCCTCAGGCCAGCTGTAGCATGTAGGTTCTTGACTTTGTGTAGGAAAGATGTCACAACCCAACTCTAGGTGATTTTGAGAGTGTTTTTGTTAAGGCTGGGGACAGTGAAACAAAGGAAGGACTTAGGGTAGAAGAAGCAGCAGAAGAGAGCCTGGGTGGTGCTCTGCTATGGCTCCCTAGAAAAGTTATAGGAAAGGAGTAAGCCAAGGTGGGGCTGCTGTGAGCTCACTGGGAAATCAGAGAAGAAGGGGGCCCTGGAGTCAGGATCAGGGGGTAAGCCTGGGATGAGCTGCTGCTGCCCACTGCTCCCCCTGGCTGCAAGCCTCCTTGGGACCGTTAGAGTTTAGGAGGGGACAAAAAGTTCATGCCCAAGAAGGGGCATGGGTCTGCTCTAGAGCGAGCCTGCACGGAGTCTTTGTCCTGAGGGCTTCTTAAATCTTTTTTTTCCGCAGGTGAGACTCTTAGGGGAGCGTTTCAGCAGAATATTCACCAGCTTCCCAGGTGCATTTTCCATACGCGGATGTATCAAAATGAGCACATGCAGGGGGAGGGGCTGGGGACATTCTTTGATCTGCTTTGCTGTTTTACTTTTATCTTTGGTCTGGCTGGCTTTTAATGGGATTTTTGTGGTTTGTTCCCCTGACTTCATCTGTCTTTGGGTTTAGCTGGCACAAATGGCATGCATCGGGTCTCTGTTCTCTGTTTCCCAGGCCAGGGAGATTTAAGCTGTGTATTCTTTGGTTAGGAAGGAGCGGTAGGAACCTTCACTCCCAAGTGTGCCTGGTTAGGAGAGATAAGTTCTTGCGATTCACCAGCTGGGCTCTAAGTTGCTCCAACTGTTTGGCCTTGTTTAATTTTCTTGTCTCAGTTTCCCCATTCCACTTGCCCAGGAATTTTCCTAGTTTCTCACTAGCCTGTCTCAATCGCAGTCACACCAAATCTGACACTTCCCCCACAAGTTCATGTTCAGATTTCCCCCCCGGTTGTCCCCAAACATTTTTTCTTAACCAGAAAGTCACCAAGGACTGCACATTGCACTCGTTCATTGTGACTCAAGTTTCTTTTATTCTAGAACCTGCCTTATTTTGTCTCATGACCTGGCATTTTTGAAGAGTGTGTCTAACCTGGACCCCATAGCCCACAGGAGGGCTGTGATCGCCCTGAGGATGGTCCAACAGGGGTTGTGACCTTTCCACTTGGTCATGGGGACCCGGTATGGGAGCCCTGGCAGTCTGACCCCTGGCCATGCTGAGCTAGGCCAGGCCTCAGGGTGATGGGCTGGCTGCCATGATAGCTCCAACCTCAGCTTTGCAGCTTTCTCAGGAAACTGGGATAGGGAGGGGCTTTTTTCAACTCCAGGAAGGGCAGTTCCCTGCTCCCAGCATCAGCACTGGACCTCCTGGAGCGCAGGCTTGTTTTCCTTGAGACCTGGGCCCGGACAGCCCAGGTCCTTACACAGGAATCGGCTGGTCCTCTGTCTCAGGAAAATAACCCAAGGCAGCCAGTTCTCTCCTGGCCAGGAGCTAAGCCAGGCACCGTGGGGACATGGGACCCAGTGGTACCATCTCCCCAGAGGTCTCTAAGCTGTGGATCTACAGAGGACCTCAGGGGTCAATAAACTCTGGGGTTAGCAGTCAGGCAGCCCACGCGTGGCAGGCTAGTGCAGTGAGCGGATAGAACCCTGGAATAAACTTTGTTATTTTACCAACACCCCAACTAAATAAATATCACTTTTCTACAAATGGAACTTAAGCCAAGTCAAAGTTTTGTTTAAAAACATGTACACAGAAAAATGACTGGGCTTACATCTGTCTTCTGCAAACCCTGCAGGAACCGGATCTAAACACAGATCTGAATGTTCCCTAGTGCCCCGCTGAGGGATTCAGAGGTGGGAGAATGCCCAGCTGCCTCCTGAGCACATGGCTATGTGCAACCCACAGCCAGAACAGGAGAACCGCCCCCTCCCCAGCCCTGGCACCCCCCACACTTTCTGGAGAAAGGCGCCCCAAGTGCTCTCCTCTCCTTGGGTACATTTGCCCGGGAAGCGCCAGGCACCAGGGCACAGATATGAAAGGCCACAGGGTCTGCTCAGCATCCCAATGAGGGGTGCTGAGAGAGAGAAAGAAAGTGACCAGTGCTGGTCCAGCAGAAAATCACCACCAGCCTCAAATCTGAGTCACAGCTGTCCCTTTCAATGAATTGTCTAGTAGCCACATTTTAAAAAGGGAGAAATAGTCCTGGTCGGGTGGCTCAGTTGGTTGGAGAACCGTCCCACACACCAAAAGGTTGTGGGTTCGATCCCCAGTCAGGGCACATGCCTGGGTTGCAGGTTCCATCCCCTGTTGGGACACACACAGGAGGCAACCTACTGATGTTTCTCTCCTCACCCCCTTCCTTGCAAGTCAATAAAAATATCCTCAAGTAAGGATTACAAAAGGGAGAAACAGGTAAAACCAATTTTAATAATACATTTCATTTACCCCCCAAAAACCCCAAATTAACATTTCAACATGTAATCAATCTAAGAAAGTACAGAGCTATTTCGCAGACTCTTTGTAGTGAGTCTGTGAAACCAAGTATGTATTTTATGCCAAAGGCATGTATCACTTGGGACCAGCCACATCCCAGCTTTCTGTGTCTTGAGGCCATGGCGGCTCTGCATCCAAAGGTGAGATGAGGTTTGCCTAGAGGACAAGTGGGCCACCTTACAGCCAAGGCGCAGAGGTGGGGCCAGGTCAGGGAGTACTGTGAGGACCTTGAGGAGGGTTTGGACTTGTCCTGGGGACACTTTAAGGATCTCTGAAGGAAGCGCTTCAGGCAGGCTGAGCTGAGGTGGGTGGTTGCCAAGCAGCAGGCAAAGGACAGGTGGAATGCAGGAGAGGCTGGAGGACTGGCCAGAGGTCTGAGCTCAGCCGGGCAGAGCTGGGAGGGGTAGGGAGGGAGGGGGTTTGGGAGGTGGAGGGAGGTTTCTGACCCACCTGGGAGGTCCTGGGTAATGGGAAAACGGTGACTCCCATTTTCTGGCGTGGGTCATGCCCTAGGCCACCCTTTCCCTCCTTCCAGAAAGAGCTGGGAGCTGGGCAGCATGCAGACCTTGTCCTCACTCCACTTAGGAGTCAGGCTGGCCTTCCAACTGGCCTTCAGCTGCCCAACGTGACCGAGGAGCAGAGGACAGGCTGGAGGTGGGGCTTCAGAGAAGTGACAGGTGAGGGCTTCCAGTCTTCTGGGGGGAGGGGGGGCAGCCACTTGAATTCATCACACTGTGTTGCCCTCTGACCTTCCTCTGCGAACACCCACCAGAAGAGTGGTATCTCCGGGTGCCGTGGGGACTAGCCTGGTCTGGGGCCCAAGGGGCCGGGGCTTCAGGGTGGGACCAAATCAGGTCCTTGCTGTCAGTCCTGACTGTGGGACCCAAGGGGACGTGAGGCTCCAGTTTATTTCAGGGAAGGCTGTGTGCCCCCTTCTCTGTGGGTGATGGTGGTGCATTTCCCTGGGCCCCTGAACACAGCCAGCAGGGTCACACTGGGCCCCTGAACACAGCCAGCAGGAGCCAACGAACTGATTTCCAGGCACCTGCGTGGTGACCGTGGTCCCGCCTCCACGTTTCCTAAGGGCTCTGACGTGCTTTTTGTTCAGGGACTCACTACCTTGCTGAACCCACTCTAAATATGGCTGCAATTCTTCCCGGCATTAGTCACTGCCTGGTGACTAAGTCTCTGATTCGTCAATCTTTAAATCCTATTATTATTTCTCAGCCTAGGGTTTTAAGAATAGAAGTTGAAAATGTACTCTACTGGCAGCTCCTGGATTTGAGTCCCACTTTATAAACAGCTTCCTTTTATGGGGCACCACTGATTGCTGTCACAGCTCACAAATGTCACACTGACCATAGCAACTCTGAAAAGGCAGGGGGCTCCGACCCTCATAGGTTCCCCCAATAATTGACCTCCTGGTAAAAAGAGACGTCGCCTTTTCCTCCCCACAAGCAATCTGGCAACACTGCTTGTTTTGACACTGTTGAGCTGGCAAATTTATCTCATGTGATAGACGTGTGATTATGTGCTGAAGCCTGCCAAGAAAAATGCGATCAAGAAAGGGGAATGAGATTCTGTGACCGAGGAAGGGAAGGGCGTCTACACTGCTTCAACTTGCTCCGTAACCAGGGGACAGTCAGCTCCTCACCAAGGTCCTCCTGGGGAGCTGGCTGACAATATTTCCAACGGTTCAATTAAGTGGAAGGCAGTGCCCGTTCCTTCTAAATCCTGATAAAAGTTGGGAAAATAATTGCGTCCAGACCACCCAATTTCAAGTGCTTGACGCCCCTACCTTATCTGAATATTCTCTCCACCTGATGTCAAACTTCATCCTTGAACGTATGTAACGAACTGACCGACACTGCTGTGCACAGGTGCGTTTCTCTGTCCTCCTGCCTGTGTCAGCATCCCCACACTTACCTAAAGTCTGACACTGTTTCAAGGCTTCTTGGAACTCCACTCTCAGGCATGTCCTCAGTTAGGCCAAAATAAAATTTCTTTTCCTAAATGCACACTCGGTTTCTTGTCATTGCGATGACAATTTTTTTAAGGCTGGGGCCAAGTTCCTCTTTTTTGCCTTTGGAACCATTGGCCTCCCCTCCCTCAGTCCCAGCCTCACTGAGCCCATTTTTACTACACAGCTCACCTGTCCCCAAATGCGCCCTGCTCCTGACACACCTTGTTCACACAGCTCCTTGGGCTGGAAGGCACGTTCAGCCCTTCCCTCCAGCTCTGAATCCTCAGAACCACGTGGAAGGTGCTCTAAACATTTGTAGAATGTGCAGTGAGCTCGGTGAGCACCTCCTGGCTGAGCGGGGATCCTGTGTGCCTTCAGATTTCATGAACTATGTGTGTATTGGTTCACTGCATTGACTTCTGTGTGCACAGCGAGTCTACGAAATTAACACGGGAATGCATTCGGGGCTCAGATCACCCCACTTAATTTCCCGTGTTGTTAACCCCATTGCCATGCATTGAATTCTGTCCCCAAAATGATACTGCAGCCCTAACCTCCAGGACTTGTGAATGTGACTTTATCTGGAAGAAGTGTCTTTACAGCTGAACAAGTTGAGATGATGTTCACTAGGGTGAGTCCTAATGCAATGTAATGGGTATCCTTATAAAAGGGAAGTTTGGACACAGAGAGGAACCCAGGGATCACACCATGTAAAAATAGAGGCAGAGATTGGGGTGATGCTTCTACAAGCCAAGGAACCCAATGATTGCCAGCAACCACC
The DNA here is from genome assembly GCF_987537825.1 of Furipterus horrens. Classification (NCBI taxonomy): domain Eukaryota; kingdom Metazoa; phylum Chordata; class Mammalia; order Chiroptera; family Furipteridae; genus Furipterus; species Furipterus horrens. The sequence continues at coordinate 9,028,277 of NW_028327171.1, forward strand.
AGAAGCTGGGGAAGAAGATGGAGAACATTCTCCCTCATAGTCTCAGAAGGAACCAGCCCTGCCCACAGAATTGGAAGCCTGGCCTCTAGACTTCGGAGAGAATAAATCTGTTGTTTAAGCCACCCAGTTTGTTATTTTGTTATCCCCACCCTAGAAAACTAACACACTCCACTTTAAAAATGAGGAAATTGAGGCAGAGAAGGCTCCTATAAGCTAGAAGTGATGGGGCCAGTTTTCAACCCAGGTCACGAGCATCACCCCCTGTCTACACTCGCTCTCCACAAAGATTTGCTGAAATGCATCAAAATGGATTGGACTGCCCTGGGCGGGAGCTGAATTCAGAGGTGAGCTCCTCGGGAGCCGAGAGCTTCAAGCCTTATGTCTGGTGGGAAGAATGTTATTCCTGAATGACACGTTGTCTCCTGCAGATTTAAGGCCTCTCCTTTGTAATAAAAAACAGAACACCTCCTTTCTGACACAAAATGGATGTACCAACTGTTACATTCAAGGTTTAAAAAGTCAATATATAGGCCCTGGCTGGGTAGCTTAGTTGGAGAGAGTGTTGTCCCGATACGCCAAGGCTGCAGGTTCAATCCCCAGTCCAGGCACACACAAGAATCAACCAATGAGTGCATAACTAAGTGGGACAACAAATACAGTGTTACTCTCTCTCTCTCTCACTTCCTCTTTCTCTAAAGCAATCAATAAGAGTTTTAAAATAAAATAAAGGCAAGCCAGTGATTATTTAAAAATAAAAGTCATCCCTGACTGGTGTGGCTCAGTGGGTTGGGCGTCATCCCAGAAACTGGAAGGTCCCGTTTCAATTCCCGGTCAGGGGCACAGGCCTGGGTTGCAAGCCGGGTCCCCAGTTGGGGGCACGCAAGAGGCAATGGACAGATGTTTCTCTTGCACATCAATGTTTATATTCCTCTCTCTCTCTCCCACCTCCTTGCTCTAAAAATAAATTAATTAATTAAAAAAATAAAAGTCAATATAATGCCCTGAGTATAATATAAAGGAGATATAGGAGAAATACATTTATAATAACATCAGTTGAATCTCAACATGGAAATGCCTGGGCAAGGGCTGTGCTTGGTCTGACTGGCAGAGTCATTCCAACAGCTAGAAAAGCCAGCAATGCACCAAATGGACCACTCAGATCTCATCAGGCTCTGCCATGGGAAATGTGATTTTATGAAAGGCTGAAGAGCTCTAGGTAAAGGTCAGAGCAAATCAAAGTAGAATCTTCTGTCCATTTGCATAGTTTGAACTCCTGGAAAATTATATTAAAGCCATGCAAAAATGTCTTTGTGCTTGTATTAGCTTGGGCAATTATAACAAATTCCCCAGACAGGGCTGCTTAAACCACAGACATTAACTTCTCGTAGCTGTAGAGGCTGGAAGTCCGAGATCTGGGGGCCAGCATGGTCATAGGGATCTGGTGAGAGTTCTGTTCCTAGTTTTTGTGTCCTCGTTCTGGTGTCCCCTCATAGATGGACACTATACCCATTGGATAAGGGCCCCACCCTTACAATCTCATTTAACATAATTACTTTCTTGATCCAAATGCTGCCATACTGGCGGTTCAGGCCTCAACATGTGGATTTTGGGGGGACACAATTCAGTTCACAGCAGGGGTTTGGTGTAAAACACCTTAAGTTCTAAGTTGGGATCACGTTAACAGGTTTTCACCCACTTGCATAAATGCCAATTCTTTTTGTGGGGGATGATCCTGCACTTTGCTGGGTGGGAAGCCTGTCTTGCCCAAAAAGCAAGCCACTAGAGCACCCTAACCCTTGGATGATCAAAAGTGGGTGCAGACCCAAAGCACCCTGAGCTGGACACAACCAGCTGAGTGCCACTGTCCATAGAGGTCACTGGAGACCCTTTGTGGGGATGGCATGGGCTGGAAAGAGTTCCAGCAATTTTTCTACGATGTACCTGGAAATAATCTTCTTTATATTTGTCCTGCTTGGGAATCACTGCGTTTCTTCATTTGTTGGGTTGGTGTCTCAGAAGATTCTCAGCTACTTTGTCTTCAAAGATTGTTTCAACCCCATTCTCTCTCCTCTCCACCTGGGACTCTTTCACTACACAGGCATGAGACGTTTAACTGTGTTCCATGTGTTGTTGATGTTCTATGATTTTTTAAAGATTCTATTTTCTCTGTGTGCTCTAGTTTGCTATTTCCTGTTAATCAGCTTGCAGTTACTCATCCTGTCTGCGTCCCGTCTCCGGTGAAATCCCTCACTGACTGCCCCACTTCAGATGTACTTATCCCCCTCGTTCTCAGACAGAGCTGGTAGGCGTTTCTCTGGCACACATCCACACAAGTGCAGCTTGGCAACAGGCATCCAAATTCTTGGAAATGCACACGCCTGTTCATCCAAAAGTCCCACTGCTGGAAATCTGACATTAAGAGAATTATGTGTGTGTGTGGGGGGGGGGTTGTGTGCAAGTATATACTCCTAGAGCTGTTCGTAAGGCAGGAGTTGGGTCTACAGTTACCCCATAGGTGGATCTCAGGTGGAACCAATTGCCGGGGAGCTCCGTGAGGCGCTCCGTGCAGGCCAGTGACCAGTTCTTCCTCTAGTGTTGGAACGGAGCCCTGTTGCTCTGAGCGCCAGAAAAAATACTGACTTGTATTTAGAGACCATATTGTTCTTTTGTTGTTGTTGTTCTTTCTTTCTTTTTTTTTTTTTTTTTAATCCTCCTCCAAGGACATTTTTCCATTGCTTTTAGAGAAAGAAGAAGGAGGGGAGGAGACAGACAGACAGCCATAGATTGGTTGCCTTCTCGTACACGACCCAACCAGAGATTGAAACCACAACTTGGGCATGTGCCCTGATCAGGAGTCAAACCTGAGACCTTTCCGTCTATAGGACAATGCTCCAACCAACTGAGCCACCTGGCCAGGGCTATTTGCTGGTTTTCAAGAATTCTTTAAAAATACAGATGAAGCTGTGCTAAAATTACCATCAGCTGCCAACAAGAGTGTTGATTACACACTTCCCTGGGGTATAATTTGGGTTATAGATTAAGAATCTAAAGATGTATACTACTCTTTCACCTGTCATTCCACTTCATTATTTATAGTAAGAAAGTAATAAAAAATGCACATGAAGATTGACTTACAAATAACTAATAAAATATTTACAATAGTGAAAGCTGGAAACAACCTAACTATCCAAAAATAGGGGATTAGAGAAAAAATTGTAACTTCATGTGATGGAAACAATGTAGCCATGAACAATCACTGATATATTGGATGTTATGTGAAAGTATAAATATATTATGTATATACACAATATATTACAATCCCAATTTTAAAAAATCTAACATCAATATGTTTCTTGAGCATTTATTGTGTGCTGTATAAAACCAGACAGCTGTACATAGAAAGAAGACCAGAAAGCTATACACTCCAAGACAATGAATTCGGACAATGAGGGTTTCATTTTCTTTGTGATGTGTATAAAATTTCCAAGTTTTCTACAACTCAAGTTTCTCCCCAAACTAGAGGCACAGTGAATGATGTTGAAGAATCTCTGATGGTGCACTTTATAATAGGAAAAGCAACCATTGCAGCAAAGATAATCCCAAAGCATCTATCTAGGTCAGCAAACTTGCTTCCGGTTAGATAGGAGAAAAGTCCAAATGGTCTTGTACAAGAGAGATGAACTCACAGTAGAAAAGAGAATTTTTTTATTTTTCTTCTTTTCTTTCTTGGTGAATAAGTTGTCTCACCAGGCTCCTTAAGGGCCTAAAATTCTAAGCTATTTTCCCAGATTTTGACTCTCTTCTTAATTAAAGTATCACTAAGGAGAGAGAGAAAGCACTTCCAATAAAGGCTGGTCAGGAATAAAGAGTGAGGTTCAAGGTTATTTCTTTGAGGGGGAGGGCTGTGAACAGTGACAGTCCCTCATAGGCTTAAGCTGAAATGTATGACACACTTTTCTGAACTCTTGGGAGAAAATTCTCCAGATGGACTGGAGTTGTTTCAGGTGGGGCCTGCACTATCAGAGTCTGCAAGGCTGTCATGACGCCCGCTCACTGATCCAAGACTGCAAGGTGAACGTCAAACCAGATAAGCATATTTGAGGTTTAAAAAGTCAAATTGCCGCACTCTTCCTCCCTGGAGCATGCTCATACCTTTCTTCCCTCTCAGGAGTGCATCTCCTAAACTCTAAGGGTCCCTAGGAGACTTGCAACCAAGGGAGCGATAGAGGGTGGCAGATTGTCCCAGGCTACCCCCCAGAACCTGTCCCCAAGTCCCCCTTTCCTCTGACTTTTCAGTGAGCTAAAGCAGCCCCACCAAAGCTCTCTTGTTGCCTCTTCTGTCCTAAGCCCTTCATTGTTTCATTGCCCCAGCTTTAATAACCGTGCTGAAAAAAAAAAAAAAAAGTCAAATTGCACTCAGTTCAAGAAAAATCTGGGGTATTCTCTAGTGTTTTCAAAGACCCTGGGCCAATGTGTTTTAAAGGTTCAAAAAACCTTGGCTATTCCCAAAAGGAAAGGAAAAAAGACAATTCTCTAATAAAACTCTTTTTTAAAAAAAGCCCTATAATCCAGGCTTCAAGTTCGTTGTTGCCTATGGAGATATTCTGAAGGAAAAAAAAAAAAAAAGACATTCTGGAATTGGGAAATATCCAAAAAACTCTTCCTGAAAGGATGGAGCCACTTCCTAAAATGGCAGCTTAGAGTCAGTCCACGAGTCTGGAGAGAAAGCAGACTTTCCATTTCACCAGGACCAGGGAAACTTGAATCAGTGACAGGACAACTTTCCTGAGCACGGGCTCATGTAAGCCCCGTTCTCAGGCTCCACGTGGGTCAATCTTCTGGATCCCCTAACGTCACTTTGATGGATATCCTGTTACTATTTCTCCATTTGAGGAGAGGGGAACACTGAGTCCAAGAGTTGACCCTAATTTGTCACTCCAAGGTGACACGGCATTGGAGGAGCTGCACTCCAACCTGGGCAGTGTGGCTGCAGAGTCTGGAGTTCACCCCAGTGCGTTAACTACATTTTCTTATTTCCTGCATTCTTGACGCTCTGGCATCTGGTGCCTCACTGACAGGGAGAGATTGTCCCTCCCAGGGCCACCTAAGCCTTAGAGATAGCAAGCATGCCTTCTGCATGCAAACTCACCAATCCAGAGCCCACCCTGCAACTCACACCTCTGTCTGGCCCATACCCTCCAGGAAGCACTAGCCCTCTGCCTGAACCACCCCAGGACTAGGGAACAGACAACTAGAGGCAGCTGCTAGACCCCAGCGCCTGCCAAAATGACTTCATCCTGCTTACCTGCCTGGCCTGGCCTTTCTCATGGAAACTACAATAAAGGTCCTCTCCTGGACACCATCCATTTGCCTCACTAGCCACCCTCATCCCAGAGGACCCTTTAGGGTGCCCTCCCTTCCTAACCAGCCCAGGGTTGCCCTGCAGTACTCTCTCCAAGGAAAGGCTGCTTAGCAACCAAGAGGAACATGGGAATGAGTATGTATGGGGGTGGGGGCCCTTTGGGGCTCTGCCCCTCACCCTGATGCAGAGGTGAGGCAGCCTAGCCATCACCTGGATGGCCAACACATTGAAAGGTCTTCACTATCTGACTCATCAAGGAGAGAGGTTTGTTCTTGGACAGGTAATTACGGGCAATTGACAGTGCTTATAAAAATACCAAATTAACTCAGCTGCCTAGACAGTGTCTCAAACTTGGGTGGTCTCAGAAGCATTTGAAAAGCTGAGAGAGCACAGGGGGACAGGCTTAGTGACACCAGACAGGGCTGGGTCCCTAACTGCTTTCCCAGGTTCCTGAGCTGACCCTTATGTGACCAGCTTGGGGACCATAGGCATTGGGAACGAGGAACAGAGATCCAAAAGTCCAAGGAAAAGTGAATTCACCAAAATACCATTCTTAGGCTTTTGACCTTGGGCTACCTGGGGTCAAGGAGAAGATAGGGGATACATTAAAAGGAAGGAAAATCATATTTAAAAAATGAAGTTTCTATGTAGTTACAACAAGAGTAAATGTGTTAATGTGAGAAATGTGTTTAGCACATAGTAAGTGCTCAATAAGTGTTAGTGATTATTAATCAACAAGTATTAACTTTCTCTTCAAAACCTGGATAGCTCCTGCACTGTCCCACTTCCTCACCATCCCGGCACTTGCCAGCCGCTGCATCGCCTCCTTAGCAGGCTAGAGAGCTCTAAACATGTTGCCTTGAGTCACCATAAAAGGACACAAACCACCAGGTCTGGAGGGCTGAAGGTAGGGGTGGGGGTAGGGGCAGGGGAGCCGCAGGAGCGCCTCAGCTGCGGCAAGGGTAGGAAGAGGGGGTTGTGAAGGTGGGGCTGGGTCCCCATCCCATGGAAAGCCGGTTTTGAAGGTGGAAATAGAGTATGGGTGGTGGGGCGGGCACGGGCCACATGGTCCAGCCAGGGTACCCTGAGGCAGAGATCCCACTAGCTACACGGTCAGGATTGGGACTGGGTGCCTCAGTGTCCCCAAGTGTCTGTCTTATGGCGCTGCGGGGATGTCTGCCCCCACCAGGCCTCTTGGGAGTTTCGGTGCCCGCCGGCCTCACGTCGATCAGCTCTGCATCCCCTCGGCGAGTGCGCCCAGGCGCGTGACGGTGGTGGGCCTGGGACCTTGGTTCTCAGGGCGGCGTGGGGCTCATGGGTCCTCGGGCCGGTCCGCGCGGTGGTCCGAGGGTCGGCTGTGAATCGGACGCCGGTTCCGGGCCCTGCGGGGGTCTCGGTGGCCCTGTCGCCCCTGGAGTGGGGACCAGGGCCGTGGGGACGGCAGTCCGGTCACTTCCAGCCCCGTCCGCCTCCGCAGCCACCCTCTCCGCGATCACTTTTGCGTCACGGCGCCTGTGCATTTCCTGCTTGGCTGTTGCTAACAGATCCGTTAGTGGTACCACGGCCCCCAGAGTGTGGGGACGGAGGTCGGAGGCGGGGCGCAGAGCTGGCGGTCCTGATGCATGAATCAATGAATGAATCAATGACTCGAATGAATGAGCGCCGCTACAGCGCCCTTTCTGGTTAAAATTGAAAGTGCAAACCCAGCGTTTTTTTGTTTTTTGTTTTTTGGAGGATTGGGGGGGGGAAGTGGCTGCCCCCTCCCACGTGGCGGAGCGCAAAGTGGCGTGGGTCGCCGAGGCCCGGAAGGAGGGTAGAACAGGGAATAGCTGGGGGGCAGGGTGTGATTAGGTCTCGATTTTTCCAGTCCCGGAAGAGGGACCGGGTGGGCGTGGCCTGTTTGGATGCCCCGCCCCCGCCCCGGCGCAGCGCGCGACTCGCGGGTTCCCAGCCGCACTGAGGTCACAGGGAGGCGGCCTGGCGTCCGAGCCAAGCGCCTGCGCCGAGCGGGGTCAGAGCGGAGCCCCAGCACTAGCGGAGCCCAAGCACCAGCGGAACCCAAGCACTAGCGGAGCCCAAGCCCTGCGAGCAGGGAGACGCTGACGCGCACGGCCCCGCGCCGCCCTGACAGGCCGGCATGGAGGAGGAGTGCCGGGTGCTCTCCATCCAGAGCCACGTCGTCCGCGGCTACGTGGGCAATCGGGCGGCCACGTTCCCGTTGCAGGTACGGCTTACGTAACGCGCGGTGTTCCCGCGCACCGCCGTGTGGACCTGTGGCGGAGTGGCCACAGCCGGCCCTCGTGACCTTGGCCGGCCACCGAGGTAGGCGCAGGTGCCAGTCTGGAGCGCGGAGAGCATGACACGGGCTGGGAGCACCTGGCGGGCTCCTGCTGGCGGGCCGGGCGCCGGCGCCGAGTTAGCATGAAGCCTCGGTGCGAGTCTTGCGCACCCGGCATTTCCCACCCCTTCTCGCTTCCCGGCTCCAGCAGATGGGGTTCTCTGCGTGAGAGAAGGGGCTTTGGCTGGGACGCTGCTTCGGAGCGAAGGGAACGGGATGGGCAGATGTTTACAGTGCCCACCTGCTGGGCGCCGCGTTCTGTCCCTGCCAGCTGTGGGTCAGGATGCTGGGAGCAGGAGCAGAAGGAACCTCGCGGACAGTGAGGCCCCGCCGGCTAGAGTGAGCCTCCACCCTGCCGCTGACCATTGCGGGAGGGAGATGGGGCAGAGAGGGTCTACCTGCAGGTGCTGACTGTGAAGAAGAAAAGCCCGCAGACCAGTTCAGGCCCTCGCAGGGTTTGGCTCCAGAAGCTGCTCTTAAATGTGTTAATCTTTCCATGCTGGCTGCTCCCACAGGCTTTCCTCCGCCTTCCCCAACTTGTCCTTGGTAAGGGGCTCACCATTTCCTCCTGGCTCGCTGGCTGAGCATTTGCTACTTCATGTTGCATCCCTGAAGTGGGTGGTCCTTGGAAGGGCAGGAGGAGGCCTGGGTGCAATGGGGTGTCATGCTGGTCAAGAGACAATACCATGGTTCTGGGCATGTCCTTGCTTTGTGGCCCAGCAGGAGCGCTGAGTGGTCCTGGCAAGGTGGGGGCTCTTCTGGACTACCCACCTTTTGCTTGATATTTGAGCCAGGAGCAGGTATGGCAGGTTCCAGGGATGGAGCCCCACAGAACATAAAGGGCCACCTGCAGGGTACAAGCTGACCAGAAAGACCATGGGAAGGGCCAGAGCTTTGGCGTAGAGTTTGAGGGCTGACCTGAGGCTGCCACAGCTAAAACCTGAAGAGGGAATAGTGGCGCAGAGACTTGAAGGTGGAGAGGTACAAAGGTTGAAGCTCAAGGTGACCAAGCCACCCCTGATGTGTGAGCAGCTCCACAGGTCTGGCCCTCGTCCCTCCTGTTCTGCCCATTCTTGGCCACTGCTCTGGAATACCTGCTCGCTCCTAGCTTGTTGGGGGAGGGGAGGCATAGCAGGTAGGCAGATTGTGTACACAGGGCCACTGGGGTGTGACTATGCTGGGCCAGGGGGTGGAGGTGGGGTTCTGTGGAGCTGCAAGGTCCCTGGAGCAGACCAGGGGCAGCCAAGGAAGGTGGAATCAGAGGCTCTGAGAACAGCTTCAGCTTGTGGCCGCAATAATGAGAGCAGCCCCAGCCTGGCACTGGCCAGGGAGCCATGGGGACTGCCCTTGGCAGAAGTTGTGCGGTCCCCTGCTGGCTTCCCTGTGCCCTCTGCCCCGTCCCTCCTCCCTATCCGCCTGTGGTCAGTCCCGTCTTTCTCTTCCCATTGGGCACACCGTTCCTTTCCTCTGCTCACCAGGGTCCTGCAGCAATGTCCCTTGTTCCTGAACTCCCAGCCATGGACCCTCAATTTCCACACCAAAACCATCCTTTTCCAATTATCCAAGGGAGGCAGCTCCTCCAGACCACCCACCCGGGGAGGTGCCTCTTAAGGACACAGCTGCAGTTTTTACCTGGGGTTTCCCCAGGGCCCAGCATCTTTACTTGTGGGCATGTTGCTGGGGCTTATGGGACATAGGCTGGGAGTGGGGATAATGTCACATCATCTCCTTCCTCCTGTCATGGGGGTGGGGGTGACACCTTTGTCATTTAACCTAGTCCTGCACTTCCTCTCTTCAAGGTTTATGAGGCCCAGGAGAAGCATGGCAGGGTGGGGGTCATGGAAAGCAGGGGGTCATTCATTCGGTTAGTGACCTGGAAGAGGTCACCTTCTACACTGAGCCCTCTGGGGCTCAGTTGCCTCATCTGCAGAATGGCTGTGATGCTGCTTCCCAGGTTGTTTTAGGACTAGGGCAGATGGGGCATGTGCATACTCCTCTGAGGTGCCTGCTGCAGGATGTGGTGGACCAGCAGCACCCAGAGGTGCTTTGTTCACCTCTCCCCACGCAGAAGACCAGATGCCTGGGGCATCCTCAGAGGCTGGAAGCCCTGTCTGGAGTTGATGTTGGTTGAGCCCATATTTCCTTCCCTGTGTCCTTTGCCCTAATACTTCCTTATCCTAACTACAGAAATAAGATGTAGTTTTGGGGTGGGAGGTGGACGGGGAAAACCAGGGATGGTGGTCCTCCGAGCATGTTCCCCCCAAAGCTGGATCTCAAACAGAATTGTGTTAGCTTCAGTGACTGTACAAATACCACAGACTGGGGGGCTCAGATGACTGACGTTTATTCTCCCCCAGTCCTGGAGGCTAGAAGTCTGAGGTCAAGGTGTGAGTAGGGCTGGTTTTTCCCGAGGCCTGTTTCCTTGGTGTGTGGATGGGGCCTTCTTCCTGTGTCCTCACATGGTTGTCCCCATGTGTGTCTGTGTCCTCATCTCTTCCTTTTATGGTGACACCAGTCACCTTGGATCAGGGCACACCCTAGTGACTTTAATAGTGACCTCTGTAAAGGCCCCATCTCTAAGTAGTGTCCCATTCTGAGCTGCTGGGTGTCAGGGCTCCAACACAGATTTTGGGGGACACAGTTCATCCCATGGCAAGAGCAATTGCCAGAAATTTCTCAGGTCACTGGAGTCTTTCTCCTCTTGCCCACTCAATACTGCTTTGACCAGAGCCTGTACAGGCTTTTTTCAGCCCAGGCTTAGCTCTGGTAGCATGACTTATTCTACAGGATGCTCCCCAGGGACCCATACGGGCACTTTGCTCTGCACCCCCACATCTGAGCACCCCTGGAGCAGGGAGGAGCTGGGAGATGGGCAGGGTTGGCCTGCTGATGGACTTGCACCAGGCTTCGCCACCACGGGATGGAGGTGTCCCCCTAATACTGATGCCCTACAGCTAGAGGCTCCAAAGTTGGCTCTTTCACATGGCCAGGTATGGAAAGAGAATTTCGAAATGACTGGAGAAGGTCATCCCTGGCTGGGCCATGCAGATTTGCCCTCATGCCACTTGGAGAGAGACTGGTAACTGTGTGCGGTGGGGACTGGAGAGGCTGCCTGTGGGGACTGATTTGGTGTCCCCTGGTCTTGGTCTTGGAGTTTCAGCTCAGGGACCTGGTCCTGCCTTCTGAGCCTTTCTAAGCCTTATCTGCAAAGCTATGTCAATGAAAAGAAGACTTGAGCCTTTGTAGATTTAAGCAAAGAGTTTTTTATTTGGGCCCAACTGAGGACATGCCCAAGAACAGGTGTCCAGGAAGCTTGGAAGTGTCCAACTTTAGGTTAAGTGAGGAGATGCTTGTGTAGGCAAGAGGACGGGGAAATATAGCTGTGCACAGCAGTTTCAGTGAGTTACTTTCATTCAGGGATGAAGTTTTACATCAGGTGGGGAGAATGTTCCGATAAGGTAGGGGCGTCAAGCACCTGGAGCCGGGAGTCGTGGGAAGGGGTCTGGAAACAATTATTTCTACGTATTTATGAGGATGTAGAGAGAATTGGTACTGCCTTCAATAATCACTTATCTTCCTTACTGGAACTGTTGGAAATATACGTGGCCAGCCCCACAGAAGACCTTGGTTAGGAATTGACTGTGTTCCCTTGGGTGCTGATCCGGTCGGAGCAGCCCGGACACCCTTCCCTTTCTCAGTGAAAACAGCCCTCCTGGCGATCAGATGGTGCCTGGCTCCCAGGGCTCCGCTTGGACGGAACTCAGCCCGAGGTTCTCTGTGGTCCGCATGGTGCAGAGTCTGGGCTTCAGGGCTGAGGTTCCCAAACTGCTTTTCGCCAGGTCCCAAAGCACACCGCTCACAGTTTCGGGCAGGCGGCAGCCCGTTCCATGGGCAGAAAAACATTATGCAAAAGAGAAGGAAACAGAACCTTGACCCTGCTTTTGGATTCACTTCTGAGCTCAGGTCCATAGTCCATTGGGTTCGTTTCTGAGCTCAGGTTTATACAACATGTTCATGTGACCAGTGACAGAGGAGGTAGCCTTAGCTCAAAACCCATTTAAATATGGTGTCACTGAAACAGGAAGACACTTTGGGGGATGGATCAGTGTGGCGTTTGCAGAAATGAGCCTCGTTCTCTGACTCCTGACCGTCCATGCAGGAAGTGGTCGGCTGGTGGGCCATGCGTGTTGAGTGGGCCCTGCCTGGGGAACCTGGATTCAGACTCCCTCGGCTACAGCAAGTGTGGCAGATGTGGAGGGGGGACAGCTGGAGCAGAACAGAAGCTACAGAGCTGCAGGGAGCCACGGTGTTTGTGTGGGCGGCTCATTCCAGGTTCTCCTGGAGACACCACTGGGTCCCCAAGGGTTGCTTCAGGGCCATAAGGGGCTATTTCCAACCTCTCACCTTTGAGAACCCCTTGAGCTGCAAGGTAACCTTCTTCAGAGGGTCTCTTGATCAGGCCCTTGGAAGATCTTTCCATTTTGTCCTCAGAATTCCCAGGATAGAAAGGGTCTTCTCCAGCAGAAGTGCATTTGGAAGATGCTGGAAGAATGGCACCCTACCCTTTAAAAGACTTAGTGTCTTAACAGTTTTCATGGTGACATGTTATTAACAAACAGTATAAGAGCTGCCACCAAAAAGCGTGTGTCCCTCCTGCCCCCTGTGGCGGTCATGCATGTCCTTGGAGTGACTCACCAGGTTTGGGACACTGCTGAGTGTCTTCTGGAACAATCCCTCGTGCTCTCCAGACCTCACAGACCTGCCTCTTCCCTCCATGCTCTTTGTGACTTTGCCCTTTCCTTCTGGAATCCCGCTCTGATCCTGATGTGCTTCAGGCCAGTAACATAGGTGTTGTTTTTGCTGTTTCTCCAGGCAAGTCAAGAATTGCGTAATATCTTGATTTCTTAGTTTGGGACTTAAGTTTCTGTTTTTCTTTGCCTGTCATGGAGAAAAGCAAAAATTTAACTGGTTCTAATCTTTTCTTTCCATTGTGTGTGTGTGCATGCACACATGTGGGGGTTTGAGGGTACATAGGTGGGTGCATGTGTGTGTGTGCTTGCATGTGGGGGTTGTGAGGGAACATGAGTGTGTGCACGTAGTGTGTGGGTATGCGTGTGCATACATGTGCTGTGGGCATGGGCATGCACGTGTGCATGCATGTGGGGGCATATGAGTATACTTTTGTGGGCATAGGTGAGCATCTGTGTACATGTGTGTGTAGTTTTGTTGTGTGGCATTGCTGTGCTCTGTGTTTTCTGTTTTAGGGGCCGCCCTCCCAGGGCAGCACTGCCCTCTCTGGAAGGAGAGGGAGCATTTGTCAGCCTGTGGCTTCCACATTGTGGGGGCTGATTGACTCTGCGGCTCATGGGCTTGGTGGTCCCCTGGTACACACCTGCATGGAACTTTTGAACTAGAATCAGCCAGTTCTATTCACAGAGTGATCTGGGAAAGTGATGCTATGGAACAGAATCAGTGGAGTTTCTCATGGAGAAAGGAAGGAGGCGTGGGGACATGGGCCACCCAGAACGGCTGCCCTGTTCCCCACTTTTGCCCAGGTGCCACTGGGAACTTGGGACGAGACCCCCTCTCTTAGGGCTTTGCACTGCAGCCTTGCACCCAGTAGAACCCGACCCGCTGACGTGCGGACCCTGCGCAGGGCCTGGCACGAGTGTGGTCCTGGCACTGAATGCTGTGGACGTGGAGACCGGGGACTGGGGTCGCTGCGCTGGTCCGTGTGCAGGCAGGCCTGGGGCTGAGTGATGGGGTCCAGGTCTGTGATGGCTGAGGCAAGGGCACAGCCAGGGGACAAAAGTGGCCGTGGGACCTAAGGCGGACCAGGGAGGCTGCTTCAGGGGAGACGGGGCTGTCCCCAGTAGGTGTTCCCATTGGAGGTCAGAGGATGGTGGGTGGGAGATAAGCTGAATTGTAGGGCTGACTGGTAACCGGTGGTGGAAGAGACAGGAGGCACTCAGCCCTGATGCTGATCAGGATGACAACAGGCATATGACACATTCATGTCCCCTCTTTCTCAATTCTAATTTCCTATAAAAGTGGCAAAAAAGGCTTGCAAAACAAGCCACAGTGAGCGTTTTTGAAGACAGGGACCTCTACTGCTGCCCAAGACAAAACTCTCCCCTGGAGGAACCCTGTGGTCTGGGTGGGGCCCGTGGCCACCCTAGAACATTCCAGCACTTCCTTACCACTGCTGTGAAGAGGGCGGATTGCAGAGCTGGGTATGTCTCACTGTCGGCACTGTGGGTTGATGATTCAGCCTCAGGGTGGGTGTGCGGCCACGGGGACCTGTGTCACCCACTGAGGCTGACACTGCAGCGCTGCTTCAGGCCTCAGCATGTGTGGCTGCCCATGAGGGGTGTCGTGCCCAGAAAGGCCAGTTGAGGTCTGTGTTGGGGCAGAAGATGGGTGCCTGTGTGGACTGAAGACCACGATGGCTCCCTTGTGTTTCTGTCATTGATCTTTGTGGCTCGGTGATTTTGGAGAATTGGGGCGCTCTTCCGGGTACACAGATGCTGGCAGGGGTAGGAGCTGGAGCCACTTTCCGGCCATCCCACTGGCTGGGCTTTGAGCCCCTGGAGTGAGGCGGTCGAGATGCACAGGACGCGTCTCTGCTTTGCCTCTACGTCTCTTTCCTCAGCCATCGAGGGTCCTTGCCACGTACCGAGCGTGGATTAGCACCAACAGGCTTCCCAGCAGCGCCCCAATTTTGGCTGGCTGTGAATCTCGGTGGCCCCTCTCAGATCTGCGTCCCCTGACTCCTCAGCTGAGTGGTGCTGACGTGTCTTTCAGCAGCCGGAGTGAAGTTGTAACCTGCTCCGTGGGGGCGGACTTCTCTGCTGAGGCTCCTAGTTTTTCTGAAGTGGGAGAGCGTTTGCTGCTGGAGCCTGAGGGGGGGCTTTCGCTACCACCGGCCTTAATTCAGAGGCACATGGGATGGTGCGCTCATCCTGGGGGGCTCACGGTTGGCAGGGAGCCCCAAAGCCGTGAAAACCGCACCAAGTGCAGGTGCAGAGGCCGAGAAGGCGAGGTTCTGGACAGGGCCTGGAGGCCAAGGGAAGGGTGTCCTGGACTGAGGGGAGGAGCCCACACAGGCTTCGGAGCGGTCAGGGTCCAGAAAGTGGCCAGCGGCTCTGCAGCCACAGCGTCGACTCACGGACTTGGGCTTGGTGGTGGGACGTGCAGTCCTGGGGTCCGGCTTCCTGCCACGGACAGCAGTAAGCCCTCAAAGGTTGGGGTTCAGGGGGTACATCTGGGGGTCATGGGAGGGGCGAGGAGAATGGCCGTGTGGAGACTCCTAGGAATAGGAGGGAGGAGCCGCTGAACAGGCCTGCACTGGGCTGTCAAGGACTGGGTGGGGTGGCATTCCAGGAGCACCCAGCCCCTGACCAATGGGATGGGGAGGAGGGCAGTGCTGGGGGTTCCTGCTGCAGCGAGGGGTGGAGGAGGTGGGGTTCCTTCCCCTGCCCCCTGCCCCGGGCTGCGCTAGTCAGTTCTTTTTTCTTAAGATGATAGTGTGTGTTTTTAATACTGGTTGTATGTAACAGTGACGTGCACAGATGCCTGGCTCATCACAGGGCCTCCGTCTTCAAAACCAGGGACTTGTGTTGAGTCCTCCCATCCAGATCGCACTCATTGTCTGCCCGTCAGCCGGAAACTCCCTGCCTCTGAAGGGCACGGGTGGTTAGAACAGGCTCACGTGGATACTCTGCCTTCTGCCAGGGGTGGTGCTGTGCACAAGGGAGCGGGCCGCTGGGGCCTCACAGTGCTACCACCCCCAGGAGCGCCATAGGCTGTTTGAGCTTCGTGTCTGTTCTCACCCGTGAGGATATAGGGACCAGCAACCTGTCCTGTCAGTTGGTCTGATTGGGGTGGTCTCATCAGTCAATAGGATCCACGGGGCATCTTGGTCTGTTCCCCACGTCCCGTGATTTTTGTGCAGGCTCGCAAGGGACAGGAACTCAGATCTGCCCCACATGTTGAAGCTAAATGCCAGGCAGAAGCCAGCTGCTCACTCTGTGTGTGTGTGTGTGTCTGTCTGTCTGCACTGACCCCTGGGCCAGGAATCAGTCTGTTTCTGGCTCCCCTGGGGATGGGGGAAGACGAGGTGTAGCAGACAGGCCCAGTGCGGAAGCAGAAACCACAGCAATTATGTTCACAGAGGATTTAATAGACAGTTGTTATCGAGGGAACAGGAAAGGGAAACGCACACGCGGTGCAGGAGGCCCCTGCCAGCAGCCCAGCCCCGCCCTTAGCGGCTGGCGAGGCGTCAAAGAGAAGAGGCGGGGTGGCTGTCACGTAGAAGGAGAGGCAGGAGAAGGGGGTGTTGCAGGGGTGGGTGATGAGGCCTGCTGAGAGTGACGGAGAGACCACAGTGTGCGTGTCACTGCCAGGGGACGAGGGATGGAGAGCGTCTTGGGCGCAGCCCTCCCCTCCCCCCAGTACTCTCTCTCCCCCTGTTGGCAATGCCCAGTAGGAGCCACTGGCTGATCAGGGTGTGAGTTCCAGAGACACAGGGCCCAGCACGAAGGGTGGGTTTGAGCTGGAGCCTGTATGCAAAGAACAGGAAGCCCTTTCTCTAGGGTCCCCGGGCTTCATCTTGCAGGTCAGCCCCTGCAATGACTTTCTTCTGGGTGTTGCTCAGCTCTGCCCAGGTGCTTCGATAGGCAACCCCAGAGAGCACGTGCTCCAGATGAACATGCCCACATCACTGGTGGCCTTTGAAATGGAGATGGCAGCCGGGTGCTTAGCGCTCACTGTTATTTCAAAGCAGAAAATAGCGACTTACGTGTTTGCCAGCTCTAAAGGATTAATGATCCACATCCAGAAGCCATGGAGAGGATGTTTTTGGCAGGATTTTCAGGATTGGTGTCCTCGTGGCTTCAAATCTGTTTCTGTGTGTGTGTGTGTGTGTACTAAAATATTTAATAAAATATAACTAATATTTCAACCACGTAAAGTGAACAGCAGTCAACAGCGGTATTAAAAACCATCATCACTGTCATTAACAAATGAGGAAAGACTTTAAGGTGCAAGCACTCTTCTAGTTTTCTGGGAACCCCAAGAGCTCGTCGTTGCTGGGGTCATGGAGTGGGTTAGAACTTTGAAGGATTTGAAATGCTGCAAACTGTATCTGTGTCCAGGAGGCCAGGAAAGCAGGCAAGGAAATGTGCAAAGTGCCAATTTTAACTTTTTACTTGAATGAAACTTGATTTTTTTAATTCCTTTTAAGTACTCGTAATAGCAGCTTAACATGTTTCAAAAAACAAATTCTAAGCACGTAGCTCAGTGAATTCACAAGGTGAACGCACCCGCGTGACCGCCCCCCACCGTAAAGAAATGGTCCAGGAGCGGCGCACAGACACCCGCTCCCCGTCCCTGCTGCCACCTTCACTGAGGCCGCTGCTCTCCCGATTGCCGTCACCAGAGATCATTTTGTCTGTTTTGAACGTTAAGATGAGACTCGGAGGCTGGTTGATGGTGTTCAGGGGAAGGCGGAAAAGAGGGTGTGGAAGTTGCTGGTGCAGAGAAGGGACGGCGGCCGGGCCCCTGGGGCCACGTCCCGTCCCGGCAGTCCTGTCCTCGGTCTCTGTCTTTCCTTCCACACACAACCTCTCTGTCTCTCTGTCTCTCTGTCTCTGTCTTTTACGCTGTCTCTCTCACACACTTTCTTGCCCTCTTGGGGAGGTTGTTCAGGGGACGGACCCACTTCTTACCTGTGTCCCCTGCAGGCACTGAGATCTTAATGAGGGGCTCGGGAAGTGTCAGTTTCAGCTCCTCCACAGTTGATTGAAGTCCCTCCTCCACTGCCTGCCCTCTGCTACCTTTCTTTGGCTTGTGGATCAGCCCTCTAAAAGTGTCCTTTGTCCCTCCTGTGGGGCGCTCAGGGGAGGAAGAGGTGTAAAGGTCAGTGGGCCAGATCAACTAGAAGTCCTGGAGCTGACTTAGAGGGCTTTCCCACTCCTTGGCCTCTTTGCCCTTATTCAGCCTGGTCAGTCCCGTCTCCTGCATCAGAGTCGAGCTCGTGGGCCTGTCCCCAACTCCTCACCCTGCGCGGGACCCCTGGGTGGCTTTTGGCTTCCCACTGCTTGTATGTGGCTCAGTGGGATGGGGTCTTGCGTGGTGACCCTCAGTGGCCTCTGCAGTGAACCTCCCAGTGAGCACCCTCTGGGGTGGGCAGGGGGCCAGGCCTGGGGTCTAGAGCCAGGCACGAGGGAGATGGACAGAAGGAAAGGTGGGTGCGTCAGAGCAGCACATCCTCATCCAGCCCTGTGCTGTGTCAAGGTCACTACCGGGTTCTCCATGTCACCAGCGAGCAAGCTGTCAACGTTGGCTTGTGTAGACGTCCAGCCACTTAGACATAACTTTCTCTTCTCTTTCATTAAAAGAAAGCTCCTACCTTTTATGAATTTACCTTTGAACGAGTTGATAGCTTAACTTTTCTGCTGTCGCCTGTTTTGTGTGCTATAAATAAACTGGCTTGCAAAGGTTGTGTTGCGGTTCCCATGGCAACAGAGCACTTGCCCCTCGCCCTTCAGAAATGCTCCTCTTGGCCCCTGAGGCAGCCAAGCCCTGGTGGCCAGAGGACCCCACGCGAGGGCCAGGCCAGTGTGCAATCCCCCCACTGTCAGGGAGCAAGTTTTGGCTGTGACCGTTCTCAGGGGACGTTCAGCCCTGGTCTGGGAGCCTTCTTTCTCCCAGCTAACAGGGGCTGTTGAGGCTGCTAGCCAGGCTCCAGGCAAGTGAGTGGCACCTTTGACCTTGCCTTGGGGGCTTTTGTCTCATGGCCCTGTTTGGGGGCTTGAACAGACAGATGCCTCAGGGGTTTCTTTGTGAGCTCTGTTAGGTGGGATTTCCAGAAGTGATCCAGAGGCACTGAGTCCCAGCTGGTGGCGCGTGGACTCCATGTCAGCCCTTCAGGCTGGTTGCTTCCCAGCACGGTTCCTACATAAAGGAGTGAATGGAGCTATCACCTGACACAGACACCACACAGAGAGGGGACATGGGTCCTCACTCAGGGAGAACCTCCTGGTCCCAGCTGGGCATGCACTGGCTCCCCTCCTCCAGGCTGGCCTGCGAGCCGAGGTCTGGCACCTGCTGTGGGTCATTGCGAGCCGGCAGCTCTCTCACACCTGCTCCTTCTCTGTCTTGCAGGTCTTGGGGTTTGAGATCGACGCTGTGAACTCTGTCCAGTTTTCAAACCACACAGGTAAGGAAGGCACTGGCTCAGTTGAATGTGGATGCGAGAAATGCCCCTTTAGAAATCTGGGGCCTCGTCACAACATCTGATGGAGCCCGAGGGGCCGCCCCCTGCAAAAGCTGCCCTGTGTGAGGGGGCAGGGCTGGCGTCTGCTGTCTGCAGGTGTGGCATGCCCATCTGGGTCTCAGCTTGGTGGCGTTGGGCTGGCTGACCCGGGCAGGCAGTGTAACCAGGGGAGGTGGCGCCTCAGTTTCCTCCTTCGTGAAACAAGGACGGTGATCCTGGCACCTACTCTAGGGCTCATGCCCTTATGATGCTGTGGCCACAGGGACAGTCCCCTATGCTGTGGGCGGACATGTGGGTGGATGCTGACTTTCTCTATTAGAAACGGGTACCTGGGGGAGCCCATGCATGGGGACCTTGAGGGTTTCTGGACACAGAAGCCCGCAAGCAGAGTTATTGGCTGAAGGCTGTGGGAAGGTGAGTGCCCTTAGAAGGCCCTGCTGTCAGACGATCCCCCTGCTCTCCAGGGTCCCCGAACCCCCTGACCCCATGCTCCTCATGGCCGCAGAGGCAGGAGGACAAAACTTCCTTGGTCCTTGGAAATGTCCCCACATTGCCTCTTTGAGATTACTCTGAATGGAAGCATGGAACTTCCCAGAACCACCTGGCAGAGCACCGTTGCCTCGGCCCTCAGGAAGGATTTCCTGTAAGTCTCTGGGGTGCAGTTCTTCTTGTCAGGGAAGGCGGGTACTGTCATGAACAGGGAGGGAAGAATTCCATTCCGGTTTGGAGGAAAAGGCTACAGTCCTCACTAAAAATCCTTTTCTGCTTTCACTTTGCTAAGTGTGCTAGGCACGCTGAAATTTGGAGACGTTCCAAATGTTTGAGTCAGTTCAGCAAACTTCCCTGAATCCCACATGTTTTTACTGGCTGTTTTTACTATCCTCCCTTTTTTCTTTTTTTAAGTAAATGAGCCAAACTGGCTTGGACACTAAATGATGGAATTAAACTTGATGAATATTAAATTGTGCCATCATGCCATTAGCTCAGCATAAGCCAAGACCCAGCTTGGAAACTCCTGCTGCCCTTTGCTCCAGATTCCGGGTTGAGGGGAGGGGACTTTCTGGAGGCTTCAGTGGTAATTGGCTTCTTCTGGGCTCCTGTGGACTTTCTCAGGTGATGGTGGACTGGGCATCCTAAGGGTCTAAAGCAGAGGGAGGCCTCTGCCTGCCCCTGGAGGGATGAATGAAGAACAGACCGCCATGTGCCTGGGAGCCCCCACAGGTACAGGCATGGTTAGGGCCAGGACGAGAGCTTCCCTCCCAGTGGGGCCCCTCTGTGGTTCCTGGAAGGGCCTCCCCACCCATAGAGCAGAGCCACCTGCCCCTACCCCAGCCTTCTCAGGCAGCTCCGACTTGTGGGTGACTTTGAGTGCCCTGTGCTTGGGCCCACAGGGTCGGCTGTCTGTGCAGCCTAATCAGAGGGCCACCCCAAGGCCACAGCTGTGGCTCAGGTGCCAATCCCATGACCTGGAGTAGCCAGGTGAGGCCTCACTGTGCCCCTGAGCGCATGCACCCCTTTTCACCCATTCCTCTCCCCCTCACCCCCGCCCGCATCCTGCTGCTCAAAGGTGAGGCTGGCCAGTTTCTCCAACCCACTTCTTGTGTCACTGTGGCATGTGGCACCTGGCACATGAGGAGCCACATGACCACCCACCCCCAAGCAGCAGGGTCATATTGCCCACTGTGAGTTACAGCACACCCACAGTGACCCATCTGTTCTGTGCTGGACTTGGGACGTGAAAAATCTTGATATTTTTTTTAAGAACAGGAGGCACTTATTTATTTATGTTTATCACTGTCACCTACAGCAAGCATCTCTCGAGGCCTGACTGCGGCAGGGAAGACTTGCTGCAGGGGCCATGTGGGAACTCAGAGAGCTCGTCCGCATTTGTGAGTGTCCTTGTCCAGCACTGGCCTCTCAGGGTGTCTGGCAACAGCCTTGCTGATGTGTTATTTCCATCCTGTGGTCCTACTGTGCGCTGAGCGTGCAGCTCACGCCCCCCTCGAGAGTTGAACTGCACACTAGCTGTACCTTGCTCAACAAGTGGCCCCATGGATCCCGCGCTGGGACGCCTGAGCAGGGCCAGTTACTGGCCCCCATGGTCCTGCTAGCTGTGATCTGCTAGCTCCTCCAGGTCAGAAATGCCTTCTTTTTTTAAAAACACATCTTTATTAAGATATTTACATACTATAGCATTGATTTAGTCATGTATGTGTACGATTCAGTGGTCTTTAGCATAGTCACAGTTATGCAGCTCTCACCACTATATTTCCAGAACGTTTTCATGCCCCAGTGGAGGCGACTATACCTGTTAGCAGTCCCCTCCATTCCCCCCTCCCCCAACCACCAACCTGCTTTCTGTCTGTGGACTTGCCCACTAGACTTTAATGTAAATGGAATCGGATGATAGGTGGCCTTTAGTGACTAGCTGCTGGCCCCAAGCCTGAGGTTTTCAAAGTTCATCTATGTTGTAACATGTCAGAGCTGTGTTCCTTTTTAGGCTGAATAATACTCCACCTTATGTACCTGCCGTGGTTTGGTGTCCATCCATCCATGTGTGGTCGTTTAGGTTTACGGGTCACGTTGCCATGATCATTTGTCATCATGTGTTCTGGTGGATGTATTTTCTGTTTTCTCCGTTGTACACCTAGGAGTAGAATTGCTGGCTCAGATCGGGACTCTGTGTTTATCTCTGTAAGACTGTTTTCCAAACTGGCTGCGTCATTTTGCGTCCCCACCAGTGATGTGTGAGGGCTCTGAGTTCTCCGCACCCTCACCAATAACACCTGTTAGAGTTTGTCTCCCTGATTCTCGCTGTCCTACTGGGTGTGACGTGGGAGCTCATTGTAACTTGAGTCCAAAATCACTCTTAAGATTGAGGACATTCTAAACCAGATATTACAAGATTAAAAAACAAACAAACAGACAGACAAAAAAGATTGAGGACAGTAAGCCTGACTTCCTGGATGAGGGGTATCCTAGGGCCGGGCTGGCACCTTTCCTGTAAAGAGCCAGGTAACAATAATTGAGCCTTTGCAACTTCTATGTCATTGAAGCCTGGAGGATCCAGAGACAGTGTGGGTGTCTCAGTGAAGCTTAAACTTGAGAAACTGACAGCTCTGGCTGGTGTGGCTCAGCTGGTTGGAGCAACATCCTGAAAACCAAAAGGCCGCGGGTTTGATTCCCTGTAAGGGCACATGCCGGGGTTGCAGGTTCTGTCCCAGTCAGGGCAAGTGGGAGAGGCAACCGACTGACGTTTCTCTCACGTCAGTGTTTCTCTCCCTCTTTCTCCCTCCTTTCCCCTCTCTCTGAAATCAGTAAGCCTGTCTGTAGGTGAGGATAAAAAAAGAAAAAGAAAAAATAAGAAACTGAACATAGAATTTCATGTCATTTTCACAAGTCATAAAATCTTTTTTCCCAACCATTTAAAAATGTGAACTCTGCCCTGACTGATGTGGCTTACAGGGCTGGGCATTGACCTGCGAACTGTCAGGTCAGGTCACCAGTTTGATTCCCGGTCAGGGGCACATGCTTGGGTTGTGGGTTCAGTCCCTGGCTGGGATGTGCGAGAGGTAACCGATCGACATTTCTCTCTCATGTCATTGTTTTTCTCCCTCCCTTTCTCCCTCCCTTTCCCTCTCTCTAAAAATAAGTAAATAAAAATTTTAAATAAAAAAGAAAAGTGAACTCTGCTCTTGCCTTGTAGGTTATACACAAACATGGGGCTGGCCAGACTTGCCCTGAGGGCCAGTTTGCTGACCTCTGTTCTAGGTCAGTGTTTCTCAGATTAGTGGGTGTCGTGTCTAAGCACCTGCTGGGGCCTTGTTAAAACTGAGTGCTGCCCTCCCCTGAGATTCTGACTCAGCAGGTCTGGGTAGGGCCTGAGAATCTTCTCTCTCAGACCAGCGGTGGTGCCCAGATGCCAGTCGCAGACCTTGCTGTGGATAGGGAGGGAGTGTATCAATCATTAAAGATGGATGGGTTTGGGGCAGGGAGGCTTCGGGGACTAAAAGAGGTTGGGGTAACAAATTTGGGTGGTAGGATAGCCCTGGTCTTCCTGGGGCAGACCACCGCTGTGCCAGGGGCCCAGCGTTCATTGAGGAAACACCTGCCTGGGACACCGACAGAGGCTGCCAGCTCCTAGTGGTCACCTGAGCTGGAGGGGGCAGCGCTGCGCTGGGGAGCTCATCTTGGACTCACTGCCTGGCCCTTATGGCCGTGAGGGTCCCCAGTTAACGGAGTCAGTCAGACTTTTCGTCTGACAGACTCACCCTCCTGTGTGAGTTCATGCTGGTGTCTCCCACAGAACATACAGCCACATGGTTGCCCCCAGCTGGACGTCCCAGGGACCCCTACGCCCCTGCAGAAGCACCTTGACATTTGGAGTTGTTCCGGAATCAGGGTGGCTCCCGTTCATGCACACAAGCTGCCAGCAGAGGGCGCCGTCGCCCTTCTCCAGACTATGCTGCCTGGCTGTGCCGGGGTCCCTGCCCCGTCGTCCATATGGAGGGTTGTAGGAATCAGCCCCTGGTGAACCGGGAGCTGTTGGCCTGCCCCCATCCGAGCCTCTGTGGGCAGGGGTTCCACACGGCTTCCCCCAGGACGCTCATGTGTCTGCCTTCCTGCAGTGAACACTTCACCTGCCAGGGCCAAAAGCAGCTCAAGCACCTGGGCCCATTTCTAATTCTCCTTTGGCTCTTGGTCAGGATTTGATCCAAGACTTGCTTTGGCCACGTCTTGGTCTTGTGGGGGAGGTGGGTAGGGCTGGGACCTGATGAGTCCCTACCTGCGATGGTGCCCAGGTGCAGTGATCAAATAACTCAGCCTGGACAGGGGAACAGGCACAACAGAAGCTGGCAAAGCGAGTGACTGTGACATGTGGGGACACAACCCAGGTGCCCCCGCTAAAGACAGGGAGAGGTTACATGGTTGTGCAGGCCCTGTGTGTCCCTTCCAGTGTCCCTCCCCACATCCTGTCAATATGACACAGGTCCCACAGGGATCCATAGGCCAGCCTGGAGAGCTGATGACCTCCTTGCCTTGGGTTAATTCCAGAGGGAACTGGCAGGGGGCAGTGTGACCCTGATGTCAGTAATTAAGCCACAGTGTCAGAGCCAGGTGTGCTGTCGGGGGCACTGGGAGGCTGCCTGGCACCCACCGAGACACCATGCCTGGTTGGTCTCAGTCAGTCCCTGTGTCAGCCCACGGGAAGGGGACCGTCCGCCAGTGTCATTGAGACGGTCTGGGCTGCATTGGGCCATCGGGTGAAGCTGTGTGCCAGGCCCTGAGTGCCCTGCTCTCCCCCAGGCTACGCGCATTGGAAGGGTCAAGTGCTGAACTCAGATGAGCTCCATGAGCTGTATGAAGGCCTGAAGCTGAACAACGTGAATAAATATGATTACGTGCTCACAGGTAAGGACCCCGAAGGAGCAGGCGCTGGGACCTGCAAGCCTTGCTACAGCCGCGGTGGGCTCTGGAAGTCCCAGAGCAGCCCCTGCCCCGGGCTTGTCCCTGGTCCCTCCCTCCTCCGAGGAAAACTAGGTCTTGTCCAAGCCAAGTCACACTTCTGGGACAACACTGGGGTTGCAGAGTGCCTGGGGTGGGATGGGGTCCGGTGGGGTGTTGGGAAGGGGTCGGCCCATTCCCAAGTAAGCAACACACCACCACTCTGTCCATTGGTCTTATTTACACACATTCTTGGTTTAAAAGAAGAAGTACTTGTGTGTGTTCGTATACATGGTTAAAAGTGAATGTTCTCACTCTCAAAATGAGCAGGAGAGAGGAATGTGCCGTGTAACCCTGTCACCGTGGTGTCTTCATTTCATTTACGACTCAGCATCTCTCTTGGGAAGTGCCCGGTGACTCTCATGGACGGCATTTGTTAGGGGACACCCTGGCCACAGGGTGGTTTTGATGGTGCTTCTATTTCGCTTTGCCACGGTCGGCTGCTGTGAGCTTCTGTTTTGTGAGGGTGGCTGGGTCTCCTGCCCACAGGATACACCAGGGACAAGTCCTTTCTGGCCATGGTGGTGGACATCGTGCGGGAGCTGAAGCGGCAGAACTCCCGGCTTGTATACGGTAGGCACTGGGCCTGCGCTGGGCTGTCTGTCACCCACTGAAGTGGGGACCCCTGGGGGCCTGTGTGTGGGTGCTCAGCCTCCCTCTTGCTGGGCGTCCCAACTCCGTGGTCCATCTCCCAGCCTGTAAATGCTGAATCCGCTGGGTCCCTGGGGATGTGAGCCTTCAGAACCTGGGTTTAGAAACATCTTGGTCATGAACCTGGCGTCTGTGTAGGGCTGTGAGGTGAACAAGCTGGATCAGTGTCAGTGTGTGAAGACCGGGCTACTGGTCATAGCAGCTGGGGTACGCAATGTCCCCACCCTGGAGGGGTGCAGTGGGCTGGACATCTGGGGTGGCCTGGATAGCAGAATGGAAACGCCAGGGGATGAGGTCAGTGAGGACGGGAGGCCGTGCTTCCCAGGCTTTCAGGTGCAGGTGAAGGTGAACGACAAAAATCACGTGGAAGGCGCATCTTTTGCTGATCGGTGCCCTTTGTGTTTCCACAGTGTGTGACCCGGTGATGGGGGACAAGTGGGACAGCGAAGGCTCGATGGTTAGTAATTTCATGCACGTGTAGGTATGGCGGGTGTGGCTCTTGCTGTCAGTCCAAAAGCAGGACACCAGCGCTCTGACTGGGCCAGAGGCTGCTCCCAGGGTGGGCGGGACCCCCATTGGGAGGAGGCAGGGCTGGCACGGGAGGTTTTCCATAGGCAGCCAGAGTCTGTATCTTAGGGCCACACAACCCTGCTGTAGCCAAAAGCAGCCAGTTTGCAAACCATCAGACACGGCTGTTTCCTAATAAAATTTCATATACGGACACAGATTTGAATTTCCTGTCATTTTCCTGTGTCCCAAAGTGTTAACCTTCTTTTCGCTTTGCCCTGAACGCTTAAAAAATGTTAAAATTGCCCTAAGCCCACAAGCCGTACACAGACAGGCACCGAGACAGGCATTAGGCCGTAGCTTACTGTCCCTGTAGTGGGACAGAGGGGTGACAACATGAAGCGGAGAAGGCAGAACACCCTGGTGTCATCGCCCTGTGGCCTTTGTGGCGGCCGAGGATGTTAGTGGTGGAAGTTCGCCCGGCCCTCCCTCAGGACCCCTCGTGGCCGGGTGCCCAGTCTCACGGGTGCCTAGCCTGGACTTGAATGTTCTGGGTCTTGTCTCCTCCTCCTCCTCCTCCTCCTTCGTGTGCGTCAGCCTGTGTCCCTGTCCTTTCCCTTCAGTACGTTCCGGAGGATCTCCTTCCTGTGTACAAAGAAAAGGTGGTGCCGGTTGCAGACATTATAACTCCCAACCAGTTCGAGGCCGAGTAAGTGGTTAGAAACAGCTAAAGCTTTCAGACCTCCCCACGGGAGAGCGACAGAGGCGGGGCTGGCAGCGTCCCCACGTCTCCTCTGGGGCTTGCGTTCAGCTCCTGAGAAGGTCCTGCCCCAGGATGATGAGGCCCCCCAGCCCACCTGGCTTTTAGCCGTCAACGGGAGTGTGCAATCACTTTACTCAGACTCCTATAGTGATCACGCTGACCCCAGCTATGTTCCTGAACAGCAGGACCCTTGGGGACACAGAGGGGGAAGTGGGGCTCGGGCACGTGGCTGCCAGAGGGTAGAGTCCATGCCAGCTGACCCAGGCAGCCAGCCCAGGGTTAAAAGGAGTGTGCAGCCCCCATGGCCAGTGTCGAGTTTCAGAGTGTCTTTCTTGGGTTGCACGCCCACCTCATGCGTGGAAGGGCCAGGCACCACATTGAAGGGGCATCTCCGGGTGCCGGTGCCGCGGGGCGTGCAGCTGAGCGCCCAGGTGGTTGCAGTTTGGGTCTGTTGGACCGTCAACCTGGCCCCCTCTTTTTCCAAAGCTGTTCTTTAAAGTAGGAGTGAGGGGGCTCCTGGACAATTGGGGGCCTGGGGTTCCCTGACCCAGGCCCTCCCGTCCTGGGGATGAGAGCTCACCCTGAGGATTTGAACCCTTGGTGGGCTCTTGTGGCTGTGGTACACTAACCACCGCAGCTGTGACTTCCCGTGGATGTGGGTCACCCTGGCTGGCCCCGTTTCCCATGACAGGCGTCACTGAAGGGGCCGTGTGCTGCTATTCTCTATGTTGTTACGTGTACACTTTAACCACAGTCTGGAACTTTGGCATCCCCTGTGGAGTGTGAGTGCCCATTTAAAACTAAGTTTACTCTTGACCGGTCCCCAGACACGTCATGGTGGCATGATGGCCTGTGGTGGCCAGCAGGCTCTGAGTTAGTTCCCTGCAGAAGTTGGGGGTGGGGTACCTGTTCCGCCGTAGTTGTGGGAACATTACAGGTAGGACCCAGCCCACAAGCGCTGTCTCACCTGTGCCTGCCTGTCTTTCAGGTTACTGAGCGGCCGGAAGATCCACAGCCAGGAAGAAGCCTTAGTGGTAAGGAGACCTTCCAGGTCTGGATGTGGGACAGGTGGCACTGATCACAGTGGGGAGGGGACAGCCACATGCTCACAGAGGTGGGAGGTGGGCACCCTCTGTGGCCAGCATCCCAGCTTCCGGTCAGCTAACCTGAGGGCGGGGAGATGCATTGTAAATTTCATTTCGGCCACTTGGTTGGTCACTCGCAGCTTCGTGCTCATCAGGTCTGGGTTAACCCGCTGTCTGCTGTGCTCATCACAGCCGTCCTGGCCTGAGCTAACCGGGGTGGCCGCAACGAAGCTCTGCGGCGGCGTCCAGGGCGGGGAGCCCTCCTCCCGCTCTGGGGCCTCCGAGCCAGATGGCTTTGGGGTGGGAAAGAAACAGTCCATGGGTACAGGCACCCCTCACTATGAGAACTGGAGGAAATGCGTGTGGAGAACCCCCAGAGTGCCTGGCGCAGGGTGGGGGCTGGGTAGCTGGCCTGGCCCGAGTGTGCATGTGTGTGTGCATACATGTGTGCGTGTGCGGTGGGGGACCCATCTCCCGTAGCCCACACTCAGCTCTAGAGCAGAGGGTGCCCACTCGCAGGGTCACGAGCGCTGCTCTGAGGCAGTGGCGCAGGGAAGACAGGCCCTCCTACAGCCCCTACGAGAGGTCGGCTCCTCGTTGCCATGTGACCCCCAGCCCAAAGGCGCTGGGCTGAGAGGGAAGGGACGCGGCTGCCACGCTGGGACTCGGGCAAGCAGGCTCCTAGGCCCGGGGTCCGTGGCTTGGAGTCCACACTGGTGCCCTGGCCCCAGAACTTCCAAATGTGCGTGCACGATTTAGTCAGCACAGGAGCCTGCCCGGGCTCTCAGAGGGGCCTCCTAAGACGGTGGGGGTCCTGAGCGGCTTAGCTGGCTGGCACTGTCCCGTGGAAGGCCCTGTGACGTGCCTCCTGCCTGTGACCAGGCCCTCCCGCCTCCCGTTCCAGCTCTCTCCAGGCCTGGCCCCCACTCTGCTTCAGCTGGCACTTTCCCGAAGTCTGAGTGGACCTCAGTGGGTGTTTTGTCACAAGGCATTGTGCCCTCAAGGACAGGAAGCCTCCAGCCCCCAACAGGTTGCTGGACTCATGGCAATAGGTGTTTGTTGAATGAATAAATGAGTGAGTGGCTTCTCAGAGTGGACGGGTGCTGGGAACTGTTGTTGCTCAGTGTTTGCTGTGTGTGGGGCCCAGATGAGGAAGGATAGCTGGCCCAGCTTGGTTGGCCCCTCTCTCCAGAAGATGGGCACCCATAGGGTGCTCATGGGGGCCGGCAGGCGCGTCCCCTCAGACTTCGTGCCGGAGGGAATAGGGACAGCGGCTCTCACCTGGCGAAGCTGTCACTTGGCAAAGCTGTCACCAGACAGGCAAGGGCCGGTCAGGGGAGATTCCCAGGTCCTCGGCCTCTGTTGCCTCCCTCCCTGTTAGGCCCAACCCTGTGAGAGCGTGCCAGGGCTGAGCGCCGGTCCGGCCCGGCTGTTTGGGATCACGGGGTGGGGGCAGGGGTGACGGCCTCCGGGAGTCCTGGCGCAGTAGACTTGGGAGTGGCTGACGTGCCCCCTGTGCCTGGCAGGTGATGGACGTGCTGCACTCGATGGGCCCCGACACCGTGGTCATCACCAGCTCCAGCCTGCCCTCCCCGCGGGGGAGTGACTACCTGATCGCGCTGGGGAGCCAGAGGACCCGTGAGTCCCAGCCCGCCCGCCACGGCATGGACCTCCTCCCGCCTTGGCACCGTGGGCCCCACCCGGCTTCTGGGAGAGGGTGGGGGTCAGGAGAAAGCAAGCCACGCCTGTCTCAGCAGGGAGTCATTTTCCTGAACTCCTCTCTGCACCACCCCCATCTTGAGAAAGAAGAGACAACACAGGATGGGAAGGGTTTCCATGAGTCGGGGTGCAGTGGGACTTGGGGTGCCGATACCCCCACGGTCGCTGAGCAACCCCTGATACTCATGACGGCACCAGCGGTGTAAGAATAAGGTCCCAAGTTTACATACAGGGGTCACAGGGAACAGCCCTGCTGGAGCAGGCTGCCGGGAACCAGGTGTCCGCACGCCTGACCCCCACGGAGCTGGGACCGGCGCTGACCTCCCTGGCAGCGGGGGGCTTCGTGCTCTGCTGTGTTCATAATTTCATCATGGGGGGGTGCCACCTGGGTGGGTGGTCTCTGCACAGCGTTAAAATGATACAGGAGGCTGGGGTCACACCCACGGCCCCAGAGAGCAGCCCCAGAGGCGCCTTCTCACTGCTGCCTCTGCTTCTGTGTGCAAGAACACACCTGCTCACACACAGCCCCACTTCAGTAAATTCACAGTCCCTATAGCTCTAGGCACCACGCTGACTCAGGCTCCCGCGTCAGCTACACTGTGTCCCCCCAGGCCACCCTGACTGGTCACCTAGGGCTCTCGTCCTCATTCACTGTATTCCTTCACTTTCTCCCCTGGGATGGTGAGGCCCCTGTGAGGCATTGGGAGCGCCGGGCAGGCCCTGAGCCCCAGGTTCTGTCCAAGTGAGCGTCCATGGTGACTTTCCCCACCATGTGCAGTGCAGGGGACGGCTGGGGAGGAGGGCAGGCTGGGGCCCAGGCCTGGGCTGGCCCCTGCTGGCAAAGGTCTGGGGTCCCAGTGAGCCATGCTATCCTCCAGGGCACCCCGATGGCTCCGTGGTGACCGAGCGCATCCGCGTGGACATTCATAAGGTGGACGCAGTCTTCGTGGGCACCGGGGATCTCTTTGCTGCCATGCTCCTGGCATGGACACACAAGCATCCCAACAATCTCAAGGTCAGCAGGGCGCGCCCCTCCTGCTGCCATTGATCTGTTGGTCTCTGTGGGGAGCAGTTACAGTGCCCTAAGCTGGAGGAGGATGAGGGTTACCGTGAGCTTGGAGGGGGCGCAGCGGGGTGGGCAGGGGCTTCTGTGTCATGTCCCACATCTGGGCTGAGTCTCAGCCCCAGGCCTGCTCACTGTCCCCCTCATTCGTGAGCAGGGTGCCAGGCCCAGCCCAAGGAGCCCTCACCAGCTGAACTGTGCGGGCTTTAGCTCAGGCCCGAGGTGCTGCAGCCTCGGTATCGGGGAGCCTTTTCCAGCAGAGCTGTCATGCGAGTGTGTCCTCAAATGTAGTCACTGGGCTGATTTAGTAAATTGGGGTGCGGGGTCTTTCCTGTGCGCTCCGCAGTCCCGCTCAGGACTCACAAGCATGTTCTTTGGCCTTCTGCACCGCGTGCAGCCTTGCGGAACCTTACCAAGTTGTGCTGGCTGATGCCCCATGCGCCAACAGCCAGGTCTGCCCTCCATCAGTCTTGTAGAGATGTAGGCTGGATGAGGCCTGTTGTCCCCTCAATGGGGGAAGGGCAGCTGTGGGTGAAGGGGGTGGTAGGAGAAACGAACCAGGCCTCTGGCTAGCTGGATCCACTCAAGGGAGGGAGAATTCGGCGGTCAGGGTCTGGAAATGGATTCTGCTAAAGCGGTGCTTGCAGGGCAAAGGGAGCGCTGTGGGCAGCATGGGGCGCGGGCGGGCGCAGGGGTGGCGGGGCCCCAGCAGTTCTTCCTCCCTGCAGGTGGCCTGTGAGAAGACGGTGTCAGCCATGCACCACGTTCTGCAGCGAACCATCAACTGCGCGAAAGGTACCACTGGCAGGGCCCGTTCTGAGGACCCCTGCGTCGGGGCTTTGGGCAGAGAGGTGGGCGGGAGGCAGCACCGGCTCAACTCTGGTGACGGTGTGACCGATCCCGCTGTGAATGGGGTCCTCCTGGCTCCCACTGTCCCCCTGACCTTGGCCTTTGGGATTGGGGTGTGTGGGCCGTGGCGTGGAGCTCCCATCTGAGCTGGGAACTCCAGGGACCATCCTCTCCCTGCTCTGCCCCCCGATGCTCACACCTTGTCTGTTCTGTAGCCCAGGCTGGGGATGGCCAGAAGCCCAGCCCGGCCCAGCTGGAACTGAGGATGGTCCAGAGCAAAAGGGACATTGAGAACCCGGAGATCGTCGTTCAGGCCACGGTGCTGTGAGGGCCTCGTGGGCCCACCTCCTGACGCACAGCGTGTTGGTGTGTCCGTCTTCATCCCTGTGAAAATGTAACGTCTGCCTTAGAGCTGTGACTGAAACTTGACATTTTTTTTTTTCATGAGTGTCCAGCATCAACTGGTCTTAATTGTGAAATTGTGCCAGTCGTGCTTTTTAAAAATAACCGAGTGATCACAGAGATTTGTGATTTGGAGAACCAGCTCCCCTCGCCCACCGAGGCTCCTGGGCCTTCCTAGAAAACCAGCTCTGTGGTCACGCTCTTGGGGGCGTCCTCCCAGCTAGGGAGGTGGTACTTGGTGGGAGGGACCGCTGCCCTGAGAGAGTCACTTCGGCTCCCAGCGTTGAATTATCCCCTGTCCAAGGTGGGCTGGGCCTCGGGGTGGTGGGGGCTGTCTTGTTTGTCTCTGAGAACGAGTTCAGTGTCAATCATGCACATTCAGATGAGTTATGCCAAATACTGTAATTGTCACTCTGACCTTCTCCTCTCAGTTCCCGCTTCAGGGTTTTGGTTTCCTTGTTGCTCAGTAGGTCCCCCGGCATTTCAGATGTTCTGCTTTTGTTTCCCTGTATGGACAGGTTAATGCCAGTTGGCCTGGACACACACAGGCCTGCACAGTCACTTTGGCAGGGACCTTCCCGAAACCCCAAAATTCAAGTCAGTCCACCAATCACAAGTATCAGCAGGACCTCCCTGCAACCCACAACTGTCTCTAGGGACCTGCTGAGCAAGGCGCGGAGATGCAGTTAAAGGGAAGGCCGGTGCAGGGCCGAGGGTGTCTGGGGAGATGCCACGTTGGGCTCCTCTTGGAAAAGTCACCTGGTTTCTGGCACAGCAGCTTGGGAACTGCGTACTAACCACCTGCTGCTAGTGACGCGCGTTGTGCCGCAGTTAGTGTACAGGCAGGTACAGAGGGCAGGGTACACAGTTGACTCATTTCACCCCTGGGCTCTGACAGCAGTTGTTCACTGCCAGTGTGACCTCCTTTGTTCCATTTACCCAGAATTTTGGGGTACCCTAGGCATGGCTACAGGCAACGGTGCCCATCCTGACGACTCAGCCTGCCTTGATCTTAGCACCTGGCTCTCCCACTCTGGGGATGCAGAGGTTTGCACCTCCTGGGAGCCTACAGCCTGGAAGGGACAGGGAGATACAGGACATGGGGGCCCGGATGTGGTCCTTGGGAAAGCAAACTCTCCGAGGTCAGCCTTTGTCCGACCCGTCCCCCCGCCACGGTTCTGTGCACACTAGCAGGAGCCCGCACATCTCCTGAGTAGCACATTCTTCGCTTTGTAGAAAATGCCCTAAAAAGAAGAGATGCCACTCTCCATTGAGCTCCCTGTGCCACCCCTGCCGCTCACTTCTGAGTGTCTTACCTCGGCAGTAGTGCCCCCGGTGGCCTGTGCCAGCGGCAGGGCATCAGTGCCAACCAGGCTCCTCTGAGCCCTGGGGCAGAGCCTGCCCTCTTGGTCCCTGCAGGGTCCTCTGGACCAGGAGGAGGAAGGGGTGGCCCACAGCCCAGCAGGGGGCAGCCTCCCCAACAGGGTGCACATAGGGACCAACCAGAGTCACCCAGGGCCTGAGCAGCGCCTTTCGTGGACAATACTGCCACTGCCAAGCAGAGCTGGGGAGATGGCCAATGATGAAAGCTTTATCTTTCTTATTTTATTTTTTACTTTGCAAGTATGTGTATTAAAGCTAGGGCAGTGAAACAAGGAAGGGCTTAGGATAGAAGAAGCAAAAGAGAGACCTAGGCAGGACTGCTTTGGCTCGCTTGAAAGTCAGAGAAAAGGGGGCAGGTTCAGGGGGCGAGCCCAGGACGAGCTGCGGCTGCCCATCGCTCCCCTGGTTGCAAGTCCTGTGCGGTCTCTTAGAGTTTCAGAGGTGTGCACCTGTGGGAGAAGAAAACGGGAAAGGCGCCAGGGTGCTCTGGGAGGGAGAGCTTTTTTTAAATTTACTACCAAGAGCCAGTATAGGGCTGGGGAAAGAGCCCAAACATGTCTGTCTTCCATGAGATGGTGGAAACCCACCGAGAAAATAGGGTTTTGGTTGTTGGGCGTATTCCGTGTGTACAACAAATTTGAAGGGAAACACTCTGCCAACAGTACTCGATTCTTGGTTCTTTCGTTTTATTTCAGAGGCTTGTCCCCCCCCGCCCCCCACGCCGTGAGGTTTCATTCTTTTACTTCCCTGTGTTATACATGGAAGGATAAGAGATTTTCCACCCACAAAGCTTCTGCAGGGCCGTGGACTCAGCCCTGAGACTTTTCTCTTATGTGCCGTTTGGCTGTAAAACCTCATCACAAGGAGACAGGGCTGAGCTGTCTGTACGGAGAGGAGGCAACTGGGGGCCCCGAGAGCCTCTGTAGAGTGTGGGGCTCCTGTGGAAACACCGGAACGCCTGTGGGAGGCTGAGCCCCAGTTCCCACACGCATGTTGCTGGGCTTGTGCCGTCTTGGCTCATCTTTACACCTACATGTTCTGTCTTATCACTTGGACAGCAGAGGCCAGGGTGGGGGTGGCTGTCTTTGTGTGGAATCTCCCATCCAGAAGTCAACCACGGCCCCTGGAAGTTTTTCATACCGGTTGGGTCCAGATTAGAATTGATCTTTGTTTTTACCTTACAGAGCTTTGGGACTCACAAAATGATCGTTTATGTAAACATGGGAGATAGTTGTCAGAGAGCTGTGCTTCAAACCCGCTCCTGTAGACTGTAAAGATGAATTCCAAAATAGGATCCCTTTTCCTCTAACCAGTCTTAAGCCATTGCCAAGCCCTGCTAAGGTGGTTGTGTTAGTCCGCCTCCTCTTTGCCATCAGCGTCAGTGATGGTAAAAACACCGCCTGTTTGCTGCCTTGCGCTTACACTTGTTGGAACCAATTTTTAAAACGTTTACTTCTCCAGTGGAATGAGCCTGGCTTGGCTCCCCTGCTGTGAGGGAGTGGAGAGCGGGTTAGTGTTGGGAATGCGGGCCAGAGCGCATGGCCTGCACCATGGTGCCTGAGACCTGAAGGGACCGTCACCTCCCCACCACCATCATCCGTGTGAGAAGGGTGGGAGCTGCAGGCCCCTGGGCCGAGGCCCCTTTGATGCGGCTCAGGGCGGATCTTTGGCTCTGGGGCGTAGATGGGATCGGCTGGAGATCAGGGTGGGGGAGGGGTGTCCAGGGACCACTCCTGTCCCTGCTTGAACCTCGTGTTCATCATTCGAAATGGACACAAAAGGAGGAAAGCATTTTCTGGCCGCTGGCCCTCCACTGCACACACACCTCCTTGTCTTTCCTAACTTTGGATGGGGCCACCTGCTTGCCTGGGGCGTCAGGTCCACATCTGTGTGAATCAGAGACACCATGTGACTGGACTGTATTCAGTGCCAGCAGAGCCAGGAATCCCTGTCTTCCTTCTTGGCCCTCCACCCACCTGGTCTCTCGGGCTTCCTTCACACACATCTCCCCGGGAGCTCCCAGTAGCTACCTGGGCTGAAAGGAGGGGCGGGGAGGGGAGTTTGTGAGTGAGCACAGTGGATTATGTGCAGCTGGGGATGTTGTTGAGTGTGGCCTGGCTTTCTGCGTCTGGCTGGGAGCCACATTGTCCCCAAACTCCATTTGCTCACCGATGGCACTGTTGCTGAGTCCCCCTGTTTCTGTTCCACATCCCCTCCCACTGCCAAGCGGCGGGAGCTTCCTCTCTCTCTATCCTCTGAGCCAGCTCCTGTGTCCCTGCAGGGAGCATGTCAGGTGGATGAGCTGAGTGGGTACTCAAGACCCCCAGCCCTGTGGAGGGTGGCTCTTGGGAGACCAGGTCCACTGCCCTAGGCCAGGGAAGCCTTGGACTTGGGCCTAGGTGGTCTGGATGGACATCATTCCCCAAGGAGACCTATGGTCTTCAGTTCTGCCCAGCACAGTGATCAAGGGCCCGCACTGTGTGGCCTTGGACTTGTGTGCAGAGTTGTTGTCTGTGTGCTGTGGTCTGTCGCTTTGTGACAGATGCAGAATCGGGTAGCTGGCAGGTTTGCTGGTGAGAAGAGCACCATGAGATCCTGTGTGTTTTCAGAGAACAGCTCTGGTTTCAGAATCCAGCTGTGCACTTCCAGCCTCTGCCAGCAGGGGGACACAGCGAGAGCAGAGGGAGAGGGGTGGTAGGCAGGGAGAGGTCCTTGGCAAACCTCAGCTCCGCTTCTGTGGGGTGTTTCTTTAGTGTGTAAGTCTTTCTCTGTCCAACGATGGGAGTCAGGCTTTGCAGTCTGCAGTGATGTGCAGTAGTGGGGGCCCTGCGTGTGTCCCATTCCTGGCGACGCTCCAGAGGTTCCTCCCAGCATCACTTGTCACTGCCGTCTGGAAACCCCCACGCAAGGGCGAGCTGCCACGCTCGGGGAGGGGCTGGCGCTCACAGTTCTTGTAGTGCATGTGTCTTCTTGTGAACATCTGCAGTTTATTCTCGGTGCAAAATGTTTTCTGTTTTAACTGATTAAAAAACAATGTCTTACAAACGACATTCCTGCCTTTCATTTAGAGGTCTGAGCTCACAACACAATGTATCCATTCTGTTCGCAAGACAGATCAATGAGTAACTTTAGGTCCGGCTTAGAGAATATTTTCAAACTATATTAATGGAAGCCTTCTTCTAGAATTTTCTTTTTAAATGCTGGCAGAGTAAACAGGTGTTTGAAAAGCTTTCTCACTGGCCCTGACCAGTGTGGTTTGGATGGGTGTCATCCCACAAAGCAAAGGGTCTCCAGTTCGACTCCCCGTCAGGGCACATGCCTGGGTTGTAGGTTCAGTCCCCAGTCGGGGTGCGTATGAGAGGCAACCAACTGTTTCTCCCATTGATGTTTCTTTCCCTCCCTTCTCTCTCTAAAATAAGTAAATAAAATCTTAAAAAAAAAATAAAATAAAATAAAAGCTATCCCTCTGAGCCAGGCAGAGCCCCGTGCTCAGAGCGAGGCTTCCCGCCCAGTCTCTGAGCCCTGCTTCAGGGTGTCATGGTGAATGACGCCTCCAACCTGCAGCCTCCCTTCCTCCCCATGATGGGCCAGTTCCAGTCTTCGTGTGACAGGAAGCCCATTCTGTAGGGAACGCCTTCCCTAGGCCTTGAGTCACTTGCCCTGGAGGGGACATTGTGGCCTGCAAGTCAGCTGGAGAGAGGCGGCCAGCCCTTCGCAGTGGCGCCGCCCTGAGCCGACGCCGCAGTCACTGGCTTGGTGATGGGATGTTGATGTTGATATTTGAGGAACTGGAAAAGAATCCTCAGCCTCCATGCAGGCCGAGTGGTGTTTTGAATGCTTTTAACGCTATGGCTAATTTGGAATTTTAGCTGGCATTTCAACCAACGATTGCAAAACTGGACCAAGAGGAGTACTGAGGTGCTGACTCGGAGCCCAGCCAGTGTGATCCTGGTCTTTCCTGGGTAGGAACTTAGAAGATTCTGGAGGCTTTTCAGGGGGTACCATGCAGCCTGGGAACGAGGCACATGGCCCCTGGGTCCCGGCTGTGAGGGGAACGATCTCTGTGAGGTTCAGGCGATGGTTCCATTAGCCCCGTGGTGACCGGCCCTGCGCACTGCGTGTCTGGACGTGTCTGTAAGTGTAAAAGGCTGGTCAGCATTGTAGAGGCCTGTCTGTGTGCTGCTCCTGTCGACTTATGATTCTCCACAAATAAATATTTTCATGGCAATTGTGGTGAAGCATGAGGATTGCTTTTCTCCACACGATTCCCTTTTGTTAATTATCTGTGCAATACCTGCGCTACATTAACCAAGCCATAGTCACTGCTGTCTCTTAATGCGCCCCTCTTAGAAAAAGGGCCCGCCCTGCCCTGCCCTGCCCTCCGTGCCCCCTCTCGCCTGACCCGCCCTGGTTGGGCTCCGTTCTGGGCCCTGCCCTGTATGCCCCAGGCAGCGGGCTCCCAGCCCTCAGGGTTCCCACTAGATCATCCCAGGGATCAGAGGAGGGCAGGGCTCCCTTTCCTGGCCCATCCCTGCCAGATTCTGAGAACCAGTTATGGTCATTGTTCAGGTGTCACTGCCCCTTCTGGGTTCCAATTCCTTCACACCTGGGTAGTGGCAGCTCGGGTTCCACCCTCCCACACTTTCGTAGATCAACCCTCAGGTCATCCCCAGGTAACCTGGACAGCTGGAGAAACCCGCCTGTGACTCTCGGGGGTGGGGCAGGTGCCTTGATCCCTGTCTTCCTGGTGCTGGGGAACGAGATGGCACTGACCTGTGACTTGAATGCTTCGTAAAGGGGCCACTTACAAGCATGCAGAAAGGGAAGCGGGAGGGGGCGTTGGTCAGCACCCCAAAGGGCACATAGAGGGAAAGGGAGCTATTACCATCTTAGCGTGAAGTGCTAACTGGCAGGCCAGTTCAGTTACCAGAACCTCAGCCCTGCAGCAAGAGCCTGGGGGACAATGGGCTATGGTGTCCCCACAGGTCAATGCCCAGAGCCCAGGGCAGGCAGAGGAAAGTCTGGGCCTGGTAGGCAGATGGAAGAGCTCCATCCAGCCCAGCGTTTGTCCCCCAAAGCCTCTGCCAAAGGTGTCTCCCAAACTGGCTCTGGTTTACTGTCCTGCACTGTTTTTATTGAGGTGAAATTCACACGACACACACCTAACCATCTTCAGGTGCACAGCCGGGCGGCATTAATGCCTCCTGTTGTGCAACTGCCACCACCAGTGTCTCATCACCACGGGGGCAGTGTGCGGGCGTCAGTGCACAACTGCTTTACTGTTCACCAGAACTAAGGGTGTGTTATGAAAGTTTTATTCTTGCCCTGACTGGTGTGGCTCAGGGGCTGGGCATTGTCCCGCAAAGCGAAAGGTCAGCGATTGGATTGGGGTGTGGGCCAGGTCCCTGGTTCAGGGTGTGTGAGAGGCAACCGATCGATGTTCCTCTCTCACATTGATGTTTCTCTCCCTCCCTTCCCCTCTAAAAATAAGAAAATCTTTTTTTTTAAGAAGTGTTTTATTCTCACAGTTCCTGGAGAGATTAGGATACACACAGAGATGTCTCACTGCCGCCTTCTAGGCTGTGCGTGCTCACCAGTCCGCCCTTCCCTGCTGTTCACGGCCGCACGACCCAGGCAGCCTGGCCTGAGCTCAAAATGCCGCACAGTGCAGAGAAGCTGGGTGGGGGTCTCAGCAGTGTCAGACCCACCCTGACCCTCAGGAACACATTTTCTACCTTGACCCTGAGCCACATAGACATTTCATCAGCCATCACTCTTACATCGGGGGCACCCTTTTTAATTCTATTTTATACAAACAGGGTAAACCAACAAGTGGATTGTTTTCACTGATGGGCACTGCCCGGTGGATGAACTGGACAGCCTTCCAGGCTGACCGTGTCCGGGACAGCTGCACAGCTGGTTTGCACGACACTTTGGTACCTGCAATGTCACTGCATCTGTGTATCGCATTGCTACAGAAACGTCAAGTGTGCGACTTGCCTGAGCAGCTCTAGAGCTAATGGTCTAGAATTGGGTTTATGCGAATCCTTTTATTTATGGGGGAGTCCAAGGCCTGGAGACAGGACACGGAGTCCAGGCAATAGTGTGCAGAGCTGTAGTTAGAACAAACTCCCGGCATCCTGGGTCTAACACCCACTTCCTGTGATGTGGAGCAACTTGGCTGTACTCTCCTCCCCAGGCGGAAGGGGTCTCCAGCTGGCTCAGGCCAGCGAGTGGCTGTGAAAGAACTTTGTAAACATGTCTGGATACTTCTATATGGTGATTGTGGTTTCAGACGAAGAAAAACATCCAAAACAAAGAAGGAAACGTATAAAGACTTAAAATATATGTATTTAGAGATAAATCTAAGCCCTCTTTGAAAGCAATTTAGTTAAGATCATTGATTGGGAAGAAAATCACACTAATAAAGTCAGAAACAGAGACACCAGACTGGTGAGGAACAGCCCCTCCCCATCAGACGTGGCACAGTGTAGCGACATCGTTCGTTTAGGATTCCAGACACGTGGTCAGAGAGGACAGAGAACCACAAGGACGATGGGCTCAGTTCAAAATCCAGAACTAGAAATAGCTCAGCTCATCCTGCCTGGTCTTGTTGGTCTGATAGCTGTGCAAGGCCAAGGGCTTCTTTTCGTGTGGGAGACTTTGAAACACTCGAATGTGTATGAAGTCATCATCGTCAACTTGAACCTGCAGAGAGAATCGAGTGAGCAAGGCAGGTGCTGCCTCTGACCTAAGTCCCCGGGCTCGCCTGGACTGAGAAAGGCCCGGGGTGCGCGGAGGCCGCGTCCCTTCAGGGCCTCAGCAACTAGGTTGATGACATTCCCACCTTCCTCCTTTGGGCGTAGCAGACACCCATCACCCCAACCAGACCCTTGGCACCCCATACTTGCTCCATCAGAGCCCTGAGCTGCCCGCAAGGCTCAGTCCCTTCCTCCATGGAGGCCTGCATGCAAGCATGCACACTCATTTTAGAGGGGACAAACGCCCTGCAGCCGGGGACTGCCACAGAACCCCATTTAAAAGCACCCCTGTCCTGTCACCTACAAGTCCCCTGCCACCCAGGTCTGCATGAGCACCCAGGTAGCTGACACCCCACCTTGATGAAGTAGTTAGTCCCCGCAACCAGCTGGCTCTGGTACTCCACAGCCTTAAAAACGGGGTACTTCTTGTTTTCCTTCTCCTCCAGCTGGGACTTCACCTAGGGGATGGGACAGAAGGAAGAACTCAGTGGCTCCCTTCCTGCAAGAGTCAATCAATGACTGACGCATGAGCTTGTTTCTTTCTCACATTAAATGTTACAAATTGACCTCTAAGGCCGGCCCTTTACAGATTTTTATATGATGCCGTTGTTCCTTGCAATGTAGGGAGACATGTTACACTGTTCACACTAATGATCGAGTACGGCAAACGATTTCTTAATTCCACCGAAGTTTCAAAGGTATGATTTCAGCACCTCACTTGCCCTTTCTTCTCTAGGTGTGGGAAATCTTTACATTTTCATCATTATGACACTATATATTGGGTTAGCTAAAAAGTTCATTTTTTTTTTTTTTCTGTAAGATGGCTCTAGTAGCACTTAGTTGTCTTTAACTCCATTCGAAACAATTTTGTTAGATTGGATTGTAACAGCTGTCTTATCAGCGTGCATTAAAAAAACTTATTAAAATTGGTGAAGTTTTGTGCAGCCATTTTAATACTGAAGATGGAAGAAGGTATGCAACATTTTCAGCATATTATGCTTTATTATTTCAAGAAAGGTAAAAACGCAACTGAAATGCAAAAAAAAGATTAGTGTACGAAGAAGGTGCTGTGACTGACTGAACGTGTCAAACGTGGTTTGCGAAGTTTCGTGCTGGAGATTTCTCGCTGGACGTTGCTCCACCGTCGGGTGGACCAGTTGTAGTTGATAGCGATCAAATTGAGACATTAATTGAGATCAATGTCCTACCATGCAGGAGAGACAGCTGACACCCTCAAAATATCCAAATCAATAAAGTTATTGGTGAAAATGAAAAATGGGTCTTTTATTTTACAGAAAAAACTAAGTGGACTTTAAGGCCAACCCTATATAAGTTTATACCGTGTTTTTCTTTTTTACTGAACATGCATGCAGTTACTTTTAAAATTAAAAACTTAAAAACAGTTTAAAAATTTTAAGTTAATTTTATTTTTAGATTCAATTTTCCATTTTATACATGTGCTTTAGTTTTCTTAACTTTCCCCTGCTGGGCACTTAGGCTGTTCCTAAATTCTCCTGTAACAGATAAGGTGGCAGAGAAGGCACTCTGCGGGTAAAGGGTGTTGTCTGGCATTTTTAGGTGACTTCCTCGAGGACATCGTGCCTTTGGGCAGAGGCTGATCCTAATCCTAAATCTCAAACAGGAATCAATCCTGTTCAATCCTGTCCCCCAGGATCTTGGCCTCTTATTAACCAAGCATCTTTATGGAGGAAGGAGAAAGCAGGTTTGTTTTCTTAATGTATTTTTTCTTAATGTATTTAAAGTCTAATCTGCTATCTTGATTAACTAGTAGGCACAGGAGCATGTTGACTTTGGCTGGAGTGACTAGACCAGTTCTGGAGGGTCAGGGGATTTTAGTTAAAGCAGCTGCAGGGAGTAGGCCATCTGGTGGGAGCCAAGGGGGATCAATCACCCTCACACAAGCCCATGAGTCACCATGACTGTCCTGCACCTTCAGGGAGGGGCCCTTCTTGGGGATTAGAATGGGGAGGGGCAGCTAAGGACAGGAGGGAGGGTGAGTCAGGGCAAGGGCAGGCCCATCCTGCCCTTCCTCTGCCCTCTCCATGCCTGGGGCAGGGTTCTCATTTCGGGCCTACCTGTGTCTGAAGGCTTACCTTGTCCGTGCCAAATGCCATGTTTGGTCTGCAGGGATCTAACTCTGCAGACAACGGACAAGCCCAAGGGAGTCTGGGAAGGCATCACTTCCCTCTTGGCTTGTTTCTGGCGTGGAGGCAGGAAAGCCCCAGCCGTTTGCAAGGAATGGTGAGACAGCCCAAATGTAGGTGGTGGGACTGTGAGTGTGACAGCCTCCAAGGCCAGGCCAGGCGAGGCCACTGCCTGCAGTGACGGTGCACTGCTGTTGACCAGGAGAAAGACGGGCTGACTACAGCCAAGGGGAGCATAGAAGGCCCTGGGATGGTTAGGAAGCTGCCAGTTACCAACCCTCAGGGGACCTGGGCGGGGCAGCGGGCCGGGGAAGACCGAAGTCAGGACTGATGGACTCTCCTCGGGGAGGCTGAGACAGAAGTCAGGGCTGACATCCTTCTGGATGGGGCTCTCTCTGTGACTTCTCTGCTCCTCACCTGCAGCCCAGAGCATCTGAGGAGGGGTCAGTACAAATGGCCACAAGACGGTGTCCCTGCCCCAGTCCTCTAAGAGCCACCAGCCAATGGCCCACCCTCAAGAACTGACTCCCAGCAGTAAGAATGACTGCTCTCTTACTTGTCACTTTCAAGTGACCAACACCAAATGAAGGAGCCCCAGGACAGCAACTCTTCGCTCCTGAATGAGATGCACAAAGTTCAGGAAACAGGTGAGAAATTTCTTAGGCTTGGGGAACCAGAAACGGCAAGGAAGAGGCGGGCTCTGTGAGCAGTGTTGGGGTGCACCTCTGTCCAAGTTGGCTTGCCATGCAGTCCCTGCAAATTCCTCATTGTTAAAGTCTTGTGGGACTGACTCACCACCCTGCACTGTGGTCAGATGATCTAAAACACCAGAGCAAAGACAGGGGACCACACGCCCTCGGGGTTAGGGAAGAGAAAGCCGGGGAGGCGACTTACGGGAGAAAGAGGTTTGTTTTACTTTTCGACTTCTCCCCAGCCTTACTGTGGCCCCAACATTCCACCTTCCCCAGAACCTTCTGTGAAGGTACCTTAGTGATGCCCACTTTACAGACAAGGAAACCAAGGGACGGGACTCAAGTGCTGCCCAGGGTCTGAACCAGGCTCTGAACCAGGCTCTTCCTCTGCATCCCAACCTGGTTTCTGTTTTGTTTTAAAACGTTTAATTGGAGATAATTTCAAACTTCCACAAGGAGTATAAGCTTAGGATCCCTGCATACCTTTCCGCTGGTTCACTGACTGTTAACTTCCACCCCACCTGCTCTATTTCCTGGTCTCTATGAGTTTTCCCTGAAGCGCCTGAGGACCAACAAACCTTCCCTCTGAGCGCCTCAGGGATTGGCCCCCCAAAACTAAGGGCCTTTTGTCCCTGTCTCAGCCTAGACCCACTGGCCACGTCCGAAATGCGCGCATTTCAGCCCCGATCTCCGCGTCCCGGCGGGCGCTGCCCCTCTGCGGACAGCGCCGGATCGACCCCGGGTTCGGTAGGACCCTGCCCGCCTACCTGGTCGGCGACGGCCTGGACCTCAGCCGTGGCGGGCTTGGTGGCGGAGCTCCCGCCGCACATCATCCCTCTACCGCTCATGGCTGGGCAGCGGACACAGTGGAGCAGCAGACTCGGAGCAGCTTAACGCAACTGTGGCTAGGGGCGCACACAGCCCTCCGCCATAAATTTGCGAGGTCACGTGACGCACGGGCGGAGCCACGCGTGGGCGGAGGGAGGGCGCGGTCTAGTGGGAGAGGCGGGACTCGAACGCCGGGTGCACGCGGGGTTTGGGGAGAGGAACGGGGAGATTCTGGGTGAGGGGCGCGCGCACTGCGCAACCTGGGAGCTGCGCACAAAGCACTGTCTAGGGACCCGGGGTGATGTGCTGAGTGCGTGTCCCCTCCGACCAAGGCTTTGGTGTCGGTCTTCTTGGCCGCGGAGTCACGATCTGGGGAGGTGGTGGGGTGCCCTGGACGATGGGGGTTTATCGGGCTCTGCGCGCACGGGTATGGGGGAGGGGGCAGGGATAGTGTTGGGGGCTGTCACCAATCTGAACCCCTGGATGTGTGTGGGGGCTGAAGGGGAGCAGAATAGGCCACCCCAAAATGTGCCACTTTGACTTGTAGATTACTTTTCAGCAGAAGGCAATCGAGACCCAGCCAATGTGGGGCGAGGGAACTTTTTCACCTCTCAATTGCCTGAAAGCATTTAGATAGGGAGTCTGGTTCAGGGAAATATAGATAGATAGATAGGTAAATAGATGATAGATATTTTTTAACCTGAAATTCACCTGCAGAGCAGGGCAGACATCAGACTATAAAACATCTTCTCTTCCCATCTTCCTGTGATTGGCCCTCCTCTCCACAGACCTGAATCCGGACCTTAGCTCTGGGTGGTTACAGACATCAGCTGCCTGACAGTCTTTGGGTCTCTTATCTTTATGGGGTTCCATATGCATGAGATTAAATTTGTTTTTCTCCTGTTAATCTGTCCTATGTCCAATTAATTATTAGACCAGCCAAAAAAACCTAGAAAGGAAGAAGGGGGAAATTTCCCTCTTCTATAGGGCCCTGCAGGAGAAATGTTAACTATCCTGTACCCACCAATGTAAAAGGAGTGTGTGTTTCTTCGTTTTGCTCCCTAGGCCTCATGAGGGATGAGCAGGGGAGATGGTATCTGTTCTGGTGCTGAGATGGGCATGGCCCTGCAGGGTAAGTTGGCGATCGTAGCTTTAAGTGGGGGTGGGGGGGTGGGGGTTGTTTTGTAGAGGAGATCAGGAGTCACCCCATGACTGGGGGTAGGGGTGGGCCCTGGAGAAGCCTTGAGTGGCCCTGGCCCTGTGCAGGGAAGATTCCCAGGTCGGGGGCCGGGGACCCAGAGACAAGTGGGAGCTGGACCTGTGAGCCACAGAGGGCAGAAGGGAGAGAAGCCTATGACCAGTGGGCACCAGGAGTAGCCAGGGAACAGGGGCAGGAGCTGCCAAGGCATCCTAGAGTCTAGAATCATGCCCTGCCTGACCCACTCCCGAGTGTATTGGACTGCCTTGTGCCCCTCATCTGCAGGGCCCGGCCCAGCAACCCCTGTTGTGCCAGCCGTTCTGGATGTCACCACCAAGTGACTAAGGGAAATAGTGAAAGGCTGACA
The DNA here is from genome assembly GCF_987537825.1 of Furipterus horrens. Lineage (NCBI taxonomy): Eukaryota > Metazoa > Chordata > Mammalia > Chiroptera > Furipteridae > Furipterus > Furipterus horrens. Next base: position 9,073,193 of record NW_028327171.1, read on the forward strand.
TAGGTCAACAGAGGAGTCACAGGTGACCTCAGGGCCTTGGGCTGAGGTGGGAGCGGCATTCCAGCTGCACCCTCTTCCCCCACCCCAGGGCTGCACCCCAGTGGATGCTGGGCCTCTCCTACCACTGGGTGCTGACTGCAGGAGCAGGCCCAGCCTTGCTTCCTGGGGGCTCCAGGGCAGAGCCCCAGCAGGAGTGGCCCATGAGCAGGTGTGTCAGGGAGCAAGCCTTTCTGGTACCTGCCAGGGAAGAGCCTGGTCTGTAACTTTAGGGAAGCATGGGAGGCCAGATGTGGGGGAGCTCTGGGGAGAGGGGATGGAGAGACCCCCACAATTCACTCATAATTAATGAATGTGTGAACAAAAAAGGGACTACATAGCAGACCTGACAAGCTCATGGGGCTACATGGTGGGCCTGGCAGCTCAGTGCCTGAAAGTAACCACACAGGTTAATCTGATCATAAATTCCTGGCTGGGCAGGTCATGTGGGTAATCACATTGCAGGTATATAGCTTCCTTAGTAAAAGGCCAATCTTTCCCTTCCCCAAGCCTTATCCATTGTTCTCATGCACCTAGGATAACATACTTTGGAAAGTCAGACTTATTTTCTTTCCCAGATCCCTTGGAGGCGTAATCACACTGGCGCCGGTGGATGACCCAAAAGCCCTGTTACCTTCTTGTCCACATACTATCTCTATTTACTGTAAATGTTAAATGTTAACTACCCTGTGCTTCACTAATGTAAAAGAAGTATGTGTTTCTCCATTTTGCTCCCTCACATGTGTTATTGGGGAGTTAAGCAGGGCCTGTGTGACTTCACCTGGAGAGGATTCTGGAAGCTTCCTCCTGGTGTCCTGCCTTTCCCCTGTGCTGATTTTGCTTTGTATCCTTGCTCCATAATAAATCGTAGCCCTGCATCCTCCTAGCCTAGCAGATCAAAGAGCCTGGGCTTGGCGTTCCCTAGCATGTGGCTCTTCACAGAAAAAGTCTGCTGAGTCCATACTGCATAAACACTGTGCAGACACATCTAAGAACATAAACAACTATTCTGCACTGTAGTCTAACATCTAGTCTATATGCAAGCTTTCCCAGTTGCCCCCAAAATGACATTTATAGCTTTTCCTTTGAACCAAGATCCAATCAAGATTTCTGTATGCATTTGTGTATCCTCTCCTTTATATAGCCATTCATCCATTCCTTCATCCATGACATTAACTCTGTGAAGATATCAGGACAGTAGTCTTGCGGACTATCCCAGAACGGGTCGGGTAGCGATTGTCTTCTTGTGCACCTGCGCCGCCTTCCTCTGTGTCCTGAAAGCCAGGATTGCCGACCTGAAAGCTGGATGAGGGTCAGCCTAGACTACCCACAGGGGATGCTGCTACGTGGGAGGGGGCGCCCGCGCCAGTGGTGGCAGGCCATTTGCGGGGGGGGGGGCTGCACAGGGTTTTATCCAGTTCTGCCATTCCTCTGCCTGTGCTCGCTGGTATTCTTTGCTAAATAGAAGAGCCTTCTGTCATCGACCGGGTTAGAGCACAGGCTTAGGGACCTTCCTTTCATTACAACTGTCTGACGCTGTCATTGCCGGTCCGGCCACTAGGCGGCAGTGGCGTGCGGTCCGGGCGAGGTCGGCGCGGGCGCATGACGTCATGGCGCGCCTGGTCGAGGCCTGCGCGATGTGACGTCACACCCGCGCGCCCAGGGGAAGCGGTGCTGTCGCACGTCCCGGGGACTCTCGGGGACGGTCACCATGGTTTCGCGGGTGCAGCTACCCCCAGAGATCCAGCTGGCACAGCGCCTGGCAGGGAACGAGCAGGTGACCCGGGACCGGGCGGTGAGGAAGCTCCGGAAATACATCGTCGCCAGGACTCAGCGGGCTGCAGGTCGGCGCGTGGCTGGCGGGGGCGGGGGCAGTCCGGGCTGGGCAGCCTCCGAGTCGCGTGGAGCCTCCACGTGGCCCGGCGGGGCTGCGGGCGGTGCTTCCCACTGCCCCCAGCGGCATTTGTCACTGTAATTCTCTGTGTAATCTTTGGATTGTGTGAGTTTCACTGTCGTGCACTCTCGGCGCGGGCAGAGAACATGCTCGTTAACTGGTGTCTGTAACAGTGGTTCTGAAACTGTGGTACGCCATCAGCAGCTTCAGTATCCCCTGGACGTTTGGCAGGAATGCCAATTCTTGGTCTCGTCGCAGCCCTGCTGAATTAGAAACTGGCGGCGGGGTCCGCAGTCTCTGTGTTACGAAATTCTCCCAGTTATTCCAATGCTAGTGCTAAAGTCTATGAGAACCACTGCTCGCAGAACAGGGTGCCCGACACAGTGAGGCACTCAGTAAGTATTTTGAATGACTTTACATATATTTTCCTCCCTTACTGGCCTGATGAGTTTGCGTTTTCTTTTGAATTTTGAAGTATAATAACAGAAAAGGGCATTAAATCCCAAGTGTAACGCTGGATGACATCACGGACAGATTTCACCTGTGTAGCCAGCCACCAGCCAGCTCAGGGAGTGGTGACTCATTCAATTTTGAATCCCCCAAAACGGGGTGCAGTGCCTGATGCTTGTAGATTCTCGGTTTTTATTGAAAGAATGAAATGACAGTTACCTGCGGGTGTCCCTACAGCCACAGGCCCAGTGGGTTAGGACTGGGGTAGTGAGTTAGGAGGATGACTTGGAAGGGGTACCTTGGCAGTAATAGCACTTTGGTCTAGTTCATGTGATAGGTCATTTTTTACTCTTTTTGCTATTTTTGCCATTTTTGCTTTTTACTCCAGTGGCAGGTTATTTTTTGCTCACTTATCCCAGCAACCTTGAGGCCCCCTTTGCTAGCTCACCCTGGCTGTTATCTCAACCCCAGGTGTGCCAAGTGTTTATCAGCTGAAGCCCCTTCTAAATTAGAAAGTGTGTGTATGTGTAGTTTCCCCTGACCGCTGCTTTTATCTGGCAGCTCCAAGGACATGAGTGTAGTTTTTTGCCTTTAAAAACCTTTTAGTCTGTAAGGTGGGGTGGCTCTCCCATCTTCTGCTTCTGAAAGTGGGAAGACCCGTCCCTGGCCGGATAAATAAAAGCCACAGATTTACTTCTAAATTGCCTCGTGTCCTCTTTACTCGCGAATGCTCCATAACATTCAGGCATTGACATTTCTTTGGCTTTGTTCCTGGCTCACTTAGTCTGAGTGTTGCGTTTTTGGTGCAGGCGGTTTCACTCATGACGAGCTGCTGAAGGTGTGGAAAGGACTGTTCTACTGCATGTGGATGCAGGACAAGCCGCTCCTCCAGGTGAGTGTATGGAAAGGCAGAAGAAGCTGGAGCAGCAGTGTTAGTAGGAGGGCAGATGGGCATGTGGTTGACCCTGGGTGAAGTCTTACAGCTTTGATGCTTTTTTTTTTTTAATGGCTGGAGGGCCAAAGCCTTTGGTTAGAGTGAGTGTTAATACTTGCTATGAGCGCCACAGTCACACAGGTGATCACCAGGGCAGGTCATCACATGGGTGAAGCCTGGGTTATGTCTTGTGTTTGTGAGACATCACAAATTGAGCCCTGAAATGATAGAAACTAAAGGAGAGGGTCCAAGTCTTCTGAGACACAGATTTCTCTTGTAGCCTTTTTTATTGTCTTTTTAAGGAACAAACTTTTACTTTTCAGGACATTAATTCACAGCAACATTGAGAGGAAGGTATAGATATTTACCATTACCTTCTGCCCCACACCACATATATGCACAGCTGCCTCTTATCAACATCCCCCACCAGAAGGTATATATGTTATAATCGATGAACCAACATTGACACATCATTGTCACCCAGGGTCGATAGTTTACCTGCAGGGTCACCCCTGGTGTTGTGTTTTCTGTGGGTTTGGACAGATATGTAATGACATGTATATATATTACTATGGTATCTTCCAAAGCAGCTCTACTGCCCTAAAATGCTAGCCTTTTTAGAACAGTGTTTCTTAGAGTATGAATTGTTTATTCTTCTTCAAGATTCCCTGGGTGGTGGGGGTAGTATTTAAAACGTACTGTATTCCATGCCTACTATACTAGAGCCTCAGGGGAGGCTTTGGAATGACCTGTTCAGCAAGTGCAGTAGGTGGTGCTTGGCCAGTGACGCAGGCAGGCAGTGAGTAATTTACAGGGGTCTGGTTGGCCCTCTTTCCGCTGGTCAGGTGGCTGCACATCCTGAGGCTCCCTGCTCTGTCCTGCCCTCTCTTGTCCCCTCCTTTGACAGTCAACCTCTGTTGCTTGGAGCTCAGCCTTGATCATGAGGGCAGTCACTGCCCTTTTTGCCAGGTCCTGCTGGCCCTGGCTGTGGGGGGAGGTCTTTCACAGTAGGGGTGCAGCTTGCAGATCTCACACACGCTGGGCTGCAGAGGCTGGTGGAAACCTGTTCTCGTGGTGAGTGGACAGTTGAGTGTGTTCGTCTTTCTGCTTCTTCAGTGACTGAGGGAGTTTTTTATTGTTTCCTGCACAGGAGGAACTAGGAAGGACCATTTCGCAGCTCATCCATGCTTTTCAGACCACAGAGGCACGTGAGTATCCTTACTCTTTGGTAAGGCCCGAATCGCTGGGAGTCAATCTGCTACCACACACAGAAGGCCTGGGTTCTAGGGTCTAGAGCACAAGAGAGGTCCCGTTGTAGCTGGTGTCCTCTGGGGCTTCTGTGTGAAACACTTCAACATGGATTAAATTGTTTACCTAAAATACACCTGCTCAGAAGTCTAAAGGGCTGATTTCTTACGTTTTAGAAGTGAAATGGCAAGCTAGTGTGGTGTTGCCAAGCTGCTTGATTGAACTTCATCTGCTGTGAAGTTCCTCAGTGCGCTTTCCTAACTCTTGTTTCTGTTCTGACCAAGGTCAGTAGTTCACTACCCTGCTACCTCCCTATTGGGGTCACTTGGGAGTCTTTAGAAGTCTTTATGTCCAGACCCTGGTCGCCTTAAGTCCAGTGCTGAGGGCAGGGCCTGGGAACCAGCACATTCGACCTTCCCACACTGCCCTGAGGGTAGCCAGGGCCGGGCAGTGTCACTGGCCTAGGCACTAAGACCACTACTGGTGAGGCTTAAACTATGGGGGTGGGTTTAGTTCAGTTACACCCAAGTAGGCAAAGGATCAAAATTGGAGGAGGTGCACAAATAGTCACACAAACGACGTTCTCAACTCAGGTGAGTCTCTGACTGCATTGGAGTAATTAGTGGAGGAGGGGATCTAGCCTCTGTTTTAGTTTTTGTTTTCAATCCTCACCCGGCTGTCATCCATACTTTTTGCCTTCTAAGAGCCTGCAGAAGAGCCTTTGTGTTCAGCAAAAGGCCAAGTATAGAGCGTTCCCCTGGTGACACTTGAATGAGGCAGTGAACACAGGCCCGTCCATGACTGAGCCATCTAACCAACCGTCTCCCGTAGGAGGAGCCGCTGACAGGAGAGCAGAGATGCCACCTTATGTCCCGAGGTCAAGGCGTGGGCAGGGCTTCTCTCCTTGGCATGTAGATGCCGTCTTCTCCCCGTGTCCTCACGTAGCCGTCCCTCTGTGTCTGCCTATGTCCCCATCTCCTCTTATAAGAACGTCAGATTGGGTGAGGCCCCACACCAGGGACCTTCTGCTAATTTTAATGGCATCTTTACTTACTTATTTTTTTGATTTTGCGAGTACATTTATTAAAGCTGAGGACAGTGAGACAAGGAAGGGCTTCAGACAGAGGCAGCAACAGCAGAGAGAGCCGGTGGACTGCCTTGGCTCACTGAGAAGTCAGAGGAAAAGGGGTCTTGGAGACAGGTTTGGGGGTTAGCCCAGGACAAGCTGCCACTGCCCATTTCTTTTTCTTCTTTAAAAAACATTTTATTTACTTATTTTTAGAGAGAGGGGAAGGGAGGGAGAGAAACATCCATGTGTGAGAGAAACATCGATCAGTTGCCTTCCCATACCCCCCAGCTGGGGACCGGGCCACAACCCAGGCATGCGCACTGACTGGGAATCGAACTGGTGACCTTTAGGTTCACAGGCCAGAGCTCAATCCACTGAGCCACACAGTCAGGGCTGTGCATTTCTTAGTTACCTCTTTAAAGACCGTAAGTTCAAATAAAGTCGCATTCCAAGGTATGGGGGTTAGGGCTCCAGCACAGGAGTCTGAGAAACACAGCTCAGCCCCTGGCACTCTGGCATGGCCCTTAGCAGCAGGGCTTTGTGCTGGGTTGGCTAGTGCAGCTAGTGGGGCAAGCAGCGAGGTCAGGCAGGGGTGTCGGGCAGGGCCTCGGCCCCAGCCACGGGGAGGCTGAGGACGTGGGGAGGAAGGGTCCTGAGCAGCCTCCTTTCTTTCTTGCCAGTGGCTTTGCCTGCTCCTTGCGCCTGTTCTGCAGAGAATGCGGCTGTGGGTCAGGGTTGTGGTGAGCTCCGCTCTTCTCTCTGAGGCTCCTCGTAGCCCCGTTCCCGGGCCAGATTTGTGGCCCTGCTTCACGGCTCGGCAGACTCGGGCCGAGAGCCCGGGCTTTGGTTGCGCGTGTCATCCTTACGAGGCTTCTTTATAGTCTTCCACTTTGCTCCCCACAGCGGCGTCCGCGCTCCTCCGTGATTCTCTCCTGGCCTTTTTTCTCTTCCAGAGCACCTGTTCCTTCAGACTTTCTGGCAGACCATGAATCGCGAGTGGGAGGGCGTAGACAGACTGCGCCTGGATAAGTTCTACATGGTGAGGAAGCTGCTGGCGCCCCTCTGCAGGGCCCCCTGCGGTGCAGGGGTGGCAGGTGTCGGGGGCAGGCCTGAGCATCCAGCACCCCATTGGGCTGTCCCGCGGAGTTGGGGGGGGGCTGGGGGTGCAGCAGAGAGTGGTCTGGCCTCAGCCTCCCGCCCGACAGGGTAGAGGTGAAGGCCCCTGAGCAGTGTAGCCACCCTGACGACTGCGACCCATAAGCTGGGTGCGCTGTGCGGGGAGCCTAGGTCTTGTTCAGGGTGCTCGTGCCTGGGGCCGTGTAATGTTTGCCCGCCTCTGAGGGTTGGCAGGTGGGCAAGGCATTCAGTCCTTGAAATACCACGCAGACTCTCAGTTCAGAGGAGGAGGATTGCCATGGCCCTCCGGGGCAGAATTGTGGTGAAGCTGGGAATGCCAGCTGAGCCGTGTGGGGCTCGTGCCTAGACAGAGGCTCTTGGGCTGCCAGCCTCTGAGCCGACGTCTTCTGGGCGAGGACAGTAATGTAATTGTCTGCGGCATCCCCTTTTCTGCTTCCGATGCTGTGTTCCTGGGAATTGGGGTTACTGGTTTCTCCTCAGAAATGCTGGGCTGCATCTGCCAGGTTGAACTGCTGTCTTGTTCTGCAGTGGTGTTCACTGGGACTTGGGACAGTCTCCAGATGCAGGGACAGTATTGCTCTGTGAGAGCAGGTGACCCATTGGGCACACTGACCAAAGCAGTGAGCAGGCCTCACGTAAGGACTGGTCCCCTCTGGGTGGCAGTGAATTGTGATCTGTCAGATCAGCCACCTGCTCAGGCTTGGATCAAGGTTATGTGGACACTGTATGCCAGCCAGGCACAGAGCAGAGAAGGGATGGAGGATGGACACTTAAGGCAACGGGCAGGGAAGCGGGGCCCAGGGCCAGGCACTGCCCTTTTACAAAATTCAGGTTTATAAATAAGACAGAGGAGCTCTTACGTGAGTCAGCTCACTGTTGCCCTTTGGTGTGTTCACTGGACCCTTGGGTAGGATGGATTCTGTTGCTTTTTGAGGCCCATTTCCCAGGTGTCCCCATGTAGGACAGGCCTCCACTGTCCTGGGAACAGGAGTCCTGGCTCCCGGTGTGCTCTGTCCTGTCCTCTTCGCCTTTGACTACAAGTGGCCCCTCTGCAGGCATGTTGGGTTAATATGCAGAAGGGAGGAGAGCCGGGCCGGAAGTGCTGTGAATCATGGGACTGGGGAGTTGGGGATTGCAAGGCAGGCACTGGGGCTTGATTTAAATGACGAGGCTTAGGGGGATTGTTTGCTGCACACAGATCAAGAGAGAAAGCAAACCTTTCCTCTCTGTCATGGGGAGAAGACGTTCTAGTTGTCAGACCCTGTTTCTGTGGGGCCCCTGCCTCCTGTGGGGAACCTGTGCGTCACTGCCAGTTCTCACTCCTGAAACAGGGACCGGTCCCTTCAGCTCTTGCTCATGGCACTGCAGTTGCTGCCTGGGTGGCCTCCGTAAGCCTGGCTTCCTGGTGCGCTTGGGAATTTGGGGCAGCAGCGGAGAGCCCAGGCCCAGGGTCCTGAGGGCTTGCCGTCCTGTCCACCAACAGCTTCAGGGGACCTGCTGTGCGTGGGGGGCACGAAGATGACCACGGGACAGAGGAGCTATCTGGGAAAGTCTGGGTTGGGCTCCCCTAACGGGGTCTCCTTTTGTGCCACAGCTCATGCGGCTGGTCCTGAAGGAGTCCTTGACGGCCCTGAGAACGCGGGGATGGGAAGAAAGGTCGGTACTCGCAGCGTGTCCTGAGGCTGCTTCTCATGTGTTCTCTTTGCATTATTTGTCGTTCAGAGATGTTGGCCTTTACGTTAAAGGGTGGCCCGATGGTGCTTAAAATGAAGGTGTTTTAAAAATTGTAGTTTGCATGTCTTCATGGAAATGTTTGTTTTCAACCTCGATGGTAAGTTCTGCAAATTAGAAATGAGTCCTCTCATTGTAATATATATTGTGTTAGTGTGTTTAGCTCTGTTATCAGTGGTCATTGTTTCCAGTTCTAAATATTTAATTCGTCCAGACTTGTCACTTTTGACAGTGGTGCTTGTGGTGGGCTAATCTGTGTGCCCCAAACTGCAAGGGGCCTGCATTTCTGCTGCCACCAGCAGAGCGGCTCCGCTGCCGTGGGGTGGGGGCTGGGCTTCTGGGCTCTGCTGGGTCTTAGCTGCTCCCTCAGCCTCTCTTGAAGACCCCAGGGACCAAGCAAGGGGTGGAGAGGGGCTCCTGCTGCCTGGCCTGAGCAGGTTCCCAAACCTCCCAGGGTGGGGGTGGGCCAGTTTGAGATCCACAATACTAGGTGGGTTTCTGAATGTTCACATTAAAAATTTTTTTAAATTAATTTAAAATTGGGTTTCTTTATATTTTTTTCTAATTTTGAGTGATGTATGTTCAATCGAAAGAACTCAAGAGAATTTTTAAGACATTAAAAAGCAATTTTAACAGATAATTTTTAAGATGTTGCCTTGTTCTGTGCACATGGTCTGAAAGTGGCACATGACGTTTGCAAGACTGCCTTTTATTTTACTGCTGATGCATCAGAGACATCTGTGTCAGTGGTCTGCTGCTGCGTGGTGGTGGGGGGGGGGGTGGCTGTCGCAGGACGAAAGGGGCTTGGAAACAATGTATTTTTTTTAAAAAGATTTTATTTACTTTTAGAGAGAGAGAGGGAGGGAGGGAGAGAAACATCAGTGAATGAGAGATCCATGTATCAGTTGCCCCCAACTGGGGGGACCTGGCCCTCCACCCAGGCTTGCGCCCTGACCGGGAATTGGCAACCTTTTGATTCGAAGGCTGCAGGCCTGGGGCTCAATCCACTGAGCCACACCAGCCAGGGCAAAACAGTGTATTTTGAATTGATTTATAGTTAAAAGGTGTACATTAAAGGAGTTTATTTCAGGTATAAGGATGCTTAACCTAGTCCTCATGGTAGAATAGCTACTGCACCAGACAATGCAGCTTACAGCCCAAGGAATGGCAGGACTTTCTGTCCTCAGAAAGCCAACGTAACCAACTGGTGGCCCTGGCCTTATTATTATTTTTTAAAGTTTTTATTTATTATTTATATTTAGAGAGGGGAAGGGAGGGAGAAAGAGAGGGAGCAAGACATCGATTGGCTGCCTCCTACACGTGCCCCAGCCGGGGCCTGGCCTGCAACCCAGGCATGTGTCCCTCAGTTTGCGGAATGAGGCCCAAACCAACTGGGCCACACCGGTCGGGGCCTGGCCCACTCCCCACGCCCCCCATATAAAAAGACCAGTTAGAACTGGACTGCAGTTACCTGAATTTTTCCACGTTTAGAATCTCTGTGGGCGACTTTTTTGGGGGGCGGGAGTGCCTCAGGTTTGAGTGGTTTCCATCCTTCAGTCCCCATGAGGACCTTGGGGCTGGGGTGTCACTCGTCCCAGGACCTTGGGCGGTGGGTTACCCAGGAGGTAGCTAGTTACTGAAGCAGAATTAAGTGTTAAAGCAACGGCTGCATTTTAGTTAACTTTTTATTGGTTACGGAGGCGGTTTCGTCCTCATTGTTGCTGGTAGTTCAGCGCAGAGATCATTCTGAAGTGCTGGGCCCCTCCAGCTGCCCAGGGGTGCCCTGTGCTGCCGGTGTGATCGCGTCTACCCTTTGTCCTCGTGCAGCATCTGTGGCCAGTCTGTGTTTTGGTGAATGTTGGCGAGCATTCTCAGCAGCCCCGGGAGGAGGCTCCTGCTCCTGCTCCGGCCTTGGCTCGTTTGTCCCAGGCCTCGCTTTTCCTTCCCTAGTCAGTGAGTCCCCACCGTTGCTGCACCACGTCACCGAGGCACTTTCCTGCTCAGGTGTAGGGACCTGCGTGTCCAGGTACCCAGGAGTTCAGATGCACCTAGACCACTGAGGGCTGGTCTCTGGGGCTCTCTGACCTGGAAGCCCAGGCCTCTGAGACCGCTGAGGCCACCATGCCGGGGGAGGCCTGTCGGGACCTCCACAGGCCACGCGCTCAGTGCAGCAGAACGAGGCGCAAGTCCCTCCGCCTGCTGTGGCCTCCAGCTCCCTTCTCGGTGTTTGCTGGGTCCTGCTTGCCTTCCCTCGCGGTTCCCAGGGAGGACAGCAGGGAGGGCCATGAGACACGGTGCTGGTGGCGTCTGGACCCTGCCGTTGCTCCAGGCCTCCCCTGCTCTTGTTTGGAAAAGGCCAGACGGAAGGCCCGTGAGTGCTGACGCATCCTGTGCTTTCTAGCTGAGCTTCAGTCCTGTATGTTCTGTGCTGGCAGGTCGCGTAAATCGGTAACTGCAAGGGCCCTGTGGGCCGGGACGCACACGTGCGCAGTGGGAAGTCGGTGTGGTGGGAGACGGGGCGTCTGCTCCATGTCGGCAGAGAAAGCCACTGCCCTGGTGCCTGTCGTGGCTGCTGCTGTATTTGTCCATTTCTTTCTTCAGGCAGATCGAGCAGCTGATGGAGCTGCTGACCACGGAGATACTGCACCCTGACAGCCAGGCCCCCAACGGGGTGAAGAGCCACTTCATCGAGATCTTCCTGGAGGAGCTGGCCAAAGTGGGCGCCCACGAGGTGAGGGGGCGGGAGCGTGGGCAGCGGGCTGGCGGCTCTGGCGGCTGAGCTTCTCCCTGGGTGTGTGTGAGTGAGGGACCAAGGCAGCTCCCACCTCTCTTCCCCTATAGCTGACAGCAGACCAGAACCTCAAGTTCATCGAGCCCTTCTGCAGAATTGCTGCCCAGACCAAGGAGTAAGTGGCAGGGGCTCCCCCTGGCTGGTCTCTTTCTTTTTCACTGAGTTCTTCGGGGCATTGTCTTTGGGACATTGCTGTACGCTTTTGGGAAGAGGGGATGAGTCGCGTCCAATGACAAAATCACCGGAGGGGCTACTGGGGGGTGGGTGGGGGAAGATGGTCCCAGGAGTCAGAGTTTCTTCCCTTGGGGGTCCCACCTCACTGCCCGCCTCCCCTTCAGCTCCCTGGTTTTGCATAACATCGCTGGAGGCATCTTTGGAACTATTGTGGAGCAGGCCCCGTTTGCCATTGAAGAGCTACTGAATGAAATGGAGGAGGAGGAGGAGGAGGAGGAGGAAGAGATGTCAGAGGGTGACGGGCAGGACGAGGATGTGCCATCCAAGAAGCTGTTTGAGAAGCCACGTAAAGGTGAGGATTATAGTGCATTCAGCAGGGCGTGTTGGCCACCTCTGCGCCAGCCTGCCCTGGTTGGAGCCCGCAGTGTGTCTCAGAGGGTCCCTGCACTCGCCTCCTTCTGGTCCCCTTGTTTCTGCCCTTGCCCCTGGAGTCTGCTTGGCCCAGCAGCATGTGTTCTTTAAAAACAAGCGCACACGTCATTCACTCTCCTGGCCCGCCCTTAGTGGTCGCTATCCTGACTCCCCTGGCTCCTCTCATCTCACTGGTCTCTGCCCTCTGTCACTCTGGGGGCCCTGCCCTGACCCCCCTGCTTAAAGCAAAGCCTGCCAGCCCAACCCTGCCTCCCTCGCTCGCTGTCCACCTCCTGGCATGAGTCACATACAGTTACCGAAACCACTTGTTCGTGGCTTCTGGCCCACCTTCCCCTCTGCACGTCGACCTCAGCAGGACACGGAGCTCTGTTGGTCACCGCTGCAGCCCCGGCGCCAGCATCAGCGCAGAGGCCGGGGGTCTCAGCAGAGGGAATGAGCGCGCGAGTGAATGGGTTTCTGTGTCAGTGAGTGAATGCACGGGCGAACAGAACATCCCCCGAGTGAGTGTCCCACGGAGGGCTGCGGGGGCAGGGTCTGTGGTGCTTGGCAGCGGTGGTGGCCAGCCTGGCCAGTCTTAGTCCTCGTGGGACCTCAGCCATCCTGCTGGGTGGCCTGTGCTGTGCGCACTGCACACCGTGTCCTGCGGCTGTGGCCGGCGTGTCATCGCTCACCAGCTTCAGGACTCTTACCCACCTCCGACATTTTTTGGTAGTAAATACACATAAGAGTTTACAGTGTGAATCATCTTTAAGTACATAGTTCATTGGCATTAAGCACACTCATGTGCCACCATCCCCACTGTCCCATCTCAGAACTGTCCCTCTTCCCAGACTGAAACTCTGTTCCCATTCCCCTTTCCAGTCCTTGGCACCCACGACCCTACTCTGCCTTTATGAAGTTTACTGCTTTATGAACCTCTTATTAGTGGGTCTTAGGCTATTTGTCTTTTGTGATTTAGTCCACTCAGCGTAATGTCCTCAAGGTTCATCCATGTTGGAGCCTGTCTCAGGATTTTGTTCCTTTTTACGGCTGAATCGTGTTCTGTTGTGTGCATGGACCACGTGTTGCCTATCTGTTCATCTGTTGATCGACACTTGGGTCCTTTCCACATTTTATCTGTGTGAATAATGATGCTGTGAACACGGGTGTACAGTGTAGCTCTTTTTTAATGAACAAGTTGAAGGTTTTAGTAAACTTTTTTGCTGCAAGGCTGTTTCACTGTATAAAAATAGCACAAGTAAACTCAGTATATTGCAAAATTGAGATGCATTGTTCATCATGCGACACTGTAACAACTAACAAAAAACTTTCCTCCACTGCCGGTTATTTCCACTGGGAAGATCTTTAATTATTTTGACCGCACCACAGAGGCAAATGTAAGCCAGTTACAATATTGTATAAGGCTTAAGGTAACAATGTTATCCTTGAATCACGTAATTTTTATGAGTAGAGTTTACCACAGATAATTTCAGGAGTTCTGAGTGTTATAACTGTCACCTAGCCTAAACTCATAGGGTGCTGTGAAAAAGAGGCACTTTGTGTTTACCCGCAAAATCATTAGAAAGTTAAGGGGTATTTTCTTACAGCAGTATAATTGTTTCTTTTTTTTATTGTTGTTACTAAAGGTTACTATTTTAAACCTTCTATCCAGCATTAATTTAAAACAACTATGCTAGAAGAAGTTTCATACTGTATTTAGGGGTTTTCACTCTTCGGTAGATTTTATGCGTTTTTCACGTGCTTCTAGTTCTTAAGAGTTACTCTGTCATCTGGGCCAGCCAGCCGTCCCCACAGCAGGATTTGCTGACAGTCCTGGATTTTCTGCAGGAGCTTCAATAATTTCAGTTCCTCCTCCTGATAGAGGAGAATAAGGTTCGCTAGCAGCTCTCGCACTTTCAGAAGCACCAAGCTTACCGTGGTTCAGTTTTGTCCCAGCTGCAGGCAGACCACGGGAAACAGCATCTCCCGAAGTTTCTGTGCGGAATTGCTGCTTAGCGCTGTTCCAGGACCGCTTCCTGCTGTTCTCCATTCAGGCTTCTCTGAATTTACCCACTGAGATCAGATGGAAACACAGTGTACTTCTTTGAAATTCTGCTTTCAGTTATTTTGGGCGTATACCCAGAAGTGGGCTTACGGGATCACATGGTAATTATATTTTTAAGTTTTTGAGGAACCACTGTACTTCTTCTGCAGCCTCTGCACCATTTTATGTTCCCACCCACAGTGCCCAAGGTTCATATTTCTCCACGTTCTCGCTAGCACTTATCATTTTCTGTTTATTATTTTTTTAAGTATATTGTACTGATTATGCTGTTACAGTTGTCCCCAATTTATTTTCCCTTTGCTCCCCTCTGCCCAGTACCCTACTTCCCTCCAGCAGTCCCACCCCCTTTAGTTCATGTCCATGGGTCATGCATATAAGTTCTTTGGCTTCACCCTTTCCTATGTTATTATTAACTTCCCCCTGTCTATTTTGTACCAACCGATTATGCTTCTTAGTCCCTGCACCGTTTCCCCCTTTCTCCCCCTTCCACCTCCCAGCTGATAACCCTCCAAATGATCCTCATACCTAGGATTCTGTTCCTGTTCTGGTTTTTTGCTTAGTTTTTGTTTTTATTTTTTTAGGTTCTGTTGTTGATAGTTGTGAGTTGTCATTTTAATGTTCGTAGTTTTGATCTTTTTCTTAAGTAAGTCCCTTTAACATTGCATATAATAACGGCTTGGTGATGCTTAATTTCTTTAGCTTTACCTTGTCTGGGAAGCACTTTATCTGCCCTTCCATTCTGAATAATAGCTTTGCTGGATAGAATAATCTTAGCTGTAGATCCTTGCTTTTCATCACTTTGAATACTTCTTGCCCGTCCCTTCTTGCCTGCAGTTTCTTTTGAGAAATCAGCTGATAGTCTTATAGGCACCCCTTTGTAGGTAACTCTGCTTTTCTCTTGCTGCTTTTAAGATTCTTTATCTTTAACTTTTGTCATTTTAATTATGATGTGCCTTGGTGTGGTCCTCTTTGGGTCTAGCTTGTTTGGGACGCTCTGTGCTTCCTGGACTTGTGTGTCTATTTCCATCACCATATTTGGGACGTTTTCTTATTTTTTCACATAAGTTTTCAATTTCTTGCTCTTCTCCTTCTGGTACCCCTATGATTCGGATGTTGGTACATTTAAAGTTTTCCCAGAGATTCTTCAGCCTCTCCTCGTTTATTTCAATTCTTGTTTCTTCGTTCTGTACTGGTTGACTGGTTGACTGTTTATTTCTTCTTTATGTTCCAAATCACTGACTTGAACCCTGGTTTTCCTCCCTTCACCACTGGTTTTGTGTGGATTTTCCTTTATTTCACTTAGCATAGCCTTCACTTATTCCCTTCTGCATTTGCCGTACTCAAGCATATCTGTCAAATCTGTGAGCATCTTTATTCTTTATCACCAATGTTTTGAACTCTGAGTCTGTTAGGTTATCTGTCTCCTCGCTTGTTAGGTTGGCTATCTCCTCGTCACGTAGTTATTTTACTGAACCTTGATCTGTTCCCTCTTTTGGGCCATACTTCTCTGTCTCCTCATTCTACAGGCTCCTGCATTTGTTTGCCTCTGTGTCTTAGGTAGAGCTGTTGCACCTGTTACATTGCAAGGGGTGGAGCCTTAGGTATTTGTCAGTATGGGCAACCCATTTCACCACGTTGTGGCGCTGTATGTGTGAGAGGGGTTTGAGAGGGAACAATGCTGCTCTTTAGCACTCACCCCTTTTCTAGGCACTTCTCCCATGTTTGTATGAAGCCTCTCTAGCTGTTGTCCTGGCCCTCATTCCCAGAGTGGGTGGATCAGTGGATGTTCTAGGACCGTGGGGGCCCTTTAAACAAGTGGACTCTGCTGAGAGACTTGCAGTTTTTTCCTTTTCCCCAACCCCCACTGGTTTGCACAATCAAAAACAATGAGGCTTTATTTTCCCCAGAGCTGGTACCGTGAGCTTTGTGGTCTGGTCTTATGCTGGGAGTACTCCCCAGGTGTCCCTCCCGACTTTTTTAAATGTGTGACTGTGCTTTCAACCCACAGCCATAGCTACTGTCGCTGTCACCACCACCTCCACACCGCATCCTCTCTGCCCTGGCTCCGCCCCTCCTGTCTGTCTGGATGAGTATTTCTTCTTTATATCTTTGCTTGTTGGACTTCCATGCAGCCTGATTTTTTGGAACTTCTGGTTGTCTCCAGTGTTGAGGTAGATGTATTCCTTCTTAGTTGTGGAGGGAGACGCAGCATTTCTACATAAACCTCCATCTTGCCGGAAGTTCCTTTTTGTTTTTTTATTTATTTTAGTTTTTAAAGATTTTATTCATTTCTAGAGAGAGGGGAAGAGAGGGAGAGAAATATGAATGTGTGGTTGCCTCTCACACACTCCCAACTGGGGATCTGGCTCGCAACCCAGGCCTGTGCCCTGACTGGGAATCGAATCAGCGACCTTTCAGTTTGCAGGCTGGCGCTCAGTCCACTGAGCTATACTAGCCAGGGCTCCTGTTTATTTTTGATAGTGTGATTCTAATGGGTGTGAGGCGGTATGTGGGTGTGGTTTTGAGTTGCATTTGCCTAATGCTTATTGACATTGAACATCTTTTTATGTGCTTGTTGGCCATTTATATGTCTTTGGAAAAAGGTCAAGTCAAGTCTTTTGTCTGTTTTTTGAACTTGTTGGTTTTTTGTTTAATTTTTGGAGTCCTCTCTATGTTCGAGATACTAACCCCTCATCTTATGTATGATTTACAGATAACTTCTCCCATTATGAATTGTGTTTTTACTCTGTTGATAGTCCCTTTTGATGCACAAAATTAAAAACTTTTCATTAAGTCTATTTTGTCTCTTTTTTCCTCTTGTTAGTTGTGCCTTTCATGTCACATCCAAGAAACCATTGTGACATCCAATGTCATGAAGCTTTTATCTTGTTTTCTCCTAAGAGTCTTACTGGTTTAGGTTTATATTTAGGTTGTTCATCTAGTTTTTTTTTTTTAAACCTCACCTATAGATATGTTTATTGCTTATGGAGAGAAAGGGAGGGAGAGAGCAATATTCATGTGAAAGAGAAACACGGATTGCTTGACTCCTGTATGCACCCCGACTGGGGATCAAACCTGCAACGTAATATGTGCCCTGAGCAGCAACCAAACCTGCAACCTTTTGGTGTACAGGATGACGCTTCAACCAACTGAGCCACCCGGCCAGGGCTCGTTGATCTATTTTGAGTTAATTTTTGTATGTGGTGTTATGGAAGGATCCAACTTCACTCTTTTACCTCTTGTCCACGCCCCAACCAGGGACTGAATCCTGAATCCAGGCACGTGCCCTGACCAGGAATTGAACCAATGACCTTTCGCTTTGTAGAATGACGCCCAACCAACTGAGCCACACCAGTCAGGGCTCTCCTCCAACTGTCAATGCCCTCCCTGGATGGCTTCTCAGCTTTCTTACTAGGCAGCCCCCTCCCCCACCCCCAGCATGTTCTCTGGCCATCCCGTGTCCCACCTGCCCCTCTCTTTCACTTCAGCACTGAGTCACCCTGTCACAGGCACCACACCTGACCCTCATGGCCACCTGGAGTCCAGGCGTTTTCTTCTGGAGGCAGGGACAGCAAAGCCCCAGATGATCTGAAACATTGTCTCCAGCAGGCCCACGCCGTGGCTGGACTCGCTACCCTTTAGCTAGAACTTCTGACACCACATTTGCCTAAGATGCCCACTCATAAGTTCCTCTTAATTCCATTCTTAAGCACTGGTCAGGCTTTGCATCCTCTGGGACGCCTCCCTTGTTTCGGCCTGTGGTGGTCCCGCTCCCCTCAGCGTGAGGCCCTTGGGGGCCCCCACAGGGTGCCCTACCGTCTCATGCTGTCGGTTCCCCAGCCTGTACCAGGGCACTCTGCCCAGGTTGTGGGCCCCGGCAGATGGGGTTGGTCCCCAGGTGTGTGCTGGGGGCCTGCGACACGGAGTGTGTCTTTTGAGTTCACGGAGCCCTTTCATTCTAGGCTCCTCCTGGGGGACTGAAGCGGACGTGGGTGAGGAGCAGGCCGGAGATGACGAGGACAGCGTGGGCACTGTCCTTCAGGTGGGTGGCCTGGCCTGTGGGCGGAGCTGGAAGGGGAGAGGTGCCCTGAGCAGGATGGCAGCTGTTGGCTGAGACTCGGGGGTCTCCTCGTCTGCAGGAGCGCAGGGTTGGGGGCCGGCCCCAGGAGAGTGGGTTCAGAGGCTTCACCATTTGTCAGCCACCCCAGGACTGCTCCTGCTGCCTCCTGGGGTGCTGGGACAAATGAGGTGGTGCGTGCCTGGGGGCCGGGAGTGGGGTCCCTGCTGGGAGTCAGAGGTCAGCGGACAGGACCCGTGATCTCAGGTGAACAGGGAATGGGGAATACTTATAACTTTAAGCTGTTGATTACTTGTGAATCAGATAGATTTTAGATACCTTGGGTTAAATAAAATTCGTCAGAATTAACTTGTTTTCATGTGGCTACCGGAAGAATTAAATTTGCAGAGAGGCTCGCTCTCCCTGACACTTGCTTTGGGCAGTGCTGCCCTGGGGTGAGGTATAGGCAGCCACCTTCACTGAGGGGACAGCTGGCGGACATCAGCGTGTGCCCCTGTGGTCCAGGGGCTTTTCTCTGCTTGGTTCACATTCTGGCAGCACCTGGGTGGGGACTGACTGTTCGCCTCCACGGTGTCTCTTTGTGAAACAGTTTGACTATGAGGCCATTGCCAACAGACTGTTTGAAATGGCCAGTCAGCAGAGCACCCCTTCTCCGAACAGGAAGCGTCTCTACAAAGTGATCAGAAAGTAAGTGTTTCTCTTAAGGTGGCTGGCCTGCTCTTCCACCGCCCCCGGGCCGCCCCTTCCCTCCCAGGTGGCCTCTGCTAATGGAGAGGGGCAGCCCTCAGCGCCCGTGCTCGGGCCGGGTGGGGCTTCCCAGTGGCCGCCATGTCCCCGGCACAGGAGGCGGGAGGTTGCGGGGGCCACAGCTGCGGTGAGTGACTGCTTGTCTTCCTTGCAGGTTGCAGGACCTCGCAGAAGGTGAGTGCTGGGCCACACACGGAGACTGGCCCCGAGGAGAAGGCGTTTTCCCCCTTCTCCAGGAGAGCGTGGGAACGTCGGTTCACCCTCCCAACTCGATAGTCTGCAGAGTGGTGTCTGTTTCTTTGGGAGAGACGCGGGCCGGGACTCTGCGGCTCGTCTTAGTTAAGGGCGGTGGTTCGCAGGTCTGAGCACGAGAAGACTCCCTGCTGGGCCCAGGGCAGGTGGGGCTCGGGAATCTGCACTTCTAGTGCGTTCCCAGGCCCACTAAGGCTGCTGGTCTGCAGCAACCACACCTCGTTGTGTGGTTGGTGGAACTGGTACTGTGTATTCTGAAGACAGTTTTCTGGAAGGTTTATGATTGGGGATGTAGCATTTTTCCCCCGACATTTTATTATAAACAGTTTTACACATGCAGCAGAGTTGAAGGGGTTTTACTGTGAAGACCTGCATATTTACCACCTCACCTCGGCCATCAGCACTCCACTGTCCTTGTTCTATTGGGATTCTGCCCATTGAGCGCTCCCTCCCTCCATGAGGCCGGACCCCAGAATACTTCATGTTTTAGGTGAAATTTACACATAGTGAAATGTATGGATATTCTGAGCATCTGAAGGATTTCACTGGTGCCCCAGCCTTTGTGACTCAAACCCCATCGGGAGACAGACCATCACCATTGCCCTAGAGAGCTCTCCCGAGCCCCTTCCCAGGATAGGCATTTTTAAGAAGTAGGCCTTGGCGTGCCCTAAATGCTTCATTAAGAGGCTCTTCTGCATTGTGCTGAGCATGGCTTGGAGCTGGCTGAGCTGTTGTGGGCTCTCGAATGGGCCTCCAGGCACAAAGCTTGGGAAGGGAGGGGCTGCTTACTATTTCATGTGAAGCAGGGAACTCAAAACCGCACCAGGCCTGCCCTTAGCCCCTGACCGTCTGTTTGCCTTGATCCTTAGGCTTCTTCCCCGAGGATAACATCCCAGAAAAGGCCTACAGGAAACTGAAACGAGGGAGGCGGGAGAGGAAGGCAAAGAAACGTTTGCCCAAATCCTGGCTGCAAAACAAGACAGGTAGGACTGCTGCCTGCTGACCGTGTCGGGGCTTACCCACCGTACTCATGGGGAGCACGCCTGCAGGTGTGATCCCTCCTCCCCACGCTGGCCACCCCCAGCGCACGTGTCCTGGAGAGGCGGTGGCCTAGACCAGATGCCCGGCAGCAGCAGGGCTGCCCTGTGTGCCGGCCTCAGGCTTGTCTGGCTGCTTGGGGCCACTTGCCGTCTTCCCGCTCTTGTCTGCAGTGTCCGTCTGGGCTGCTGCTTCCTGATTCTTTTCCATCTCCGATCTGTGTCCGTCTGGTGGGTTTGGACCCATCCACTCCTCAGCCTCTGACACGGTTCACCTCACTGTGCTCTCCTCGATTTCAGAGGCCTCCCTCTGTCCCTGCCTCCTTTCCTCCTTCCTCAGCTTCTCCACACAAGTGTGGGGAGAATGTGACAGCCTCACTAAGGGCTGCTCTGTGACCTGATCACCCTGGGTCCTGCGCCCACCGCAGACCACCAGGGCTCAGGGCTGCCTGCAGCAGGGTCTCTCCATTCACCCCCGCTCCGACCCAGGCCACCTTTGTCCGTGCGGTTTTACACCCGGGCCTTGTGGCAGGCACGGGCCCAGCCTGCACACCTTTTCCAGGCCAGCCCCCGAACGCCAGCTCATGGCTCTGTGCGCACCAAGCCCAGTCACAGCTCCCAGCCCTGCTTCCGAGCCTGCCCCTTCTGCCCAGCATCACCTCTAGCGCCCTCTGCCACGTCTTTTCCCTGATCCTGTCCTCACGCTGCTCTTCCTAAGGCTGTCTTTCTGGGGTCGGGAGCCAGTGTGTCCAGACTGGGCCAAGGCCCCGGCTGGCCGTTAGGTGTCTGCCACTGAGGCTGTCTGCGCTTCTGTGTCCAGTGCTCTCATGTCCTCTGTGCTGCCCCGGGGCTGCCACCTACAGTCTGTATTAGTGTGAAGCAGCCCTTCATTCACCTGGCCTTGCTGTTTCAGGGAGAGGTGAACAGGAGGACCCAAGGGCAGGCCTGAGTTCCAGATCATCGACGACGAGGCAGCGGCAGAGATCAGGGGCTGACCCTGCTGCACCCCAGGAGCAGCGTGGGAGCCGTGGCAAGAGAGGGGCGTGCAAGAGGAGGCGGTGGCCCCGGGCAGAGGCCAGAGCGAAGGTGCCTCGCAGCCAGCAGCCAGGCATGAAAAAGAAGACTTGGGAGAGCAGGAAATGACGCCACCAGGCCCGGCCTGGGCAGGACAGCGTGGTCCTCGTGGCCCCTCCCAGTCTGCGCCCCGCTGAGTGAGCGAACAGGTCAGGTGCGCGATGCTCCCAAGACTCTGGGCACAGTCAGAAGGTCAGCACTAAATGAACTTGGCTGTCACCCAGTGCCATGCGCTAGGGAGTGCTGCTGCTGTGCCGAACTTGGTTAGGGGAACCCTGAGACTTGAGCTCCCCGAAAACAATCCTCCCTGGCAAGGCAGGGGACTGGCTGCATGCCGAGATGGCTGTAAATAAAATGCTACGTGGTTCTAGAAATGGAGTTCTGCCCACCTTGGGCTTCCGCCGGAAGGGTTCTGGTTGGGGGGATCGGCAGGTGCCAGTTCCTGAATAGTGCTTATACTTTATACCTGTTTTTGTGGAGAAAGTCTGTTTATACATTTCTCACACTCTGGAAGAGGAGGCCAAGTCTGAGTTGACAGTGGACGCCTGTGCTTTGGGTTGACTTGCCCAAGGCGGGTAGGGCAGCTTCTCTGCTCACCTCCGTCTTCTGTGACGCACAGGCAGAACAGGACTGATGTCCAGTGGGCAGATCCGCCGTTCCCCACACCTCTCTCAGCGCCTTCAAATTCAGTCTCAACCCTGTGATCGTCCCGGGGCGGGGCCTGAGCAGCTGCCCGTGCGCTGGGCCCTGGCCAAGGGCCGTGGTGGGGCAACTACCAGATGGAGAGTGCTCTGGGGACCCCCTGGCCCCAGAGTCCCAGTTAGAGGGGAAACGGGAATGTGACATAGTGCGGTGGGGCAGCCAGTCGCAGTGCTGCAGCCGTGGCTGCAGAGGTGACAGGTAGGCGCCATCTCAGGTGTAGCCACATCCTGCATTTGGGCCACTGCTCAGCCAAGGTGTGGGTGAGCCCAGCGAGAGGACCGCCCCAGAGGGCCCACAGAGGCGTGACCTGGACCCCAGTTCCCAAGTCCCGGCTGCCTGAGCATGCCCCCTGCCCAGGAGACGCCAGCGCCATATGGACCCCCTTTCAGTTTAGCTGCTGGGGGGGTGGGGCTGGCAGGGGGGGCAAGGCTAGCGGACAGGAAGAAGGGAATGCAGTGGCCGAGTCATCTGGGTTCCCAGTTCCCTTTCCCCAAAATGAATCGCCACTCTAGATAAAGGGCAGAGCCGTAGCACAGAAATTTCGGGGGGCGCAGGAACCGTCAGCTGATCGCAGCTCCTAAACCAGAGTCCTTCCCTGCGGCGTCGGCACCACAGCTGTTGCTGTCCTCCCCTTGGACTCTGAACTGGAACCACGTTTAACCGCGTTGTGCTCCTGACGTGACGTGACGTGACCTGCAGGACGCCTGCCAGCAGGTGACTGACAGCAGGCGCTCCGTCCCACCGACGGCGGCTTCGCCTGAGGAAATGTGCTCACTGGGCCAAGTGGTGAACCCTGAGAGGAAGTTGAACGTGACCGCCAACCACTGTCCTTCAGGAACGCTTGTGTTCAGAAGTTGGCGTTGATTTTATTTCCTGTGTCTTTTGAAAATGCTTTATTGAGGAAGAGGTCACGTACCATGCAGTTCACCTGCTTAAAGCGGACGAATCAGTGTTTTTTAGTGTATTCCGAGTTGTGTAACCATCACCACAGTCGATTTTAGAACATCTTCACCCCCAAAGACATCTTTAGCTGTCACTCTCCCCGTCCCTGGGGATCACTAATCTTTCAGTCTCTACAGGCCACCCGGTTTGGCCTTTAAAAGGGGTCACACAGCACGGTGTTCGTGTCTGGCCTCTTCCCCCCGGCACGCTTTCAGCGTTCACCTTGTGGCGTGTGCCAGCATCGCACTCCCTCCCGCCTGCATGGCAGTCCGCTGTGGGGATGGACCGCATGTTTGTTCATCTGCCCGGGGGATTGTCCCCTCATCCTTCCCACCCCTGTTCCTGGGAATAGTGCTGCTGCGAACGTCCGCAGTCCGGTGTGTGTGGGGGTTCGCTCCATGTCTCAGGGTGGCCGAGTGCAGTTGCTGGGCCAGCAGGGAGGAGGTAACCGTGTCTAAGTTGGAAGGGCTGCCGGACTGTCACAGTGTCACACCACTTTATGTTCCCACTGTGGGGGGTGGGGGGTGTCCTCTCTGAGGGTGACCTCCTGATGGGCGCAGCTTCAGGCCTGTTGAGGGGCGCCCTTCACACTCAGTCCTTTCCCCATTAGGAATCGCCCTCGTGTGGGCACAGGTCTTTAGTCCCCTTCCACCTGCACCCGTTCCTCTCTCTGCCTGACACTCAGGACCAGGCAGTGGTTCCATCTCAGGCTGGTGATGTTGCAGCACGTCCCCTTTTGTGCATTTTTGCGGGTGCCCCTTGTCTAGACTCAAGTGACACCTCTTGGCAGGAACACTGCAGAAGCGACATGGCTGATCCCTGTGTCCCCAGTGTTTCAGGGAGCTCCAGCAAACTGCCTTATAAAAATAGCCTCTTGATCACTTAGGACCTGGCAGCAAGGGGCTGTCTCCTCATCCTTTGCCCAGAAGTTAATTGAGCAGCAAGACAGGGGACCCAACCTCCAGATGGTCCATGTTGAGGCCTAGACTGGTGGCGGCAGGGGAGGGGCACGTAAAGGACACACACATACCTGTTTAGTCCAGTGTGCCAGCGGGAGGGCCCCAGTGGAAATCCATGTCACATGGCCAGCCCCAGCCCAAATGGGAAGGACCTAAGCAGGGGGCCCAGCCTGCAGTCTGGGAGGATCAGTTAAATCTTGAATGGGAATGTTTCCCCAAATGGGCTTCTGCGTAAAGGGAAGGCCAGTCAGCTGACGACCTGGGTCAGGCTGGGGGACTAGATTGCCGGGACACTCAGCCTGTAAACTGGGCCAACTATTTCCCACACCAGCTTCGGCTGGAAGGGGCTGTATCCAGTGGTGCTTTGGAGGCTTCCTTCTGAGACCCAGCCTCTTGGCGCTGGGGCTTCATTGGGCACGGTTCCTTTCTGAGCTGAGTTTCGTTGCTTGGAGCTGGTGACCAGCCGGACGTGTCCACTCAGGTTGAGCTACAGATAGTTGTTCCCACAGCACTGTGTGGGGTGTGTTTGCAAATGGACACAGAGTGACCTCACTCTGTCCCTTTGTCGACCTCTCTAGCTGCTCACCGACTTCCCTACCTGTCACTCATCTATCAGCTGCCTGCCTAGCCGGGTCCTTCCCACTTGGGCGCACCTTCCATGGGTCTCATTCAGGAGTCTGAACTGCAGAATTTCACATTATGACAGCAGGTGGTTTGCGGTCTCTGGCTAGATCCTGGGCCTTCAGGTGTCCCATACCCCTGGTAGCCTAGCTCGCTGTCCCTCCCTGCAGTTGCCTCTCCCTCTTGTTCCCTCCCCCTTCTCTCCTTTCCTTTCTAAGTGTTGATTCAGTCCCAGTTAGATGTCTGCTGCATAACCGGTGACTGAACACTTGAGGCCCAACCTGGAGACGCTGCCGTCATGCATGAGGCTCAGGATCCCCTTCTCAGCTCACCAGTTACAGAATTCAGTTCTTTGCACCTGTGGGTCTAAAGTTCCCCTTTTCTTCCTGGCTGTCACCCAGGGTCCCTCTGAGCTCCCCTGGCCATGCACAGTCCCCTGCCTTGTCCCAAGGCTAGCTAGCAGGAGAAACTCTCTACTTCTGTACTCCCGCAGCGTCTGAGCGTGCCTGGTTCGGTCCGGTCCACCCAAGGTGGGGAGGGGATCACGTGGGCCGTGTCAGGAGTGGGCATCTTGGGGCCCCCTGAGAGTCCTGCCCCAGGTCGCTATGTCTCGTCCTCCTCTCCTTAGCCTCAGAACCTGACCCAAAGCGGAAGCCCCAGGGGCCCTTTCCCTCTTCTGCCCTTGGATAATTCCATGCTCTGGAAGGTTTGCCAGAGAGTGAAGGAATGTTGGGAGCCCCGGGGGCATTAGGACCAACAAAGCCAGAAAGTGGCCACAAACTCCCTGGATGCCCAAGCTGGTCTGCCTTGCCGAGCCATGCTGCTGATTTCTTTGACCAGCGGCCAGGCAGTGGGGAGGGGATACTCGACTTACCCGCAGCTCCACAGCCCCGTCCAAGTCAGCACTTCCCTGCTCACCGTCACCCTGCAATGCTCCCAGGTCTGCCCTGACTGTCCCTGCCTTCTATCCCCGAGGTGGGGGGGCGGGGGGGGGGGGGAGTGGTGCTTGTGCTGACCAAGCCTTGGGCATCCAGCCCTGGCTGGGCCAGCAGGGGGCAGGTAAGAGCTCATGTCGGAGCTCATGACGAGTGCAGGACAAATGGTGCCTGGGCCTGTTTGCCACCTGATTTCATTGTGGCCCTGCAGCCCGGTCTCCTGGGTGTGGGCCCATGTCCGCAGGAGGAAAGCGTGTGACCAAGCTGCTCGTGGCCGGCCCTGTTGTCTCGCCGGAGTGCGCTAGGTGTGCTCCTGTGCTGGCTCCTTTCTGTCACCGACCGTGACCTGAGCTTCCTGCGTGGATCCCGTCTCCAGGCTGGAGGGCCCAGCCACGCACAGGGCTGAGCTCGCAGTCCCGCCTCTGTGCCCTGCACCCCTCAGTCTCTGCCTGCGCCTCCCTTATGGGCCCGGGGCCATCGCGTGTTGGGTCGTCCCCCTTTACCGCCGGGCACCCTCTCTGCTCTGAGGCACTTGAGCTGCCTGGGCCTTGTCCTGGGGTGTTTCTCTCCCTGGGTGGGAGGGTGGGGATGGACTGTCTGGTCAGCGCTGATCCTGGCAGCCCCTGCACTCTGAGAACAGATACCCCACAGCTCCGTCCAAGGGAGCCCGTGGGGAGCAGGGCTTCCCACCCCCTGGCCAGGCTGGCTCCCTTCCCCTCCACTGCTCTCAGCTGTGGGGTTTCCAAGCTGCCAACTTTCTCATGGCCCCTTCACTTTGCACCAATCAAAATGCTGCTTCATTCCCATTGGCCTGAAGCCCCCACTCCTCCCAGTCCTGGGATTTCACTCCCTGTTCTCCGTCGTGGGGGTCAGGGAGCAGACTCCATTATTCAGTGGTGACAGTGGTGGGCTTTTAGTGTCAGCGACTTTGTGTCCTTTTCTCCGGACGTGCAGGGATCCTGGGGGCAGAGGAGCAGCTCTACCCTCTGCTTGGCAGCCAGATGTCTATGGCCTCCTGATGGACAGTTGTTGGTTTGTTTTCATGATGGTAATAGTTATAATAAGGTTCTGCCCTGATACGAAGCCAAGATGGGCTTGAATTTCAAAAGTGGGGCCACTGTGAATCTGAATGCTTCAGCGAACAGCCCGGACGCAAACTGGCCTCAGCAGGACAGAAGTCATGGGCTCTCAGCCCCAGAGGATTCTGGAAGTGCTGGCCTCAGGTGAGGTCACCAACAACCAGGTCCCTTTTCCACCTGCTGAGCAGCAGCTCTCAGGGCTCCTGTGCCTGCACTCACTTCCTCCAAGAGGCTCACCTGGATAAGGGCCACGCTGCCCTGACCCACCTCCTAGTCAGAGGATGCCAAACGCCATGTGAACAGGGGCAGGTGACCTATGGCGTCTGCCATCTCTCCCACCTGGGGTTTCCCAAGCAGGAAACCCAAGTCTTCACCTCAACCAAGGGCAAGGTCACCCATTGACCTGCCCCTCCTGCCCGGATGCTCCCAGACCTTCCCTGCAGTCAAGAATCAATGAAGGTGCGCTTCTCTTCAGAGAAAACCTGAATGAAGTCACCTTTGTGCCACTCCCAGTGAATGAAGGGGTCTCAAGGATGAAACAGGCGTTAATATCGCAAAAAAGAGCAACTAGCAGACGGAAGTGTGTGTTTGTTTAAATTAAGAGTTAAAGAAGCAAACAAACAGGAAAACTGAAAACGTTGCTGGAACAGTGCAGGGAGTGTGATGGTCTCAGGGGTATTTGATGATATTGAGGAGTTACTCCCAGTTTGGGGGTGTGAGGAGGCTGCTGTTTATAAAGGGGAGACCGGAGACCCAGTTCTGAGGTGGACAGTTTGCTCTCACGGACGCCACTGGCCCTGGGAGTGAGGGCTAGTGGTGACAGTGCATCCGTGTCCCCTACCTGAGGCTGTGGTGTGGGGAGGTGGGACAGTGTCCTTATTTGAAGGACACGCAGGCAAGTACTTGAGGGTGGGGATCCTTTAGGTTGGTGACGGTGGTCGGCGTATACGATTCTTTCTCCTTTTATCTGTGTTTGAGATAAAACATGCTTTCCTACACAAAGTAAAAGAAAACAAAAGAAATCTTTGGAAAAGATTATCATTATGATTTCCATTTTATTGCCACCCTTTAGGGCTTTAGAAATGGGAGGTGTTTAAAAAGCCCAGCATTTTTATATGAGAACAAAAATTAAATTATGTTGTAAAATTTAGATAGTTTTGCTGTAAGTTATCCTGTTCTGGTTTATACAAATAGGAAGTCTAAATCCAGATGCAACATACGTGTCTCCCACGGCCTTGCCCTGGCTTACATATGAATGCACCATACACACACCTGGGGCTCCCCTGGAGAGGGAGCCTGTGGGGGCTTGTACCCTGGCAGGCAGCCTTCTCCTTCCCCAGACCTGACCTGGAGAGAAATATAAACATTTTTAGTGTTTAGTAATATTAATTCCTTCTTCCTGCCTCCCTCCTTCCTCACCACCACACCCCTACTCTCAGTATCACCACCGCGGTCACGGCCTGGAGGGCCACCATTCACCCTGACCCGTTTGCTGGGTGCCCTCACACTGTGTGACATCCCACGTGGGTAGCCAGGGGACCTGGGTGTTCCCCACGCCCCTCAGCTCTGCGCCCACCAGGCCGGGGCCTGGGCAGGACCCCAGGCTTCCTTGCTGGCCGCTCCCTGCTGGTTCTGCTCCCAGGCTGTCCTCCCCCCACCTCTCAGAGGCCCCACCTGGGCGTCTCGGGAAACCCCCAGTTCTACCTGATTCAAAACTGCGTGTCTCTATCCCAGGGCTGAAGCCACCTCTTGCCAGCTGATCCTCTCCTGTTGCGAGTCCTCAGAAGCTCCTCCTTGGACTTCAGAGGACAAACCACACAGCTTAGGTACTTACCTATTAGGCGGCCCAGAGACCCTGGGACTTTCTGGTAAGGCACTTGAGCATGCAGCAGAGATTGGGCCTCAGCACATTTTGCCCCCGGCCCGAGCTGCTGGCCCAGCGCAGGTCTCTGGGCTGTCAGACTGTGGACAGGAACCAGACAGCCGACCCCGGTTTCCCCGTCTGTCACACAGGGACTGGCAATAGGGCCTGCCTCCAAGGTGGTTTGGAGATTGAGTCGATGAAAGTGTGTCAACTATTTGGAAGCACGCCATGACCGAGCAGCTGTGGGCAAGCATCAGCGATCTGATTTTTTAAATCATGTTTTTCTCTCTGCTTGTGCTGAACAAAGGCCCCCGAGCTTTAGGAGGACATCAGGGGTGAACATGGAACTGGAGACATTGGGGCCGCTTCCTAAACCTGTGTGAGGAGAGGCGGCCTACCCCCCCTGTGATGGGTGAGGAGGACCGAGGATCGTCACCCCCACCCCCAGGGACATGCAATTAGTGGTTTATTTCAAGGAACTAATATTTCTGGAGAGGCCTCTTGCAACATAGAAGTACACTCATTGCTTAAGAGACAAGAGGCAGTTTTACCACTTAACCTGCCAGAGACATGCGGCCCACGAGCCCACGTTTCAGGCCTGTCTTCTTCAGTGCTCTCTCGAAATTTAAAGATCGTGTTACACTAGTAATTTGCGTCTCTTCAATAGTCAACTATAAATAAGACAGACAGCTAGAATCAGCAAGGGACAAGGAAAGGTGCTTGGAATAGCAGTTAACCCACAGAATGAATGAGTCAGAGGTGACTGATGGCTGCTGGAGGGGACGCGAGGGCAAGGCCACTTCTGTCCCTGCTGCTCCAGCCCCTGAAAGAGTCAGGCACGACCAGCCTGGCAGTGCGGTGGCCGACCCAGCATGCACGGTGCCATGGAGCCACCTTTGCTCTTAGATCGTGCCTGCCCTAGGACTGGTGAGGGTGCAGTTCTGGTCCCCAAGGCCCTGAAGAGCCAGGTGACCAAGCCCTATACCAGACCATAGTCCACCCAACACCGTGGGCTTCCCAGGGACAGATTGCATAGCAAAGGGATACCCCTGGCTTGAACAGCAGGGTGGCTGGAGGATCCTGGTGTACCCAGGGCCGTCTCAGCAGCGTCTGTTGGGAGACATGCAGAAGGCTGACTACAGAGAACCCTAATCCACCTGGGGAGCCCCGACCCCTCCTTTTTTTCTTGCTTTGCAGGGACAAGCTCCCCACAGGCAAGGCAGGGGTCAAGGGGAGGTAACTGAGATGAGTCGGTAGGGTCAGGGCCAGATTTTGTGTTTATTTAATATTTGGATGTTTATTGTTGATTTTTAATCCTCACCTGAGGACATCATTTCATTGCTCTAGAGAAAGAGGAATGGTGGAGGGGGAAGCATCGATGAGACAGAGAAACATCGATTGGTTGCTGCCCATATGCGCCCCAACCGGGGATCGAACCCGCAACCTGGGTATGTGTCCTCACCAGGAATTGAACCTGCGACCCTTTGATCCATGGGACTATGCTCCAACCAATTGACTGACACCAACCAGGGCTGTTTATTGTTAATTTTTTGGCATCGGTTATGATTTGTTAAAATATTGTGTTAACGTATTGTTGATCTCAATTGCCAAGTTTTTAGTGCCTCTTAAATTTTTTGCCCAAATGAGCAAGGCTCCCCTGCTCAGCCTCACCTTCCCTACACCTGGCCCCGAGGACGCCAGCCCAGCCAACCCTCCCTCCCTGGCATCGAAGTTTTTGTCCTTTACACACAGTTTGTGACATGGCCACACCCCGGGGCTTAGCAAGATGGGAGGCGCAGGAAGAGAGGACCCTGCAGTCACCGCACCCCACTGGGGAAGGGCGGTGACTCCCGCTGTCCTCAGATGCCTGCCGGCGGCTTCAGTGCTGGGCTCATCAGTTCCATCTCCTAAGAAGGAGAAATAAAACAAAAACTGGGTGAGCGCCTTGTCAGGTGACAGGCAGAAGCAGCAAAGACTAAGCAGTTAAACAGCAGGCGAAGAGCAGACTTCATTTTCTTCCTCTTTTTCCTGCCTTGAGCTCATCTTTGAGTGTCAAAGCCAAGGAGGATAAA
Source organism: Furipterus horrens (assembly GCF_987537825.1). Lineage (NCBI taxonomy): Eukaryota > Metazoa > Chordata > Mammalia > Chiroptera > Furipteridae > Furipterus > Furipterus horrens. Next base: position 9,103,495 of record NW_028327171.1, read on the forward strand.
GGGCTAGAGTGTGAGCTCACATCCTGAGTGTGTGTGCAAGTGTGAGCACGTGTGAGTGAGCATGTGAATGAGTGAGCATGTGTGTGTGAATATAAGCGTATTTGAGTGAGTGTGTGAGTGTGAGCATGTGTGTAAGAGCATGTGAGTGTGTAGGAGTGAGAGTACGTGTGAGTGTGTGAGCATGTGTGTAAAGCATGTGAGTGTGAGCGAGCATGTGTGTAAGAGCATGTGAGTGTGTGAGTGTGAGCATGTGTGTAAAGCATGTGAGTGTGAGCGAGCATGTGTGTAAGAGCATGTGAGTGTGTGAGTGTGAGTGTGTCAGCATGCGTGTAAGAGCATGTGAGTGTGTGGGAGTGAGAGTACGTGTGAGTGTGTGTGAGCGTGTGCTGGGGAGGGAAAGAGAAAGGCAGCGGAGAGGAGCCCCGAGAGAACCCGCAGTGAAACACCGTCTCCTTGGGGGAACGTCTCTCCATTCTAATAACAGCCTCGCAGCCAGACCCAGGCTTCACTGAGCAGAACTGAGGCGACGATGGGCACTGGATGTGGTGTGACGTGTGTCGTCTTGCTTAGCCGAGGAGACCTGCGTGGGCTCCTTGCTCAGTGCTTCCTCCTCTGAACCTCGCCCCCCGCCCTGGGTGCTCGTGCAGGTGCATTCAGGACTGGCTGGGCCTGACACCTGTCTGATCTCTGGAGAAGTGGGCACACCAGTCGGGGTCCTCAGCTGACAGCAGTAGGAACTCACTAGTTCAGTTTGAAGGGAGCGTAGGACCTGTGGGAAGGCCAGAGAAGCTTCCAGAACAGCCCAACCTTGCCGAGATTTGGCCCACCAGGATGCCCTGCTGCTGTGCACTGAACCAGGAATGTTCCTGATGCACTTCTATCCTCCCTGACCCTGGACGCTGTGCTCCTAAAACAGCGCAGCCCATCTGCACCCACAAACACGATGGTCCTTCAGATGCCCACCCCAATTAGGGCTGGGGCCTGGGCCTGCACCTGGTGGCAGGGGGTGGGGACCAGAGCTGTGGCTCCTACCCAGCGGCTCTGATGACCCGTGCACTTTCCCAAATGCAGACAGGCCTTTCAAAAGTCACGGCGCCACAGGCGATGAGAAGAGACAGATTGGACGCACACAGCCAGCCGGGCAGGTCTCCAGGAAATTTTGCTGAGTGAAAAGGCCAATCCCACAAGGTTATGTGTGTGTGGTTCCTTTTAGAAAACATCCTGAAAATGACAAACTGTGGAACCAGAGGACAGACTGGTGTTTGGTGGGGGTTGGGGGACAATGGGGTACAGTGAGTGTGGGGTGGCTCGGGAACCTGGTGGGGATGGGGTGTTCTGTGTGATCTCACCTGTGTCAAGGTCAGCACCCAGCTAATGGCACTGTCCTGCTGTTCTGCAACATGGGACCATGGGGCACCCGGGCAAAGCGTCCCTCTGTTATTTTTTACAACTGCATGTGACTCTACCCTCGAGACAAAAAGTTGAATAGTAAATGAAGAGTGGGCAGCCAGACTGGGACAGGTGCCACGCATGCCCGAGGATCTCAGTCCCTCCTGGCTCTTTGTCCTGCCCAGAAATTTGAAGACCGGGGACAGGGGCTCGATTGCCTGAGACCTGCCCCCACCAGATGTCTCCTGGCCAGAGCATAGCGGGGGTCACTGGGAAGGCGAGCCCACGCATGTGACACTGCCTCGCTTTTCCTGGCTCTCACTGTGTCATCTGCCTTCCCTGGTGGTGGATCTCAGTGTCCCCGTCTTCTGTGTGGCAGAACACCACCATCAAAAGCGAATCACAGCTGTGCCTCTTTTGCACATTTGAGAAGTCTGGCAGCTCCAGAGACAGTACACTGGTTCTTTTATTTTTCATCTTACCTTGAGTTTGCCAGTGTTTCATGTCACCTATGTTTGCAAAGGAAAGTGAGCATCCGGTTCTCTGAAGAAGTAAGACAGAGAGGCAGCGGGGGAGGGGAAAGCACATCCCTCTGCTGACATTAGCCGTGGACCTGGGGTTCTGCTGTCCCCTTGCTCATGGATGGGCTTCCTGGGGTCCTCTCTCTGTGGGGCCCTGTCTGCATCCTCTGCAGGAATGTGGTGTCCACCAAATGCAGACCATCAAAGTGACCGTGTATCCCATGATTTGTGTCCAGGTGTACGGACTCAACGTCCCAAGCAGATGTCACAGTGCAGGTGAGATTTCAGAGCCTGATGCTCTGTGTTTTTGTAGCGGTGGGAAATCATAGCCCACCCCACCATTCTTTCGACATTGTTTCTGCAAGTGCCGACTCTGACTAATATGTAGCTTGTAGATGAACAGCATGTTTGCATAGGAATCCTAGGAACTAACTTCAAAAGATACAGACTCTGACCTTCAGGCATCCCAGCTCTGGGAGATATGCTGACCTTTGACCCCAGAGCCAGGATGATGTGGAGCCAAGTTGACATGAAGCCAGGATGACGCACACCAGATTATCAATTGCTTATTGGAATGGACTGTGCTCATCTGCACATAGAGGACTTTTCAACCCCCTCCCCGGATCTCTTTGTTCTGTTCTCCTCTCCCTCCTTGTAAAAACCTCTGCCTCCTCTGAGAGGTAGAGATGGGCTTTAAGACGTGAGTCCCCCTTCTTCCAGATGGCTGGCACCTGCAAATAAAGCACTTTACCTGACATCAGTACCTGCCTCGTGAGTATCGGCTTTGGTAGCAGCAGGCCGCTAGGCCTGCTTCCGGTTACATCTGCGCCTCGGGTTTAGCCAAACATGAGAGAGAGATGGAGCCAGAGTATCACCAGGGACCACACAGTAGATGCAGGCACAGAGATTTCCAGCCACTGAGCTGGCAAAAAACAAACAAACAAACAAAAAAAAATAAAGCAAATTCTACCCTCTGGTTTCTCCTGGTGGTTTACAGCTTCATACGCTCACTTCTCCCCATTCATGTTTTTCTATTTATAAGTTGCTGGCACTGTGGAATTTTATCTGGTTTCGGTCACAAAGAAGAATTGAGGATTTGATTTCAGAACCATCAGTAGACAAAAGTTGCTGTCATCTGGTGAGTTTGCTCCCTCTGCTTGGGGCCAAGTGCCCATGGGCAAGAACCTTCCCCACGTTCCTGGGGGCCTTCCATTTCTCCAGAAGCCCTCCTAACACAAAAAGTCTCCCTTTGTTTTCTCTCTCAGCTCTGTGTGTGTGTGTTGAGAGGGAAAAGTTTGGAGAGGGTGAGGAATATAGGTTTTAGAATCAGAAGTCCAATGCTTGGTTTTAGAGTTTACCTGCTGTTGAAACTTTGGCTTTCCCAAAACTGCGTGGGAAGGTCGCTTCCCGTCACAAAAAGGCCCCTGGAGCTCCAGCCATCATAACCGGATCCCAGACAGGAAGGAGAACGGACGGGGGAAGAGCGCACTTCTCAGCCGAGGCACACCGCTTTAAGGGACTCTTATGGGCTCTCAGGTCATTATTTATATCTTGTTAGCAAAGCCCGTTGTAAGGAGAGCTGAGAAACATTTTCTTTTCTTTTCTTTTTTTAATGTTTCCTCTGACAGGATACAAGACAAACATCCAGTTTGCTTGAGTTTTAAAAGGATATTTCCTTTGCCCCACTTGAATGACCAAAAAAGACACAAGTCCAATTGGCAAAGTGAAAAGGGGGTACGAGAAACATTTTCAAAGCTGTGCTCACGGCTGCATCACAAATACTGAGACTGTGTTATAGGGGAGAAGCAGGGAATTGGTGCTGGGCAGGCAGCCCCTCAAGGAAGGCTCCCCCGCCTGATCGGTTTTTCTTAGTCCCGACTTGTTTCTCTCACGGCACTAACCACAGTTTGTAACCATGACTTACGTTTGCCTCCCCATAAGAACGCAGGCTCCATGAGGGTGGGGGCTGGGCCGATCTGCCTCCCCCCGCCCCCCCAAATTCTGGCCGCAGCCCCTGTCAGCCCACAGATGAGTGCAGTGTGCTTGCTGGAGGATGGGGTCTGAGCCTGCCACGAGGGGTCAGCCGGATGGAGACCTGCAGCAGCGACTTGGGGACCTCCCTCCTGGTCTGGTCCTTGTTTCCAACTGGGGTCAAGTCTCTGTGGCTGTTGTATCCGGTGAAGGAAAGCAGGACTCACCGAAACCCTCTGACCAAACACGTGCTTCGGCAACAATTTGTATTCAGTCTAAGTTGTCACAGCTGTTAAGAAGGAGGAGGCAGGAACAAAGTGGGGGTCGGTCTGTCAGCCCTGACCACTTCAGGCTGTGACCTCCTGGGGTGGGGGGTGGGGCTTGGCCCCTGGCATGAGCAGTCTGGAAAAAAGCCATCTGTGGCTACAGCTTGGATTTGTTTTTAGTCCAGAAGTTTCATTTCATTTCAAATAATGTCAATGGAAGGCATGAGGAGTTTTCCTTTTTTAGTTTCTGTTATTAACCCATGATTATTGAAAGAGAAACACACACACACACACACACACCTGTTCTCAAGAGTAACAACTGCATTTTAATAGACTTTTTCAGTTTTGCTTTCTTCACCCATTTGTCCACTGTGGTCTGAGCACAGAGGCAGCTTGGTGCAGAATGTAGGCCCATCTGCACCAGCAGACAGCTACTGGCAGGGGTGGGGGTGGGGTGGATGGGGGGCAAGAGGAGGAAGGGGAGAGGGCTCAGGGAACACCCACTGGACAGAGGCAGGCCATGCCTGCACGATGGCAGGAATTAGGGGAATCGACACTCCCAGCAGGCAGCATGGGAGTGCCCCCATTTTCCCAGCATGGGCTCCTGGTGATGGCAGGGCCCCAGTGGGTGGAAGCCCCAGTTCCACCTGCGCTGACTTCCTGTGGCCCCAGGCTTCTGGCTGTCAGGAAACCCCAGTCCCCACAGGGCAGGCATCTTCAGTGAGATCCCGGGTTGAGGACATGGCAGTGAGAAACAGGAAAGGCCATCATTGGCAGAGTGGCAGTTCCCACTCTGAGAAGACAGGCTTCTAGACCCTTCCGTTGACCTTGTAGGGCAAGGAGTGTAGACCGATCTTGTGGGTGCAGAAGTCCATGTCTAACTCCTGGACCCAGGTCTGCCCTTGAGACTCAGGGGCCTGCCAGCTTCAGATCTAGTGGGCAGCAGGCCACCCACACCAAACAGTATTGTCACCAAGCTGTCGTGCATGGGCCTGAGGACGGGTTCTCCAGAAATGGCCTCCCTACTTTCAGGCTCCAGAAGGATTACCTACCTGGCACCCCACTCCCTGACTGTTCTGTTTTTAGGTTGTTCGGGGTAGAATAAGCTCTTCTGTTACCTGGCAAGTGAACACCAGGAAAAGCCTTGCTCTCTAATTATAAGGAGGTTAAGCGATTAGGGCTCAAACAGAAGCCCAGGGCCTGGGCCCTCGGTCTCAGCCAGGCTCTTATTAGGCTTCTGGACTCCTCTAAAGTTCCTGTTTCTGCTCCCCTTATGCAAACAGGAAAAGTACTCCAGAGAGAGGTGCTGATGGGTCCCAGGTCCCTGAGGTCATCAGGCACGATCAGCCCCTTTTCCTCTAAGCTGTAGGATGGGGTGTTCCCCCAGGATTCCACGAGGGCCTAGTGGATCCATTGCTCTCTGAGACCTTCTGACTCTGTCCGCAGGTGACCTTGGAGAACATACTGGGATCTGCTGTGGAGACCCCAGAACAGAGGGCAGACCTTTATAAATGTAGTCCTTTCCCATCAGGTTCTTGTCTCTCCCAGGACCCTCTCCCAGTTCCATCATGAGACACAGACTACACTGGTCTGCCTGACATGGCTGAGCGAGGGGTCTCCGACTCAGGGGTTCACCCCTCCTAACAGCCTGAGTCCTCACAGGGACCCACCCACTCCAAGGAGCACCTAGCTGCCCCCATGGCCCTGAGGATGCGGAAGGAAGGCCGGTCCCCGTTCCCACCCTCTCCTGAGTGTCAGCTCTTCGTGACTTTCTCCTCCATCAGTGTCTGTAACAGCGTAGTCAGACTCCTCTTTAGAAGCCGCTTTCCAAAGAACTCAACATATCAATTTCTAGAAGTATTGGTATTCAGAGCTGAGGATGACTCACACCCCAGCCAGCATCTCCCTCCTCGGTGCCCACACCAAAGGGCCTATTTCGAGCCCACTCAGTTGCTTACAGTGTTGAGGAAACAGGGGTTAGCCAGCATCACCCCCTTGACCAGACAGTCTCTCCGTCGGTTCATCCGAAGTTCAAGGAGGGCTGGGTGCAACCCTGACGGCTGACATTATTTCTTTTCTTTTTCCCCTTTCTTCCCTTCTCTCTTTTTTTCTTCTTCATCCAATGATATATATTTATTTTTATTGATTTTAGAGAGGAAAGGAGAGAGAGAGAAAAAAACCTTGACGTGAGAGAGAAACATTGACTGGTTGCGTTTTGTATGGGATTGAACCCACAACCTAAGTATATGCCCTGAACAGGGATTGAACCTGCAAATTTTTAGTGTACAGGATGTTGCTCCAACTAGTCGAGCCACCTGGCGAGGGTCTAGCGTGTTTTCTGAGTGATCAAAGACAGATTCTTTTATGTTCAGTGCCCTTTGCCCTTAAGTTCTTTTTTTTAAGTATATTTCATTATATTGTTACAGTAGTTCCAATTTTTTTCCCCTTTGCTCCCCTCCATGCAGTACCCACCTTCCCTCCAGCAATCCCACCCCTCTTTGTTCATGTCCATGGGTCATGCACATAAGTTCTTTGGCTTCACCCTTTCCTATATTATTCTTAAATTCCCCTGTCTATTTTGTACCAATCAATTATGCTTCTTAGTCCCTGCACCATTTCCCCATTTCTCCCCCTTCCCCCTCCCAGCTGATAACCCTCCAAATGACCCCCATACCTATGATTCTGTTCCTATTTTGGTTTGCTTAGTTGGATTTTGTTTTTATTTTTTAGATTCAGTTGTTGATAGTTGTGAGTTTGTTGTCATTTTAGCGTTCATAGTTTTGATCTTCTTTTCCTTAAATAAGTCCCTCTGACATTTCATATAATAATGGCTTGGTGATGATGGACTCCTTTAGCTTTACCTTGTCTGGGAAACACTTCATCTGCCCTTCCATTCCAAATGATAGCCTTGCTGGATAGAGTAATCCTGGTTGCAGGTTGCCTTTCATCACATTGAAGACTGCTTGCCAGTCCCTTCCTGCCTGCAAAGTGTACTCTGAGAAATCAGGTGATAGTCCTATAGGCTGCCCCCCCGGACTCTCTCTTTATCTTTCACCCTTGGCATCTCAATCATGATGCATCCTGGTGTGGTCCCCTCTGGGTCCAGCTCATCCAGGACCCTACGTGCTTTCCGGACCTATATGTCTATCTTCTTCACAAAATTTGGGAAGTTTTCCTCATTTTTTTCAATTCTTGCTTCCTCATTCTGCACTGGTTGACTGTTTTTTTCTCCCTTATGTTCCAAGTCATGGATTTGAACCTCAGTTTCCTTCCCTTCACCACTGGTTTTGTGTGGATTTTCCTTCGTTTCACTTAGCATAGCCTTTACTTCTCTTATGCATTTGCCGTACTAAAGCATATCTGTGAAGCCTGTGAGCATCTTTATCACCAGTGTTTTGAATTCTGTGTCTGTTAGGTTGTCTATCTCCTCATCTGTTAGGTTGGCTATCTCCTCGTTGCTTAGTTCTCCCACTGGAACCTTGATTCATTCCCCCTTTTGGGCCATACTTCTCTGTCTCCTCATTCTGACAGGCTCCTGTGTTTGTTTGCCTCTGTGTCTTAGGTAGAGCTGTCACACCTGTTATATTGTAAGGGGCAGAGCCTTAGGGATTTGTCAGTACAGGGCAACCCGTTTCACCACGTTGTGGCACTGTATGTGAGGGAGGGGTCTGAGAGGGAACAATGCCGCCTTCACAGCACTTGCCCCTTTCCAGGCACCTCTCCCACTTCCGTACTGGACTGGCACCTCTCTAGCTGCTGCTCTGGCCATCGTTCCCAGAGTGGGTGGGTCTGTGGATGTTCTAGGACCGTGGGAGCCCTTTAAACAAGTGGACTCTGCTTAGAGCCTACAGTTTCTTCCTCCACCCCAACCCCCACTGGTCTGCACAGTCAGAAGCAATGAGGCTTGATTTTCCCTGGCACTGGGACCGTGGGCTTCGAGGTCTGGTGAGGAGCTGGGAACGCTCCCCAGGTGTCCCTCCTGACTTTTCAAAACACTAGGCTGCGCTTTCTGCCGGCCTGCCGCTGCCACCGCTGCCGCTGCTGCCGTCGCCACCATACCGCATCCTCTCTGCCCCGGCTCTGCCCCTCCTACGTGTCTGGATGAGTATTTCTTTATATCTTTGTTTGCTGGACTTCCATGCAGTTTGGTTTTCTGGAACTTCTGGTTGTCTCTAGTTTTGAGGGAATTGTGTTCCTTCTTAGTTGTGGAGGGAGACCAGTGTGCCTGTCTAGGCCTCCATCTTGGCCGGAAGTCCGCCCTTACATTCTAAGTGTGTTTAATTGTGTCCTGGAGGGTTTGTGAAACAGGCGGCTGGAGTATGGACATAGTAACAACGGCTGTGTGTGAGTCTGTGCGCGGTCTCAGGAGGCGTGCACGTGCTGGCCAAGGGCCACAGTGGTTGTCCTCATTCCTGCCCTAGAGATGAGAAAACTGAGGGTCAGCGTCGTCACCTGGCTTTGTTGGAAAGGGGTCTTCCAGCCCGTTTATTCTATCTAACCCAATTTCCTCATCAAAATACTGAAGATAATACGTTATAATAATAACGCTTACCTTCTGAGATTGCTTTGAAGAGACCGTTCAGAAGGTGACTCACTGAGTGCACGCAGCAGGCGCTCAGTGTGTGCAGGCCCCCGCCCCGCCCCCCATGTGTAGGCGGGCCCCCCACATGTCCGCCCTGTGTGGACTTGGCTGGGGTGCAGCTTCCTGCTCTGCTCTCCGGCCGAGCACCCTCAGGGCCACAGGATGGGGGCTGCTGGTGGTTACCACTGGCCGGGGCCCCGGGCCTCGGGGGCGGGCGTGGGAGGAAGCAGGTTCAGCTGGAGCTGGAGTTCGCGCTGAGGCACACGGGCTGCTTCAGGTGGCGCGTCCTGACCAGGTGATGCCGTGATGCGCGTTGTCTGCGCACAGGGAGAGGGAAGCTCAGGCGCTCCTCGGGCCCTCGGTGTGGTTTGCAGGTAACAGTCGCCGGACGGGGAGGCCGAGGGATGAAATGCAGGGTTCCCGGTGCGATGAGAACTCCAGACAAACCACGAGTGCCTTCTTAGGGAAAGTCTGTGCCATGCAACATCTGAGATGGACTTGTGCTAAAAAGGTATTTGTGGTTTCCCTGAAATTCTGGCTGAACCAGGTGTCCTGCGTTTTTATTTGTTAGGCCCTGAACACATGGCACTGTGTGAAAGACGCCAGGCACAAAAGGACAAATACTGAGCAATTCCACCTCTAGGAAATGCCCAGAGAGGCAAGTCTGCAAAGAGAGCGAGCAGATGGGTGGTTGCCAGGAATTGGGGGGCGGGGTGGGGTGACTGCTTAATGAAAAAGCTCGGGAAGCAGGTAGCAATGATGGTCGCACAGCCCCGTGAAGCCTTTTAACGCACTGACTCGCTTACTCTCAAAGCTGTTTGGTTGCTCTCCCCACACCCACTCGGACTGTGGGCAGAGGTGCCTGTTGCTGGCGAGCGGAGAAAGGGACTGGCTGCTTCGCTCTCACCGGGACCAGCAAGGGTGACAGGCATGGCTGTGCCTCCTGGTATGGAAGAGCCCCCTATCCGCCCCTCTCAGATGTCAGAGCTGCCCCAGCGGCCACCTCTCATTCCTCGCGGGTATGGATTTGCTCCTTAGGGTCCTCCCCATTACCGTTGGGACACCCAGGCGCAGACCCCTGGTCTTTGGCTTGCATCTGGGCTGAGACTTCCTTCCCCACAGGATATAGGTTTCTGCCGCAGATGTGAATCCACGAACATGGCTCGGGCCTCTGTCATGAGCTGACCCTGGTGTAGACACAGTGGCCATGGGCAAGGGAGGTCCTGCCTTTCTGAATCTGCAGTCTGATGGGGCGCGCTAGAGAGGCAGCCCCTTCCTTCCCCCGAGGAATAATCCTCCAACAGCTCCGTGATCACCGAGCCCAGAGTGCAGAGGAGAAAGAGATGAGCGTGGGTGTCAATGGAAAGTGTATTCCTGGTCACACGGTCTGGGCTCCAATGGCCCTGCTCTTGCCCATCCTTGTTGTGAGATCTTAGACATATTATGTCAACTTCTGAGCCTCAGTGGCCTCCTTTGTAAAGCGGGAGTAGGACAGTAATAGTCTGAGACATGAGACCTACGCATGCAGCTTGTGGGAGAGTCGTGTGCTCACATCCGCGCTCGCAGCCCGAGCTCCCTGCTCTGCGTCTGGATGACGGGCCCTGTCCGCAGGTGGGAGAGGCCTGGGGTCTGTGGGACACCTCCGCCCCCTCCCAGCCTTGCTGTCCCCAACCCTCCTGCTGCCCCAGAGCACCAGCAGGACCCAGGGGTGAAAGTGGTCCCAGTCACTGGTGGGGAGGGGTCCTCGGTTCGGGGCAGCCCCTCATCTTACAGACGAGCCTGACAGTTGGTGTCAGCGTCATGTCTGACTTTCCTCCAAGGACCCGCGTGATTAGTTCCTGCATACTTCATTCCAGGAGAGAAACATTGTTTCCTCTTTAGACAAATGTGTTTCCCTTCTGTCGGTGGAGCCCCAGATCTGTGCACCTGCTGGTGTTTCTGCCTTCGCTGCCAGCCCACATACAGCTAAGGTCGTGCCTGGCTGTTCCAGCTCAGGTTCCCTACCTTTCTGTAACAGAGACACTTTCTTTATAGGCTTCTTGTCCACCTTTTCATTTTGGTTATGTGATTGGTTTGCTTTCACTTTAAAAAATAATTCTTAATTATCCAAGTGGCACAGAAACTTATTCTCCTTGGAAAAATTGAACAGTGAAAAAGTGATAGATCAGGGAGTTGGCAAGTGTACCCACATACTGGGGGAACCCCCACTCCCCAGGAACAGAACCCCCACATCAGAGCCTCCTCTGGACCTCACTGGTGCCCCCCCTCTGAAGGTTCACTTGTATCCTTTGTAATGTGGTGGGACACAGGACCCAGGGCCACGGCAGGGCTGCCTCAGTCCCATCTCTCTGCCCTCCAGCCTGGGAGGCTCGGGGTGCACCCTTCCAGACCTTTCGGAGGTGCTGACGTCGAGAAAACTGTAGCCAGAGCACATGCGTGCCATTCAGGGGGAAGCTTTTTCCATAAATGGTACCATGCACACGTGTCATTTGGAGACTTGCTCTTTGTATTAACTCCATGCCTTGGAAATCTTTTGATATGGCAGAAACAAATGCTGTGCGAAGTGATGCCAACAGAGTTGATTCAGGTAGGACCCCCGTCCTAGCTGCCCCTCATCTCTATTAACTGTACAGATGGTCTCTGGAAGGGTGATGTAATCCGGCTGGCGCTTCGATTTTGCCTGTTGCCTTGTGCACATCCCTGTGGGGTTTTGCTGTCCAAGGACCAGAATTGTGCCTAAATCTGGTAGCTCTCCTTCACTCTGAAAGATATGTTTGGTCAAAGCAAGCTGCAGGAACAAGGTGGCATGGTTACATTCATGGTTGAACTCAGCCTCTGGCTCCTGAGGAAAGACCCGTGTCACAGGGAGGGGCCTGCTGACACTGTCTGCTCACATCCCCTGTGTCTGAGGATGACTCAGAACGCCCAAGCTCGGGGGCTTTGAGCCTACTCGGGGGTGTTGGGCATGAGCGCACAGGCAGGGGCCTGGGGGCTGGAGTCAGAGACTCAAGGGGTGTGGGGCCAGGTGTGGAATCCTCGCCTTTCAGGGAAGCTCAGTGAAAGGGACCTGTCCTGAGAGTCCGCGGGCCTATACGGGTTCTCACCTGGTGTCTGTCGTGGGCGAGCTGTGGGTGGACCTCATAAGCTGGGCCCCAGCCAGCCCCTCCTACACTGAGCACTGGTTCCACTGCCTGGCCAGGAATCTGGAACAGAGGAGCTGATGAGAAACCCTGTGGCCCTGGGAGTCTGTGTCCCACGTGTGTTTGTGGACGCCTACGAGCAGAGATTGCACCTGGATAACAAAGCCGGGCCTGGGGTGCGGCCCAGATCATGCCACGCCTATGACTTATCAGGTGTTGAATTGTGTCCCCCAAAAGATGTGAAGTCCTGACCTCTGCACATGTCACTGTGACGTTATTTGGAAATGTGGTCGCTACAGATGTGATTAGTTAAGATGAGGTCGGGCTGGAGCAGGATGGGCCCTGATCCAATGACTGGAGTCCTTATGTGGAGGCTGAGTGGAGACACAGACTCTGAGCAAGGACATAGACCCAGGGAGAAGCCACGTGACAGTGGAGGCAGACATGGGGTGATATGGCCACAGCCAGGGACGTCTGGAGCCACCAGAAGCTGGAGGAGGCAGGGAGGAGCCTCCCCAGGGAGCACAGCTCTGTCATGGCTCAGTCCCAGCTCAGGAAACTGCTCTCAGACCTCTGGCCTTCAGAACTGCGACAGGGACAAGTTCGGTCGTTCTAAGCCGCCCAGTGGGTGGTGATCTGTTACAGCCGCCACAGGTAATTGATCTCATGGAAGTGACTTCCCTGGCATCCCCTGACCTCATCCCCGTCCTCCAAATGCTCCTGGAGATGGAAAAGGATGCAATAAAGCTTATCCTGTAAACTTGTCCTTTTACCTCAAGGCCACCAGAAGCAAAACAGAGTGAACTGGCAGCAGCTAAGGAAACAGGAAGCCTGTGGCGTAGAGGCAAAGACTTTTCCAGAAGAACCCGCCCTGTGAATGCCTTCCTTCTTGATTTGGCAACAGGGCTCCTGGGAGGCCTTCTGGTTGGTGACTCTCTCGGGCCTCAGACAGGCCTGGACCCTGGGAACACGGCTCTGAGCCTGTCCCTGTGTTTCCTTGAAGCCTAGGGCTCCCACTTACCAGCTCTAGGGGAAAGGGGAGATCAAAGCTCTCTCCTTGTCTGAGGCTTCACCTCTCCCTACACCGGGGACCACCACCTTTCCTTCTGGCTTCCTTGGTGCCACATTTATGCCCAGCCACTAACCCTGTGCCCTGCGGCTTCTCAGGCAGGGTTCTGGCACCACCCGCTCTCCCACCCCCACCCCAGCACGAACTGTCCTCGTCCTTGAGATGAACATGCCACTGAGCCCAAGTTGCTGTAAGGGTGGCTGGGGACCTCTCAAGTTGGTGCCCAGGCTCCAGTCCTTCAGGGTGGCCCTGGACGGGGTTTGAGGGGCAAAAGTAGCCTGCCAGGCAAGAGTTGGGGAAGGGTCAACTTGAAGCAGAGATGAAGGGCCTCTACCAGGAACTGCCTCCCAACCGAGGGGACACCCTTGACCAGAGGGTCTTGAGTTATCCCATTTCCCCTGGGAGCCTGTGGATGCTGCTCTCTTCTTTCTGAACAAGAACCCCGTCCCCTGCCAGGTGGAGCATGCAACTCAGCCCCCCAAGGGGCTTAGGTAAGACCTGAACCCACGATTCCAGCATGGCCCCAGGACGTCTGAGCAGCCCTGACCTCGAACTGGGGTCAGGAACAGCCACCCGGAGGACATGACCTCATTCACCTTCAGAAGCTGGTCCTTCACGTCCACAGGTGCTGTAAATGCACACACACACTTGTGGCGAGGACCTCTTTAAGAAAACAGTTTCACCTGGAACCTGGATGTGGCGCGACCGTAGAAAATGTGCACGAGTTACTTACTACCCGGCTCGTTCTCTGGCTTCCTAATGGCACTAATTACTCTAAAAGGAATGATGTTCGTGAGAGCAGATATTAAACAGATATCAGTAATCTCATTTAGCTAAAGGCAGTTTGTGCTTTGTGTTGTCAGTTCTGTAGAATAAATGCCATTTCATGCTGAGTTCCGTAATACAACGAGACGTGCTCTCCCGTAGAAACACACGCTCAGAGGCTTGCACGGGGCTTCGGGGCAAGAATCCAGTGCGGGCGACTTCTGAGCCAGGCACTAGCCCTGCAAGGCAGGTGGGTGTGCTGTCACCTGCTCCCAGGACAGCCAGGTGGGGGTGGAGGGCAGGTCACTCCCGGGCCACCTGCCTGCGCAGAGCTGAGGGGCCTCAGGTCACGAGGGCTGTCCTGGCAGACGGCACACGGCTCCTGCTCAGGTCGAGGTCGGAAAGTGTAACCCGGCACCCGCGTTCGCCTCCGCAGCTCAGCGGGAAAGCGAGGCGCCTGGGTGCCATCTGCGTCTAGACCAGCGGTTCTCAACCTTCCTCATGCCACGGTGACCCCCAACCATAAAATTATTTTCGTTGCTACTTCATACCTAATTTTGCTATTGTTATGGATCGTAATGTAAATATCTGATAGGCAGGATGTATTTTCACTGTTACAAATTGAACATAACTAAAGCACAGTGATTAATCACAAAAACAATATGTCATTATATATGTGTTTTCCGATGGTCTTAGGTGACCCCTGTGAAAGGGTTGTTCGCGACCCGCAGGTTGAGAACCGCTGGTCTAGACAGTCTGCAGGCTGGGTCTTCCTGGGTGTTTGGGGCTGAACTGTATCCTCCTGCAAGTCACAGGTTGAAGTCCTAGCCCCACCCCCGCTCCTTTCCCCCTTCTTACCGCCCCCCCAACACACAATGTGACCTTATTTGGAAACAGAGGTTACAGATGTGACTGGTGAACAAGAGTTCTCACTGGAGTAGTGTGGTTCCTAACCCAATATGACTGTGTCCTTATAAAAAGGGGACCTTTGGACACAGATACACGCAAACATAAGGCAGAGATTGGGGTGATGCTTCTACTAGGCAAGGAACCCCCAGAATTTCTGGCAACTCCCAGAAGCTGGGAGACAGGCCTGGAACAAATCCTTCACTAGCACCTACCGGGGTGGGGGGCACCAGTCCTGCTGAAACCTTCTCCTGGGACTTCCAGCCCCTGGAGAATAAACTGTGAAAGAGTGAAAGGTCACGGTCTGTGCCCCCCAGTCTGTGGCAGCCACAGGACATGCACCCTGGGCAGGGCTGGGGGCTCCGCGTCAGAGCAGGGTGATAAAGAAACCATCATGTTTGGTACAGAAAGAGAAAGGATAGGAACTTTGGTTTCCTTTTCTTCAGCAACTCTGCAAGCTAGGTTGCTGAGTTCATTTTGATTTTTTAAGATGGAGCCTGGAACTCTCTGGAGGGCTTATCAGAACAGACTACTGGGCCTCCCTCCCAGAGTTTCTGAGTCCCTAGGCCCGGGGGGAGGTCGGGAATTTGCTTCCTAATGCCAGGTCTTGCTCTTGGGGTTGGTCTAGGGTCCACCCTTGTATAACGACTACTTTATAGAGTTGAACAGGTCAGTCCGTCAATAATTAAAATCATAAAACTAACCCCTGGCATGTTGTAATGAATGAGGGGAGGAAGGGCTGGTAGAGATGGTTATCGACCTCACCCCACGCGTCACCCACACATCGTATGTGGCACCTACCCCACACCAGGTGTTCCGTACAGCCCTGTTGACATGATCTCTTTTGGTCCTCACAACACTCCTAGTTGGTAGATACTTTTGTTATCCCCATTTGAAATGAGAAAACTGAGGCACAGAGAGGTTAAGAAACCTGCCTAAAGTCACACAGCTGTAAGTTGCAGAGCCAGGATTCACACCTGGGAGACTGGCCCAGACAGGGTGGAAGCAGATTGTCGAAGTTCTCAGGAGCACCTTCCAGGGGGCACACATTAATTCTTGTTGAAGCCAGGAGGGAGGAGCAGGCCGCCACGCTGCCAGCAGGAGCCCAGAGGAGCTCCGTGTGAGTCAGCGGAACCTGCCGGCCAGTGTGGAGTCCGAGGCCAGCCCACCCCCTGCGCGAGTCTGCGGTTTTCTTGTTTCAGGCACCAACATAGCTCAGACCAGTATAATGGTGTTGATTATTTTAGTAGATAGATCATAATTATTTATAATTAGCATTTCAATTCCTGTGAGGAGATTGCTTCTAAATTGCTTGAAAATAGTCCTTGAGTGTTTTAAACATTCCCTCAGCAATTCTGTTTACTCTGTAATTTGCAGTAAGCTGCAGCACCGAACCAAAAATTGGACGTGAAGTGTGTCAACCCCGTACCTGGGCCAATGAGGGCAGAGTCCCAAACCTCCAACCCGGTTATTGGTGTTCGCTGGGATGCTGAACAGTGGAGAGGGAGGTTGCCTTCGAAGAGAGTGCTAGGGGTCCCTCCACGATGATTCAGTCACTGAGCGAGGATCCCAAAGAGCGGGATGACTCTGTCCCTCTGCCTACCCCAAGCTGGGGCCTGAGTGGCTTCTGGCCATATCCTTGCCTTCAGGGCCTATGGCAGTATCCAGCCCTCTGCATGTGCTCAGGAAACACGTGCTCAGCAGAGAACTGAGGGAACCCACTGGGTGGGGGACATTGCCCACTGACCACAGTGATGTGTAGATGCCATCTTCTCTTCGTGTCCTCACGTGACTGTCCTCTGTGTGAGTCTGTCCTGACTGGCCCTTTTTATAAGGATACCAGTCATGTGGAATTAGGGCCACCCCAGTGACCTCACTCTGTCCTGGTCACCTCTATCAAGGCCCAGTCTCCAAATACAACCACCTTTTGGAGCCCTAGGGGTCAGAGCTTCCACCTTTGTATTTTGGGGACACAGCCTGGGACTGCCTGAGTTGTGTTAACTGCAGTTGCAGGTGTGTAAGAATCCCCACCTGCAGCAGGAGGTGGAGGAAGCAGGAGGGGGCAGGGCTGGGGATGAACTGGACGCAGGCCCCACGTGGACTTGGCCAACCCCTCTGGGAGCTCGGATGGCCACTGACCATGAGAGTGTCCCAAGATGGGCTGGGATGGCTGGGCTCATCCCACTCACCCAGTCCCCAGATATGGAGGGACCTCTGGGAAGCGGCTCTCTGTGGCCAGGCTGACCCCAAGAAGCTGTTGGCTATCTGCTTTGGAGACAGGACGAGGTCCAGGGGCCAGTGCCCTCTTCTCGCTGCCTCTGCGGAGGCCTCAGGGTCCAAGTTCTCCGCGCACCCCCTTCGAGGCGACCTGACTCAGAAGCCTAGACAGAGCAGCCAGCATACACTGCACCCACATCCCTCATGTCCCTCCTGTCCCCTCCTGGCCGCCCTTCCTTTTCCCTCCCTCCAGCTGCCCTGGGATGGAACCAGTTGAAGCATCGTGCTCAAGTGTCCCTCAGCTTCCTCACTCTGGGACCTCCAGCCTGGACCGCCAGCAGGAGGGGTTCACCTGCCCCAGGCACGGACTCACCGAAGCCTGCTGGGCATGGAGGGACCTAACCAGCCCTCAAGAATGTGACTCCAGCCACAGTGCATGGGCTGGACCCGGATGGACTGACGTGGGAGGTGCAGGGACACCCGAGTGGCCCTCCCAGAAACGAAGATCGGAGTGATGGCAGCAGGAGGGGACAGAGAGGCAGGGGTGGGTGACACCCTGGAGGGGGGTGCCCTGTATCTTAGCCTCTGAAACAGAACCAAGGACTGCGTTTAGATCTGCTTTGAGCTGGGCTGCTCAAACCACCCTGATGTCCAACACTTCGTGCAGGGGTCAGTGGCCCTTGTGCCCCGGGTGTCACTTTACATTGACCTCCTTGTCCCCAGCTCCTGGCCAGCTGCACAGACAGCACGTGATCACCGAGCGAGCATTTCATGCCTCACACTAAGCATGGCCTTGGGCAGCAGGACTTCTGTCACAGCTGATGAGGAAGGGGTCAGTGTGGGCTGGAAGGGAGTCGGGGGCCCACTGTATTCTACAGCGAGTAGAAGCCCCTCCCCTGCCCCCGATGTTATCATTTCTGTGCTGAACTGCCATAGACTTGTGGTAATTTAGCTCAGCAGGTTCTGAAAACAGCACAGCCAGAAGCTCTCTACGTCGTGTTTCCACAAGATCACAATTCTCGAAGACACGGCTCACGCAGCCCCCTGCACACACCGGTGGAATCAGGATACGCCGATGCCACCGGTTCCATTTCTTTTTAGAGTCACGGGAATGTGGCACAAATGCTTGTAGCAATTTGAAACATATCAGCTCATCGCAGTTATAAACAAGCAACAATGTTTCTTTATTCACAGAAACCTTTGGTACTAGTTATATCTACCCCATGGATTCTGGAAGGAGAGCACGCTGAGGCCTGTCTGGGTTTGAGCTGGCAGAGAGGGTCATCAGCTGGGTATCAGTTATCTGTAGCTGTGTGACAAACCACTACAATCCTTAGCCCCGAGAGCTTAAAATAACCATTTATTTAGTTTTTGATTTCAGGAGTTGGCAGTTAGTCTAGGCTCAGCTGAGTGGTTGTTCTGCTGGTTTTGGCTGGGTTGCCAGCATCTGAAGTCAGCTGGTGGCAGTGGCCTCATTCTCATGACTGGCGGCTGGCCGGGGTGACAGGTGACTTGCTGTATACCTCTCAACACCCACTGGTAGGCTGTTCCTATGATGGGACCCCAGGGCTGCCAAGAACATCAAGACAACAAACCCCATATGCAAGACCTTTCCAAGTCACTCCTTTAAAAAAATCCATTTATTTGTTTTTAATCATATATAACATAAATATATCATTTTGGTACAGTTTAGTGGCTTTATTGAGCCATGTCTTCCACTACCTTTGCTGCAGTCCCACGGCCCAAGCAAATGGCAAGAGCGTCCCAGGTCAGGGTCTTGGAGGAGGAGTTCACCCTTGAGCGGGGGAGCTGAGCATTATCAGGGCTACTTGTGCCTGCTCCCAAGGGGGGACGTGGGCCAGATGCCTAAAGGCCACCGTGGAGGAATTGTGGCGCAAGGTGGCCCTCACTGTGTGGCTTTGCACAGCAAAGATGTCTGATGGGGACGGGTCAGCAGGGGCCTGGGGAGCAGCAGGTGGATGACAGGCATTTAGATGCAGGAATTCAGCCAGAGTCAGAGGCGTAAGCCCTGGCGCCCTGTCCTGAGGAACAGGCCCAGCCAGGCGGGTGGTCAGGGTGCCATCGACTGGCCTGGCACTTGGAAGGGCACTTCAGCCTGTTTGGGAGCAGACGGTTCATAGATACTCGGTTAATGCTGGTTCTTGTTTTCCCGAGTAATGATGATCAAGGGCCAGGGCACAGCCCAGCCGTGTGCTCGTTAATGGAAGAAGATGGGCAGAAGGCGGCCACTGAACAGATCCCGGCTGAAGCCCAGGAGGGGGCACAGTGGGAGGGGGGCGCCCAAGGCATCTGGGGCATGTGGAGGGGCCATAGGACGATCTTGGAAATCCAAACCTCATCTTCGTCAGGGCAGAAACATCACGGAAACCATGACTGCTCCATCCTGCAGGTTATAAAACAGGGCTGCCGGGTTTTCTGTCAGATGGCTTGAACCTCAGTGTGTACCTGCCATTTTATTGACAGGGGTTTGATTGTAGATTGTCTAGTGTTTGTGCGGCTCCCAGCTGGGGTCGTGCTCACAGTGACAATGGTGCACACCAGGGGACATGCTGGGCCCCTGGGAAGGAGGTTTCTCTGCTGACAGCACAGCCCACTTTCATTCCTGAGTTTGGGGCGCCTGCAGCTGGGAGCTGAGGAGGCTTGAGGGGAAGAGGCGTGAGGCACGGGGGCTGGTATCCGGTCAGGTCTCCTGGCGGGGACAGTGGTAGATGCTTCTCATTTGTGTCTCATTTCATCCTCACAACCACCAGGAATTCTGATTCCCATGTTTCTCCAGAGGTCAAGCTCGCCAAGGCCACAAGCTGTGAAGCTGGGGGTCCTGGCCATTGGGGGTGGGGGAGGGGGAGGGAAGGAGCCAAACAAATGGATCAACCTCAGGTTCGGAGCAGGCATCCTGCTTGGGGACCAGGAGTGGGTTTTGTCAGGAACACTTGGGCTGAGAGGGGCATCCAGACTGTCCAGGCCGACCTCCCACGTCCTGGGGGCTTTCAGTCCTGTCCCCACCCAAGCAGCAGTTCCCTGCCCAAGTTCTCTCTGTGATAAGTGAGTGGCTGGCTGGTCAGCTCTAATGGGGACATTTTTCTCAAGTGGTGGGGGATATGGAGGGCATCTGCCCTTCAAATCATTTATAAGAGAAAACAAGGTCTTCAGCCAAAGGAACAGGCTTTGGCAGCCCTAGCTGTGTGACCTCTGGCAAGCGACTTAGCCTCTCTGTGCCTCGGCTTCCTCCCTGAGAGCAGGGAACAACAGTTCCTACCTCATGGTGTTTTGCGGGTAGTGAGAAGCACTTAGAATGTGCTGCACATGGAGGGCAGGCCACACACATTGGCAATTGTCATTTTCATCATCATTATAATTATTAAGTCATTATTTCTGGCCCTGATTCTGATTCATTGGGTCAGCAGGGGGCTGAGAATTTGCTGCTGAATGTGAGCCCTGGACAGAGTCAGGGGACCTTGTACCCAGTTGTCTTTACTTGTGTTCTCATCTCCTCTTTCCTACCAGATTTCCAGTTCCCTTTAGGCTCCACCCCCGAAGGGGGATGTCCCGCTGAGTGCCAGTGGCAGTGGACAGCAGGAAGGAAGCAAGGACAGAGTCGCTAATGGGCCTGGCCAGTGTGTCTCCATTTGTCTGTGGGAGCTCACTTTGGCCTCCATGAGGCAGAGGGGAGCTCCGGGGTGGCTCCCCTTCCCAGCATCTTTGCATTTATGACATATGTTACTTGAAAATGCCTTTGCATGTTACTTAAGTAATACATGTACATTGCAAAAAAAATGAGAGAGAGATAGGGAGAATGCACATGTTATGGGCTAAGCATTTGGGGGGTTGTGTCACCCCAAATACACATGGTGAAGTTCTGTACTTAACAAGCATTGAGGGGGACTGTATTTGGAGCTGGTGGGGGGGGGTCTTTAAAGAAGTAGCTAAGGCTAAATGAGGTCCTTGGGATGGGCCCCCATCAACATGACCGGTGTCCTTATAAGAAGAGGAGATTAGGACAAAGACACACACCAAGGGGAGAAGGTGGCCAACCACATGCCAGGGAGAGGCCTCAGAGGAGCCAGCCCTGCCCACTCACTGACCTCAGACCTACAGCTTGTGGAACTGGGAGGCAGCAGAGGTCTGTTGTTGAGGCCACCCAGCCCGTGGTACCTTGTTACTGCAGCCCTAACAAACCAAGATGTCAAGCAGAGAGTGCTGGTCCCTGCAGACCCACCACCCAGAGGCCTCCAGGGATGCATGTTGCAGTACTTTGTGGTCGAGGGCGCGGAGGTAATTCCAGCAGACAGAATGTGGGACGGTCGGAGGGCTGCCGCTCGCTCAGGCAGGATCAGCACTGAGCAGGGAGGGCAAGCACCTTCCTTTTATTGGATTTTGCAGATATGCTAATCAACAGGAAGGGTCCAGGAATGAGCTCACAGGCACATTCCAGGAATGATTACAATGTACTTGAAACTTATAACAGAGGAAGCTTAAAGGATCAACTGAAGAGAACATTTCCTGATAAACAAGTCTATATAGCATCTATAAAGTCAATCATCTATTATTTCAAGGCTATGGAAGGGATGCACTGTTCCTTAAACACTAACAGAAAGCAGTCAAGGTTAAACACCATTTGTGCTTAGTTTTGTTTGATTTCCTTATCAACATCAGGGAAGATGGAGTACTCAGCAAGATTCTTTTTAAGTCACAGGATGTCTTTAAGATCCTGAGGCCTGAGCAGTCAGAGACTGTTGACACCAGCGAGCCCAGCTCGCTGCTCGGATCATTAAACACCTAGACCGAGAGGCATGTAAACATACCTCAAATCAGAAGTCTTGATTTCCAGCATCAGATGCACTTGGCTGTCCGGCCTCCCAGGGCGAGAGCCTGTTTGCACAGGTGGTGGATGCCTTGTAGGGGCTAGGCACTGCTCGTGGGCCAGGTGGGCACCATCCTCATGGAGCGCCCTTTCTGGGGCCCTGGTGGGGTCTAGGAGACAGTCAACAGGGAAGCAAGCAGGCTAGCTCAGATAGGAACAGGAGCCACCAGGCCATGGAAGGATGATGCTGGGAGAGACTGAGAAGGGGGCAGGGCCTGGAGGCTCCTGGGAGGTGGCTGGGCAGGTGAGAGACCAGGAGCAGGGTTTCAGAGAAACCTCTAGAATGCCTTTCCCTGCGTGAATTTACCTGGTACTCCCAGAGACCTTAAGAGGCAGGGAGGGGGCTCCATTAGTCCTTTTTGAATATGCAGTAAACTGAGTCCCCGAACAGCAGAATGACTGGCTTTATCGGGGAGAACCCTGTCCCTGCCCCTGGACTGAATCACCTGAGCCACAGTATGTTCCAGGGTCCTCCTGGGGTGACCATCCCCCACCCCCCACCACTCTGTGTCCAGAGGCAAACCCCCTCTTTTTCCACTAGCCCTGTGGAAAAAGAGGAACCATGGATTACATCATAATCAGGAGGTTCAGTCTTCAGCCTATCCCGGTGCTAAAGGACCAGGGTTTGGTGTTTTTTATTTATTTGTTTGTTAGTGCAATGACATGGACAATGAGGTCAGGAAGTGAACCAGGTGAGAACTGAAAGACCCTGGTGATCCTCCTCTCCTAAGACTTTCCATGTGACATTGAGCCTGTTTTTAATGCCTGGGGTGGGGGTACACCAGTTTTGTCACCGTGGCCAGAGCAAGGGTTGTGCTATCCAAGGGCACTTATCCACGCTTCTCTTTATTTCCCAGAAACAACTCTTCTTCTGTTATTCTGAGTATTTGATTTTATATATTTTATTTCCAGTCAAATCACGTCAGGATCTTGCACCTCTGCCTAAGTCTCCATACCTGAGACATTTAATAGCCCCCACCCCCAAAAAGCTATCAAGCTACTCGCCCCTCCTCTGTGCTAACCCACTGGGTTATTTGTTCCCTGGAAGCATTTCCTTGATCCCACTCAAAACAGTCCTGAGGGACTCCTTTTCCTATTTCTCAGCAATTAGATGGCACAGTAGGACCGTGGGATGGGTCAGCCTTTCCCCACATGCATTAGCAATACCAAAGCCAAACAGGTGAGTTTTCAGAAACAGCATGTACTTTTTTTTTTTTTTAAACCCCAGAGAACATTTGAAAAAAAAATTGTGCTAAGAAAAATATTCTAGTTTTTGCTTGCTCGTGTGCAGGCATGTGTGAGGTGGGGGTGGGCGAGGGAGGGAGAGACTTTCCTTTGAGAGGTCACATTTACTGCCAGTTTCTGGCCCAAGACTCTGTGGACAAGAGCCTGCCCAGGGCAGCAGCTCCCACCTTTACCCAGAGCCTGGAGCACTTGAGTGATTTAGAGACCCCCAGCCTTCCTGTCAGAGGGGTGTGCCCACCTCTGTCTGCAGACTCAGGGCGCAGTCCTGGGGTAGGGGGCTGACCAAGCAGCATTTCTGTTTGCAGGGCCTGTGCGTGGTGTGGGCCTCCGGGAGAACATACTGAGCGTGGTTAGGGTGCCAGGGGCGTGGGCAGGGCAGTGTAACACCTGTGAGAGAGAAAGGGGGCAGGGCCGGGTGGACGAAGCCTCAGACCTTGATGCAGCTGGCAGAGGCTCAGAGCAAAGGTTGTCTGTTAGGGCCGTTCAACGCTCCTGCCTACACCGACTGGCCGGGGGCCTGCCTGGAGAGGGGCCTCAGGCTGTACCCTACAGCCCTGTGCTGGCCACCCTGCCTCTGCCCCTCAGCCTGCCCTCTGGCCCAGCTGCCCTTGCTCTCAGGGATCCCTGACTCTTCCGTGGGACTCACTTAAAAGGATGCTGATGATGGCCCAGTGGCTCTGGTTGATGCAGGCCCTGTGCTCAGGTCACAGGTCCTCAGTCCCCACGATGGGACAACTGCATCCAGCAGTAACTATCTGCAGAGCAGCGGGGCCCTGGCGCTGAGTAACACCTGCTCTTACAGCCAGAGCAAGGGCACCTGGGTTCAAGCCCTGCATGCACGGTTTCCCCACCTGCTGGATATCTGCCCGCCATCTGTCCTTGGGGGGGGGGGGGGGCACTTGCTTCTCCTGCTCTTGTGACCTTGACTTGACCTCCAGGCTGATTAGGTCAGGCTTCTCTCCAGACCCCTTCTGCACCACATACCTGTCTTCTTAGCTGACGTAGCTGAAAGATTTCTCAACAATCCCCCATGTCCCCTGAACAATTGCATTTTTCATTGTTTTCCTATTATGTATTAATCAAAAGTATATAACATCTCTCCATCTGAGATTAGTGTTAACGTGCTGGACATAGCAATCTCCAGCAAAGTTATCTTTAGTGATGTTATATTTTTACATCTTGGGTGAATGTAAAGATCACTTTAGACTGTTAAAAATACCTGAAGTAGCCCCACGGCCGCGCCTCTCTTGGCCTATTTTTGGGGATCAGGGAAGTCCTGGGTGGGAACCTCCTTGTTTTACAGAAAAAAAACCCAAGACCTGAATGGGTAATGACCTTGTCCAAAGTCAAAGACCAGTTGGAGGCTGGCTCTAAGTTCCTTGGGAAGTGGCCACAGCCTGATATCTGTGTCCAGCTGCCCTGGGAAGCCTTCCCTGGGGTCATCCACCAGTCAGTTGTCCTCTCCCAGGACCACCCCCTCCCCAGAACCCACACCTTTGTGCACCGGAATGAGCCTTGGTAAGAATGTTCTCCAATGAGTCCCACAACTGGAAGACCCCCTGTGGGCTCGAAGGTGGGCAGCTGTCTGCCATTTGACCTTGGGATCACCTCTGGGGCTCGGGTTTACTTATCTGTGAAACAGGGTCCCAGTAAGCTTGTTCTAAGAATTAGAAGTCACGAACCAGGCGTCCCTCCCCCAGGGCCCAGCTCATACTCACGGTGGGCACTTAAATGCTATTTTCCTTCTCATTCATGGCAGAAGTCCCCTCACTCTATAAATCTGGGTCACTAACACTCTAGGCAAGAATTATCCTTTTCCCATTTTAACTTGGGCAACCAAGGGCCCACGTTTCCCTCCTCAAAAGAAAGCATCAGTCACTACTGGGGTCAGGAGAAGCTCCAACCCTGTGGCCAAGTCAGAGGGCTCTGTACAATGGATTCCTACAGTCTCCACCCAATGCCCTGTTTTCCTAGGTCGCTGAAATGCACACATGTAATAGGCTTTCAGCAAACCTGAGAGATGACCACATTCCCTCAGTCTGAGCACCTCGGGGCTCAGCCAGCAGCTAAGGGCTGGTTGGCGCACTTCCAAGTTCCATTTAAATGTTTACTCTGTTCATACGTTCAGATGAGCTTTCCCAGAGGCAAATTCCTGCTTAGCTCAGGGATGAGTGATCACAGTTCTAACTGAACAGAGATTAGCTCATCCCGATGACATTTTACACTGTGGAGCCCAATGCAGTATTTCTTTTGCTGATATAAAAGCTCAAAGTAACTATGAAGAGGCCATCAAATATCTAAACAATGAGGTGCTCTTTAATTAGTTTTTAACAAGTAACTATAAAAGTATGTGCACATGATAAACTTGAACATCACTGCCTAGCATACAATAAAGGTTTCCTTACCTCTGCCCTGGCAGTGAAGTTTTCTGGGCATGTAAATGCATATATTGCTTTTTAATACAGAAAAGGGATCATTGTCCATCTGTTGCTCCGTGTCTTCTCTTTATAGTTAACTTACATCTTGGTGATTAAGTAATATCAGCATATACAGGATTGCCACATTAAATTTATTTAGTGCTTTAAGATAAAAAATATTATTAAATGAATATTCTGGAGTGTGTTTAACCAGATCTCGGTTGTTTTCAGGTTTTCTGTAGTTCTGCGCTGTCAGAGTGTTCTCATATACACACCTGCGGGTGCTGTGGGATTTGTCTGCAGGATGGGTAACTGGAAGCGGCTGTGCAGGGTTCAAGGTTTGATGAACGTTCAATTTCCATGAACATTGCAAACCGCAGCTTTTTATCTCAACGATAAGGGAATCGTGAGTAGAGCAGGTGCATGTATGTTTATTTTAGTCTAGGTGTTTTCTGAAATAATTCGAGGAGGCTTCAAATCAGGCACAGCCAGCAGTAACAGCACCTGGCATTTTAAATAGCTTTCAAATGGAAATTGTTCAAGCTCAGAACAGGTGGACTTGAGGACCGGAGCAGGCGTCAGGTCACATCCAGGTATCAAGTAGAGAAAGAGGAGTGGAGATGACCCAGTCCTGCTAGCTGCTCCCTCTGTCGGCTTGGGGACAGGGCAGGTGCCCTGATGAGATGCAGGCTCCACCCCCACCCCCCTTTCGCCCCGTCTGGCCAGGCCGAGAGGACAGGGGTCAGTGACCACAGACAAGGGCTGGGCTAGCGAGGCCAATTCAGGGCCATTGCCGCCCCTCCCCGCAGTGGGGGAACTTCCTCCAGGGTCAAAAACCAATATAACGTTGCATACTGGTGCCAACTCCAGGTCAGAGGGCACCACACACACGTGGGTCTGAAACTCGATCCTCCGGCGGAGCCAAGCCTCCCAGGGCTCCCCACCTTGCCACCACCCTCGCAGTGAACCTCAGACTACCACCTGGATTGGGGTGGGGGAACCTCACGCCCGGAAACACCCCCAGTGCCCTCAGGCAGTTCCCCCAGGGAGGTAGGGGGAGTCTAGGTGGGGTCGCAGGGCCCACGGTGCTGCCTTCCTGCCCCCGTCTGCCCGGACACCCCTCACCACGCTGTGCCCCTGGCTCTAAGTCCAGTGTCCCGCCTGTGCCCCCGCCCGCTCGCCTCCCCGCGCCCCTAATCAGGCCCCTCCACGGACCTCGCTAGTCCCATATCCCACGTGGCCCTCCTCCCGGATCCCGGATCCCGTAGTTCCTCCTGCCCGCGCGTCCGTTATAAGACCAGGCAGGTCCCTTTCCAGCCGGCGCCTGCCCTCCCCCGCCACCTGGTGCCCCTTGCCCCTCCACGGCTCCCCTGTTCCTACCGCGTACCCCCCAGTCCTCTACGTCCCCTTGCGTGCTCCCCTGCCCCCCCCCGCGTGTCCCCCGTTCCCCCCCGCGGCGTGTCGCGTGTCTCCCCCCCCCACCCCCGCGTGTCCCCCGCCCCGCGCGCCGGCGGAACTGTGGGATCGGCGCGCACAGGAAGTGTCGGGGCGGCGCGGCCGAGGGCGGAGGGCGGCGGGCCGGGAGGGGGGATGGGGGCCGGGGGCGGCGGGCGCCTCACTCGCTGAGGCCCGACGCAGGGCCGGGCGCCCAGGGCCGGAGCGCAGGCCGAAGCGGCCCGGAGCAACGCCGGGGCCACGCGTGCGACGAGCAGGTGAGCGGCGCGGCTGCTGCGGAGGTCGGGTCCCCACTCACCCGCCCGAGGTCGGCCCCCAGCCCCGCCGCCTGAGGTCGCCCCCTCCCGACCCGGGCCCAGCCGCAGTGGGCCAGCTGCGCGACATGGGGCGTGGAGCCTGCGGGAGAATGGGGCTGGGGGGGTCTGCGGCCCGGGTCCCCCCCCACGCCCCAACTCCAGCTCCACGTCCACGGTCCTCCCCCGGGCCTGGTACAGCCGAGGCCCAGGCTACTTTCCCACCTGCCCGGCTCTGGCCGCTGCAGCCGGGTGTGCTGGGCCCAGGGAGGGGGCACCCCAGGAGGGCCTGGAGGCTGGTCAGAGGGCGCGCCACCCACTTCCTTCACCCCGGACTTTGCGGGGTGGAGGCTATGCTCCATCGCGGATGCCACGCGGCCCCCATTCCCGTGTGGGGGAAGCTGGTGACTGGGGATCCGCGGGGCGTCCCCCTCCTCCCCGACCCAGCACGCGGCGCCCCGGGTTGGTTTCGCTCTTTGCGGACTGGCCCGGGGAGGGCTGCAGGTGCACTGCGAGGGCGGGGTGCGCTGAGTTTTCGTCCTGGCCAAAGGCTGACTATGAATTTCCACCCTTCCAGTCCGGTGGTGGGCCCATGGTCCCAGAGCCCTGGGGAGGAAGCCACCTCCACCCCGGGACCACCCAGAGCACCTGAGAGCCTTTGATCCCCAGATCCTCAGGACAGGAGGGTTACTAGCAGTTGATGCTACTACCTTGAAAAATTGTGCAGTTAAAAAAAAAAAAAAACTTTGAGAGAAGTTCAGTGAAATAGGACAAATGCTTTATTAATAAATGGCTTCCCAGACCTTTTCTTTTTAAGCATAATGTTAAGTCTTGCCTAAGAGAATACTTGAGCAGTTGGGTGTCTTGTCATAGGAAATATGATCTATGAGAAGGAAAATGGAGGGCTGTTGGCCTTGAGAAAGACTGGAACGGGAAGTGGCCACCTACATTAAAAGTGAAAATCATCCCAGGAGAGCCCAGGTCCATGGCTGGCGCCCAGTGCTTATGGGCAGAGTGGTTGCATCTAACCCAGAAGGTCCCCTACGTGTTAAATTACAGCTCTGCAGGCTGGTGCTGCTCACTTAGAGATTGCTAATCAACATTCGTTTAAAAGCTTCAGAAGAGGTCTCGGTCAGATTCTGAATGTTCTCTCATTTGATCATTTGCTTTCTCTTCCCTGCCCCCTATTTTGTCCCCCCCACCCCCAAAATTTCATAGTTAGCCTGTTACAATTCACGTCTGTATCCATTTCTTGGTGACTCTCAGATATTGTCTTGATTACATTGTTTAAAAAAGAAGCTACGTGTGATTGACATTCAGCATGCACAGGGCCTCTCCTTGGCCTTGGAAAGTGTAGGTGCCTTAACGTTTTGAACCAGACTTCATCTTCTTGGCCGTAACCTCTGTTCAGCCCACCCGCGGGGGCCCTACCTGGGCATCTCTGCCGAGAAGTCTGCATCTTAGCGGTAGGCTGAAGAGTTTGCAAGAGCAGGGTTCACGTCAGCATTGTGGATGGTGAAGAAGGGCTCAGGAGGGGTCCTTGAATTGCAGAGTCTTGGTTCTAGAAGTTGCCTTGGGGAGGGGTGGTGTGGCCCTGGGGCCACTTACTTGCAGCGATCCTCCCTGTGTCTGGTACACACATGGGCATGCCCGGGCTGTGGAGGTAAACCAGAAGTTGTTTTATTGTGGAAGTTAGAAAAAGAGCATCCACCAAAGGAACCGTTTTTACTCCTACTTCCCCATGAACTAGTGGCTGGACCTGATAACGCTGGGTTAGCCCTTGACATGTGTTATCTCTGATGATCAGACCTTGGCCTTGTTAAAGTGGTCTGCGAAAACAGTGAGGTTCAGTTACCTGCTGAAGGTCGGGTCACAGATCAGCGTGGCCAGAATTTAAACGAATCTGCACGGACTCCCATCTTCTCAGTCCCATCAGTGGCTAGAAGTCGGTCAACTTGTTTCTGAGTCTATCAGAGGTAGGAGGGAAATGTTGGAATCCTTGCTAACAGGAGAAATGAAAAACAGATGTTGCGTTTGAGAGGAGCAAAATGTACTGGGGTTTTGAAAGGGAGGGTCCGGGTAATTTGTCCAGTCACATTTGACCCTGAAACATTCACCTCCCATTGACTTTCAGCCTGACTTAATGGGAGACCTGAGAAGGGGCTGGCCCCCCACTCTTAACAGTTAGCCCCTTGTCACTGTCAGAATGCACCTGTGGCAAAAGCAATGGCTTCTGCTCCCATCCTTGTCTTCCCTCTCTGGCCTTGTCAAAAACTAATATTTTACTGTTACAAATTGTAGCTGATTGATGTTGAGAGAGCAAAGCGTTGGGCGGACTGGATACATTTGTCTGTTTTCTTTTTGAACATTGTATAACTGAGATCTTTATTGCTTAGTCTTCTCATTAAGAAAATTTACTGTTACAGCAAATTTTGTAAGACGGTTACTAAGAAATTTCATGGGCTTTACTGTGGTAAATTATTCTTTGGTCAACCAAAGAATGCTTGAAGTTTTAAATGAACTGTTTCAAATT
Source organism: Furipterus horrens (assembly GCF_987537825.1). Lineage (NCBI taxonomy): Eukaryota > Metazoa > Chordata > Mammalia > Chiroptera > Furipteridae > Furipterus > Furipterus horrens. The sequence continues at coordinate 9,133,146 of NW_028327171.1, forward strand.
GTAAAGCAAGAGGACTGTGACTTGATCTGTGGTTCCTAAAACTACTTAATGATAATTTAAAAATTAATCCTAAATTACTAATTTTAAAATACTGCACTTGAGGCAAATGCATTAGGGGCTCATCCTCTGATAGTCTTTCATCTAGTCATTTAGAAGAATTTGCTGTGTTTGATTATCTCTGTCAGGCAAGGGGCCAGAGACTGGAACACTGATAACCTTGGTAGCCGTCTGTGTGTTTATCTGGAGGTGGGAGTGGAGCCGAGGGGAGGGGAAAGTTGGCCAAGTGAGGGCCCAAGTGTCTAAGTGGCCCTGGGTTCTCTGGTTACCCTGGCCGTGCCTTTTCCCCAGGAGCCAAAAGGGTTGCAGAGACGTGTTAGGTGCCAGTGTCACCACATTGGAAGAAATGCATGTCCTTGAACATGTGACATGCAGAATTCTTCCTGGCCAAGTGCTTTGCATCACAGAGGACTAAAAGCCGAAGCTGGGCGCTGATGTGGGAGCAACGCGCAGCAGCGAGAGACCTGTCCCCAGGTGACACAGGAGGCTGTGCATCATCCATGCGGAGCACCTGGATTCCTCCTGGAAAGTGGTGGGGGGTGACATCGGTCATAAAGAACAGCAGTGATGGAGTCTAGCCTGAGCCGTAGTGAAAGTCGCTGCCAGGAGGCCCTTGCCCAGGTCCGTGGCTTGCAGTGACCTGCTCCTCGGTGGCTGAAAACCAGGCAAGAGGCTGGGTTCAAGAGCGCCGCAGGTGGAGGCTTTCTCTCTTCATCATGTCGTGTGCGGACCTGAAAACTTTCTAAATATGTGCCGCCATGAAATGTGTCCCCTCCTGTGTAACTTAGGCTTTGTGTATTGTTTTCATAACAACAGCTGCAATTCTCGCATCTCTGTCAGGCGTTTTATGTGCTTGTTTTGTTGTTTCACTCCCAGAACAACCTGTAAAGACAGAAATGTTGCCCCACTACACAGATGGGGAAGCTGAGGTCAGGGAGCTTGGCCAGGGTCGTTTAGGGAGCACGTGATGAATGTAGATTACAAACAAAGGTCTGATTGAATCTAAATCTCCTTGATGCTCAAAAAACTCAGTATATGAAAAACCTACATTTTAGAAACAGAGACTGAGTGCCTGGCCTCACAGAAGTACTCATTTACAGACTTCCCACTGGTGGAGGGCTGCCCTTAGTGGGTGGGGGTCAGAAACACCTGTCTGAGATGATAGAAACAGACATGTGCCAGATGTTGCATCGAGAAGAATAGAAATTCAGTTTATGCAAATTCGTTGTGCTCAGCTTTTCATTAGATACTAGGTGGGACTAACACACAGAGCCGTCCATTGCCCCTTCACATAAAGAGTGTGCTGATGCCGGCACATCAGAGAATTGAAACTCTCCCTAGATTGCTTTGTAATCTAGACTGTTGTCCCAGTCTAATTGGAGCAATTGATTGAATGAATGAAGAAATGTACCTTTTATTAGGAAGATGCACATAATCCTTATGTTCAGAGAGAAATCACTCAATTGGTAGACTTAGCAAAATATCGTCCAATAACAGTAATTTTTGCCAAATAAGACGGCACTCGAATTTTGTTACGTGAAGACTGCCTCGGTGTGGGTTCTTCAGGAGGCGGATGTCAAGGTGAGAAGGGCCAGGAGTTTTACTGGGAGTCTGGTGTGGAGGCCGCAGGGAGAGGGCCTGCCTGTTCTTGTCCTTCGCTTTTCTGTGCGAGTGTTAAGATCAGCTTGTCAAGTTTCATGAAAAATTGTGTCAGCATTTTGATTGAAATTGCATTGACTCTATAGATCCATTTGGGGGGGACTTTTCATCCTTATGCTGTTCAGTCTTCCTGCTGTAAACAGGATGATGTATGTCTTCATGAATGAAGGTCTTCTTAAATGACTTGTATTAGGCTCTATAATATTCCACATTTTGTCTTAGACTCACGATTAAATTTATTCCCAGGCACCCTTATTATTTTTGTTGCTTTTGTAAGTGGTGCCTTAAAATTTTATTTATTTGTTTATTAAAGATTTTTATTTATTTATTTTTAGAGAGAGGGGAAAGGAGGGAGAAGGAGAGGGAGAGAAACATCAATGTGTGGTTGCCTCTTGCTTGCCCCCAACTAGGGACTTGGCTCACAACCCAGGCATGTGCCCTGACTGGGAATCGAACTGGTGACCCTTTGGTTGGCAGGCTGGTGCTCAATCTGCTGAGCTACTACACCAGCAAGGGTTTTAAAATTTATTTTTAATTGAAAACTTTTCTAATTCCTTGTTTGTGTTGTGCAGAAAGGCACTTGATTTTGGATATCGATTTTATAACCAGTCACCTTACCAGTCTTTATTTCTTATAATTGATTTGTACGTTTCTGGGATTTTCTGTGTAGACATCCATATTGTCTGGGAATGGTGGTGGCTTTGTTTCATCCTTGTGCCTTTAATGCCTTTCCTTCCCATTTGACTGCCTGGGTCTTTAGGATGATGTTGAATGGAAGCATGACAGGACATTCTTGTCTTGTTCACCACTTTGAGGTAATGATGCTGTAGTTTCTCCTTGCTGTGCTGGTATACACACAGGTGTTTGGTTTGGAATGGTCCCATTGCTTCTCTCTGGAAATGGATGGAAAGAAAAAATAAAGAGATTAAAAACCTACCTCCATTGATCATCAGGGACATGCCAAAATACAGCCCCAGGGTGGTGCCAGCTTGCCCACCAGGGGGCTGAAGTGTAAGCCTGCCTTAGCCCAGTGCTTCAGAGACCCAGTGGCTGGATCTGGAGAAGAGGCCATCTTGCGAGCAGGCCTGACCTGGAGTGCGCATCAGGACCCAGGGCGGGATGGCTGTATCCTAGAGAAGAAAAATGTGGTCCACAAGGTCTATCCAGGAAAAGTCCAGCCATTATTAATATAATGAGAACAGTTTGTGCAACATCCATGTAACCTGGCAGCCAAGGGGAGTGGCCTGGAATGCGCGTGCATGAACGATGATGACTTCACTGTACTAGTCAGTGGGGGTGGTAGACACGTTGAGTGAGCGTGTGTACTGTGTGGTCATTGCATTCAAATTGACTGAGGGAGTAGAGCAACGAATCTACATCAAACCTTGTATTAAGCTTCAGCTTTCCTCCGCGAAAACTATTCAGATGATTCAGAAGGCCGCAGCTGTGGGCAACTGGCAACTGGCAGCTTCATCGCCACAATGTGCCCACTCTTGCGTCATGTCTTGTGCAGAGTTTTTTGTCAAAACATCAAATCACCCAGGTGACTCAGCCCCAGATTTGGTGCCCTGTGATTTCTGGCTTTTCCCAAAACTGAAAAAGAATCACCTTTGAAAGGGAAGAGATTTCAGACCATGGATGAGATTCAGAAAAATATGACGGGGCAGCTTCCGGCAATTGGGAGGACCGTGTGAGGGCCCAAGGTGCCTACTTTGAAGGACACTGAGGCATTATTGTCTTATGTACAATGCTTCTTATATCTTCTTCAATAAATGTCTCTAGTTTTCATATTACATGGCTGGATACCTCCTGGACAGACCTCAAATTTTATTACTTCAAATAAGATTTGGACGAAGTAGCTGCAACCACAGACAGATATTTGTGGATCTTACAGGTGTACTGAGCAAAGGGTGTGGGGCACAGATGTGCGTACGGCCTGATCCGTGGATACGAAGCACAGAAGCAGGCAAAACTAGGTTGTGCTGCCCTGGGTCAGAGGGTGGCCCTGGGGGTGCAATGGGGTTGGGAAGGGAGCACACAGGGCCTACTAGTGGCACTGGGAGCCACTAGATCCAGGAGTTGGTTACTTGGGTGTGTTTGGCTTGTAAAAGTTTAAGCTCCACACGTAAGGTGTGTGCCCTTTTCTATGTGTAAATTATACTTAAAACTTTTGAAAAAAGTCAGAGACAGTGATAGACACAGCAGACAGGCAGGAATCCAGCGTCTGTGTCATCAACATTGTGAACCACACACGCACAATCAGCAAACCCAAGCAGTGTGGCCGACGGCGATTTAGGCCGATGCCTCGGGAGGCTCTGTTCAGGCAGAAGAGCTGACTGGGTGCAGACAGGCCCCATGCCACCTGGAACGTTGACCCAGATAGAGAGACCCCTTCTAGCAAATGCGGGTGGCTGAGAGGTGGTCACCCCTCAAGGAAAGAAAAGCAGGTGGCCGGTGACTCTTCCACAGCATGTCAAATACTGGTCACACCCGAAAGCATCTCAGGAAAGAAAGTGGAGCCACAGACTTTGCGTCTGGCCAGGCAGGCCTTCAGTGCCACCCGAGCTCAGGGAATAGGTTGGTAAGAATTCTTCTGGGGACCGTCTAAGGCATGAGTGTCAGTCAACCACTAGATGACAGTGAGTCTAGCGACATGCCGGCGGTGACAGGCAGCAGGGCTTCACTGCAGAGCACAAGTGCCAGGAAGGTGGCAAAGGGCTCTGAATGTGGCAGATGCTGTCCAAAGGATACAAATGACATGAGAGTGGAGTGGACGAGAGAGTGGGGAGTGGAAGGGGCCTGGCTGTGTGGCTGGGCCTCGGGGCAGACAGACTGCGCGGTGGCAGTCAGCATGTTTCCGGGCTTCCTGAAACAGAAAGAGAAAAAGAAAGTCGCAGTCTTTTAAAACCTTGTCTTGGAGGTGACCTTCCATTACTTGTGCTGTGCTCTTTTTGTTAGAAGCCTGTCAGGAATTACACGGGTGTGTGTGTGTGTGTGTGTGTGTGTGTGTCCCATGAGTGATCTCAGAGCTGCCTGCTGCCCTGTCCATTGCGTTATGTGGTCAGCTCCTACACCTAACGTGAAGGTCCCCATTTCATTCCTAAAGCTGCTCTTGCCTTTCTTTTCCCTCGAATCATCTCAGCAGAGGGTTATCTGTTCTATTTCTGTTTGCAGAGCCCACTTCTAGTTTCGTGAACCAGCTCCGTGCTCACTGTTCTCTGTGTCCCTTGCTGTATTGCTTTCTGTGCTCCCCGAGTTTATCCTGTTGATCTCTCTCTGGGTTATTGAATTGAAAGTTTAACTTCTTTTTTGTTTTTTCCAAGGATAGTTCCTTACTTGTCAGCCTTCATTTCTATCATGAGCCTTTAAAGGTGTAACTGCCCTTCTTGGTTCTGCTGAACAGGGAGCCCAGCCCGTACATTTTGGTATAGAGCAATTTCATTGTGCACGTCTCAGCATTTAGAATTTCCTGATGTTCTTCTGTGACCTGTGAGGCCTGTAAACGAGTGGAGGTTTTAGGTTAATTTTTAACTTCAGCTGCCTTCTGGGCACAGGGCATGATCTGTGTGGCATTGACTCTTTTTGAGACTTGAGTTATATCACATCACTGTCTCCTGGCTTCATTCTATTGCTTTCAGGGAGTCAGTTGTCGTCAGTCCTTCCTGGGTTGATAGTATGTTTTCTCTCTGGCTGTTTTTATAGTCTTTTTACCCATGGTGTTCTTCAGTTTTGCTGTGGCGTCTCTAGGGTGCATTTCTTTTAATTTAAAAAAAGAACTTCCCTGAGGACATTTTAAAAACATTGCTTTTAGAGGGAGAAGAAGGGAGAGAGAGAAACATTGATGAGAGAAAGAAGCATCTATTGGTTGCTCTCTGTACATGCCCAGACTGTGAATTGGTGCTCGAACTGGGGATCGTACGTATCTGGACCTGTGCCCGGACCAGAGGTCAGACCTACAACCTAGGTATGTGCCCTGACTGGGAATTGAACCCTCAACCTTTCAGTTATAGGACAATGCTCTAACCACGTGAGCCACACAGGCTTGGGCTAGAGTGCGTTACTCTTATTTATCTTGCTTTAGATTCAATATGCTTCCTGAGGATAAAGGTTTGGGTCTGTCAGGAGTCCTGGAAAACTTTCAGCCACTATTTTGTTGACTTTTGCTCCTACCTTCGGCTGGACTTACACCACCCTCCAATTCTCTCAAACCCTTGTTCGTGTTGTTTAGTCATTTTCTGCTGCTTTCTTGGTAATTTTTTTGGCTTTCTCTTCCATTCCAGTTTTCCAGCCCTATCTTCATCTCTGTCTAATCTGGCATTTAACCTGCTCATTCAGCTTTTCATTTCAATGATTATATTTTTCATTCTTAAAAGTTCTCTTTGGTTCTTACCAAATCTACTTTTTCTTTTGCTTCATGTTCTTTTCTTTGCATACACTTAAATTTCCTCTTTTATCTCTAAATATATATTTTTTATATTCTGCAACTAAGGATACCAAAATAATAATACCAAACATAATACCGAAGTCTAAATTTCTTGAGGGTTGACTTCCATTGTTTGTTCTGCTGTCACTCCCTGAAGTGATTTTGGATTGTGGATTCTATATTTGGGGAGCTTTGAGTGTAGATTCCTGCAAGGTGCATGGAGCAAAGTCTCCCTGGAGAGTCTCTGCTTCTTTGAAGAGCCCAGGAGTGGGATTGAGCTGGAACCATTTTAGGTTAATTTTCTGGACTCACAAAGGGGACTTATAAAGATGCAATTGACAGAGAAGGAAAATGACCCCCCAATAAAACCCCAAGATTGAAGAAATTGCTAATGGTTGGGTGAATCTATACAAATCCTGGTGGATAGAGCAATAATGGAAGTTGAAGGCATGTCGTAGACTTAGGCCTCAGTGACTTAGTGACTGACTAACTTAGGGGAAATATCCTGGCCTAAAACTGCCTTGTGGAAGAGAAATGTGATGCTCAGGGGTCCAAAGCTGAGAAGACCCTCGCACGCCCAGCACATCAGTATCAATTGCTTTAACCAACTTGGGACACAATTGCAAAATGTGTCTCAGATTTTGTCCTCAATGAACTTAACTTTCTGTTGACTTCTCTCTCATCCGCACAACAGATGATTTCTGCTGTCTTAGAATAGGCAGACTCAGTCACTATTTAAAGAGTTTCCTTCAAATAACTTTCTTTTGTAGCTGAAAAACTACCATATGTATGCAATATGTGGTATATAGCAGTAATAAAAAAACATGCTTTTTTTTGCCTTTTTAAAACTGTTGTTCTTTTACAGTTGTCCCAATTTCCCCCCTGTTGCTCTCCCCTGCCCCTCCCCCTGTTCCCACAGTCAGTCCCCACCCCGTTGTCCATGTCCATGGGTCATTTATACTAGTTCCTGACTAGACCCTTCCCCTTCTTTCCCCTCTTCTCCCCCTCCCACTTCCCTCTGGTCGCCGTCAGTCTGTTCCTTGTTTCCATGCCTCTGGTTCTGTTTTGCTGGTTTGTTTGTTTTGTTTATTAGGTTCCTGTATTAGGTGATATCATACGGTATTTGTCTTTCGCCACCTGGCTTATTTCACTTAGCGTAATACTCCCCAGTTCCACCCTTGCTGTCGCAAAAGGTAGGAGTTCCTTCTTTCTTTCTGCTGTATAGAATTCCATCATGTAAATATACCAGTTTTTTAATCCACTCATCCACTGAGGGGCACTTAGGCTGTTTCTAGCACTTGGCTATTGTAAATAGCGTTGCAATGAACACAGGGGTGCATAGGTTCTTTAGAACCGAGGTTTCAGGATTCTTCGGGTATAATCCTAGCAGTGGACTCACTAGATCAAAAGGCAGTTCTAATTTTAGTTTTTTGAAGAAATTCCACACTGTTTTCCACAGTGGCTGCACCAGTCTGCATTCCCACCAACAACGCACAAGGGTTCCCCTTCTCCACCTCCTCGCCAGCACTTGTTATTTGTTGATTTGTTGATGATGGCTATTCTGACCGGTGTAAAGTGCTATCTCATTGTGGTTTTAATTTGCATCTCTCTGATGGCTAGTGATGTTGAGCAACCTTTCATAAGTCTATGGGCCTTCTGTATGTCCTTGGAGAAGTGCCTACTCGGGGCCTTTGCCCATTTTTTAATTGGATTGTTTGTCTTCCTGGTGTTGAGTTGTATGAGTTCTTTATATATTTTGGAGATCAAACCCTTGTCTGAGGTATCATTGGCAAATATGTTTTCCCATATGGTCAGTTCCCTTTTCATTTTGCTGTTTTTTTCAGCCGTGCAGAAGCTTTTGAATTTGATGTAGTTCCATTTGTTTATTCTTTCCTTTATTTCCCTTGCCCTAGGAGATGTATTAGCAAAAATAATGCTGCATGGGCTATCTGAAATTTTCCTGCCTATGTTTTCCTCTAGGACTTTTATGGTGTCATGGCGTATGTTTAAGTCTTTTATCCATTTTTAGTTTATTCTGGGGTGTGGTGTAAATTGATGGTCTAGTTTCATTTTTTTGCATGTCCCTATCCAGTTCTCCCAACCCCATTTGTTGAAGAGGCTGTTTTTGTTCCATTTTATGCTCCTGCCCCCTTTGTCAAATATTAGTTGGCCGTAGAGACCTGGGCTTAGTTCTGGGCTCTCTATTCGGTCCCATTGATCTATGTGTCTGTTCTGATGCCAGTACGAGGCTGTTTTGATTACAGTGGCCTTGTAGTATAGTTTGATATCAGGTGTTGTGATCCTGCCTACTTGGTTTTTCTTTCTCAAGAGTGTGATTTCTTAAAAAGGTGATCAGTAGTAAGAAGTTCAAGAGTATGATTTGGGGGCGAAGATGATTAGCACATCTTAGCATGTCAAACTTCAAAACTAGGAAATACATGTGAAAGAAATGATGATTAGGCACCCAAAGGTGTTATTCTTGGGGCTCTGTCCGAGATTGTCTTCTTGCTGGTGGCCTCCGATCCCCCCTTGTATTTTATTCCCTGTGGGGTGGTGCTCCCAAGCCTCCGTCTCCTCTTGGCTCTGATTCCTAAACCCCAGGCCCACACGTTCCACTGCATCTTTTTTCACACCAGGCACCCCGGTCTCAGCAGGCCGTTTCCTGCCCTTTCCCCTGGCAACCACAAGCCTTCCTCCCATCTTCCTGTCTCCTGCAGCGAAGTCACTGTCCACTGTTATCTAAGTCAGACCCCTGGGACCTGCCTGGGACCCTCTGTCCTCTGTGTCCCCCACCCTCACCCCTGTTCAGTCACTGGTTGAATCTCACTGATTCCACTTCCCAGGTCATGTGTTTATATCCCGCCACCCCTGGTCCCTAGACAGGCAGCACTTGGTGATTCCAGTCCCTGCTGAAGGCCTCTGTGCCCCAGTCCTGTTCCCATCAAATGTATCCCCTGCGGTGAATCTGAAGTTGTATTTCAATAGCCCAAATTTGGTCCCTGCCACCCCCTGCTCTAATGCCCTGTGGTTATGCCCCCCAGATGCCTTCCTTGTCCTCACGGCCCCTGCTCCCGCAGCTCCCAGGGTTCAGACTCCTCCCCTGAGCTGTGTCCGCCTTGGACCTTGGCACCCCTTTCTCTGGGACACTCTTTCCCTCTTTGCTGGGTGAATTCCCGCTCATCCTCCAACTCTGCTGCCCCTTTGCTGGGAGGCATCTTCCTGTCCTGTGTGTGAGTGAGGACGCCCACATGTGCACACGTGCTGTTTAACACAGAGACACACTCACTTCTTGCATGCTGTCTCTGCGGCTCGCTTGCTTCAGTTCATGGCGCACAGCTGACCTTTGCCACTTTCCCTCATTCCTCGGCGAAGGCCATGAAGGTGGCCCTTGGCTCCATGTGTGGTGGAAGGTGTAGGCAGCCGGCCCGGCTGATGGGCACTGAAGCTCTCGCCATCCCTGTTATCAGTAGGGTAGCCATCCTTGTACGGTGTGGCTCTGGTCAGCCTCTTGAGGACAGTTCTGCGGGTAGGTTGCTGAGCAGGGGGCCTGCGCGTTGGGTGGGCTTTAGATCCACGTTGCTAGCTTGCCGGGTCATGCAGTTCCCACTCACCCCGGTGGCACTGGAAAGAATGACACTCTTCTAGCTGCTCAACAGTTTGTTTTTCATTTCCGTGTACCTTCTCATTTTGAAATCCAGCATGCTAGGATGTCATGTCGCTGCATGTCACTGGGAAACAGGACAGTGGCATCATCGATTCTGTGAAGATCAACGGGGAAAACAGAGGGCAGGCGACTGAGCTGTCCTCTGTGGAGGCGCCGGGGTACGCCATAGGCTCCGGCGGGCGACTCCCCTTCTCTGGGCCGTAGCCTCCGCTCCTCGTCCCATTTCCCCTGGAGCCTGTGGGGGCTGCAAAGGCCACGCGTGGAAGTGCTCTGTGCAGGGGCGTGCTCACGTGACGCACCTCGTGCGTGTCGGGGAAGGGGTGGCGAGGGGACGTCACATGGGGCGGTGTGTGGTGAGTCCCAGCCGGTCTGCCCCCGGACAGCGCCACTTAGAAACAAGCGGCTCAGGCCTGCAAGCGCCACCGTGAGGGGAGCACTCTGCACAGGTCTGTCCCGAAACTGGCCCGGAGCCCTTGGACACCGGACAGGGGCCCCTCTTGCTTCTCACGCTGCTGCGGGCTCTCCTGGTCTCCCCTCGGGTGCAGACGAAGGAGAGCGTGGTTTTGTCCGTCCCCGCTCTTCCTTGTTCTGGAGGAAGCATGGGGGCATTGCAGCCAAGCGTCTCGTGGTGTCCAGGGCGGCTCTGGGCCACAGCAGTGGCTGGAGTACTGGTGTCAGCTCTGCCACCCGCCCGCACCCGCACAGGGTGTCGGCCTGTCTTCACCGTACGGTGCTGCGTTTCTGTGCCAGCTTTGGGTTTGCCTTGTTGCTGAATCATTTCATGGCTCAGCATCTCTGAGAGTAGCATCTCTTCTTCCCAGTAAAGCCACCAGTCTAGGTGTTGAGTTCACTTTGGTGGCACTTGGGTGGCTGATTGACAGGAACAGGTAAGTCCCCTTGTCCTTCTGGTTTCACGTCCTTTATTCTGGGTGTGAGGGCTGTGTCTGGGGGTACCTGGAAGAAAGCTATGCTTGGGACTGTGCAGAGTGTGACTTCAGGTCCAGGCTCCTGGTGACGTGGGCCTGTCTCACTGTTCTGTCTGGGGGGCTGATGGGCTTAGAGAGGGCAATCTTTCCTTCTCAGCCACTTGGTTTATTGCCATCTGTGTGTGGGGGATGGGGCCACATATCTGTCCATGGCCTTTTGAAAATTAGTTTTAAAATTTGCCATCACATTTAGGGTAGGACAGGTTTATTTAACAGCAATGATTTTGCCAATTACTCTTTTTATTCCCACTCCCATATACCCACCAAATAATGACAGAGGCATGTAGGTGGCGAGAGGCCCCCGGGCAGCCCCTGAGCGCAGCGGAGTCAGTGGCAAAGGTGGTGCTGGTCCCCTGAGCGTTTCAGATCAGCTTTATTTGACATGGTATTTAACTTGACACATGTGACAAGTAGTATGTTAACTGCACGTAGCAAGAAAGATTTGTTACCAGGCCGCTGGCTTGAGGACAGAAATGGCCCTTCCTAATGGGGCGGGGGCACTTGAGCATGGGGGAGAGAGACAGAGATACACACACAAAGAAAGACAGGCTAGACTGATCGAGAGACAGAATGTAAATAAGAGAGGGGCTTCTTATAAATAAGAACTATTTTTAGGAAAAAAAGAGAATTGAAAAGACAGTGTGGATAATTACTATTGTTTGTACTTGATCATTCATTGATCATTTATACTTACTTCTAGAAAGGGTTCAGTTTCTTCTCCTTCTGAAATGTACAGAAGAAATAGAAAATTTGGAAGTTTTTAATAATGTCATTTAAAAAAATTTTGTAACTTGTCATTATATTATATTTCCAGGAATTGGTTAGCTTCTTCTTTTTTTTTTTAATTAAGAAATATGAAAACAAATAAATTATTGAATCCCCCTACCTACCAGCCAATGGAAGAATTAACCACTATAGAATTATTTGAAGCCAAAGAGTTGGTGAAACTAAAAACTTCTAAAATTCTTAACTTGTAAATGGAAAAGGGAGATGGGAGGAAAATAACGCTCAGAGGGTGTGTCATGTCCGAGCTGCGCTGTCCCGTGGGGAGCCACGCGCTGTGGCAGGTGGTTTGGGTTAGAGGTGACACACGGGATGTCATGGAGCCTGGAAAGAGTGTGAGACATCCCCTCAGCATGGCCTTATACTGATGAGATGTTGAAATGACCGTATTCTGAATATGATGGGTTAGTGAAATGTGTTATTAAACTGTGTTTGCCTGTTTCTTTTCACTCGCTCGCGTGGTCGCCAGAGAGTTTAAAGTTGCAGATGTGCTTGTGTCCGTGACTCGCTTCACGCTCCCACCGGATGGGACTGTTGCGATTCCACGTGGCCCCGTCAAGGAGGTGCTCTGTGACCTTGGGCACGTCCCCCACCTTCTCTCCACTTTTATCCAACATGGTGCTAGAAAAGTAAGACAAGAAAAAGGAAAAAAAGACAACACAATGGGAAACAGAAGTGAAACAGTCTATTCACAGATGTAGAAAATCCTAAGAAATCTGCAATAAGCTACTATAACTAATAGGTGAGTTTAGTGACTTTACAGGACACAGGTCAATATAACTAAATTAATCTTATTTCTATATACTAGCACTGGATAATTAAAATATGTAATAAACACCATTTATAATAGCATAGAAAATATGGGATTCTTAGGGATAAATATAACCAAAAAAATGTGCCAAGAGAAATTAAAGAAGACCTATGTAAATAGGGAGCTATACTATATTAATGAACTGGAAGACCCAATGTTACTAATATGCCAATTCTGCCAAAACTGACATGTAGATTTAGCACAATCACAATCATAATCCTGACAAGGTTTTATTTAAGTATGTTTTATTGTTACAGTAGTCCCAGATTTTTTCCCTTTACTCCCCTCTGCCCAGTACCCCTCTTCCGTCCAGCAATCCCACACCCCTTAGTTCATGGCCATGGGTCATGCATATAAGTTCTTTGGCTTTACCCTTTCCTATATTATTCTTAACTTCCCCCTGACAAGGTTTTTATTTATTTATTTATTTATTTGTTTGTTTGTTTATTTATTTATTTATTTTTAGAGAGAGGGTAAAGGAGAAAGAGAGGGAGAGAAGCATCACTGTGTGGTTGCCTCTCAGTCACACCCCCAACTGGGGACCTGACGTGTAACCTAGTAATGTGCCCTGACTGGGAATTGAACCAGCGACACTTGGCTCGCAGGCCAATGCTCAATCCACTGAGCCACAGCAGCCAGGGCTTGACAAGATTTTAAAAGAAATTTACATGCTTATTCTAAAGTTTACATGGAAATCTAAAGACCTAGAACAGCCAGAATAATTTTGAAGAGACAAACAAAAGACCTGGTTTTAAGACTCGCTCATGCTTTCTGCCATCTTTCTGCTCCTCCACGTTGGTGCGGTGCATGTCCTGGCTGATGCTTGCAGGAGTATCAACAATGCTGAAAAGAGAGGCAAACTCCAGGTTCTTAACAGGCCGTGCTCCAAAGTCATTGTCCAGTTTCTCACTGTGATGATGAAGCATGGTTATAGCGGCGAATTTGAAAGTATTGATGACCACAGAGCTGGGAAAATTGTTGTGAACCTTACGGGCTGGTTGAACAAGTGTGGAACAGTCAGCCCCAGATTTGATGTGCAGCTCCAAGATCCAGAAAAATGGCAGAGCAACCTGCTTCCGTCCCGTTAGTTCGGTTTCATTGTACTGACAACCTCAGTAGGCAGCAGGGACCACAAAGAAGCAAGACAGAAACACACAGGAGGGAAAGTTCTGGGATTCTTTTTCTAGGGGTGTAATACATATGTGCAAATAAAATGCCTCAATGGGAAAAAAAAAAAAAAAAAGACTTTCTCTGTTGCTTCAGTAATCTAGACATTGTGGAAAAGGTATGTCTGGAGTGGAATGATTCTAGAAACAAACCCACACATTTGTAGTCAATCGGTTTCCAACAAAAGTGCCAGTGTAATTCAAGGAGGAAATGATAATATTTTCAACAAGTGCTGCTAGGATTATTGGACACCCATATGCAAAAACAATGAACCTTTGTTCTACTTCTTCCTACTTTATAAAAATTCTCTCAAAATGGTCCACAAACACAAATGTGAAAGCTAAAACTCTAAGATTTATAGACGAAAAATGTGATATGTATGTACAATGGAATATGGTTCAGCCTTAAAAACAAATATACTTACAATATAGATGAACCTGGGGGACATCACACTGAGTGAAATAAGCAAGTCCCAAAAGGTCACAGAGACAGAAGTAGGCGGGTGGGCGCCAGGAGCTGGAGGGGGGACGGGAAGCAAGTGTTTAATGGGGACAGAGTCTCAGTTTGGGAAGATGGAAAGTTCTGAAAATGATGGTGGTGATGGTCACACTATGGTCTGACTGTGTTTAATGCCACTGAGCTGTGCACTAAGAAATGGATAAAATGGTGACTTTTATGTATATTTTACCACAATTTAAAACAAAATCAAGGACTAAAAGGGCCAGCGGACTTTGGGGTTCTGCTTTGGTAATCGCAACCTGAGGCCCTGCAGGGGGGGGTGGGGGGGTGGCGGACTGCCTGTCCCTGTCAGGGTGGGGGGAGCTCCTGGGGTCCTGGGAGGGAGGGAGAGTGCAAATGAGGTCAGTGGAGCTGCTGCCCTGCGAAGGGCAGAGCCTGGCTTCAGAGGGTCAGAGGCCCGGGGGCCGTTCTGTTCCGCACGGCGCACAGCGCACGGTGCTCGGCAGGAGGAGCCCACCTTCAGCTGCTCCCGACCCTGTGGGGAGGTTGAAGTGGCTTTGTGGTCCCTCCTGGGGTGTGTTCATTTGTGAGCCATCTGTGGGGCCTCCTTACCGGGCATTGGGAAGTAACAGCTCGGCAAGGCCCTGTCCAGGCCACGTCCCTGGTGTTTGCTGAAGGGAGGGGAATGGTCAGTGCATGGGGAAATACAGTTCATCCATAGTGTCAGTTTCCCTGACACGCAGGGGTGTGGTCACCGTGTGTTTTCCTGCGTATAAGTACATGTGTTTGTGCCTTTCACTTCCAGGCCTTCAAGGTGGAAACCTCTAAGGACGGTTGCTTCCACTAGCCGTGCCGACCCCGGGCCTCGGTAAGTGGGGAGAAGGAGACGTTTGACCTTGAGTGGCATGCGTGCGCATGTGTACATGTGTGCATGCATGCACATGTGTGTGCCTGTGTGTTTCTGTTCCCTGGAGCAGCCCTGGAGTGGATCTTGCCCCATGATGTGGACCTCGCTCTTGCTGGCAGACACATAAGTCCGTCTGCCTTGAGAGCCAGGATCACTGAGCTAGTTTTAATGACATTGAAGGGACCTTGTGGGGCATAGTTGGGCCTAGTGCATGTTGACTGATTTTCTTAAAGGGGTATATACTTTGAAGTTTTCTTATAACCCCCGGATATTTATTAGTTCCCATTAATCCAAAACCCAAATGCAAAAGTTCAGGGATATGGTCTCCCCTTCTGTTCTTTCCTGGAGGGATGAGCCGGGGGGCCAGGCTAAAGATGCTGCTGGGTCCCAGGGTGTCCAGGAGGATGCAGCAGTGGGTGTCACCCCAGCAGAGCTGGACGTGGCTTTTGTTAGCAGACGCCAAAGTCCGAGAGTCTCTTTAAGATGGGTGTAGCTATCCAGTTCCGATGTCCAGGGATGACGTGTGACCCCGAGGTCTGTGTGCATGTTTGCCAGGAGGAGGGCCCGGTCAGCCATGGGGCGTGGGGCGGTCAGCGCCTGTAGGGCGCTCCCCTGGGAGCCGTGTGATAACCAGCAGCTCTGGTGGAGAGCACTGAATGAGGGTGGGGATGAGCACCTAGCTCAATCAGACCTGAGGGCTCTGTCCTCAGGCCCATCTCACAGAGTGGCCTCCTATAACTCTGGCCCCCTTTTCTGTCCTCCGTGTCCTGGCTCTGGACACTTCAGGACCCTCCTTTTAGGGTTCATGCTGACCACCTCCCTTCTGTGCCCACACTCATTCTCGGGATCTATTACTATTAGGTTCCTGTATATTAATCATGCTCTGACCAGATGGCCGCCTGCCACTTTTTCTTGGGGCCTGGAATCATCCCTTTTAAAGTGCCTTCTGTGAGGAGCGGGTCCCAGCCACCATGTCTGGGAGTTTGCACGTTTAACTCACAGTTGCCAGTTCTCAGGCAAGCAATTTAAGCTCCTGTGTAATAATTCCAACAAACAGTGGGCTGATAGCTACTATTTGGTAAAAACAAACAACTTTTGGGTTATGAGTAGGATTGATACCACTCGATGCCAAATCTCACACTTTTTATATTTATAGTCATGACTTGTTTGAAACAATGTTGCTGAAATATGTGAACTGAGCCCTGCCTTAGTACTGCCTTAGTTTTCAAATTAAAATCACTCTGTTTAGTGTCACTTTAGAATTCTGTATTTTCTTATGAATGCCTATTCGGTAACTGTTAACATAAATGTGTTACAAGGGGAAGTTTCCAGTACTCTAAGCTCTCACCTCCAACATTCGGAATCAAAGTTTCCTTGTTTTGTTTGCTCATTATTGATTTAATAGACCGCTTACGGTTTCAGCTGTTAAATTGTTGCAATGGCAAGCTACTAATGTGTGCAAAAGAAAATCACAGTTACATTGTATCCTAGGGTTGAGCTCTCAATGCATTCCTTTTTTTTCGGGTCTTATCCCCTGGCAGTGGCAGGAGGCTGCTTGGGGCGGAGGGGATTCTCTCTCCCAGGGCTGCCAGGGGGCTGGAGTCCAGGGCACAGCCTGCAGGTGGCACCACTGTGTCATCTGTGAGAGGCACATTGCGTTGGGCCCAGCAGGCACACGTGCTCTACCACGGTTTGTTTCTGGGGAGAGCGGCTTAGGGCCGCTGGTCACCAGCCGGACCTCTCCCAGAAAGATAGCATTTGGGGAGGCTGGACATGGTACGCAGTCTGGCAGTCTGGTTTCCCTGGCTTTGGGGGATGGAGCCCTCACTGTTCTGTAACAGTTGAGGGCTGGGAAGAAGGAGGGGGAAAAAGGAATGGCGAGTTGGAGACATTGTTCTTTTTAGGACTAGTAACAGCCACAGGGCGATCCCTAGATCAGACTGATAACTGAGCATCCGGTGACGTGAACTCACATTCACACAACAAACCACCTTCAGTTATACATGCACAACTAACCTCTTGGCAGAGGCAGGAAAGAGACAGCAAAACCGACCAGCAGCGCCCCTCTCCCGGAAAGCTACTAATCATCAGTACTGAAATAGAGCAAAACACTCATTTATGGCTTGAACTGGTGCCTCTCGAAGGAAGATGTCCAAACGCCTAGGGAACATCTGAAAAGGTGTGCAGCTTAGTCATCAGGTAAATGAAAATCTGAGGCCACAGATGTGGCGTCTGTGTGGCACCAGAATGGCTAAAATGGGAAGAACAGATGGTGGGGAACTCACACATTGTGGTGGCTCTAACTTGGTCCAGTCACTTTGGAAAACCATGATGATGATGATGATGATGATGATGATGATGATGATGATGCATGTGGGCTCTGGGCTGAGCACTTTTGGAATCCCTCGTTGTTTAATTCTCTTCTAATCTTTGTGGAGAAAATCTTATTATTTGTGTTTGTCAGATGAGGACGTAGGCTCAGGGTAAGCATTTAACTGTGCTTATACCCCAAGGGGCCACTCTGGGCTTCAGAGGCCCTCCGTTGTGTGGTGCTGGGGGCATCCATTCTGTCCCTGCCAGATCCTGGTGCCCTGGCAGACACTGTGCCATCTTGCCATGTGCCAGCCAGCCCACCAGCAGGGAGCAGCTCTGCCCAGGGGCGGGAGGACCTCAGCTGGGAAGAGTTCATCTGCGGACTCACAGGGCTCTGGGACCTGCATGCTCCTGGGACTCCGCTCAGCACGGCCTCTCAGGCGGCCAGCATGTGGGTCCCTGTGCTCGTGACCCCTTCACTGGCAAATGATGGGACAGATCATCGCTCCTGTGTTACTGTTACTGTGATTTCAGCTCATACTTGTTTTCCACTAACTCTTCTTACAAGTTTTAAGATGACTTTAAGGTTTTCCTTAGTCTTCCTTAGGTACTAACATTGGAACTGGGCCTGTCCCATGTTCTTATTTCACGGGCTCCTCTCTCCTCCCTCCAGCCATGTTCAGGAGCCTGGCTTCCCACCTCCCTGGCTGGCTGTGGTCTTTGTTTCCAGAGCTTTCAGGCTGGCCATGGACCTTGCTCTGTGCAGCAGGAAAGAGTGATGGGGTGGGGAGCAGGGCACCTCTCTCCTCCGGGGAGTATGAGGGTGGAGAGAGAGTCCCAGGGAGACCAGGACTCAGAGCCTTCAGGAGACCCAGATCACTGGCTGAGGAAGGGGCACCTGGTATGGGATGTGTTGGTCTCTCATGAGTAAGACAGGCAGCATCCCCCTACGGCCAGGATCCCACTGCTTTGTGAGTTCTAGAATGAGAGGAAGTCCAAGGACGTAAGGTAGACAGGGTCCATACTCACAGCCTCTTTCTGCAGAACCAGGGTTGGGTCCGCAGCAGCAGAGGGCGTTTGTGCCAGACAGAGGCCAGGCTGCCCAGTCCTGCACTTCTGCCGCCATGTGGGCTGTGAGCCTCAGGGCAGGGCCTGGTTGGGCGGGGGTGGGGGTGGGGAGGCTGGTGTGTGTGCCGCCGCTGCATGCCTGGCATCCCGGGCGGCTGTGTTTGAGCTTCTAATTGCTCCCTAAACCTGGGACAAAGGGCTTGGACTTCGGCAGGCCAGCTTGTGTCTAGAGAATGCACACCTTCTTCAGTGTAAGCTTTTTTCCTTAAAGAACACCCATCTTATCAGTGTTCAGGGTAACTAGTTAAGCTGTCATAACCGTCATCCAGACAAAAGGTTCAGGTTTAATGAGCAAGCAAGATAATGTCTTTCTTAATGTTTAAATTTTAATTATAAAAGTGATATGTGCTTATAAAAATGAAATGCAGAACCAAAGTTAATAAATAATCAAAATTTTGTTCTTTAGTTCTTCCCAGATTCCACTCTTTTTCCTGGAGGGAATGTCTTTCAATGGTTTGTGGGTTATCCTTCCAGAGCCTGTAGAAACACAACTAAGGACAGACATAAATGCACAGAACCTCTAAAGACGTACTTACGTCATAATGCACATCTGGGCAACTTGATGTAATGTGTCTGAAAGGCTTTTTGTAATAGTTCTACCTCATTGTTTATGCATGTCCTAAAGAGCATGCATGGATATACATGTCTGTACACACCTGTGGTGTAAGACACATGCGTGTGATAGTCTGTCCCGGGGCACAGCTCTCTGCTGATCCCTTTATGAGGACCAGAGTGTGCTTCCAGGACCAGAAGACTTGGCAAGGTGGTGCAACTGGCATAGTTGTTCCCATACCGAGGGGGTGGCTGGGATTGGGTGACACCTTGGAGACAGTGTCTGTGAAGAGGGTGATGATGGCCCTGGTGGCACTTCAGTGTAAGTGCCCTCTGGCCCGGGTGCTTGACCCCTGGATGGCGGACTTTGCCTCCTGCTGCTGTGGACCCCACTGTCCCTTTCTGTCTCTGCCCAGTGCTGTTGGTGAGTGGGCAGGGGTGCCAGGCATCTTCTCATGGACAGTGGCCTGGACCAGGTTCCTTTCCCAGGGAGGAGCTCCTGGTTCACACGTCTTTTTTTGGGTCACGTGTGAGCATTGGCAGAGCTGCCTTTGTCCACGCACCTAACACGTAGGCACAGCAGAGGCCCCGAGTCAGGCCGCCATCTTGTCTCACAGATAGCGCGAGCCTGGCAGCTCCTCATCTCCTGGGGACTAGAACTAAACATTGAAGTGCGCCTCTGGAGTGGCCGTGCCTGGGAGCACCAGAACCCTGTGGGCTGTCGGTCTGGCTTGCACCAAGGGGCTCTGGTTGGAACAGGACTGTGGAGAAGGTCACCAGGGCCACATCACACGCAGCCCGAGCTGTCTTAGCCGCCCTCTTGACTCAGCTCTTGGCATTGCCTGAGCTTTCCCCTCACTCGCTTCCGTGTGAATTGCATCCTGGAAACACCAGGGCCGAGCTGGGGGGATGGTCCAGCTCACGTGGTCCCGCCCAGTTATAAAAGGAGAGAGCAAGCAGGCCTGGCACATGAGTAAGTGTCACGCACGTGTGGCCCCTTCTCATTTTTAGTGCCACTTGGCTCTCTCCCTTGTCCCCCCTCTCCCCCCAGTGAACGTCTGTCCAGGAAGCGTGCTGGCGGCCGGCAGACCCAGAGGAGGGAAGGCGGCTGCTGTGGGTGGGGTGGGGCTCCTTTGTATTCTACCCGCAAGCTCATGCAGCTCTTCTGTTTCCTGAAACGTGCCTCAGGGGCTTGGATGTCCCGTGTAGATGATCACATCATCTATGGATGACAAAAGCTGTGTAATCCTTAGTTCTCTCATTCTTTACTTGTCTTATCACGTTGGCAGCAGGAAGTCCTCAATGGTGAGATGGCAGCCTCGAGGGCCACGTCCTTGATCATGAGTGGGGCTGAACTTCCTCGTCTGCCATTCCTAAATCCAGTGAAACGGTCCTGTTTTCTTCTTTTTCCTCTTATTGCCAATCATTAGATTAATTGATTTTCTAGAGTAAACTGTTTCTGTGTCCTGGTATAATATAAACCTAAGTTAGTCATCATTAATTGTTTTTTAACTGCACAGCTAGAGTCAGTCTGCTTGTATATATCTATTGTATTTCCTCTATATTGTTGCCTGCTTGATTCAGGAGTGGGCATTCTGAGTTGTTCCTGCTGCTTCCTGGAATGCCTCCAGCATTTCTCGTTCAGGAAATGCTGACTTTGGGGCTGGCGATTGTCACCTTACAGGGGAGTCTATAGTGGGTGTGTCACCATCAGGGGACGCATATAATGAGCATCTATAATCTTTTAAATTGCCTCTACTTTATGGAGTATTTTTATCAGGAAGTGAGGTTTAATTTTGTCAAATTACCTGACCAGCGTTCTTTGTGAAGAAATATAATGGATTTTATTATTATTATTATTTTATTTATTTATTTATTTTTTACCCTAAACCATCCTTGTAGTAGTCATGGAACAATGTATTTGCTGTCTTTTTAATGTGCTGTTTCATTCTGTTTGCTAAGTTTTAAAGAAATTTTTGTATTTATGTTCATAAGTAAAGAGCAGTGGTTCTCAAACCTTTGGTCTTTTTACACTCTTACAAAATTATTGAGGACCCCAGAGAGCTTTCGGTTTTGTATTATATCTATTGTGGTTCTCAGCTGCGGGTGCCAGGAGATTTTTTCGGTTGATACAACTGGTGATGGTGGTGGTGGGGGGGTTGTTCCCGGCCTCCACTGGGTAGAAGCCAGGGACGCTGCTGCACATTCCATGGTGCACAGGACAGCCCCCACCACAAAGTGTCTGGCCCAAAATGTCAGCAGTGCCATGATCGAGAGTCCCTGCTGTTGATATATATAGTATTTTAGAAATTAGAAAAATGAGAACATTAAAAATACTTAATAATTTACGTAAAATAGCAGCAGTAGCTCTTTTTCGTTTTTTCTGGGGTGAGGAACCGTGAGCAGCGGCCTCCCAGTGGCAACACCCTGTACAAGGCGGTGCAGGAAGTCCTGCTGGGGAGCCAGTGCCAGTGCAGGAAGGTTTGGGAGAGGGTGGAGCTGCAGGTCAGCTTGAAGAACTGTGACCCTCGGCAGGACAAGTGCTCCTCTGCACCGTCAGGCTGAAGTCCACCCCCACCCCAAGTTCCCCGGTGAGGTCTACAGGACCAGCCAGCAGCACTGTGATGAGGCTGAGGCCGCAGACATCCCCCGCGTGGACATCGAGGCGCCGAAGAAACTCAATACGAATAAGAAACTGGCCAGGAAGTATGATGCCTTTTTGGCTTCAAAGTCTCTGATCAAGCAGATGCCACGCATCCTGGGCCCAGGACTGAATGAGGCTGGCAGGTTCCCTTCCTTGCTGACCCACAGTGGGAACATGGCGGCCAAAGTCGAAGTGAAATCCACAATCAAGTTCCAGATGAAGAAGGTGCTGTGTCTGGTGATGACTGTGTGGAGATGACAGATGATGAGCTTGTGTACAACATTCTCTTAGCTGTCAATTTCCTGGAGTCA
This sequence comes from Furipterus horrens, assembly GCF_987537825.1. Taxonomy (NCBI): domain Eukaryota; kingdom Metazoa; phylum Chordata; class Mammalia; order Chiroptera; family Furipteridae; genus Furipterus; species Furipterus horrens. The sequence continues at coordinate 9,155,010 of NW_028327171.1, forward strand.
TTGCCCAGAAAGAACTGGCAGAACGTCCAGGCTTTACACATCAAGAGCCCCGGCGCCTGTGCTAAGACACAGCTTAACAAACCATACTGCTACCACTAAAAAATAAAAATAAAATAAAACAGCAGCAATAGACCCATTACATGTTAACATAAAAAACACTTTTTATAAAGAAAACTATATTTTTCAAAACTAAATAGAATGTAGTGAAGACAGTGACATTGTTGAATATTCTGTTTAATGTCTGACCTGATGGGAGACAGCTGAATGGTCTGCTTCTGCACTGGTTGAGGTATCTAAAGGAACTTCTGCTTCACCCAGCACACACCTGGGGAGCAGAGGGCTCCCAGGTCCCCTGATGGGGTCCACGCAGCACACCCGAGAACTTCTTTATTCATTCTCACACTGTGGACTTAATGTCACGCTTGCTTTGTGAAAGGCATTTGGAAGTTTTCCTTCTCCGTGTTCTGGAAAAGGTTAAACAGTGAAGATAATCTGTTCTTATAGGATTGGCGTAACTCTCTTGAGAAATCATTTGGGCTTGGGTTTGGTCTCTTTCATTAGCTAGGACAGATATCTCTTTTAATTCTATAAAAATAGGTCTTTTCAGATTTTCCGTCTTTCCTGTGTTCATTTTTTTGGTAATTTTTTTTCTCCTAGAATAGTATCCACTTCATCCAGGTTTTCAAATTTATTTGCATAGAGATGTGCAATCATTTCCATGATTAAAAAAAAAAAAAGGTTTTCTTTTGATGGTTATTCCTTCTTAGGCATTTTATTCTCCTTTTTCTGGATTACTTTTTTTACTGCTGTAGGTGACTTCTCTGTTTTGTTGATTTTTTAAAAAGAAAACATCTTTTAAAAATGTATTTATTAATTAGAATGTTGTTTTCAAATTCATTGTATTTTGTTTTTACCTTTATTAATTCCTTCAGTTAGTTTGTAATTTTCTTCTTTTTGTATTGGAGGCTTAACTCTCTCATTTCCATGCATTCATCCCTAAAGATTGTAAGTATTTAATGTAGTAAATTTTCCTCTGAGCACTGCTATGGTTTTTGTTACATCTTCTAGAAATTTTGCAGGTTTGGTTTCTACTTCCCCTGGAGAGGAATGTTTACATTTCAAGGAGGGGGACTTTTTCTGTTTTCTAATTTTGTTATGAATTTCTAGATAATATTGTTTGTATTATCATAACTCTGAATTTTGTTCAAAATGTCTTTGTTGCTTAATATATGGATGCTGTTTGTGGCTGTTTCTCTGAGAGGCTGGGAGAAGGTACGCCCCTTCTAATCGAGTGCCAGTTGGCTGGCTGTCCACGGCACTGATCTTGCTGCTGCATCTTCTGACCCCTCTTCTTTCTCGGATGGAGATGTCGCAATGTCTCTTATTGTCAGCATGCCGTCATTCATTTCTATGGTATCCTTTTCATTTCTGCTTCATGAAACATATGGCTGGGTTATTTAACACCTAGATATCAAATTGTTATATTTTCTTTAAGAATTTTAGTTCTAGCATTATAAATATTCCTCATTTGTCTTATTTAATGTCACTGGCCTGATATTTTATTCTCTGATATCAAGAATTTGGACCTCCTTTTTATTTGTATTTTCCCAATATACATCTATTCGTTATTTTCAACCCTGCTGGCTGGCTTTGGTTGAGGTAGTTCTGTGATATCTCGCTGAGTGGGTTTTGTTTTGTAAAGCATTTCCCTTTTTTAGTAGGTGATCTCCACTGGTTGGAGTTGATCAATATGGTCCATGCGTTTGATTAGTGCTGTTGGTATTTGTGTGCTTGGGGTTACAGATAAATGTGTGCCCATGCACGGTCACACTCACAGCGCACATGGCCTCTGTCCTTCGCCTCTCTGGATGTTGTGGTTTGTGCTGTGTTGTGTTTTGATGTGGCTGACCTGCTAGCTCGGGGGGTTTGCGTTTTGTGTTGGTGGTTACCTGATCCGAACCCGATCGGAATATCTTTCAGGTCCTTCGTTCCCTCCTTCTGGAAAATGTCTATTGTTTCTGTACTAAGAGCAATAACAGAACACCCTGTAGCTTCCTCTCCTGAGGCCCTTGCACCTCCCATGCACCTGAGCTTTTCTTACCCACCTTGTCAGCTGCTCTGCTATCACCGCTGTCACTTTCCCGCTGGTGCCTGTGAAGTGGCAGTGGCTCCTTCTGTCCCACCTCCCTCGCTGCTCGCTGCTTGTGCTGGTTGGTTTTCAGAACATGGGAGACTCAGCGCTCTGCTGAGGCTTCTTTCTCCAGAGAGACACGTCATCGCTCATCCCTGGGCCTTCTTGGCAGCTCAGGTGTATCCCCAGCTCAGTGGCAGGCAGAAGTTTGGATTGTAAGCCAGTGGAGCCACGTGTCACTGGGTCCCAGCCCTGTTCATCTCTCCAGGACCTCTTGCCTTCAAGTTGATTTTATGGTCTGATTTTATTGTCCAGCACTTTCTGTGAGTGTTTGTATGGACTGGCCCTTGATTTAGTTTCCATCTTTCTGTGACATACTGTTTGAGCTTTGTTTGTCTCTTGTAAATCCAGCAGATGGCTGGGTTTTTAATGGCTGTTTAAACTTACTGCAGTTACTGACATAGTTGGACTTTCTACTTGATCATCACCATCATTATTTGCCATCTTTTTTCTCTGTGTTCCTGTCCTCTCTTGAATTTAAGCTGTTAAATCTGTTCATCTGTTTACACAGTGGGAATGGTACCCTCACACCACTGGGAGGCATGGTTGGCCTAGCTGAAGCTCTTTGCTGTCTCTGCTTTCTTCCCAAAGAGTGTAAAGGCCTTAGAACCAGGACTTTGCTCCCACAGTGTTTTCAAACCCACATTTCCCGGGCACACACGGTACTGTGTGGTGTTTGCACCTCTGGCTTCTCGTCACTTTCTGTCTCTGCCCCGGAGCACACGGCCATGCGTCCTTAAGAGATTGCTTCTCTGTTCCCAGTGCCACACAGATGTGATACAGCAGGCCCAGTGGGCGCTGGTTTAGTCCACGCTGATCACCGTTGTCACCCTACCCATACCCCTGAGCATGGGGACCCTTCCCAAGGCAGCTGCCTGGACTGGCTGGCAGGTGTGCCATGGATGCTCTGGTCCGTGTGTGTGTGTGTGTTTCCCTGTGTGAGGGTGGGACCCAGGGTGAGAGGGTAGTGTGCTGCTGTCCTTGTCCCAGCTCAGGTGACCCTAAGAACTTGATGAGATGTTGGGTTTTATCAAAGTGATGAGCAGCTTTGGAACAGTTTAGTTATCAGGTGCCTTTGACAAGTTTTCAGTGACTAATAAAACTAGGGGTTGATGGCTGTCCTTTGTTAATTAGTAATTAGCTCCACGCTGCTGATTTTCTGAGCTGACTTGTCCAGGGAGAGTGTTCATCATTTTCTTGATGGGACTCTGACCTCTGCAGTCTGGGGGCCAGCGTCAGAGAGGGTGGGCATGTCCTTTTTAGCCAGTGTGGGCTGAGCAGCGGAGAGCGTTCCATGAACGCCGAGAGACCAGCAGCAGGTATGGTGTCAGGACATCTGTTTACTGGTCTCCCTGAATCTTGATGCTGGTTTTGTGAAGCTTTAACAAATGCGGGATAGATTATTGTGAGAATCTAGACTTCTTTATTTGGGGTAAATGCTACCTAATGAAGAAGGTTTCCTTTTGGAAGTTAAAATTCTCAACCCCATGGCCTAGGTGAGGAGCGGAAATGTGTGGTGGGAGGGAGGTTGAGAATGTGGGTACCAGGATGTGTAGGGAGGCGAGATGTTCATGTGTGGATTTGGAATTATTTTCTGTGGAGTAGGTGCTTAACCCTTTGCGTGCCATGCGTAATTCGAAATTTGGATCAACATGAGAAAAAAATGATATCAATATATAATCTGAGATACAAAAAAAGAGAACAAAACGTAAAATATGAATTATTCCATTGTTATTTACATGTATAGCCATCAAAAAAAGAATCACTGGGAGCGACGCTGGCACTTTTGGGAAATTTGTCAGCATCACTCACAGCGATGTTGGCACTCAAAGGGTTAAGGCTGTGCATGCTGGAAAAAGTACCATCACTAGCAACGTGTGTATTTCAGAAGTCAAGTTGCTTATAAAGAAGCATGCATTTAAGGCTATGAAGTAGAGGCAAACAGGTAAAGACATTTCCGTGGTTGCTAGAACATTCCGCGGATCTTTGGCTTTGGCACCTCAGGGTCCATGTGGTTTGTTGGCGAGGAGAGGACCTGGATCATCCTCACGCGGGCTCCCCAAGGGTCCTACAGGGAGGCCCCCTGGAGGCCAGGCCCCCAGGTGTGTGCAGTACCAACTTCCTGCCGTCGGGCAACCTAGATCTTGTTGAATAATTACTCACTTTAGTGGCAGGCCTACCATGTACCAGCACCCCACTTGGTGTTGGGGGGCAGAGGTGACCGACCATTTGACCTCAGTGCCTATGGAGGGAGGTGACAGAAACTAACGTGAAATGGGTGTGAAGTCCCGCTTTCAGTCCATTTGTTCTTTGTGGATTTCTAGAGCCTGGGGGGCTACACTTTAGTGGGCGGCACAGGAAGCAAGGTGACCCCTCTGAGAGGGATCTAAGTGGTGTGGCAGCGTGGGTGCTGATGGCGAGCAGACGACCTCTCCCAGCAGGAACGAGCTTGGCAGGCAGGCAGGTGGTGGTGGGGGGGCAGGCGTTCAGGCAGGCAGGCAGGAAGTCAGGGAGCCTCCCTGAGGCTGGTGGAGGGCCGTGGGGAGCAGACAGCAGGCCCAGCAGGCAGGGTGCCTGGCTTACCAGACCCGCGGGGTGGCTCTCGTTCTCGGCTTAGGCCCCGCCCTGGCATGATCCTCAAGGGGCAGAGAGAGCCCTGGCTTTACCGCAGTCTGCAGGGGGCAAGAGTGGAAGTCAGGATGGGAGATGGGGCTGGAAACAGGGTGGGCGGAGAGTAGCCAGGCTTGCTGGGGGGGTGAGTGTGTGGTGTGCACGTGTGTACATGCATGTGTCTGCATCTGCATGTGTATCTGTGTTTGTGTATCTAACCTGCTTCAGGCTGACAGGCACTGAACTGGGAGGAACACACTCATCTCCTGATCCTGAGCGAGGCTCTTCACCCAGAATTGTCCTTTAGGATTTGTCTGTCTTAGACTTCATGCCGCTGCTTGGCAATGTGATGGTCACCGTCAGGGACAAAAGGCTAGAACTGGGCACTGGCTAGGCTGTGGGCTCTTAGCCTCAGTGTTTAGCTGGACTTCTGGGGCATCTCTCTGCCTGGCCTTTAGCTGAGGCCCCAAACTGGCAGCGCCGCTTCCTCGGGAGTTTGCAGACCTGCCTCCCACATCTGCAGGAACAGGGGAGGCAGGGCCAGGCATGACTAGGAGGACGGGAGAGGTGTGTGCCTTGGCCTCTGTCTCCCATTGTGATGGTGGGGCAACCTCACACTGGCGAAAGGCACACGGTGAGAGGCTCAGAGCCTGCATGGCACTGGCTGGGCTGACGGGGCACTGTGTGACCCATGACCAAAGGGCACGTGTGTGTGTGCTAACCTGCCTGGGCAGATGGGTGCACAAGGGGGCCCTGGCTTCAGGGGGACCAGTGGGGCCACGGGAATGTCTGAGCTCAGGGACAAATCCAGCAGGCAGCTAGAGCAGGATTCTCACACACAGTTCATGTGTCTAAGATGCTGTTTATACCCACAGCACACTTCAAACACACACCCATATACACACCACACACAGGGTTTTGTTTCTTTAAGATGCAGCTCTGAAGCCATTGTGGCAAATGTTTATCTCAGTGATGGGCACTGGGCATCTGAGACACTGCCTTTTGTGTTCGACTTTTTAAAGTTAAAAGTATATATAAGTGAACGAGAGGGACATTGGAAAGCGCTCCCGCCCTGGGGCAGAGCTTTCCTGCAGAGGCTGCCCTGAATCAGGTGAGAGGACAGGTGTCAGCCGTGAATCTGGCTAGGACGGTTGTCAGCTGAGCCCTGCTGCTGGCAGACTTGGGTGCTGTGGGCTCTCATGTGACCTGCGGGCAGGGTGTTGGGGGCAGAGCCCAGCCCTCGGGTCGGTGTCTGGAGGAGCCTGCCGCGTGTCAGTATGACGTGGGCCCCGGGGTGCTCTGCACACGGCTGGGCCAGGCCCTGGTTGGGGCGTGCCGTTGTTCCCCTCGGGGCCTCTGCTTTCCCCCCCAGGGCTTGCAGGAGAGCTGCGTGTTCCTGGTGCTTACGCTGGTGTGAGGAGGAGAGGCGAGCAGCGCAGGGATACGTTCCCGGAGGCGGGACGGGGACCCCTGGAACTGGGGCCCTGCTGGGTGCAGCCCCCACGGCTCTCCGTGGACGGAAGCTCGGGTGTGAGCCCTGGTCCTGGTGGACCTTGTCCTTGGGCCACAAGGACAGAATATCGGGATTGAAAGGGGGTGCTGTGGACGCCAGGAACAATTCAGAGCAGTTCCTTTGATTCTGAGGTCTGCCACTTAACACTTCTTTGCCAAAGAATTCTGCATGTCAGGAGCAGGTTCAGCCCACGCGCAGTAACAGATCAGTGCAGGTCAGTTTTTCCCCCATTACCAGTAACTCAGCCCAGGGTGGGGACAGCAGCTCCGCACAGACACAGCCCCAAGTTCCCTTCAACGTCCTTGCAGCCTGCAGCTCTGTGCTCCTCATTGCTGGTTTCAAAAAGGCTGCTCCCACCTTGCCATTTCGCCTGCGTCCCAGGCTGGAAGGAGGAGACGGGCACAGCTGGTCTGTTCCCTTTTGAAGAACTCCACCCAGTGGCTTTCACCTCCATCTCCCTGGCCAACATGGCTGTCCCAGCTGCAGGGGGTCTGGGACCCTTACCCTTTCGGCTGAGCCTGCTTCTGCCTGACAGAATGTCCGTCCCACTGATAGGGAAGCAAGGGACAGTGAATTTTGGACTGGCAGTGTGCCTGAGGACGAAACTTGTGTTTATTCTCAAAATTCTTCTGGCTGGTCTAATAATCACATAAACATAAGACAGGTTAGCCATAGAAAGTGACCAAACTTAATACCTATGTCCACATGAAAGCCCACGTACACGAGAGGCTCAGAAAGGGACATGAGGAATATAAGCCATTCAGAGCCAGGGCTGAGGTAAGGTTCTGGGGGGCTTCAGCGGCTCATTGCTGAATGACAAGAAGAGCAGATGTTCAGTAACTCACAGTTTGCCCTGCCCTTTAGAGAGATCAAAAAACGGTTATCTCTGCTAATCTCTTATTATGGGGCAAGGCTTTTAATTCAGTTCTTCTGGGTTGGGGCAGTGGGGGTGGGGGACAGAAGTTTCTCTTGAGCTCACAGGGTCTTGGTTGCCTTTAGCTAAAAAGAATTCATGTACCACAGGAGCACATCTTGGGGTACTTGTTCCGAAGCCCTCTAGCAGCCAGCTCTTTCCTACTGCTTCACAGGGTAGTTAGTCAGTATTCCCGACACTGAGTGTACCCTTGACCTTTGACCTGAATGTGACAGAAGGCATTTTCCTGGTTTCTCTGGGCTTCCCTCTTCGCTGCACTTGGCACACCTTGGTTGTTCTGCAGCTGTTGACCTGCACTTCTGTTTTTCATGTGGGGGCTGGCCAGGTCTTAGCTTTCAGTCTCTGGGAAAATGAGAACAAGGAGACGTGGACAGCCATTGCCTCAAGCAGGACTTCTCCCTAAGTGCTCCCCTGCCGCGGGTGGAGCCCATCCCACTGGGCGTGGGCCGCTGGGTACTCTCCCCTGGACCCTGCAGCGGTTGCCCCAGGCCGCCCATGTTCCTGGCTGCTTCCACCTTCCTGGCGAGCAGAGACTTTAGGTTGAGGGCGGGAAGGACAACTCCTGAGCCACTTGGTGAGCCCCCGCCTCCCTGCAGATCCTGCCTCCCCGACTGGGAGGGGCTGAGGGCAGGATAAGAGCCGGGCCACCTCCCGTGAGGGAGCCTCCCTGCAGGTCCGGCCCAGGAGGCTCACCGGTAAGACAGGTAAGGGCAGGGCCTCCCGCCTCCCCTGGACAGAGTGAGGCACCGAGTAATGGGTAGGAGAGAGAAAGGAAGTTCAGGGCCGTGTATCTCAGACCCCACAGTCTCCAGCCACGGAAGCGTGCGTGGGGTGAGTTACTGACCCTGGAAGCCCTCCGCCTTCGCGTGCATGGAACAGCACCTGTCCCTCCCTAACGTGTGCAAGTCCCTGTGGCTGGCATCTGCCCTTCCTCACTCCGAGCTAAACTGTCAATGTAAGAAATGTCGAAACCTGTAGAGGAATTTTTGTAGGAGTTCACTTGAGCCGAACTGATGACATATGCCAGGGAGCAAGATCTCAAATGTTCTGGAAAGTAACAGTTGGCAGCTTCTTTTATACATTTGAAATCAGGAGCGCTTACATGAAGGTGGGGGAGGGCAGGGCAGGGGTTGGCTTACAGCTCTGTTAACAAGATTACGTGCTCCCTGCGGGTTAGTACCCCCTTCGAGGGTGTTCCTGTTGGTCTTTCAGAGACGGGGTAACTTACCTCCATGGAGGACAATGGACAGGGCTGCCTTAGACCGTTCACTGGAGGAGCTGTGGGCTGGGGCGTGACTGCCCCCCTGGCGCTGCCCAGCCAGGCATTCATGCTCAGGTCATCCCGTGCGGTTCGTTTCCACAGAACCCCCTTTCTCACCCACGGAGCAAAGGCCAGGATGGGGTGACTAAGGCATCTGACTTGTGTCTGTCACCTCCGGGGCCTCCGTCTCAACGTGGCCGTCCGTCAGGCTGTTTCAGCAGTGATTTCTGAGACCGTAGTGTCTTCCTGGTGAGGGCGGTCAAAAGCTTTTGTCAGCCACAAGTGTCACATGACTAACCGAAATGACAGAGCCAGCTGCCCAGTGTCAGTGTCACTGCCCAGAGCGGCTGTTGAGGCCTTGAAAGCGGAGAGGCTGAACGGAGAGATGCTGAGGGTTTGAACACGTGTGAACTTACGGACTAAGAAGACCGGACAACAAGGTGACAGAGAACATCTTATTCACTCCTTTTTCGTGTGTATTGCATGTCGACAGGATGATACTTGGGGTGGATTGGGGTAGATACAATACATGATGAAAAATCGGTTTGACTCACTTTTCAGTGTGGCTACCAGAGGGCGGAGCTTGCACACGTGGCTCACTTTATTTATGGTGGTCAGCCTGCTGTAGTGTCACTTGGAAACTTTTGCCTGAGACAGGCACCTGCTTGTGGCATGCACTGGCTCCGCTCTCCGGTGGTTGTGAAATCTGGAGAACTCTTAAGGTGACATGTTGATCCAGAAGGAAGAAGGCGATTACTCTTGCCTTCTCTTGCCTTGTTGGCTGGACAAGTTGTTTCTTTTGGGATTACCGTCAGTTTAACACGTACGCGGGAGGAGGAAGTGGTTCTGGAGGGGAGCATATATTCAGGTCTGTGCGGCAGGATTGGAGGTGTAATTTTATTTGGGTGTCTGAGGTGGGCTCGGGTATTGGGCTCTGAGCACAGGCCTGTGCCCAGGGACTGCACATGCATGACAATGAACTTGGACCGGCAAGTTCCTAAGTGTGGTGGGTTTTAAGCTACAAAATAAACACCCAGACATTTAACAGAGATGTTCTCTGTGGTCTTGCTAGTGGTTTAGTCTCTGTTGATTGGGTGTAGGGGCTTGTGCGGGTGAGACCCAGGGCCTTGCTCAGCAGTCCTGGGTGACTCTGGAGTGGACGGGCTGATGGCCAGCCAGGGTCCGGAGTGCTTGGCACAGACCCCACCTTGGGCACAGGTGGCAGGAGGTGTAGAAATTTCCTCATGAATTAAGTTGTGTGCCTGGCTCCTGCCAGGTGGATCCGCTGCTGACTGAGAGGAGACTCATCTGTGGCCGAGTGGGAGGTGTTGCTGCGCCTGGGCCCGAGTGAGGACGGCGAGAATTGGGATCAGGGGCAAAGACGCGCCCTAGTAGTGACTCAGCAGCTGACTAGACATCTATCCATTTGCTCATGTCAGTTAGCCATTTGGTTACTGTTACTGCCAGGACCTGTGCTGGGAAGGGGGTGCAGAAAACCATAAAATGTGGGTCCGCTTTTGTCCAGGAGCAGGGGTGGCGATGCCTGGCCCAGGCCGGTGGGCTGTGTCTGCGCTCCCACGAGAGTGCGCCGACAGGCACTGTCCAGTCAGGGCGCTGGGGAAGCCGGTACAGGGAGGGACCTGGAACCTGAGTCCAGCGGGCACGAGCAGCAGAGCCGGGCACAGGGGGTGGGGCGCTGGTGCCAGCTCTGCTGTGGTCAGCACACGCCCACACAGGGACCCCCTCGATGGAGGCAAGCGTGGGGAGCCTGGCAGTCCGGCCTCTGGCCCCCGTTTTCACCATCATCGTCCACCTGTGCCGACCACTCTGTTCTGGCTCCTTAGAGGGCAGCTGCAGCTGCCCAGAACTCAGGGAGGAGCCCTTCAAATACCCCCAGTTTTTCCGTTCCGACAGTTGTCCCTTCTCTCAGGTGCCTTGATGGCCATCTCCTTGTATTTACAAACATTTTCAGAGAACTGAGCCTGATGTAAGCAAGACGACCACTTCTGCTTCCGCTTTTCATACTGTTTCCAGCCCCGGTATTATTTAATTCAGTTACGAAGCTGCAGAAACGGTGGCTGTGTGGCAAGTCTGGGGCCAGGCACTGTGTTTCTGAACTTGGAGCTGAGGGAGCCGAGTGTGAACTGCCAGAGGCAGTGAGGGGCCGTGGGGGTCAGTGGAGTCATGTTGGGGAGTCCCCACTGTCCGTAGAAAGTACTTCAGTCCTGTGATGAAGGTGGCATGGCGAGTGCCCAAACATTCAACTGTGACAGGTAAGAAGTGGGAAGGCACACTGTCCCCTAGGAAACCAAGCAACAGAGTGTCTGAGCTCAGAAACAAGGTAACGACCTTCTGGGCCGAAATAGAGCCAAAGTGCTGAGCAGTGGGGGGGGACCAAGGCCGGGGCTGTGGAGGTGCCACTTGGGGGCCCCACCTGTGGAGTCCCAGGGTCCCAGGTGCTCTGCTGTACAAGGGACATGCACGGCCAGCCCATGCTGGAGCCAGGGGCTGGCGCGGGGGTTCCTGCAGGCCAGAGGGGCCCAGGCGGTGGGGGGTGGTGGATGGAAATACAGTGGCAGTTGACCTGTGACAGTGGTTACAGCCTTCTAGGAAGCTGGGGGCAGAGAAGGGGACAGCACACAGCCTCTCGATGTTGCAAAATGAGCTAGGTCATCGGCTGGCCTAAGGCTGTATTTCAATATCCCCAACATGGCAACAGAGCAAGAGCCTAGGTGCTGGCTTGTCCCTGGTGTAGACCGAAGGCCTCAGGTGGCCGTGTGGAGTCAGCTGCACGTGATGGAAGAGAGGTTTCAGCAAAACTGCTCCAAACCCTCAGTTAAGGTCAGGGTCACATGAGAAGTCTGATGTGAAGACAATATGCAACATCTGTGTCAGAACAGGATTTTCTTTGGGGGAAGCTTGCTTTGTGATGACTTTTAGGTGCTCAGTGGGTTACTAAATGACCCCCACTTCCCTGTCTGGTTTGGAACCAGGGAAGGTAAAACATGTCAGCTTTTCATGTGTCTGCTGAAGAACGTGGCTTAGTCTGGGTCCTCTGGCTGGAGGGTCACAGGATGGAGGCTCTGCAGGTTGGGGGCCCTGGGCAGGAGGGGCTGACAGCAGCCCCCCGGAGATGACTCTCCTCCCAGAGATCAGAAAATACAAGTTCAACCACATTGGGGTCATGACCCATCCCTCAGGCCAGCAAACACGTGGTCAAGGGGCTGAATGGGAGCTGGAGGGCTTGGATTCCAGCCCAGAAATGGGGGGGTGGGGGTAGTTAGCTATACCTGGACATTTATGGTGGGTGGACACTTGTCAGTGAAGACACTTTCTGAGCACAGGTGGATGGGAAGGTCCCCGAGAGAAGGTTCCTAGGAAGGTGAGTGATATGCGCCAGCTCCGTGGGGTGTTCCTCCCCACAAAGAGCCCACGGGTGGCCCAGGTGGGGGTGGCTGTGGCCAGGCATCAGGTGAGACTGCCAGCGTTACTGACGTGTGATTCTCAAGTGCCCCTCTCCACAGCTGGTTTGTTCAGGTCGACAGGATTTGTGGGGACATTTATTTGTTGATCCAGGCAATAGCACGCGTGAGGACTAGGCTGTGGCTATTGCCGGGCATGGCAGACCCAGGGCTGCCTGACCACCGCAGGCAAGGCTGTAGGGTGGGCCCCCCATAGCGCCCAGCAGCCCGCAGCTGGGACCTGCTGTGCCTTGAGCATGGGTCAGTGTCTTCTTCCTAAAGTAGCCAGTGCTCTGCCTTCCCTCCAATCAGGAGACCACACTGGCCCCTCCCCTGTCCTCTCCCACCTCCATTTCGCCGAGTCACTCAGTCTGCTGGGAGCTGTGCAGGTGAAGGCAATGGGATTTTATGCAGAGAGCAGGTGTGCATTCTGCTCCCAGCTCCACCACCAGCCAGCACTTCCTCCCTTTCCCAGAGAAGGGGGAGGGGCAGATGGTTGTCCCCACTGGGAAATGAGGGCAGCGCTTTGTCTGCACCTCAGAGTCCTGGGCCTGGGCTACCAGAGCAGGAAGGGTCTCAGAGGCACTGCCGCTCTCAGGGAGACAGGGTGCCCAGCGGGACCCCCTGAGAGGACCTGTCCTGTAGCCAGGACCTGAGTCTCCTACTCTCAGCTGTCACAGAGGCTGTCTCTACTTGTCCCCGCAGGGGAGGGGCCAGGAACCAGCACAGCTGGTCAGACTGGAAAACTCCCAAATGTAGCTTAGGGGCTTCTCAGGTCTCACTCTTTTTTTTTTTTTGAAGATTATAAAAATAATGCATCTCCATTTTCTAAGATAAAATCCTTTAGGCTTTCTTAACTGAGGGCTTCTAAGCACAGAACCTCAGCTCTCTGAGAGCTCCAGGGTTAGCACAGGGGACTCATCCGCTCACGGGTGGTTGCACAGCCCTGGGAATGCCTTCCGGTTGTTGGGGCGTCTGACGTGCCCACAAGGGACTTGGCATAACCTCGTTGGCAGGTGCACCATGGAAATCACAATGGGCTGGCACAACATTACCTTCCTGGGTCTGTGGGTATAAATTAGGGTTTGCACTAGCTCTGTAATCATATCCATAATTTAGGGGAAGACTTTGCTTCCCTTTTGTATTTTTTCTCGATCTCTTTTATTGCTTAGGTGGAAATTTGTCTAAGTAAAAAGAAAATTTTAACTTATGTTACCTTTTAAAACTTTTTTATTTTGAAGTCTAAAGAAATTTTTATCAGAATAACCAGCTGCAGACTAACTCCCAGGTGTTAAGGCTGACAGGGCAAGCTGGAAGCCAGGCGTCTGAAAAGCCTCTTGTGCATTGAGTCCTTTCGGTAAATTGCTGTTTGGTAAATTTGCATTGTAGAAACGTCTCTATTAGAGATTTTTCTACATGCTGGCCCAGAGAAGGTGGGGAGACCTTGTTCTTCGGGTTGCACTTCAAAGCCCGAGGTTTCACAGTGTTGTCCCCAAAGCAGGTGTAGGTCGTGCTGGTGCATCCAGCTGGGAGCCCGGTGGGGGAGGTTGGGAGGATCTAGGCTGTGCCCAGCCCCAGCCGGTTTGACGACACTGGCTCAGCTTTCAGTTCTTTCAGGCTGGAGGAGAGCGGGCTGAGCCGCGTGGGGAGCCTGCCCGCAGGCAGGCGGAGGTGGCAGTGCGGAGAGAAGACGCGAGGAGGAGCCGGGTAGGACCTGGGGAGAGCAGGGGGTGGCTGGGCGTCCGGCCGGCCCTCCAGGGAACGCCACCGTGGAGCCTGCAAAGGTGCGGTTTTTGTTGTTGGCTGCAGTTCGTGCTTCTCTTTACTTTTTCTGTCTCAGCCTTTTCCTGTAAGGTTAAAAAATATATATATATAGATTGCCTCCTCTCAGGAAAAGGTGGAAGTGTCTGTTGACAAGGTGCAGGTCTGTAACCTAACACAGGCCACCTAAGTGTCCCTCCCCACCGCGCAGTGCCTCAGTGACAGAGGCTGAGTGCCGGTGGCCCAGGCATCCCAGGCTGATCCCTCGGGACCTCACTCGCCATCCGAATCCTTGAGGCTAAAAAGTGGAACAGGTGACCCGGAGGCGGGCTCACCTTGGAAACCCGCCAGAAGCTTCTCCTATTCCCAGAAGGAGCTTGCACAGCCTGGGCAGTAACTCACATGGTGTCATGCACATGCTCCTGTCCCAGTCCCAGGGTGCAGGATGGTGACTCCGTTGTTATTCACAGAGCTGTGGGAGGGGGCTGTGTGGCGGGGCAGCACAGCCGAGCTGGGAGCACCGAGGCTTCTCCACTGGCAGATGGTCACCCGGCAGGGCTCTGGACTTGGAAACGAGGGGAGCAGACCCCACATGAGCAAGAAGGCTACTGGGGCTAGAGCAGACGTGGGTTCCAACCTGGCAAGCGCCCAAGCGGTGGGGACACATTCCTCACCGAGGAGCCCGAGGGGATGGGCCAGAGTCACATGTCACACCACAGGCGTGGCTCTCAATGATCTAAGTGTCCTCCACAGGAGAATGGTGACATGCTTTTTAATGCATCCTGACAATGAAACACTCCGCAGCCAGTTTCACAGGAATGAAGGAAAGCGATGCTGATGATAGGAGCGCGGAGCCCTGGCCCAGCCCTGGCCTAGTGCTTCACGCAGCTCACTCACGTAACCCTCCTAACCGGGTGATGCAGCAGCCGTGTTCCCACTCTGCACAGGAGGAAATGGAGGCTCAGAGAGGTTCAGTACTTTTCTCCAGGTCACTCAGCTCAGTGGCAGAGAGGCCAGGATGTGAATCCAGCAGGTGTGCTCCTCTTTCCTGCCACCTCTTGCAGAAAGGAGAGGCTGGAACTGACCCAGAAGACTCCCGCCGGAGTGTGAGAGTCGGTTCAGGCTCTTATAACAATGCCACAGACTGGGTGACTTTAAGAAAACAGACATTGATTTCTCATAGTTCCTGAGGCTGGAAATCCAAGATCAAGGCCCAGGTGTCAGGAGAGACCTGCTTCCTGGTTCCTGGATGGTGCCTTCTTGCTGTGTCCTCAACAGAGTGAAGAGACAAAGCACTCTGGGGTCTTTTCTGATAAGGACACTAATCCGTTCATGGGACTCCACCCTTGCGATCTAGTCACATCCCAGAGGCCCCACTTCCGGTACCACCACGTGGGGTGTTTGGTTTCTACATATAAGCTTTGGGGGTGGGGGCGCAGGCACAACCACTCAGTCCACGCCGCGAGCAATGTGGGCGGAAAATCAGGCTGTAGCCACACTCATCACTACGTGTGCCGGCGTCTGAAACCCCCTGCGCCAAGGGCAGGCACCCGACTCCACGGCAGCCCTGGGCGTGGGGGTGGGGTGAAGGTTCCTCTTTTGACCATGTACCTCTGCACGGTTTGAAATGTTTACAGCAAGCGTATTACTTTCTACTAACTCACACAACCTCATTATTTCATCGTTTTTAAAACCGTTCAAAAGTTGGGGTGGTTTTTGGTAGAAATATTTTATTCGGGTACAGACCAGGCAGCTAGCTGGTCCACACCAGGCAGGGAGTGGCCGCAGTGTCTCGGTCTCCCCGGTGGAACAGAGGGTCTTTGGGGTCCCCCCTCACCCCTCTCCATCCACGCAGACCTGATTTTAGAAGGTAGTGAAGGAAAGCTGCCCCCTGAATCTCCCCCGAGCCCTGCTCTCCTGTCGCTCCCCCTCCCGTACCAGCTGTGGCTCCCCGCCAGCCGCGAGGCTCAAACCTCTGTCTTTCCGCGGAGATGAGAGCATGGCTGTTACCGGGGCATTTGGGTTGGGTTTTGCTCCTGGGCTGTTTAGGACCCAGTTCCTGTTTCCCACGTACTCACTCTGCTTCTCTCGGCCAGTTGCGTACCCTCTCTGTGCCTCAGTTTCCTCACCTGTAGAACGATACTCATAAGTATGTCCACCTCCAAGGGTGTGGTGAAGCGTGAGTGAGGTGACACACACAGAGCCATCTGGATGCTCGGTGACGGTGACCAGCGTGCATCACCCTGTACAGCACTGTCAACGCCAGCTACTGTTAGAACGTCCTGCCTGAAATTCTAGAACCTGCTCTTCCTCTCCAGGGAGCTGGGGCGGATGGGGCCCACGCTGGGCCCAGCATGGCCTGGTTCACGCAGCTCTCTGTGTGCTGGGCAGCCCAGCCAGCTGGGGCGGCCCCCACGCGCAGGGCATCCAGCGTGCAGGGCAGCCTCCCAGCCGACCAGGGAGAGAGCAAGGTCCCCGCACCTGGAGGAGAAGGGGGTTCGGGCAGCATGGTGCAGGTGGTGTGAGCCCGGGCTCAGCACCCATGCGGTAACGGTCACTCCTCACTGGCTTCTCAGCATGTCCCAAACACAGGGCCTGCTCTGTGGAAGGAAACGTGGCTGTGCCGAGCGTGCTGTTCTGGAAGTGTAAATGGGCACATGAGGCAGCACATGTGGCAAGCTAGGGACCCCGAGCCCAGCCCACCAGCCTCTTCCTTGTCCCCCTCATCCTGTCAGAGAAAGAGCCATCTCCTGGGAAGTGCTAATAACACTTTTCCATGGGTGACTGTCCGTCCTTTGGTCTCAGTGGCCTTGAAGGTCCTTGTGTTGGCCAGTTCATGGCAGCCCAAAGCAACTCACTGGCCACATCCTCATCGGAGAGACGAGGGGAGGGCTGGGCACACGGTGGGCAGAAAAGCCACCTGGGCACCTCCCTCCTGGGCCCTCAACTTTCGGGTCTTTCCCTGCCTCCCACTCCACTCAGGGCTCTAGTCCCCGCTCCCGCCTGGGGAGGTTGGAGGTCTGGGTTCTGCCCAGCTCCCTCCTCCTCTTCTCGTAAGAGGCTGGTGTTCTGCCACCTAAAAAATACATTGTGTTTCATCTGATTATCTTCTTGCTCGCACTGTGATTTAGTCCACCTAGGATTTTATATACCTTTTCCCTGATTGCTGTGTGTCTCTGTCTGTGTATCATCTGAATAGATGTAGACTGTGAGGTCAGATAAACATGTCAGCTGTCATTGAGGCTGTTTCTGAGTTCTGGCTACTCTGAACACTGCTGGAGAACGCACAATGCCTGCAGTTTCACCGCACTTACAGTTTCCTGGTTTTGTTTTCCTGATTTGGGATAACTTCCAAGAGATTTTGAAGATCAGCCCCGACTGGTGTGGCTCAGTGGGTTGGGCATCGTCCCACAAAGGGGAAAGGTCACCGGTTTGATTCCCAGTCAGGGCACACGCCTGGGTTGCTGGTAGGTCCCCGTCAGGGTGCGTTCAAGAGGCAACCGATCGATGTTTCTCCCCCTCTCTTTCTCCCTGCCTTCCCCTCTCTCTAAAAATAAATAAATAAAATCTTTTAAAAATTAAAAAAAAAAAAAAAAGATGTCGAAGACCAGAGTGACAGCTTGCTGGAGGGTTAGGCACGCTCCTGCCTAAGAGGCGGGAATCCCCAGGCTACAGTGTTCATGTGCCAATCACTTGGCCTGACGGTTTGATAGAAATTTTAGTAGTGATTTCAGTTACAATGATTAGGAACAAAGCAAGCTGGGTCATATGAATTTTAAGAATCATGATAATGGTTCACACAGATCTCACATCTGAAACTAGGTTTTGTTTAAAAGCTGCTTTCCGGGCAGGAGTTTCTTGGGATGAGTTTCACGCTGGTGGGGCCCGCGACTGGGAGCTGTCAGAGTGCCGCTCCTGCAGAGTCCGCGCTGCCTGCTGACAGTCACAATGGGCTCAAATCGGTGTGTGGCCTGCGCTCCTTCCTGCCGTACTGTGATTTTGCGTCTTTAAGGACCACCAGACCGTTCTGGCAGGTGCGTCCGTGCTGTGTGCCCCCGTCTTCCTCTCCATCACCCACCTCTGGACCGTGTCTGCCTTCGGAGGCTGCCCACCGGTCCTCACACACGGTCGTGAAAAAAACAAAACAAAACAGTGTGTTCACTTTATCTGAACTTACTGAGGGCCGGCGAACCCGGACACAAGTCCTTGGGGCGCTTTGTAGGCCGACCCCCATAGGCTGAGCCCTCATCCTTTAGTCCACCCTTAACAGGTGAGCCCCCCACCTTCACGTAGAAGCATTGCCCCAGGACCCCTGTGGCCAGTCATACCTGTGCATGGCCATCCCAGCGGCCTGTGTAAGCGCCACAGAGTAACTGCAAGCCCAGCAGATAGCGTCTGGAAGTTTCTGACTCCCCTTCAAAGCATTTGAGACTTGGCCCCTGGCCTTCCTGGGCTCACACCTCGGGCTGTTTACTTGTGTTTGGTTTGCATAGTAACCCGGTTCCCCTGTGTCCCAGTGTGGATTGGAAGGACATTGTATCAGCTGGTCCCTGTGAGCTCCTGCCTCACTGCCACAGCGTCTCATTTACCCAAGGAGTCAAAGCAAAGAGCCTTTCGCACGGGAGCTTTATTTTTGTTGCTTACTTATTTATTTGGGTATTTAAAGCTGTGGAAGGGCAGATTGGGTGAGGAGTGGAATACAAAACCACCAGCCTCCAGGTGTGGGAAGTCACTTCTGCAGGTGCAGACGTCTTGTGTCCAAGGAGGGGTCCCAGTTGCATGGGGCCCGGCCCTTGGTTGTGTCCCCCAGAACAGTGTGGACGTGAGCAGGACCGGAGAATGCTTCTCTAGGGCAGGCTCGGGCTGTGGACTCTGTCTCTCCTGCTTCTTCCTGGGACCAGAGGAGGAAGCTCAAGGGACTCGTAACCTTTCCGAAGGCCACGGGAACGCACCAGGAGCTCCGGTCAAAGCGGTCAGTGGAATTCCCTGGGCGTAAGAATGAGATGTGAGGTGGGCCACTCACTGTCAAGAGCAAGGAGCCCAGTCAGGCCTCAGGGGCCCGGGGGAGGGGGTTGTTAAGGGAGTGCATTTGGCAACTTTTCTTCTTCTTGAAGGTCCAGCAGTTACGTGTTGCTGGCGTCTGAGGGTTCTCTCCGCTCCTAATGCTAAGCTCAATCTGGATAAACAGGCTGGTGAGGTGGTGTGTTCCCAGTGGGTGGCATCTCATTAACCTACTGAAAGCGGTAGGGCTGTGTAAGGGGGAGCCTGGGACAGACGGGTTTAGCAAGTGCAGAAAGCCGGCAGAAAGCAGAGTAGAAACTCCCACAGCGCTGCTCCTCCTGAAAATTCAGTGCCTCGTCCCTGCCGTTCTGCGGGCTAGGCAGGACCCATTTTCTTGAGGTCCAGGACGTCAGGAATTGACACAGTGCCTTTGGGAAAACTGGGAGAGAGGGCGATGAACAGGAGTTAACAGGAGTCTGAGGGGTGGAGCAGTGGGGACAAACTCCAGGAAGCCCTGGCCCCTGGGGGTGTTGGGACCAGGATAAGATGCAAATCGTTATCATTCCAGAGAGGTCAAGGCTGAGCCAATGCACCCGGGGCTATTAAATACCCCGAGGGCAGCATCGGTCAAACTTGGTGTTCGGTCCTGGGTTGGCGAGATATTTGGTGATCCTGTGCAGAATTTATTTGGAGTTGGTGGTAGTGGTACCAAGAGATCAGGGCTACTGTGATCACTAAATGAATAATTCATGTCTAGTACCTGTCACTTAGCTCGACCTTGGCGTGGCCTGTCTGACGTCTCACCTGTATGTCTGGTGTGGTCTCCCTGGCCTTCCACTTGCTTGGCTGGGTGTGGCCTCCCCGATCTGTCACCATTGTGTCATGCTGTGGCTCCTGTGGCCTTTCTTAGTTTCCGTGTTGACTGTCCTTTCAGACTTCAGCGTTAACTCAGGCCATCAGCATCCGCTTCGGGGATATTCCCAGGTGAGGTCTACCCTGGGGGGCCAGGACCTGGAGATGAGGCTGGCAGAAAGGGGATCCCACTTTCTGTGGTGTGTGTGTGGGGGGGTGCTGTTCACACCTGGACTGAAGGTGAGCAAAGAGAACCAGTCGGGGAAAGGAGGCGGCCAACAGAGGGAACGGGAGGGGCCCAGGAGCTGGGCGCTCAGGTCCGGCAGCAGGAGTGGACAAGGCCGTCCCGTGTCTGTACCTGCCCCTCCCCTGGAGGCACGTAGAAGGGATTGCATGTTTGTCTGGAAACTGGAGAGTCACCACTTGCAGTGGAGCTCCTGCAGGCGCCACTGTGGAACCTGTGATCCCTGGTGGCCCCTGCAGACCCAGTAGGTGGCCCACAGGGCAAAGCTTTTTCTCCCTGCCTGCTCAAGCACCTCCTCCCTCCTGCCCTCTCCTGGTCTCGAGCTTCAGGTCCCCAGATACTGTGGAAGCAGCACCTGGCCGCCTCCGGGCCCAACAGCCGACAAAGGGGTCCTTCGGTGGCCAAGGGGGTGTCAGTGGGATAGGAAAGAGTTTCTTTTTAAAAAGTACATGATAACGCAACTGCATCTTTATCACTCACATGTACTCATGTCTGATGGTCGCCGTAATCATACTAGTTACAAAGGAATAATTGATTACACCTTGAGTTCTCTCAATTGTGTAAGAAAAAGAATGTGGAAATTTCATGAGAAACTTAAAGAGTCTAAAGAAAAGTTGTAAGTGTTTAGAATGTGCCTTTAATGTTGCTGCTCTGAGGAAACCACCAGGAAATTCTCTCTACACACTCCTGCTGTTCTCTTTTCATCGTTAGTATAAGTCAATAATTTTTAGGCCCAGGGAAGTAATCTAGGGATAAAATGCTCCTCTGACATTGTGTGTGTGTGTGTTTGTAATACGTTCACGTTAGCTTTGTTCTGTTAACCTCCAGTAAGAGACTGAAATGAAACTGAATAGGAGTCAAGAGGCAGGAGGGACATCGCTCCCATGGGGCTCTCAGAGGACGAGGAGACCCTCACAGTGACGGGTCTGCACACACCAACCAGACGCGCGCACTCAGATCCCCATGGGGAGTTCCTACTCAGCAGAAACACAATTGGAGGAGGCTGTTGGCAAAATTCCTGTGCTAACCTTTATTTCAAAATAAATAAAACCAAGATTCTAAACATTCTAGGTTTTCTGTGTTTTACACAAATTTTGTAAAGAACATAGTAAAAAGCAAGGACTATCTCAACACTCTTTACCATTAATAGAACCAAAAACAGGCTTGAGGTTTAGTTTTGGATCTGCTCCAGCCAAGAGAGGAACCTCTCACGTGGGCAGAGTGGTTATTCCCACTGTAAACTGAGGCTCAGCTCAGAAGTGGGGGCAGGTACTAGGACTGGGGTCCAGTTGGTGCCCAAGGCTGTGCTGTGCACCCTCTGTCCAGGGTGATCTCGGTGGCCACCTGCAGTGTCACCGGGAGAAAAAGGATTCCTGTGACACACTGAGGCATGGAGCAACTCGGGCGTAGCCTGACTGTTCCTGGTCCTCCATGCCCCGCACTCCAGGGAACTCTGTGCACGGCCCCCTGTCAGTGCTCCCCAGGGGCCCAGAGTCCAGGGGAGAACAGTGGAGAAGAGAAACCAGCATGATAGCAGGTGCCACAGGCTGGGTGCTGATGACAGGCCCGGCAGAGACCCCACAGGTGCTGTCTGGAGGCTGCGGACTCAGAGGGGTCTGCTGGTCTGGGCTGTGCAGGAGCCCTGCAGCCTGCCCACCCATGCACCTGCTGAAGGGGTGGCCTGGCCTCCACCCTGCGAACTTGGCAGGAGGCTGGGGATGAGGACAGGATGTAGGGAGTGTCTCAAGGCCTGCAGTTGGGACGGTGGCCGCTGGGGGTCTGGCAGTGGCAGCTGGGGGTGGGCCATGACCCAATTGCCATTCTAGACCAGTCTCTCTGACTGCTTTGCGGAGGAGGGGGGCTGGCACCCTGAAGTCCTGGGGGTGCCGGCAAACTGGGAGCCTTTCCAGAGGAAGGCAGAGCCACCCTGGGCCCCAGAGGGTCCTCACAAGTACCTTTCTAAATGAGAACTGGCCTCAGGGCAAAGGTCGAGCCCAGGTGCTGCCATTCAAGTCAGGGGCACCTGCCACCCTTCGTGGGGACCTGAGAGAGAGAGAGACCCCTCGGCTCAGCGATGGGCTTCACAACCTCGGGGGCCAGCATCCCTGAGGCTCAGACTCATCGAGGGCCATCCCCAGCCCCTGCCCCAGGTTCTTTAGGCTGTGTCTGTCAACTGGGATGGTGGTTGTACAGACATAGGTTCCCCGAGCAGCTTTCTGGGAGAGGAAGGTTTTCTTTTTCACTGTTTACTAGAAAGGCAGAGGTCTGATGCCTGGCAGGGAGGACGGCCTGTTTCTCAGGCTCTCAGATGGCGAGGACCATCCTCATGTCCCAGGGGAGCATGCACAGCTAGCTATTTAGGAGCTGGTCCTCCCAGGTCAGCAGTTCCCCGGCTGCTATGGGGATTAAGGAGGTGGAAATCCTCAGACAGCAAGATGCTGCTCAGGGCAAAGCCCCTTCCTGGGGGACTGGGTGGAGGAGTGACGACCTGCTTGCCATCCTGATGACTTCTTGGGCTATATAGGCCAGAAGGTCAGTCACAGGTGGGTACCTCTAAAAGGACCTTCAATCACTGTCCAGAGGCCCCAGGCCTAGCGGTCCAGGTCACGCTGCAGGCCCCGTGTGGAGCGCAGGGGCAGGGGCAGACTTTTCCCACTGCGGTGCCCTCCCACTGGGCAGGACACAGGAGCCCAGAGGCTGGAGGGGGCCTTGGCCAGGCAGGCGGGAATGGCAGGGCCATCACCTGTTTGGGAGCGGGTCTTCTGTGTCATGTGCAAAAGGGAGATGCACAAAGCAGTGAATTTCCTATCACCCCAGTCCAGCGTGATAACCCTGCAGGAAAGGGCATTGGCCAGAGGACCCTCGAGATGCTGTCACAATGAATCTCTCTCTTCCCATTCCTCGTGTGTCTGTTGGGGCCCTTCTGCAGAGGGAGCAGGTTTCAGGGGTGGCACTTTGTCCCTGTGTCACTTTGTCACTTCTCAGTGCCTTCATGTCGATTCAGACTCTCAGGCTGGGGAGACGTGAGAGGGAACAGACCTGCGCTGTCGCTCTTCACTCGTCCAGTCTATTTAGCTCTGTTTTCCAGGGGATAAGAGGTGGGACTCTTCCCAGAGTTCTCCACAGGGCAGGGACCAGAGCGGTCATTCCCCAGGTCTGGAGTTGGACCTGGGTATTGCATGTGACCTCTGGGGGAAGCTCAGCAGCCCTGCTCTGAGCGCGGGAACTGCTCACCTGGGGCATTGCCCCAAAGAGCTGGCATCTGTCTATCCCTTGGAGGCCTCTTGGGTTTTTCTGGCCCAAGACCAACCCTGGAGTCCACCTCATTGGCTTTCCACACATGTGCTATAGGGTTGTTGTGCTCTTGGGGTTTCTATTGGCTTCTGGGTCCAAGGTCCAGGGTCAGGTGCTGGGGCGGGGCCCTCTGACCTGCAGCCTGTGTGAGCCCCATGATGCCACCTGCTTATAGTGGCTCCCGATGAAAGCTGCTTATTGGATTAGTGGGTGCCCAGCACCCCCGCAGGGGCCGAGGAGAGGCCCTGCTTTACGTGCTGCTTTGGGGTCCTGTTTTCATTTGAGTTGGCCTCAGACTTGCAGGGTGCTGCTGGTCCGGAGGCAGCACCCCAGAAGTATGTGTTCCCCTCTTCCTGCTGAGCAGACGCTCTTAGCAGCCAAGGCCCATCCAGTGTGGGTAGTGTGGGCCTGGTCATAATCCCTCTCCTTATCCTCCGGCCAAAGGTGACACCGCCAGGCTCCCACTCACCAACCCTCAGAAGCACACGGGACAGGGGCCACGAAGATGCTGGTCAGCTACTCGGCCTGCCTGTTCTCGGGCGTATGTGCCACCCTGGTGGCTGTGGCTTTGGCTTATTACTTGTACTGGTAAGCGTGGCAGGTGCCTGGGTCTGGGCCGTCCTGGGGGAGGGGCTTCCAGTGCTGTGGTTTGTCCTCTTCCGTCCCTGCAGGTCCACAGGCTCTCTCCGTCTCCGGGATGGGGACTTCAGGGCAGGTGGGGGAAGCCAGTTACTTCCAGAGCACAGCTCGTGTGGTTCCCACCTCATGAGGGTCCCTGGGGGATTATCCTGGCCTTCAGTGAATGCTTTTTTAAGAACATTCCTGAAGAAGGTCAGTGTGTGCTGGGTGCGTGTGAGAGGGAAACCCCCGCACCGAGCACTCCCCACTGCTCTTGCCTCTCAGCTCACGTCTGCCCACGGGGAGCCACTGGGGGCTGCGACCCACACGGGGTGTGTTGGTTGAACAGGAAACAGGTAGCTTCCACCCAAGGGCTGTTACCCGGTTGTACCCATAGGTGGTAAGATGGCTCATGGGGCGTCACCGGTGACCCTTTGCAGCAGTCGTGACCAGAGTGCACACCAGCTCTTGCTGTGAGCTTGGGCAGGGGCACTGGCAGGGTGTCATGGGCCACTCTGGCCTGGGGGGGCCGGAAGCTCAGTTCCAGCTAGCCCCTCATGGGGTTGTGATGGGAAACGGGGCATGGATGCTCTGGGCCCCCGGCTTCTGTCTGTGAAATGGGATCTCGACTCCGTCTCTGCATGTGACAGCCTTTGTTCATGGGCAGATACTGATGGCACTGCAGGGCTGGTGACCACCTGATGGTGGCCATTGTCAGGGTGGCCGCAGGGAAACCCCAACCCCAAGTCCTGGGTAACTTTATTGGCTAGATCTGGAGAGCGGGTAGTTTCCTGTGGAGAGGCAGCAGCTTGCCGGAGGTTCTGTCCCGGCTCATTTTTGTTTCCTTCTTTGCACTTGGTTGGGGTGGGAATTCTACCCTCCGACCTGGAGGCTCTCTCTTCTCTAGATCCGATTAAGGCTTCTCCCGTTTTTGGTGATGGGAAGGGTGCTGCAGGCGGCAAGGGTGTCAGCGGGCAGGACTTGCCTGCTAGCTCCAGGCCCCTGCTGCCCCCCTGCACCCTGCAGGCCTCGGGGTCCCCTTCTTCCTGTACTCTGTGGTCATTTACTTCTTAGGATGAGGTTACTCCCCAGAGGTATTTGCATCATAGATCTTATGTTAAAATGATCCAGTATCCAAAGTGAATTACACAGAACCCAAAGGTAAGCAGGTAAATGTGGGATTTAGGGGAAGAATTAGTCCAGGCGAGGGGAGACGTGACCCTTGTTAAAGGGGGCCTTGGCCCCTGTGAGTGTGAGGTTGGGCAGTGACTGGTACGGAAGCCCCCAGGTCCCCATAGCGGAAGCGGCCCTTCGTCATAAACTTCAGGGCACCCCTTCTAGCTCTCATCTTAGCCACTAAAGAATCCTTGAGCCACAGATGGGGGGAGACCCTGTTCAAAGAACATTCTCAAAGCTCGTTCTGATTTGACTGGAGGAGCCAGACAGCCCCTGCCACCCCTCCTGAGTCCCTGTCCTCCTTCCTCATGCTCAGAATGGGAGGGAATATCCAGGTCTTAGTTCTCTGGGGCTGCAGAGCTGTCTCCTTCCCCGTTAGGACTGGACTTCTGCGCTGCCTTTTCAGCTGCCATACTCACCAGTAACCGGTGTCCCAGCTGGCACGGCAGGGTGGTCGCTGATCCTATCCCTCCCCCGCCCCGCCCCCCTCCCCCCACTGTGACTGGCGCTGACCCGCCGCTCTCTGCACAAGCTCAGCTCAGTTCCATGTTCCTGGTACCAGGAGGAGTCCCATTCTGTTGAAGGTGCTGCCACAACTTTGTAAACTTGTAAGCAATTCATGGAAAGGTTCGTGGTCTCCACTGGAGAGTTTGGCTTCCATTACTGGGGACAATGCAGAGAGTCCTTGGCTGGGGGGTGGGGGGCAGCTTTCCTAGGTGGGTTCCCAGATGACTGCAGCTGTGGCTTGGTCACCCGCTGATAGTACAGCATCCAGTGGCTGTGTTCTGTCCGTGTCTCTGCAGCAAGGACTCTCCTCCTCGTGCCTCCTGTGAACCCACCACTAGGAAGGGGCGGGGGGTGCAGAGTGACTCTCTGAGGGGAAGTCTGACCAAGCTGCAAGGTCACGGGAGGTGCCACATGGAGCCTCTGACCAGCCAGTGAGGCGTGTGGGGACTCAGCCCTCCCCTGGAGGTCCCTGCAGCTGCCACGTCTTGGCACAGTGGCCAGGGACAGAGCCATGCTTTTCTCAGTGAGCCTGGCTTCAAGTCTGGTGTTAGATTCCAGGGCCACCTATGACATGTAAGAAAATGTTGGTTCAAACTCCCAGCCATGCATCCAACATCCCTTGCAGGTCACCTTCCTTTTTATTCAGCAGTGTCGCCATCTACTGCTTTCCGATGTGGCACTGTGACAAGACTCATTGTGAAATGCACACTGGGCTGTGTTATCAAAGTGTGCTTCTTCATGTCATTGAGCAACATCAAGGTCAGCGTAACCTGCCCACCCACGTGCTGCCTGGCATGACCCCAGAGCCCGGTCATACCCACCATGGCTGCCCCGTCTTGCTGCCGAGCAGTGGGGTGGCACAGAGGACGCCCCGAGCAGGAAGGTATTATTATTATCTTAGCTCTGTCAGTAGGCCCGTTATTGGAGTATTTGGCACAATTTAGAAAAATCAGTCTAGCAGGAGTGAGGCAGGTATGCAGGAAGGAGGAAAGCCCCACTGAGAGAGAGGCGTGACTTTGGGGCATTTTCCACGGGGGCTGGACAGAGCGCAGGGCGTGCCGGGCAGGTGGCCGTGAGCGGTCCTCCTGGGTTACGACTTTCCAACAGCACTGCCAAGTGTAAGAGGGAGAACTCGGAGTTTGTATGCCGATTAGAAGGAATTAAACATTGAAATCAATTTAAAAAAATTTAATGTTCCAGAAGTATTCCTAAACCGGTGGCATTTTTTAGATTAAAGCTGCTTTGTGTTTTTGAACAGTGACTGGATGGTGGGACTCGTGTGCTGGTCCCAGGCATCGCTGGGCCTTGGAATGCCTGTGCCGACCGTTTCACTGAATCCGCTTCCGGAGCCAGCGAGTTCTAAGTTTTTCATTTCATTTAATCTAAGGAATCCCTAAAATTAGGGCAACAGATAATCCACCTCCTAGTGCGGAGCCAGTGTGCCTGCCTTGGCAGTGTCCCGGGGCCTTTGGACACCCCCTCTCCGGCCTCCCGCCTCCCCTTCTCCCCTGCAAGCAGGCCCTGCAGAGCTTTCCCAGGGGAGTGTCACTTCTATGAATTCGTCACATTGCTAGGTGACAGAACGCTTGCCTAACAGAGAGAGCCATTTTTTCAGAAGATATACCTGTGGAGAGAGGGCAGTTGGTGCCGGTGGCCATCCTGCATGACAGGCCACTCCAGAGCCGCTGACACAGGACAGGCACTGCCACCGCGCGCGGGCCTGGGGGCCGGCCTGCTGGCCTGGGCTCAGAAACGGCTCACTTTGGAGCGTTGGTGCTGAGGTAGTCTCATCCTTCTTGGCTAGTAATGACCCCTTAGAGCCATTTTTAATGTCAAGGATGCCTTTTAAAGAATTAAATTAATAATTAATTAATTTTTATTTTAAGAAGTTTGGCATTATTTAGTTTTATTTTATTTATTTAAAAATATTTAATTTATTTTTAGAAAGAGGGGAAGGGAGAGAGAAAGAGAGGGAGAGAAACATGAATGTATGGTTGCCTCTCGCACACCCCCAACGGGGAACCCGGCCCGCAACCCAGGCATGTGTCCTGACTGGGAATCAAACCAGCGACACTTTGGTTCACAGGCTGGTACTCAATCCACTGAGCTACACCAGCCAGGGCTGAAATAGCATTTTATAATTATGTAAGTAATCATCATTTCATGCCAAAAAAAAAAAAAAAACTTAAATGAAAAGCAGAAAAGTATCCCAAGAAGTTCATATTATTTCATTAGCAGAAATTTCCCCCATGACATTTTGGTTAGTCTGTCCCTGGCCTGTGTGTGATTTGCCATGACGTGTGTCCCTCTGCCAGCCAGCAGTGCGATGTACGTGCCAGTACTGTCACTGAGTTCTCTGCACAGCTTGGTTCTGAGGGACAAGCGCGCCTAGAGGCGGGCTCGCTGCCTTTACCAGGCTTGCCTCTGGTATCCTCCATAACGACCTGACTGTTCCCCAAGCTCCTCAGGATTCCTTAACGTTGCTCCTCGGGCTGAACGATGTGGCTGGAGCACATTGGACCCAGTTGCCAGGCAGAGGGGCACCTCCTGAGGGCAGTCACTTCACTTCATTTTTCTCAGCTGATGGCAAACGTGAATTCGCCCTTTCTTTGTCAATCTAGATCTCAAGGGATTTGAGGGCCCTTGAGACATCTTCAGAGTTATGAAGTCATACACCAGGTGCCATTCAGTTGAGCTCACAGTCCAAGCCAGAAATTTCCAGAACCCATGGGCTTGTGCAGTCTCTGCTAGTCTAGTTCGATCTAGAGGGCCATGTTGGTGAATGGGTGGGCTTTTGGGGACAGAGACATTGAGGCTCAGGCTGGTGACCTGGCCCCCGGGAAGCAGATTCTGTGATGGGCAGCACCACGGCTGTTGGAATGGGACGTGGACATCTGTGTCTCCAGGGTGACCTCAGCCAGGTCCTTCACAGAAATAGAAAGGAAGCTGTGTGAGGGGGTGCAGGTACCGTGTGCCCCTGGTAAAGCCAGCACTGCCGTTCACAGTCCCTGTGGCGTCCGAGAGGGTCTTGCATTGTGAATTTGTTGAATGCATATTGGTGGACTGTTCATTCACCACAATTTCTCAAAGTGCCAGGCATCAGGTGACAAGGATAGGGAGGCCGTGAAAGTTGTCTCTGAAGTGCAGGGTCACACTTTGCAGTTCTTCCTGGAGACACCCCCCTTCCTTGGGGTGCCTGTCGGTTCCATTGTGACACTTTCTAAGCATTGGGGCCCAGACCAAGACGCCCTATGCTCACTTTCCAGTGAGGAGAGAGGATATGTAATTAATAGTTTCTCTTACTAATCCTGCTGAACTGCTTTTGATGGCCCAGAACAAGGAGAAAAGTCCAGGTCAGGAGGGTGGGTGCCTGGCGGATGGCAAGGGACCTTTCTCCCCCAGCCCTGGGGCCATGCTTGCGGTGGTCAGCTCTTGGTGTGGCTCCTGGAGGCTCAAGTCCTCTGGGGCGGCCTCCTGCCTCCGAGCCTGCCCTGCTCCCCCACAGCCTGGATTCACCATCCTCATCTGGGAGCCCCCACGCAGCGTGGAGGGCAGTGTGGCTCACAGAGGAGCCGTTTGGAGGGCAAGACAACGGCAGAGCTGTGATCCCGCTGGTTGGGAGATTTTGGTGTTGGCGGAGCTGCGGTAACAGCTCACTCACCCCACTTAGTAACGGCGAGGTCAGAAAACAGAGCTCCGTTTCAGACCCAGCGCAAGCACACAAGAGCGAAGGTTTCTGCGTTGTGATGTTGTGTGACAGCTTTCTCCCCGAGAATGACACCCCCAGAGATGGAGCACGTGTGGACAGGGGTATTAGCAGGCTGAGCTCAGGGTCCCCGGGGTGCGGGCTGGGCTGCTTAGAGAAGGCGGCCTGCGTGGAGTTTGAACTTGAGGTCCCCGTCACCCACTCACCCCATTCTCCTGTTGACCTCAGCGCCGAGTCTGAGAGCGTACTTGCAACACAGTCCCTAACATTTCACCCACTTGGCAGAACGCTGTCCCTAGTTCGCTCCTGTGACCAGATGCCCCAGAGCCCTGCTTAGAAATGCAGGCACAGGGAGGCCCCTTGCAGCTCTCCAGCCTGTGGATATTTTTATGGGATATTTTTAAGCTCCGGAGGTTCATGCCGAGTGGGCCTGGGTTGTCCCCGTATCCTGCTGGCTGAGTCCCCTGAGGGAAGGAGGTAAGGGGCAGTGGTCCTGGCAGTCCCCTCTGCTTGCCCTGGGGGGTCGCTGGGGGGAGGGGAGGCAGAACAGGAGCCAGCCTGGTTGCTGTGGCTTTTCTCCGACTTTTAGGAAGGCAGTTGTGGGCACAGCTGTCCTGGGAGGGCAGCAGTCTCCCCTGAAGGTGCCCTGAAATGGTCACAGAAGGATGTGTTTTGGGGGGGTTGGAAGGCAGGGCACCTCTCTGATTCCTTCTCCTCCCACATCTCGAGGTCCCCATGGGGAGCCTGCTGGGGCGTGGGCAGCAGCATCATAGACCCCAGCAGCCCTGTTGGGGATAAACTGGAGAACCAAAGGGCTTTGGTGTAAGTGTTTGGGGACTTGGAAAGAGCTGCAGAAGAAAGAGAGCCCGAGAAAGGGATGAATCCATGTCTTTATAAATCAGCCTTACCTTCAGAGCGGTGGGGAGGGTGCGGCCCTGGGCCAGCGAGGGCGGAAGGACCCCCGTCTCACTAGACGCCATCAGCTCCCTAGTTTTCCTAGAGCAACCGACCTCAGAGAGAGGGGCTGCCATCATGGGACCCCGCAAGGAGGGGAGCAGAGATCATGTCTGACCTCGGGCACCTGCTCCCTCAACCCAGGCCCGCGTGTCCTCGAAGTCCTGCCCCCTCCCCAGCGCTGGAGGGAGGACAGGGACGGCTCCTTGTTGTCTGGCTCTCATCAGTTCTCACGACCACACTTCAAGTAGTTGTTATAGGCTGGGTTGTGTGTCCTTGAAACCACAACGCCAATGACAAACGGGGACAGAGCAGCATAGCGTCAGGCAGGACGAGCTGTAGGGTTGGGGTCAGCGTGTGGTGGCATGCTGTGGCCTTGAGCTGTCCATTCCCAGCATCTTGCCTCCAGACCCTTTCCATTTTCTAGCCTGCGGAGGGTATCGGCAGGAAGTGAGGAAGGGGGCAGGGCCTTGCTCCCAGGTCCCGGGGTCACGCCACTGTGCCAGCCGCCAGCAGATGGCACCTCATGTGCTTGTTTGTGCCACCACCCCCAACAAGGTGGGTACGCTGTGTTCTCTGATGACAACCTTTGTTTCACTCTCTGCCTGACACTCTGTTTCCTGGATCTGATTAGTGTTTTTGGATACTGTTCTCTATTTCAAAACATTGGTGAATCTGAGGTGGCCTGAGTTTATATTCCGACAAGAAACTCAAATAAGAAACAAGGTGCTGTGTGGCAGGTGACCCCCTTTCCATGACTTGGGATATGATGGACCTTTTCCAAATGGCACCTGAGTCAGGGGCTGTGGTGGGACTGTGAGGTGACATATGGGGGCTCTTCCACAGCTGTGAGCGGAGGCTAAGGGTGGGCATTTGAAACCCAGTTAGTTTATTCCATTTTGAATCCCTAACTTTTCAAAAATCTATTTAAAAAATTTTAAAGCTTTATGTATTGATTTATATATAGAGAGAGAGAGACGAAGGGGGGGAGACAGGGGGAGGGGAGAGAGCGAGAGACATCGATTTGTTGTCCCACTTAGTGATGCAGTCATTGGCTGATTCTTGTGTGTGCCCTGACTGGGGGTCAAACCACAACCCTGGTGTAGCTGGATGATGCTGTAACTGACTGAGCTACGTGGCCAGGGCAAGATCTGTTTTTTAAGTGTGTGAATCATAATGCCTCCTTAATGACAAATGTGACATTTTAAAATCTTTGTAAGTGGCTTTGTTCATCCTTTAAGGCTTGTGTCTCATTGTAAAAAAACACCCTTAAGAACCTACATGTTCTAGAGTTTGCGCAGAAGAAGCTGTCCCAGGACTTCCTAGGTGGGAGTGGGGGTCACGGAGGAAAGGCCTGCAGGAAGGTGAGACCCTCTTCCGCAACTCTGGGACCTCACACTCTGGCCTCAGCTCTTGCAGCCGAAATGCTTTTCGCAGCATCCTGAATCTGACCCAGGAGCCCAAGGGCTCAGGCCCGCTCTCTGCAGGTGCCCATTTTACCCCCAATTTCCTTTTAGCTGGTTGTCCTCAGGTCTCTGATGAGACCAAGAAAAGTCATAAACTTGCACGTTGTCTGGTTTTATTCTTGTAGTAAGGGCAGGAGTGATAAGCTTTCTATGTTCCCAGGAGAAACCCAGGACTCCCATGTCACTTGTTAAATTGTAAAATATACTGTACATGCAGAAAAGCACATCAGCTATGAACTGATTGATAATCATACAGCAGATTTCCTCCCGTCTGTTTCTCAGAGAGTAAAATGTCATTGTTATCGTTGGCGGTTCGTTGTCACAATATTAGGTCTAAGCCAACTTAGCTGTGAGTATTGTGTGTGTGCGCGCATACATAGGTATATGTGTGAGTGCATGTGCAAACGTGTGATCAGATGTGCATGGGTGTGCGTTCTGGAACTTGGCCCTCACAGCCTGCCCCATTGGAGGGCACTCTGGTGCTGTGTCCTATAGGCTGGAGGAGACTTGTCACAGACCTATTGTGCAGTCATCAGGTCTTAGGAGCTTTTCACATACCTCCCTCTCCTCCTGCCTCCCTCTCCCCCCGCAAACATCGCCACTACTCAAGCCAGTAAAACCATCAGAACAATATCGAAAAGACAAAAGATTCCGGGGAGCGTAGGTAGAGTGTGAGGGGTCCCTGAAGCTGCTTCCTCTTATCGCGTGGTGGCTCCTGCGTCTCCAGCGTTCTGCCCCATGCCCCCACTGTCCACACATTGGGGCAGGTCTTGCACCCTCTTGTCAGGGTTCTGCAGTTTTCACAGTGAAAACAGAGCCAGTCTGTCATTGGCCTGTGGCTCCAATTTCCCCCTCAGACAGCAGCCAGGAAGTGCCTTGCTTTCTTGTATAGGTGGCCTGGGGGCTCTGGGGACACTCTGATCCTTGTGGCTCCTCCAGCAGCCTGTCCTCAGGATGACGCTGGCTGTGTGGGGCTCCCAGGCACCCAGGGTTGTGTGTCTGTCCCTTGTTACCTGGAATGGCGCCCCACATGTCTCCAGGGAGAAGTGTTGGCAGTTTCCCACTTGCTGGGGCCACCGTCACTCTCGCCCCCTAGCCTTGTCTGCTCCTGCCCAGCAGGCCAGCCTGCCCTGCCGTTTGATGGGACTTGGAGGTTCTCAGATGAGCTGGCTGGGTAAAGTGCTACAGGGGCCCTCCTGTAACATTGTTCTTTCAGGAAACTTTCATTGAGATGGCTCCTAATGGCATATGAGTGGTACGAGATGAAGGAGTCATGCTGCCGTTTGTCACAAATGTACGTACAGTAAATATGAGTGATCCATTCAGCAAGCTTTGTTCTGTGCTAGAGCTGCAGGGGTAACAGTAACGGCTCTGCCTGCGCTCCATAGGCATTTGGGCCGCAAGTAACAGAAGTGGTGGTTTAAAGACCTTGACTCCTGTGCTCTCTGCCTCTTGAAGTGGCAGCTGCTGGTGTGGCCTCTGCTCTTTGGAAAGCTGATGCCTTTGCTGGGAGCCCCCACAGACTCTTCTGTGACATCCCACTGCCTGGAACTGGGCCACATGTATCTCCCTGGGTCAGCCTCTTGAAGACGGATTGCCATTCTCATTGTGGCTGAGATCAGGGGCTGGGGCTCCCCTCCTAGGGTCCAAGGCTGTGTACACCTACACTTGACGGACCCTCTCCCTAGGAGTGGGCGGTGGGAGGAACCCACGGTGACTGCCTGCTACAGAAGCGTAGTTCTGTTATTGATGCCTGGAAGGGTGACTTTGGTGTGTCATTTAATTGTACTGTCGTTACTCACTGGCAGAAAAAAATGTGTAATGCTAAAATATTCCCGTAGTCCAGTCATGGCTTTAAGTTAATTTTGTATTCTACTTATTGTAACAGTACCTAAATACAATAGAAATACAGATTTGCCAAAGTGGAAATGTGTCGGGGGCGGGGGATGTGTTGTTCCTTAGCCTGTAGCAATGTGCAGCCCATGTGGATTCCAAGCCTCCAACCGAACCGCAGGGCCACAGCCGCTGCAGGTGCCCAGGGACTCCACACGGCCTCACGTCTCGCTGGCCCGTATGTCCATTCATAGGCCAGGCCACACTTTCAATGACTGAAGAGTTGTGGTGTGCTGTGATCTCTTGTAGGGCTAGTCCATTGTTCTTTTTCATGGTTTTCTTGTCTTTCCTTTTTTTTTTTTTTTTTTTCCCCCATGTAAGCTGTAGTATCTGCATGTCTAGTTCCGGAGGCGAAGGGTGAGGGACTGTTCGTCTTTTAATTAGGATTCAATTACATTTATAAACTTAGAAAGTATGTCTTGTGTATCATTTATGTATTAATGTCTAACAAACCACCTCAAAATGTAGCAATTCAAAGCAACCGCTTTTATTGGCTCACAGTCCTGGGCTCAGCAGGGTGGTTCTTCTGTTGGTCTTCCTTGCAGTCCTTCATGTGGCTGCGTCGGTTGACAGCCTGCCTGGGGCTGTTGGTCCCTTTCTTCTCCACATGGGCCCATCATCGGGCAGGCTAGCCCCGAGCTTCCTCACTTGCTGAGGTGTCGTGGAAGCTGCAAGGCCTCTGAAGCGCCAAGCTCTGGAGTCTAGGACATCACTCCCACCACATTCCATTCATGGAGTGAGAGCCCTGAAGCCAGTCCGGGATCCAGGGGCTGGAGCGACTCCATGCTCTCCCAAAGGGATTAGTAAAGAGCAGAGAAGGCAGATGTTGCCACCTGTTGCACAGTCTTTTTCTGTTTGCTTAGTTCTGCATTTGTATCTTTCAGGATGTTCTAAAATTTCTCTGCATAGGCTCTGTTTAGTTCTAAAGCTTGGAGTTAGGTATTTTGTATTTTTTACTGCACATGTACACACTATGTCCTCCACTATGCCTTCTATTTTGTGTGTTCACGTGGAGGTGTGCCCACTGGGCCACACCCTCCTGGCTGCCTGGACATGACAGGGCCATGTGCCCTCATATTCCTGGTCACTAGGCTCTTGAACTCTGAGCTTGCATTCCACTTGCATTAGAGGAAATCCCTAGTCCTGACTTCTGGTTGCCCCCTTTCTGCCTGCTGGAGAGGGACAAGGAAGCCATCTGGAAAGCCATGCCCTGTAGATTGGGAGAGTCCTGGCAGCCGGGGCCCACGGGACGACATAGGGCTGAGCTCCCCGGCAGAGCTGCCGGGAGCTCCCAGTCTTCAGTGTATGGCTTCCTAGGTGGCTCTGTTATCCCAAATGGCCATCTAGGCCCAGTGACCTGGAACTGTCAAGTCAGAAAGAAATAAGTTCTATTGTCTTTGTTGCTTCTAATTACATACTCCAGTTACAACTAGTTATTGACCATTATTAGAATGTTGATTTTTGCGCATTGTATTTTATTCCTTTCAATATTATTGTCCTTGCTTATTGTTTAGAGTAGCATTTTGGTTGCTGGCAGTGGATTCTCTTGGGTCTAAGGATACAAAACTGCTATCTGCTCATAATGATGTTTTATTTCTCATTTCCAATTTTTAGACTTCTGGATGATTCCAAATGCTGATGAGGTTAGACTGGCAACAGATGATTATTAGCGAAGAAATGTGTCTTATTTTTCAGCCTTATTGAAAGATAAAGTGATTCCCATAAGTAAGTGTATCCAAGAACTGAAGTTAGCCCCTTTAAACCTCAAAAAATATGATTGTATTTGCCTAATCTAAAATTTTACTCTAATCGGACTCATAAAAATACTTTCCCTGCTTTCCAGCTTTCTTAAAAAAGAAAAAAAAAAAAAACCACTGTGAATGGGATGCAGCCCTTTCTCTCTGCACTTGGGGGAGGTCTGGGTAGACCCTAATTGCTATCTTACATTCTCATCCATGATGTTGCTGAGGGACCGCTGGGTCTGCAGACCTGCGCCCCGGTACTGGACACCCTTGGAGGTGGTGCCATCGGAAGTCACCAGCTTGTCTCTACCTCTTTGTGCTGCTGTCAGTAAGATGTCTGCCTCCAGCACCCACCTCACCCCGTTTTGTAATCTGGTTCTTCCCTTTGGCTCTGGGCCAGGAGACCACCCAGTCTCGCTTGTCCAGGCTGTGTTTAAAGCAAGAGTGAGGAGGAGCCAGGCAAGGAGCCAGGGTCCTGTGAGTAAGGTGTTTTCTTCCAAAATACTTAGGCTGACTGTTCTGAAAGCATTGGGGTTTATTCCTAGCTCTTGGCTTGTTCTGAAGAATAAACGTTGACACCTGAATTATTTCAAGATACTTTTAGAATATCTGAGGTAATGTTATGTCTCTACTGTCCTTTGTTTCCAATAGCTGGTTCTGTCTGTAGACTTTCTCCTCTTGTGTATCCTGACTTGGAAACAACAGAGCTATCCACACACAAATGAAAAACCTAGGGCTCACTCCAGTCTCTCCCTGTTCAACCAGCCTCATAGCAGACCAGGTCTTCTCAGCACAATGCAAATGCAGGCACTCACATATGGGATGGATGAGTGGGTGGCTAGGTGATTAGGTGGGTGGATGATAGATGGGTAGATGGGTAAGTGGAGAGATAGGTGAATGAGTAGGTAGTTAGATGGGCTGGGTGGATGGGAGGTGGACGGATGGGTAGATGGGTGGGTGGGTGGATGGGTAGATGGATACATGGGTGGTGGATGAATGGATGGATGGATGGGTGATGGGTAGGTGGATAGATGGGTAAGTAGTTAGATGGACAGGTGGATGCGTGATGAATAGATGGGTGGATGGATGGGTGGATAGATGGGTATATGGATGGATGGGTATGTAGATGGATGGGTGGATGGATGGGTGGGTACATGGGTGGTGGATGAGTGGGCGGATGGATAAGTTGAGGGATAGTAGATGGGTAGATGGGTGGTACAGAGGAAGGGAAGAAGGAAGGAGGGTAGGTAACAACCACTTCTTGGTTCTCCTTCATCATGGACTTTGAATTTGGATTTTTGAAATCCACGTGTGACTAAAAGTTATTTTCATCCCATAATTCAGACCTTCTATCTAGAGCATCACAAACAATGAACTTTGCTGTGTTTCAATGTCTTCTCACCTCACCAACCCCTGTCTGCTCAAGGTTAGGCTCACCCTTGAAAAGACCCCTCAGACAGGACAAAGTGAGGTGCGAGGCTTTGAGCGTGGTTCAGAAGGGGTAACTGGTCCCAGGAATTTATTCCCTCACAGTGTAGAGGCTGGAGTCTTAGATCAATGTGTCACAGAGATGGTTCCTCCTGAGGCCTTTGTCCTTGGCTTGTAGACAGCTGTCCCCTCCCTGTGTCCTGACACGGATGTCTCTCTGTATGTCTGTGTCCTAATCTCTTATAAAGACAGCTGTCATATGGGATTAGAGCCCACACCAATGACCTCATTTTACTTGATTACCTTTATAAAGACTGTATTTCCACCTACAGCCCCATGCTGAGGTGCTGGGTTAGGACCCCACTGTATCTTTTGGGGGACACAACTTACCCATCCTGAGATGCCAGGGTCAGGTCTGAGAGTGGCCCGGGCAGAGCCCTGCTGGCGGGTCAGGCCCCTCACCTGATGGCAGTGAGCTGGTCCATGGTGCTCCTGGCTCCCAGCTCTCCCGTTTGCTCTTTTGCCTGGAGCGGGAGCCACTGGGTGACAGGAGCCACAGGCCCAGAGTTAGCAGAAGCACCCGGAGAGGCAGAGCATCGGAACTGCTGGGGGTCCTGCTTCTCAGGGGCTCTAGAGCTGGGAGGAGGGTCTCGTTTGGGTTCCCAGCCCTTCCTGCCCGCACTAGAGCTCTCGCCAGCTTCGTGGAGCCATGTCTGTCTGGCAAAGAGTAGAACCAGAGTCCCCTGCGGGGCTATGTCACTGCCTTGTGAGGCTTACCTGCTGTGGATCTATTTTTAGCACAGTCTTGCTGAGCCACCTGGCTTACTCCCCATCTTCAAGTGGCCGGCAGCCTGTCCCCGAGGGAGTGACACCACCCTATATCTCCTTGGGGAGGGTGAGCATGCAGCTTGTCCCCTGCCCTGAGGAGGTAGGGTCCTCATAGCTTGGGCAGGGGCCACAAAACACAGGAGGCAGCCACCTCAGCCTTGGGACCAGGCTGTGCAGGTGCTAGGCTCCTGGGACCATCTAAACCTGTTCTCTACTGAAGGGACTTAGGAACAGGCTCAGGTTTCCTTACCATCTCAGCGGCAGCGTCCGAGCGTTAATGAGAAGGCAGCACGTGAATGGGATGGGCTGGCTGTCCCGCCTTCCAGGGTCTGACCTGGCTCCTCTGTCCCGATCTGAGAGGCGGCAGTGTCTTTGGAGGCCCCAGGCTCAGGTGTCCTATGTAATCATGGTGATGGGGAAGGCAAAGAGCTGGGGGTCTAGGCCTTTTCTCAAGGGAACCCTTGTCTTCACGCATCAGATGCACAAATCAGGAGCAGCTTGTGGCCAAGGGCTTTCTGTGGCCTCACCCGTCTTGAGCTGCAGGCCCTAATGCCTCATCAGTTCCTCAGTTTCCCCATATGTAACACAAGGAGGTTAGAGCTCAAGTTTCTGCAATATAGGATTTATAACATCATAGTCATCGGGAAAATATAAATTACTAGCACTATTGATACCGTGTTTCACGAGATTAGGCTTAAGTCTGATCCACGGGGTGTCATGCGCTATTGGTGGAAATGGCTGTTGGTAGAGACGACCTGAAAACAGGTTAGTAGTGTCTAGAAAAGTTAAGGTGGACACAGCCTGTCGCTCACGGTTCTAGTCCGAGGACTGTCCCACAGTGCGTAGAGTGCCCCTGCAGCACTTCCCTCACAGCAGAGACCAGAAACAGCCCGCTGTCCCTGGGAGACCCGGGACCCACTGAAGGACATTCCCACCCTGGGCTCCTATCCAGCCATAAACCTGAGCTGCAGGGCTCAGGGCTCCATGGATGGGTTTTAGAAACAGGACAGAACAAACAGCAAGTCACAGAAAACTAAAGTTCACAAAACGAAGGCGTGACAGCATCCTGCCTGGGGTATAGTAAGACTTTAAGGCCTAATGGTGATTACCCTTGGGGTGGCGAGGGGAGGGTAGGAGAGACCTTGGATGACGGTTTCGTTAGGCTTCGTAAGTTGCGTTGGATATATTCTGTTTATGCTAGAAGGTGTGTGTGTTTTCTCAAAGCTCACACTAGTAATTGGGGGAGTGGCCACGTCTGTGTTGCTGCAGCTTTGAAGCATCGTGGTTGTGTTGTTATGTTAAAAATCATTTTAATACAATAAAAACTTTTAAAAAATAAAAGACGAAAAAAGATAAAGACTGAGATGTATCATTAGATGTATCTCTTGTTACACTTGTTACGTCTAGTACAGCCTTTATTGTTTATGATACTAAACACATATTTTGGGGCCTTTATTGTTTATAACGCTAAATAAAGATTGGTTTATCCATCCATAAATAAATCATTTTAAGGGGTACACAAGCCAGTGTTCTTGGGGGCTGCTGAGTCAAGCCTCTTCCCGACGCCTTCCTGTGCTGCCAGCCTGAAGGCCTTGGGGAGAGGGGGTGAGGGTGTGCGCTGAGTGGGGAGGAGGGCATCTTTTACCACCGCCCTTCTGTAAGGGAAGGAAGGTGAGCCCGCTGTTGCCGAAGGTCCGAGAAGTTGCTGCGTGTGGCATGTTGTCAAAGGGACCTGGCCCAGTGGGCCTGAGAAGGTGACGTCTAAGCATGTGTGTCTGGCACTGGGTGCTCTTGTGGGGTGGGCAGGTGGGAAGGCCTCCTAAACTAAAGCCGGCCGACATGCCTTAGGACAGGGCGACCCACAGTGAGTGAAGAAGTCAAAGACCATACACCCGGGGCATCAGCAACCCAGGCAGGTGGTCCACAGCAGAAACATGCAGGAAGTGGGCTGGCCACGGCACGAGCCCACGGCCAGGCTCACTCCCAGGTGCCAGGGAGCACAGCAGACGACAGGCAGCAGACAGCAGGCAGCAGACAGCAGGCAGGACCATCTCAGGTGGTTCATCTTTCTTCTCAATTTGCCTGTTGCCACTGGAATATTTTTATTTTATTATGGTGCATATGATCCAATGAAAATGGACAGCCAAGGGCAGCTGAAGTCACATGTGGAAGAAGCTGGGATCCAGCGTGGTTTCCACTTGCTCCTGGACGGGCAGGTGGTGAACGTGGGTCACCCAGGGTCCTTATCAAGGCTCTGTGCAGCCCCAGGGGCTTGAGCCGTGGAGGCCGCTGGACGTGAGACACCTGCATTCCAGGTGGGAGTGAGAAACTCATGCCGAGAAGCTGGTGTGGCTCTCTGGGGCTTCTGTGGATGCACTTTCCAGATCAGGTTCAGGGGACGGACCAGGGACTGGCCGCTTCACAGTCCCGGGTGGTAGTGACATGGATTTCAGAGGGAGAGACTGCATACACACAGAGACAGGCTGGCCTTAGTCATGACTCTGAAGTCTGCAGACACCCGATGCTCACCGGCAGGGGACGGACGAAGGGCAAGAAGGAGGCTGTGGCCACAGGCTGCCCTGCTGGTGCCACTGCAGCAGGACGAGGCCTTGGCTTTGTGCTGGGCCACCAGGCAGACACCACAGGACTCAGTTTACACGAAGCTCTAGAAAAGGAAGATCAATCTGGTGTCAGAAAGCAGAGTGGTGCTGCCAGGGGCTGGGGCTGCGGGGGACTGGGGCGGGCGGCGACTGTGTTTGCGTTGCGGCAGTGGCTTCATGGGCGTCATCAGGCTGCACACTCAGTGAGCGCAGCTGAAGT
Organism: Furipterus horrens; assembly: GCF_987537825.1. Lineage (NCBI taxonomy): Eukaryota > Metazoa > Chordata > Mammalia > Chiroptera > Furipteridae > Furipterus > Furipterus horrens. The sequence goes on from NW_028327171.1 coordinate 9,195,270, forward strand.
GTGCGTGAGTCATACCTCGGTGGAGCTGATCATAACATCAGATTCTTGTGCCTCATGTCCTAGCGATGGAGTCAGCAAGTCTGGCATGGAACCTGGGACAGCTGATGTGCCAGTCTCGGAGCTGGCTTTTGGCGACCTTGGTTACCGTGGCCCACGTGGCAGCAGATGATGTGTTTTTATAGAGCTCTCATGTGCCTGACCTGGGACGGTGGGGTCGGGGTAGAGCCCAGTCTCCTGGGGCTTTGGGGCGCAGAGACCTTGCCAGGTGCCCGGCGGGGCACCAGATAATGGGTCAAAGCCATAACCGCTGGTGCCACAGAGAAGCTGGCTGCATGTTTGAGACTCCACTTTATAGAGGGTCTCGCCCACAGAGGGCCCCTTGGCGGGCACGTGGACCCGGGTCTCAGTGACTGGGTTGGAATCTGGCCCTACTGCTGCTCGCTGTGTGACCCTGAACACATCACTTAACCCCTCTGTGCTTCTGTTTGCTCATCTGTCAACTAGGGGTCCACTTACAGGCTGTGTGCGAGACCGGAAGCTACTGCATGGGAAGTGTTTGCAATGTCGCCAGTGTAGTCACGCACCTAAGAAGTGTCTTTGTTTTTTTTTTCTTTGCATCAGAGTAGTGTATTGGTCACATTAATCATTAAGAGTAATGAATTTGTTTCCTGATACTGTGTAACAAATGGCCCCCCAACACATAGTGGTATAAGACAACACGCCGCCTTCATTGCCCTCAGTTTCTTGGCTGTGTGGGTTGGGGCACTCCCAGGCTGTGGGCATCTGAAGGCTTGGCTGGGCCTGGGGGCTCAGCGTCCACAGTGGCTCCCTCTCCTGGCACAGGTCTCAGCTTCCTGCTCCAGGGTCCTCCCACGGCAGCTGCATCCCCCTGAGCCAGCCTCTCAGGGACCCTTTTAGGACTCCGCCTTGAAAACCCCACGGCCATTTCTGGCGCCACCAGTTTGTTCTCCAGGCACAGGAATACTGAGCGGTGGGGCAGCCGGTCCCTGGTGTGCTCTGCTCCAAAAGTGTGACAGCGCCTGCCCTGGGGAGCTGAGGGGGCCCGTGCAGCTGTCTCCGGCACCAGCTCCGCCCCCACCCCTAAGGACCAGGTCTGCAGGCCTCACAGCCGAGTGGCCCCAGTGCTGCCTGTGCCAGCTCTGGACCTGCCAAAGTTTGAATTACAGCTTCCCTGTGTTTCTCCCCTCCCCAGGGGAATTGTCGGGCAGCCCCTTCCCAGAGCAGGTACAACCACAAAATATGAGCTCTGGCTTCACCTTTGGACGTAAGAAATGCGAGTTGAAGAAAAGTGGAGAAAAACCGGTTAAGTTCTTGGGGGAGTGGCTACTTTTGTGTTAGAAACCAAAACAAAAGCCTTTTAGCTTAAAAAAGTTCACAACAGCCTGGAAATTAAAAGGCAGTTACACGTTTTTATAGCGATTTCATGTACAGTTTTACTCTTTTACATAAGATGCTAAAATAAAAATTACCCATAATGCTTTTACCTAGAGATAATCACTCTTAATACTTGGGTGCATTTCTTCTAGTCTTTTCTTCCTTTTTTATATGCACGGGGTGTGTATGCGCGTTTGGTTCATGTGTGTATACATGGTATGGTGTGTGTGGGATGTGTGCATGTAGTGTGTTGTGTGTGTGTTGTGTGCGTGCGACGCATGGATAAGTGACATGTGTTGGGTCCCCTGTGTGCCCTGTATGTTACCTGCGAAGGAAAGCTCCTGAAGCCGCTGTGGGTGAGCTTCACTCTCGGGCTACAGATCTGGGGCTCTCGTGTGGGGACCATGGGTTTCCGTCTTACCTGCAGCTCTGATCCCTGGTCCTGACACAGCTCCTGGCTGCTCTCTCTGTCATTCCAGGGCAGCTCTTCTCAGTGAAGGACCTTGCACTCGCTACTGAGTAGCGACCATGGGCCTGCTCGCCTACCTGAAGACCCAGTTCATCGTGCACCTGCTCATCGGCTTCGTCTTTGTGGTGAGCGGGCTGGTCATCAACTTCATCCAGCTATGCACGCTGGTCCTCTGGCCCGTGAACAAGCAGCTCTACCGCCGGCTGAACTGCCGCCTCGCCTACTCGCTCTGGAGCCGTGAGTACCGCCTGCTCACGTGCTGGGGGGCCGCTTCTATGATGGAGGGCGCTCAGGAGGGCCAGTGGGTTACTCTGCATGGGGGACGTGCAGAGAGATGCTCAACCCGAAACTTGTCATTAGGGTGAACCATGGGACATTACGACACCTGACTACTGGGACCCACAGAGGTGGCAGTTTCTTGTGGCTTTTTACCACAATGCTTTGGGATTTGGAAACAGACATAAACTCAGGCCACCATCAGCAGCCTTGAAAGCTGCCAGTGCCTGACCAGGGCTGTGTCACTGCCCCCCAGCACCCCACCCCAGTGGGTTGTGACTCCTCCCTCAGGTGGCCTGTCATTTCACTTGCTTATCTCTGAAAGAAGACTCTTATCCCTCTTCATCAAATATCTGTGTGTAGACGTGTGTGTCTGTTACTTTATGTACGTGCACCTGTGTGTACATAGGAAATCAATCTTCATCTGTCAGATGGACAGCCTGAAAGCTGCTAAATGAGGTGAATGTCGCGTGCTGTCTCTAAGTGCTGGGCTGTCCTGCCCCATTGGCATTCCCTGGCCCCATCCCTGAGGTCTGGTGTCCCTGGAAAACAGATGGGTTTTGGGGTCCAGCATAAAAGGGACAGCACTGTGCTGCGGCCATCCTGAGCCTCAGCACTGTGCCCCCTGCTATGTGAGGTCACCTGGCTGTGGCGGGTGTGATGCTGGCTGGCAGTGGCTCCCACACAGCCATGGCTGCTGACCGCGGGGGACCCGGGGCTGGCTCTGTGCCCACACCGACCCCTCTCCCCCCATCCTGTGGGTGAAATGTGTGATATTCCCTAAAACCACAGCACATGTGGGAATCACACCTGGACATGAGCTAAAGATCACCATCCAAAATGCTGGTTTTCCTGCTTCTTTTGCTCCTTTCTGAAAGTTTCACTCGTCTTCTTCCCCTCTTTTGCTGAGAGAAGTTAATTATAAATTACGAAAACTTATTTTATTACATGTAAACCACCAAAAGTCATTTCTAGCAGGAAAGTCCAGTCTGGATGAGATACTGGAGAAGTCCCGCCCACGTCAGAGCTGCGGCCAGGCCTGTGCTTCCTGACCGGAGGGGGTCCGGCCCGGAGCATGGCCTGCGCTCACCAACATCCCTCCCCCCGTGTCTGCAGAGCTGGTCATGCTGCTGGAGTGGTGGTCCTGCACGGAGTGCACCCTGTTCACCGACCAGGACACCGTGGACCACTTAGGGAAAGAGCACGTGGTCATCATCCTGAATCACAACTTCGAGATCGACTTCCTCTGCGGGTGGACCATGTGTGAGCGGTTTGGTGTGCTGGGGGTGAGTGATGTGGGGGTCCCAGGGAGGTGCTGGCATGGCTCTCTGGGGTCTGGGTTTTCTCCCTCCAGTTTTAGCCCCCGGTCCCCTGAGCTAGGAGTCCAGGCGCATGGCCCGCGGAGGATGCCTCGGGCAGCAGCTGCCCTCCACTGCTCCCCTGCGATCGGCTGTTCCTGCCTTTCTTCTCACAGCCCTTACTTAGTATCCTGTGAGTGCCCAGAGCTTCCCGGCTGAGCTAGCCTCCCGCCTACCACCATGCAGTGTTAACACCCTGAGCCAGGCCGAGGAGCCCCACCGCACTGAGCACCTATGGATGGCGTTCCCACCCTCCTCAGGAGGGCCTGCCTGGCCGCCCTGCCTCTGCCAGGCCTGCGTCTCGGTTTCCTCATCTGTCGGGAGGTGCACCTGCATTCCTGGGTCAAGCTGACCCCAGTGGTGCCACGCTCGGTGTCTGGGTCTCCCCGCCACGCTCGGTGTCAGGTCCCCCCATCCCCACCCAATGCTCAGTGTCAGAGTGCCCCTGTGGACAGTGAAGTCACCTCCCATCACGCCAGTGCTGGGACAGCCTGAGGACCTCGCTGCCTACAGCGCATTACCTGCTCCCCTCCTCCCTCCAGAGCTCCAAAGTCCTGGCCAAGAGGGAGCTGCTATTTGTGCCCCTCATCGGCTGGACGTGGTACTTCCTGGAGATCGTGTTCTGCAAGAGGAAGTGGGAGGAGGACCGGGACACTGTCATCGAAGGGCTGAGGTGCCTAGCCGACTACCCCGAGTACATGTGGGTGAGTCCATGTGCATGCGTGTGCCCTGGCATGGGAGGCCACGCTGCTTGGGTTCCTCTTAGACACGTGAACATGACCCGAGTCACGAGTGGGAAGACCAGGCCAGCAGGTGGCTCTGATTGCCCGGTTCATGGCAGGGCCTGGGGGTTAACTTCCACTGCCCGGGAGTGCAATGGGTGGGGGGGGGGGGTGCTCCCTGCACCATGGCCTTGATCAGCGGACTGGGGTCCCCTTGGTCGGTCAGTGGGTGCCCCTCCAGCACCCAGGCTGAGGAGTGCCTCTGTAGGGAGGGTCTTCCTTAGAGATGGTTCTATAGTGAACCCTAGTGACCTGAAGGTCTGGACAAGTTCATCCTTCAAGACACAGTAGAGTCACAGGGCACTGGACACCTCCCTGTCACAGCAGCCATGACCTTGGGGGCTTGGGTGGGTTTTCAAGCCCCTTGGATGAGTTTGATGGACACGGCCCAGAATCAATGGTGTCATTTGGTTCAAATCTCCTGTTTCTGTTTCTGCTCCTTCTTTCTGGTCCCTGACAGTCCTTTGAGAGCTGGGACCTTACTTAGCATTTCTACCTCATGTAAATATTTTCACTCCAACCAGAGGCTGCTGCCCAGAGACCTGCATGCTTCCTCCTTTCTGGAAAGTTCTCTATTGCATTCTTGCTGTTAGCTGTGCAGTGAGGGAATTTGTATGACTGGAGTGCAGATCGCAGCCCTAAAATAGGCCACACGGTTGTCACTAGAGAGGTGCTGCCCTTTCTACAAGTGGGCTGCCGGTCAGGTTAGCCTGCGCACGGGGGACGTTCGAGCCCATGTCCCTGTGTTTGTGTCCCAGTTTCTCCTGTACTGCGAGGGCACACGCTTCACGGAGAAGAAGCACCGTGTCAGCATGGAGGTGGCCGCCTCCAAGGGGCTGCCCGCCCTCAAGTACCACCTGCTGCCTCGTACCAAGGGCTTCACCACCGCGGTCCAGTGCCTGCGTGGGACAGGTAAGGGCCGGTGCCACTGAGAGTTGGGGACGCCGCTGTCCTTTGGGCTCCGCATGAGGAGAGAAATGAAAACAGTCAAAAACCACACGAGTGAACCACATGTAAAAAGTGCAGGCCAGAAAAGGGAGAGAACCAGGAAAGTGAAGTGAACATGTTAAGATTCTTGTATCATTTCGAGGGGATAAAATGCTAGCCCATGGAAAATAACTAAAATAATAAAAAGTATATAACTGAAAACCTTATAAAGGAAAAAAAATATATATCTAGCTAACCCCGAAGGAGGCCGGGTAGAAGAGAGGGGCAGAGAACAGATCAGACCAGTGGAAAGCAGCCAGAGAGTGGGTTTAAACGCATACGTGTCAGGAAGTGCTTGGGATGTGACTCAGTTGAATGCCCACAGAAAGACAAGAATCAGTGGAAAGCCTGCTGGGTTCTACGTGGGGGAGGGGGGAGGGGTGGCGCCTGGCTCACTCCTGCACCCCGGCCCCCCCTACAGTTGCAGCTGTCTATGATGTCACTCTGAATTTCCGGGGAAACAAGAACCCGTCTTTGCTGGGGATCCTTTACGGGAAGAAGTACGAGGCGGATATGTGTGTGAGGTGAGCTCGGTGCCCAGCGGGCACCCCTTCGTGCCTTGTACCCCGTCCATGTGCCATCCCAGCCCTGACATGTGACCCTCCACCTCCTGAGCTGCCCCCGCATGGAGGTGGCCAAGGTCCCACCATCTAGGACAGACAGGCATGGGAAAGGCACGGGCACCATTGACTGTCGCACAAAGTGAACAAGTGGCTGTGGGATGAAGGCAGAATGTTCCAGATGGTCTGGGGAGGAGTGACCCCCTCCTGCTGGACGGAGCACAGAAGCTTTGTGAAAAAAGCTGAGCTAAAATTTGCATAGGGACTGGGATTTCCACAGGCATGCCCAGACAGCGTTCCCAGCCCAGTGGGGACTCCATGGTCCCCTTCTCATGGTTAGGTCTGAGGCTAAGAGCACCAGAGAGAAGGATCAGGGCCGTGGCTGACCTCAGTCCCACTTGGCCTCCCACTCCTGGTAACCCTGGGGCTGAGCCCCTCAGGTTCCACCGTGCCGGCTGCCAGCCCCTGTGCTCAAGGTTGTCCTGCTGGAAGGACACAGGGGCTGGTCCATGCAGGGGCAGGGTGGGCAGGTAGAGGGACCTGAGAACCAGGTGTCTGGCAGGCATTTGCTGGTAGAGACGCAGGAAATGTGCTCAGTGTGGCAGAGGGAGAGGGTGGCCCCCTTCAGCTCACAGCAGGGCTGGTCTGAAGTCCTGCCCAGGGACCTGAAAGAGGCAGAGAGCCTTCTCCAGCCCTCCCAGTGGGCAAGGCGTGCCTGAGGGGCCCTCTGGCGGAGCATGAGAAATGGAAGATACAAAGGGAGACAGACCCTCAAATTTTATTCCCATTCTGTGTTTCATTCCTTTTGGGGAAGTTGTCAGGCCAGGATGTAGGGGGCCATCTGCCACCCTCCCTCCCGCCTCCTTGGGAGCCCGTGCACTGTGCTCCCCCGGCCTTGCTCACATCTTGTGTGCTCAGTAGTTCCTGGGGCCCGCATGGCCTGGCAGACAGAGCTGGCTGACCTTTCCCCCAGGAGCACACCCAGATCTGCTCAGCGTCTGGCCCCGCAGGCTCTCCCATTGAACCTTCCGGCTGGAAGCTGCATTTTTGCGACTTTTGTTGGCACTGGTGATTGCAGCCCCGGCATTGAAGGGATCTGTGCCTGAAAGAAAAAAGAGTCAGGGAGGAGGGTCCGTTTTAGGTTTCATCCTGAGTGGCTTCCGGTGCCAGCGAGACGAGACAGGAATGAGGTACCCAGGTGTCCACCGCAGAGCTTAGGCTTTGTTGTGAGATGCAGGCACGACCTTACGTGGAGAGCGACCTTGGTTTCTGAGGCACAAGACAAGGTCAGTGACCAGGAGAGTCGCACCCCGAGGGCGGTGCATGGCTCACTGCCACACTCTGACTCTCCAAGTTTCCCTGGCTCAGGAAGAGAAGATAAATCCACCCAGAGAAATAATTTTAACTTAAAAACAACCTGTGGACTGCTCTGTCAATAAAATGGTGTTGTGACTTTGATTCCAGCTCAAGACAGGCAGGGCTCCCAGGGCCGTCTCCTGTCTGGGTCATCCTGGTCAAACTGGCCAGTGTCAGTCAGGTGTGTCCAGGGAGGCAGGCCCTTCCCTGGGTGTGTATAAATCACACAGAACCTCTCTGTGTTAGCACCCTTGTCTGCCATCCGACGACCGGCGACTCGGTGACCATCCCGGTCAGTGTGATTGGCGAAGGCTTGGACAGGCCCTGTCCATTGCAAACTGGAGAGCTTGTGCCAGTGAACTTTTTATTTTTTTAATTCCACCCAGTTCTGACCACTCTATATGAGATTTCCACAAATAATTTTGTAAACATACATAATAAGCTGGATGGGTTTTTCCTTCTGAAGTTTGCAATGGACTGGCTCAAAGTGGGTACAGCCTCTTACTCCATCCTGAGCTGGGGGGAGCCCAGGGTTCCCACCCTTAGATCTCTAGAACCCATGGCCGGGGGGCTAACCCAGCATGGACCACCAGGGACTCTGTGATCTCTCTGAGCCCTGGATAGTCCTGACAGCTGGTGTGGAAAAGCCAGGTCAGCTCTCCGCTGGCCGTGGCTCCAGTTAGAACATGGGATGTGGTCCAGGACAGTGACAGCAGTGGCAGGCTTTGTGTCAAGCGCTTGATGGTCTTGGAGTCAGGTCTTGTTCTTGTCCTGGGTAGTAGTAAGGGGTGAGGGTGCCGGTCAGAAAGTCTCAGGTGCCTGGGGTCAGAGCTGGCAGGTGGCAGAGCTGGGGGAGGCCGCTGGGTCCAGCTTGAGGTCGATGCCCACAGCCACCGCCCCCGGGCTGCACCGCGCCTGCGCATGGGCCCCAACGCCAGCTGGAGAGGGCTTGTTCTTTCATCTGTTCATTCCCCTCTTTGTTGCAGAAAACATGGGTCCTTTTTTTATTTTTTACCTAATCTTATGTTAATAGATATATTCTTAGAACTTCTAAAAGCCTCAACTTGCTGTTTTTGTCACTTACCATTTGGGATTTGAGGAAAAGCAATATTCTAGGGAGTCTAAAACTACTTGTCATCCAATAAGCTGAGGCTCTGCCAGCCCAGGGGGGGCTGTGCCTCATTCTTGGTCCCTGCTGGTGATGTTCCTGCGGGCCTGTAACTGGTCAAGGCCAGGGGCTTTGGTGATGGTGGCCTGAGGCTCTCCTGTGCTCATGCTGGCCAGTGTCCTTAAAGTGGCTTGAGTCAAGCCCAGGAGATAGATGCTTGTCTTTGTGTTTATTTCTATCTCATTTTAAATTCTTATTTTATGATTTCATAGTGCATCTAACAGACACACTCAGAACCTGTATGTGGCGTGTATACTATATATTAAACTGGGGACAACAGTCGATTGAGTTTGAAACCTTTAAGGAGTCGTCGTTCTGTAGGTAAACCGCTCCTGAACTTTGTTTCTTACTGAACTGGCGGGTACCTGTGGCCAGTCCTTTGAGCACTGGCTCTCAAGGTGTAGTCCAGGGCCTCTTGGAGATCTGCAAGACCTTTCGGGGTTAAACTGGTTTTGTTTACTGGGAGGTTTTATGCCTTCACTTCTTTCCAGTGTGTGGTGGAGTCTCCCAGGGGCTCCGATATCTGACAGCGTGTGTGTGTCTATAAAGTCGAATGTGGCAAAGATACAGGTATGACCCATGTCTGGCCATGGACACATCACCTGGCCCTTCTCTCACTGTGGACCCTCTGAGGTGGGCAGCCAGGTCCTGGGATGGCCTGTACCTGTTGGTTAGCTATGCTGGCTTCTGTGTGCCCTCGTGATCTTGGGGTATGACAGTCGCCGTAGAAAGTGGTTCTTGTCCTGCTTAGCTTACCAGGTAGACGCCTCTACTCATGGGGCTGGTAATCCAGCTGGTGATCCAGTTTATTAATAAGTTAGTGTCCTGACTGAAGTCAGCTATTTTTAACTTGAGATTAAAGTTCTAAGTCTCTATTGCTTTTCGTATATGAAGCAAGTAGACTTCACTTGTGAAATACAAAATCTCCTTTGCCTACTGAAAATCTCTGAGTAGTGATTATTTCCAAAGAGGGAACTGTTAAGAGAGACCAAAACTCCTGCTGAAGCTAATAAGTGAGCACCCTTCACCGAGGCACTGGGAGTATGGTCTGCTCATTGTACTGCTCAGGTGTGTCCCGGTGAAATGCTTCCACCACCCTAAGAATGTATGAGAATCTGGGCCCCCTCCATGGAGCCCTGAGGTCCCGCAGAGCCCCAGGCCACCTCTGGGGGGGACGCCCAAGAAGAAGGTACTTTGATGTCTGTGTGTTTTGGAAATTCGGGGATTAACTAGCAGAAGCAGGCCAGCAAATAACCCTGATGCATAAGTTTCCCCCCCCATTTTCAGCTCACTGTTACCTAGTTATTCACTTTGCTTCTCATCTTCTTCATAAAACAGGAGGTTTCCTCTGGAAGAGATCCCACTGGATGAAAAGGAAGCGGCTCAATGGCTTCATAAACTGTACCAGGAGAAGGTAAAGACATGCAGCGTTCCCCCTGGGGTCCCGGGAAGGGTTCGAAGGGGCAGCTAATGGAGCAGGCAGCTGGCGCTGCCTTCCTCCAGCATCAGGAGTGCTGCACAGTTCTCAGATACCTCTTTCCAATCCCTTTTCTTTCATTTTTCTTAACGTTTGAGAAATGAACAAACCAGAGAAAAGTATAAGGGTAACATAGTGCTTACATAACCATGGAGAAGAACACTTGATTACATTTGTTTTATTTTGTCATGTGAAAGAAATTATAGATATATAACAGGTGTGTGTGTGTGTGTGTGTGTGTGTGTGTGTGTGATTACAAGAAGAAACAGATTATAGATGACATAAAAAGATTCTTAGGACCACACCCAGCTCCACTCTATTCCTCCACAGCATGCCTCACCCCCGACTCTTCAATTCTGGTTTATTTTATATACACAAACTTATAGGACATTAGATTTTTGTTTTCAGCATTGAGGAATGCTTAGAAAATCAGAAAATCCTTCCAGTAGATAACAAATATTCCTTTAAATGCATTGACCAGCTTGCCAGAAAAGAAGGGAATAAAAAAAGGAGATGGAATTGAAAAGCCATGGTAAGCCTACGGGCTCTCCTGGCGGACTTTGCTGGTCTCCTTAACCAAAGCCTTAAGTTTTAATGCCTACCTGGAAACAGAAGGTAAGGGCTTGACCTCATTCAAGGAAGAAGCCAGAACTGGAAACCCTGCATGAAGCTGGAAACCTCTGAGAGGGTAAAAACCTCAGAAAGGTTAAACAAAAAACACCTACCTGCCAGCACAGGGAAGGGACTTGGAGCGTTCCTCTTTTGGTCTCAGAAAGGTCCCCCTGGTAAGTCAAACTCACAAGCCTGACCGCAAACAAGTTTGGGGTTTGAATTTATACTAACAACATAGTTAAAAAACAAAGACAAAATAATCAACATGGAAAGTGGTTCCAGGCAAATCTCTCCGGAGTTCCTGGGAGAACGTGACTCCAAACCTGGGATGCCCAAGATTTATTTCCTCAGGTAAAATTCTGCTGGAGGTGAGCTCAGAGCCAAACCCCATCATGGGCAAGACACAACACACAGAAAAATTAAACTCCAAAGGCCTCGGTTAACAGAACTATCAAAGACTAAAATCAGTATGTTTGAAATGATTAAGCATAAAAGAAGGAACTGAAAGGAGCAAGACCTATGGAAAAATGAGTCAGATTTGAGAAAAACCATGTAGAATTTATAGGCAAGAGCAATCTGGTCATTAGCAGTAAAATCTTAACAGATTAAATATCAGCTGCAATCCAGCCGAAGAAAAAATTAGTAAACCGGGAGATTTAGAAGAAATGATTCAGAATGCAGCCCAGGGGAAGAATAGCTATGAAAGGAATGTTAGAAGGTGCAGAGAACAGGGGACCATTAGAAGGTCCGCAGAGAGAAGGGGGAAGGAATGGCGAAAAGCAGGTGTCACAGCTGATAACCACAGAACTCCTAGAACTGATGAACATGGATTTCATCAGGCTCAAGAAATACAAGTCTGGGATAAGATGAATTAAAAAGAAATTCACCCTGCTTGGCAATGCAATTGCAAAACACCGAAGACAAAGCCTAAGAATCACCAGAGAGAAAAGACATACTGCCCACAAAGGTTAACAGTGGACGTATCTTTTACTCTGTATCAGAATCTCTTCAAAAGTCTTGCACTTTTATCCTCTTAGTAACTATACACACACACACATACACATACATTATACGTGCATACACATGAGCACACAAAAGAGAATAAGCCCAGAGTGTAGAACAAAGGAAAGAATACAAACAGCATAAATTATTTTAACAGAAAGCATGTTGCTGGTTCGATTCCCAGTCAGGGCACATAACTAGGTTGCACGTCAGGTCCTCAGTTGGGGGCGCATGAGAGGCAACCACACAGTGATGTTTCTCTCCCTCTCGTTCTCCTTTCCCTCTCTCTAAAAATAAATAAATAAACGAACGAATTAATTAATTAAAAAAAAAAGTTACAAAAGAGTGAATTGACCGCACCAAAAACTTCTCTTAAAACTAGTATAAAATAGAAAGCCTCGGGCAAGGCTGACCAATTAAAAAAGAGCAATGACATTCATAGGAACAGAAAAGTGACCCAACAAAAGAGCAGGGAGTGAAAATAATATGAGAACAGTATGACTAACTTTATGCTCACACATTTGAAAACTTAGATAAAACATATAATTTCAAAAAACAAGATAACTGTCTCCAGAAGAAAAAATGTAAATGAAAAAGAAACAGAGCATGTGCATTAGACAGACAGGCAGATAGACCTCATATGCACCAGGTGGCAAAGGAAAATGCATCTCTATCAGGTTTTTTTGTTTTTGTTTTTTAATATATTTTATTGATTATATTATTACAGTAGTTCCAATTTTTTCCCCTTTGCTCCCCTCTGCCCAGCACCACCCCTCCCCCAACAATCGCCCCACCCCCACCCCCGCTGTCAGGTTTTAAAGCTTTGAAATTCTGTGTAAATAAAGGGACAGTTGCCAGCAACAGTATTTCTTAGCAGGAAATGAGAAATAACCTAGAATTATATCAGAGTATAGACACACTGTATTTATGGATTTATTTGCTGTGATTCACTTAAAATAAATGAACTACATATTATCAACATAATGAATCTGGAGAAAATAGTGTAAGAAAAGCAGATCGCCGCATGTATATGGCATGACACTACTTATGGAAAACTGCGAAGTGTGCAACACTCTGTTATTGTTATGGACACACACATGTGGGATATGACTGTGAAACCGTGTGTGGGAATGGAACTCCCAGGTCAGGAGCACGGTGACCTCTGCAGGTGAAGGGACATAGGGCCTGCTCTCTTAGGAAATTCACTTCCTGAAATACTCTAATGCAGATGCAGCAAAGGACAAGTTTTGACATAACTGATTTATTTGCACATGTTATACTATTTGGTGCGTTAGTCTATAATATTGAATTACGTCACATAACATTTTTAGTTTTTTCTTATGTGTACTCTAAGGACACCACATGGGTGTCCTTCTATGTTTTTCTTTTTTTCAGTCATGGTTGTTTTTTATATCTGTCGACAGTGACCTAAATGGGTTGAGTTCACCCCTTTTAGATGCTGCATGGTGTTCCACCATCATGCTGAGACCCTGCTCCTCTCTGTGAAATTAGCTTGTGTCCCTCTTTGCTGTTCCCAGCGGGGTGGGTGCATGTGGGAGCATGTCCGTGAGAGATGTAAATACTCAGCACCATCACCCGTGATGGAAGGCTTGTTCCTTGTGAAATTTCTTTAAGTCGTGCTTCCAAGAGCCTGCCCGGGTTATGTCCCCCAGGTGAGCCTGAGCTGGCCATCCCCCGTCTTGTCAATAGGGGGTCTGGATTGCCTGTGGCCCCACTGCCTCCAGCCAGGAAAAATGAAAAGACCCTGCAGGGACCAGATAGGGAGCTTCTGAGAACCATGATGCCTTTGCTGATGACCAGTTAGCTCTGGTCTTCACAGAGAAACAGTTTGCAATACTTCCAAAGGGTCTTACAGCTCATTCCATACAATCTCCCCGTTATGCAGATGTAGAAACGAAGGTTCTGAGAAGAAAGGGACTGTCATGTGGGGGGCTGGGCTGGAAGGCCCCAGGTCTCTGCGCCTCTGGCCCACACACTGTCCCCCACACCTGCTGCTGAGCTGAGGCATGACCGGCTCTGACAGGCGGCAGGTGTGTGAGGGAAATGGGACCACGTCCTGGCATCGGGTGCTCTTGCTTCTTGGCCGCTCAAATTACCGTCACAGTACCGGGTGGGGCAAAAGGAAGTTTATAGTTTGTTCGTATAAGTAATTAATAAATAATACAAGAACAAACTGTGTTTTGTGTACCCACTACCGCAAACCTACTCTTGCCCCACCCTGCATAGTGTGCACTCTGGGCCCCGTGATCACAGCGCCCGGAGCCCCCTCTGTGCGGGGCCGGCTTTGGGGGCGGGAGAGACAGACACTGGAAATGGTAAGGGGCCAGTCTGGACAAGCTGATGCTTGAGATAGTCTCAGTTTCTCTAACGTTCCAGAATAAGCGTCTTCAACAGACGTTTGAAAGAGAAAGGAGGAGATTGGTCAGGGGAGGAGTCGGGGTCAGGGGGAAGGTCACAATCCTCGAGAAGCCGCTCCACGAAACCGTTTCTGTGGCTCTTGCCCAGCACGAGGGTGGCAACACGTGCGAATGCTCCTCGTGCCGAGGTGAGCTTTGTTTTCTCCCGAAACGCGTTGTCTCCGTGGACACTAGATCGCAACGTAAAACGTGGTTCCTAATTCAGAAGGGTGGTGAGCTGCCGCCCCAGGGAGACGTGGCAAGGTCCTGCCTTCTGGGTCTATAGTGACATCTCAGGCCCTGGTTCACCTTCACAGCCACCTGCTGTAAACGCCCGGATAGGCGAGGGGGCTGGAGGCAGGACCCATCTGCTTAGAGGCATGGTGCTCAGAGGTGGAGGTGGCCACATGAGCTTGAGCGTGGCAGAAACGTGCTGGGGACCACGCAGGGCAGGGGTCTCCAGTCACCCCGAGGCGTATGCGTGGCCGCGAAGGTCAGTGGGCTCCTGACCTCTTGAGGCCTCGAGTGGTGGGGGCGGCTGTCGCCTGTCTACAGGGTGCACGAGGCGGTGAGACTTGGCGTCTGCTGTCCCCACCACCCCCCTTTTTATGTAACACAGCATGCAACTGTAGAAAATTGAATGCCAAAAAGAAAATGAAAATAAAAGCAGACACCATTGCAGTCCCCCAGGTAATTAAGATCACGTGGGGGGTGCAGCTTTCTAAACGTGGTCCCATACAGATAGCCAACATGCATTTTTTTGTTTGTTTAAATGGAATCACGTGGTACTTCAAATACCACGGGTGCACCTCCTTGTTAATACGTTCTGTGTGGCAGCTGCGGAGGAGTCTGTTCTGCTAGGTGTTCCTTTCGTAGCCGGTGCTCGGTGTTTACAGTGCGTCCCGTGCCACTGCTGACAAAGCCTTGTTAGCGTCATCTCCCCGTGTCCTCGCCAGCTCCTCTCTTCCCTGTCATTAGCCTACAGGAAGCAGAGGAAGGAGAGATGAAGTAACTTTGTGTGGGTGACAGAGCCGGCACAGGGTGATGCCAGGACTTACGCCCATGCCGGTCGCCGGACACCCAGCAGGTCATGGCTGCCACCTCTGCCCTTGAGACGGAGTGGCAGATGATGAGGGCCTGGCTCACACAACCAGTCATGGGGTCACCGTGCCCATCCTGTGCCAGGCACAGACTCGTTATTTTCCTGGGAAACGTGCCAGGTCGAAGGGTTTGTATTTTTACCAGTTTTGATACACGCAGCCAAGGCTTTCTGCGCAGGTCACGCCAGCTCCGCCTCCCACCTGCAGTGCGTGCCTCATCCCCTCTCTGTGGCACTGCGCAGGCTGAGCCATGCTTCACTGTCATCACTTTCTGTCTGTTAAGAGGACAGCATGTCGTGACCCTGCTTTTCTTGTGGACTCACGCAGGATGCCTTGCAGGAGACGTACAACCAGAAGGGCGTGTTTCCAGGGCAGCAGTTCAAACCTGCCCGACGGCCCTGGACACTCCTGAACTTCCTCTTCTGGGCCACGGTTCTCCTGTCTCCCCTGTTCAGCTTTGTCTTGGGCGTCTTTGCAAGTGGATCTCCCCTCCTGATCCTGACATTCCTGGGCTTTGTTGGGGCAGGTAAGGAACACGAATGATCGCACAGCTCAAGGTCAGGGTCTGCCACGGGCCCGTGGAGGCACCGCGGCCTGGAGACGATTGCAGCTCCCTGGGAGGCGTCAAGGAGCCAGGGTCCACGCAAAGCCACGTGGGCCTCAGAGAGCGGGCTCTGGCCACTGCTGCAGAAGCCCCTCCGCTCCATGGGGACAGGCTGACTGGGCATGCTGGGGCAGAGGGAGGAGGAGGAGTGGGCCTGCCTGCCACCCACAGGGGTGCCCCCCATAGTGATGGTCCCAGTTGGTCTGTCTAACCTCGCTTTTCTCCTGTTTTAAAGCTTCCTTTGGAGTCCGCCGACTAATAGGAGTAACTGAAATAGAAAAAGGCTCCAGCTACGGAAACCAAGAATTTAAGAAAAAGGAGTAATTAATGGCTGTGATTGAACACACATAACCTGACAGTGGTATCCGATTAACTCAATTAAAAACAGAACAACACACACAGAGAGGAAAAAGACACTTAGAAACTATTTTTCTTATTAACTGGTGACTAATATTAACCAATAAACTTGAGCCAAGAGTAAAGAAATCGGAAGGCCTGCCAGATGGAGATGGTCGCAGCGCACAGCAGGGCTCACCTGTCGCCGTGGGAGATGGGGCACGGAGGGCGGCATCCGCTCTGGGGAGGCGGTTCCTGGGGTACCAGGTCTCCCCCAGCATCATCTCTCAAGGACTCTGCCGGCCAGAGAGAGCCTCTGATGCTTTCTCTTCTTAAACTTAGGTCCCATTTTTTGTTTTTATCTCTGATTTCGGGAACTTGGCCTGGCCCCCCAACTCTTCCCCTGCACCCCCAGCAAACTCTTCAGGAGCCTTCCCCAGTGCTCCTGGGAATGAATGTCACAGGGTCTCTGCTCCCTCAAGGCGCCCAACTCCTGGGAGCTGTTGGGGCTGGGGACACCACAGAGAAAGTTCTCCGGGCAGTAAGCGCACATGGGGTGTCAGGTGGGTTGGGCATCCGGCACCAGGCTGGCTGGAGGCAAATGCTGTGCAGGTGACTGCCTAACCTTGTGTGTAAATACCTGAGGACGCACTGAGCTCCTCTGTCCTTGTCTCCCTGTGACCTTCAGACTGCAGTCCCTCTGCTGGGTGCCGGGGAGGAGGCCGTGCTGGGCTGGGGTCCTCTCCCCCAGTGACCGGGAGCCAGGAGCCCAGAGGTGCTGAGTGTGCCAGAGGGAGACCTCTGCCCATAGCCCCCAGGACCTGTGAATGTTTCTTTAAAAGCAATGTTGCCACCCAGTCTGTCTTCTAAAGGTGGTTAGAGACTGTTAACACAGAGCTGGTTGGCTTTTAGAGATTTTATTTTTACAGTTGATCTGTTGATGGTTCTCCAGGCCCTGATGAAAACTAGGGGTGGGGAGCCTTTCTCCCTCCGGTGCCGCCCTCCCTGCCCTGAGCAGGCACAAGTATCCCTGTGGAAGGCCTGCCTCTGACCAGGTGGGTGGCCTCTTGGCCTGGCAGGGCCCACACCCACAGGTGCCCCCCAGAGGGTCTCCCAAGGGCCCCGACAGCCTGTGCTTGGCCTGTCCTCTCAGCATCCTTTTCAGGTGTGGCCCTAGAGGGAGGTGTTTATTCTGAAGGTGGAGGTTTAGTGCACCCGTGGCCAGGCTGGGAGCTGCTGGGGCAGATGGAGGAGCAGGACCAAGGGCCCTCCCGCCTCCCTGCGGGGCTCAGCTCAGTCATTCCACTCCGCCCCACCTGCACTGGACATGCTTCTTACCCTTTCAAGTTGGTTTTTTAAAGTCACATTCCCCTCACCTTTTTAGCAAGGGAAAGAAAAGAATGGGTGTTCTCTCTGATACACTGTAACCGCGTTCTGAATGGAGGCAGGTTGAATTTTCTAGAAAAGCAAATGGAGGAAAGAGACATGAAAAACATTAGACACTGCATTGGAAAAATAATAATGTATAGGCCCTAAGTATGTATTTTGGGAAGGTTTATCAGATGGCATAAATTCTTTATATCAATGACACCCTCCTGAATGTTAGGTTTGGTGACAGAGGCATGCTTGCCTCTGTCCTAAAGCACATCCCTCCGCTCCCTCTGGGGCCAGCCACTACTTTAGAGGTGATTTGTCTTCACACAGTACACGGCTCATCTGTCTTCATGGGTGTTCGTCGGTGTCGTTTGCTACGTCACTAATACGTAAAACATCTTAAAGGAAAACAAGGGGGCGGGTACTCTGGGGCAGAGCCATTACCCAGGAAATGCAAATTTAGATCTTTTACCACTTAGCTGATAGTCCTGGCTTTCCAGATAAGTTCCTTCCCCTTGAAATTAATACATAATATGAGTGGTCAATCGAGTTAATGAATGAGTGAGCAGCGCAGACTCCTCCGTAAATGGAGACCGAGACCAGGGTGTAGGTTTCAAATCTCAGTGATTCCTCCTGATTGAACACGGACCAGCTCATGCATTGAACACCAAGCCCTTTGGGAGCAATAAAAAGTACAGCACGAATGGTAAGGCTTATTTTTTTTTTTTTTTAATTTTTTTGAGAGGGTGAATTTTACCTTTCATTTCCTTCAGAAGGAAAGGGGGAGGGGAGCTCTTAATATTTTCCATTAAATCAATAAATTGCAGAATAGTGCTTTCCCTTCTTTGCCTTTACACCCACTACTGAGCTCCATCTGTTGCTAGTGTTGTCACGTCAAATTCAGCTGAGTGTTGGGACAGGCCGCGCTGGTTCACATGCTCTAGGCCTCGAGGCTGCCCTCCCCAGGGGGTGTTGGGTCAGCCCAAGGCTGGGAGGTGTTTACCGACCCTCCCTGCTGGGGCTGGCCCTTCGGCTTGCAGTGTGCCTCCGGAGCCAGCCCCCTGATCCTGCTGGGGGCTCCCTGGCCCCGTGTTTCTCAGCTCAGGGCAAGTCCCCACTCTTAGGCACCAGGTTCCAAGTCCTTTGTCATCTTCCACCTATGTATCCTGATCCTGCCCAGTGCACGGAGTTCGGCTTGTGGGCCTTCCCCATGTGTCTAGCTCTGGAGAAGGCGGCAGTTCTTTGGGCCCCCTCCGGGGAGTTCCAGGGGCTTCTGTGGTCACTTTGTAGCAGCTACCAGCCCTTGGGGACTTTTTGGCTTCCCCCTCTGTGGTCCTTCTGATGGCATTGTAAGCAGTGACTGTGCCCACTGCTTGCAAGGGAGCAGATGCTGGGAAAGGCTTGGCTGATCAGAGGGAAAGCAGGTCATCGATTTTTCTCTTTCTGCATGCCCTCTTTTTCTCCCCACTGAGGCCTGGTGGAGGGTTTGAAATAGTGACCCACTGATGAGTTTTCGCCCAGAGAAAGAAGTAGCACTGGTCGTCCAGTACTTGGTGACAGCATACTAGATGCATGGTCCTATTTGCGGTGCTTTATAGCCCCTGTCCTCAAGAAGCACAGGATCTGGTTGAAGTCATGAGCTCTGAACATAGAAACCACTAAGTAATAACGAACCAACAATGTACACAGCACATTCTTGTAAAAAAATAAAATAAAATGCAGGTGTGGTCACTGATCAAATCTGAATCTACCTTGTCTGTCCCTGTCACCACTTTGCACTGAGGCAGGAGAACCTTCCTTCCATTAACTCAGTTATTGTGCATGATGGTCTGAAGAAAATCAGTGGGTGCAGTCATGTGCAATTCGGGAGCTGTCCGTAGGCTGTCCACACCCACGTGACTAATGATTATGTCAGATCTGGGGTGAAGGATGAGTAACTCTGCATGTTGCTTTGTCTCTGCCCAAGACACCCATAGGATAAGCCAAATAGAATCTCTTTAGCCCGGCTGATTTTCAGCTGAATTGTTCAACCCTGAGCGTGAACTCATGCTGCGAACTTCCCAGCACTAGTGCATGCTTCCCCCAGCATGCCACACTTAGCATCCAATGTTGTGATTTGGCTTCCAACTCTCCTGCCCTGTAGCCAGGCTTAGGGTTGAAACAGTTGGGCCTGCCGTGTGCACCTGTCCTCTCTCTGGAGACAGCACATCCCTGGCCCATGCGCCCGCCCCTTTGTCTAGTGAGTTAGCTCGCAAAGCAAAGGCCAGCCTCTCCACACCCAGGCCTGGGTGCTCCAACCCCACTCCCGGCCACACCGCCCACTTGGACTGGGCCAGGATTTGTCCCAAACCCTGCTTTGGGGCTGCCAGGGTGCATGCAGACATCCGGGTTTCACATTCTTGCATATCAGGGCCAGGATGCAAAAACAGGGACAGTTTTTGGGGTAGAAGATGTCACATTGTGTTCTGTTTGCTTGTGGGGGTGGACACGTGTGAATTAAGTTTTAGCACAAGCATTTGACACTAGCTGATTCAGTGAAAATGGTGGCTTTTTCACAAACCACTCAGGAGATTAAAGGACAAGATCACTTTCAGGAAGCCCGGGAAATACCAGAGAAGCTGACACCAGTCAGCCCCAGTGGCAGCCATGCATTCTCTTCCAAGACAATTGGATTGCTTTAAAATTTTAAGCTTTGTAATGACAAGTTCATCTGCAGTTTTCTCATAAACTTTTTCATTTCTTTTTGTTGCATAAGTATTTGGACAGAAGTTAAACTGTGAATGAGATACTGAAATGCACTAAATTGTATTAAACTGGAGTTACTTGATACAATGAAGAAATACATCTGATCTGCTTGTATTTATTGTCTCAGAACTGTATGTCGTGACAATCAAATGTTACTTGCCTAAATGCCAGGAAACTGAACTGGCTTCTTAATCATAAAGGCCGCCAGCAAGTCATGTACCATCAACTAATCATTAAACATGAAGACCGTCAGCAAGTACTGTCAATGAAAATGAAAACCTCTCTTTGGAAAAACCACACAAACCATCAATTCAAGTGTGTATGACAGACGTTGGGGTCTTTTTCTATTGTTGACAATCTGCCAGAGCTGACCATTGGCCAGTTTCCAAGGGGTGACACATTGTATACAGGGTGCAAATATGTTTATGGACGTTCCTTTTGTACACTTCATTTTTACAAGTTTGCTACTCACAACCTTTATGTAGTTGAAGATAGAGGTATTTTTGGTCTATAGGAGGTGGGGGCGGGGGGAGCTCACTTAGTTTTTAAGAGCCTGTGTCCCAAAAACCTGACTGTTTGCCTTGCTCTGTGAAGATCACTTTGTACATGGGCGTGCGTGAGCCTGCCGGAGTGGCGCTATTTTCTAGGTAAAATGCTGCAGGCGTCATACTTATTTATTAAAGTT
The DNA here is from genome assembly GCF_987537825.1 of Furipterus horrens. Classification (NCBI taxonomy): domain Eukaryota; kingdom Metazoa; phylum Chordata; class Mammalia; order Chiroptera; family Furipteridae; genus Furipterus; species Furipterus horrens. Next base: position 9,215,973 of record NW_028327171.1, read on the forward strand.
GCTGCTGTGAAAGAGAGGGATAAAATATCCACACTATAAGAGAAAGTGACTGTCTGTCTCCTTCTGTTCCTTTGTTTCTAGTCTGCATAGATTGTTTTTCCCCAGGGAAGTAAAGGACCTCGGGCACTCCCTGGCCTGTGGGGTTGTCACCTGCACAGGTCACTCTGCTCCGCTGTCCTCTGCAGCTGCTGTGCTCAGTGCACTTCCCAAGCCTCTCCCTTTCCTGTCGGTTGCCTTTGGAGGGGAGTTGGAGAAGGAGCACCACCATCTGGCCAAGGCCAGGGAGGAAGGCAGTTGGTGCATAAAGTCTACGACATGACTCTGCCTAAAAACAGGTCTTAAAAGCCATCAAGGAAAAAAGGGTTTCCAAAGTAGGCATGCATACATCAAAAGCTATTTTTTGTAAAAATTTACTCAATGGAGAAAACCAAGAACTCCTTTTTCTTTTTCTTTCTTTTTTTTTTTTTTATAAAGAAAAGAACACTTGTTAGAACCAAGAGCTATTACCGGGTTGCATTTGTCTGTCTGAGGAAAATAAATTGAGCTAAAAGATTTGTGGCTTCACTTCTGCTCTGGGAACCGCCGTGGTGACATGCTGCTTCTCTGTGCGGGGTCCTAGCGGTGGTGGCAGAGGCCGGGCCCACGTCCACACTCAGCCCCAAGAGAACTGGAAAGGCCAGGTGCAGACAGGCTGCCACAACCAGCCGTGACTTATTTTAAAAATGTACCCCAATATTTATTTATCTGGCAGGGGAGATCCCATGATCATGAAGATGGTTTTCCCAGGGCGAGGCTTGTCCATCGCACTCCAGATGTGCTGACTCCTGTGATGTCCCCAAATGTGGGAAACTTGACTGCATAATTTGTGGTCATGGGGGGCTGCATTCGCACTCTCCCCTGAGAAAATAAAAACAATAAAATACACCCCACATTCAGAGCAGACACGTACTAGCACATGAACACATGTATCCATGTATTCGTGTACACACATGCACATGAACATTCACAGGTGTGAAATTTGGGGTGATGTGAAGCAGGAGATGAAATCAAAGGGCCCTGGGGCCACTTGGTACTTTGGAATGAGAGGGTTGGGTCACACCTTTGTCCCCTGGGTGCACAGTTCTGCTTCACTTGTGCTCTTGGTCCTGTTTGAACACGAGTGTCCATGGGCAGAAATGGGTGGCTGTGGAAGTCACCCTCAAACCACCCTACCCTGAGTGTCACAGACGTCTGGGACTCCCAGGCAGTGGGTCAGGCCTGCCTGCTTCTGCTGGCCTAGATCCCACTCTGCTTTGACTCTGCCGAGAGGATGTGGCATGTAGGAATCAGGCCTTGCCGCTCGATGTGGTGAAAGGCATATGGGAGCATGAGCACATGCACGTGCCCACGAACACACAGCTCTCACATGCACCAACATGTGCACCTGCATGTACACGCACCCGCATACATGTATATCATACCCACACACACATGTACCAGCACGTGCACACACACAATAGATGGGCACACACCCGAAGAGTAGGGGGAAGCGTGAGGGTCACTTAAGAACAGCCCCATTAGAAAATGGGATGAAATCACAAGGCTATGCTCTTGCATCATCCTTATTGTCACACTTCCTCCTGGTACAATGCCCAAGAACACTGGAGTGTCCATGTGACCCATACGGCAGTGGGATTTGTGGAAAGGAAGAAGTGCTCCCCAAAGACTAAAAAAATCAGATTGTCCTATGACATCTCAGAGGAGTTAGTGATGTCTCTTGATCTAGCTTCTAGCTCCACCAGGGAGTGCAGAGAATGTTACATCCAGAGAACAGTCTTCCAGGGGGCACATTTTACGGAAGGTGAGCAGAAAGCATGGAATGCGTGGAACGTGACATATGGGGACACTGGGTGTGGTGTTTTCAGTGCCCCTATCCCAGGGACAACCTCCCTAGCTGGAGGGGTTCCCCATGAGTGTATAGCAGAGCATGACCCCCTAAGATCACCCTGTGGAGTCCAGTGAGGCCCTCAAACTGCCCTCTTGAAGGGTGTGTAAGCCTGTGGCCAGAGATGATAGCTCCGTCTAGGAGAAGCAAGACACAATGCTGTCCCAGGTCTGTCCCTTTCTTCTCCGCTGGCCCAGAGTGTGAGGTGAGGCCTTCGGAGTCAGAGGAGAGGATTCCGGGGACCCCAGAGCACTCCAAACCATGACGTGTCTGCAGGAGTCTAGGTATCCTTGAAGACTTTAAACAAGGACTGAGACAGGAGAAGGCAACAGCCAGCTGTAGCTGGTGTGTCCAGCCTGTTTGCAAAACCACCATTCAATTTAAGCCCCTCACCAGGGCAGCAGCTTGAGGGTGGAGCTCTCCTTCCATCGGCCCTCTGCCCTGGAGGGACTGGGGGCTCAGACCTCATGCCAGGGGTTCAGACTTGAAAGGACTCAGGGTGCTGTCCTTCTTGCCTGCTGCAGGGCTGGGGTGTAGCTCAGCCCCTCTGTCTGTGAAGGGAAGGTGCCACACAGCTGCCCAGGGTTTCATCCAGCTTGCCCCACGTCCTCAGTCACTATTCAGGACCCGAAAGCCCCCAGAACATAGACCCCCCCCCCCACCTACACACACACTATTATAGTGCGTCTCCCTTCCTGTAAAGTGTTGTGATGATGTCTCTAATTAAGCACTCAGTCCCCCGCCCAGGACTTTGTAAAAAATCTGACTCATGAGGTCAGCCCAAGGCCATCGGTGGGCCCTCCACCCATATACAAAACGAGGTGGCCGCTGTCTCTGGTGACCCTGCCATGTGGACGGGATGGAGAAACTGCATCTCAGGATGTGACCTTCAGTGCTGGAAGATGGCAGTGAGTACTGTCCTTTCTTCCTGCTCGGACCCTCTTCTGCTGCTTCCAACCAACAAACAGTGTCCCTAGAGCAGTGGCGGGGTTGATGTGGAAGGAGATGCACCCGCCTCTCTGGCCACCCATGACTTTAGGGTTTGGCGGGTGCCCTGCCTCCAGGGAGGTGAGGTTCTGTAGTCCGGAATGAATCTCCTCAGCCCTCCCCGGCCTGGCCTATTTCTCCAGGACACAGAGCTCCTAAAACCCTCACAAATTCCTAAGTGATAAGAGCACTAGGAGCTTCTTTTGTTCTAATGAGGTGACTCCGGGTGGACTTCTGGATAGGGGTTGGTCACCAGAAAGACTAAGTCATGATTGGAAACTTGGAACTTTCAGCCCAATCCCCCATTCTCCAGAGAGGAGAGAGGAGCTGGAAATGGACTTGATGATCCATCGGGCCTGTGCATCCCGATAGCACAGTATTCGGGAAGCTTCCAGGTTGGTGGACCTATCCACGTACCGGAGCGTGACACCCCAGGGCCTTTAGTCCCCACCAGAACCATGCCAGCCCAGCTCTGCAGCTATTTGGTTGCCTTGGTCTAGAGCTCCTGGTCCATTCTCCCAGGACCTCTTGGGCTGGCTGACCCTTGGAGGGGGGTGCTTTAGAATTGGGCTGAGGCCTGTGGGCAGCTTGGCCTGGACATCCCCCCTCAGAGCTGCAGTCCTCGCACCCTGCTCCCACATTCCCTGAAAGGACCCAGGGAGAAACTGGGTTTTCTATTTATAACCATTAAGTACTCTTAACGCTCCAAACGAAGCATTTATTACGTGTGGTTCTGAGCCAGCCAAGTTCTGAGGCAGCCTATTAAACATTAAACATTGAAATAATAAATGAGTCATTGATTTTCAGTAACCAGGCCAAGGATGCATCTGTTTTAGGCTGTCGGGCAACCATGGGTGCCCCTCTTGGGTGTGGGCTGGGCAGCGTGCGTGGGCAGCAGAACCACAGTGGTCTCAGACTGAGCAAGGGCTCAAGGACTTGGGTGCATGTGGTTTATTTGCAGGTGGCCCCAGAGAGGGGAGTAAGGGAGCGAGGAGGATAGGAGGGAAGGACAAGGGGCCATGACAGTGCCTGTCGTTGCTGGTTACCTCTGTGGGCTCAGCCCCACCGCACCCTCTCAGAAGCCGTGCACGATGTCCTCCGAGCAAAGGGAGGCTGGCGAGTTTATCTGCCCACTTGGTGGGGAAGGACCTGGTAGTGCCGATGCCCCGGTGCTGCTCAGCCTGCTCTGAGTTGTTGGAGAAGGTCCTGGGCCCCTGGCAGGAAAGGGGAATCCCTGAAGGTCCCAGAGGTGGGAACTTACCAGTGCCTGGGCTGCCCCATGACAGTTCTGAGTGAGCTGAGGGCATGTGGCCTGGGCACCCCGCATGTCTGCTAGGGTCTCTGTGCAGCATGCAGGTCACGTGAATGAACAATCTTACATTGAGTGGCTTAGGTAGGAAGAGATGCGTGCAAATCTCGGTTAGCAGACCCGTCCCGCCTATTCCAATGAAGTTTTGGTGTCCTTGGAGGTTGGCACTTCAGGCAGTCCAGCCCTTAGCTTGGCCTTCCCTTCACCTCTCCTCTCCCTGCTCCTGTCACCCCAATATTAGATGTGCCAGAAGCTAGCACAAGAGACGTTGGCCCTGCTCCCAAAGGTTATGCCAGGCCACAGCTGGCTTCTACCACCAGGGCACGGGATGGCTCACTGGGTTTGAGAACAGCCTGAGAAGGTGGGTGGAGGACAGATGAGGATCCCCAGCAAGGTGGTCACTCCTGCTCCCTGCCTCCCACCCCCACTGAGCAGACACACCGGTGAGGGATGGGAGGCTTGGATGATAACCTGAGCTTGAAAGGGGAGAGCAAGAATCCAGGCTGTCAGAAAGCCAAGAAAAAGGCAACTGAGCTAAAAATAGGAGCATTGAACAGAATGTCCAGAAATGCCCTCTGTGGTGCCAGGTTTGATTTCATCATTGCTAATTATCTAAGTCACATAATGCAGAATTGAGCCCGGGAAGAGGACACTGTTTCTGTATAAGTGAACGTGGAGAGCGGGCTCTTTATGAGACTGATACACATAGACCTCAACAGTTATCAGTGCTGGGGAGAACTCGTGGGGCGGGGCCCGGGGCCCGGGGCCCGGGTTGGGTTCTCACTCTGCCCTTCACCTCTCTGGCTCCTCCAGGCTTCAAGTTACATAAGCAAGGAGCTCCCAGTGTTCCCATGTGGCTGAGCCCCAGGGGTCTGCTCTCCCACAGGGTTCCGTGCCTCCACTTCCCATCTGTGAAATGGAGATAGGAACACCTCCTCACAGGGCTCTCGTGAGGCCCAATTATGTAGGATACACGATTTGGGCACATGTTTTGGAGGGGAAAACTCTGTCGTGAGCCACGCTTTCAGAAGAGAAAGTTGAGACTCACGAGAAGCGAGGAGTGCCTTAGAATCCACATACCCTGCCTGACCGCCGCGTGTGCCCTTTCTGCGGGCAGCCGGCTCCTTCAGGTCAGCAAAGCAGACAGAGTGGTGGAATGCAGAGGGACAAAGTCACCTTCAGCCCAAGACAGTCACTGCCAGCATTTTGATGCATTCCTTCCCATCTCTTTTGAGTTTTTGCTTTTATGTGGTTGTGATCATATCTATCACCTTCACTTTCTTTTTCCATGTTTCTTGCTTTTAAAATGCTCAGTAGACTTCAATCCAAAGGCCTAGAGATCTCCAGGATTCAGGTAAGATTACAGGCGGGCACAGACTGGTGGTTTCTCTGTTGCTAAAGCCTACATTTCAACCTGATCAATTCTGTGCTGTCACGATTCTCCTGGTTGGGAGGTGGGGAATTCCTCTGACTTCTGGCAAACTTGTGCGAAGGTGGCCACTCCAATTATGACAGAAAAACCACGGCAGTAGCAAACATTGTCATTGCCAGGCAGAAAATTTTATGATCCAGGGATCGACTTTTCTTAAGTAACATTATAGGTGTTTCTCAACTACCAGAAACCCTTTCTAAGTACCGATTTGATGGTGATGTAACAGTTCATCAATGGACATGGCATAATTTATGTAACACAGTTATTGATATTTATATTAGGTTTCTGATCTTTAGCTGATGCTGCAACCTGTGTTTTTATCCATAAAGATTTGGTAGAGACTCCTTAATGAGCTCTAGAAGTCTAGTCACTGGGTCAGAGGACAAAAGGGTGTCACTGTCTTTTAAAAAGGTGGCACCTCAGAGAATCTCCCTAGGTGCCCTCCAGACTGCTGCTTTGCCTGGGTCACCACACCCTTTCCTCAACTCGTCCACCCCCCCCCTTTTTTTTCTTTTAGTAAATTTTATTCATTATGTTGTGACAGTAGTCCCAAATTTTTTCCCTTTGCTCCCCTTGGCCCAGTACCCCCCTTCCCTCCAGCAATCCCACCCCCCTTAGTTCATGTCCATGGGTTGTGCATGTAAGTTCTTTGCTTCACTCTTTCCTATATTATTCTTAACTTCCCCCTGTCTGTTTTGTACCAACCAATTATTCTTCTTAATCCCTGCACCTTTCCCCCCTTTTTCCCCCTTCCACCTCCCAGCTGATAACCCTCCAAATGATCCTCATACCTATGATTCTGTTCCTATTCTGGTTTGCTTAGTTGGATTTTGTTTTTATTTTTTAGATTTAGTTGTTGATAGTTGTGAGTTTGTTGTCATTTTAATGTTCATAATTTGGACCTTCTTTTTCTTAAGTAAGTCCCTTTGACATTTCATATAATAATAGCTTGGTGATGATGAACTCCTTTAGTTTTACCTTGTCTGGGAAGCACTTCATCTACCCTTCCATTCTAAATGATAGCTTTGCTGGGTAGAGTAATCTTGGTTGTAGGTCCTTGCTTTTCATCACATTGAATACTTCTTGCCAGCCTCTTCTTGCCTGAAAAGTTTCTGAGAAATCAGCTGATAGTCTTATAGGCACCCTTTTGTAGGAAACTTTCTGCTTTTCTCTTGCTGCTTATAAGATTCTCTCTTTATCTTGAACCTTTGGCATTTTAATTATGATGTGTCTTGGTGTGGTCCTTTTTGGGTCTAGCTTGTTTGGGATTCTCTGTGCTTCCTGGACTTGTATGTCTATTTCCTTTGCCAGATTTGGGGAGTTTTCCTTCATTATTTTCTCACATAAACTTTCAATTTCTTGCTCTTCCTCTTCTCCATCTGGCACCCCTATGATTCGGATGTTGGCACGTTTAAAGTTGTCCCAGAGGTTCCTAAGCCTCTCCTCATTTTTTTCAATTCTTGTTTCCTCTTTCTGTATTGATTGACTGTTTATTTTTTCCTTATGTTCCAAATCATTGATTTGAACCCCAGTTTCCTTCTCTTCGCCATTGGTTTTGTGTGGATTTTCCTTCATTTCATTTAGCATAGCCTTCACTTCTTCCCTTATGTGTTTGTGATACTTAAGCATATCTGTTAAGCCTGTGAGCATCTTTATCACCAGTGTTTTGAACTCTATGTCTATTAGGTTGTCTATCTCCTCATCTGTGAGGTTGGCTATCTCCTTGTCACTTAGTTCTCCCACTGGAACCTTGATCCGCTTCCCCTTTTGGGCCACAGTTCTCTGTCTCCTCGTCTTGACAGGCTCCTGTGTTTGTTTGCCTCTGTGTCTTAGGTAGAGCTGTCACACCTGTTACGTTGTAAGGGGTGGAGCCTTAGGTATTTGTCAGCACAGGTCGACCCATTTCACCACGTTGTGGCACTGTATGTGAGGGAGGGGTCTGAGAGGGAACAATGCCACCTGCTCAGCACTTGCCCCTTTTCCAGGCACTTCTCTCACCTCTGTATGAGACTGGTGCCTCTCTAGCTGTTGCCTTGGCCTTCGTTCCCAGAGTGGGTGGGTCTGCAGACAATCTAGGACTGTGGGGGCCCTTTAAACAAGTGAACTCTGCTGAGAGACCAGCAGTTTCTGCCTCCCTCCCAACCCCCACTGGTTTGCACAGCCAGAAGCAATGAGGCTTGATTTTCCCCGGTGCTGGGACTGTGAGCTGTGGGGCATGGCCTAGTGCTGGCAGCACTCCCCAGGTGTCCCTCCCAACTTTTTAACATGTGTGTCTGCGCTTTCCACCGGCCTGCCACTGCTGCCACTGCCACTGCTGCCCCTGCTTCTTCAGCTGCTTCCATCACCACACCGCGTCCTCTCCGCCCCCGGCTCCGCCCCTCCTGCCTGTCTGGATGAGTATTTCTTCTTTATATCTTTGTTTGTTGGACTTCCATGCAGCTCGATTTTCTGGAACGTCTGGTTGTTTTTAGTTTTGAGGTAGTTGTATTCCTTTCTAGTTGTGGAGGGAGACACAGTGTGTCTGTCTAGGCCTCCATCTTGACTGGAAGTCCCAAGTTTTTGTTAATTGTAGGAAACAATGTTTATATGGCATTTCCTTGATTACTCGCGAGGCAGATTATTTCTGTACATAATTGCGACTAATTCTAGTTCCCCTTTTGTGGACTATTTGGCCACCTGAAGATACTGATTTTGGAAGCGTTGGTTAAATGTACACATTGAATGTATGGAAGACAACTTTTGACCTGGAGGCCCGGCACTGTGCTGCCCTTGGGGGATTGAAGTGCTGAAACAGAGAAGCAAGTGACACACAGATTACCTTGTGGATTCTTTGCAGACTCACTATTACTACTTTAAAGTCATTTGGGGTTTTGTTTTATTTTGTTTTGTTTTAGATTTTATTTACTTTTAGAGAGAGGGGAAGGAAGGGAGAAAGAGAGGGAGAGAAACATCAGTGTGCAAGAGATGTATAATCGGTTGCCTCTTGCACGCCCCCAACTGGGCACCTAGTTTGCAACCCAGGCAGGTAACCTGACTGGGAATTGAACCCTTGAATTTTCCATTTGCAGGCTAGCACTCAATCCACTGAGCCACACCAGCCAGGGCTGAGTTTTTTATTAAACTTTTATTTTGAGATAATGTAGGCTCACATGCAGTTGTAAGAGGGATCCCAGACTACCCCAGGGGCGACGTCTTGCACAACTCTAGTCAGCATCATATCCAGGATGTGCACGCTGATACGGTCCCCACAAAGATTCTTCATGTCGCCTTTTATAGCCACATCCCTTCCCGCCTTGCCCCACACCCCCTCATTAACCCTTGGAAACCATAATCTGTTCTCCATTTCTATAATCTGTCACTTCAAGAATGTTCTATACATGGAATCACACACTATGTGACTGTTGAGGTTGGACTTTTTGTACTCAGCATCATTCTCTTAAGATTCACCCAGGTCGTGATGTGCATGAGTAGCTCACTCCTTTTTATTGTTGCATAGTGTTCTGTGGTGTGGGTGGACCACAGTTTGTCTAACGAGTCACTGGTCCAAGGATATCTGGGTTGCTTCTAGGTTTTGGCCACTCTGAATAAACCTGCTGGGAACATTTGCTGGCTCAGTGGAGAGGGCGTGAGCAGTGATGCCTCTGTTTAGACCAAGCATATGCAACATCCCAATACATAATTGAAAAGGCTCTTTGCAGCCTGGACACAATGTAATGGGCTACCAGGAAAGGCCATTTGGGCTCAAGTTCCAGCAACCCTTAAAAAGAAACAAATGCTGTCTCAGGACAAAAGAATCTGAAAAAAGAATGGACATCGATTAATAGTAATACCACCATTTCCACCATGATTAAAAGGAATTGCTAAGGCAGCATTTGTGGTGAATTCAAGCATTTTCTAAATTGCCATGTGAAAGAAGAACACCTGAGAGTTCTGCTCAGAGAGCAAATGGCCCAGGAATCCCCCTACTGCCCTTGCACCTGAGAATAGCCTAAAACCGAGTTGGGGAGCTTCGCCCTGCCCCTCTCTCCTTCCAGAAAGAAAACACTTCCTCCACATCAGAGCTGGCCGGGACACGGTGTCTGTGTCATCGCCAAGGAACAGTTGTGAGTGACTTTCTCAGAGGCTCTGAACGACATGCCTGTGAGAACAGGCTAATGACCTGGAGACTTGGCTTGAAGTCTACATTTGGTATTGTCAAGTTAAAAAAAAAAATTAGCTATGTAAGGAGATGTGAAGTAAGATGTTGTCACTTTAATTTGCATTTCCTTGGCATTCTGGTTGCTAAGCCTCTTTTCATATGATGACTGGCCATCTGTGTGGTCCGCTCTGCTTTTTATTTGGCCATTGTTCCTTCCAGCCTTCTTTTGAACTAATCAGATATTTTATATTTTTTCTTTTCTACTTCTATTGGCGTCTTAGCCAAATCCTTAGGAAAGAAAAAATTTTGGAGTTTTGCTCTAGGGATAGATATCTTTATATCAAATTCTATTTTGAGTCACTATTGTATTACTTCAGCCTCCGTTCTTCATACATGAGCCTTCTTGTTGTCCACTTCTCACCACACACCCAAAAGTTCCCACTTCACAAGTACAACAGACTCCCAAATGTGCGAGTCCTCTGTCCACCCCATCCTTTGTGCCATCGTTCTTATGTCTTATACATGCACTTTAAACCATCACACACACTTATTAGGTAGGTTTGTCTCTTGAGGAAATTATGGGAAGAAAAAAGCATAACAACTATGTTTACTGCCTTTCTGATAGCTTGCAAGGCAATCCTTTCCTTCCTGTATGTCCAAGTTTCCACCTAGTACTGTTTCCTTTCACCCTGAAGAACATTCTTCAGCATTCCTTGTAGTATCTGCCTGCTGGCCACAAATTCTCTCAACTTTATCTGAAAATATATTTATCTGCCTTTATTTTTCAGAGTATTTTTCTGGACAGAGAGTTTTGGGTAAGTTTTTAAAATTCAGCACTTTACTGGTTTATACCATTGTTTCTGGTTTTCATTGTGTCTGATGAGAAGTCAGTGGAAATTCTTATCATTGTTCCCCTGAAGGTAATGTGTCTTTCTTAGTGGGCTGCTTTCAAGATTTTCTCTTTATGGTTTTCAACAGTTTGACTGTGACCTACCTGTATACATTTTTCTTTGTAGGAATTCGGAGGTGTTGCTGAGTTTCTTGATCTAGAAATCAATCTTTTTCATGCATTTGTGGATTTTGGTCATTATTTTTTCAAGTAAAATTTCTGCCCTATTTTAAGTCTCTTCTCCTTTTGAGACACTTATGACATGATGTTAGGCCACTTTATATTGTCCCATAGATCTCTAAGGCTGTTCATTTTTCTTTAATCCTTTTTCTCTTTTTGATATTGAATAATTTGTATCGATCTGTCTTTAAGATCACCCACTCCTATTTCCAATGGGCTATTAAGCTAATGCAGTAAAATTTCCATTACAGTTGTACTTTTCAGTTCTAACATTTCCACTCTCTTTTATACTTGCTATTAACTCTGCAATGAGTCCCTTTCTCTTTAATGATTAAAACCATATTTTCATTTCTTTGCACATATATATTATAGCTCCTTTATAGTCTATCTGTAAATACAACATCTGGGCTATCTGGGAGTTGGTTTCTATTGACTACTTTTTTTCTTGACTATGGTTTATACTTTCTGGTTTTTGCATGTCTAGTACATTTTTTTTCATGTATATTGGACATTGGTAAATTATAAGTTGTAGAGACTCTGGATCATCTTCCATAGAAGAGTCTTGATATTTGTGATAGTTGGAAGTTCAATTACTGTCTTTATCACCTTATGTTGTATAGGCTTGGTTTTATTCTTTGTTAGACTGGATCTGAGAAATGTCCTAGGTGTCCCCTACTTGGAAGGAGTCAACATTCCAATCTCTCTTGCTGATCTTGTCAAGGCTTTGCTTTACATTGTTTTAAGGCGGGTGTAGCGTAGGCCTTATTTTAGGGTGGGGCTAGAGATGGTTCACAGGCCACTCTTTGCCATGGCCTGTTTTGTTTGCCTTTGAGCTAAGACTAGTTTATGTAAATATATATATTTAATTCTTACCTGAGGATAGGTTTTTATTGATTTTTAGAGCGAGGATAAGGGAGTGGGGGAGGGAGAAACAGAGAGAGAGAGAGAGATATCAATGTGAGAGAGAAACATCAATTGGTTGCCTCCCATACGTGCCTGGACTGGGGATCGAACTCATAACCTAGGTATGTGCCCTGACCAGGAACTGAACCCACAAAGTTTTGGTGTATGGGACAATACTCCAACCAGCTGAGCCAGCTGGCTAGGGCACTTTTTATATTTTTAAATAATTGCTTTTAAAAACTCCCAAGAAAAAATGTGTGACAGAATTATATGTTGCCTTAAAACCTAAAATACTTATCTGGGCCTTCACAGATCAGTTGGCTGGCTCCTGGACATGTGGTCCTCAATCTATTGTCTCTGTTGGACTGGGTGTTAATGAGGTATCAATGAGGTCTTTTCTGTAGCCCTGCTTGACCTCTAGTCTTTGTGCCCGTTCTCAACTCTGTAACAGCCTCTTCCTGGTAAGCCACACAGAGGCTCACCCATGCGAGCCCACAGAAGCCAGGACTTACAGGGACCCCCATGTAGATGCTGGCTCTCCACCCCTTCTTAGCCCCTTCTTCTCAGTGCTCCACCTGCCTCGCGGGTTCCAGCCGCCCTAGCTCTGATCCTTGCCTCCCCAACCAGCTACAGTGCCACGTGCCACACTACCGCCACACACTTAGTGGCTAGGTTCACACTCAGACTGTTCCACACGGACGTTTACTTTATTTCATTTGCAAAAGGTACCCCAAGCGTGCTTTCCTTACACAAGAAGCTTCAAGGCAGTTAAAAGGAAGGTTGCATTTTGTGGTGTTCCCAAAATGCATACTGCTGCCTACGCTGTGAAGGCCCCGTGTAGCTGGGCGGAGACACAAGGAAAAGGCACAGTCTTTAAATTCAAAGTTTTTACAGTGTCGGAGACACAGGAAACCAGGGCTAATAGTCAACAGGCTGCGGAAATTCAGAGAGAGGCGGTTCATCCCGATGATCGGGAAGGATTTCTGGCAAGCTGGCCTTGGAGGTAAGCCTAGGGGGAGCTCTGGGGTGCTGTAGGGCTTTTGGTGGTAGAGAGAAGGTAGTAATCTTGTCCTACTTTATGGCAATATTACTTCATCGTGAGACCAGGGTCACATGAAAACACAAGACAGAAGGTTTTGCAAGGGCTAACTGCCATTCAGCCCCGTGGAGGGAATCAATCCGGTGTCTTAACTGGTTCTGCCTGAGGCCTCCTGCACAGAGTGAGAATAACAAGGCGAGGTTATCGGGAGGCCCACACGCCATTGTCGGTGACCCCGGGATCACCCCCTGTCCACGTGCTGTCAGTGGCTCCAGGGTCATGTCTGTGTCCACATGTCATTGTCAGTGACACCTCTCCCCTGCCCTTGCCCCAAGCCAGGGTCGTCTCAGTCCACACGTCCTTTTCATTCACCCCCAGGGGCTGTGTCCGTGTCCACCGGCTGTCAGTGACCCCCATCTCCTGTGGCTGCCGCCTGGGGAATCTGCGAGGTGGGGCTGGGCCCACCTGCGTCACCAGCTGCAGGGTGGAGCGGCGGAGGAGGCCCTCGCGGCCACGTGCATCCATCCTGGGCATCGTACACTCCGGGAGGAACGATGTCATGGGAGCCCCGCTGCGTCCTCTTCATCCTGGGAAGCTTGGTGCCCTGTCCGCCCAAAGGAGATGCTGGTCTCGGGGGTGGCTCCCAGACGTGCAGCCACTACTGCTCTGCACAGAAGCCGGCAGCTACCGCCGCCCACTTTCGTCCGCGTTCTCTATCAGCACGCTGTGCCACCCGGCCGCCTTTCTGTCGGAGGGAAACGCTAGCTCGGGCGGGAAGGCCACCCCTTTAAGATGCGCGTCCCGGAAGCGGTACTGCGGCGGCGCCGGCACCGGAAGTGGATGCGGCCGGCAGCTGCAGGCGGCCGGCTAGGGAACTGTCCTCCCGCTGCCGGGCAGGCGTCCGTGTTGCGGCCGGTGGTGCCGCTCAGACTCGGGCTGGCCGGGTGCGGCCTCGGGGCTGCCCATGGGGCGCGCGGGGCCGGGCCGGTGACGCCGGACGCCCATGGACACCCCTGAGGAGCAGCTGCCGCCGGTGATCTACACCATGGAGAACAAGCCCATCGTCACCTGTAAGTGCCCGTCGGCACGGGAGGGGGCGGCGGCCGTTGCAAGCAGCCCGGCCAGTGTTCGCTGCCCCTTGACCCCGGCGCTAAGGGCCCGGCTGCTTCCTGGATGCAGGTGTAGCCGGGGCAGCAGCTGCGGCGGGTCTTCGACTCCGCGGGTGACCTCCGACCCCGCAGGAGACGTCCTCCCGGGGCCGTTTCCTTGCACTTTGACAGCGCCCGGGGCAGGGCGTGCTCCGATTGGAGGGCGAGGATGGGGGCCCTGCCGTGCCCCCGTCCAGCCCCCAGGCTCGGCCACTCGCCCTACCGACCGTCCTCCCGGCTGGGGGTCGAGTTGTCCTCCCGATTCCACCGCTCCCCGACCCCAGGGAGGGCCCTCGTGGCTCGCAGACTGGGGAGCGTGGACGAAGTTGGCGTGCATTTATCTTGTTAGAAGACGCGGGTTTGTACTTCAGTAAAGTGTTAAATGGTGAACGGCGCAGGCAGTCGGTCAGAGCCGTGCAGATCGGTGCTGGCGCGGGCGCGACAGCTCCCCCGACGGAGCCAGGACTGTGCCACGCGCGCGTCGTCTCCCACAGCCCATCACCTGGGCCCGTCAGGCCCGCACCTGCCCTTACGCTGTTACAGGGGAGAAACCCATTTCACAGACGAGACCGCAGAGGTTAGGCTCGTGAGTCCACATTCTGGACACCTAGACCTGCGCCTTTACAGCTGTAACTTTAGAATTAAGTACTTAAAAAAAAACACTAATGGGTTAAAATGTTGGCTGACATTTAGGTTATTAGCAGAGAGGTATATTCATATGGCCTTCTATGCTCAGAAAGGAAGCACTTTCTACAGCAAAGTCTGGGCGGCCAGACCATAGGAGACTATATATGTCTCTTTCTTCCTGTTTAAAAAAAACAATTTTTTCCTGATGAATGGACACGCTCTTTGAATGCTCCCTCTCGTCAGATCCCTGAGAAATTGTATATTTAAAGTTTGTTGGCTGCTTCATCTTTAGTTGGTACACTTCCTTATCGAAATAGACGGCTTCCTTTAAATTTGGAGACTGGCGTGGTTCAGCAATAGCTGTGCCCTCCCCCCTCCCCCCTTCCCTCCCCCTTCCCGCCCCCCCCCCCCCCCAAGAATACTTGCAACTGAAAGTCTTACTCAGGACTGCATCTTAAGTCCGAAGGGACAGGTGTGTGGCATTGATCTTCTGCCCTGCGGATTCCCAGGTGCCACCTGAGTCCTGGGGCACAGGGGCCAGTGCCCTGCTCAGTGTAGGCTTCAGGGGAGGTTTCTTAAAACTTTCTCCAGATGGTGTGCACGTTGTGAGTACTGCATAAATACTGCTTGTAGGGGCACACACATCTAATTACGTCTCGTAGCCTTAGCTTACCTTTTAATAACAGTGTGTTTCTATATGTGTCGCGTCCGTACATTTCTGAGAGGTTCCTAAAGCTCTGCTGTGTTCAGCGTGACGAGTAGTGTTTGAGATCTGTGTTCACGTTTGGTGTCATACGCATGTGCGTGACGGGTAGCCGAGGGACAGGTTCCTTTCCGGCAGATTTGTTAATGTTGGTGGAGGTTCCGCCCTGTGTTTTCCCCCAAGTTCTGTCTGCACGGACGGTATCTGTGTTCATAGGCATCTCAGAAAAGAAAGTGGCTTCAGTCAACTCTCAGGGGAAGTTAGTGAGAAGTGGGAAAGATCCCTTGAAAAGTTAAAAGATTTTAAAACTTTTTGAAAGGCTGCCTTCATAGTTCAGCCTTGAAATGACATTTTAGTGTCTCTGGGGCTGAATGAAGCTTTGGTGGCACTTGTCCTGGTTTCACTTCACACTTACCTTGTTCCATTCTTTCACCTATATATGCTTGGAGGGAGGAGCTAGTCTAAGCAGTGCAAAGATAGGAAAACTGCTTAAAAAAAAATCCACCCAGAGGCTTCACACTTTTTGATATTATGTACAGAGTTCTCTTAG
The DNA here is from genome assembly GCF_987537825.1 of Furipterus horrens. Classification (NCBI taxonomy): domain Eukaryota; kingdom Metazoa; phylum Chordata; class Mammalia; order Chiroptera; family Furipteridae; genus Furipterus; species Furipterus horrens. The sequence goes on from NW_028327171.1 coordinate 9,231,802, forward strand.
TGTGCAACATTTTTGTTTTCAAAAGTCCATGTACATCTTCTTGAATACTTATCTAGCCATAGGCCCTTATGAGGCTGTTTGTTCATTTTAAAACGAAAGCAGAATTTGTGCATGTTCTTAGCTTTTTTCGAAGAATTTGGAACGTTTTACTTCAGTGGCAATGAATTGTGCGTAGACCTTTCTGAGAAGAATGTAGAATGTAACTGGCTCAGGTAAATTTAGGAACTGTTTATGTGTGGCCATGAGAAGAATGGAAAGAACCCTGAGATTAGAGGTAGATAGAACTCATTATTGCTTGAAAACCTTGCTGAATTATTTTAACATTCTGAAGCTACCTAGAAATGTTAATGGCCTTCGGTCCATAATTAAGAGTTTTGGATCCTGCTGCCTTCCGGGCTCAGCTGCAGCGAAGGCAGGGGATCTGCTCAGAGCCAAGAGCTTGTAAATACTGGAGTCAGCATCTGAAAGGTATCTGACAGGGGTGCCAGGTGAACAGTGGTGGTACTTACAACCTTGGGACAATGGGTGATGAATCACCTACTCGTGGCCACGTGAATACCTATAGTATAATTTATTAATCATGAAAAATGCACAGTGAAATTGAAACGAATCCAGCAGATCCATTTGATCCAATTTTAAGTTTTAGTTTAGATTTTTTTTTTTTTTTTCAATCACTGGGTCAATTTTTTGCTTTAGAATAAAGACTTAGGTTTCTGATCCAAAGATATGTTAGGAAAGATATGTTCCCTTTCCAGCTATCTCGTTCATGGCAGAGTTATTGTCATTCCACTGATTTGTGACTTTTCCTTGTTCAGTGCTGGTATCCCGCCTAGAATGGCACATAGTATCAATACGGGATTGTATAGTATCTGAAAAGTGACAAAACTCCTTCCAAAGGATCTATTCTCACCCATCACTTCTATTGCCTATTTCGTTTTTCTGAATCTCCTTTTTTGGGGTTCCAGGTCTGATATTATAAAATTTGAAAGGGGGAAGAAGGCAACAAAAATGAGCAGATCTGTAATACTTTGTACCTGGTTGGAGTTTCTGTTTTCTCCCCCTTGTAGGTTAAAGTTTTAAAAATTTCATATTGCAGTTTTCCACCAATACTGAAAGTACGGTGCTTATGATTTAACCACTATCTCAGTTTCATTATGAGAAAAGTAACCTACAATGTCTTTAAAAAAAATTGGTACACATAAGTGCAAGTCTTGGTCCGTATTGGATTCTTAAGCCAATAGCAAACCAGCAGTTGCGAAGTGGGAGAAGCAGTTCTTAGGAAGCCTCAGTTGTCCCATGGAGCATATTTGGGGCACAGGGGCCAGGGGCACCCCACATGTGCTTCCTTTGCTTTCTGTGTCATTTCTCCCTGTGTCCGGTTAAAAACAGTTAGGCCTTACATGTGTGACCTAGAGACTTCCATAATCTCGTCCTTATCTGTGAACTTGGCATGGTGATAGTACCAACCTGATAGGGGGATTTGGATTTAAAAGCATGAATATTGTGAAGCACTCAGAAGAGCGATCAACATGCAAAAAGTGTTATGTACCGGCTAAGGAGAGCTTCCCAAACTTCCTCTGTTCACGATGGCTTTAGTGTCTCAGTAATTCTTCCCTGGCACCTCTAGGCCAGAAAAGAACACCTAATAATTCCATTTATTAAGTAGGTAGGTCCAAATAATTTTATTAAGTATTATGTCCTAACAGTAGCTATTTGAAAAAAAAGCCACACATAAATGGGAAGAAAAATGTTTGTTTCATCCTTAGATAACCACCGTAACGTACTGAGAGGATGGCTGCACCTCTTGGGGGTGCACAACGTCTATCCCGGGAGTCAGATTGGACCCTGCGACCCTCTTTGAGTTCTTCTTTTATTTTTATTTTTTGTGTGTGGTACTTTTATCACAGCAACCACCCTGTTTTGTGATGATAATGACGTCACTGAAAGGAATGCACCATGATCTAATACTGAAACTGAACACCTGAAGTAGGGTTTGCTGCATCTCTAGCATTGCTGTGTCCTCATAATTTAAACTATCCCACGGGGTCTCTCAGGACTTGCTGGTACCCTGAGGCACCTGGATACACTTTGGGAACCCATGTTATTAGTATATTACTCTGCCTCTAGGGCAGATTTGAACTGGTAATTTAGAAGTGAAAACTTTTTTGTCTATTTGAACTTCACTTCACATACCTGATTTGCAAGATGTGTTTCTGCAGAGTTTCTAGTAAAGAAAAATTTGGTTTATGCAAATGAAACTCAAGGGTCTGATTTTTTTGAAAGTGCTGGTGACTCTGAAGTAATCCAGTGTGCCAGACCCAGCATAGAAGCCGATGTTTCCTGGAAAGGAACTGATATGATGATGGTGTGGCCTACTCAGTGACAGAGGAAAAGCTGAGTTGGTCATCTTTTATTGGAAATGCAAGTGACTTGCCGAAGAAATTTTTTGTCTACAAAATGTTTTTCGCCAGTTGACAGAGTGTCTTTCCACACGAATGGCACAGTTTTGTGTGTGTGGTCTCACGGGATCACTTGCAGATGTCCTGTTCCCTCGCTCTCGCTGGGGACTTCAGATCTAGATGATAGACTTGGGGTAGGGGGAAAGACTGCATGGCCTTAAGTGCTCTGTTGGGGTAGAAGAACTTTTTCTCCACCCTTCCAGGTTCTTCCAGCAGCTCTAAAAATCAATAGACATGAGACAGAATAGCAAGAGAAAATAACCAAATTTAATTACGTACATATGTATGGGAACCCCATATACACAAGAGAGTCACCGACCTCACATGCATGAGAGGATCAGGGACAGACATGGGAAGGGAGGGCTAAATGACGCTCCAAGCTAAGGATGAGATAAGGGTCCTGAGGCTACAGAGGGGAAGAGGGTCATTGCAGGGTGGTGAGAACAGATGCATAGTAATTAGAAGTTTGCCCTGTCCTATAGAGAGGTCAAAAAAAGTTATTTCTGGTGATAACTCTTATTTTGGCAAGGCCCCTAATTTAAATTAAGGGAGAGGTAAAAGTTTCTCTTGAACCCAAAGGGCCTCCATTGCCTTCACATCAAAATAATCCACATGCCAAAGTGGCACGTATCGGCACATACTGGGGAGGCCTGTTCTGAACCCCTTAAGCTACAGACACATCTCTTTCTGAACAGCCTCCTACTGTGTTAGCCTCAGAGTCTTCGTGGCTTCCTCTCCTCCCTCTCTTACCTTTCCTCCTGTCTTCTTTCCTAATCAAATTTTTCTTCTGTAACTACTCCTAACGTACGTTTTCAATCTATTCACAGTATTTCAGTCTTAGAGAATATTTGGTTTTTAAATTAAAAATTGATGAGCTTGGAGTCATTCCTGACTCCTCTATTTTCTCTCACAGCTGACATTCAGTCTATCAGCAAATAGCATTTTATCTTTGACATTTACTTAGAATTGAGCCACTTCTCCCGCCTTTACTGCTGCTCTGCCAAACCCAAGCCACTTTTCATCTCTCCCGGGGCTACTCCAGTGGCCAGCCAGCTGGCCTCCCTGTTTCTGTTTCAGCCCCTTGAAGCCAGTTCTCTGTGGGGTTAAGGGTGATCCCTCTAAAAGAGAAGTCACAGCATGTCATTCCTCTGCTCAGACCCCTCCAGTGACTCAGCAGAACATTCACAGGCCTTTCTGTGGGCTACAGGACCCTCCCTGATGTACCCCCCTCCTGCCCCCCAGCACTGAGGTCCTGGCTGCAGCCCACTCCCTCTGCGGCCTTTGCGCCCTGTTCTAGCGGGGTCGGTGTGGCCCTGCTCATCCTCAGTGGGTCCTTCCTTCCTCTGGTGGCTGCTTAGGGGCCACCCCTTCACTCCACGTACTGTTTAGCATCGCTTTGACTTTATTCAGTCTTCTTGGCTCAGCACCTCCTGACTTAAATACTTGTTTTTTTCCTGGTTTATTGTTTTTCTGCCCCTAACCCAGATGGCCTACAAACTAGAATGTGAGGTTCAGAATTGCAGGAATTTTATCTGTTCTGTTCACTGTTGCGTTTCCAGCACCTGGAACAGTGCTTGCACATAGTAGCTGCCCAGTAAATAAAAAATGCTGTGTGTCATTTGATGCTTCTGTATGTTAGAAACTTTTGATGGCATAGTTATTTTCTTAAATACATATTTTCTCCAAGCAGAAAATGCTTGGAGAGTTTGAATTCTTATCACTCAGACTTGTTTTTAAGCAAACTGCTATATGCTTAGTTTTTGTTTTTGATACTGGAACATTTTCCGATTAGAGTTTTTGACCATGGAAATACATGTTAATCCAGGAAAAGAAATAAAGTTAACTAGTATGCTAGGGACTCTGTTCTCTGAACTGGACCTCGGAGTTGTTTTCAGATACAACTTCTTTACTACATGTCAGTAGAAACTTAACTACATCCAAACCAAAACATTCTCCGATCACTGGTTCAGCTCCTGAGGTGGACATTTAGGTTGTGGGACTGTCAACCTTGGCATTTGGATGAAGCCTTGAAAGAAGATATATCTGTGACTTCCCATAACTAAACTTGAAACCTTAAAAAAATGCATCAATAAAACAGGAATACATTTTTTATGATAAAGAATGGAATCTAGGAGTGCAATTGCTGGGTCAGAAGGTGAGAACAGTTTAAATTTTGAAAACTGTTTCCAAATCACCCCGTGAAAAAGCAGTACATACTCCAAGTTATATTTACTGTGCTGGATTGGAGTCATTTAAAAGTTTGTTTGCCAGTCTGATGGGTGGGAGAAAGCTATTAAGTTTAAAAAATATATCTTATTTATTTACTTTGGTTGGTGGGAGGAGAAAGAAAGGGAGTGAAATGATGTGCGAGAGAAACAGGGATTGGTTGCCTCTCGCATAACGAACCGGTGACCTGGCCCACAACCCAGGCATGTGCCCTGACTGGGAATCGAACCAGTGACCTTTTGGTTCACAGGCTGGCACTCAATCCACTGAGCCACACCAGCCAGGGCCAAAACTATCAGTTTTTAAAAACAGGTTTATTGAGCTTTTATCCTTATACTATAAAATTTATCCATTCTAAGTACACAATTCTTTGACTATCAGTTTATTTTTAGAGTTGTACAGCCATCACCCAGAGAAGGAAAACTCTGACTCCAAAAAACCTCCGCTGCCTTGCGGCATACCTCTTCAGGGGAAAGGCTAAGGGAGTAAACCCCGACAGAAAATCCGGAGCCGGAGTCCCTAAGGCGGTTTGACGTTGCAGTCAACACCGGCAACTCCTGCGGCGCACCTGAAGCCAAGCTGTATTGACTCCGTCTTTACCTTGGACCCTTCAGCTGCGAAGAGAGGGGGGGTCTGCTGCATGGGCAACAGCAGACCCTCCATATCACCCTGCCCAGGCTCTGTAGCTTCAGCGTCATCACAAGATGTCGATTCAACACGGGAGGAGACAGATACCGTGTCACTCCCGAGTCGGACTGCACAGCCATTCTCGGCGGTGCAGATAGACTCTTAAGAAGCTACAACATCGTCTCTCGAGACGGGCGGCTGCCGACGACGACGACGACGACAGCCATCACCATAACTCAGTTTTAGAACATTTCCATCACCCCAAGAAGTTCCCTTGTATTTCTTAGCAGTTAATCCCTGCTCCCATGTCTGGGCATAGGCAGCCACAGTCAGCTTTCTGTCTCTATAAACTTGTGTTTTCTAGATGTTTTGTAGAAATAAAATCACGTAATACTCAGTCTTGGTGGCTGGCTTTTTTCACACAACAGTGTTTTTGAGGTTTTTCCATGTTGCATCATTTAATGTTATCTGTTCCTTTTTTATTGCTGAATAGTATCTCATTGCATGGATGAACCACGTCTTATGTATCCATTCATCAGTTGATGGACATTTTAATTGTTTCTAGTTTTTGGCTAATGAATATTTGCATGTGTGTCTTTTTGTGCACTTGTGTTTCATTTTGCATGGAAAGATTCTTTGGAGCAGAATTACTATGTTGTATGATAAGCGAACTTGTTAAGAAACTGCCAGATTGTTTTCCAAAGTAGCTATACCGCTTAACACTCCCATCAGCAGTGTGTAAGGTTCCAGTTTATCCGGATCCTCGCTGGCACTTGTCTGTCTTTTTATTGTATTGTAGACACCCTAGTGGGCATGAAGTGGTATCTGATTTTGGTTTTAATCTGCATTTCCATTTCCCTAATGATTAATGATATTGAGCATCTTTGCTTGTTCTTATTAGCCATTGGTGAAATGTTTATTCAAATTTTTTGCCCATATTTAAATTAGATGATCATTGAGTTGTAGTTTGTTATATTTTCTGGATACATTTCCTGTATCCAGATAAATGATTTGTGAATATTTTCTCTTAATCTTTGGTTTTTAAAATTCTTTTAATGGTGTCTTCTGAAGTACAAACGTTTTTAAATTTTGATGAAGTCTAGTTATCAATTTTTTTCTCTTATGGGCTATGTTTTTGATATCATATCTAAGAACTCTTTTTCCAGCCGACGGTCATTGTAATTGTTTTGGTGTGCATGTACCTGATGATTAGTGAGATTCTTTTTGTGTTTATTGGTGATCAGACCTCTTCAGAATTACCTGTTTTTACTTTGACACTTAAGAGGTATAGCCAAAAACCATGTCTAGAAGATGAATTGGAATAGCACTAGGAAAAAAATATGCATGCCATTTTTCTATTTTATACCATATGTATTAGTTTTTTGGAGAGCTGCTATAAAAAACTATCAGAAACTGGGTGGCTTAAAACAACAGAACTTAATTTTCTGACAGTTCTGGAGGCCAGAAGTTGAAAATCAAGGTGTCAGCAGGGTGGCACTCCCTCCTAAGGCCCTAAGGGAGATTCCTTCCTCCCTCTTCCCGCTCCCAGAAATCCTTGGTGTTCTTGGGCTCTTGGCATTCAGTCTCCAGAAGGCTTTCTCAAGGCCTTCTCTTTCCCTGACTTTTCTCTTCTGTTTTTTATCAGACACTTGGATCCCATCCAGATGATCTGGAATGATCTCATTTGCGATCTTAAACTTAATTACATTTACCAAGGCCCTTTTTCCAAAGTCCCATTCATAGGTTCTGGGGGCCCCTTTATCCCTAAAGCACAGTATCTGCCCTCGCAGCCAGGTGCGTATCAGCCAGCACCCAGTGGGCGTCTTGGGTTTTTCTATCACTCCCGTCTTTGGAGGCCTGTCCTCACTGTCCTCCTGACCAAGGGAATCCTTCCTTGGCATCTGGAAATTGAGCTCTGGAAGTTGATACAAGGTGGGATGATCTCTTAGAACGAGATGAGCCTTTTCTGCAATTGTAACATTGTGATTCCTTCCTCAGTATTGTTTTAGGCCCTTGTTTGTTACATTTTTTAGAAAAGTGAGGAGAGAAATTACAAAGAAACTGACAGCAGGTTTAGACCTTGGCTTCACCAGGTAAATATATGTGGACATTTTTTCTCATTTTTGACAGATCTGTTTAGCATTTAGAAGTCATTGCATCAATTACAGAGCTAAAATTTTAGGTAGAACCTTGGAACTAACAATTACCCCTTTGGGTAGTAATCTTTACTAAATCTGTAGCTCACCATTTACAGCACTTTCATTTTGGCTGGATCCATGAGAAAGTTTCTAAGCATCGAGCTGAACAACAGGAAGGGCGTCAGAGGTCATTTTGAAGGTGAAGACTGTGCCGCCTAGTGAGCACCTGCATCCAGGTGGCTGATTCCCCCCCTGCCACAGTTTTACCAGATAGTTGGGGTGTCAGACATCCTCTGCTCTCATGGGAGGGGTGTTTTCCCTAAAATTAGCCCTCAGAGAAAGCGTTTCCTATGGAGTTAAGTAAAATAAAAATATCACTTACTTTGTTTTAGCAATCTTAAGCACTGAGTTAGCCACACTAGAAATTTTTAGTATGATCTAAAATTAAGTTCGTATTCTGAGAACATATTCTGACACCCAGTCCCATCATCACTTCGGCTGTTGGATATCCTGTCCTTTGGGGGCCCTGGTGTAGAATATGAAGGAGTCAGGCTCGCTTCACCAGTCAGTGAATATGTACGCAGCATCTGTTACCTGCCCCGCACTGTTGGAGGCGCTTGGGTTACATTCGTGAACAAAGACACCAGCCCTCTTAGAGCTTACATTCTAGCAAGAGGAAATATACAATATACATAAACAGGAAATTATATAATATGTGATAAGTGCTGTGGAAAAAAGGAAGAGAAAAGGATAAGAGAAATGGGAGGATTGTATCGTTTCAAACTTTTTATTGTGGAAACTTGAAACTATGTATAAAAATAGACAACAGTATAAAGAAACCTTACAAACCTATCACCCAGCTATAACAATGGGGCGAATTTGCCAATCTTGCTTCTCTATGTTCCCTGTTCCCTCTAATCCTTTATTGTTTTGAAAAAAATCTCAGGCATCACATAATTCATCTATAAAGGCATGTGTTATGGACTGAATGTTTGTCTCCACCTCCCACTCACATGTCCAAGCCCTAATCCCCAAAGTGATGGTGCTAGGAAATGGAGCCTTCTGGGGGGAATCAGACTTAGATTAGGCCATGAGGGTGGGGCCCTCGTGATAGAATCAGTGGCCTTATGCACCTGTGCACACCAGGGAACGGTCATATGAGCACATAGCGAGAGGCAGAGGCTGTCAACAGGCCAGGAAGAAAGGCCTCACTAGGAACCAAATGGCTGGGGGAGAAGAAAAAATTGTGTTTAAGCTACTCCATCTGTCATGCAGCCTGAACTAAGACAGTATGTGTCTCCAAAAGATAGGGACTTCAAAAAACATAACTAGAAAACCTTTATAACACCTACATAATTTCCTAATTTCAAATATGTCAATGTTTACATTTACAGTGTGTCTGAAATATTTTTTAACTCTTTCAATTAATTAGTATCCAAATGAAGTTTTTAGATAAGTGTTTTCAGTTTTTCTTAAAAATCTTGGTTTCCCCTCCATTTCCCTTTCGTTTCTTGGCGATTGTTCAGGAGCCCAGGTTGTTCATTCTGTGTCAGGGTCCCCCCCGCTCCTGGACTTGGCCAGCGGCGCCTTGTGTTGTCCTTAAATACCGCCACGCTCTGCCCCCTGTGTTTCCTGTGAGGTGGCTGTTGGAGCGAGAGGCAGGGTCAGGTTTGGGTTGGATCATTTTTGGATCATTTTTGGCAAGACCCTTTCGTAGGTGGTGGTGTGCTCTTCCATCAGCTGGCGCATGATGTCTGGTGGCCTCTCTTGTTGTGATGTTAGCCGCCATTTATTCCCGTATCGCTGATTCCTGAAGGGCTGCCAGATGATGATATTCTAACTTTACCACTTCTTCATTAGTTGAAATATTTCTCTACAGGAGTGTGTATGTGTATATACATATATACACAAGTACATACACACATATATGTTTATATTATTGGTTTCCCAGAGGTATTGTGTGTACAGGAAAGTCAGATTAAGTGCTTGATTCATTTCCTTTACTTAACTGTTTTAAAAATAAGCTGATTCATTAGTTCCTTCAGTGATGATCAAGTGGATTTTTTAAAGTATTATTAAGAACTTAAGGATTTAAGTTCTGCCCATTTCAGTTGTCATCCTTATTGGCGAGAAGGTTGTTCCATCTTTAACAACTGGCCTCGGAGATGTAGGCATCTTTGTTAGTGTCTTTGCTATCTGGGATGACAAGGTGTCCCAGACTCATTCTGTACATTCCCTGCCCTAGATGTGGAGCCAGCCATTTCTCCCAGGAGCCCCGATGCCCTGTGGTGGGAACTGGTATTTTGAGAGCCCAAGCTGCAGGTTTGGGCTTCTGGATGCTGCAGGGCCTTTCCAGGGGATGGAGCTAGGAATTTAAAGTCAAAGCACATCTTAAGCTCACACTGATTAAATTCAGGACTTCAGAGTTTTAATGAACTGTCTGTCCTGTCTTCTGTATTTTCTTTCTGTTTTCATGGCTACTTGGGGATGACAGTGTTAGAGCGAGGATCTCGAAGGAGCCGCATCCCCGTCCTCTGAGGGCTTGTTCTAACCCCAGATGGCGCCTAGTTTCTGATTCAGCAGGTCTGGGTGGGCTGACACTCTGCCTTTCTAAGAAGTCACCATGTGGTGCCTACAGGTGCTCCTTGCAGTCTCCGCACAACAGCTTTAACTCTACCATCAACAGCAGGACCCGTGAACACAGATCTCAGACTTTTTTAGTAGTTCTTCGTGGCATTTGAGTATATCCTGCCGGGAACAGTCAAATGACTGTAGGTTTAAGAATGTAAATAAAGCCCCTTGTCATAGTTCCTCTCTCTGTGGTTATACTACCAAATACATTACATTTAAATTCATTTGTTTTATTTTTTCATATTTTTAGGGAAAGCTTTAAAAAATTTAATTTTGTGTTATAATGATGTAAAATATTTATAATCTTTCAAAATCTAATCTACGAAACAAGGTATATTTAAAAGCAATCCAGCATATATCCCTGTCCTTTCTGTCCGTTCCATTTCTTACCTAAGTATTCTCCTTTCATAAAAAAAATTCATACATACTTGTATTTCTCTTAGTTGAGATATTGAAACTGTGCGTGCTTACCCGCCACCCCACCTTGCTTTTCTCCGCAGCATTCCCTGGAGCCCGCTGTACCCTAGCACGTGGACAGCTTTCCCGGTCCTGCCTACAACCCGGCGGGACTTTGTCAGTTATGGTGCTGTTCCCCGGTTCATCCTATTAGACTCCCATGTAGAAGCTGAATGCTTTCCTCTTGCGCTGTTTCCGATAGTCCTGCACGGAATAATAGGCTATTGCGTCTGTCTTCCAGTTCTGCTTGCTGTATCTATGGGGGGATTGCTGGGGCTGTGGGAAACTCAATGTCATTTTGCTAAGTGTCGCTGAATTCCTCTCCATAATGGTACACCTGCTGAAAGCTGTAGTTGGCCCCAGTGAGAAAGTGATTTTGAACAATGTCGTTAAGGAAGTGATAGGGAATGCGGAGAAAGTCCCTTTTATCCACACCCCCAGGGCAGAGGCTATCTGGAGTCACAAGATCTCTTCTGGAACTTGGTTCAAACTGCTACAGTCATCTTATTATTTTTTAATTTTAAAATATACAAAATGTTGAAGGCTGATGCTTCAGTATTCTTATATTTAGATGCATTTATCCAATCTTTCTTTTTCTGTTTAGACTCTGATTTTTTAGTCTGGTCTCTGAGTGCTAGAGGGGACTCTTGTCCCCCTTGGTTACAAGAGGTCACTCAGACTTCTTTAACACGTGGCACGTGTGCTAATTATCTTCCTGTTGAAAAAGAAAAAGACTTTGGGACTTGATATTTTGCTACTAATCTCTCTGTACCTGTTGTAGTACCTTTTCTACAGATTTCCACAGTATAAAACTTGATTAACACTAATATACCTTGTACTTTTTTTCATTTGAGTACTCCTATCGGGGGAAGTAACTGCTCTGTGGACTTCGTACTGGGGAAGTGGAAAAAGCAGAGTGGAAGAGAGCGTGTGTGTCTGTCACAGTAAGGATCGAGGGGAGGGCTAGATGGGACAGGCATACCGTGAAAGCCAGAGAGGCCATGGCATCACGTACTGAGCTGTGACTTAAAGTCAGCCCTCATTGTGGCAAGCCAAAATGTAACAAGTGACAACCACATGAAGGTGATTCCCATGATGCCACAGTAGGAATTGCTCTTCTTTAAACTTGGCCTCTGGTGCAGAACTGTGGGAGGAGGGTTCATTGCTTTCTTCTCAAATATGTGCCTTCCCATAAAGGGAGGGCAATGTTATTTTTTGTTTTGTTTTGTTTTTAAAGATATTATTTTAGCCCTGACCAGTGTGGCCCATTGGTTGGAGCACTGTCCTGTGATCAAAAGGTTGCTGGTTTCATTCCCTGTGAGGGCACATACCTAGGTTTCCGTAGTCCATGGGTGTGCATTAGGTAACAATGTCCCCATGAAAGAGCTGCCAATCTGAAGCATTAATTAATTTTTATTATAGCATTTACGTTATGCATAAATTTTAGCAAATTTGCTTTACCCTTTATGGAACAGACTAAAATGACTTACCAGTTTGTGACCCTGGACATTTTTATCGTCCATTTGAAAGTCTGTTCTGCCAAAAGCTGTTGAGAAATTAACGTTTGGTCTGTGGGCAGGCAAAGACACTGGTCTCTCAACACGTTTCCAAATGAGAATGAACTGCTGACTCATGAGTTCTGGCCTTCTTTTGTTAATAGCATGCTTAAAGAATGGCTGTTACTGTAGAATGTTCTGTAAAGCAAGTATTAGGAAAACTATATATTTCCTTCGACATTTTTGTTCAGAAGTTGAATCATAGAACCTCTTGCTTGGGGGGGCCTTGAAATGGGTCATCTCATACCAGTGCAGCCAGTCCACTGCTGCTTAGTCTCTGGAGTCCCAATAGGAAGTACTCAGATGTGGGACACTCGTCCCTCCACATGCAGATTCCTCCGTCTTACGCCAGAGCACGCCTTCGTGTTGAGCTGCGATAAAATTAAGAAACAGAAAGCAGCTCAGAGCGGTAGAGAACATTGAGCCCAGGGCCCGGCTGCCTGGCTGAGTCAGTCCCAGCTTTGATGCTCACTAGGGGTTTGACCTTGGGCCAGTTAGGGGAGTTCTTGGTGCCTCGGTTTCCAAATGTAGAGTGTCACTCTCTCCTAGGGCTAGTGTCAGGGTTCAGGGTGACTGTGGGCAGAGTGCTTAGGGTGTGCCAGCCCACCTTGCTGCCTGTGTGCACAGAGAACAGGTGGTCCCTCTTGACTTCTGTTAACCGGCTCTCACCTGGTGCCAAACCCTCTGTAGCTTAGTAAGCCCTCCTGCTCATCAGATCAAAGGTATTACATAGATTTTATTTTATTTTATTTTTTGCAAATTAAATCCTGCATCATCATCATTGGGTTTGTCAGGGCCTGTTAGTAGGCTCTGGTTAGACTCCGTTTAGCAGTAGCATCTTGGGGCTAAAAGGACTGTCTGGCCTACAGGATTCTATTTTTAGTTATAATTGACTTGTTTGAAGACTAGAGTTGCTTTAAAAATGGCCATTTTATCGTTGGCGAGCTAATACCTGAATGATACATCTGTATCTGTAGTGACTTATGTTTTTTAAATTGGACTCGTTAGTGTTTTTTTAATGTTGATATAAGTTACTAATTACTTTCTCTGTAATTTAGACCCTAGGTGCTTCTGTTTTAAAGATATTAAGAAAATAATAAGCAGAGTTGGTTGAAATATGACCCTTTTATGCTTAAATCACTGAAATCATCTTTTTGAGTTCTTTTCCCTGTGTTTAATTCTTATCTGCTCTTAACATGAAAAATTTAATTACATGATTAATACATAAATATATGCTTATAAAAATCTTAAGAGTATGCAGAGGTAATTCAGGAAATAGTGAAGGTCTGTCTCAGTTATCTGGCTGCATGTAACAGAAACTCCAGTTACAACTGACATAAATAATAAGAAAATAGTTTCATATAATCAGAAGCCCAGCGCTCTGCCTGCCTTTCTTTCGGAGTGTCTGAACTGAACTTTTCCGCAGCTGTGGGCTCTTCCTCAGTGTGGGGGCAGGTGCCTAGCAGGTTGGGGCAGCACCTGGACAGAGGGCTCAAGTCGATCTCTTCAGAGCAAGGTCACTGTCCCCTGACGTTTTCCTTCACAGTTGAGTGTCTCCTGTGCCTACTCCTGCCAAGGCACTGCCCTGCACTGATATGGCAAGGGGCAGAGGACGACTGTGAGGATCTGTGCACAGCCCTGGAGCTGCCCGCGGTGCAGGGGTTACTGAGTGCTCAGCTCTCCTGTCCGCTGGTTAGGGATGAGACCTGGCAGCATATGTGTAGACACACACACACACACACACACACACACACACATTCATGTTAATGGGATTGTGCTTTGAATTACTTATTATTTTCGTAAGTCTCCCCCCTCACGAAAACAAAAAACCTTAGTTATTTAAGTCGTCTGGATTGACTCTTAATAGGCCTCTTGAGTCAGAAAACTGAACACAGCAAGTTTCTGAACAGGGTTCTCTGAACATGGGCACATCAATCTTAAGCCTCATATTTGCTTTTATAGCTGTTTTCAAATAACTGAATCCTTGGTTTTTCTCTGCTGCCCATGGGATTAAAATGAAAACTCAGTTGTTGCTCTTACAGTTCAGACCTCAAAGCCCTAAAGACTTTCTAGTTAATGCTTGGGCTATTTTGGGAAGCTACAATGTATATATTGTTAATTTAATTACCTGTCAAGTAGGCTGCCATTTAATTCTTTTGGGGTTTTACACCTGAGCCCTTTCCTATCTTTCTGTTTTGTGCTCTGGTTCTCTGTAGCCCATTTTCAAAGGCATCTCTAATTTTCATGATAATAAAGATTTAAGAGTGTTATAATTAATAATAGCTGTGTATTCAGAGAAACTCATGGTGGCTTTTCTTCATTTTTGTTCAGTGTAGGGCTTCGGTAGGTTAGAGGAATTTGACCTTCAGATTTAAATTAGGGCACTGTATTAGTCTGCTGGGGCTGTCCTAGCAGAATCCCACACCCTGGATTGCTTCAACAACAGAAGCTTATTTTCTAACAGTTCTGGTAGCTGGAAGTCCAAATTCGAGGTGTCACAGGGTAGATTTCTGCAGCCTCTTTCCTTGGCTTGTGGATGGCCACCTACCTACTCTGTCTTCACATGGACTTTTCATGCCCCCGTGTCTCTCTGTGTGTCCTTATGTTCTCTTATAAGGACCCAGTCAGATTGGATCAGGGCCCACCCTATGGATCTCATTTTAACTTAATCACCTCTTTCAAGACCTTATCTCCAAATAGTTTCAATGTATGAATTTTGGGGAGGGGGGCACAGTTCATAACAGACACTGAGGTCAAATGGTCACATGTTAAGTCCCCAGTTATTGTCAGATGACATCTTTGCCCTTGACAGATGTGCTAATTAACCTATATTTTAAAATTAAAATCTGAACACAAATTAGATATTTATTTCATGATAGAATTTAAGGAAAAGTGTTACTTTAGTCTCCTTTTATACAAGCGTTATTGTATAATAGGGTTTCCTGTGGGAGGCAGCTTATAGGAGAGTGTGGGAGGCATTTCATTTTTGTTACTCTGTGGACATATGCTAATTAGGCATTTATGTGAGACTTCATTGAAAACCACAGAGAGAGGAGAAAGCTTTCGCGTAGTTGCCCTAACTTCCACATAACAAAGAAGAGTGATTTTTGTACGTTGATCTAGGAACCTTTTAAAGAGGCAACAGAAATTGGCAATGAAAGATAAGAAATCTAACTGAAGATTTCTTACTTGAATAATATCTAGGATGACTATCAAGTAGATGAACATGATGAAAAACGATAAGTTAAAACATAAAAATTGTTTTATTTTAACGAAGCATGTAACAATAGTAACCCTTATACAGCATTTACTCGGGGTCAGGCCTTGTTCAAGGTTATTTATTGGCGCTGACTCATTTACACTTCACCTCAGCCGTGGAGGGGAGGTATTCTTACTCTCCCCTTTCACAGACGGTCCCGTGAGGCCCAGGAGGGGGAAGTGGTCCCCACAGACTGTGCAGCTAGCAGTGGGAAGCAGAGCTGGGGACTCAGGGTCAGGCTGGCAGCGTCTGTCATCCCATGTCCCATGCCCTACCTGGCCTTCTGATGCTCACAGCTCAGCTGCCTCAGCAGCAGCTCGACGTTACGTGGTTTGGGGGAGGTTTATTTTTGTTTTAGTTTTCTTAGGTTCACGATAGCAAAACAAGCCCCTGTCAATTCCCCATTATTTCTTTAAGATCAATATAAAAGCAATTTGGAAAACAGTCTTGCTCAAAGTTAGAGGATCCTCTGAGGATAAGAATTTGAGTAATCTATATTAAAAAGGCCCTTTTCCAGCTTAAGTATAACATATGGTTATGCTATCATTTTACGAGAGCTAAGTGAGCTTTCCGTGCTGTTAAAGCCACTGTGGAAGAGCTGAGTGGAAAGCTGAGTGTGTGTGCAGTGTAACGTCAGACACACAGCGGGCGGGCATTGCGGGTGGTTCGTGACCAGAGTCTGCCACTGTGGCTGTGTGCTCTGAGCACCGTGACCCTCAGACCTCACGTTCCTTCTCTGTGAAGTCAGTCCAAGTTTGTCCTTGCCACCTAGGCGTTAGTGGGGGACTGAGCGAGACACTGCATGGCCGCCAGTGTTTTGCATAGTATGTGCGTGTGGAGCGTGTCCTGTATGTTTTTGCTCCTCATGTCATTTTGATGCATATGGAGTTTATTTTGATGAAGTTCATGTGCACCTCTCCGGGTTTCCTTTCCGCCTGGAGTGTTCTGCCTGTTCTCTTGAAGTTGAAGAAAGCAGTGGCTGTAGAGCAGACTCAGGAGTGAAACTGGGTGGAGTTGACAGGGCTCCGTCTCTCCTGAGCTCTGTGGCTTTGGGCAAGTTACTGAGCTTCTCTGACCCTCATTCTCCTGGAGGGGAAAACTGAACCTGCCTCATGCAGGTGTCTGAGCGCTAAGTTAGACCACAGATGCCAGGGGCCAGGTTTCCTAGACACCAGTTACTTGAAGATATGAGACAGTCCCGTTTCGTGATGTCATTTTACTAAATATGAAATAGTCTAAAATTGCCAATTTAATAAATTTTAGAGCCATTTTACCTAGGTTTACCTAAAAATGTCCTAACCAGATTTCTCTTTATTCTTGTCGTAGGTGCTGGAGATCAGAATTTATTTACCTCTGTTTACCCAACGCTTTCCCAGCAGCTGCCGAGAGAACCGATGGAATGGAGACGGTACGGGGTGTTTGTTTCGGGCTGCCTCTCCCTCTTCGCTTTTATGCGGGCAGGCGAGGCAGGAGAGGTTAAAGCCCGAGTCCTAAAGTGTGCTGCGGAGCCACTGGGTGGGCCTTCCTCCCTAAGGAATAATGATTTTCTCAACGAGATGTAGGGTGGCAGAAACAAGACAGTTCTTTCTAGTTACAGGCCTGCTTTTTTCCCGGTCATCAGAATGTCTTAAGGGCACAGGCCCCACGTTAAGGTAGAAGATTACCTTTATCTGCACTCTCATAAACACCGCTGTCCACCCTTAGCGCCTCCCCATGCTCTTCCTTAAGGGTGAGGACGCGTGCAGAAGACGTTTTGTCAAAGTCAGGAGAGGAAGCGCATCCGCCACCCCAGCTGCCCTGTTGTGTGTAGTTGTCCATTTAATGACTTGTTCAAAGGAAGTAATTGACTTTGGAGATGGAATTATCTTGTTGGGAAACTAATTTCTGGTAAGGTATTATTTTTAGAAAATGTTTGGATTTTGATTTGTTAATACAAGTAGTCTGACTTTAACAAGGTGAATAAGTAATTTTCTGTTGTTATTCATGTTCATGTAATTCTGATTCTTGCTACATTATTTCTTGCCAATTACCAGTCTGTACCCCAGTACCATGAAGAATTAGTGTGGCTTTCTGGGGGTGACTCACCCAGGCTCTCTGTTGAAGCTAGTCTAATTTTTGTGGCCAATTATTGTGTTACAGGAATGTGTTTAATTACTAACATTCAACATAAACAGTGTACAGAGTGTGGGACATTTCTCTTCTGAAAAAGTTGCTCAGCCTCTGAGGAGGCCCAGTGCTGTTAATGAGAGAAAACAGTTCATTCAGCAAATGGAGGAATTGAATGTCTGAAGAAGTGGAGTAATCCGAAAAGGACTTTAAATAATGCATTATTTAAACATTTATAATAGAAAGGTAAAAGAAAAAAGTATATCCAAGAAACAATAAAGGGAGTTACGAGGGGGAAACAGTGCAGTAGAGAAACTACATAGATTTAGTATGTGTATTCATCTCTTCACCTTCCTGAAACTTCACTAAATGAGCAAAAGAACTAAAAAGGTATAAATGCACAAGGACAGAGGAAGGGGGCGGAGGTGATGGCAGCAAAGAGATGTGGACACCTTTTTGGTAGAAGAAAGAGAGATGGAGGAATTAGGAGAGACAGCTGAAGAGAAAGAACAGTTCTACCATGCACTGGACGAAGCGTTATCCAAGATCCCCAGAAGTAACGCTCTTTATCTCCTTGGAGACTTCAACGCAAGAGTAGGAGCCGACCACATGGCCTGGCCCACCTGCCTCGGAAACTTTGGGAGAGGAAAGATCAATGAGAATGGTCAGTGACTGCTTGAGCTTTTGTGTCACCACGGCCTGTGCGTGACACATTCTTCAAGTGCAAAGAGATCCACCAGGTGTCATGGAGGCACCCCCGCTCCCGCCACTGGCACCAGCTTGACCTCGTCATCACCAGAAGAACGGATATTGGCAGCACCCTCCTCACCTGCAGCTACCACAGTGCAGACTGCGACACGGACCATGCCCTCGTGGTAAGCAAGGTGCGCATAATGCCGAAGAGGTTGCACCACTCCAAGATGAAGGGTCGCCCACGCATCAACACCAGTTGTGCCAGCAACCCAGTTAAGACCCAGCAATTCATCAACAGGATGGAAGATGCACTCGGCGAGGGAATGGCGGCAGACGACATTATTGAATCCAATTGGCCACGTCTCCGCGACGCCATATACAACTCCGCCATTATTGCTTACGGGAAGAAAGAGCGGAAGAACGCTGACTGGTACGAGGCTCACTGGGAAGAAATGGAACCCGTGATCGAGGCTAAGAGGAAGGCCCTACTGGCTTACAAGGTCACGCCCACTCCCAGTACACTTCAAGCTCTACGGGCTGCCAGGAACAAAGTCCAGAAGACCGCCCGCCACTGTGCCAACACCT
The DNA here is from genome assembly GCF_987537825.1 of Furipterus horrens. NCBI lineage: Eukaryota > Metazoa > Chordata > Mammalia > Chiroptera > Furipteridae > Furipterus > Furipterus horrens. The sequence continues at coordinate 9,250,538 of NW_028327171.1, forward strand.
ATTGGCTAAACCTGTGCAGAAGCATTCAGGAAGCCGCCGATATAGGCAACGCACGAGGAATGTATGAGGGTATCAAGAAGGCGACAGGCCCAATCCCCTCCAAGATCGCCCCCCTTAATTCCAAGACAGGTGAGGTCATCACTGACCAGGAACAGCAAATGCGGCGGTGGACCGAGCACTACCTCGAGCTGTATGCAACGAGGAACACCGTAACAGACACTGCTTTTAACGCCATCCCAGACCTACCAGTCATGGAGGAGCTAGACACCCCACCTACTGCGGCAGAGCTCGGCAAAGCCATCGACCGCCTCGCTTGCGGGAAAGCACCAGGAAGCGACGGAATCCCTCCAGAAATCCTAAAGAGCGGGAAACCAGTCCTGCTACAGCCGCTCCACCATCTACTCTGTCTCTGCTGGAAGGAGGGTTACATCCCCCAGGATATGAGAGACGCCAACATTATCACCATGTACAAGAACAAAGGAGACCGCAGCGACTGCAACAACTACCGGGGCATCTCTCTCCTCAGCGTCGTCGGCAAAGTATTCGCCTGGGTCGCTCTTGCCCGCCTGCAGACCCTTGCTTCCCGCGTCTACCCAGAGTCCCAGTGTGGCTTCAGAGCTGGCCGTTCAACAGTGGACATGATCTTCTCCCTACGCCAGCTGCAGGAGAAGTGTCACGAGCAGCATAAACCACTCTACCTCGCCTTTATCGACCTCACGAAGGCGTTTGATCTGGTCATTCGAAGCGGACTCTTCAGCTTGCTACGGAAGATTGGCTGTCCACCACATGTGCTTGCCGTGGTCATGTCCTTTCACGACAACATGCACAGCACGGTGTCCTACAACGGCGCAACCTCTGAGGCCTTCCCAGTCAGCAGCGGAGTAAAGCAGGGCTGCGTCCTCGCGCCTACGCTGTTCGGAATCTTCTTCTCCATGCTCCTCCAATACGCCTTTAAGGACTGCAGCGAGGGTGTCTTCATTCACACCAGATCCGATGGCAAGCTCTACAACCTGGCCCGTCTACGAGCCAAGACCAAAGTCAAAGAGGTGCTCATCCGTGAGATGCTCTTTGCCGACGACGCAGCCTTGACATCACACTCCAAAGAGGGACTCCAGCAGCTAGTCACTTGCCTTTCCCACGCATGCAAGGAGTTCGGACTAGCCATCAGCCTGACAAAGACGAACGTTATGGCTCAAGGCACGGGGACTCCCCCATGTATCACCATCGACGGATACACCCCGGAGGTTGTCAACGACTTCACTTACCTCGGGTCCACCATCTCGAGCTCTCTGTCAGTTGACTTGGAGGTCAACCGGGGAATCGCCAGGGCAGCCACAGTTATGGCCAAACTGAACCGGCGAGTGTGGAACAATTCCAGCCTCACTGAGAAAACCAGACTGCACATCTACCAAGCCTGCGTACTCAGCACTCTCCTCTATGGCAGCGAGACGTGGACCACCTACGCAAGGCACGAAAGGAAACTCAACAGCTTCCACATGAGGTGCCTGCGACGCGTCCTGCATGTCGCCTGGCAGGATAAGGTTCCCAACACTGAGGTGCTGAAGCGAGCCAACATGAGCAGTTTGCATGCAGTTCTTAGTGAGAGACGCCTCAGGTGGCTCGGCCATGTCAAAAGAATGGATGCAGGCCGTATTCCCAAAGACCTCCTCTACGGCGAGCTAGCAGAAGGCCGGAGGATGACAGGGCGCCCAAAACTGCGGTTCAAAGACATCTGCAAAAAGGACATGACACAATGCTCCATCAATCTCAACACATGGGAAGTTCAAGCAGACGACCGCCTAGCCTGGAGGCTCGCGGTCAGACAAGGTACGTCACGTGCAGAGGCTGCGCGCAACGAGGAGGAGGTCCAGAAAAGATCGAGGCGGAAGCAGCGTCAACAGCAGCAACAACAGCCATCTGCCTTCACCCGTAACAAGTGCGGCAGGGATTGTCACTCCCGAGTCGGACTGCACAGCCATTCTCGGCGGTGCAGATAGACTCTCAAGAAGCTACGCCATCGTCTCTCGAGACGGACGGCTGCCGATGACTGCCGATGATTCATCTCTTCACCTTCCTGAAACTTCACTAAATGAGCAAAAGAACTAAAAAGGTATAAATGCACAAGGACAGAGGAAGGGGGCGGAGGTGATGGCAGCAAAGAGATGTGGACACCTTTTTGGTAGAAGAAAGAGAGATGGAGGAATTAGGAGAGACAGCTGAGCTCCATGTGTCTGTGCAGGGGGCTCCCTGAGGAGCAGACAAGGCTGAACAAGTGACAGGGCCCAAGAGCCTGGTAGGCGAGGGCAAGACCAGGCTGGAAAGGGTGGGGGCAGAAGGCGCGGGCAGGGAGCAGGTAGAAGCAGGGCCCCCCCATGTTGTGTGTCTGCATGAAGCGACTGCAGTTGTCTGCCCCTGCAGGAACCTTGGGGAGGGACATCTCTCCGTGGGCAGAGAAGCTCTAGAGCCTTGGATCTGAGGCACCGCAGAAAGTGGGGAGAAGTGCCATTCTGGAACAGTGGTCTCAATCTGAACAGGGTACAGCTAAGACCCAAGAACTCTGTGTCACATCCATGCTCCCCAGGCGAGAGAGGAGAAACTGGATGTCCCCAGGGGCAAGACCTACTACCCTCCCTGTTTCAGGAAACATCAGGAGGAGGTGCTTCATCAAATTTAGGACCTGGATGCATTTCTGATCGGAGCAGCAGGACTGTGGGCTTCTGGGGGATGTCACCAGGGAAAAGGAACTGATAGGTGACCTGATGCCTGAAGGTGCGGCTAGCACCAGAGAGTTTTCAGTTCTGTTGGAGAGCTTCAGGAGATTTAAAAATGTGATACTGGGAGCTAAGAACATAAAAGCTCTAAGAGGAAGAAAGTTAGGTTCTAAAGCAGCTGAGCTGCTGTAAGCATATGGTGTTACTTGGCCTAATAGTGAGCAGAACAGTGCTTCTACATTTCATAATAAGGGACACGCTGCGTCTGGGCAATAAACACTTGTGATAGAGCCATTGGGAGAGGGAGGGCAGGGAGGAGGAGGAGGATGGGCAGACAGCTGAATCTGCATCTCCCATCACAGACGGTCGGAGATCAGGTCTAAAATTAAAGAGCCTGGAAGATGTAGCGGGTTGAATTGTGGCCCCCAGAGGCATGTCTGTCTGGAACCAGTGGATGTGGACCTTATTTGGAAGAGGGGTCTTTGCAGATGTAATCAAGTTAAGGATCTCTTTATGAGCTCATCCTGGATTCGGTTGGGCATTAAGGCCAATGACAGATGTCCTTAGAAGACACAGAAAAGGAAAAGAGACGTGAAGATGGAGGCAGAGATTGGACTGATGCATCCACAAGCCCGAGAACACCCAGCTGGTCAGAAGGGAGGAGAGAGGGAAGGAACGAGTTTTCCCTCAGAGCTCCCAGAGGGTACCAGCCCCGCCAATACCTTGATTTTGAATTCCTGGCCCCCTGAATTGAGAAAACGAGTGATGTTTTAAACCTCCAGGTTTGTGGTACTTTTTAAAATAGCAGCTCTAGGAGACTTAATGCGTAGATGAGGTAGAGAGGATGAGGTAGGCACCTGCTCGCATATGTGTGTGTGTGAGAGAGAGAGAGAAGCTAATTCATACTATTTGACGTGTTAGATTGTGTACATATTACTTTGATAAAGATTCCAAATTAACTGATTAGATCTTGGAGATAAAGATTGAAGCACAAACTTTGCAAGATTCACTGAACAGCTGTATAGCTGAAGAGCCAATTAGTGAGTTGAAAGGTTGAGCTTGGAAATGCTAGAGTTCAATGCTAAAAGCTGGAGACGGAGAGCATGGATGAAAAGCTGAGACACAGAGGATATGCCCAGAGGTTTCATTATCCTTCCAATAGATGTTTCAGAGGAGAGAGCAGAGAATGGAGGGCAGGCAATATTTGAAGAACTAACATCAGGATTTTCCCAGAAGTGATCAGAGATTACAGGGCCTGCAGAAAGTCAAGCAGAATGAAAGCAAACAGAAAGCCCTGCCAAGAAAACAGAGAAAAGGGAAACCAAATTTGCATTTCTCTCACCATTTAAAATGCAGCATAAAATAGAACATTTAAGAACAGTCTTCTCAAAGAATTGAGGGAAAAGACCTTTGAACCTGGAACTCGTGCAAGAGGGAAAACTGCATCGGTGCCTTCCGCCGTGGGCCCTGGATGAGACTGGGTGCTGAGGGAGTGTGTTCCTCTTAGGCCTTGCTGGGTCAGCTGGTGCCCAGGATAGCCAGGGGCCCTGATCTGTCCCATCTTGCTGCCCACAGCCATGTGCGTTACTCTAGGGTGCCTTTCAAATAGGCTAGTCACCGTTTGCTACGACATGGAGATAGTTGGGAAGCAGTGCAAAAATAATGACCTTTTTAGACACGTGTGATCAGAAACCTTATAATCCTGTCTGAAATAATTAAAGGATGAATCTTGACAAGAAGAAAAATGAACTCAGAATTCACAAGATGAAAGAAGCAGCTGCCAGCAAACCAGTCAGAAAATATTTTGGTAAAGTTAAGGTATCAATACTTTCAAAAATGAAAAAATGTAAAATTCTAGATGTATGGAAGAAAGCAGAGAGAAGGTGTACTGTCTTTCTTGTCTTATTTAAGGAGGATACATTTATGTATATTAAAAATAAAAATGTAACCAACAGCAGAATAGGGGTAGATGGTTAAGATGGAAAAAGAAAACTTGATTAATCTCACAAAGGACAGAAAAAAATAGCCTGCAAATAGGATATAGACAAGTTCATGTGTGAGCCTGGTCACACTCAACACTTAGCATGGCTGGTGTCAGCTTGTTAAACACGGACGCACCTGAGATTGGAGATGCAGCCTCTAGAGGTGGAAAATAAGGCTTGGAAAAAGACCCATGTGACATAATTTATTTTTAGAAGTATCACAAAATAGCACCCATATCCCCTGCCAGACTCAGGTTAGGTGTTTGTAGCTGGTGGGGCCTCTGTGCTCTTTCCTCTTGGACTGGGAAAGGGAGGAGGACGGTTCCCACGCTTTTATTTGTGCTCTGCGAACGGAACCTGTTCTCTTGCTCTGCACGATTCTCTTTTCCGGATGATACAGGAGACAAAAGTGCCGGTGCAGTTGAAAGCTTTCATATTTTCAAACTGCACCTTGGACATTTGGGAAACTTTTCTTCTTTTATGGTGACTTAAAGATGAAGTTAAGCCCCAAGGGAGGCCCATTTTCCCCAGAAGTCTGTAGTGTTGCAAATGGCGCTGGTTAGGTAGCAGGTTCCTCTGCATGCATGTGTCACTGAGTAAATGGGAGAGTTGACGGACAGGTAGCTTTGATGTGTAGCTGTGAGCTGTGTGTAACGTAATTTATAGAATTCTGGGGAAGTCTCATAGAGGGTTAATAGTCAGTGTACTTCTGAACTCATGGAAATGATTAAACTCTTGTTGCATTTCTCTCTTTCTGCTGAGTATTTATCAGTTGTTTCTCTTATTGACTTTAAAATTGTTTATAGATCCTATGGCCGGGCTCCCAAGATGATTCACCTGGAATCCAGCTTTGTGCAGTTCAAAGAGGAGTTGCTGCCCAAAGAAGGAAACAAAGCTCTGCTTACTTTCCCCTTTCTTCATATTTATTGGACAGAATGCTGTGTAAGTATTCATTGGCGGGGAGCAATGTCCTGGAATAGCGTTAAGAATTCCTGGGTCTGGGTCTTTTCGAGACCATCACCATTTGTCACATGTACTTGCTGGTGCGCCCCTTACCTGGTGGTCTCTTTCCCCCACTCCTCAGCCAGTGTGCGGCTCTGTTGCATCCTTCTGCTCTGGCCCAGAGCGTTGTCCTTGTGGTAGTCACCCAGGGCGGTCGTACCTCCTGTGCTCGAGTTCTGTGACGCCCTCTCTGTGCCCCGGTGACCACCGGGTATGTTTAATACTTACTTTCAGCTTTGTTTTCACAGCCTCCTCTGTTCACCGGCATGGCAGACAACCCTTGCTTGTCCTTGGCTTGTAGGCTCTGAGGGCCAGGGCACTGCGTCCTTCCTCACCATCCGTGCCCGTTGCAGGAAGCCATGCATGACTGCCATCCAGGGAGCGGGTGCTGCTGCTTTCACTCTTTATGTGTACTTGGCAGTTGTGGATTTGTGAGTCCGGAAAGAAATTTCTCATTCTTGACAGAATTCTTCTGTCATGAATTAATAGAAAAATTTGTGGGTCATTTCTTTCTGTCTTCTCTGATTCTAATAAAGCAAACATTTAGCAGTATTCACATTTATAAATCATTACATGGCATTTTAACCTGAATCTGAGGAAGCAGAAGTGGTTTTTGTAATTTTTATGAGAAAGAACTCAAAGCTCATGCCTGGTTTCCCTGGACCGTACCCATGCATCTTCTGCTTTTGCTTAGCCACACGTGTGAGATGTTGTATCTCAGGGGAGTGCATCATAGACTCAGCACCCGGGGTTTTAATTGGGGCTGGTCATGTGGCACCTCTGCTCAGCACGCGCGAAAACTCTGGACCCCCGGGGGTAGAGCAGGTGTCAGCACAGCCGTCATGCCTGCACAGCAGTTTAGGCCCAGTGAGGTGCTCCCATCACGTGTGCTGGGGGCCCTCCTGATCCACGTTCCCAGGTGCCAGCCAAGGGCCGGCCTTGCGAGCAGGCCTAGAGATGGCTGCCCCAGGCCTGGTAACTCTTCTCTTCTTGACCACAAGTCAGATTTGATTTGTGGTCAGGGAGTTGTCTGGTTTCTCCATGCTGTAGTTCTGTTTGCCCCTGGCAGCGAATAAGCCACCTCCGGGGAGCTGCTTTAGGACAGTGTGAGCATCCTTCTCCCCATCCAGTGTTCGCACGGAGATTCTGCCCCCAGTGGTGACTCTTCCTGAGCCAGTCTTGACTAAGGGTTGCAAACCCCACTCCCCCCCCCCGAATTTATCAGCCAGCGATCTACTCTAGGAAAGAGCCTACATGTGCTATTGTTTAATTTAATGCCTTACTTATTTGATGTTCAACTTGTCCCAGATTTGGGCAGTGAGGGTCACTTCAAACTGGCTCCTATGTCCCCTTGAGCATTGTCTTCCTTTCTGGGACAGTCAGATGTTCTCGGTTCTTAGAAGTTTGCTACCTTTACCCTGGAATCAGCCGTTCTTCACAGAGCGCCATTTCCTTTGCCACTGTGTGGCGCTGCTGCTTTGTGCCCTTTTTGCAGACAGAGCTAATGAAGGGCGTCTCTAGAGAGCAGAGTTGGTACTGCTGCCTCGGAGTTCAGCCTGACCCCACAGGGCTCTTTCTGGCCTTACCCGCTTGATGTTTATATTCACCCTGGCTCGCGACACCATGAACACAGCTGCTATGGGCTCAGTCCTGCAATAAGCATAACATAGTTTCACAATGGCTACACCTGTGCTGCAGCTAGAAACAGACCTAAGAGGAATTCAACAGTTTGTAGTTTGCACTTCCCTAGACTGACAGGGATGCGTCGTTTCTATCCGCTTGGGCTAGTCCTCCTCGACATTCGTCCTTTTAGCGGTTTCCTAGTTGCTCTAGCCTAATTGTTTTTAAATGGGATTTCTCTCCCCTTATATATTCTAGTTGGTTATTTTTGTGTCCATGAAGGCTCTTAATTTTTCATGTTAACCTTGCTGAAGTCTTCTGTTGTTTGAGTTAGCGTTATCATTGATTCTCTAGGCCCCAGCAGGGTTTTCCAGATACCCTGTCATGTCATCTGCTAACAGAGATAGTCTTACCTCTTATTTTTCAATTCTATGCCTCAAATTGTTTTCTCTGTTCTGAGACATTGTTAAGTAGAAGTAGGGATGGCAGGCATCTTGCCTTGCTCCTGGCCTTAGTGGGAATGCCTGCCGCAGTCCCTATTCGGGAATACGTGGGCTCTACAACTGAGGTGTGTTTATATGAGCTTGTGAAGGAAGTTCCATCCGTTCCTGTTTTGTCAGGGTTTTTATGAGGAATACATTGTTGACTTTTGTTAAAGGGTTTTTCAGACTCAGTAGAGATAATCATATGGTTTTTTTTCCCACTTAGATCTATTAATATGTTGAGTTACTTTAATGGGTTTCTTATTATTGAGCCACACTTGCATTCCTGGCAGAAATCCCTCTTGGTCAAAGTATTCTTTTCTTAATGTGGTTTAGGTGTTTGCTCGCTTCATTTAGGATTTTTGCATCTGTGTTCACGAGTGATTGGTCTGTACCTTTTTTGTGCTCTCTCAGGTTTAGGTATCGATGTTGTATTTGGTTCATAAAAGGAATTTGGAAGTTTTTTTTCTTCTGTTTCTGAAACAGTTTATGAGACACTGGGACTCTCAGGTCTCCAAGGTTTGGTGACGTCCTTCTGTGAACCATCTGGACCTGGTACTCCTTGTGGGCTTATTCCTGACCATGTCCTGAATCTCTTCCGTGGAAATTGGTCTGTTTTAGCCCTTTGTCGATTTTGATATATTGTATTTTCTTAGAAATTATACATTTAGTTAGGTTTTAAAATTTACTTTCATTGAGGTATGTGGTCTTTTTTGACTTTTAAAATATGCTCTGTCATAGCTATTTCCCACCGTTGTTTCTTACTTGGTGTATTTGTGCTTTCTCCCACTCCTGATTAAAGCAGCGAGTCTTCCTCCCAGAGAATCAGGGCTTTTATTTATTAATCTGCTGTACTACTGATCTGTTTTCTACTTGATTAATTTTTCTTTCGTTTTTCTTATTTTCTTTCTTTTGTTATGTTTTACTTTGTTCTTATTCTAGTATTTTTGAGTTGGGAATGCATTTATTTTTATTCTTACATATTTATTGCTATGGGCCTTTGAAGATATGAACTTAAATATATTCCAGTCTTCTGTCATTTTTCGGATATTCTTTATTTTCTATTTGTGTTGCCCCTTTTAGCTCGTAGTTTAACAGGAAGATTTTTAATTTCCAGAAAGAAAATTTAAAAGTTTAAAAAATTTTTTTTCCTTTTATTGCATTATGATCAGAGTATTGGCTTTATTTCTGCTTTATGAAACTTAATTTTTTCTATGACGTAATGAATGATTAAGTCTTTGTGGATGGTTCATGCTTGTTTGAGGATATATTTTTTCTTTTTTCAGATATTTATGTTAAATAGGTATTCATAAGGAATATCTTACTGATTATGTGGTTTAGATTATTTATATTTTAAAGTTTTGTTCATTTTACCTGTCTTTAGCTGCTGGTGGCATGTTAAAGCCGCTCTCACTGCGTTTCTGTTTCTCTTACATCTTCTGCAGTTTCTGTTCTGTAAAGGCGGCTGATGTATTATTTAGTGCATAGATATTTGTAACTAGTATAATTTTTATGGAGTGAAATGTTATTTAAAAAATGGTTTCTGAGTAGTATGTCATGTTTAGGAAGGCCTTGTCTATCTGAAGGTAACTGCTTTTCTCCTATATTTCCTTTTAATGATTTTATAATTTGTGTTATAATTTTCTGTTTGATCTGTATAGCTTTAGGTAATTTTTGTCTATGGTAGGAGCTATAAAGATTTGGGGCCTAATTTTACAGTCTAAATTTGTAGCAGATTGGCCTAGCATCATGTTGTAATTGTTTGTCTTTTTCCTATTAATTGAAAAATATCTCTTTTTAAGACGATGCCCTATAGGCACAGTATTCTAGACACTTTGGTCTTATTTATCATTGTCTAATCTGTGCCAGCATTAGACTTCTAATTATTACATTTTTATAATGTATATTTATATTTGTTCTTTTAAAATAAATCTTTTCATTAGTATACATTTTCTTGTCCATATAAACTTAAAGTTAGATTGTTAAGTGTACAGATTTTACTTTCCAAAAATGCCTGTACCAGTATATCCCATCCCACAGCTCCTCTGTCCATGGCAGGAACATTCCTCTTTCGAGAGGCCAGGAGTGTGCTTCTAGCTGAATCTGGGTGGGCCTCTGACTGGCGGAAGGGACACTGTGACTTTTGAGACTAAGTCATAAACGGTAACATATCTTCTGCTGGGTCCTCTTAGGGTGCCAGCTTTTAGAGCCCGGCTGCCATTTTATGAGGAAGTTAAGTTCCCCCACAGGAAGGCCATGTGGAGGTGCAACCCCCGTCTGAGCAGGTCCTGGCCCACAAGCTAACATCCACCAACAGACAGGTGATGCCTCTTGCTCCAGCCTGCAAACCCCACAGCTGACACCAGGGGGCACAAACGAGCTGTTCTCCAAGGCTCTAGGTTGTGGCTGCGTGAGCAGCGAAAATGTTCAGGACTGTTACATATTGTGTGGTTTGTTACAAATTGTATGGTTTGTTACAAAGCAGCAGGTAACTGGAACAGTGGTTGAAAAGAAAAAGAAAGACTGGAGGGGTTCCCTTGCCTTGAATAAATTGTAGATGAATTTGAAAGGAATTAGTGATCATGAATCTTCTTGTCTGGGAACATGGTTTGTTTCGGCCTTCTTTCTACCTTTTTTATGTCCTTTAATAATGTGTCACAGTGTTTTTCACAGAAGTCTTGTAGTTTTATTGTTGGATATAGTTTTTGTGGACATTATGAAAGAGGTATTTTTTTTTCTTAAATTACATTTTCTAGTAGGTAGGGAGCCTGTGTTTTTTTGTTGTTGTTTTAGGGTTTTTGTTTAGTTTTATTATCTATTAAGAAAAGTTTCCTGGAGCAAGTTGATAATATTTAGGATTTTAAATTTAAAAGTAAAACTCTTTGTGGTGCTATTTCAGTACAGGAAGCCCTCCCTTCACATCATCAGTGGTCCTTGGAACTGCAGCAGGATGGCCACAGGCTGATACAAACAGGAGTTAAGTTCCTGCGGCATCTCGTCAAACGTTGCACAGAAGATGTGACTGGAGGGCTTACTGTAGTTGCTTAGGGTTCGTACACGTCTGTCACTTACCGCCTCCCTCCTTCTGGTTGTATCGTTCTACCTGACACCTAGCATGAGGACCTCACAGCGGCGCGCTTCTGTCCCCTCCCAGCCTCCGTGTTGTGTTACAGATGCACCGTTCACTGGAGCTGTGTTACGCTTTCACAGCCAGTTGTGTCTTTGGGTCGGCCGACAGAGTCACCATTCCCCTGCTCCCCTTCCCTTTGTGACCGTCCAGGCTTTCAAGTGGTGTTCACGTCCTTCTGCCCGAAGGACCTCCGTCATCTTTCTTATGCGGCAGTCCCGGTGATGACTTATCTCAGTGTTTGTGTGTATCTGAGAAAGTATTTTGCCTTTATTTTTGGAAAATATTTCACTGCTATAGAATTCTAGTTCGAAATTTCTTTCTTTTTTTTTTTCGCTTTTAACCCTTAAGAGACAGTGCCCCATTGTCTTTTGGTTTCCATTGTTACCCATGGGAAATCTGTTTTGGTTTTCTTTTTTGTTACTTTGTATGTAAAGTGTCTTTTTCTTTTGGTGGTTTAAGATGTTTTTTTTAATCCATGGTTATAGGCAGTTTGTGATATGCGTTGGCGTAGTGTTCATGTTTCTGTGCTTGGGTTTTTTGGGGCTTTTGGGTTTACATAATTTTGATCAAATTTAGAACATTTTTGCTCATTGTTTTTTCAAATATTTTTTTCTTTATCTCCCTTGTCCTTGGGGACCCCAGTTACTTATGTATTAGGCCACTTGAAGTCTTGCAGCTCATTGATGCTGTGTTGATGCTCTAATAGCGTTTTCCTCTGTGTTTCATTTGGATAATTTTTGTTTCTGTGTCTTCAAGTTGCCCAGTTTGCTCTTAATACTACCCAGTGTATTTTTCAGTTTAGCACTGTGGTTTTCGTCTTTAGAAATTCCATGGGGTTTTTCCCTCTTCCTTTGAAATATATTTTTCATGTCTCTGCTTAACATCTTGAACATATGAAATGTGGTTACCAAAACTGTTTTAATGGTTTTGTCTGCTGATTTTATTATCTGCATCATTACTGAATCTACTTCTGTTGATTGAGTTTTCTACATATTATGGATCATATATTGTTATTTCTTTGCTTACCTGGCAATTTTTTATTGGATGCCAGATATTGTGAATTTTATCTTGTTCAGTCGTGGTATTTAAAAACAAAACAAAACTATTCTCTCACTTCTTTTGTTTATTAAAGATTTTATTTATTTACTTTTTAGAGAGAAGGGAAGGGAGGGAGAAGGAGGAAGAGAAACATCCATGTGTGAGAGATACATCAATCGTTTGCCTCTCACATATCCCCAACTCAGGACCCAGCCCACAACCCTGGCATGTGCCCTGACTGGGAATCGAACCAGTGGCCCTTTGGTTTGCAGGCTGGTGCTCAATCCACTGAGCCACACCAGCCAGAGCAGTCCTGGTATTTTTGTAACCCTAGATTTTTTCTTGAGCTTTCACTGAGTTAAGTTTGATCCTTTTAGGAATTGCTTTTATGTCTTGGTGGGTCTGGAGCAGTGAGCAGTCTAGGACTAATGATTCCTTACTGCTGAGTTCTCCACCTGATACCCTGTGAATCAGGAGGTTTCTGCTCTGGCCTGTTAGATTCGGTACTGTTCCCGGTCCCGTGTGGGTGTCTTATCCTGCCTGGAGGGTCTCTCCTCAGCTCTGGGCACTGCCTACATGCATGTGCCGGTCAGGTCCCTGCTGAATACTTGAGGGCCCTCCTGCTGCTCTCTCCCCTGCGACCCTGACGTATGAAATCCGCTGCCTTCATCCCCCAGGACTCTTCAGCTCCACCGCCTCCACACGGGGAGTCTACCAGGCCTGCTCGGACCCATCCCGTCCCGTCCTGTGTGTGGTTGGGAGCCCCTGGAGGCCCCTGCTGTGCTGCCCTCGGGTGCGCCTCGCTGTCGCCCACTCAGGGACTGTCCTGCGCCGCCTGCTGTCCAGGGTCTTGAGAACCTTTGATTCATGCTTTTGGGGGGGGGGGAGTAGGGAGGTTGTTTGAGGTGGTTGTATCAGTCTGCTCCCTGTCACTTCATCTTGTCTGGAAGCCACCGTCCTGTTCATTGATTGATGTCAGTATGCACTTATTAATTTCTAGTGTTTGGAATATAATCCTTAATGTCATTATTTATTTGAATGCTCAGATTGTTCCAGGTTTGGTCTCTGTGACCTTTGGAAATGTCCTCATTCTCTCATTCTCTGAGCACTCCCTTACACAGGGTGTCCCAGGGCCCTTTCCCTGCTGTTTCCCTGCCTGAGCCCTGGGGTCAGCTGTTTCTCAGGGACCCTGGCTCTTTGAGGGGAATATTGTACTTAGAAACCAAGCTCTGGGGCCAGGTGTGCTGTTTGCTGTTGAGCCGTCTTGGTGGACATGGCTGGAGAAGACCCGTATGTCTGTGCATGTATGTCACCTACATACACATCTACATCCGTATTTCCACATGTAGAGCTCTCTGTGCACGCACATACACATGCGGGTGCATACACAATCCAGTCCCAGTCCTACGGCCCAGGGTTGATTATAGTTCCCTCCCTTCCCGTGTTTGGAGCTCCCTTCTCTGATGTAAGAAGCCAGGTGCTCATTATCCTCCATATGTTTGCTTATTTGAATAATTCCTGTCACAACATGGTGGCCCTCCCTGCTCTGGAGCAGATGCTCAGGGCTGGATTATCCCCCTCCTCATCTCCCTGATCCACAGCACCCACAGGGAGATCCTGTCCTCTGTCCTGCTTGGCCTCAGACACCTCGTGCCAGCACCCCAGTCCCTCATCATCTCACTTGGGGTCCCATATCTTGTGCCGTGATACCCTCCTCTTCTGCTTGGCTCCGATGCGTGGGCAGGGCTGCCCCTCACTTAGGCCCCCCGCTGTGAACACCTTCCCCATCCTCCCTGCTAATGTTTTGTTTTCCTGATAGACCCTCAACCTCACCGGCTCACCTGTGCTCCTCTTCTGAAGAGACTCTTGAGTTGACTTAGCGCTGTTCCCTGTATGCTCACTGTCATGAGTGATAGGCTAGACTGTGTACTCCTGAGCTTTGGGGTGCTGTCCCACCTGCTGCTTAGAGAGGTCTCTTCCTGAGTCCCTGCACACTGCCTGCCCTGCAGAGCGTCTCAGAGGGTGTGCAGGTGGCCGCTCAGGTGCAGGTGCTGCCACGCCTCCCGGGGTGGAAGGCTGGTGGGGGTGGGGCTGGAGGTGGCTGAAGGGCACCTGGAGCCAGGCCTTGTGGTTCTCAGTTCTTCACGCTCCTTGGCCGCTCTGTAACACGTTGGTTTCACCTTCCAGGTGGGGTGATGCATTTGGGTTCTTAGAGTTTCTGTAGACCACCAGCGTTGTAAACTCTCACTTCAAGTTCTAGAACGGCCATTCTGTAACACACAGTGTATGTGTATGAGGACAGTGATTCACAGAAAATTGATTTTTGCAAGGTAGTTTTTTTTCTTAAATTTTAAGCAAATAATTATTTCAGATTGTATTTGCTTCTAATTTAAACCAAGGACATAGTTTTAAAAATCAGGCTAAAAATGATAAGTACTGCCTTTTGGAACTTGTCGCTGATTAATTAAACCAAAAGTGGGACTGGTTACAGAATTTGAAGTTTAAATCATTTATGAATCAGGCAGGCGCATTAGTATATATCTGTAGGAGTGTTAAGAAAGACCAAAAAGATCTAGTGGCAGTACAGGCAGGATAATAAGGACTCTTCTACTAAAAGAGAGGAAAGCAGCTACTAAGTATAGTTTTATAAGGTTTTTAAATGCCTAATTTTGGAATGAATTAGGCATTTTGGTGTTAGATGTTCACTCTGAATCTTTTAAGTGCATTTGTGGAGCTTACCGGCAATTACAAACTTAGGTACAGATAGCAAGGGCAATTTCCATTTCCCTGCTTCTGTCTGGAAGAGACTGAGGCGGGACGCTCCCTTTGACAGGCTGATGCGTAGAACTGAGTTGGAAGCAGCGTTGATTTTAAGGACCAGGACAGCTCTCCTATCGATCCATGTGACTCAGAATAAATAGCTTTCAAGACGCTTCAGATAGTCCTCTTTCCTCGGGTTCCCATCTGAGGCTGCCTTGCCCAGGTGTGGCCTGCCAGTGGCATTGAGTTTGGAGTGGTTCTGGGGGTTGGCAGAGAGCTGAGGGACTGTGGAGGGAATGTTGGGGGGCTGCCCGTGGCCCTGCCATATCAGCCAGCCTACAGTGATGACAAGCAGCCTGCAGTGGAGGACCCGCTTGCCTCCCCAATCCAGGCAGGGCACACAGCAGTGCTTGGGCCCAGGGCCTTTGGCCACGCAGACCCGGCTTTGAAAGTGCCAACTTGCCTAGCTGACTGTGTCACTGTGGGCAACTTCTGAGCTGTCTGACTTTCAGTCTCTTCCTCTGTGATATTGAAAGAGCTTCCCTCAGTGTCCCAAGTATTTGGGGACAACACAAAGGGCGTGCCAGAGACCTGGAGGGTGGCTCAGCGCTGGGCGCCTCCTGGAGCCTCCCGAGCCTGGAACTGCAGAGCACCGTGGCTGCTGCTATTAGACACATTTTGCCAAATAAATGGAAGGGATTGGTTAACTTGCTCTCACGGTGACTTATTTGTTTCTAGGACACTGAGGTGTATAAAGCTACAGTAAAAGACGACCTTACCAAGTGGCAGAACGCTCTGAAAGCCCACAGCTCTGTGGACTGGCTGATAGTGGTAGTTGAAAATGATGCCAAGAAAAAAAACAAAACCAACATCCTTCCTCGAACTTCTATTGTGGACAAAATAAGAAATGATTTTTGTAATAAACAGAGTGACAGGTAAGTGTATCCTCAATTTTATCTCGCTGGGCTGATACCTGGATGATACAGATTACTGGCGTGGGGTACTGATACATGGGTGCTCTGAGCGACTGGTGTGCCTGGCACTTGAGCGTGGGACATGGAGGTGAGAAGAGGACAGGGTCCCTCTCCTGATGGAGCTCCTGGTCTGACCTGTGCACAGAACCCCCAGTGGAAAGGTCACGCGGTGGGTCCCCTTTCTGAAAAGTGATTATAAAGGGCACCAGTGTAGCAAGGGCTTCGAGGAGTTTTGCCATTCTGTGTGAAGCAGGATCCCTTAAAAACAGGAGTTATAAAATGCTGACTTCATCTTCAGAGACTGTGAACCGGACCAGAAGCCTTGGTGGTTACTCTGTTGCATGGACTGACTCCTCTCCTCTTACTTTGCCTGGATTCTGTTCTCTCTTTCGGGGGTGGCGCGGTTCCTTTCCTTTCCGGGATGATATTCCTGGCTGTGCTGGCCAGCATATTTCTCAACGCCTGGAAATTTGGGTCTGTGTCTTATAGTTTGGTGCTTGAATTCACCTCGGCCATGCAGGTGCCCTGGGAAGCTTGGTCCCTGCTCTCTTAGAGTGTGGTGTAGTAGCAGAGACGGGCCTCACACTCAGGTCACCGAAGCTGCAGTCACCACTGTTTCAAGCGCTCAGACCAGGGATTCCAGAGTGTGACAGGAGCCTGGGGGAGATAGGAGCCTGTTTTGGGGGCCAGGGGTGGGGCTTGCTGCCCTGAGGACAAAGTGGCGAGTGAAGGACACCAAGGAAGAGTTCCTGAGGGTTGGCTGGGAGTACCAACCTGACTGCCAGGTGGCTAATTTATTCTGTGACTGCGTTCTGTGTCAGGGTCACCTAATGAATTGATAGTTCTTTAGGGGACGGAGCCATATTGTGGGTGGGCTTCCTTTTCAGTAATATTCAAACTTGCTTTATTTACAGTTTGAATAAAATATTAGATTGCTGAGCTTATGGTTTATCTTCGAGAAATTCCATGCACTCTTGACTTGTGGGAGTTTTTCCTAGGGTCTTTTATTCACAAATGAGTTATCCCAAAGGAGTCAGCTTAACATTTTAGCAAGGTGCTCTCCCTCTGTGACTCAGGGCTGCTAATGTTATTCTCAAAGAAGGAAGAGCAGGTAGCTATCAGCCTGGAGGACAGAGAGGGAAGCGGGGCTAGTGTGGAATAAGGAAAACCCAGCCCAGTGGCCTTGGAGTGGTTTAATGGAACAAAAGAAATATTTGTTTGGGATTTTATTATGTAAATAAATTGGTATTAATGGAGTATATTAATTTAAACTTGTGAAATATTCAAATTTATATAATGTTTTTGAAATGCCTATTGATTACTTTTAGTATAATTTTTATCTAATTGCCAAACGTATGTTTCTGCTATAAGCCCATTTAAAACTAACTTGCTTTTAATGACTATTCTTTATACGTAAAATTTAACTTACTGAAATTTTTAACATTTTATCTCCAATATTTAAATATGTTGTCTAACACTTTGATTTTCATTTACTTGCAAAGGTACCTTTGACAAATTATATTTTTTGATGTAAAAAGCTGGGTCAGATTTTCTTAAATTTGAATTTAGTAACATCTTTATTGACAATTATTTTATTGGACAATGTAATTTCTGCCTTTGGAAATACTAGAACAACTGGTCCTGAAGTGGCTTACTATTTTTTAAATTTCTGATTATAAATAGTCACAGGTTTATTGTAGAATTGTTCGAAAAAGGCAATGGGCAAAATGAAAATAGATATTAACTCTTAGTATTTGGTATGTTACCTTTCAGACTTTTTCTTTTTATACATATATACTTGTGCGCATGCGATATACTATGGATGCATGGTTTGTACCTGTCTTTTTCACTAAATAACACTGTACATTATAATAACTTTTTCTTTAACAATAAGTGTATTTCTATACCATTATTGTTAGTGAGGTCATAATATTCTGAGGTATTAATGTACTGTAAGTTATTTGTATAGTCCTCTGCTGGACTTAAAAGATATTGCTTATTATTATAAACAACAATATTATAAATAATATTTTAGCTCCAATGTGTGTATATCGTTATTATTTCCTTAGAGTAAATCCCTGAAAGGAAAATTGCTTGGTAAGGGTTTTATGCTTTTTCAGGCTTTTGGTGAGTATTGCTTGTTAGCTGTCTGTGCCGCCGGCCGTCCCAGGGCCTGGAGCTCCGTGTGCGCGGTGCCTGTGAGCCACTGCCTAGGGTGGCCGTGTGCCCGGGACTCTGAGGATGTGGCTCCTCCCCAGCTGGCTTGAACTGTTTTGGGTTCTCCTTTTCTGAGTTAACCATCTAGGCTTAATGTGAATTTCTCTGGTGTAGTGCTTTTTTGTTATAAAAAGATTTAATAACATTAAAAGTTGAAAGGCATAATAAGGGATAGAGAAAATAATGAATGCATTGTCTGCTAAGCACCAGGTTCACTGAAAAAAGTTCTGTTTTGGTGGCTGGATCTGTGTCCGTTTTCTCTTCCATCTGCCCTGTAGGTGTGGGGTCTGTGTGTGTCTCATTCTGGGTCTGGTTGGGAATAATGCTGGTGCTTACAACCCCTGAGGGGCCCTCCAGGATAAACCGCTGAACTGGTGGATTCTAGCAGCTCATGTGGTGAATAAACGCATTTTAGTGCTTTAGGGGGAGGACTTAGGGGTGAGCTGGCTGGACCCCTCTGCCTTTCAGGGGAAGAAGCAGTATCTAGGGCGGGGGCGGGGTGGGGGTGGGGGAGTGGGTGGAGTGACTGGAATTAAAGCTAGCCACGGGTTTTTCAGTTTTCTTTTTGGTGCTGCTTGTTCACTGTGGAGCTCCTCCCTGCTCTCGTCCGGTGACTGAGCGTTCCATGGAGTTAGCCCTTCCTCCGAAGGATGCGGAGGGTGCAGAGAAGTGAAACTCAGAACCCGTTCATTTCGCTGCTTGTCGGTAATTCAGGTGAAATATTTACTGAGGAGACATGTTGAAACTCATAACGTCAATATTTTAAAATTATTTCTGAGTTCAGACTTACTCATCTTTTTTCTAAATTATTATCAAGGAGGGATAATGAAAGTTGTTACCTTTTCTAACCTGTCAGATGGATATGTAACCATTTCCAAATCCACTGGCAACTCTTACAATGTCATGCCTTTGATATTTTTGCATGAGTACAGTCATTTTATAGTGAAACTGTATCATACCTGCATGTCAAGCCACGTTCCTCTAAGCTTTATTTATTATTTATTCACCTTGCTCTTGAGGAGCTCCGAGTCTGGTGGAAGATGGACCTACAAAGAGAGAAAGTATTCACAGCGGGGCACTGAGGGACAGGAGGGGCCAAGCTGGGGGGCTGGGGGGTGGGGAGGGAGGGTCAGTGAGGATGTGTCAGCTGAGCTGGGTTTTGAAGGGTGCCTAGGAAGTGTGTTTGATGAAAAGAGGGGAGAGCATGAGGAGTCAGTGGGCTCCGACTGGAAACAGTGGGAATTAAAGCTAGACAGCTCTGTTGGATCCAGGTGTACTGGTCCTCATATGCTGTGTTAAGTGATTCAGATTTTATCTTGTCAATTACAAGGAACCAAAAGAGGTTTTTGAAGGAGGCAGGGGAAATGAGACTGGGAACTGAGTGCGACGTGATCACTGTTTTACAGAGAACCTGGAGGCAGGGTGTAAGATGCAAGATTCATCTTAAATCCCTCTTCTCCTTTCCGGTCTATTCTACAGCGATTCTCCTGGAAACAGCACTTACTGTGTGTGTGGAATTAAACCTTCTCCTAATCTGATTTCTCACCACCCGCCTCGTGTTTTTCACCAGCTGAAGAAGGAAGAAAGGGAGAGGGGAGGGAGGAGAAGAAGGGAGGGGAGGAAGGAAGTCATTGGGAGGAAATCTAGGGCATGATGCTTGCTTGGAGAGTATTTTCCAGGTAGTCCGTTTATGTCTCTGCAGGTGTGTTGTGCTCACCGATCCCCTGAAGGACTCTTCTCGAACTCAGGAATCTTGGAACACCTTCTTGACCAAACTCAGGACATTGCTTCTTATGTCTTTTACCAAAAACCTAGGCAAGTTTGAGGATGACATGAGAACATTGCGGGAGAAGAGAACTGAGCCAGGCTGGAGCTTTTGTGAATATTTCATGGTTCAGGTACTGACTAATGACAGAACTGGACAGTTTCCTTCTTCCCTCCCTCCTTCCCTCTTTCTAAGTCAGGCAGCTCTCTTGTGGTAAGTCCTATTGGCATAGTTTTTAAAACTGAGAGTCAATATAGTAGCTAACAGATGTTTCTGTCTCTTGGCTTATCGGGCAGGAGACCAGGGATTACTATTCCCGAGTAATTATAGCATCGGCTCCCTGGAGCTTCAGAGCTTGGCATTTAGCCTTTTATGAAATGGCCTTGTCCTTAGACTGATAGCAGCATCTCGGGCCTTCTGGGGTACCTGCCGTGGAATTGACGTAGCAGAGGAGCCCCAGCAGCGGCAATGGTCGCGACAGGAAAGATGCCCACTGCCTGCCCCGCACTGCGACTGCGTTAGGACTTCCTAGGAGCCTCTCCTCTCTAGTTTTGTTTGATAAAATCTAGGGTGCCGGTAAAAGATAGCCTTAGGCTAGTTTCTTTACTGCAGTTTAAAAAAAGTTTAGATTTAAAAAACTGTAGTCTCTAACAGCTCATTTTCTATTTTAAGAAAAAAAGTCTTAATGAACAAAAGGGATGTGTGATAGCATAATTCAGGGGAGGGGGTCTTCCCAACACTGCAAAGAGGGACAAGAATCTTGCTCTTAGGGTTCCTTGTTTGTGTTTAACGTATTTTTAAAAAGTTATTTTTTATAATTAAATTATCACTAGTGTACTAATGACTAAAGAAATAATATACTTTGAACAAGTAAGTGACCAGTTTGATTAGAAATTTTGATGTTTATCTGTTACCCTGATGCTTATATTGTAGTGGCATTTGGATGATTTGGTGCACATCAGGGAATTTGAATGTTTATAATTTCCTGTGAGGTTGGCCTACTACAGACTTTCACATTGTCCTGTCTCTTCACCATTTAAGCGTATTTAACTTAGTTTCTAAGAGTTACAAACAAGGAAAGGGGGATTCTAAATGAACCCAGTGGTGTTGGATTGGAATCTGAGGTAACAGTGTGAACGCCCAGTGTGGTGGGTGAGCGGATGAATGGATGAGTTTATTCAGAAATGGAGGGGTGTGTGTGTGAGGGTTAGTACACACACACACACACATGCTCTGTCTTCTGACAGGGCCTAGGAAAAATGACCCCTCAGTAGCAGTGAGCACAGCTAATGCCAGATCTTGGCTTCTAAACTCTGTTTCCCATGAAAAGGTGCTGGAGCTCCTTGTGGAAGTAGTAGATTCCAGGGTTGAGGCAGGGAAAGCACATGCGGACCTGTAGTATCTGTAGAGCCAGCAAGTAAGGAAGTGCGCAAGAAAGGCAGAGATCCGCCAGAAAACCATACGCACCACCTACAGGAGCCTCCCCGTGGCCAGAGCTGACCCATGTATGCAGCAAAGTAAATAATGACAGAATTGGATTTTAACCCACGAATGAAGTTAATACCCATGAAGCCTGCATAGATGTACACAAGTTACTGTTTAAATGAGTAAATGGAGAATATGGCCCAGCTCTTCCATGTGGAAGAGACCAGTTAGAAGTATGTTCTGGGTTGGCAAGGGGAATGTCAAGGACAAGAGGTGACTGGGGTGTCCTGTGCTGCTGCTAAGTCGCCGAGGGTCAGAACTCCCCTTGGCCCTCTCCTGTTTCGTTCCAGTTCCCGCTCTGTGCCTGCGTAAATGCTGACATGTCATTAGACTGGTGTTCACTTAGCATAGTATAAACATTATTCCTAATGCTGCCTGCTTCTCTCTGTTATACTCTTTAATAGCTGTGTAGTGTTTCAAAATATTGATTTATGTTTTTGCTTTTTTGAACCTTTGGGTAAACAGGAGGAACTTGCCTTTGTGTTTGAGATGCTGCAGCAGTTCGAGGACGCCCTGGTGCAGTACGATGAGCTGGACGCCCTGTTCTCTCAGTATGTGGTCAACTTCGGTGCTGGCGGTGAGTAGCCGCATGTAGACGCACATCCCTGTCCCAGCACAGTGTCCCTGCTTCCAGGTAGTCTGGGAGCTGCCATTCAGTCACAGAGTGATTACGTCATCTTGTGTTCTTGTTTTAAAATAAACCATATGGTTTCAGTAGGAATGATGCGAGAGTTAAGATTTAGTCACTTGTACATTTAGAGGAATCCCAAGTAATAAAAAGCATTTAATAAGTTGCTTTTCAGGTATAAAGCGTCATTTTTACAGCTCACCACTGGCTGGTGATGCTTCTGATTCCGTGCCCCCTGTTAGCGTGAGGGTGGGGATCTTTACTTCTGTTGAGAGGTCGTCTTTGTGGTATTTGAGTGCTCACTGCAGTGAGTTTTATAGGACACCAGTGTAATGGGTGTTCACCTTTCTTGTAAACTATCAGGTAATTTCTTAAATTCTTTTAAAAGTACAAAATTAGCACAGTGAAACCATATGCAGTTTATAATCCATCCTCGGTTTTTGGTTGATAATTTATTTTGACAGAAATGACATTGAATATGTAGATAATTGTCTGTAGCTTGTTGTTCTTATTAACAGCCCGTCACAGGCATCTCTCCCATTTGCCAGCTGAAGTTCTAAGTCATTTTTGTTCATAGCCACGTAGTGCTTCCTAGTGTGGGTTCGTTAGTTTATACAGCCACCCCTGGTGTTGGGCCTTTGGGTTGTTTCCACCCTTGCCACCACAGCAGGGCTGTAATAGACATCTTTCTGGGTATTTTTGTTTTCTGAGAGAACCTTTGTCACGGTGTCCAAAGAAAAGAGTGATGTTAGGGAACCACAGTGTCTGCTAGAAAATCCTTGGGAAGAAGAGTCCTGGGACAGTCCACTTGGGCCACGGCACCACCCTTGCTCTGGAAATGATGATGAAATGTCACTGGTGCTTCCCACTTCAAGCCAGTTTTTATCAAGTTCAGTTTTGGATCTCTTACTTTGCCAAGACACAAATTTAAACATATCATGAAAGCAAAGTATTTATTAATTAAATTTAAAAAGTTTAGAAGAGATAAAATTACATTTCTTATGTTTTACATATATTCTACATATATATCTTTTAAATCCTTTACACATTTCTTACATTATATTTTATATAATTCCTTTGTTTTCTCAGTTTTAAAATGAATCTGGAACAACTTAAAATCCAAAAGTAAGCCTGGTCCAAATTTTAGCTAATAAAATTGTTCGTTTTTGTTTCTTCATGTCGTAGATACTTGTTGGGCATCCACTGTGCAGTGGGCACTGTTCTTAGTGCAGTGGGGAGCAAACAGGGTCAGGCACAGAAAGATAAATATTTAACTGAGGGTCAGGTAGTAATAGGTGCAGGCTGCAGAGAAGAACACAGGGAGGGGACCGGGTTGTGGTAAGTGCTGTGCGGTTTTAGACAGGACAGTCCAGGAAGGCTCTCTGAGCAGGTGGCATTAGCACAGAGGCCTGGAGGGCAGGTGGGCAGGAGCCAGGAGAATGCTGGGAGTGGGGGGACTTCGAGGGCCTGGCTGGGCACCGCACTTAGGGTGCTCTCGGACGGCTGTGAGTGTAGGTCCCAGTCAGTAAGGGCTGCTGTGGGTTGTCGCGGGCACTGCAGATGCTCAGTAGCGTCAGATGCCATCATCGAGTCACTTCCTGACATCGACATACAATGAAATCGTCATAACACCTCTGCTTTGGAGTGAGAAAAGTAGATTTAGACTTTTTTCCATAAAGATCGAATGACTTCTTATTCTAGATTCCTATGGGTATTTTAAGATCATATTGGAGTCTTGGGGTTATAAGTTTAAATTGAGGGCACCGTTGGACATTTTTGACAAGCCAGAATTTCCCCCTCTGCTTCCTGCTGCTCCAGGCTTCCTCTGCCTCCCATCCTTTCTCTCGGAGCAGCACGCAGGCTGTCAGCATGGCTGAGTTAGAGACAGCTGGGTGCGGTGAGGGGTGGAGACAAAGGGAGCCGCGTGGGCAGGCTGCCCTCCAGCCCCAGAGGACCCCCAGCCCAGGCGCCACGCCTTCCCTCAGAGCTGACCGACCATAGAGCCCGAGGCTCCCTGACCCCTCAGCCCGCCATCTCTGACCTCGTGGCATGGTGCGCCGGTGCCTGGGCCTAGGTCACGTTCCCCTGTGCTCATAGCCAAGTGACAGGTCCTGCGTGAGGTGCTTGTGCTAAAGACCCCATTTCCACCTCCCAAGACTGGTTCCACACCAGCCAGAAGGGGGCGGCTGGCGCGTAGGGAGTAACTGGGTGGTGAGCTGCCCGCGGGTGCCTGAGCCCCGCAGCCCCTCGCGAGTCTCAGTGAGGTGAAGGGACCCGTAGTCAGCCTTTCATGATGTGTGTTTGTTTAGATGGCGCCAACTGGCTGGCTTTTTTCTGCCAGCCGGTGAAGAGCTGGAATGGATTGATCCTCCGAAAGCCCATAGATATGGAGAAGCGTGAATTGATACAGAGGCAAGAAGCTACCCTGTTAGATCTGCGCAGTTACCTGTTTGCTCGCCAGTGCACCCTGCTCCTCTTCCTGCAGAGGCCGTGGGAGGTGGCTCAGCGCGCCCTAGAGCTGCTGCACAGCTGTGTGCAGGAGCTGAAGCTCTTGGAAGTGAGTCGTCTGTTTTCCCCGTTTTCCCTTTTCTTGACTGTTCACACGGAAATCCCAGGCACTGAACTGATGGTGCTTAGGAAAGCGTTCTTTTTCTTCTGAATGTCCTTCCTTTTTTGTATGTAATTTGTATAGCTACTCTTTACATTCATTCATTGCTGGAAAAGGTAATTTCTGCTCTCAACATGGTGGAGTTTATGTTGGACCATAGCAACCCTCTTAGAGTAGTTTCTTAATGTAAGTTTGAAGGTGCCTCTGGCTTATCCTATGGAAGCAGGTCTCCACTGATAAAGATTACTCCCCCGATAGATGTGGGACATGAAGAATTAGGTTTTGCAGGTAGATATTTGTTTTATTTCAGACCTGTCTTCATTTTGCCCATGAACATGCAGGTGACAGTGTGACGCACAGCCAGCTGTGCCATATTAATTAGTAGCACAAAGATTAACGGAAGGTATGTTACGAACATGTGTGTGCGTATGTGTGTGAAAGAAACTGCTGAGGGAGGCTGAACACGTGCTCCATAGTGAAGTACTGCCTTTAAAAATGAACGTTGGGATCCCCGAACTCTCTGGCTGCCTGTAGAATCATAAACATTGCAGAGGAGAGAGCAGCAGGGGTGCCCTGCCGTTTAATTTCTGCAGCCTCTTCACCCAGAAAGGTGCGTGTGTGCACATCCAGAATGTGAGGCATCACTTCAGAGGATTCCTAGGTACCCTCCCTGCCTTCCTCAGTGCAGAGCCGAGTGAGTGTGTCTGCAGGTGATGAGATGACTGACCCAGTAGCATCACTAGTCACAGAATCAGATCATCCATGCCAGGTCAGTGGCCCTTCTGTCGTAGTCCACACCAGCACTCCCATGGGGCAGCGAGGAAGGGTCTTGGAGGGTTAGCTGAGCCGTTAAGGAGGTCTTTCCTAATACAGAAACTTTTATTTTGTGCGCCCCGGGATACTAAATACAGACTCAACACCAAGTTTGAAATAATCTCAGGAGATTATTTCTATCCTTTCTATTCAAATTATTTTAGTTAATTTCTAAAGGAGAAATGGCTAGTGCAGTTGCCATAAACTCAAGAATTGAAGAATTATATCAATTTTTTTTTTGTTTTTACCTTAGACATATAATTGAGCAAATGAGGAAAAATACCATTTTCCACCTTTGAAATGATATTCTTTGGCTTTCTCTAACCCAGTAGATTTAAATCACCTGCTCTGGCCACTCTGATCTTGCTGTACAGACCTGGGGTGCTGCGAAGTAACCACTCATTCACAAGACAGGCTGTCTGTCCTCCTGTGTGCCTGGAGAGTTTAACTGTTGAGTGATTTTTGTCTTGTTAGTGTACTGGGGGAGGGGGTGGAGGCATGTGTTAGAGTCTAGGCAGGTCACCCACGGCACTTCAAACTGGGATGACCCCAGGAGGGGGGATTAGGCGGTGCCGTGCGGCTTGGGGCAGGCCTGGGGAGCCATAGAGATGGTGCAGAGCCAGCCTCTGTAGTGCTGTGCCCAGCCTGTCACAAACTCAAGGCGTTAAGGCTCTTTCTTAAATTCTTTTTCTTGCCTTAGAAGGTTGACCAGTCATAGCATGGCAGCGGACCTGTAGAGAGGAGAGGAAGCATTGCCAGGGCCAGCAGAGCAGGCGGCCTTGAGGGCTGGGCCCCCCGGTGAGGGGCCGCGGCCGCCGGGGAGGGAGCCAGCACTACAGCCACTTCCTTCTGCGGCCTTCCTGTCTCCTCCAGGCATTCTGGAGGCTGGAAGGCAGGGGAGCCCACTGATGCATCGCACATGACAGCAGGGGGTGCAGTGTGGTGGGCATATCCAGTATCTCGTCGTCACACACCAGTGTCTTGTCCCACCATGGGTCCCTTATCGTTCCTGCATGTCCAGACCTGCAGGGGGCCGCAGAGGGGCGCGGGGTGTCCCGCACAGGGATATGGGGTGTCCCACTCGTCCACCACACCGCAGCACACTTGTATTTTGTGAGCTTGCCCAGTGCACAGCTGGTTCTGCTTACCTGGCTCGTCTTCTGGCCCTTGTGGAAGTGAGTGGAGCAGCCCAGTTATTGCTCTGTGCCTGAAAGAAGAAAGATGCCAGTTGTAGGTGGCGTGGGCCTCTGGGTCCTCGGCAGTGCTTGTGTCAGGGACAGCGTTGAGCTTTGGCTCTGACACACGGGGCTGAGGTGGCTCAGAATGGTGCCATCCCTGGCTGTGGGCGATGCTGTGGACGCAGCCAGCTTCCAGGGTTAGGCGTATGTTTGCTGATCTGAAGTGTTGAATATGGTCGGGGACGCTGAGATAATTCCAGCAAGCAGGATGAATGGCCAGTACGCACGGAGGACTGTGGCTCGCTCAGACCATCAGCGAAAGAGCGAGAGGTCACACCGTCCTTTTATTAGGATTTCAAACGTTGCTAGAACAGGGGGTGTGACTTTCCAGCCAACAATAAAAGAATTTTTATAAGTGAAAGAATTTTTACAAAGTATCATTAATATGTAAAATACAGCCAGGGTAACTTCTGGTTTAGATAGCACCTATCAGGGATGCAAAGCAGATCTACTAATCATCAAGGCCAGCCCCAATTTAAGACTTTATCTTCAAGGAGGCAGATGGAGTACTCAACAGACCTCTTTGTCCTCAGGATTCCATGACCCAGTGGCCCGAACAGCCTAAAGCCGCAGGCGGAGACAAGATTAGCTCATCATCTCCTGAGTCACAGGACACCTGGGCGGAGGGGCATGGGAATGCCCCTACCCAGAGATCTGTGTTCCTGCAACACTGATACTTTGAAATCCCAAAGCCTAAGCAGTGCAGCTGTTGGGCATTTCTGATTGTGACATCTCTTTAGCAGGAAATGCTATGTTTGCTTCTGTGGTCCGTGTGGCAGTGGGATAGGTTTTAAATGAATGGAAATCAACTTCCAGTTGATTTCTCAGTTGATACAAATATCTTCTTTGAGAGGAAGGGGCAGTGTGGTGGCCATATGACATGGGGACAAGCTCCACCTCTGCATTTGGGCCTGGGGTCCCACCCAGCGGTGCTGGTTTAGAGCCTTGGGCCAGCTACGCTGATGGAAAATGTGGCAAAATGGAAGTGTACTTGCTCCATACAGCTGTTAGGAATCAAGGAGCAACATCCATAGAGTTACACCGGTTCTATGTGGGTTCACGTGACTCCAATACAGAGTATTTTTTTCCTACTGTGAGAAACGCTCACAATAAAAACCGGGACACAGGACTTGAGCAGTAAAGCGAGGCCTTTATTCACAAGTCTGCAGAGCCGGGCGCACCCTCACAGCCAGGAGAATGTGCGCGCCAAGTAGACAAAGATGGCTGGTTTTATAGTCTTAGCTTCCCCACCCTGAAATTGCCACCCTAAAGTGATTATCTTTTCTACCCTAAAATTGCCCTGAAAGTGATTAACTTCCCCACCCTGAAATTGCCACCCTAAAGTGATTATCTTTTCCACCCTAAAATTGCCACCCTAACGTGATTATCTTCCTTACCCTAAAGTGAGAGTGATTAGCTCCCCCGCCCTAATGCAATTAGCTCCCCCTCCCCTCTCCTTCTTCCCCGTTTCTCCATTACTGGTTACTCCGGAGTTACAACCTAACACGGTTATCTAAATGCCCCTTCTGTGGTTTGTAGATACGCCAGTGCTGTCAGCTCCCTTCTCAGAGACCCTCTAATTACATTTGCCCTTAAGACCCTTTAATTACATTTGCCCTTTGCTACCAATGACTCTTTACTGGTTTGGGAGTCACTATGTCCTTGTTTCTAACAGAGTCAACTGAATATACGTAAAAATAGGTGTTGGTCTCACACCACACACAATTTCACATGATAGATAAACAAGAAAACTTCTAGAAGATAATACAGGAGAATGTCTTCTTGCCCTTGAAGTTAGCAAATATTTTAAAAATAGGACCAAAGGACACTGATGATAAAGGAAGAGAGTGATAAACTGGGCTGCATGGAGATCAAAACTTCTCTCCATCAGTAGGTGCCCTGAGTGAGTGAGAGGCGAGCACAGAGCATGTGGTCAGGAAGGACTCTTGCCCAGAATGCACAGAGATCTCCCACAGAGCATGTATGAAACACTGGCAGAGATATCCAAGTGGTTCATAAGCGCATGAATCGGTTCATCATAGTGAAATGCTAACAAAAGCCACGCTGGACGCCCTCCTCCACCCCAGGCTGGCTAAAATGGGAAGGCCAGACAGGTATCAGTGAGAGGGCAGAGATACGGGACCGCATTCGTTGACGAGGAGTGGGATGGTACCATCACTTAGGAAAATTGTTTGGCCCCATCTGCTGGGGCTAAATACACACACAGCCCGGTGTAGACAGAAACACGTAGAGGTTTAAATGGGTTCTACTGGTTACTTGTTACCATGACTGCAAAACAACCACTCTTTTTCTAAGTTTATGGGACTTTGAAGAAAAACCCTCAAACGCTGCAATAATAGGTAAAGTAACATTTAAAAAAGATCAACAGTGCCACATTTTAGTGAGGATGTAGAAAAATTGGACCTTGAGTGTGATGGTACAAGTGTAAACTGGTATAATCACTTTGGAAGACCCTTTGGCAGTGTCTGTTAAAGCGTAAACGTGCCCCCGCCTTGTGACCCAGCAATCCCGTTCCTAGGTACCCAAGAGAAGTGAGTCCACCCGGAAGACAAGTATGGCAGTGTTCAGGGGAGCTTGTAACCCAGCAGGTGGCCCTGACTATGCTTAATTTCCTGGGAGTAAAGGTGGTGCAACCATGTTTCTAAGCAATATGGCTTATGATCAGCACCTCTGATTACTAGTCTGTATCTGGACAGGGAGACTATGGACACGGGACGGTGAGGCCATGCTCTGGGCCCCCTCACTGCCCTATTTAGCTGTTAGAGGAAGCAGGGGCTCCCTGGGCCACGAGGCTTCCTGAGAGATCCAGTGCCGAGCTTGCCTGCCTCCTCCAGGGGCTGGGGTCTTCTGGATCCAAGAACGCCCCGTCCCCCAGACAGGGGGCAGCATTGTAATCATTTTATCAGTAGTATCCAAACCCTGGAAACAACCCAAAAGCCTGCCAGCGGGGGATGGATGAAGACACCGTGGTGTATCGGAGAAAGGCCTGAGCCCATAGGCAAGCACAACAAGCTGCTGATAGACTCTGCAAGGTTGAGCTGTGCTGACATTGTGCTGAGAAAAGAGGCCAAGTGCAGAGGAGCTCACGCTGGGTGGCTCGGTCTGCAGGAAGGCCCGCAGTCAGGCGGGAGGCATTGCTGGTGACTGAGTCAGAGTGGAGGGGGCTATTGACTGGGAAGGGGGCTCAGGGGAACCTTCTAGGATAATGGAAAGGGTGTCTTGATTTGAGTGGTGTCTCCATTACTTAGAATCTGTGCTGTTTATATACCTCACTGTATGTATTTTGTAACTTGGTTTTCTTTAAGTAATGGAAAAAGTATTACTGCAATCATTTTAAATAAGTAAGTTTCACTAAAATTTCCAAAAGCCTTATGTGACCATGACTGAAGTTCTTGCTGCCATGGAGTCCATCTTGGCCTGGTCTTTGAAATGTGTGGTGGGTATTTAGCTGGGGGTATTTGGCTGGGGTCTGGTTGGGAGCCCAGATGGACACACAGATGAGTGGCAATGTAATGAATGCCACTGAGAAGCAACAGATCACAGGTGTCATACGGTGCCCTGTGTTGTACCAAATCCTGTGCCTTTGTCTTTCCATGAAAACTTAAATTTAAACTGGCGTGTGATAGGAAATGTAGGAAGTGGCGAAAGTCTCTGAAAATAGGGACAATTAGAACACCACAGTTACTGAGCAGACCTGGTGGCAGGAGCCAGCTTGTGCCAGGGATGCAGGGACCACAGAGTGTGTGTGACCTCCCACCGGGCAGGACTTGGTGGGAGGTGTCAGATTGCAGTCAGTAAAACCAGCACTGCGTCTGGACGTCTGGATGTCTGGACAATAGGGCTGAGCACCTCATGTCGGTGCACTAGTGTCAGCGTGGGGTCTGCTGGCTTTGACCTTCTCTGGGCTGCAAGTTGAAGCTTCAGCTGTGGCCACTGGGTTTGTTTTCTTAGCCCTAGAAATGCTGCTGCTGACTGACAGTGTTATTGTTTGCATGCCGTTCCTCAGACTTACCTAGTGGTACTTGCTTTTTGCAGAAGACAAAGTGACCCGCTGTTCCCATTGTGCATGTGATTCCTGGTTCCTCCCACGCACACAGCTGTGTGCGCCACGGGCCCATTGCGCTCTCTCTGCTGCTTTCACTCCCGCAGGCTTTGGAGAGTGACCCTGTGCTCAGGGGTAGGGGCACCCTGGTCCCAGAAACCGGCCAGCCTGCCCCTGGCTACTGGTACCTGCAGTGACTGGGGCTCCGCTTTCAGAGTGCTCCACAGTGATTGCTGGGCATCCTCAAGTCCTTCGCGTCACAGGACTCAACCTAAAGCACTGTGCAGAGCCTGGCTTGGTCCCTGTCTTTTATCCACCCTGGCAAATAACCAGTGTGTGCCTGAGGACCAGGGGCCTGTGGTGCAGAAGACTCCACAGGATTGGTACCTGTGTGGTGGAGTCTGGGAGGGGGAAGGACCCAGATCGCCTGGCACCTTGGGGCCAGGAGGCCCATGAGGTGAAGCCACTCAGGCCCCACCTGGTTTGACTGGGAACGGAGGAGCGTGCTCTGTCCAGGGTCCCAGAGCTGCGTCCTGCGTCCAGCTTATCTGTGCGTCCTTTTGGGTGTGGTTCATTGTCTGGGCCAGAAAGTTGTGCCATTTTATGAAAGTAGCTTCTGATTATGTAATTTTTTTCTATGCTGATTTTTCTTTTCAAATGCTCTAAGTAATTTATTCATTTTCCAGAGACTAGACAATTTAGCTTTTATAGGAACATTTAATGGCACTCTGGTTTTTCTAGTTAGTTCCAAATCCTTTCACTTGTGCTCAGGGTGTGCTGAAGGAGTCCTTCGTACACAAGTCAGTTTCGTCAGCACTGTGCAGCCTGTCACTCGTCAGCTGACAGAATTGCCTCGTAGCTTCCCAATTTGAATGGTGCCAATGACCCAAACTGGTGTCAGTTATGATATACTTTATAATGTTAATGCCTCCAAGAAAGCAGTTGGCACTGCCAACTGTGAGTGTTATGATGCCGTTGATTGAGACCCATTCTGATTTCACATATGCAAAACTGTGAAAAAGTACCTTTTATATAATAATTGATCATGTACAGTAGATGCTTTTGCATAATATCACATTTGTTTTGTTACTTTTTAATGGAATAGCTCAAATATATGCAAAAGTAGAGAGGATAGTGAAAGGAACTTCTGGGTTACCCCTCGACCGCTACAACAGTCCCCAGCCAGCACGTGGCCAATTCTCTTATGTCCACTTTCCCCTGAGTTATTTTTTAGGCGAATCCTAGATACCATGTTTCGTTTGCATATAAATGTGTCAGTGTGTATCTCGAAGCAACAGGAGCTCGTTTTTAGAGACATAATCACACCTAAAATATTAACAGTATTTACTAAATATCATCCGATAGCTACTAAATATTTAGATTTCTAGTATTGAATATGATCTTTCTTCAGTGTGACCCAGCAGTCATCTGAGGTCTTAGCTTCCTTTCTTTGTAATATGGGCTCTTCAAACTGAGATGTGACCAGGTCACAAACTTAGAGTAAGTGATGATAGTTGGCCTCCTTGTAGGCTTCTTTTCTTCATAAGCTTAAAAAAAAAAAAAATCTATTCTTGAAAGTTACATTCCTACCAAGTCACGGACATCACTGAAATCATGTCTTTGGTCATAGATGCCGCCTTCCTCTTTGTACGTGAACCAGTGTAATTATTGTTGCTGTCCCCTCCTTGTCTGTAGTTTGGCAGGTGACAACACTAGTAGACCGGGTATTTGCGTGAAGGGGCAGACTGGAACGTGTGGGGTTGGGTGCTTTCCCCAGCGCCCGCTTCACGCCCCCACGCCTGCACCCCCCAGGTCTCCGTCCCGCCCGGCGCCCTGGACTGCTGGGTGTTCCTGAGCTGTCTGGAGGTGTTGCAGAGGATAGAAGGCTGCTGTGACCGGGCGCAGATAGACTCGAACATCGCCCACACCGTGGGCTTATGGAGCTACGCCACAGGAAAGGTAAGTGCCCCGAGGGCACCCATGGGTGTCGTCTGTGGCCGTGCCTCCGGGACGGATGCAATAAGCTGTCTGGAAACGGGTTGTTCACTTGGTCACTCTACGGGCAGTTCTAGTGGCTTTAGGATGTGTCTGGTGGCAGCCATGGACTAAATGGTTCCTACTCGTATCACTTTATTCAGCACAGATGAAGCACGTGTTATGCCCGTGCTGAAGGTGTGGTTCTCCGCCCGCTGTCGGGTGGGGGTCTGCCAAGGAGGATGGAGTGCGAAGCGGGTGGAAATGCAGCGTGGTCCCCTGTGGACAGCTGATGGGCGTGCAGATTGCGCGGAGACCTTGAGAGCGCGGGAGTACATTGGCAGGTGAAGGGCGTCAGCTCAGAATGGCCAGCTTCAGTGCCGCTCCAAGAATTACTGTGCAAGGGAGGACTTTGAACTGACCCCAGTAAGATGTATTTTTATATCCAGATAAGACTCATATAGATTGGAAAGCTAAGCTTCTTCTAAAATTTAGTTGGATTTTAATTTTTATATTTAAATGTGTAAATTCTCTGCTGATTCTTATGGCAAATTAATTGAAATTGTGGGTTTATCTCATCAGCTAAAGTCCTTGGGCTACCTGTGTGGACTTGTGTCGGAAAAAGGACCTAACTCAGAAGACCTCAATAGGACAGTTGATCTTCTGGCAGGTTTGGGAGCTGAGCGACCTGAAACAGGTATTTTCTGAGATGTACCCATGCAGGTAGTACAGTGGGAAGTAATGAAATGTTGCTTGTAACTTGGCACATGTAACTTAAGTTCTAACAATATAATAATTCACCGTCTGGGAAACTGCAGTCAGGATTAGTTGGCTAGATTAATATGTAGGATATTTTACTTTTTAGTTACATGGAGAAATGTTAGAACTCGTTTAAGAAATTGTTGGAAGGTTTCTTAAAACTGTCCGAGTTTCTCACAGGTTTACATGGCTGATTATGACTCTTTACAGCCCATGTGCCCTTAAATGCACCCAGTCTCCCTGTGAATTAACAGATGACCCAGTGTTCTAACAATACGGCCAGACAAACCCTTTCCCTCAGTAAATTACTCCCAGGTAATAAAGCACTTGGAGAGGACCATTACTAGCTCCTTTGGGTACGAGAACAGTGATGAGTATGACTCAGCAAAACTGTGCTGGAGCCAGGAGTACCTAAAGAGCTGGACGGACCCTGACTAAGTGAAGTGCCTTTGAAAGGGAGACATATAACATTTATGTCGCACTGTTTCACCCGGAGACCCCCTCAGATCCTTTTGGCAGGAATTTAATTCATTGGAGGATTTGTAATACATACTTCTAAAAATTCTAATCTCAGTCAAAGATAAAAGTATTATATGAAGGGTTTAGACTATTTCATGCATTTATTAATTGGACAAGAAGATAGGTATTTATGCAGTTTCAGTCTGCATGGCTGTGTTTGTAGTTCCACAGTTCTCAGGTGAAGTCATCTACCTGCAGTAGGCGAGGGGCAATGTAAACTCTTATGTCTGGAAAAAACAAAGATGAATAAGGACTCATTTCTTTTTGTTTAAGCCAACACAGCTCAGAGTCCTTATAAGAAACTCAAAGAGGCATTGTCATCAGTAGAAGCTTTTGAAAAACACTACTTAGTAAGTATTTTATATGTTGTTTCCTGTCTAACCATAGCAGAAAACCCAACTCTAGAAGACTTTTTTTGCTGCTGTGTGACCTTTTGAATTGGGAATGAACTGGGATATGGGACCGCCTTTTTTTTTTTTTTTTAGGATTTTATTTATTTATTTTAGAGAGAGGGGAAAGGAGGGAGAAAGAAAGGGAAAGAAACCTGTGTGAGAGAAGCATAGATCTGTTGCCTCTTGCACGCCCCCAATGGGGACCCAGCCTGCAACTCAGGAATGTGCCTCGACTGGGAATCGAACTGGTGACCTTTCAGTCCACAGGCCAGTGTTCAATCCACTGAGCCACCCCAGCCAGGGATGGGACCTCCTTCTTGTTGTCTTTTCTGTTTCTTTGGTACCCTAGGGAACTGTGGGTAAAACCTGGAATAGTTGTTGTTCATCAGATGTTTATTAGTACTCATGGGGCCATACTGAGGCATAAACTTATCTTCAGATATTTATAATTTTGTTCAAAATGGCATTGCTCATTCAATAGAATAGTAATTGTAACAGGACAATGAGTTGGTTTTCCATGGACAAAGGAATAATTTGGACTTCAGCAGAGTTATTGTGCTTGATTTTAGAGGGTTTAAATTTGGGACTTTCGAAAGCAGTATAGGTGGAAACTTGGTGAGTTAACTGCACACCTGAGTTATGGTTGACTCAGGAGCATTAGATGGTAGCCTCTGTTTAGGTTGTCCCTCTTATCTATCCAAAGATTGAGAAAAATACTAGAAATGTTACCTACATACAGGAAGTACTTGGACCAGTTAAATATTATATGCCTGCTGAGTTTGTATTTTTTTTATTATGCTTCATAATTTTATGTGCTAGTTAACAACTTTGTATAAACTACAGTACATAAAAGCTCAACACAAAAGTAGATGCGAAGTAAAAAGATAATGTTAACGTTATATTAATAAGTCTTTTGCTTCAGCTTTGGGTACATAAATGTCAGATTTGTGTAGCATTAAAATTAAAGTACGATTATGTATTTTTTGTTTGTTTGTTTTTACCTTTCCACAGGATCTGTCCCATGCTACCATTGAAATGTATACAAGTATTGGAAGGATTCGATCTGCTAAGTTTGTCGGAAAGGATCTGGCAGAGTTTTACATGTAATTGATTTTGAACTTTTCTTTGAATTTCAAACATTTCACACATGTATTAAGAGAAGATTTGTTACGTATGGAGTTAGTATGAAATGTACCTAAATTTATAGAATGAAAAATGTAGAATCTATTAACCAGTTGTCATCATTTTTTTTTCAATTTTCTGAAAACCAAATGGAGAGATTTTCAGCTTGTTACTCTTAATACTGATTACTGGTCTCTGTATTTTATTTAATTAAATTAACATAATGAATTTACATTTAATGTACATAGGTATTATATGTAATATATAATATTATAATTACATTCATTTAAAGAATTATGAGGAAATATTTAAGAATCTACATCTAATAGCAACTAAATTGGGTTGTAGATTCTTAAGTATTTTGTTGCATAGCATTTCCTCTAGTTTATATCAAATGCCCCCTAGGGATTTGAAAGCCTGGAGGTCAGTGATGTAAAGTAACTGCACTGCATGTGTTATGTCGTGAAAGAAGGTGACCATGACTGAACAGTGTTGTGTAAAATGCGGGAACGTCCCCAGTCTTTCTCCAGCTTTGGAATTGGAGTTCACAGAAAAGACACAAGACAGCATATTTCTCATGTACTTGATAAAATCATCCTGCCAAAGGGGAGAAACCCTGGCTGGAAATGTAATTGCTATTTGAAAGCATTGGAAAGAAATATACATTATAAGGGGTAAAGATATTTAAGGTTTTCCAAATGAAGTGTGTGTTTGAAATGGTATCTTGAAATCTGTAGTAGTTTTATTAGCTGAAACAAGGAGGAATGATTTATTTTAACTGATCGAAGTGGCTGCAAAATGGATTCATAGATCATCTAAGTGAACGTCTAGTTTCCCAGCTGCGCTAGCCAGTCACACAGCTGATTAACAGCAGTCAGGGCCGGAATTGGCTCCCTTGACCTCCATCTGGCGTATCTTAGGTGTAAGTTATTGGTAGAGCAAAGGAGCCATATCTGCAGATGTTGTGAGTGGTGCCCACCTGGTCTCTGTCTCCAGGTCCATTCTGAGGCCAGGAGCTATAGCAGCAAATTGGAGAGTTGGGTCCTTGTTTCAGCTGGCCACAGACTAGCTGGGTGACCACTGGCCTCTGTCTCTGGGGATCTGAGGGATGAATGGTCTATTGACTCCCTTTCAGCTCTAGAATGTAAGAATATTTGGCTAGAGATAGTAACTGAAGAAGTATTGAAGGTTTGGACCTCTTTAAAAAGGGTTGGGGTGGGAAGGAACCATAAAAGTGTAGAAAAACGAACACATATAATTTGATAGGTTTAAGATTTATTTGATTTGTGAGTTTGAGAAATTTCATTCCTTCCAGAGTAGGATAGTAAAAATGGGGTGTCTTCTGAGGATGCCTGTTTAGTGTTAGGTTTTGACCCATGAGTTTGGTGGTCCCAGCCCTTTGGGGAGGGCCAGGGGGCCCATGTTGTCCTGGAGGCTTTGGCAAGCCCTTGCTAATTGTGCTTTCAACTGTGCTTTGTTTTATTCTGAACATCTTGAAGGTTTAAATTGGGAAGATCTCCTCTTGGGTGATAAGTGTTGCTATTTAAATTCTTCACAGTTCTCTGCAATTGTTGGAAACCTGCTCAGTGCCGTTGGCTTTAGCTCCCCTGTTGGCTGGGCCATATAGACCACTTCTGCAGTTCCCTACGTTCAGGCCTGATTTCATAGCTTCTGCCCTAACTAGCTGTGCCTCTGGCGTCAGACCCTTCACCTTCGCTTACCTGTGGCGTCCTTATACGTCAGGTTGAAACAGTGGACGGTGCCCTCGCTTTCTTCTCGTGAGATTCAGCTGTGACGCTTCCTTGACTAGGGCCTGCTGCTGGGCAAATGGTGTGGGGACCGTCCCCCTGAGCCCATTCCTTGGGCCCAATGATACGCTGCTGATGGGTGCTCTTTCTCAGACCAGGGCAGTGCCCCGAGAAGGACTGAGATGGTGCACAGGTCCTGGCGGAGGGCTGTGAAGATTATGACTAAGTTTGTTGATGATCATGAACCATGACGGGAGCTTCTGTTTGTTGATTTGCAAGGAGGAAAAAGTCTCCACAAAAGGCAGAAAGCTATCTTCAAGGAGCACTGAAGAATTACCTGGCCGAGGGCTGGGCATTACCGATCACACACACACGGAAGCAGCTGGCTGAGTGTCAGAAACACCTTGGACAGATTGAGAAGTATCCTTTAAGTGCAGCATTTTCATGAAAGAGGAAAACTGGTTTTTCTTTAAACAGCAACAGTGCCCATAACTGAATGTTTAATAAACACCTAATACTTAGGAGAGAAAAAGTCAGCCTGTACATAGGTACCATGTTGATAGAGGTGAAATGCCTAGTCCATATATTTTTTATCTCTTTTTGAGTTTCTAATAATTTAAAAAAAAAAGACCATCTCTTGGACCCTGGGCCTGGAGAAACTGTGTGTGTACAGCACCCATGGGTGTAAGGTCCTCTCTGCAGGCCCCTTGACTCTCCACTCCAGCTACCTTCAGACCAGTAGCCTTTTAGCCAGTGATCATCACTTAACTGAAGAGGAACGGAAATACTTCTGCCAGGAGATACTCAGCTTTGCCAGCCGACAGACAGAGAGCCCAGGTAAGACTGTTAAAATGTTATTAGGGAACATTTCAAATATTAGAGGAAAATAAAAAGAATATACAGTCTCTAACGCATACTAACCATCTAAATTCAACAACTAGTAACATTCTGCTGTGTGGGAAACATATAGCTATACTTTTCTTTCTACTTTTGTCTTTGTGGAGAACTTCAGAGCAACCCCAGACCACATGTAACACTTCACCCTGAAACAGGGTAGCGTGTGTCTTGGGGAACAGGGCAGGCCCCTAACCAGGCCCAAATGGACGAGGCTCTTAACTGTCTGGGACTCTGGAGCCCAAATTCAAATCACCTTATTTCTAGTAGAGTCTAGTCAGGCACCATATATTTGATTGTTGTACCTCATTTCTCTTTTAACTTACAACAGGTTTTCCCATCTCTCTCTCTCTCTCTTTTCTTTTTTTCAAGATACTGACCAAAACTTTTTAGCCTAACAGCTGTACTGACATAGAACTTCCACGCCATGTAACTCACTGACTTGCAGTGTACAATTCAATGGCTTGTAGCACATTCACAGACATGTGCAGCCATCCCCACAGTCCACTTTCTGTCTCCGTAGATGCCCGTTCTGGGTATCTCACATGAATGGAATCATACAGTATTTTTTTTGTGTGTTTTATTGTGACTGGCTTATTTCACTCAGCGTAACATTTTAAAGATTGATCCATGTAGCATGTCACTATTTCATTCCTTTTTAATGGCTGAGTAGTATCTCATCGTATGGATGGACCACCTTGTGTGTATTCTGTCCTTGGCAGTGTGACATTTGGGTTGTAGGACACTGACTTCTCACAAACATCGAGTCAGTTGTTTCATGGACTGTCCCACCTTCTGGAATTTGGTCAGTGTTTCCTCATGGGAGTGTCCAGTGGGAAGGTTAATCTGAAAGGCTTAGATTCAAGCTGAGTGTTTTGGCAAATGTATTTTATAGATAATGCTGTGTGGTAAGATCAAATTTTTTGTAACATTTAGCTCCTTGGGTCTAGTTTATCAATAAGAATACTTACTTAAAATAGTTACTGTCTTGGGGAGCTCTGGCGGCCATAATGAAATGCCACAGACCGGATGGATGTTTAAATGACAGATGTTTGTTTTCTCACAGCTCTGGAGGCTGGACGTCTGCCACCAAGATGCCAGCGGGGCTGGTTTCTCCTGAGGCCGCTCCTCCTGGCTTGCCCTTATGTGGCAAGGAGAGAGAGCGTTTGGGGTTTCAACTTAAGAATTTGGGGGAACACAGTTCAGTCCATAGCAGTTACTAACTACTTGAAAGCCAGTGCTTCGTGGGTTTCGGCTTCAGGTAGACAGGGCCATTGACCGCTCGGCCTTTTCATTCACCTTGAGCCGTGTCGATGGGTTTCTCAGGAGTGACATGGCATTGATTTGTTAGTTGGTTTAGATTCTTCAGTGTGCCCAGTTGGCATCAGTGGTGCTGTGTGTCATGTCTGCTGTGTGTGACATGTATGTGAGGCTATGCAGTTATGCTTTTCCTGCCAGCGCTCTTTGATGTCTGTGTGAAGAAGATATCCTGTGATTGTCTGCTGTTATTTTGTAATCTTATAGCCTCGATGTCAACAAGCCCTCTGGTTGGTCAGTGTTTCATAAATACAGCTGCTCAGTCGGCAGCCCTGTGGGTTTTCTAGACAAACCAGGTGCTTGTAGAAAGGAGGTGGGAGGAGCAGTGGGTTCTTCTCATTTCGTAACTGGGCTTGGGCCTCACTGCCCGCTGGCCCCGGGGCTCGAGAGGCAGGGCTCCCCGCTCCATGGACTGATGGCATGGGCTGGCAAGCACTGGGTTTGCTTCCAGGTGTTCAGGGGTAGTGGGGGTGGGTGGGCATCTTCATTTGGGAATTTTGTCACGGGGTAGGATTCCTTGAGACAACTCTAGGAATTGGACTATTTAAAAACATTGTTTTGAAACGGAGGAGTTTACCTGTAGTTGTCTTTGGTTTGTCAAAACAGAACTTAGAAACCTTAATTTCTTCAGGTTTTATGATTTCCAGGAGTTATCTAGGCAGGTGTGTATGTTCTGATTTTGATAAAATAACTCTGGAGTGTGAAGATGGTATGAAGTTGGGTAGTTTTAAACTGTCTCATTTGAACTTCACTGCTTCTTGCTTCTCACGTTGAGCATGCTCCAGCTGGCCCCATGGTAACCAAGGTCCTGCTGCCTCTGCATTTTCTAGAAGTGTGGCTTGGGAAGAAAAACATGGTGCTGTGTATTTGCAGGTCACAAAGTCGTACTCCCTATGCATTCTTTTGCACACCTGAGAGATCTCCGTTTTTCCCCCTCCAATGCCGTGGTCCACGTGGGCGGTGTTTTGTCTGTGGAGATTACCGTGTGCAGTCAGATGCCCATCCCTGTCCACGTGGAGCAGATCACCATCAGCGTCCACTTCAGCATCGAGAAAAACAGCTATCGGAAGACTGCCGAGTGGCTTACTAAGCACAAGATGTCCAATGGGATTATTAACTTTCCGGTGGAGACCTTGCCTTTCCCCGCTTCCCAGAACAGCTTACCAGCTCTGGAGCTGTATGAGATGTTTGAGAGAAGCCCTTCGGATAATTCCTTGAATACCACGGGGATTATATGCAAAAATGTGCACATGCTCCTGAGGAGGCAGGAAAGCAGCACCGCTCTGGACACGCCCTCAGGGGTGGCCCTAGAGGACGGGGTGCACGTGCTGAAGTGTGGCGGCGTGACTCTGGAACCCGGGGCCAACGCGGTCACGTTCAGCACGCAGGTGGGTGTTGAGATGGGGGTTCACTTCAAAGGTGGTTAGCAAGGGCCGTCGGCTTGCAAGAATTGTCTGAAGTGTGATGGGAGTCAAGGGGAGGCCTCTTTTAGCCCTGGTTTTGTTTTTATCCTTAAAGAAAAATTGAGAGTTAAAAATTCTTTTAAGTTGTTTTTCTATTACAGTTGTCCCATTTTTTCCCCCATTGCTCTCCCCCTCCCCCACAGTCAGTCTCCACCCTATTGTCCATGACCGTGGGTCATTTATACCAGTTCCTTGATTTTATACTTATACAGTTACAGTTTTAAGGCAGTTGATAAATTCTGAATGAAGTTCTTAATATAATTATCTGTGTTCTCACTAGATTTAGATTCTTTTTCTGCTTTTATACCATATTAAGATATACCTTCATTTGTTAAAGTGACATTTCAAAGAAGGTGGCACCCTTTCATGTTAAAGTTTATTTTCCTTTTGCAGTTGCATGGATGTCAAAGCAGTGGCTCCTGATGCACTCTGACATAGTCTTTCTCCAGTGCAGTGTGTACGAGTCCCACTGACCAGGCAGGTGGCTGGCACGAAGGACAGCTGTTGGCCACATGTTTTAGTCTAGTCTGAGAACAAGTCTTAAATCTCATGCCGAATGGCTCCATTCAGAAGAGAATGCCACAAATAAAGTTCATTAAATTGAAAACACAGTATTAGGAGCATAAAGTTAAGTTTAAGCCCCAGTTACTCAGAAAGGCATCGGTCGAGGTTCTTAGGGCCCTTTGCGCAGCCTGCATGTAGACGCGTGAGCACGGAGCAGTGGGGTAAAGAGGCTGAGAAAGACGACCGTTCCGGCGATACGGCACAGCACGCTCTAGGGTGCTCCCCGGTACGAGAGTCGGTGATGTCTTTCCGAATGCTTGCTTTGACCATAGGCCAAGGAGCCTGGCACGTACACGCTGCGGCAGCTGTGCGCCTCGGCGGGCCCGGTGTGCTTCGTCCTTCCGCACCTCTACCCCCTGGCTCAGTACGACGTGTACTCCCAGGAGCCACAGCTGCACGTGGAGCCGCTGGCCGGTGAGTGGGCCGCGCAGAGCTGGGGTCGTGGTGGTTCCGGGTTGCACTTCACATGCAGCAGGGCTTTCTGCACCGTCAGACTTCCAGGACGTCGTATGCAGGAACGTTTTGGGTAGGATCATGAGATTTTGCCTAGGAACCAGTTGACTGATCGTTCTGTTCATCAAACATTCGCTTTTCTGTAATTGCTGACTTTCATGTTTAATAAAACACCGTGTATAGCTATCAGTTTAATGTCTGCAGAGAACTTAATAAGTAGGTATAGCTTCCTGTTTAGAGTTTTATTTCAAAGGCTAAATGATAGATTTAGTTACATTCTATTCGCTGATCAAAAGTCCTTTTCTTTGAAAACATTGATTAAATCGGATCCCCTAGCATGACATTTGAGAAATTCAAAGCTGCTATTTTGTTAAGTTCTAAAATTAGAAGGAATTGGTGTGAACGAATGGCTTAAAGCCACACATCATTTAACTAAATAGTAATGAGTGACTGTCTCAGTTGTTTAGGCCAAAATTGGCTTGATTCTTCCATTTGAAAAAAAAAAATCAAGGAAAGCATTTTTTTTCTATTTAATCTCCCCATACTCTCTATTTTTCTGCTTTTAAACTTCTCCCATGGCCATGAGGAAAGACCCTCAGAGGCTGAACACAACAACCGTTTCTCAAGTGACTCTGTAGTCAGAGAACCTCTTGTGAAAAAGGCTAAGCTTCGTTGCTGTCAGGGCCTGGAAGATGCCCCGTGAGACCAGCTGGCCGCGCTCACAGCTTCGCCCTGCAGTCCCTCTGCCTCCCTTGCCCCATGCCTTCCCATTCCTCTGTCTTGTCTGTATCTCTCCTCTTTGTTTCTTATCGCTTGCCATCTTCCTTCTTCCTTCTTGCTTCCCTGGAGCGGGATTCTCAGAAACCTCAGCTGATTGCCATGTAGGAGAAACCAGAAGCTATACCTTTAACCGAGCTGTTTTCAAATCCAAGGTCTTGAAGGCCTAACTTGCTTGAAACTGCCAGAGAAAATTCCGAATAGCAATAGCACAGGCAGCTTCACCAGTCTGTTCTTCAGTGTCATTATCTGATTCTCTCTTACTAACTCCGTGGCAAGTGGCATTTGAGCTCCTTGTAGGTATGGTTGCCACTGTGACCCCTGACTCTCTAAACCAAAGTGGTGATAAGACCTCTCATGCTCACAGATTTCTCTTGTTCCCAGCAAGGGCCCCTGAACTCAGTAATTGAGATGAGAAGTGAGGGTGGAGGGATAGAAACAGGGAACCTGAGGAGTATCTAAAGTGAACAGATCTTCTCTAGTAGAAGAAACCATGCTATTTAGCCTCATAATAGGTTCTCTATTGATGTTTTTGGTTGAGAGTGATGCTAATCGCAGTCTTTTTCCCTTTAGACAGTCTTTTGGCTGGTATTCCCCAGAAGGTCAAGTTCACTGTCACTACTGGCCATTACACAGTAAAAAACGGGGACAGTCTCCAGCTCAGCAATGTGGAAGCCATGCTTATCCTGTGTCACGCAGAGAACAAAGCAGAGATCTATTCTAACACGAGAGGTATGGCGGCAGTAACTGGGCAAAAGTGGGCTCTCAGCATTGTCAGCCACCGTGAGGATGGCGGGGGTCAGTCCCTTCGTCCTCAGTTAGCCTGATATCGGCTTCTACCTACAGCTCTTTGATGGCAGCTTCCCACCTGTGGGTGGACGGTGACCCTGCCTCTGGATAGGGCCTTACAATGGGGAGCATAAACGGAGAGGCATGCATGTGCTCAGTGGCCAGATGGTGCTGACCTTGCTAGGACTCCGGATGCAGCCTGGGCCCATGCTTGCCTGCGGGCCTTCAGCCCTCCCCAATTCCCTCACCAGAAAGCAAAAGTAAATCAGCCTTTTTAGGCACTAGTTGGAAGCTCTAAGAAAGTCCTGTCTCTTGCCCTGGCTGGTGTAGCTCAGTGGTTGGACAATTGTTCTGTAACCGAAGGGTTATAGGTCCGATCCCTGGTCTGGGCACAAACATGGGTTGCGGGTTCGCTCCCTGGTCTGGCACAACCAGTTGGTGCTTCCCTCTCGCATCAAGGTTTCTCTCTCTCTCCCTCTCTTCCTTCGTCCCTCTTTGAAAGCGATGAAAAAAATGCTCTCGGGTGAGGATTTTAAAAAAATGTCCCATCTCCCTTGATCCCCACCCGTGAGGTACAGAGCGAAGGATGCTGCTTCCCTTCTAGGAGGGAGTTGGTGTGGCAGCGTGACAGTGGGAGCATGTTGTGCAAGGACACACACAGTACGTGGGTAGGAAGTGTCCCTTTTCTGTATCCAGACTCAACACAATGATAGTTCTCTGGCCTGTGACCAGCTGTCTTTCATGCAGTGTTACTCTGTCTTAGGGTGCTTTGTTCCTGATTTTCCTACCTCTTCAGTCCCACCATAATTCTTTCTAGACACATGCTTTTTATGTGCACAGGACCAGCAGGAGTGGGGCTGGAACTTCACTGCTGGGCCCATCACCTGCTAGAAGGAAAAGGAGCAGGGAAACAGGGGTGTGTTAGATGTGACTTTTTCTATCTTTCCTAGAAAAGGCTTCTGAGGCGTCGCTCCGGGTCCAGTCGTCTGACAAGGTCACAAGCATCAGTTTGCCTGCTGCGCCTGCATACCACATGATCGAATTTGAACTGGAAGTTCTGTCTTTACCTTCGGCTCCAGGAGCTGGAGGGGAGAGCAACGTGCTGGGGGTGACAGAGGCCCAGAAGAAGCAGAAGGACACACAGAAAGCTGGCCACTCCATGGCTACCATGGACCACAAAGTAAGGAGGGGCTGGAACTGCTCAGCCTGCGGTGGCAGCCTCCATGTGTCCTGATTGTTCTGAAAGACAGAGCATAAGAGATGAATTCTATTCCAGTGGCAGGTTCCCAGTTCCTGATACCATGAGCTCTTGTAGGGTTTAGCACTGAAATCTGTGAATCACACCTTATATAAGGGGTGCCTCTTGGA
This sequence comes from Furipterus horrens, assembly GCF_987537825.1. NCBI lineage: Eukaryota > Metazoa > Chordata > Mammalia > Chiroptera > Furipteridae > Furipterus > Furipterus horrens. The sequence continues at coordinate 9,295,193 of NW_028327171.1, forward strand.
AGGACAAAGACAAACAGGCTCTAACTTTTCTATCCCGGCTCAGGAGGGAAGAACAGTTTGTTATGAGAGATAGTTTGCTTAGGAGAGGTGACTTTGGGTCCGCTGTCCATTGGTCCTGGTGATCAGGCCAGAGGGAGTTCTGTGTCCTGCTGTGCTTCAGTTTCTGTCCACTGAAATGTCACAGCAGACTTAGCAAGGACCAAGCTCTGCTCTGTGGCTGGTGTTTATTGATGGTTATTTGAGAGGTTTGTGACTTTGTCCCCAGGTCCATATTCCATCAGCTCACCAGGTGTAGTGCTAGCATGGTGCTCCCTCCAGGCGTGTCCGTGTCCTGTAACACAGATACTACCGGCTCCGGGGACTCCTGATCAGCCCAGGGGCAGAAGCGTATTCTCGTGGTTCCTTAGGAATGTATATATTTGCATACTTTTGAAAGATGCTGCCTGAGGGTCTGGCTTCTAGCCAGCCTGAATCTAGGTCGTGAGATCCTTCTCTTTGGGTCACTGACAGTTCTTGGCACACAGTGACTGGGAGCTGTCAGAAGCAGTGTAGGCTGCTGCACAGGCATGGACGTCTGAGCGACAGCCAGGAGCTGAGATAGAAGTGAACAACAGGCTTCACTCCCACACAAGGCCGCCGCTTCATGACAGGAAAGGCGGTGGTTTCATCTGCAGTATAGAAACCAACACAAGGAGTCAAGCAAAATGAAGAAACATAGGGATATGTTCCGGATCAAAGAATAAGAGAAAATCTCAGGGGGAAAAAACCTCAGTGAAAGGAAGTTACCTGATTTATCTGATGAAGTTAAAAGTGATGTTTACAAAGATGCTCACCAAGTGGAGAGAACAAATGAAATGAACACAGTAAGACCTTCAACAGAAATGGAAAATATAAGAAAATTCCAAGTGGAAGTCACAGAGCTGAAGAATATAATAACTGAACTGAAAAATCCATGAGAAGGGTTCCATCCTGACAGCTCGAACACAAGGTAGTGGAACTCATGCAATCAGAGCAGCAAAAAGAGAAAAAGAATGAAAGAAAGTAAAGATAGCTTAAGGGACTTATGGGACAACATCAAACAGACTGACATTTGCATTATAAGGCCCCCAGAAGGAGAAGAGAGAGAAAGGGGTGGAAATCTTATTTGAAGAAATAATGGCTGAAAAGTTCCCTGACCTGGGAAACAGACATCCAGATCCAGGAAATCCAAAGAGTGCCATCCAGACACATAATTAAGATGTCAAAAGTTAAAGACAAGGAGAGAATCTTCAAAGTAGCCAGAGAAAATCAACTTGTTATGCACAGGAAGCCCCCATATGACTGTCAAATTTTTTTTGCGGCCCGAGGGAGTGTCACAGTGTATTCAAAGGACTGAAGGAAGTCAAACTTCCAGTTATGAATACTTTGCCTGACAAAGTTATCTGTCACTCAGAATTGAAGGAGAGATGAAAGGGTTTTACAGACAAGCAAAAGTTAAAGGAATTTTTCACTGCTAAACCTGCCTTACAAGATATATTAAATGGACTTCTTTAAGATGAGAAGAATGGGCTCTAATAACTAAGAGCACATGGAAGAATAAATCTCACTGGAAAGGTAGATATATAGTAAAGGTAGTGGAATAATCAATTATGAAACTGCTATGGAAGTTAAAAGGCAAAAGTAGTGAAAATAACAATGATTACAATAATTAGTTAAGGAATACACCAGATAAAAAGATGTACAGTTTGACATAAAAATATAAAATGTGGTGGGGTTGAAAGTAAAAATGTTTAGCTTTAGCATGTAATCCAATCTTAATTATCAACTTAAAATAGGTTGTTATATATAAACACAAAGCAATAACTTATAGTAAATATGCAAAAGGTAAAGAGAAAGGAATCTAAGGATACTAGTAAAGAAAGTCATTAAACCGCAAAGGAAGAGAGCAAAAGAAAAGGAAAGAAAAAGAGACAAACTAAAAAACAAACAAAAAACAGCTAGAAAACCACAAAATAGCAATATGAACATATCTGTCAGTAATAACTTTAAATGTAAATTGACTAACTTCTCTAATCAAAAGACAGCGTTGCTGCATGAATAAAATCAAGGGCCATCTATATGCTGCCTACAATGGACTCACCTTATTAACATTTTTTTAAATTATATTTTATTTTTTATGCTATGACAGTTGTCCTAGTTTTCTTCCCTCTGCCCCCCTCCACCCAGCACCCCCCACTCCCTCGGGCAATCTCCACACCATTGTTCATGTCCATGGGTCATGCGTGTAAGTTCTCTGGCTACTTCATGTCCTACACTTTAATTTACATCCCCATGGCTATAAACAGACTCACTTTACATGTAAGGACACACGCATGCAAATGGAAATGGGAAGAAAGCTGGAGTAGCTCTCCTTATTTCAGACAAAATAGACTTTAAAACAAAGACTGTAATAAGAATCAAAGATGGGCATCACATGATGATAAAAGGGATAAGTACAACAAGATATAACATTTATAAACATTTATGCACCCAACATAGGAATAACTAAATACATAAAGCAAATATTAACAGACCTAAAGGGAGAAATAGACAGCCGTACAATTAGAGCAGGGAACTTTAATACCCCACTTACATTACTAGATAGACTACTCAGATAGAAAATCAATAAGGAAACATTGTTAGAGCAGATCAACTTAACACACATATTCAAAGTATTCTATCCAAAAGCAAAGGAATACATGGTCTTGTCAAGTGCACATGCAACATTTCCAAGATAGATCACATTAGGCCACAAGTCTTAATAAATTAAAGAGTATTAAAATCATATCAGGCATCTTTTTTTTTTTTTTTTTTTTTAGCCACAGTGATATGAAAGTAGAAATTAATTAGAGGAAGAAAACTGGGAAATTCACAAGTATGTGCCAATTAAACAACATGCTACTTAACAACCAATGGGTCAAAAAAGAAATCAAAAGAGAAGTAAGAAAATACTGGGAGATAAATGAAAATAGAAATATAACATCCCAAACTTATGGGCTGCAGCATAAGCAGTTCTAAGAGGGAAGTTCATAGTGATGGTTGCCTACCTTAAGAAACAAGGAAAGTCTCAAATAAACAACCTACCTTTACACCGTAAGGAATTAGAAAAAGAAGAACAAACAAAACCCAAAGTTAATGGAAGGAAATAACAAAGGTTAGAGCAGAAATAAATGAGAGAGACTAAAAAGACAATAGAAAAAATGAATGAAATTAAGAGTGTGTTGGTTCTTTCTTTGAAAAGATAAAGTTGAAAAACCTTTAGCTAGATTCACCAGGAAAAAAAGAGAGGACTCAATAAAACCAGAAATGAAAGGGAAAATGTTACAACTGATATCACAGAAATTCAAAGGATCATAAGAGACTACTGTGAACAATTATATGCCAACAAGTTGGACAACCTAGAAGAAGTGGATTAATTCCTGGAAATATACAACCTTCCAGGACTGAATCATATGTGATAGAAAATCTGAACAGGTTGATTACTAGTCACCAAATTGATTGGTTTTCAGTTGGATTAAGTGTTTGGCTAATTCATTGAATTTTGTTATAGTTAATGACTTGTTAGTGTCATCTGGACATAGTGATTAAAACCACTTTCTTATAACCTGCGCCATAAAAAATACGTTTGGCATCATGGCCACGTGTGTGAGGATAGCAAGGTGGGGTTTGTGCTGCTTGCGGTGGCCTCTGCTCTGCAGCCGTTGAGACCATCCTGGTGACTCCTGGACATTCTGCCAGTTCCATGCCGAGTTGTCTGGACTGTGTATGTAGCTTTGTGTCTCTCCTGTGTTTGTGCATGTGTTTAATGGGACTTTTCTTCTGAATCAGGAACTGTAAGGCCATCAAGTGTGTAGGACATTGGCAGTCACCACAGACTTGGCTGGATCGTGGTGGCGGCTGTGCCGTTGGCGAGTAGCCTGAGTGGGCATCCCTGTTTCTCCCCAGGTGTCCATTGAATGCCCGTGGTCCATCTACTCCACCGTCATCGCACTGACATTCAGCATGCCCTTCAGGACCACACATGCTTTGCTGTCGTCGGGGACACGGTAAGGGAGGCTCCAGGCTCCTTGAACAGACTCCCTTGCTGTTCAGAGCTTGACCTCGGTGACCTTGAGCATGGTTTCTTACATGACCATGATGCCATTGCCCACTACACAGCGCAGCCTGTACTCAGCTCCCCCCTGCTGTCTCAGTAGTGACTGCACAGTCGGCTTGTGGGATGTGGGGTCTGATCCAGCCCCATGCAGTTAGCAGGTGCCTTTTTATCCTCCTTCCCTGTTCTTCAAGGCCGTGACCCACTGGCAGATGTGGGTCAGATGTCCACTAGAAGGTCCACCATTCTGTATTCACCTGGTCACATCCTCTTGGATTTGTTAAACTGGTCCCCGCATGAACTGCTGGCTGCCTCTAGAGCAGGCCTTTGCAGCCTCAGCACTGCTGACGCTGTGGGTCAGATGGCCCTTTGCTGTGGGTGCCGCCCTATGCACTCACCCACTGGCGCCAGTGGCACTCCCCATCCTGCCCACCCCCAGTGCCACAAGCAGAAATGTCTCCAGATATTGCCTGATGTCCCCTGGCAGGGTAAGGGAACTCGCTACCATTTGAGAACCACTGCCTTAGAGGCTTGGTTTGATTCAGCCAGCCTTTGGAAAGGCTGGAGTCTCGGAGGTGGTGTCCCGTGCTTCATATGTCACTTCATTGAGACACAGGGTCCAGTTGTCACCAGAAGTGATGCTCACGTCGACCACTGGCCGTGGGTGAGCCTGGCCTCTCATGGTAACATCCCCTTCTGCTTCATCAATTGATTATTTGGGTAATTTAGAAACAAAAATGTCAGAAGCATATTTAGAGTGGAACATTATTCTAGCAGCATTTTTCCCTTTAAATTACTGCGAGGCATCTGTAGATTTTAATGCTTAAAAACACCGGTAAGTAATAAACGGAACCTGAGTTGCTTTAAGATCGGCTTTTCACAACCCTCACATGTAACAGAAACTAAAGTGAACCCTGTATTTAGTTTCTCAGTGAGTGGTCATTACTTGTGGTCACTGTTGGTTCCTACATACCTCATTGCAATCTGTTATTACGTATTTAGAGTACTTAGTTATAATCGTGTATCAGAATGCTGTATCAGAATCAGAATGTTCTTTGATCTATTTTTCCTCAGAACTGGCTCACTGAGAAAGATTTGTATTTTCAGACCCTTTTACACGAGAAATCAAAAGTAGGAATATATGTAACCACTGGTTCTTAGTTATTTTACTGTGTCACTTTTTGATGCCCCAGAGAGGGTCTTCTTAACAAAGCCAGAATATATTTCATCAAGTCCTTAAATGTCAAAATCATATTTTTTGTTCTTCTGCTTTAGGAAGTATATTCAAGTGTGTATCCAGAATTTGTCAGAACTTGACTTCCACCTGTCAGATAGTGATCTCGTAGACACTGGGGATAGCACTGACCTGCAGCTACTGCCACTGAACACGGAATCCCAGCAGGTAACCGTCTTCCACAGTTGAGCATAAACTCAACAGAGCACAGGAGAGCAAGTGTGTAATGACCGAGCCACCCATAGCATTGATACTGTGCTTTAGACAATGTGACCATGATAATGTGCTTTAGGTCCAGCCTCTCCACATGGAGAATGATGTGCTGGTGACCTGTAAATAGCCCGTGCACGTGAGACCGCTTGGAAGCACAGCTGGGGCCGTGGTGTGCACCTCCGCTTCCCACTCTGTGGGCTCAGTGGTGCAGTGGACAGATTAGGAAATGGATTGATGATGTCTCATTTGAGAATTAATCCTTACACTTGTCCTGCCCTGGCACAGATTTGTGTAACTGCAAGCTTATTCTTAGTCCCACGTGGACAGGCAGTGGTGGCTGTTCCTTCTGCTGGGCCCCAGGAAGGAGTCAGGGCGTTGGGGTAAAGGGGTAAAGGGATTCTGCCTGGCGGAATCCTGACCTTGCTTTTCTTGTTTACATGTCACGTGTTTTTAGGCAGTAAGTGCTGAGTGTTTAGAAAAGCCAAGAATTTTCTTAATGGATGTCTGATTTTTGCATTTTCAACGTTTCTTCCCAAGTAACATTTCCAGTACTACCCAAGTCCGTGGCTGTGCGGTAGGGGTGAACTTTATGCGTGAGGTGGCCCTAGTTCCTCATTTAACTTAATGTTAAATACAAAGTAACTGGCATGGATATAGGTGTCCTTTTTCATTGATTGATGCATTTCCCATTTTGGAAATGTATGGGATACTATGTACTAATAAACATTCTTTGAGCTTTTTACTCTCCTGTGCTGTGGAGTATATGAAATCTTAAAAAGTTAAATCTTTTTTGCCAACCTCATGTAGATTGCTCCAGAGGCAAGGGCTGGTAGGAAGGAGCGAGGGGGTGGGAGTGCAGAGCTTAGGGCACCACACGCTGGACTGTCAGGACTAGGCCCCACGGAGTTGCTGCTTCCTCACACCCCATGCCCTTCGTAGGAAGTGCGTCTTTGAAGGAGTGTGGCTTTGGCTTTGTCCCTGTGTGTGCACACTGTTGACTGAGTGTGGCCTTGTCCCTGTGCAGTGACAGCCGACTCTCTTACAGCACATCTACAGCCAGCAATCGGTGTTCTTTGTCTGGGAGCTGACGTGGACACGAGAGCCTCCCCCTCCACTGTGTGGCCGGTTCTCCGTGGGATTCCGCCCAGCCTCTGAAGAACGGCTCTCTGTCTCTTTAAAGCCCTACACTTATGAATTTCAAGTGGAAAACTTTTTTGTATGTATTGTATTATTTTTTGGGGGGGGTGTTGCAGGGTGGGAAAATGAAAGGTGGTATCATATTCTTTATAATCTAAAAAATCAGACAAAATCTTTGAATATAATGAAGCAACAGATCAAGGAGAATAGTTAATACTTGAAGTAGTTCAGTCACTGACCGATGGTATTTGAACTGAGGTCCTTTTCAGGTGACATGTTCATACCCATGCACTATTTCTGGCAGATCTAAGATGAGTGTTTATAACCATAAAGACCAAGGACTTCTTGCCCTTGCCAGGGGGCTCAGAGGTTGGAGCATTGCCCTGTACACCAAAGGATTGTGGGTTTGATTCCCAGTCAGGGCACGTGCCTGGGTTGCGCGTTCAATCCCTGGTCGGGGCATATACGGAGGGTGGCTGATTGATGTCTCTCTCTCACATTGATGTCTCTGTCTCTGTCTCTTTCTCTCTCCCTCTCTTCTTCTCTCCTACCCCTTCCTTCCTCTTTCTCTGAAATGGGTGAACATATCCTCGGATGAGGATTAAAAAAAAATTTTTTTAAAGAAAAATACCAAAGACCTCTTATTACATAGTAATGTTCTGGAACTATGTTTTACAGTCCTTTCATCTCGATCATTAACTACTGCACAGGGGGGTTGTGTTATAAAGACATGTCTCTAGTTTTCTGAAGGAAAAACAAAATATTATAGAAATTTACTTAATATTGGGAAGATTTTCTTATAACCTGTGTGGAACTAAAAGAAGCCTTAAGCTAGGTGAGTAGATAGCTGTTTTTTGTTTCTTTAGTGAGAGTATTGGATTTTGTGTTAGGTAAATGAAAATGAAAATATAGTTGGCCCTGAACAGCTAGGGGGTTAGGGTCACCTATCCCCACACAGTCGAAAATCCATATACAGCTTCTGATACCCCAAAAACTTAACTACCGGTAACCCATTGTTGACTAGAAGCCTTACTGGTAACATAAACAGATGATTAACATTTTCGTATGTTATGTGTGTGTTATACAATATATTGTATTCTTATACAAAAACACCCATGTTTTTAGTAATACACACCGAAGTACACACAGGTGCGACTGCCCCTGTGAATACATCAGTGTAGATGGGTAGACGAGGAAGCAAATGAACACAAGGTTGGTGATGGGGAATTTGGGCGGCTGGCACGCAGAGAGTGCTGTGCTGTTGTACATGCTCAGAAGCGTTCAGCGTTCACTGAAGCAGACGTCTCCTCCGTTCTCTGCGGAGTCTGTGGGCAGCTCCTTGTCTGCCTGTAGCTCACGTCTTCAGATTCCTCTTCACTGCGATACATCTCTGTTGTCCTTTTCTCCCCCTTTCTTGCCCAGACGTTGTATAACGTGAAAGCCGAGATTCGGCCCCCGGTGGGGACGGAGCTCTGTAGGACAGGCTCGCTGTGCGCCCTGGAGGTGTCCATCACGCGCCTCTCGGACCTCCTGGAGGTGGACAGGGACGAAGCGCTGACAGAATCTGACGAGTATTTTTCTACCAGGCTCATGTATGAAGGTAGGTGTAGAGGCTTCTTTTTCCCTAACTGTTGTGCTAACCTGTGCTCTGAGTGTGCCCTCTCTCTCACAAAGTGTCGTGTCCCTTGTTTGAAGAGAGAATGTTCTAGAATTAAAGGGCCTTGTTGCAAGTTTCATTATGTCATGTGGTCCTAGGCTCACAGAGGTTGAACCTAGTTGAAATGGAGTCACTCCTCTAACAGGTATTATCAAGCAGTTGTTGGGCTCAGAGCTGAGCACAGGTGACACTTGGAGCTGCACTTTCCTTTCTACCATGATTCAGGGTCTTCGCGTCCTCCCTGAAGCCAAGTCCAAACTCTGCTTAGCAGTCCAAGTGTCCAAGTGTCCTCTAATCGTGGCTCCTGCTCTTTTCCCTCCAGCCCTTTTTCATCCCACTTCCATACTCCCCCACCCCCACTGTGACCCGCACAGTGACCCCCTTGTGCCCAGGCCCCAGCTCATCGCCGATCCCTCGGACCCCCCTTTGCAGCCCCCCTCCTCCAGGACCTGGGTCCTTCAGTAGCAGGTCTCAGTTTTTGGTGTCAAGACCGTTTATTCTCTAAAATGATGGGGGGGGGGGGGGTGGATATTGAGGAGCCAAATATTTACTTACTTATTTAAAATAACAGAACTGTTTTCCAAAACAAAGAAGGCAGCGAGAAGAATGACATTGTTTTGCATTCTTTCAGATCTTTATCATCGGGCTTCCTGGGGGCAACTGGAGTGTTCCGCCCGCTGCAGTCAGTCTGCAGTGGGATAAGCGTACTGGTGGCAGTACATGACGCCGCTCCAGTCTCCTGCACTTACGTAGTTGGGAAGGGGAGGAGTATTTTAACAGCCTTCCTATAACTAGGTGTTCTTATCTGATGCTACATCAAAACTTGTCAAGTTGCCGTTTTTTACACGCTAGGTACTGTGCGGAATCAGAGCTCACACCAGTGACCCTTTGGTACTGGGTTTCCTTAAATCCCTTTATCTGTCTTGCGTTCTGAAAGGCTGTTACCCATCAGTGCACTGGTCATGTGGGCACCTGAGTTACGCAGATCTTCTCGGTGTTGGTACCTTTCATTACACACTGTCACAGTTCACATTGTTTCAAGCTCACACGGAATTCATCAGGATAGTGTGATATAGGAACACTGTCAAGTTCACAGTGGCAAGTGCAAATTTTCCAAAATTCTAATTTTTGATGGGAGTTCCAGATTGTATTATCTGCCATTTCTATGAAGTGACAGGCTCATGTAATTCATTTTCAAGAAAATGTCTGCAAAAACCCACGATTAAGTAGCCTCAGCTGGCGAAGTTGTGGCGAGCTCAGCAGTCCCGCGCCCTGCACTGTGCAGGTGCCCGGGTCCTACGTCATTGGGGACAGCGAGGCTGTGGAGGCGGATCCCGGGTGCGCAGGCTTCTCTCTGCCATTCGCAATTTCTTATGAATCTCTCATCATTTCACAAAGTTAGAAAAAGTTGTGTACTTAGGGCAGGAGTGTGAAAATGGCTTTGGTCTACCCTGAGGACCACACTAGGGAACTGCTGCTCCAGCGTGTCCCTCCTGGACACTCTGTGTCCTTTGCACACCTCTGCGTGTGCTGGGCACCACTCGTCTGGAAAGGTTCCCACCTCCAGGAAGCCCCCTCTGCAACCCCTTCTATGCTGCTCATGGAACTTGTAGTCACATGCTCCTGGGCTCTTGCCTTGTGTCCCCATGACCTGGTTGCTGTGACCTCTTTGGAAGGTCTTCCACTTCCTGAGGACAAAGATGCTTCCTTTGTACTTTGGAGTGCCTGCTCAGTTAGGTGTTTGAATTGCACTGGATTACACATGGCTGTGTTATAATTAGTGTTAATAATAACACCATGTATTTAGACTCTGAGTGGCAGTTGGGATTCAAACCCTCTGCTCTGATGCCACCACTTCGAAGATGCCACCCCTGGTCCCATCCCCATTCCGCATGTAGCAGCCATGCAGCCGAGCTCTGGAAGCATCACACACTCAGGTTGCAGGGTGACTTCAATCAGAATTGAATTCTTATTGTTTATTGATGAGACGAGTGAGTTCCCCGGGCATCGCCACGTGTCCTGGTTACTCCACACGTGTGTCTTACTGGAAGTTGCAGTCACAAGACGCAGAGACAGATTTTATACCGAGTATGAGACTGTCGGTGCTTTTATTTTGGTGTGAATGGGCGTGCCCTTTTCTAGGATAAAACAGGGTTTCCCTCTTCATTTCAGTGGTCGACAACAGCAGCAACTGGGCAGTGTGTGGGAAAAGTTCCGGAGTCATCTCCATGCCTGTGGTCGCTCAGGCCACGCACAGAGTCCACATGGAGGTGATGCCCCTGTTTGCGGGCTACCTGCCCCTTCCCGACGTCAGGCTGTTTAAGTACCTCCCGCATCACTCCGCGCACTCCTCACAGCTGGACGCTGGTAAGGGCCCCGTGGTGCAGGGAGCAGGCCTGCTGATCGCAGCCTGTCCCCGAGCTGGTGGGACCTAACGCCCTAACCAGTCAGGGTGACAAGCCTTCGGCACCTGCTCTGGAGCTCCACCCTTTGAGGACCTGTGTGCTAGGTTCCCGGCAAGGGGTTGCCTCAGGTAACCTGCTGCTGCCCCGAGGCTGGCTTGGGTGGCTCGCTACTCCCCGCGGTGGGTAAAGGGTCTGTGGCCTTGCAGCCTGTGTCTCACCTCCGTGTGTTTTGCAGATAGCTGGATAGAAAACGACAGCCTGTCGGTGGACAAGCACGTGGATGACCAGCTGGACAGCAGCAGCGTCAAGAGCAGGGGCAGCGTGCACTCGACCGCCAGCAGCGAGCACAAAGGCTTGCCTATGCCCCGGCTGCAGGCGCTGCCGCCCGGCCAGGTCTTCAACTCCAGCACAGGCATGCAGATCCTGGTCATCCCCAGCAAAGACGACCACGTTCTCGAAGTCAGCGTCACATGACTACGCCTCGGTTAACATGCCCAGACCGGGCGTGAGTGCACTCCAAGGGATCCTGACTGTTGTTCTCCATTGTAACATTGTAACTCTAACCAGCCCTGGGGCTCTGCCTGGCCATGGAAGCATCAGAGAGTGCGGCTGCCTAGCAGAGTCCCGTGTTGTTTGTGTTGTCAGTGGCGTATGGTTACTCATTCCTCTCTCATCTCCCTGTCCCCGTGCTGGTGTCCTCCAGTGCTGGCCCAGGGCCCGCTTCCTTATCCCTCACCCCCTGCTCATGAAAGCTCTTTAGAGGGGTCTTCCACCTGGGCAACCTTCAGTCTGCTGGTTCTTTATGGGGGTCCGTGTGTCTTCCAGGGAGACACTCAGCAGGCCTTCCCATCTTATTAGTGACACGTGTGTGCCTTTCTGGTCACACGGCTGCCCAGTTTCCGGACCAGGTGAATTTGTCAGTCTCCTAAGGGGTAGCACAGTCCTTTACCTCAGCTCATCTAGTTGTGCTTTTCTAGAAAAACATCCTTTTAGGGCAGGTAGGTGGGGCTAAGGGGTGGGGTGGGGAGGGAACGACCCCTTCTGTGCCTTGGGATATCAAACTGGGTGGCCCTGGGGCACCTGGTAGCTGGAGCCGTTTTAAAGGTACTTGAAGACTAGAGCAGGGCCTAAGGGACAAACAGCTCAGTATTGAGACAGTGTAGGAGTAAATGTTTCTGGGACCCTTCTTCCCTCATAATGTTGATTAAATATCATATGCACTTGAAATTAAATATATATTTATTTTAATTATATATGTGAGGGTAAATATGTTGTGTTTTCTCTCACCTTTAAACTTAAGAGTCTTTACATGTAACTGTAACTGTATAATCAATATTTTTCTTTTGCACCTTAAATCATAGAAATTAAGAGTTTCCATTTAAGTGAAGATTAGAGGGGTCCTCTCGGTGTATTTCTAGTCTGGTCATGGGAGGGACGAAAGCCTTGGAGTATTCTCTGCTGGTCCACTGAATTGCAGTCATACCATACCGACAGATTGATTCGCTTTTGGTTGTAAATGTAATTGTACATATGGTTGATTTATTATTTTTAAAAGTACAAACTAACTGATGTAATGTTTATGTATAAGTTGTACCAAAAATCAAGGACAGAATAAATGTGTGTTTGTTTTTATTGGTGTGAAAGTCACAGCTTGTAAATAAGTGTTGTATGTATTAAACCTTTTCCAGCTCTCCAAAGCAATGTATTTTTGTACATATGAAATAGAAAACTCTTAATTCACTGGGAAAGTGTGGTTGGATTTGAACTTGACCAGATTAGTGCAAGTAAGGATGAGGCCTCATGTGAAGAACCTTAAAAGTGTAAGCCTTACCGAAAAAGGAGCCTCCTGCAGCTGCTACTAGCCAGGGCTTGTCACCTGTTTGAGAGAGGCTGGTGGTGTGGGGGCCAGAAGGTCAGATCAGTACACACACACAACAGAGCAGTTGCCATCACTCTCCTGTAGGTTGTCTATCAACCCATTCAACAAATAAAGGTGGTATGATTTCCCCCTCGTGTCTTTCATTTCTAGAAGTTGGAGAAGTATGTGAAGAAGATAAATATCTGTGTTTCATTAAACTTTCCAGAAATTCATCTTCCTTATGAGCAGTTTTAAACTAATAAACTTGGACAACGATTTAGACAGATTAGAACTTAAGCATCTAATGATGGTTTAGGGTTTCTAAAATAAGTTTGTTTTATTATAAAAATTGGTGATTGCCTGACATATCTACCAAGCCCCATGAATGAAGAGATCTTTGAGATTGGATTCTGTCAGAAAAGCTCTAATGCCTGTGGTCAGCCTCAGCCATGGGGACAAATCCTCTGTGTGTAATGTAGCTTTTCTTCTTCCTTCCAGAAGGGACAGTGTGATTTAATGGTAATCTTATTTCTGTTTGATTTTTGTGTCTGGGCTCTAATCCCAGGATGAAATTCTATAATTATATAGATTTAGAGGGAAAAAAATGAAGGGGAAATCCAAAAATTTTATGGTATATTTTTACTTTCTGGAAACTTAATGAAATCAAATTTATCACAGGTTTGTTTTTTTTACCCTCACTATCCAAAAGACCTTTTGCAATATGTTACATAAATGCCTCTTTTAAAAAATTCTTTTTGTTTTTTACACAAAAGAATGTCACCTAAAATGTCATTTTCTTTTTAACTAAAAGGCTATAATTGGATTTTTGTTGTGTTTAAAATAAAATGAGTCTTATGGGTTCGAGACAAGCTGGTTTTGTTGGTAAAAATGTAGCAGCTGTCAAATAATTATGAAGCCAGATACAGAATGTGCATCTAAAAAAAACAATATGCACCTACTTTGCAGATATGTGGAAATGTAAATATTAGCAAAAGGAAAAGAAAGTTATAATTTTGGTGAATTTCATGGGCTCTCCTATGATTGGAAAAATTATAACTTCTGATTCTAATGTGAAAATTGTTGTATTTAATCTGAAAATGACTTCTACCTACAGTTCCATTGTCAGCACAGGCCACAGTGGGCTGGATTCCTAAATGAGTAAGTGGATGAGGATAGATATCTCATAAAGAGCCGGTAGGGAAAATACACACAGGCTTCTATTAATTTTTCTTTAGTGTTTAAAATAAGATTGCTATAAAATTAAACACTCCAGTTGTGTATATAAAATGAAAAGTTAAATACTTTTTATATAATAAACTAGGCTGATATAAATGTTTCACTGTCAACTGTGATCTTTAAATCCTACATGATTTTAAAATTGACTTTTCATGAAAACGCCACTTTTTCTAAATTTATTCATCCTATACACCAGGCTGTAAGACCAGAAAGCATTGTTAATAGAATTTGCTGGGATTCTGTGACTGGAAAAGGTGACAAGTGGGTGACTTTGACACTGCAGGTATTAATTCCATTTTCATGGTTTACTATGAAAGTCATTTTTCACATTATTCTGTAATATATTGTTAGACTAAAACCATTGTATTAAGACTGTTTAAAATGTAAGCATTATAATTCTGAAAATACACGTTTTAAGAAGAAACTTTGCTGATTTGAACTTCGTTCTTTTGCTGAGTTAATTTTCTTGTTTTCTCTCCCCAATCCATGCTTCTAAGTGTAGATTATTCGCTTTGGGGGGGAGCATTACCAAATTTTTCCCATAATTTATTACCCTGTAGCTCACAAGAATGAAGACATTTGAGTTTCAGAGGTTTCTTTTATTTTCTTTTCTTTTCCCCCGCCCCCCCTTTTTTTTGTAGACATTTGCCAACGTAACGTTTGACAAGGTAATTGCCTCTGTGATGTTTAGTACCATCGCTAATACAGTTTCTTTGGAAAAGTGGTTTCTAATTTATTGAGAGTCTCATTCTTTTTGGCTCTGCTTTCATAATCCAAAGCTATTAAATAAGCGCGGGGGGTCTGATCTCATCCTCCTTAGTTCATGAACGCTTGTTCTGGGCAGCGGGACGAGCCCCGGCCCAGGGCGGCTGAAAGACCTGTCTCCCAAAAAGCGCCGGGTCCTGCTCAGGAGCGCGGGTCCTGGATTGCGAGGGGCGGGGCCCGAGGGTTCAGGCTCACCTCCGGGCGGGGAGGGGGCGGGGCCGGGGAGAGACTCAGGCTATGGGACAGGGGAGTAGGCGGGGCCAGGGGCCCAGGCTCCGCCTTGGGATAGGGCGGGAGCGTGCCCGGGGCTGAGACTCCGACTTCTGGCGGCGCCTCACCTCCGGGCCGGTGGGGGCGCTGTGGCATGGAGTCGCCGCCGGCCCGGAAGTTCTCGCTGCAGGCCGGAGAGCGGGGTACCAAAGCTGTGTGGTTGCACACGTGCTGCGGCCGAGATGAAGTTCGCGTACCGGGTGAGCGGGCATGCGGCTTGCCACACGGGGTCTCTCGGCGGCAGGGGTCCGGGTGGGGCCGGAGGAAGCGGAGGCAGGGGTATCGGTGCTAGAGACCTGCTCCTGGGGGCTAACGAATCATGCCTGGGCGGGCTCGGCGTCTGGCAATGTTGTCCTCACCGCGTATAAAGTGAGGGAGTCTGGGCCGCGAGGGCTGCAAGCGGCATCAGCGTTCTGGATCAGAAGGGAAGGTGGGCCGAACCGCCGGCGGCGGCGTGGGGCGGGTAGGCCAGCCCGGAGCTGACATCCCGGGCACCGGACGCTGCGGTGACGGGGAAGGGTGCAGGCGCAGAAGGGCGACTTGTCGCTGAGCCCACCCGACGTCACTCTGACCTCGTCTTCCTTCGCGACTCAGGATCATTGACTCAGCGGTTGACCTGCTAGTCCCATTCCTCCATGGGAAGTTTCCCCCAGCCGGTCCCAGCTCCGTGCAGGTCCCCAGCGGCTGCATCCCGCGCCTGCGCTGCTCCAAACACTCGCACATCCCCAGGTGTGCACCTGCAGCCCAACACAGTGGGTCCATGGCTTGGAGTGTCAGAGCCAAAGGAACAC
Source organism: Furipterus horrens (assembly GCF_987537825.1). Classification (NCBI taxonomy): domain Eukaryota; kingdom Metazoa; phylum Chordata; class Mammalia; order Chiroptera; family Furipteridae; genus Furipterus; species Furipterus horrens. The sequence continues at coordinate 9,310,870 of NW_028327171.1, forward strand.
AAGTCTTGTTGGAAGAAAAAGTTTTTATGTTTACATGTGACAAGTAAAAGAGGCAGGAAAGTGATTTCCAGCGCTGTTGCTTATATTACAGTGGCTACTTACATGTTGATATGTTCTTTGCAGTTGGTAAACTTAACCTGGTTGTGGTTCCCGTAAAGCTCATTTGCAAAATACTTTTGATACATTTTAGCATTTAGTAAGAACGGCCCAGACTTTGAGACCCTTGTCATATCTAACACTCCCTTGTGACCCAGACCTGGAGGGGCTTCATCACTGCCCTTCCCCCATCCATATCCAGCTCCTAGCAGGACCTGCACTTCATCTGCTCTCTCCATTCCTGGGGTCGCCTCCCTGGTTGGGACACCCTCACCTGCCATGTGGAGTAGCACAGAAGCCTAAACAGCTTCTCTGCTTCCTTTCTTACTTCCACGGTCATTGGAGTGGCCTTCAAAAAGTGGAAGCCGGATTACAGCTTGCCTCTGTTTAAGACCTCAGATGACCAAGCTCTGCCCCTCCACCCCGGCCTCCCTGAGGTTCTCGGGGGTCCTGTTGGCCTACAGTTCCCGATGCTGGCCAGGCTGGAGCCTCACTCGGGTTCCGGTCCCGGTGGCGCCTCCAAGGGTTCCTCCCTGACCACCCTCTGAAATGCCTCTGCCTCTCCCAACTGCTGGGGTTTGGCTGGCAGGCTCCTCTGTTCAGGAGGCCTTGAACCCAAGACGCACTTGGGGGGCCGTTTCACTGTTGCAGCTTTGCTCTTCCTGAAGCGTGGGCGCTGTTCTCGCTTCCACTTGGCAAATGTCTTCTTTTTTCTAAAAAAAATTATTTATTTGTTTGTTTGTTTATTTTTAGAGAGAGAGGAAAAGAGAAAGAGAGGGAGAGAAACATCACTGTGTGGTTGCCTCTCACTCGCGCCCCCAACTGGGGACCTGACGTGCAACCTAGTCATGTGGCCTGACAGGGAATTGAACCAGCGACACTTGGTTTGCAGGCTGATGCTCAATCCACCGGGCAAATGTCTTCTGTATGTGAAGGCTTTTGAGGCTTCTGCTACGGTCACAGTACCTGTTAACCACCTTGGTGGAAGCTCGGGGCCCCTGGGGATTGATTGGGTTCACCTCTTGCTCTATTTTGTTTAGGGCTGGGCCACATAGGCACCCAGTAAGTGTCCCAGGGGATGACTGGAAGGACCCCAGGAATGACCAGGGAGCCTGCAGAAGCTCTGTGCCATGTCCTTGACCAGATGTATCACTTAGCTGTTTTCTGGGGTTGAGACTGTATTTTCTTTGTGTTAAGAGAGCTCTGTTTTCTTTCCAGTTTTCAAATTTGCTGGGGACAGTTTATCGGCGTGGAAACTTAAATTTTACGTGTGATGGAAATTCAGTGATTAGTCCTGTGGGAAATAGAGTCACTGTATTCGACCTTAAAAAGTAAGTACGTTAGTTGATATTAACAGTAGCAGTCCTGATAGTTTGCTTGTAAAAATCGATGGTGTTTTCCTCAATTCCTCTTAATAGTACGCCTGTTAGTTAGTGAGGCAGCCTGCAATGGGGGCCACAGGATTACCCAGAACTGCTGGGTCCATATTGGAGCTGGCTGAAGGAAGCCCAGTTTCTTCATTCTGGTTCTTCAGCTGAACCCCATGTATCTCGGTTGTTGTTACCGTCAAGGTACAATCATGTGTCATTCAGCTAAATTGTGTGGGAAGGGGACATGGAAGCCACTCTGGACTCCTGCCCGGCACAGCGCTCGCTGTACCTCGGTTCTGCTTGCTCGGTGCGCGCTCGACTCTCTAGAGTAATTATCACATGTTCACTGAAGAAAAATTGGAAAATAATGTAAAGAACAAAATTAGCATCTAACCAAATGGTTAATATTACTTGTCTTCCCATTTTGGTGCATTTCCTGTTAAAACAGTTTTACACGATGTGCTACCCTTGTGATGAATCCCTCCCGTTGTGCAGTTAGCGTGTTTCCAGTTTTCTGACTTGATATATATGTAAAATCATGGGATGCAGTTCTAGAAGCAAATTGGACATGTCCAAAGCCCGTTTTTAAGGGTTTTAACCTGCTGTGCCAGATTTTCTCCAGGGATTTGTCTTCCTTTTCCTTCAGCAGGGAGCGAGGGTTAGCAATGAGCTCTGGCCCAGGGGACAGGAGGGGCTTATCGTGGGGGCAGGTGGCCTGGTGGTCCCAGCCTCCCCCTCTGATGATGTGAGACCAACTTCATGGCTCTGTTTTTTGTCCCAGCAACAAGTCCAATACTCTGCCCCTGGCCACTCGGTACAATGTCAAGTGTGTGGGGCTGTCCCCAGACGGCCGTCTCGCCATCATCGTCGATGAAGGTAGCCACCGGGGACCACAAGAGATGGGAGACAGAGAGTGGTGACCCATGGGACCAGTTGAGGGACAGCTGTGGGCATCAGGGTGACACAAAGCCGACTCCTATTCCTGCTGGGGTGTTAGGCTGGCAAAGTCCCCTCCTCCGGTGTGAGAGTGTGTGTGTGCTTGGGCATCCTCCCTGGCTGTGTGCCCTTGGCATCAGGGGATGGGGTGGGGGCTGGGCTTCCTGTGCCGGGAGCATGCTTTCCGGAGTCCTGGTGCTGACAGTGGCAACACTCAGAACTCTGCGTGTCAGCGGTGTGTCCGGTGAACACAGAGGCCACTCTTTCTCCAGGGGGGAATGCGCTGCTGGTCAGCCTGGTCTGCAAGTCCGTGCTCCACCAATTCCACTTCAAGGGCTCCGTGCACAGCGTCTCCTTCTCCCCTGATGGCAGGTAAGGGCCTCCTCCCGGTTCAGGGCTGGAGCTGGCTGGTGCTGACCTAGAGGGCTCTTCCTAAGCAGGATGTCACCGTGGGAGCCTGTGCTGGTGCCTCGTGTTGGTGGCCCAGACGGTTCCTGAACTCAGCGCTCCCGTCGGGCCCAGGCTCCTGCAGGGCCACCGGGCGCAGCCCCTTTTCTCCCTTCTCCAGAGCAGGCATGGCCCTCAGAAGGGCTCACAGCCGCCAGGTGGCCGGGCTGTGAAGGAGCCACTGGCTCTGAAGCCATAGTGAGGAGGATGTGTGGGGACAGGTTCAAGGCCTCCGGGAGAGAGGGTTTTTCTCCGCTGACCCAGACGTGCCGTAGGGTGGGGACTTCAGATTTCAGCTGTGAGTCCCCACCCCATGTCCACGCTCAGAAACCCCTCAGAGAGGCATCCAAGGTGCCATTCCTTGGTACCTGTCACATAGGGCTGGTGTCCTCCTTTGGTTCCACCCAGGGCTATCCGAGCTTGTGTCCTGGCTTTGGGAGCAGGTGGTCTGGAGGGAGCACCTGAGGGGAACTCTGCTTGGGGACAGGGCCCACAGGATGTGTCTGCTTCTTCCCTGACTCTGTCCACCCGTCCTCCTTCAGGCTCCCCAGGTTCACCTCTTGTAAGAGGCTGACCTCAGAGCGGGTGAACTGTCTTCTCAGAGGCCCTGAGCTGGCCTCAGGACTCCAGCTAGCGCTGAATATTGGTGACTTCCATTTCTGCCGCAGGAAATTCGTCGTCACGAAAGGCAACCTTGCTCAGATGTACCATGCCCCTGGGAGGAAGCGAGAGTTCAACGCCTTTGTCCTGGATAAGACCTACTTTGGACCGTACGATGAGACCACTCACATTGACTGGACAGATGACTCCCGGTGAGACCTGGGAGGGATGGCGGGGTGTGGGGGGGTCCTGGGAGGGGCCAGTAGGGACACCTGCTTCCAGCCTCTTGTTAGAAAACATCAGGTGTCTTATTATCAGGTTCTGAAGTTTCAGTTTGAAGTGGCCTCTCCTGAGCCCTGTGTCGGGCTGGGTGCAGGGAGGGCACCTGGTGGAGTTAGGACCACACTGCCTGGCGGTGGTCACTGAAACCAGAGAGCAGGATGGGGACCCTGATGAAGAAAGCTGTGTCCCAGTGCACTGTGGCCGAGTTCATGCCATCTAAGGTCTCAAGAGCACCGTCAGTGGGCGAGTTGGCAGGTGGCTCCCCATGTGGGCGCCGGGCGTTGCTCTGACCTATCCTTTCACAGCTGCCATCCCTAACCACCCCGAAAGACACTTGATTGTGGCCCGCTTTTTCTCTGCTGCCCTTTGCTCTGCATGCAGGGAGGGGTAGAGGCTGCTGCTCTGTACATTGGACCAGCTGGTCTCATACACCCTGGGCCACATTTGGGGAAGAGGACATAGCCCCCAGGCAGTGTGTCAGTGGGAGACAGTGGTCTCATGTTTCTGGGGGATGGGGCAAGGGCAGGGTGCCCTGAGACTAAACCTTCTCTTATGAGGCACCTCGGTCTGGCTCTTACTGCCATAAGCAGCATTTGCTCCAATTGGGATCTTGGGGAGTGGTCAGGGAGGCTGAGGAGCAGGTTCCCTGAGCAACACTGAATGGGCTCTGCGATCGGTTCTTGGGGCTCCCCTGAATGCCCCTGTGAGGGACTACTTTTTGAGGAAGGACAGTGATACATGTCCACCGAGGCTTCTGGTCCCAGGAGACACAGAAGGATATAGCCAGCACCCCTGACCTGTCCCCCAACCCACCACCCTGGGGTGTCTCCCCTGTGCTTGGGGCAGTGCTCGCTTGGCAGCTGCTGGATGAGCTGTGTTTCCTCTGTCCAGGTGCTTTGCGGTCGGGAGCAAAGACATGTCCACATGGGTGTTTGGGGCCGAACGCTGGGACAACCTCATCTACTACGCCCTGGGGGGACACAAGGACGCCATCGTGGCCTGCTTCTTTGAATCCAACAGCCTAGATGTATGTCCCTGCACCCAGAGCCCCTAGCTTCACACCCAAGTCATGTCCATGAGTAGGGTGCCGGGCCCCTCCCTGTAGATGCAGGTGCCCCTCCCACTGAGGTCCTCGGTCATCTGGGGAATCACCAGTGGCTTTGGCTGTCCATTGGGAGTCATCTCTGAGTGTGTGGGGGAGGCTTTGCTGAAATGGATAGACAGTATTCTTGTCACGGCTGCCTGTGCATGGTGTGGGCTTCGGAGCAGGGTGACAACCACCCACCGGTGTGCTTCCAATTACAGCTCTACACCCTCAGCCAGGATGGAGCCCTGTGTGTGTGGCAGTGTGACACACCCCCTGAGGGCCTGAGGCTAAAGGCCCCCACAGGCTGGAAGGCAGACCTGCTGCAGAGGGAGGAGGAGGAAGAGGAGGAAGGGGAGCAGGAGACCACCATCCGAGGGAAAGCCACGCCAGCCACGGAGGAGCAGCGGGGCAAAGTGAAGTACTCTCGGCTGGCCAAGTAGGTCTCCAGTCCACAGAGGGTGGGGGGCCTCATCCCCTCAGGCAGAAATGTGACATGCTCCTGTGGAATCTTGACTCAGATGGGACCTGGGAAGGACATCGTCGGAGCAGGGACCCAGAACCCAGAGAACAGACTTGTTTCTGGGTTGGGCGCATCCTGGGGAAGCGTGGCTCCAGGGTACCAGCTGAGAGGCTGTCTGGGTCCCAAGCGAAGGGTCAGGGAGGCTAAGGGAGCGGAGAGTCGCAGGCGTGAGGAAACGGGACTCGAGACAGTACGGTCAGGGCTGGCTCCCACGTGCCTGGCATGGGGTGAGGGCTCCAGCCTAGCTCTCTGGTCCTCGCTCCACAGCTCCGCTGTCCCCCCTCTATTAGGTATTTTTTCAATAAAGAAGGAGATTTTAATAATCTGACAGCTGCGGCATATCACAAGAAGATCCATCTCTTGGTCACTGGTTTTGCTTCTGGAATCTTCCACCTTCATGAGCTCCCGGAGTTCAACCTCATCCATTCCCTGAGGTGGGTTCCTCTGGTCTCTGTTGTGGGTGTGGCTGATGCACTTGGAAGTCCAAGGGGCTGATGGCAGGGGACCAGGTGGAGGCCATGCTGTGCCTCCCCTGACCTCAGGCCCGGAACGGCCAGAAGGCCTGAGTGGCTGCACACCGGCTTCCCAGGACACCTGCCCTCACCTTTGTTCTGGCCAGGTGCACGGCGGATTGGGGGAGAAGCAGGTGTTGCCGCCCCACCCAGATCCCGGCCGTTGCTGTCTTGTCTTGTGGGCTTTGGTCCCGTGTGTGGGTCACATTGTTTTTATTTTTTATTTTTGTTTTTTCCCGTCTGTTTGGCATCATTGTTACATAGAAAAAGTTATACTACTAGTTTCACAAAATCATGCAGCTTTAAGGCTTTGAAGGCCGGGCAACATTCTGGGTTTTTGATGCTTTAAATGTGTTGAATTGTTTAGTAAGTGGATGGGGAGAAAGTGTGTAGGCCAGAGACAAATCCTGTCTTCGTTCACCTGGCCACCCTGAGGGTGGGGACAAGAGGCTCTTGGGCTCACGGAGTCCTGCTTTCTGCTCAGCATCTCCGATCAGAGGATTGAGTCTGTCGCCATCAATAGATCCGGTGACTGGATCGCCTTCGGCTGCTCAGGTTCGTTTTCTTGCCAGATTATGTGAGAACAAGACACCTGCCCGTGGTCCCACCTTGGCCCCGGGACCCTCCAGGCACTGGGAGATCCCTTCCAGGGGCTGCTGTGAGCAGCGTAGCTCATGGTGGCTCGGGTGGGCTGCAGCAAGTGCCTGCATCATGGGGCCGCTGTGCACGCTGGTGATTCGGGAGTTGGCGTGTCTCTGCTGGAGGGTGAGGGGGGCACCTGCCCCAGGGTGGGATGGGCAGTCACCATGCCAGTGTGAGTCTGGGCCACAGAGCCCACCAGCATCTTTTGGGCAATTGGTGCCTTCGTTTGCCTGTGAGACAGGGTGTCATGAGCAGGTCCCCAGACCCACCCCCTCATGTGCCCCTCAGGCCTGGGCCAACTGCTGGTATGGGAGTGGCAGAGCGAGTCCTATGTGCTCAAGCAGCAGGGCCACTTCAACAGTATGGTGTCCCTGGCATACTCTCCTGACGGGCAGTACATCGTGACCGGCGGTGATGATGGCAAGGTGGGGCTGTGCTGCCTTGGAACTGGGCTGGCCAGTGGGGAGGGCGCATGGCCTGGGGGGGGCTGTGGGGTCCTGTCCCTGTCCTGTGGGCTGGGGCACTGGGGCACTGGGGCCAGGCCTCAGCTGTGGAGTTCAGCTGGAGCTCATGGGTTCACATTGCCTCCCCTGGGCTCATGAAGAACTATTTACAAACTTACCTGGATCTGGGTGGAGGGTTCAGGTGTCTTTCCCCAGTTTGGGCTTGGGGCCCCACACGTATAGCTGCTTGGCTGAGGGCCTCTGATGTGGGCGAGTGCTTGCTGCACCTCCCAGGGTGGCAGCCCCCCGCCCCCAGGTCTCCATGCTGCTCTCATGTGGGGGCAGCGGCTGGTCTCTCCAGGCCTCAGAGCCCACACGGGACTTTTGTATGTGCGCGCACGTGAGAGAGAGCGAGCAAGCCTCAGCTGGGCCTTGCCTGTTCCTCACTCCCCACTGCAGGTCAAAGTGTGGAACACCCTCAGCGGCTTCTGCTTCATCACTTTCACGGAGCATTCAAGTGGGGTCACTGGTGTGACCTTCACCGCCACGGGCTACATCATTGTGACCTCCTCCATGGACGGGACTGTGCGGGCCTTTGATCTTCACAGGTGACCTTTCTGCTCAGAGCAGGCTGTTCCTCCACACTGGGCAGTGAGATGGGGCTGAGGCTTCCGGGCTTGTCGGGAGGCATGGGGTGTGGACAGAGGCTCCGGGCGAAGCTGCAGCTTTCAGGCCCCAGGAGCAACGAGGCGTTAGGGACCTCAGCGAGCGATGCCCACCAGGGTCTTCTGTTCCTGGCAGGTACCGGAACTTCCGCACCTTCACGTCCCCGAGGCCCACGCAGTTCTCCTGTGTGGCGGTGGACTCAAGCGGGGAGATCGTTTCTGCGGGGGCGCAGGACTCCTTTGAGATCTTTATCTGGTCCATGCAGACAGGCAGGCTGCTGGAGGTAAGGCCGGCCCGTCCTGGGAGCTGCACTCCGGAAGGGTCAGGGGGGTGGGGGCGGGGCACCTCCTGAGGGGGTGCATGGGGCAGAAGTCACAGCTGACCCAGTTTTCTGGCCTGGCCTCCCTGCGTCCCTGCTCATCCCACAGCCCTGAGCGCTCAGAGCGGTTGTGTTTCCGCAGCCGCAGCATCTGCGCGCTCCTGGGTCCCGCGTGGGGCTGCCCGCCGAGGCTCTCCTCTCTCAGACCTCCTCTATGCACCGCTGTAGGTCTTGTCCGGCCATGAGGGGCCCATCAGTGGTTTGTGTTTTAACCCGATAAAGTCAGTCCTGGCCAGCGCCTCCTGGGACAGGACAGTGCGTCTGTGGGACATGGTGGACAGCTGGAAGACCACAGAGACGCTGACTCTGAACTCCGATGGTAAGCTGTGCTGTGGGGTCAGCGGGCGGAAGCCGCGGCCCAGGATCGGAAGGCCAGGGCGCAGTGCTGGTCCTGCCCGTCTTGGATGTGCATTTGGATGTAAACCCAGGATTCCCAAGGGCCCCATAGCTGTCGGGTTTGGCATCCAGTCGTGTCACTTTGGGTTGGGCGTCCCCGCAGGACAGTGAGCTGGGGCCGGGGCTGCAGCTTCCTGACACTTCCTGCACTGGCTGGTGGGAAGCAGTAGGTGCGGGGGGGCCCCCCCAGGCAGGCTGACGGGGCCCTGTCACCCAGAGTCCCACCACCACCTGTGTTTGTGTACGAAGCTGTCCCTGTGCACAGCCAGTGTGGGTGTCTCATCTGTAACTGCCTTCCCCTGTGGCAGCAGAGTAGATTGGTCACAGCAAAGACTGGACTGTTTGCTGTCTGGCCCTGCACAGAACACATAGGCCGGCCATGGGACTCAGGGTCTCTGCTGGGTTCTCTGCTTCCTGTTGCCCCACCTGGCTCTGGTTCAATGTCTTAGCAGTGACATCCTGTGCCTTTGTGGGGTCTCCACACTGACCTCCACCCCCAGTTAGTCTCTTTCCAGTCTGTCCTGCAATTTCATCAGAACCACCTTTGCTTACCTGTGCCCTGCCCCCTCCCACTTCGCTGGCCCCCACTCAGTCCTTCGTGACCTGTTTTGTGCCAATCCTGGACCGCCCCCGTCCTGAGGCAGTTGGGGTCCTGTCTGCATGTGTGGCGGACGTGGCCTTCCTCCTGGGGAGGAGCATCTCAGGGAGAGCATGTGTGCCCCCATCACCACCCTGCTCAGACCCACCCCTCAGGGAGCTGGTGACAGACAGCAAGGGTGTGGCCCATCTGCTGGAGCCCAGGGTCCGCCTCAGGCCCTGATTCTGTACGTTGCTTTTCAGCTCTGGCTGTGACTTTTCGCCCCGACGGTGCAGAGCTGGCGGTGGCCACGCTGAACTCACAGATCACCTTCTGGGACCCTGAGAACGCTGTGCAGACAGGCTCCATTGAGGGCAGGCATGACCTCAAGACAGGCAGGAAAGAGCTGGACAAGATCACTGCCAAGCACTCGTCCAAGGGGAAGTGAGTGCCTTGGCGAGGAGCAGAGCATCTTTCCGGAGGGGGACCGAGGGGCTCTTTCATAGAGGTGTACCTTTGAGGTGGGGTGTGCTCCCTTGGAGCCCAGGAGCCTGTCAGGCAGAGGGGGCTCTTCCCCTGCAGCGGGAGCACTGAGCCCGTGTTGGGTTTTGTGGGGGTTGGTAGACCACAGTGTCCTCATACTTAGGCCGTGTGACCAGTGTTACTCTGAGGATCCCGGGACAGGTTTGTGTGGATGCCTGTGTTCAGTTCTCTTAGGTCTGTCCCTAGGCATGGAGTTGCTGGGTGACTTAGAGTGACACTCACTTTTCAAGGAACTGCTGGACAGTTCTGCAAAGACCTGGCACCGTTTGCTTTGCCCCTAGCAGTGCAGGAGGGTCCCAGTTTCCCCACATCCTCACCGACACGCAGCTGTCTGTTGTTTTAAATTGCAGCCATCTGGTGGGTGTGAGGTGGGATCTCGTGGTTTTGAATTGCGTCTCTCTGAGGACAGAGAGCGTTGGGCATCTTTTCACGGGCAGGTTGGCCATTTGATTGCTGGGTTTGCAGAAATGTATCTCCGGAGCATTTGCCCATTTTAATTGGGGTGTCTGCCTTTCTCATTGAGCTGTAAGAGTTCATGTATTCAAGGTACAAGACCCTTATCGGATAATACAATTTGCAAATATTTTCTCCCATTCTGTGGGTTGTCTTCATTTTCTTTGCAGCACAAGGGTTTGCAATTTTGAGGACATCCAGTTCAAAGGGTGGCCTCCTTTTTATTCTGACTTCAACAAGGACAGGCCCTGACTTGAGCCACATGGTCCTTTTGTGCCCAGGTCGTGCCTCCCAGGAGGCTGATGTCCCTGTGCCCTGCCTGGGTTGGTGCTGCTGCAGAAAGAGCCAGACTGGGCATTGTGGACTGTAGGTGTAGAGTCTGCACGGTCTAGGCCACGAGCCGTGGAGGCTGCTGGGAAATGTAGGAGGACCATGTGTCAGAGGTCCCTGGGTGGTAACTAAGTCTGAGTCCCCTTCCTGCAGGGCCTTCACCACTCTGTGCTACTCTGCGGACGGCCAGAGTGTCCTGGCGGGAGGGATGTCCAAGTTCGTGTGCATCTACCACGTCAAGGAGCAGATTCTCAGGAAGAAGTTTGAGATCTCTTGTAATCTGTCTCTGGACGCCATGGAGGTGAGTGAGTGGCGGGGAGGGGGCTCCAAAGCACAACTCTGGGCTTCTCAGGACCCGGCATGGGGCCCGGCGGGCCGTGATGGGCGTGCCCCCTCTAAGTGTTTCTGGGGGAAAGTGCCCGTGGCGTTTGCTGAGGACACGCAGCCAGGACATGCGGCCTGCCTCTCTCCCCTCACAGAGGCTCCTGGGACCCCTTCGAAGGCTGAGTGAGAGAATCCGACTCCTGCCCGGCAGTGCCAGGCTCTGAGGGAGGTTCTGCCACGAAACTGGCTTGTCACTGTCTCTCCTCAGGGTCCTTGTGTTCTGTGTGCATTCCAGGCAGGGCTGGGGTCTCCTTCAGTGTTGATGTACATCAGTGAAGGCGGGGAGACATATGTCTCTCTCACCTCTCACGGCGACATGTCTGTGGTTTTGGTCTAATAGGAATTTTTGAACCGAAGGAAAATGACTGAGTTTGGCAACCTGGCGCTAATTGATCAAGACGCCGGGGAGGAGAACGGAGTCGCAATACCTTTGCCAGGTGTAAAGAAAGGTGAGCGGAGGGCCCCTCGTGTCCCCTGTGCACTCGGCCGCAGCAGGCCACCCTGCTCACCCGCCTTTCCTGGGCAGCAGCACTTGTCCTCCCTTGCTGGTGCTGCCCTCACTGATGTCTGAGAACTCACTGCACGTGTGTGGTGTTTGTTGGAGGCTGGGCCGGGGGAGACCCCCTGTGAGTGGCTGTGCAGCCTCACCGCTCCGGGCCACGGGGTACTCCCTGGGCCGGGCCACGGGGTACTCCCTGGGCCAGGCCACGCCCTGGGCCTCGCCCCTCACATGGGCCACAAGGACTCCAGCGTTGGGGAGCCGGCAGTCTAGGAGGCGGAAGGGTACACGTGCCTCACAGGAACAGGGCGGCAGCCTTGGGGCCCCCCGGGCCCAGGTAGACCATTGAGGAGGGTGACCCATCAGCCAGAAAGCCCACGCGTGGCACAGTATTGCAGCCGTTGACCTAGGCCTGGTTTATACTGGCCCTGGCTCATGTCCACTCCAGGTCCCGGAGGCCCACCCTGCCCCCCAGGAGTGAGGGCACCTTAGCAGCTGGCTAGGTGACGGCGAGGATCAAATGAGCCGATGCAGGTTCTGGAGCAGCTTCCTGTACCGCTGAGTACAGCGCACTTGCTTCTCAGCGTCTGATGGCAACAGGCCTGTGCGGAGCACCTCCTGAGAATCCTGCTGAAGTGTGCGGTTCTCCACCTGCCTGGGGACACTGTGACGTTTGTCACAACTTTGGAGAGTGTTGCTGTTGGCATTAAAAGTAGAGAGACCAGGGGTCTATAGGACCCACAAGGACTGGCCCCAAATGCTGGTCACCCTGTGGTTGAGAGCTCCCAGCAGTGTATTTCGGGGGTGGGGCACACATGGAACATGACTGTGGTGGCCTCCAGGACAGGCTCCAGGCAGTTGAGAGCTGGACATGAGGAGGCGGACTTTTCACAGGTCAACTTTGAGTCATTGAGTTTCATTCCATGGGAATGTATTATCCATTAAAAAGTGAAGTTGAAAATAAAGAGCCAGGAAGGATTTGCGTGACGCTGCCTGGGGGGGGATGAGCCTCCACTCCAGAGCTGCCTCGTTCAGCCATGGGGCCTGTGCTCTTCACCAGGCACCTGGCCGAATGGGCAGGTGGAGACAGGAGCCACCCTGCCTCACAGCCCTGGCTGGGCAGAAACCTCTTCCTGGAACAAATGAGCTGTTTGCTGGCCAGGCCACATGCCCACAAAGTGTCTGGTCCGATGGCTCATTCCTGGAGGTCAGGGGCGCCCATGAAATAGCATCTGAGATGCTGGTGCGGGGCTCACCTGCTGCATCTGCCAGCGGGGCTGGAGGGCCAGGGGCTGGGCTGCCACTCCTAATGGGCCCATAGCTACCTCCAGCCAGTGAAGTGACTCTGGGGGCCTTCCCTTGTCAGATAAATGGCAGGGGATGTGGTGTCCTGTAACCAAGTGGTTCCTTTGATTTCCAGGTGACATGAGCTCTCGTCACTTCAAACCTGAAATCCGGGTGACTTCACTCCACTTCTCTCCCACTGGTGAGCCAGAGAAGTGGGTTGTTGGTATTAGAAGGGGTGGGGGTCAAGCATGGGGACCTACACTGTGCGTGACTGGCTCCCAGGGTCTGTGTCGGTCTCGGTTTCTGACTAGCTCTGGGCTGCACTGTTCCCCATGTGTAAGACATGGTCATCTTTGTCCTCTGAGTATGGCTATGAAACCTATGACCTTAGCCAGGCTGGGCTTGGAAACAGAGAGACAGGTACCTGCTCTGAGCACTCTTCATCTGTGCCATTGGAACTGTCCTGGGGGGCCGCCTCCTTGTCTGCCATCAGGCACCTTGCTCCCCACCCCGCCCCACCATCAAGAGTGTGCAGCAGATCGTCTCTTGACGGCTATGGGGTGGGTCAGTACCTCCAGGGCCTGGGGCCTACAGACCAGAGCACAGCAGGGTTGCAGTGGGCATGTCATTACGAGTTGACAGCTGACACTCTCCAGCATGGAGTGAGTGACAAGAGTAGTAAGGTGCAGAGCAGCACGTGGCGTTGTACCAGCGGTATGAACCGGGGGTGCAGGCTGCAGCCCCGGGACAGTTCTAGTGACCTGTTTTGTAAGTAAAATTTTATGGACCAGCCACACTGGTTCATTTGAACATTTTGTCCAGACACTATGGTGCCAGGGCATTGCAGCAGAGACCACATGGCCTGCAAAGTTGGAAGTATGTGCCCTGGACAGGAAAGTCTGCCAGGCCTGCCAGTGTAAACAAGGCAGGAGGAACCACACATGCCTGCTCCCACGTGCACACAGTGCTCTGCAGGATGGCTTGCACCAGTGAACCAGGCACTCCCTTCTAGAGGGCCTGGTGACCGGGGCAGGAGTGAGAGGGAGACACCCCTGTGCTCCTTTCTGTTGGGGACCATGGGAATGTGTTCAATACCTGATCCTTAAAAAAAAAAAGGGGGAAATGAGAATAACCATTTAGGAGCCAGCTGACTGCTTCATTTTGCAGGGCGCTGCTGGGCGGCCACCACCACCGAGGGGCTCCTCATCTATTCCCTGGACACCCAGATGCTCTTTGACCCATTTGAGCTGGACACCAGTGTCACCCCTGCGCGGATCCGGGCGGCCCTGCGCCAGCGGGACTTCACCAGAGCCATCCTTATGGCTGTCCGGCTCAACGAGAGGAAGCTGATACAGGAGGCGTTGGAGTCGGTGCCCTGGGATGAGAGTGAGCGCTGGGCCTGGGTGGGGTGGGGCCACAGGAGGTGGCTGCCAGGACCCTGCACCCACGCCTGCTGGTTGCAGCGCCTGAGTTCTGTGCAAATGCAGAAAGGGAGTAGGCTGTAATCGGCTTTTCTCCTGATTTGAGTTCCTTGCAGAGTGATTGTGGATTTCCTCTTCTCTTACAGTTGACGTTATCAGCTCCTCCCTCCCCGAGTTGTATGTCGAGAAAGTCCTTGAATTTCTGGCTTCGTCCTTTGAAGTGTCTCGCCATCTAGAATTCTACCTTATATGGACCCAGAAATTGCTCATGGTCCATGGACAGAAGCTGAAGTCCAGGTATGATGTGCTTACCTGCTTGTTCATCTGTGACTCCTGTCACTTGGTCATCTAGTCTTTGCTGATATAAAGGGAAACTTTACATGCAGACATGGCATGAATTGAGGCCCTTCCGTGAATACACAGCATGAAATGAGGCCTCTGCATGCATGTGTGGTGTGACGTGAGGCCTTTACATGCATATGCAGCATGAGAAGCGAGGCCCGTGTGGCATTCCATAACTGCTGAGCCTAAGGGAAGTCTCCTTTCCAGAGCAGGGAAGCTGCTGCCGGCAATTCAGTTCCTTCAGAAGAGCATCCAGCGGCACTTGGACGATGTCTCTAAACTGTACGTTTTGCCGGCGGCGATGGTGGGCAGGGCTGGGGTAGTAGTACCATTGCCAGCTGGATCACACCAGGGTCTGCTCCCTGTGTCATCTCATTTGGGGATAAAAGGTACCAATGCTGGGGGTGCTTGTTCCCTCACCGCCAGGCCTGCCACACGTAGTGGTACTTGAGGTCGGGCAGCTTCAGATGAGGCTTGGAGCTGAGAACAAAGAAGTCACTCAATGAAACAATGAGTCCCTGCCACGGTCAGACGTGGAGGAGGGTATGCTGCGGTGGGGTCAGAAGCCTTGTCTTCAGTCCTTATGGTTCGTGCACTGTCTGGCCTTCCCCTGCGGCTGCGTGGAGCCATGGAGGCCTCACAGATTGGCCTGGTGGTGGTGGTGGGGTGTCTTCCCTTCCTGCCATCGATTAGGCGAATGGAGAGAGGTGGGTTCTGAGGTGCTGTTGTCAGGATCAGTGGCCAGGCATCCCAGCTCCATTCCTGAATGCCTGTCTCTGCCCCAAGTCTGGACCCAGGGGACCCAAAGTCCTCCCATCTGTGGTTCCTCAGTCTTTCTGAGTCAAGAACAAGCCATTCCTCCCTGAGGCTTTTCTTCCTGAATGGCCTGGCTGCCCACAGGAGCAGCGAGGCAGAAAGGGGCCGTGTGGGCTCTGCCACCACCAGGGCGAGCCCCCCTCTTGTGGACAGTTCTGTGACTCCACAGAGGACTGTCCAAGAGGCTGGGTGCCTCCTGTTAGACTGATTCCTTGCTGTTTGGGGTTCACGTAAAGGCATTGTTCCTTGGACTTCAGCATCTGTTTGTTGCTGCTGAGGGGGTACAGCTGGTTGCTGTGTATTAGTTTGGGGGAAGGCCCCGTCTACGCTGCCAGACTGTGAGTCGGTTTTAGTTTGCAGAGCTGCACTTTTTTTCTCTCATCATTTCCCTAAAAGTTCTCACTGGTGGTTTCCTACATGAAACAATCTTTATTCTCTTAGTGTGGTCACTAAGCCAGTACTTCCTCTGATGTCGGTGGGACTGACTGATGAAGTTGTCTGGGTCAGGTCCAGGGAAGGGCAGGGCAGTGAGGACAGTCCAGGAGGACTGGGTCTTACAGCTGGGTCCTTGGAGGCCGCTGCCGCAGGGCTGAAAGGGGTACACACCAGGTTGCCAGGACACGGATGAGAGGAGGGACACGTGGGGCAGGTGGGGCTTCAGGCAGCCGTGGCTGGTTTTCTCAGAATCACAGTGAGGGTAGCGTGCTGCCCGGTGAGCCAGGGTTCGAGGTGGACTCAAAGTCACTGCTGCTTTCACTAACGTGACCCGTGCTCTTCCGCAGCTGCGACTGGAACCGCTATAACATTCAGTACGCTCTGGCAGTGTCCAAGCAGCGGGGCATGAAACGCCCCTCGGAGCCACTGGGAAGTGAGGAGGAAGCAGATGGGTCCGAGGATGACGACAGTCTGCACCTGCTTGGTGCAGGACATGGGGATGGGGATGATGGGGACAGACTGCTGGTATAGAGCTGGCTGCGCTGCCACCCGGCTCATTTCAGTGAAGACCCTGGAAGGGATGGCACCACTGCTGTCTGGGCCCGGGCAGTGAGTGGAGGGCAGTCGGGGAGCTGTGGGACGACTGTCGCCGAGGACCCACTCTTCATGTAAGAACCAAGCATCTGAGAACGAGCTGCCTGGTCCCTCGTCAGCAGAGGCTTGGCGCCCAGGGCCCAGGGCCTAGGGCCCAACAGTGTAAATAAAAATACACTGTGCGTTTGCTATTGAAAATGCCTTTTAGAGAGGCAAATGGGTTCATATTTATAGACTCATGAACTTTGTATGAAAGTTTATATTTTTAATAAAGTTTTGATGATACACTTAAAGATGAAAAAAGATGGGGTTTCTTAAAATGTAACTATGGATCAAGTCTATAAACTCTGAATTACAATGTTTATAATGTATCCTGAGTGTAATTGTGCTGCCCCACCTAGGCCATCTGCCCCATAATCTCTACGTAGTGTTGGCAGGGCAGGGAGCATCTGCTCAACTCTGACCTTGGAGAAGAACCCGATGGGCCTCCTGGGGAGCTCACTCAGACCTGCCGTGCCTGCTCTGCCCTGCGGTGGCCCTTGGAAGGAGTCCCTGAGAGTGGCTTGGAGCAGCTTTGCCACAGCCAGGTGCCTGGTCCCCCTGGCTCGGTAGCAACAACAGTGCTTCGTGGAGAGTGTGGGAATGGGGTCCCTGGGCCCCATCCTGGTGCTAATCAGAGGTGCTGCCCACAAGTCACTGGACAGTCTGGCTCTCCTGTGCTCCTTAAGTGGATACATGCCCATCTCCCTGGGCTGATGTGAGGCCTGGGGGCCAGGTGGGGGGGGGGGGTAGTGCACGTGATCCCTGGTGCCCCGGTGTTTGCAGCCCGAGTGTTTATCCGTAGTGTGTGCTCAGGCTGGTAGAGCTCAGGCCCCTGGACCACTGGGTGTTCCTATACATCATCCCACCTGTCACCTAGGCCAGAGAAAGAGGTACAGTATTTCCTCCTCCTCACCTGAGCTTTCTCAGTAAGTTCCCCTGTGCACAGAAGTGCAGTTGAGCCGACCCCCTCGCCGTGACGGGAATGAAAGGTGAAGCTCAGCAGGCGGGGTCCAGGAGCGGCAGCCCTGGGTTGTGTCTGCAGTCCCAGCCACTTGTTCCCCCCTGGCTTCTGACTGCGGCCACTGAAATTTTTATAAAAACCTGTGTTAGTTTGAAAATTGGTAAATCAAGGGAAAGGATAAAGCATCTATTCAGGCATTTGTATGTGAACCGACTCCTGAATAATTAGGTTTTTTTTTTTTTTTTTACACGTTAAAGTTCCATCTGGTACCTGAAAAAATAAGAATGCCCCCATTTTGCAATGATTAGTGCAAGGGCGCCCACTGAGCATCAAGGGCAGCAACAGACCTCGCGGGTTCCTGATGAAAAGACGTGCCACCCCCTGCGGCTTCCCAAGCGGAGTGCGGGGAGGGGCGCGGGCGTGCAGTTTACAGGAGACACGCACAGGGAAAGACCCACGTGGACTGCACCCGAATCCCGACGTCCACACTGAACCGACACCTGGGAGCCTCAGACGCCTGAAGGTCGGCTCTTCGCTGTTCGGAAATCGCTTTTATGGATGTCAGGACACGGAAGCTGCTTCAGCACAGTGGCCGGACCCCTGTCGGCCCCAGGAACACACTGCGGGCGCGGCCCTGGACGCACGCGACCTGCAGACCAGCAGCGGCAGGAGGCCAGGCAGCTCCCCCAGCGGTGCGGACCGGGGAAAAAGAACCGTCCGGCCACTGCGCAGGCGCGGCCCCGCCCACCGGCGCTATCGCGGAGTGGACAAGGTGACTACGCAGGCGCAGCCAGGCTTGTTCTGCGCGGGCCCTTCCATCCTGTGACTCTGTGACCCTGCGACCCCGCTGTCCCCGCGTGGCCATGGCGGCTGTCAGGGCCCTGGTGGCTCCCCGGCTGGCAGCGGCCTCTACGTTCGCGCCGCTTCCCGGCTTCCGGCAGCTGCTGTCCCGCGGACCCGCACCCTCCCCGCGCGCCGCCTTCCACGGCTCCACGCCGCAGCCCGGGGCCAGGGTCGCGCTGGTGAGTGCACGAGCGGGGACGTGGGGCGGGGCCGCCGGAGGCCTGGCACTCCCCGTGACCCACGCTCGTCCCGCAGGTGCTGTCCGGGTGCGGAGTCTACGACGGGACGGAGCTCCACGAGGCCTCAGCGTAAGCCCCCCACCCGCGACGGCTGCCCTGGGGAAGGGGGTTGCCGCCGCCTCAACCGTCTGGAGAAAACTTTCTCTGATTAGAAAGGCGGAGGGACTGACAAGAGACAGGGAGGCACAGAGGGGAAATTTAAAAGGGCATCCGTAAAATGCACGGAGACACAAAATAGGTTTCTTAAGTATCGCCTGCAATGCTGTCCCCAGAGTAAGCACTTCTGTCAACGGCTGTTTTGAACACCCACGTGTTGCAAACATTGGAATCAGGTGCCTGAGTTTGGGCTCCTTTTTTTTCTCTCCTACATCAGCCCAGTTTCCATCCACGCAGCATCCTTGCAGTGCCCTTGGCTGTGCACTGGCTGTCATTGATGTAACCTGTCAGTTGTTGGCGATAGACAAGGAGTGAACTTGAGTTCGTGGAGCTGGTGGGTGGCAGAGGGCCAGGAGTGTCCCGATGGGGGTGAGGGAACGAGAGAGTGGAGGAAGCAAGGCGGGCCTGCAAACAGCTTGAAACCTCCCAGCACAGTCAAGGAGTTGTAAGGGGAGTGCCCAGGTGAGTACCAGGACAGTTAAGGCGCTATTGGGTCTTGCATCTCTACTTCCTCCAAAAGGGGACAGTGACAGCACCAAGTCGGGGACTGACGGGCGAGTTACCACATGCGCACGCGTGGCACAGAGTAGCCCTTGGTAAATGCTGCTATGGGAGAGCTGCATGTCTCTGCTTCCCATGACAACGAAGTTGGGGGACACCAGGAATTGAAATTACTATCTTGACCCAAAGCCTTCCTCAAACCTTTGAGCCCCACATCAATTGGCTCGTGGGAGGAAGATACCCCTCAGCAGCCTGGGAATCCAAACATCCAGGCTGTGACACCAGTCAGGTCACCCCATGCCCTGCACCCCAGTTTGTAAAGGGAGCATGGAGACTAGCTGGTCTCTGCAGGCTAGCAGTGACAGTGAATTCAAATTCTGGGCATTTGAGTGTTTAGCAAGCCAGCCACAGCTTTTTGCAGAGCAACTGGGATATTAACTATACAAGGAATTTATACCTGGTGTTCAGTTAAAATCTTGTTTTTAAAAACACATTAACAGGTGAAGCTGGGTTGGGTCTGCTTCAAAGCCTGGTCTGATTTCCTCCCTTGCAGGGTGCTGGTGCACCTGAGCCGTGGTGGGGCTGAGGTCCAGATCTTCGCTCCTGACGTCCCTCAGATGCACGTGATTGACCACACCAAGGGACAGCCTTCTGAGAGGGAAACCAGGTGTGCGTTCTACCTTCTTGTCTTTGACTGTGAACAGGGGCGGGTTGAAGCTCCCTGAGAACCTGCATGCATAGCTGTTCCATCCCAGCCACGGTCAAACCCGTTCTGATGAACGTCCGTCCTCCAGCGCACTTGTCCGTAGGCTGGTCTGTACTAATGCTGCGAGCCTCAGAGTGTTACTGGCCCTTCTGTACCAAAACAGACTCCTGCTGCGTGAGCTCCGTATTTTGTTCTGACCAAAGGGGTGTACCTCAGTTTGGCTGTCCCCTCACTCACCTGTCTGGGCCCCACATGTCTTCGGGTAGCTCCGAGCAGCCTTTCTGTTCCTGAGACCTTGCAGATCTACCTGTCCTGCTGGGACCACAGGGCAATGGCCCCTGGAGGCTGTTGTTCCCAGACACCTTTCAGCTGGGCTCAGACAGTGAGAGATGGGCAAGGGAAAGAAACTGCAGCTCTGTCTGCTGCTGGGGGCCGCAGTCCTAGTCAGGACCACTGTGGTTTCTTTTCTGCCTGGGACCCTGGCCTATGGGTCAGTACCTCCCACTGTGGTTGCTGCGCTCACTCGGCACCGGCGCTTCCTGGCTTTCCCTCCACCGTCCTGTTCATTAGCTCCCCACACAAGTCCTGTCTGCTTCAGACACTCGGGATCTGTCTTCCTGGTGTTCCCTGACTGATGCAGGAGGCTCCGATGATTTGGGGGGCCCTCAAGTGCCGAGTTGAAGGGTTCTGGGAGACATCTAGTGTGTAGACTTACATCCTTGTTGCTCTGTGACTGTATGTGTGAATGCTACTGCCTGGGGTTGAAAAATAATGGCCTCTTGTCCTGTGGGAGCCTTTCTAGCTGATCTCCTGTCTGTATTAAACCTTTTCTTGACCTCTTTCTGTGTTTTTTTCCCAGGAATGTTCTGACTGAGTCGGCAAGGATCGCCCGTGGCAAGATCACCAACCTGGCCCAGCTAAGTGCCGCCAACCACGACGCTGCCATCTTCCCTGGGGGCTTTGGAGCCGCCAAGAACCTGTGAGTGTTTGAGCCTAGGGCCTTGTGCTTTTCACCTGGAGCGGTAGATGGGGACCAGGTAGAGACATGAGCCACTGCTGGGGTCTCGCAGTCCAGTCCAAATGACGCAAGTAGCTGCTCCGACAGGGAACCATGGTGGCATGGGGCTTAGGTCACATTTTGGCAAGACTCAGATTTTCCTCACCTGCTCCTTTCTGAGCCCTCTCGGCACCTGGCCACCGTCATGGGTGTGACTCCCTCTGACCTACCCACGGCGTAGGTGGGTTTCCTCACGGCAAAACCCGTCTCTGCATCTGTGTACCTATGGGCTGTGGGGCCCAGAAAACTGCTTTTCCGGTCATCTGACCGTCCTGACCGGAGGAAGAAGCCCTTTCTTGCTTTGCCCTTTGGGTCATTGCCACAGCAACCGGATGGCCGGGGAGGCCATCACTATGATGTCTTTTGGGTTTCAGGTCCTCTTTCTCTTCTCTCTTTCCTCGTCTCTTTCTGTGTATTTTCATGGAAATCCTCTGCACCAGCCTCACCATCCCAGCGCCTCTGTCCTGCGGTGGGCACAGGGCTGCTGCAGTGATGGGGTTCGCCGCACAGCTGTCACCACTGTGTTAACACGTGGTGCCGTATGCGTGGCAACCTGATGACGGGTGTTCGATGGAAACACACAGATTAGCAGATCGGGCCCTGGATCAAGCATTTTCCTGTGTCACTCTTAGGAACACTCCTGTCTGAGGCTCGGGTCAGTGGTGACGTGAGGGCTTGTCTCCCTGCTGACCAGGCCATTCCTGGGGCTCCGTGGCTTCCTTGCGTCCCCCCTCTGAAGTGACGGTGCCCACCCAGGGGCAGCACTCCAGGATCTGCCACTTCCTCCTCTCCTCCTCTGTCCCCTTCGCTCCCAGGCTGAGCAGCGGCTGCTCTTCCACACCCTGTGCGCCCCACATCCTCCAGGTACTCACCTTGCGGTTCACTCCTCCTTTCACATGTGTCCAGCACCCACCTCACCTAGATGCTGCCTCCCCGATAAGACTTCTCTGAGTGCTGTCGGGCCTGCCCACTGGGCCCAGTTCTTCCCAGCTGCTCCTTTGTGGAGTTTCCACCTCCCTCCTGCACCTCCTTTCCATTCTTCCCAGGAATTGCATCTGCATGTTGCCTTAGCCGGCACCATGTCTGGACCACACACCTCCCCGTACATCCTGTTGACCTTTAGAGCCGAGTCCCACCTGCACTCACCTGCCGTCAGAACCAGAATCAGCCCCTCCTGCGGGAAGAGGGGGGATGGGGCAGGCAAGGCTTCAAGCCTTAGCCAGGGTCCTTGTGCTCACTGTCCCCTCTTCACCCTGTTGGGACAGTTTACCACTTGGTTGCCGTTCTCCCTGCAGTGGCACGTTGACCCCTGGCTGGCTCTGTCTGTCTGGGTGTCCTGTACCTAGAGTGACAGGCAGAGGTAATTACGTTCCCTAAAACCTGACTCTGTTCACAGCTCTCCTGTATCCAGAGGCCTCGGGACTCCCCTCTGCCTGCTTTCTCCAGGTCCACCTGTGTTTTCCCAGTTCCAAGGGGGCTTCTTTCCCTGTCAGGAGCCCTGGCCCCACCTCACACCCACTCCCTGTCCCTAAAACCAGCCTTTGAAGTGATTTTGCCATGTCACTGTATTTATGAGCCTCCAGGTGGGAGATGGCAAAGGACTGTCTGGATCAGCTGGGCATTCACCTCTGACCAGACCAGGGTTATTTTCTTGGAAGAATGAGCCTGCTTCACAGGCTGCTGGCCTTAACCTCTGATTGTCAGCACCACCCTTGGGGTGTGTCCCCAGCATGGCTGACTCCATACCCGGTTGACTTAGGAGCTCAGACAGGAGGGGCACCGGGTTCTCAGTGCATCTGTGTCTTAGTGTTGAAGGGCATGGGGTGCTCTGGGCCACCATGCACGTGTGTGAGCTCATACCACCCTGTGGAGCTGCAGCCCGTGGTCACGGGCCCCATTTTTGCCAACCTTCCCAGGAGAAAGGCCAGCTCCTGCATTAGTCGCCCTACGCGGTGGCTGCTGTGGTCATTGGGGTGCAGCATGCGGCAGCGGGAGAGTTCAGAGGTGACAGAAGTTACTCAGTTCCTCCTGCTTGGGACCTCGGTCCCCTCCCTGGCACACTAGCTTTTGTGTATATTCCTCGAGATACTCACATACGTGGTTGTGTTAAAAAACCTAACTAGATGATAGCCTCTTAAGCTCCCTGTTCTGCGCTTTGTACCTTTCGCTTAACAGTGTGGCTTATTGGTGCGTTTGATTGTCTTAACAGCTGCACACGGTTCCACTGGGTGAACGGCCCAACTCTGGTGGATGCGCATGGTGTCCAACCCTCTCTCTTCTCTTAATAGCTTTTTGGAGGTATAGTTGATGTACATGTATTTAAAGTGTAAAATGATACATCCTGATGTGTTTACACATCCTGAGAAACCATCCGCATGTCAGGAGAGTGACCACCCGTCAGTCCTTTGTGCCAAAGCGGTGCAGGTGTCCCAGGATGGAGGGGTGGGACCCGCAGGCAGACGACAGGGAAGCCCAGAGTGTGGCTCTCGGCCAAGAGGGTGGACTTTGAAACCTGACAGGTCTCACCCAGGTGTCTTCCAGAGAGATGGTACAGGCAGGTGCATACCCACCAACGGGGAGAGGAAATGATTCCAGACTGCTCAGCTCCTCTTGCTCCGGGGAAAAGGTGGTGTCTTGTTTAATCTGCATTTCTTGTCCTTGTTAGTCAAGTGGGAGCACCTGTCACTGGTTTTAGGCCAGTGGTGTGTCCTACTGTCCCTTGGTTTCCAAGCAGCCCTCTGAGCACGTGGCGCGGCTCGCAGTCTGAGCCCGCAGCTTCAGTTTGTCCTGGTGTCTGCTTTCCCACCTCACCTCTGCTGCCCAGACTCCCTCCTTCTGCTTTCAATGCCTCTTTTTCTTAACAAACAAACAGAAAAATATGTAATTATATGAGAAGCCACATACATGTACATGCACACACATAGGCTAATTATTTCCACAGCTGAGGGGTTAATGAAGCCATATGTCAGATCTCAGGTGTTGCAAATAGACAGGAGCTCTGAGATGTAAGGAAGCCTCTTCTTACTGTAGGAGCACATTTGCCGTGGATGGGAAAGACTGCAAAGTCAACAAAGACGTGGAGCGCGTCCTGAAGGACTTCCACAAGGCCGGGAAGCCCATCGGGTAGGTTCTGCTGGCTGCAGGAGTGGGCCTGGCCGGGAAACTGGGCCTCTGGTGAATGGCAGTGGTGGGGGAGGGTGGTGCCTGGAGCCTGAGACCTGTGGCTCGTAACTCACAGCTGGCAGGTGCCACTCGGAGCTGTGGTTTTGAGAACTTGCAGCCCCTTTCCTTGTTTTAACTGAGGGTGTTTCACAGATGACTTCCAGCTCTGAAAATTCTGTAGTCGTATGGTTACATTAATATCTCTTGAGGACTTAACAGGAAGGAGAGGGGATGGTAGTCAGCTTCTAGAATGTTCCCCAGTCCTTCCCTAACTCCCATCCTTTGCCAGCACCCCTCCCCCTTGCTGCCCTCTGTCTATCCTCTGCTCACTCAGCTCGTTACGCCTGGCCTTCCATTCATCACTGCTGTGAGCGCCGTTCCTGCCCTGTCGCGCTCAGCTGGCCGCCCTCAGTGGGCAAGGCTGGCCATCCCTACAGCCAGGGGGGTCTCAGAGATGTGGATGGAGACCCTGTGGTCAGACCTGGTTTTGCCAGGCCTTTGTGTCCATGAGCGTCTCATTGGTTGCCGCTCAGTCCTACCTGAGCACAGTACATAGATCATCCGTGTCAGGGAGCCAGAGCGCATGCATTGCTCGTCTCTGGAGTTGGTCACTGTGGGAGAAGACCTGGCAGGAGCACAGCAGTGCACACACACTAGGAACTGATTCACAGGATGCAAACTTGAGGCCACTCCCAGCCCCCATGGGTGCTGTATGCTGTGGTGTTACTGGCAGAACGAAAAAGACCAACTTATATTGGACCACTTCATCCAAGTGGGAGACAGAGGCTGCAGAGGACAGTCCTGTCTATGCTCAGCCTCTCTCAGACCTTCAGTCACTTACTGGAGGTCTTCCCAGTCACTGTCCTGGGAACCCCTCAGCACCACTGGCACCAGCCTGGAGTCTGAGCCAGGGTGCGCTCTGTGCATTGCGCCCCTGCCTTAACCTCCCAGACTGGGCCCTGCGCGGAGAGGCCAGCGCCTGTAGGTGCTGCTGTCTCTCCCCTCGGAACTGCAGAGGCGCTGCCTCCCCGCACCCCTGGCCTGGCATCCAGCTGCACGGTCCTGAGCTGACCCCGTTGTCCTTCTCCTTTCAGCTTGTGCTGCATTGCTCCTGTCCTCGCAGCCAAAGTGCTCCACGGTGTCGAGGTCACCGTGGGCCACGAGCAGGAGGAAGGTGGCAAGTGGCCGTACGCCGGGACCGCAGAAGCCATCAAAGCCCTGGGCGCCAAACACTGTGTGAAGGGAGTGACCATATCCTTTCTGGTAGCTGGAGTGGCATGTGGCACGAGGTCCCCCTCCTCTGTGGCTGGGCAGGCAGCATCTCCAACCAGGAACTGCGCAGTGCACCGTAGGCGTAGAGAGAGCCTCAGGCAGAGGCGGACCACGTCCTGGGTCTGCCACTGGACCCAGAGGATCCCCACACGGCTGGAGTCAGAGGAACAGTACGTCACAGTGTCCTAGAGACGACCACATCACCCTTTGGGTATCTGTGATGAAAGTGGCTCTGTCACCCTGAAGTGTCTTATGCCGTCAGTTTCAGGTGTTCGAGCTCCCTCTCCTTCTGGTGCGGAGCAACCACCGGCCCCCAGTTGGTCAGTGGGGACAGGGCTGGCCCGGGGTCTGGCGTAGGTCCAGGGCAGGTGAGGGCGAGGCCAGTTCTGTCAGCTCCGGGGGCCTGGTGACCAGGGGTGGAAGCCGAGGTGGTGAGGTGGGTCCCAGGAGGAGCTGGCCTCTGCTCAGCTGCCGCAGGGGCATGCAGACGGGCTGTTTTCTTGACCCAAAAAGCAGAAATGCTGCTGCTGCCCTCAGGCTTGTGGTGGGTCCTGGGCCAGCACCGTGCACACCTAGTCAGCCAGGGCTGCGGTTGCCATGGGTCCCGTGTGCACACCGCCACATGGCTTCATGAAGCCGACACTTCTCTCAGGTGCAAGCTGCTTGCTTCCTCTTGGGAATGTGCTGGTCCTGCTGTTTAGTTCAGTTGTGCAGATGGTGCAGAAGGTGGGGCCCTGCCAGCAGATTCTACTGGGAAAGATGTGTCCCCCAGTCATATAGGAAAGGATGGTGGTACTTATTCTGAGGGCAGCTGGGAGCAGTGGCTGGTGCATGCTTTATGCCTAAATCTCCTCGTCTTACTCGGTGGGGTTTTTCCCTAACTTCTGTGCACGAAGCTCACGTGGACCAGAAAAACAAGGTGGTCACGACCCCGGCTTTCATGTGCGAGACCGCACTCCACCACATTTATGATGGGATCGGGGCCATGGTGACGAAGGTGCTGGAACTCGCCAAGAAGTGATGCTGCCAGGGCTTTGGACTCCGCCCCATCCACCAGGTGGAGCTGTAGCCTGTTTTTCTGTCCTGCTTGGAATATGGCAGGAATTTATGTTTCTGCTTATATGACACTCTTGAGGTCAGGGGTACATTAGTGTGAGAATGTGGTCCTCCACTCAGCCCACCTTCCTTCCAGGAGAGGAGGGAGGCAGAGCCCACGCACCGGGAGCAGCAGCTGGTCGTTCCCTGCCTTTAGGATGAAGTAGTGACTTGACTCCTTGCTCATCCCAAAAATTAAAATCAGAGCTTTTTCAGAAAGCGAATCCAGTAGAGATACTATTCTACAATCTCAGGTTTGGCTTGCTTCAGAATAGTTAGTGTTTGGAAGGGAAAATAATTTCAAGTTTGTAAGTCTAATAATCCGTAAACCAAAAACATGGCTATTGACAATTAAAGATTCTCTAATCCAGACTAAATATGTACTAATGAAAATGTCACGGGGATTTTATAGTGGGCAACCACGTGTCAGGTCTTCTGAAACTGACAACAGAGGAATGTAAATGAGGTTCCTTAAATTAGTCCCAGTTCTCAAATTCTAGGAAGAAAGGGAAGTTGCAGATGGTCAGCCTGGGCTGGGGTGACTGTCAGGCTGGTCGCAGGCCGCAGACAGCCGCTGACACGAGATGTGTGCAGAGCCGCAGTAAAGCGTGTTGTGTTCCCCTGTGCGTGTGGCCTCTCTCCTGGGGAGAGGGCTTTTGGGGTGGATGCCCCTTTCCAGTCTGGATACCAGTTTCATGCTGTGTTTGGTCTTGAGAAAGCCCTTGGGTGGAAGCAGCTGGCTTGTCTCTTTGGTTCAGTTCACACTGCACTGTGCTGGTGCCAGCCTGGGAATGGGAGCAGGGACAGGTCCTGCCACTCTGCTCTCCCCCCACCTCACTGCTGTGTGGGGTGAAGTGATGGACGCCCCCCCTCCCCGCCAGCTGGGTTTGTGGGGCGTAATGCCTGGCCCTGCACTCCCCCAGGCCCTTCAGTGCCCCTGTCTCAGCCCTTGGCATACCAGTCCTTCCTCCATGGGAACCCCACTGTTCGATGGGGAGTTTTTCTCCCACCGAAGCTGCGCCCCACAGGGAAGAGCCTTCTGGCAGGTGTGCCGGCACCAGCCACAGGGGCTGAAGCGCTGAGCCTGCCTTTGCCTGTGCCACTAAAGGGGGCCAGCAGGGCCCGTCAGAGGGCAGAGCCCTGAGGTCAGTGTCCTCCCGAAGAAACTTGTTGGTGGAGCCTCCAGGGTGTGTGTGTGCATATGGCAGAGTGCACGGATCTCAAGTGTGCACGTCAGTGAGTTCTCGCAGCGGGAAGGTACCGTGAACCCAGAGATGGCAGCCTCCAGACCTGAACCCACAGGTGACGGTGCATCTTGGCTCGTGCACCGGGAGCCTCTGCCGTGTGGCTGCCCTTTATGGGAGCACACCCAGACGGGCTGCCCCGTTCCACACACTGCCTACACGAATGTCTCGTAGTGTGGCTTTTTTTCCACGGGCGTGAATCTGGGTGGAGCTGCTGGGTTGCAGGGACACTGTTAGGTTTGGTGGAGGATGTCAGCAGTGTCCCTATGTATCCAGGCTGTGTGCCACTAGCACAAGTGTCCACTTCTGCCGGGCACCAGGCACTGTTGGGCCGTCTCTGTGTCATCTCCAGCGTCCCAGTGGGCGGGGGTGTCTCCGTGGTTTTCTCTGGTGCCTCCCTGATGTCTGCTGAGGCCGCTGACCTTTCTGTACACTCTTCGGCCTTTTGGTGATCCTCTTTTGTGAAGGATCTGTTCAGCCTGGGTGTTTCCTTGTCTGGTTGTCTGTCCATCTGTCATGTCGTTGGTGTTCCGTATGTGTTCTGGCTACAAGTCCTTTGTCAGTTAAGTGGGTCTGTGTTTTCTCCCAGTGTCTCTTCATTTTCAAGGGCGTCATCCTGATGGGCAGATAGTCCTAATTTTTATGTGGCCCACTTCTCACTCTTTACAGCTTCATTTCTGATATTCCTGCCCTCCCCCAGTCGTGAAGGCATTTTCCTGTGTTATCGCCTGTTACCTGTTGTTTCACCTTCATGTTCAGATCAGTGGGTCACCTAGAATCAGAGTTTGTGACTCCCATCTGCTCTGCAGTTTGGGGTGTCTCCTGGAAATGCCAGGGGATGCACCCTCGGAGCTGAGCCCTGGGCGGGGCAGCACCTGCGCCCCCACCTCCGTCTGTCTACCTGGGGCTCACCCCCGGGCTTGGCAGTCACAGGTGCCATGGGCAGAAGTGCTTGGGGAACAACAGGCTGGCTGGGTTTCACCCCCTCTCGCTTCTTCACCTCTGTGGTGACCTGGCCAAAGGGCAGGTGACCCGAGAGGGAAGGGAGAACTTACAAGGAAATCCCAGAAAGCGTTTGCGTGTCACCCAGGGCTCGGGCACTTCTCTCGTGCACTTGGTTATTGTCCTTCCCGCTGCGGTGCCCTTTCTTCCTGAAATCCCACTGCACTGGGGAAAAAGGGTCACCACCAACACACGTGGCTTCCAGTGACCGAGCCCATCGCACTTGCAGCAGCCCTGGGAGGTGGCTTCCTAGCTGTGCCCTGTCACAAGGCCGAGCTGGGACTCAGGTCAGGCAGCAAGACTGATGCTCCAGTCTGAAACATTCGAGAACCCAGAGAGGCCCCCGCAGGCTGAACCCGGGTTCGGTCAGTCAGTCACCTGACAGCGATGGAGTACTGCACGCCCAGAGCTGGGGAGACAGGCTGACGTGACCCCAGCACTCATGGAGCCCAGGCTGGGGGGACAGCCCGGGCACGAGCAGGCACCCAAGGAGCCGAGGAACAGTGGAGGCCACGGGACACTGGGAAGGAGGGCTGCTGGGGCTGGTGGTCCTGGAAGGGGCAAGGCACCATTTCATCTGAGTGAGGCTGAGGTGGAATGAGCAGGGGGCTGTGTGTGAGGAACATTCCAGAGAGGGGAGTGGCTGGTGCAAGGCCCAGTGGGGGAGGACGGGAAGTTCAAGGACAGCACCGGGGTAGGGCAGCAGGGCCTTTAGTGATGTGCTCTGTGTGCTGGGTCCCCGGGTGCTTCTTGACCAGAGGCCAGGCCCTGGAACGTGCCTGTGGGGCGGGCCCTGCCACCAGGGGGCGCCACAGAGCTGTCCTGGCTGGCTGCAGGCTCCCAGGTTCACTCAGCCTGGATGGTGGCCTCCCCAAGCCTCCCCTGCTGCCTCCACTGGGGGCAGGAGCCCTCCCGGACCCCACATCCCTTGCACCTTCCCCTGTCTGTCTGCTCCCCTTCATGGGCACCTCTTCACTAGCCCTCCCGTCCCTTCCAGCTGGAGAGCCCTGCCCCTGTCTCTGCATCACCCCTCAGTTCTGTGCAGAGGACTCCCTGTGCTCCCTGGCCGAGGAAGTGTCCCCTGGGCTGCTGTTGTGAGCTCATGGTCTGAAACTACACACACATGGGGGGGGGGGTGTGTATGCATGTCACCGGCTTGTCTTCCATCCCCCACACGGACCGAGAGCTCCAGGAGAGAAGGCACCAACCTCGTTAAGAGAGCCTCGTTGTCCCCGGGGCCAGGAAGCAGCCGAGGGTGGGGGGCTCAGGGTGACCTGCCCAGCGGGAAGCCCTGAGACTCGCTGACGGGGCCTGGGGTCCATGCAGAGGCCCGTCCCAGGGCCCTCGGCCCAACTGCAGGCCCCTTGCCCACCCCACCACTGGGCAGAACCTGCCCTCAGCTTTCATTTCCTACAGCACTTGACTTCCCTTCATAGAACTTTTTAAAGTTTTTGTTTTATAGACTTTATTTTTTAGAGCATCCTTAGGTTCACAGCAAAATTGACTGGAAAGTATTGAGTTCCCATACACCGCCCCCCCCCCCCCATCCACAGCCTCCTCACTACCAGCATCCCCCACCAGGGGGCACATCTGTTAAGACTGGTGAACTTACATGACATCATCACCCAGAATCCATAGTTTAATCTCGGTGTTGTATGTTCTGTGGGCTTGAACAAATGTATAATGATGTGTGTTCATCGTCATAGCATACAGTCATTTCACTGTCCTAAACACACAGATTCACCCCGCCCTCCCCTGTCCCCAATCCGTGGCAGGCAAGCTCTCTTCGCTGTCTCCCTAGTTGTGCCTTTTCCAGAATGTCACAGAGTTGGAATCATACAGTGTACAGCCCCCTCAGGTTGGCTTCTTTCACTTAGGAAGATGAACTTAAGGTTCCTCCATGGCTTTTCAGGGCTTCATAGCTCATTTCTTTTTACCACTGAGTAATATTCCATTGTCTGGTTGGGCCATGGTTTATTCACCTAGTGAAGGGCACCTTAGTGTGTAAGCTTTGAGTTTCACAAGTATGATGTTAGCTGTAGGTTTTATTGAGTTGAAGAAGTTGTTCTCTATTTCTAAGTTCCTGAAAGTTTTTTTAAAATTATAAATTGGTGTTTCAGTTTGCCAAATGCTTTTTCTGTTTATTAGGAACAAGTGTTTGATTTTTCTTGTTCAGTCTGCATACCTGGACTAAGTCACACTTGGTTGTAGTGTTTCTTTTTGTTTGTTTATTTCTCCATCAACTTGTTGTTTATTCATTGTGGCTCATTGAAAACGGGGGGAAACGAAAAGTAAACAGAACAAAAGGGATCCTTATTCTCCTCCTCCTCACCATTTCTTTGTACATTTACAGAAGCCCTGAGAAGAGCAGAGAGGCTACAGGTATATATATATTTTAAATATGCTTTATTGATTATGCTGTTACAGTTGTCCCAATTGCTTTTCCCTTTGTTCTCCACCACCCACTGACATCACTCCCTCCAGTTGTCCCCCACCGCCAGTCCATGCCCACTGGTTGTGCATCTAGTTCTTCTCAACATCTTTCTATCTATTCCACTCCCTATTATGCTTCTTAATTCCTGCATCATCTCCCTCCCTTTCCCCACTTCCTCCTCCGTGCTGACCTCCCCCCCTAATGTTCCCCATACCTATAATTCTTTCCCACTCTCGTTGCCTACTTAGTTTGCCTTTATTTCAGCTCCCTAGCTTCTGTTGTTGGTTGTTGTGATACAGTTTTCATTTTCATGTTCATAGTTTTGATCCTCTTTCTCCTAAACAAGTTCCTTTAACATTTCATATAACAGTGGTTTGGATCTGATGAACTCCTTCAGTTTCACTTTGTCCTGGAAGCACGTTCTCTGCCCTTCTATTCTGAATGACAGCTTCTCTGGCTAGAGTAATCATGGTTGTAGGTTTTTGGTTTTCATTACTTTGAATACTTCTTGCCAGTCCCTTCTTGCCTGCAGAGTTTCTTTTGAGAAATCAGCTCATAGTCTAATTGGGACCCCTTTGTGCATAATTGTTCTCTTCTCTCTTGCTGCTTTTAAGATTCTCCCTTTATCTTTAATTTTTGACATTTTGATTATAATATGTCTTGATGTGGTTATCACTGGGTCTAGTTTATTTGGAACTCTGTGCTTCCTGGACCTGTAAGTCTTATTTCCTTCCCCAAGTTAGGGAAGTTCTGCTTCATTATTTTTTCACATAATTTTTCAATGTCTAGTTCTTCTTCTTCACCTTCTGGCAGCCCTATGATTCAGATGTTGGCCCGCTTATAGCTGTCTGATAAGTTTCTGAGCCTTTCATCATTTTCCTCACTTCTCGTTTCCTCTTTCTGCAATGGTTGACTGTTCCTTCCCTATATTCTGATTTGTTGATTTGATCCCTGGTTTTCTTGCCCTCACCACTAGTTTTGTATGTATTTTTGTTCATTTCAGCAGGCCTAGCCTTCATTCCTTCCCTGTCTTATTTAAGAGCTGCTGTTAGGTCTGTAAGCATTTTTATAACCAAAGCTCTGAACTGTGCCTCGGAAAGATTTCCTATCTGCTGAGCTGTTAGATTAGATATTTGCTGTCTGGTCAGCTGCATCACCGGGATTTCTATCATGATCTGTGCCATCCTGACAGTTTTGTGTTTACCTTTGCTTCCTGGGCAGGGCTGTCACACCTCCTACGCTATAGGGAGCGGAGCCCCGTGCACTCGTCACAACCGGGAGACCCTTCTCACCACCCTGTGGCGTTTTCTGTGGGGGTAGGGGTCCAAGATGGATTCCTGCCGTTCACTGTCCGCTGAGAGACCGGGAACCTCCTCCTCCGTCCCCATCCCTTCCGGGCCTCACAGTCCAAGGCAATGGAGATCTGCCTTCCCTGCTTTTGGAATCACAAGCTGACAGGTCTGGTCTGCAGCCGGGGGTGCTCCCCAGGTGCTTCTTGCCTCCCCCTAAATATGGGTGTCTGTGCTTACCGCCGTCCTGCCGCCATCGCTGCTGCTGCTGCAGACAGCACAGCTTGACCTCTCCACCCCAGCTTCGCCCCTCCTACCTGTCCTGATGAGCACCGCATCTTTATAACTTCATATGTTGGGCTTCCATTTATTTTCTGGAACTTCTGGTTATTTCTGGTTTTGTGGTAGTTGTATTCCTTCTTAGTTGTGGAGGGAGACGGGGTGTGTCAGTCTAGGCCTCCATCTTGGCCGGAAGTCTGTGTTTGTTTCCTTCCGTGTCCCAGGCAGAGCTGTCGCTCATGTTACGTTGTAAGGGGCGGAGCCTTAGGGATTCGTCAGTAACGGGTGACCTGTTTCACCACGTTGTGTCACTAGATGTGGGGGAGGGGTCTGAGAAGGAATAATGCTGCTTGCTCAGCACTCACTCCTTTTCCAGGCACCTCTCCCACTTCCGTATGGGACTGGTGTCTCTCTAGATGCTGCCCTGGCTGTTGTTCCCAGAGTGGGTGAGTCAGCGGATGTTCTAGGACCGTGGGGGCCCTTTAAACAAGCAGACTCTGCTGAGAGACTGGTAGTTCCTGCCTCCACCCCAACCCCCACTGGTTTGCACAGTCAGAAGCAATGAGACTTTATTGTCCCCGGCACTGGGACTGTGAGCTGTGGGGTCTGATGAGGAGCTGGAATGCTCCCCAGGTGTCCCTCCTGACTTTTTAAAACATGTAACGGCGCTTTCCGCCGGCCTGCCGCTGTTGCCACCACACCGTGTCCTCTCCACCCTGGCCCCGCCCCTCCTACGTGTCTGGATGAGTATTTCTTCTTTATATCTTTGTTTGCTGGATTTCCATGCACTTTGACTTTTCTGGAACTTCTGGTTGTTTCTAGTTTTTAGGTAGTTGTATTCCTTCTTAGTTGTGGAGGGAGACGCAGCATGTCTGTCTACACCTCCATCTTGGCTCGAGTCTCCAACTATTAACAGTGGGTTTTCTCCCTGTAGGTGTGTCACATTTTGCCACACATAGTTTGACATTGTGTGTTGCTGGTTTTTTTGTGTTTTTATTGACAGTGGTTAAAAAATCTTTATTAAACAAAATTGAAAACATAAATATATTTACAAGCATCTTAAATACCAGCTTAAACTACTTGACATTTTTTAATAGTTTCAAAATGAGTTTTCTATAAGCTTTTAAAATGCAAGACTATTCATCCACTTCAGTGAGTTATCAGTTTTCATTTCCACCATTGCAAATGGGTTTTTGGTTTTTCAAAATGTCTACACTGTAGTCATTCAAAAGAAAATACAATGTACTTTTTAAATGACTAGTTTAGGGGGAAAAAATCACAGTCATGAGCTTTGTACCCCAGTTATGCGATAGTACGCCAAGAGAACTCTAAACCAAACTCCTTACTGCCCTGTTTATATGAACCACTAAAACTTTTTAAAGACTCACATTCCTGGCACTCACATTAATCCATCTCCCTACCTTCTTATCAGGTTTACTGAAAGGAAAAGTAGGGAAAACAGAGAGGCAAGGCTGGAGAATACAAGTGGCCGTCTGAAATCACAACAGACTTATCCAAAAACCTGATCTTAACTAATTTCCTTCAGGATCAAATCCATGATTTTATTATATGAAAACACAAAATTATTTCAAATGATGCACATGTGACAGCAAATCTCAGTGTCATAAAGACACTTTAAGTTGTTATAATGCCCACTCGGTGTTCCTCGTGAATAAAGAGTAGACAGATTCAGTAGAATTTTATTTTTAAGAAAAGTTTTTATTATCTACAAATTTCAGCACTGAGTATGTAATTTATTTCCATATAATAGTACATTAAAAAAAAAAAAAACTAACAAAGTGAGGAAAGCAAATGTCCTCAAGAAGTCTTTAAAAAAGAAGAAGAAAAAAAGAAAGAAAGGGAAAGACTCAACAACTCAACACCTATCACCCACACTTAAGGATACCATTTTGTTCCACTTTTCCCGGAAGCCCTCAGCTCAGCTGAGAATCAGCAATAAGTCTTCATCCTCAGAGATTAGCAACAAACTTAAAAGAAAAAGAATGACAACAGGTAAGAGCTATATACATTTTACTAGTTTGTTTCTCACTCGTCCTGGATATTTTAAAAGGTGTCAAATGAGCCATGGATGCTGGTGGCAGGAAGCAACTGAAGAAGAGGCCTGGTGCTGAGGAATAGGTAAGACTTGTTCACAAACGTAGAGCAAACTCATCTCTTCTGGATCTAAAAGACCTCTTTTGTCTTCGGAAAAACAAAATTGTCTTTCTGCTCAATGCAGATGGTAAGCAGTTTGCTCAAAAGCAGTGTTTCTCTTGGGGAGGATGTTTAAGTACACAGTAAGCACCACTGGGGCCGGGCCCTCCCTGCAGAGCATCGCAGCCGTCACTGCTGCATGTTGTTGATGACGCCAGGATGCTCATCTTCTCCTGAGCAGAGTCCACGTCCTCATTCTGCTTCTGGGCCACCCCTGTGCCCAGGCCATAGAGCCTGGAGTCCTTGGCACCATCAATACTGTCCTCAAAAAATAACCCTTCCAGGATCTCCATGCAGTTTTGTGAAGAGAAGGGAGATCCACGTGGTTTGCAGGAAAGAGAAGAACTCCATGTGGCTTTGAGAAAGGAGAGAGGAGATCCACGCGGTTTTCAAGAAAGGGGGAGAACACCATGTGGCTTTGGAAAGGAAAGGGAGAACTTTATGTGGTTTACAAGGAGGCTGGAAACTCCACGCGGCTCTGCATTAAGAGCTGGAGAGCACTGCAACACAGGCAAGACCTTCCCAATCAGGCTCGAATGATTAGCAGCTGCTGGTAAAACTGAACTGTGTCTGGGAAGTAGGAAAACTGTCTCTCTGACTTTTCAAAAACTAGCCTGGTTTTGTAGGGTGAGGCAGAACTATGTGTTTGTGGGTGTTTTAAAGAAAATAAGACTTAATGGCAGAAATTTGCAAATAACCTAAATCTATATAACTATTAAATAAAGAATTCTTTTTCTTTTCACCAAAAAAAAAATAATAATTAAAAAAAAAATAACCCTTCCATCCTGAAGAATGCCGTTCCCGTTAGCAGTGAGTCTGAGCCTGCCTGATGCTGCCTTCCAGTTCTCTGCAAACCCAACTGATCAGCAACGTCCTGAAGACCTCCCTTAAGATTTTTGCAACTCTTCATCAGGTATTTCACATTATAAATAGATGGGAAGAAAAAGTTCAGAATATGAAAAAATCCATGTTCCTCTTCTGGCAAATGAGAATCTGTAAGTAACTTTACCATGTAGCCAAAATCATAGCCACTGTGAAACAAAAACCATTTGATGTTGTCACCGAGAACTACCCCCGACGTCATAAGCAGCTCTGCAAAGTGCAGTGTGTCAGTCCCTTCCTCTTCATGCGTCTGAAACTGCAGTCCTGAGTTAGCAAGCAGGTCTATGGGATCCTGGGAGTACATGTCCTCTGTAAAGTTGAATTTGAAGTCGAACTGCCAAGTGTTGATTGCAGAAGGATATTCTCCCTTCTCATTTGTGAATGTAAGGCCCAGCTGGATAATTTTTAAAAGGTCAACATTGCACCGTAAAAGCTGATACTGGTAATCTGTGGAACCACAACACCTGGAAATTCTGTGTCCATCGCAATATAACTGTAACTGAGTACAATTTCTCGGATCTTCCTCATCTCTTCTAGATTGCTGGCCCAGCCTTCACAGAAAACCTGGCTGTTCTCCACAAGTGCTACAGGCATCCTGGAGAAACTTCGGAAATCACTTTCAGCTGACTGTGACAGAAGGCAAGCCAATGGTTGATCTGACCCAGACAGACAAGGCCCGTGATGGCTGGAGGGCTGGAGGGAAGACTTTGTGGAGCGGGAGCTGTGGCCCCTGCCCCAGCGCACTCTTCCCTCATTTTCAGCTTTCCAGCCTCTCAGTTACAGGAAGACACATGTGAGTTGGAAATGGATGCCAAGTGCCAGTCGAGGGCATCCAGCCTACAGCACAAGGAACTGCTTGAAGGGCCACACCTTGTTATGAGAGAGGTCCTCTCGGGGGAGGCAGTGTTTATTTGCTTGTTCATTGTTTATGTGTTTTAGAACAAAGAACTGAAGGACATTTTAGTTGCTGGTAAAAAGATAAAGTTTTCCCTAACACGAAGTGCTAAAAAGTTCCTCCTGTGGGACATTCCATAGCAGACGTAACATGATGTTATTCATGGTGCAGTGTCTTCCGAGAAGGGCAGAAGGGACATTCATGGGCTGGTTCTTTTTTTTTTTTTTAAAGTATATTTTATTGATTATGTTGTTACAGTAGTTCCAATTTTTTTCCCCTTTGCTCCCCTCTGCCCAGTACCCCCTTTCCTCCAGCAATCCCACCCCCCTTAGTTCATGTCCATGGGTCATGCATATAATTCTTTGGCTTCACCCTTTCCTATACTATTCTTAACATCCCCCTGTCTATTTTGTACCAAACAATTATGCTTCTTAGTCCCTGCACCATTTCCCCATTTCTCCCCCTCCCCCCTCCCAGCTGATAACCCTTCAAATGATCCCCATACCTATGATTCTGTTCCTATTCTGGTTTGCTTAGTTGGATTTTGTTTTTATTTTTTAGATTCAGTTGTTGATAGTTGTGAGTTTGTTGTCATTTTAATGTTCATTATTTGGACCTTCTTTTTCTTAAGTAAGTCCCTTTGACATTTCATATAATAATAGCTTGGTGGTGATGAACTCCTTTAGCTTTACCTTGTCTGGGAAGTATTTTATCTGCCCTTCCATTCTAAATGATCGCTTTGCTGGATAGAGTAATCGTGGTTGTAAGTCTTTGCTTTTCATCACATTGAATACTTCTTGCCAGTCCCTTCTTGCCTGCAAAGTGTCTTTTGAGAAATCAGCTGACAGTCTCATAGGCACCCCTTTGTAGGTAACTCTCTGCTTTTCTCTTGCTGCTTTTAAGATTCTCTCTTTATGTTGAACCTTTGTCATTTTAATTATAATGTGTCTTGGTGTGGTCCTTTTTGGGTCTAGCTTGTTTGGGACTCTCTCTGCTTCCTGGACTTGTATGTCTGTTTCCTTCACCAAATTTGGTGAGTTTTCCTTCACTATTTTCTCATATAAGTTTAATTTTTTTGCTCTTCCTGTTCTCCGTCTGGCACCCCTATGGTTCGGATGTTGGCACGTTTAAAGTTGTCCCAGAGGTTCCTAAGCCTCTCCTCATTTTTTTCAACTCTTGTTTCCTTATTCTGTACTGGTTGACTGTTTTTTTCTTCCTTGTGTTCCAAATCATTTATTTGAACCCAGGTTTCCTTCCCTTCACCATTGGTTTTGTGTGGATTTTCCTTTGTTTCATTTATCATAGCCTTCACTTCTTCCCTTCTGTGTTTGCCATACTTAAACATATCTGTCAAGCCTGTGAGCATCTTTATCACCAGTGTTTTGAACTCTTCATCTGTTAGGTTGTCTGTCTCCTCATCTGTTAGGTTGGCTATCTCCTCTTCGCTTAGTTCTCCCACTGGAACTTTGATTTGTTCCCCCTTTTGGGCCATACTTC
The DNA here is from genome assembly GCF_987537825.1 of Furipterus horrens. Taxonomy (NCBI): domain Eukaryota; kingdom Metazoa; phylum Chordata; class Mammalia; order Chiroptera; family Furipteridae; genus Furipterus; species Furipterus horrens. Next base: position 9,348,697 of record NW_028327171.1, read on the forward strand.
TCTGTCTCCTCATCTTGACAGGTTCCTGTGTTTGTTTGCCTCTGTGTCTTAGGTGGAACTGTTGCAGCTGGTACGTTGTAAGGGGTGGAGCATTAAGTATTCGTCAGTAGAGGGTGATTTGTTTCACCACATTGTGGTGCTGTGTTGGGGGAGGGGTCTGAGAGGGAACAGTGCCACCTGCTCAGTACTTGCCCTTTTTCCAGGCACTTCTCCCACTTCCGTATGGGACTGGCGCCTCTCTAGCTGTTGCCCTGGCCATTGTCCCCAGAGTGGGTGGGTCTGTGGACGTTCTAGGACTGTGGGGGTCCTTTAAACAAGCGGACTCTGCTGAGAGACTGGCAGTTTCTTCTTCCGCCCCAACTCCCACTGGTTTGCACAGTCAAAAGCAATGAGGCTTTATTTTCCCTGGCACTGGGACTGTGAGCTGTGTTGTCTGTTCTGGTGCTGGGAGCACTCCCCAGGTGTCCCTCCCGACTTGTTAAAACGTGTGACTGCACTTCCCACTGGCCTGCCGCTGTTGCCACCACCATACTGTGTCCTCTCCGCCCTGACTCCACCCCTCCTACCTGTCTGGATGAGTATTTCTTCTTTTTATCTTCGTTTGTTGGACTTTCATGCAGCTCTATTTTCTGGAACTTCTGGTTGTCTCTAGTTTTGAGGTAGTTGTATTCCTTCTTAGTTGTGGAGGGAGACGCAGCATGTCTGTCTAGGCCTCCATCTTGGCTGAAGTCTGTTTCTACTTTCTTTTGATCAGTGTTCACATGGCATGTCTTTCTCTACCCATTTACTTGTAATCTAAATGTATCTTTATACAGGGTGGGGCAAAAGTAGGTTTACAGTTGTGAGTACATGAAACAGTTTATTGTTGATTTTTATGCATTGATTATTGTATTATTTTCCATTTGAACTACTGTAAACCTACTTTTGCCCCACCCTGTATTTTAAGTGGGTTTTTTGGAGACAACATGTTGGGCCTGACAATCTCTGTCTCGTAATTGGTGCATTTAGACCATTGCCATTCAAAGTGACATTGACACAGTTGCATATGTCTGCCATATTGTTACTGTTTTCTACTCGTTGTCCTTGTTCTTTGTTCCTATTTGTTGTCTTCCTCTCTTTTTCTGCCTTTTATGGTTTTAACAGCATTTTATATGATTCCATTTTCTCTCCTCCCATAGCATAACAATTATACTCTTTTTTTAATGGTTGCTTTAGAGTTTTCAATACACTTACAGCTAATCCAAGTCCACTTTTGAATATAGTGTTTTTATATTCTAATTATGAAGTGTTAGTGACCCCTCCCTCTCTTGTATCAGTGCTGTCACTCATTCTATTGGGTTGGCCAGAAAGTTCGTTTGTTTTTTTCTGTACGATGGCTCTGATGGCTCTGGTAGTGCTTAGTTGTTTGTCTTTAACTTCATTCGAAACAATTTTGTTAGATTGCATTGTGACAGCTGTCATATCTGTGCATTTAAAAAAAATCAAAATTGGTGAATTTTTGTGCAGCCATTTTAATATTGAAGATGGTAGAAAATATGCAACATTCTTGGTATATTATGCTTTATTATTTCAAGAAAGATAAAAAGACAACTGAAGTACAAAAAAAGTATTTGTGCAGTGTATGGAGAAGGTGCTGTGACTGATCAAATGTCAAAAGTGGTCTGCGAAGTTTCATGCTAGAGATTTCTCGCTGGACAATGCTCCACAGTCAGATGGACCAGCTGAAGCTGATAGAGATCAAATCGAGACGTTAACTGAGAGGAATCAAAGTTATACCACATGGGAGATGGACGACATACTCAAAATATCCAAATCAATAAAGTTAATGGTGAAAATGAAAAAATTTCTTTTATTTTTTTGGCCAGTGCAATATTTATATGTAAGCTATAGTCATTGACTACATTATTGCTATTATTACTTTGAACAAACTGCTATCTACTAGGTCTATTAGGAACAAGAAAAATATTTTATTGTTCCTTCTGTTGTTCCTTCTCCAGTCCTCCCCTTCACGTGGATCTGAGTCCTCACTTGTACCTTCCCTTTCTCTCTGCAGAACTTCTGTTTACGTTTCTTGCGAGGCAAGTCTGCTGGCAACGGACCCTCAGTTTTTGTCCGTCTGAGAAAGTCTCTTTCACTTTTGAAGGGTCATGTTTCAGGGTATAAAATTCTGTAGCCGTGGGATTTTTCCTCAACACTTTAAATATTTCACTTCACTCTCTTGGTTTCTGAGGAGCCAGCAGATGTAAGATGTAATTCTTATCTTCACTCCTCTGAGATCAAGGGTGTAATTCTGTGGCTTATTTCAAGATCTTGTCTTGGTTTTTTGTAGTTTGACTATGACAGGCCTAGTTCTAGTTTTGACGTGACATCACCTTCAGCCTGCCCCACATTGAGGTCAAGATTCAGCCCCTGGGCCCTGCACACAGTAGGGCAGAAGTTCGGGGACTGGGGCCCTGGCCTCCGCCCAGCGGTGCTGCGCGACAGTTTGTTCCTGCGGCACTTTCGCAGGAAGGGGTCATGGCTTGGGAAGCTCCCTCCTGTGTCTGCTGCTCTCCTGAGGCCAGCAGGCCTCGTGAGAAAGGAGTGGGTGGGAATTGAGGGGGCCACGCTGACTGTGTTGGAGGGTGGGCTGGGGTGGGTGCTGTCTGTATAATGTCCTTCAGCCCTGAGCCCATAGCCAGGTGCTGCCTCTGTGACAGGAGCAGGAGTCCCAGCAGTGTGGCAGCCCAGTGTGCCCACATTCTTTAGCTGACAGCCACACCCACGGCTGAGAGGCTGCAGGTGTGCCCTGGGAGGACAGCTCTGATTGCTGGTTCAGAACTGTGAGCAAATAAGTGATGGTCGTTTTAACCCATTAAGTGCTGGGATGGTTTGTTACGCAGCAGGAGGTCCCTGATAAACCCACCACCCAGGCAGTGCCAGAGGCCTGTCCAGCGGGCTGCCCTGGATCAAGGTCAAGGGGACTGTGCCTCTGGCTGATCTCCCGCAGACGGGGCTCTCTAGGAGGCCTGCTGTTACGCTTCTCACTCATATCCAGTCCAAACCCCCAACTTGGGGCCTGGTGTGAAGGACGCATCGACTAGTGTTTTGAGTGGACAAGTGACCTGAGCACCCCAGACGAACCTTCCTGCCAGTGTGTTTAACAGTGGTCAGGGCCACCCTCATGGACAACTACCTCATGCCCTCACAGGCCTTGGGAACGCTCACCTTACGTTGGATTGTAACCTGTTTGGGGCCTCCCAGACCCCTTGGCAGTCCCTTGATAGTGTGGGCCCAGCCTCATGCCTTCACCACCGAGAACGAGGGGTCGTGAGGCCGTGAGGTGTGTATGGTGGGGCACCCGCGTGCCCAACCTGGCTGGGACCTGCGACTCCACGTGGGGACGCCATTCCCTCCGGCCACCAGCCCCTCGTTGTTCTGTTTTGCGCTCCAGCACCCTCTGATCCTGTGTGTCCCAAGTGTGACCTTAGCTCTGGGCTCCAAAAGAAAAAGCTGTTCCTGCAGGGACAGAGAGCACAGGGAGCACCGCAGGCCTCTTGAAAAGAATTTATGGAATTGTCTTCAAATAGCATAATCTATCAGTGTTGTAAATGTTCTCTTTAATATTTTCTCATTTTCACGCTTCCCTGCACTTCCTGGTGTGGGCTAAGGTCGAATAACAGAAGTACTGAAACGTTTCTAATTAACGTTTCATGGTGCTTCTGATGTGGCCCGAAACAGGAAGTTCTGTGAGATGTGTCACCGGAAGTCTCTACATCCATCCCGGGCTCTGTGCATGCAACCTGCGTCCTGAACCCCTACCCTGGGGTCCTGTAGGGACACTTGGACTCTCAGTCCAAGGTGGGAGGTCTGTTCCCCGCATGGGGAAGACATCGTGTGCTCCTTGTGGGTGAAGGGTGGTTTGGGGGAAACTGAGAACCCAGCTGTATTAATGTCCTAGGGGACGATGACAATGCCACAGACCTGGCGGCTTAACCAACAGACTCATCTTCTCCCAGCCCTGGAGGCTGGAGGTGTGAGATCCAGACGTGGGCAGGGCTCTTCTCTCCCGTGTCTCCTCGTGGTTTGCAAATGGCCGTCTTCTCCCTGTGTCCTCACAGGGCCATCTGGCCGTCCTTCTGTGTGTCTGTGTCCTTATCTCTTCTCAAAGGGCAGCAGTGAGATTGGGTCAGATCCTGCCCCAATGACCTCATTTTTACCTTAATCACCTCTTTAAAGATCCCATCTCCAAATACAGTCACATTTTGAAGTCTTAGGAGTTAGGGCTTCAATGTATGAATTTGGGGAGAGACACAGTTCAGCCCAAAAAACCATCTTTTGTTTTTTTTTAAGTCAACGCAGAGGCTGAAGGTAAAGCTGCTGACCATGCGGGGTTGAAGGGTGGGTGCATCTTTGACAGCGCAGAGCCCCTGGGTGGTCTGGGTGGGACCCTGACAGAGGCCGTGCCCGGGACCCCTTGACAGCCTGGTGGGGCCCTCCCTCAGAGCTGGCACAGCACAGCCCAGGAGGTGCGGCCATGAAGTCTCCTCCTCAAGTCGAGAGGTTTTCAGGGGTACCCGGGTGCCGCTTAGTTGTGGTGAAGTACACATATCGTAAGGCTTCCGGGTCCTGGCTCCCGGCTCGCTGTCCCGGACTGGTTCTCCGGAAGCCACCTGATGGGCCCGTGATTTACGGAGGAGGGACACGCAGTTGGGGGAGACAGGTGGGAGGCAGGACGGGGTGTGGCGGGCAAGCCAGGGTGACCCAGCCTTAGGGTGCCCTGCAAGGGCAGGTGGGTGCGGCTTCCTTACTCCTCCCTGTCCTGGGACATGGATTGGTTCCCAGGCACCTCCAGGCCCAGACCCGACCCAGAGTGCCCTGCAGTTGTGGGGTGGGGGTGGGGGGCCACGGAAGAGCTAGAGGGGATCTGGGAGGGGTCAAGAGTGTTGCCCTCCTGTGGCCTTGGATGGGGCCTGCCCCTCCAGGTCCCCTCACCTGCCCAGCTGTTCCTGCAGGTGACATGGGCCTCACAGTCCACGTTCTCTCCGGCAGAGGAAGTTGTTCTCCAGGGGCCTGTAAGGGGATTCTGAGGGGGATTTCCAGCTAGAGACCAGCTTTTATTGATGGTGCTAAATGGCTCTGAAAGGTCAGTCATTTATCAAATGAGTCAGCTTTGAGAGACACTCTGCCACAGTGTCTCGGGTCCCATGCCCAGGAGCACTGGGGGACGGTGGTGCCAGGCTCCCTAGAATGGCACAAGCCAAGGCCACCCCAGCCCAGCCCTGCATTTCCTGCTGGTGCCTCGTTTGTGCTGGTTAATTTCATGTTTTAATGTAACTGCCCTTGAGAAGGCCCAGATTAAACATTGTTCTGGGCGTGTCTGTGAGGGTGTTTCCAGATGAGATAAACCCTTGTTTCGGTGATTCTCTGCCCTCTTTCCCCGGCAATCCCAGTGAAACCAAGGGACAGGGAACCAAACACCAAGCCACGTGGAACCCCAGACACGTCCCTGTGGGTCTGTGAGGAGATCTGGCTCTGGTGGGCTGCTGTCACGAGGGGCTTGGCCCAGTGCCCCACTTCCATGTGAGGCTGCCCAGGCCCCCGCCGGGCCTTGCAGGAGGCTAAGCTGGAGGTTAGGGGTCTGTGGGCTGTGAGGGCAGGGAACACACTCCCTCGCCAGGGAGGGAGCCCCAGTGGACAGGGAGACAGCCCTTCCCCATGGAAAAGCCCCAAGATGATTCTCCCTGTCGGGACAGGGACGGGATCCCAGGGGTGAGCCAGCATGGGAAAGCGGAGGGCGGGAATGTCCAGGGGCCACCCTAGAGCCAAGCTGCTCACAGTTTTGATGTTTAATTGTGTTGTTATTGTGGAAGTGACAGCCGATTTGCTAGAAATTGAGAAAAGAACAAAAACAAGCCTCCCCTCTAACCCTACAGCGGGAGCGACAGGCCTCACGTGTCCATATTTCAGTGCGTGTGAACGACTCGTGGTTTCTGTGTGAGCACGTGCGAGCGTGGTTTAGGAACCCCGCGCCCTCACAGCCCTCAGACAGCTCTGCGGGGTTGCGACTCCCAGTGGCCGGGGCCCTGTGGTGTTTTCTCAGGGTGTGTGCCTGGAGCCCCCCCCCCCCCCCCCCCCCCCCCCCCCGCCGCCCACTGACAGCCCCACTGTTGGCAGTTTTTCCTGATTAAAATAATGTTGGGAAGAACATCTTGTCCTCGGAGGCCTTGTCCTTGGGGCATTTTCTCAGAAATGAGGCTACAGAACTGGGACTGGCAGCACTTTTGTGGCCACATTGCCATGTAGAAGGGTTCTCACAGTGTGAGCAGTTCCTTCATGGGTGTTTCCCCCATGATGAGCCAAGACCCCGCCATGGGCTGGTGTCCTGAGGGCCTGACTGCGGGACCCTCCCACATGTTCTAACCCTTCCGTCTGCGCCAGGCATCCCCGGGGGCAGGAGCATCCCGAGGGCCTTTCCAGGAGACTTCTGCGGAGAGATGCCCTTCTCCTGGGAGCCCTGCCCCCAGGCTTCTCTTGCCATGGCCGGTGGCTTATGACAGGAGTCCCATAGCACGTGTCCTTGCATTTCCATGGCTGGGGGGGGTGGCACACGGGGGGGGGGGGTGGTCAGCCCCCACCCCCACCCCCTTGTGTAGCAATAGTCTAAAAGAAGCCAGTCTGGGTGTTGACTTGACAGTCTCTTGACAGCCAGCCTACCATCAAGAGAAGGCAGCCATTTCTGAAAGAGTGGGCTCACCTGCCTCTCAGATCCCGCCAGAGGCAGCAGCAGGGCTGCAGCCGCACCGGCAGGCTGGGCGGGGCTCTGCTCTAGCGGGTGCCACGTGTGCAGACAGGAGCGCACCCTGGACCCTCTGACCTGCTGCCGGGGCATGTGTCGCTGCTGCCCTCACTGCTGAGCTCAGAACGTTGACAGTTGTCAGGGTTTTTGAGACCTCAGAGCTTTGGGGCTCCCTGTGGCCTCTCTGGGGGCCTAGCCCTGGGTATCGCCTCCTCCTCTTGTGAGACTTGATTCTGGAAGCATTGACAAATCGTGGTGCCTGACTATGGGACGGCTCGGCTCCTCCTGTCCCACCACGCCCACCACTCGCCTTGCTGAGGACGTGCCCCATGTCGCCCCCCGTATCCAGGCTTGCTTCTGCCCACTGCGTCTGCCCTTTTAGGCAGGGATGGAATCCACGTGTTCCTTCCTCTTTACATTGTGACTGTGTAACTGAGGCTGGGCAGAGGTCCCCGCCTGGAACTGACTTCAGCTGGGCTCCTCCGTGCCCTCTGCCACTGGGGCCTCGCCGTGGGGCTCCCGGGTCTGGCCCTGTGGGTCCACTTGTAGCCAAGTCCTGAATCAGTTTAGAGAGAACCTACCTCTGTATGTCATCACCCTCAATGGCCGATCACACTGCATGTCCCCTGTGACCTGGGATGTGTCTGCTCACCCTGTCTGCCTTCAGTAAAACTCCTACCGGTCAGGGAGGCAGACCCCCGCTTGTGTAGTTCGCTCTCAGTGACCTGCCACTGCCCCCCAGGCCTGGCCACCCCCACCCCCAGCCCTGCTGTCCTGGGAGCTGAGCCGACCTCTCTGGATGTGTTGTCCTGGGTAAAGTCTTCCTTTATTCACTGCATCATGAGTGTTAGAGTAAGTTTCTAGCTGGTTCCCTTCAGACTGGGCCCAGGGTAATCTAGGCTCCAGCTCTGCTGTCTGAGGTGGCCCCTGAGTTCTTTTCTGAGTGCCTGTCCCAAGCCCAGCAGCTGGTGCTCATTCTGAGGTGCTGCTGCCAGTCCTGTCCCTCATATCACACCTGAGGCTTCCTGGTACCCCAGGGGTGAGGATGGAGGGAGAGCCCAGCAGGGTCTGGGGCTCTTAGGGAGCTGTCCCTGCTGGCCCGTGGCCAAAGCACCTGGGGGGGGGAGGGCGGTGTGCTGGGTCAGCCCAGAAAGCCCACCCCGAGGCTCCACGCTCCTCCCAGACAGGCCCTCTCCCTATGCGGGCGTCAGCAGGTGCGCGTGGGAACAGCAGGTTAAATGGAGCAAAACAAAGGTCTTCAAGGTCGTGGGCCTGACGAGAACCTCCCAGACGTGGCTGCTTCTCTGTGGGAGGAATGTGTCCACCCCAGAGCCTGGAGTGGGATGAATTCTTGCCCTAAAAGATACATCCACCTGGAGCCACGGAACGTGGTCTGCTCTGGAAGTAGGGTCTTTGCAGATGTGATTGAGGTAAAGACCTGAAGATGGGGTCCTGTTGGGTTGCCGGGGGTGGCCTGGAACCCAGTGACTAAAGTTTGTGTAAGAAACATGGGGGAGAGACCACGTGATGCCGGCAGCAGAGATCGGTGACACAGGCAGGCTGGGCCCGATCCCTGAGCCCTTATGCCAAAGACACGGGTGCCCACCTGCACCTCACAGGCTGGCTTCAGGGTGCAGTGTCCCTGGAGAAGCAGCATGGACCCACCAGGATGGAGGGGCACTTCCAGCACATTCTAGAACCAGGCAAAGGACTGCAAGTCTGAGAGGGGAGCACAGTGGCTGTCACAGAAAGGCAAGGGCCTGACCTGGAAGCTGTGGCTCAGGTCAGATGAAGGAGGCAGACGCCACAGGCCAGGGAGGGGTGCAGCTCCCTGGCCGGAGAGGCCTGAGGATGGGCAGTGGGGCCTGGAGGCCTACAGCTGTCAGCAACTTTGCTGTGGGGATCGTGTCCATGGTTGTCCAGGCCCCGGGGCTGAGGGAGCCCCACACCGCAGTCCCACATGGCTCCTCACTGGTGACATTGGCGCGAGCCCTCCTGTCTGTCCCTGGGTGTTGAACGTGGACAGCAGTCCATTCTTCTGTTGTGAAATAAAGACCTTTACTGCTGCCTGACTGTGCGCCCAGAAGTCCCCCACGGTCCAGTCCCTGCAGGGAACGGGGCTCTAACAGGAGTGACCTGCAGGGCGGTGTTTCCTCCCTGACCCCTGACCCTCGGTGGGGCTCAGAAATTTCTGAAATCTAGCCCCATGTCACCATCACGGAGGGGACACACACTCTCCAGACCAGTGCCTCAGCCTCACCCCGTCCTCTCTGTGCTCAGAGAGAGCCTGTGACTCGTGGCTGGGGCCTCATGTTCCCCACTTCCCACAGTGACATGAGGAAACTGAAAGGGAGCCCTTCACGAGAGGCAGATGCAACGGGCCCGCCCCCGTCCTGAAAGATCTCAGGCCCCAGAGCCCACACCAACGCCGTGGTGTGACCAAGCGCAGCCTGTCCACAAAGCCGTGCGGTGACTCTAGGAAGCTGGTGACTGGGTGGCTGTGCATCATGGGGCTCGGGGCTGTCCCCCTCTAGGGACCCAGTGCAGGACCCAGGGCAGCGGGTCAGAACCCCCTCTTCCCAGGGCTCACCACTGTGTTGCCCCTTCCAGCAACTTCACTGCCCCTGTGTCCCTGTGCATGTGGTCGCCCTTGGCGGTGCTAGTGCCACTCTGATCCCCATCCCCTTGTCTCCAGCTGGCTGCCAGCCCGGCCACACCTGATTCCTCTCCATCCCACCTCCGCCTTCAGGGACAACAAGTTTCTGGTCACCTCTGGTCTGGAGAAGAGAGGATGTCACCCCAGAACGGGGATGGGGTCTGGGGCAACAGAGCCAGCCAGGGGCAAGCAAGTAAGGTGGAGGGAGCTCTTCAAGCCGCTCCATGAAACCCCTCCTCCCTAGTCTCAGGTGGGACCCCCAAGGGAGACCCCTGCTTCCCAGAGGAGGCAGTGCTGGAGTGAGCCCTGTGGGTGGAGAGGCCAGAAGGAAGGCGTGAGAGGGCGGCGCTGGGTCCCCTGCTCCAGGAGAGCCGCGCGTGAGCCCATGTGGCGGTGTGGGTGGCCAGGGGAACCCAAGGAGCGTTGCCCCGCTGACCCCAGTGCTGGCTGCCCCAGTGCTGGCTGCAGACTCAAGCCAGGCTACCGGGGTCCCATGTGGCCCCCTGCCCGGCCCCACAAGCTAGGGAATGAGCTAGGGAACAAAGTCAAATCCACACAGCATGGGCCACGGGGCGGATGAGGAGGCTTCCCCTGGAGAGAAGTGGAAAGAACTCCCTGGAACAGGGGCAGCTGGCTCTGTGTGTCCCAGACCAGAGTTAATCCCTATCAGAGCTACAACTCTGAGGCCATGGTCTCAGGAAATATTCAGGAAGTGCTGGGAGGCTGGTGGGCGGCGGGGTCTAAATTGCAAGATGACTGAGCTGACAGACTGCAGCCTCAAAAGAGCAGAGCAGAAGTTGTCCTCCATGCCCCTCCTCCTTGGTGGCCCAGTGACAGGAGCCACCATGGTGTCGGTTCCCCTTTACCCAGCTTCCCTCCCCACCTCCCATTCACAGACGGCTTCTGTGGCCACACAGGCAGGGGCTGGGGTGCCTGGGATTTTTCTCCAGAAAGGACCTTGGGGTCCAAGAGAGAAACCAGCTTGAATGCTAGAAGCTGTGGTTCAGACACTGGCAGTTTTCCCAAAGCTTTGTTGTGAAACTTGTTTTTGACATATTTCATCACAAATTTATTTCAGTGTTGTCCAAGTTTATAGAACGTTATTAACAGCTACAGTAACAATTGTATCATCGGAAAGACCTTTCTAAAAATTAAAAGTTGTCAAAATTATTTGCAGTCTGGCATTTCCAAAAGTGGCTGGCATTTTCAATTATTTCAATTAAAAATGAAGTTGCTAGAAATATACATTTTAACAACCTAAGAAACCAATTTGCAGGAAAGTGAGCTAGGAAAGTCACATGATCAAGCAGGCTACATTGATAAAGTATTATTGTTTATAGTACTGTATAAAATCATACCCCACCCCCAAAGTGAAAACTTTTTTTGAACCAATATTACCTTTTAAAAAACTGTGGTAAAATACACATAACAAAAAACTTACCATCTTAACCATTTTTCAGTGTACAGTTCAGTGTCATTAAGCACAATCATATTGTTGTGTAGCCACAACTATTATCTCTCTCTAGAACTTTCTATCTTCCCGAACTGAAACTCTTTCCCCATTAAGCACTAACTCCCCATCCCCTTCCCTCAGCCCCTGGTACCCACCCTCCTACTTTCTCTGTCTCTGAATCTGATGACTCCAGGGACCTCACATAAGTAGAGTCATTCTATTATTTGTCGTTTTGTGTCTGGCTTATTTCACTCAGCAGGATGTCCCGGGGTTCATCCATGTTATAGCATGGGTCAGCATGTCATTCCTTTTCAAGGCTGAATACTATTCCTTCGTGTGGATGAACCGCGTGTGCTTATCCATCATTCATGGATGGACACTTGGATTGCTTCCGCCTTTGGCTCCTGTGAATAAAGCTGCTGTGAACATGGATGTGCCGATATCTCCTCAAGACCCCGCTTTCACTTCTTTTGGGTGTATAGGCAAAAGTGGAATTGCTGGATCATGTGATAATTCTATTTTTAATTTTTTGAGGAACTTCCATACTGTTTTCCACCACCAGCTGCACCGTTTCACATTCCGACTCACATTCTTGCCAAGACTTGTTTCTGTTTTTGTTTTGTTGCAATAACCGTCCTCATGAGGGTGCATTGTGAGAACTGCAAAGTACATAAAACATTTAAAGAATAGGAGAGAGAATGCCCACAGCCTCTCCCCCAAGAAAACAGCCGGTTTATCCTGCGTCCTCGGAGGTGTTTGCCAACATCTGGAGGTACCTGTGGCTGTCACACTGGTGGGGGTGCTGTTCAACTCTACAATGTGTGGCAGCCCCCGCCCCGCAGGGATCCCTGCCCCCAACGCCTTGGGCAGGAGGCCGTGGCGGGAGGCCCACTGAGCTCCAGGTGGACGTTTCTGGCCAGACCCTTGGTGGAGCAGAGCTGACGTCGGCCCCCCACTTTGGCCTCCTGGGTGAGGGGCACGTGTGGCTGTCCACTGTGCAGGCGTATTCCCACCTTGGCAACTACCAAGTCACACAGGGTGCCCTGCTTTGGCCCCCGATGGGTACCCTGGGGCTGCAGGTGACACACGCTTTAACTCATCATTTCAGCGCCTCTGCATTGATGGGCTGACTTGCTTCCTTAAAGAAAGCATCCCCCTTACTTCCCCCTCTCCCCAATCTCTTTTGCTTTCTTGTTTTTTTGTTTTTTTTTTAGATTTTTAAACAATATTTGTCTGGATTTGTGGATTTTCACTCATTCAGTGAGTTACAGTCAGTATTCTATTTTAAGTTCAAATTGTCCAAAACGTAGCCACTGGAACTCCTTCCGGCCATCCCAAGGGGCCAGCCTCCCTGTGCCCTCAGAGCCTGGACTTCGCGCTCCTCCTGGCTCCTTTCAGCGGGGAATGGAATTGCGAGACCCAGGTCCGGGCAAGCGGGGTGCTGCCCGTGCCACGGCGTTTAGGCTGTCCCTTTGGACTAGACCACACCGTTAATATGTATAGAGGTGCAATGCTACGTATTGACATCCCATTTCAAATGAATGTTATGAGGACTTCGAACCTCGTTTGTTGCGTATCTATGTCACCCTCTACTTATTCTGAAACTCTCGGTTTCCAAGAACATCACCTTATTACTCAGCTGCGTCCGCAATCTCAGCGTGAGTCTCAGCCCGTGGAGGCGAAGGTTTCCCTGAGTCCTGGCTGCTGAAGAGGTGCCCCCCGAAACTACCTTCAGTGATTATTCTCTTCTCAGAGTGGCTGTGTTATCAGTTTCAAGAACATTTGAAATTTAACCATTTCCTCAAAATACCAGAAATAATACTTTTTACATAGACATTTTTCTTTTAAATCTTGGAAATACTTTGAAAATATGCCACACCTGGCCCCCGCCCAGAGGAGGGGAGGGGCTCCCGTGTGCCTGCAGGCCTAGCATGTCCGCCCTCCCAGCACCTGCTCGCCCGTGACCATTGGGCTGGCCAGGTGCCTGCAGCTAGGCCCCAACCCTGTGGGGGTGTTCAGTGGCCCCTCAGTCCTCACAGGGCTAGCCCACGGGGTGCGCCAGGCTTGCATGGTGCCCTGGGTGTTCTCACGTTCCCCTGCTCTCCTGCCCATGTGGGGCCGGCCCTCCATGGCAATGTGTGCCCTGGATCCCAGCTGCCCGTCCAGCGCCAGCCGCCTGCATCTGGAGAGCCAGATCTGCTTTTGAGTCAGCAAGAGCACACAGTGGCTCAGACCTTCTCCCAAGCTGCGTGCTTCCCTTTGGAGACATCCCACTGGTTAGGTGGTCAGGCCTGAAGGATAGGGTAGGGGCTGACGGTGGCGGGCAGTGGGAGCTGGCCAGGGCTGTTCTAGGCCCTGAGTGCCATCCTCTCTGCTGTGTGGCCTGAAGCAGCCTGCCCACCTCTCTGGGCCTCACCTTCCTCACCTGTGAAATGGGCAGAATAAAGAAGCTACTTGTACCTAGATGCTGTGGCTCAGTGGATTGATCATCAGCCTGTCAACCAAGTGTTGCTGGTTCGATTCCCAGTCAGGGCACATGACTAGGTTGCATGTCAGGTCCTCAGTTGGGGGCGCGAGTGAGAGGCAACCACACAGTGATGTTTCTCTTCCTCTCTCCTTTCCCTTCTCTCTAAAAATCAATAAACAAACGAATTTTTTTTAAAAAGCTACTTGTTGGACTGATGGGTGTTGAGTTAGGTTAGGTGAGTGCCACAGGCAAGGGGCATGGGGGCGCCAGGCTGTGGACTCTGGCACGTGAGGACATGACAGGCTGTCAGGGAGTGGAGTCTGCAAAATGGAATGGAATTTGCTCATATCTGAATGGCAGGTGTCTGTCATCACTATCACAAGAGAATACTCCCCCGCCCCCAAAGGGCAAGCCTGCAGAAGGAATGTGGGGCACAGGCAGGAGGAATGCGGCTGTCCTGGGGCCAGAGTCTATTGGGGCGGGAGCCCAGGATGGCTGTGGGGCCTTGAATGGGGGTGCTTTGGTGGACAGAGCAGGGGATGGGTGGTAGTGCTTCAGAGCATCAGTAAAGAGGTGCGGTGAAGGTTATGTCCGGTACGTATATGGCATGTGTCCCTGGGCCTGGCGTTGCCCTGAGGACTCGGGGCAGCACTGCCGGTTAGGGTCCTAGTTGGGGCACAGGCTGCTCGGGAACATACGTGCCAGAGCCTCCCATTTACTTCCCGTTGTTGTGTTCTTGTCATTGTGAAGGGAGCCTGCCTGGGGTAGAAGCCACAGGTGTGAAGGGGCTCAGGGTCTGAGAAAGGGAGGAGGGGACACCTGGGGTACAGACGGCACAGAGAAGTCACAGGGCACCCGACTTCTTAGAGGACCAAGGGAGCCAGCGAGAGCAGTGAGCTTGGGGCGAGAGCAAGGTGCCCTGGCTGCAGGGGAAGGGGGCGCCTCACTGTCTCCCCTGTGAAGGGTGTTGTCAGCAGGGCTTAGTTAACACCTATACAGGCCACAGTGGCAGCTGGTCCACTGTCACCCAGTCCATCCCTATCTCCGTGGAAAGCGCATCACTCTGAGCTCCTCACTGGCCCAGTCTACCCACTGGATGGCGACCAACTTCCTGTGTGTCTCTCTGCTCCCCCGGGCCTCCCAGGACAGTGGACTACTATGAATGTCACTGCATGATTGAGGGCCAGGCAGTACAGAGGCAGAGACCTGAGCATGTGGCCCTGCTGTCCTGGCAGGAAAGGACCTCATGGATGGCTCACAGATCTGCAGGCCCCGGTGGCATTACAGAGGGTGCTGTGCCCTGCCGTAGGACCCCCAGGGGCCTCCAGAGCCTCAGCAGGGCCTGGCCTTGCTGGGCCTGGCCTCAGGCAAACGCCTCCTTGTTGACTGTGATCTGGGACTTTCTTGGTTGGGCTCCTTGCCACAGAGACAGCTCCCGGGGAAACCCCATGTGAAAGTGGAGTCACCAGGTCGGCCAGCGTCAAGGGAGAAGGCAGGCCGGGCCAACACCCTCTGGAGAGAGCTGCCTGGGTCAGAGGAGCTGGGAGGGCACTGTCCCCGATTGCACTCTGCCAGCTCACACCCTCAAAGTGCCTGTCTGACCACGCCACACTGGACCCGCCTTGACCCTTGACCTTGCTGAGCTCAACCACTCGGCCCTGTCCAAGTGTCTCTGGCCCCAGGGCCTTTGCACTGGTGGTCCCCCTGCCCCCATTGGCCTGGCCCAGAGCAGACACCTACATTGCAGGCTTGTTGGATGAGGGTCAGTGAAAATTATCTGTATGGACTTTTTTGTTCGGAGAGAGAGGTAAGAGACCAAAGGGAAATGTCCCAGATGAGAGAGAGATGGGTGACCATGGGTATGGGAAGGCTGGAATTGGGGCCTGGAACCAGGGGACCTCGGAAGGTCCCCCAGGGAAGCTGAGGTTCTGAAGACACCATGAGGATGGGACCAGCTCCTCCAAAGCCCAGGACATCTTTCTGTTCTGTTCTGTCACCTCCCTCTCACCCCACACATCACTGCTTCTAGTCCCCGTTCTGCAGTGGCCCCTAGTTCCTGGGAAGGGGCTCCAGCCTTGCTTGGTGCAGCCTCGCTACCATTCCGTCCAAGTCAGTGCAGCCTGAAGTGCCGACACCTCCACCCCAAGGAAGGCCTAGAAAGGCACGGTGCAAGCGGGAGTGTTTTAGTGCTCCCCAAATCATGGGGTATGGTGGGCACTGGCCCCCTCACCTCCTCTAGGTGCAGGGAGGGTACCCTCTCCCTGGAGGATGGCCAGCATTAGGGCTGGATTAGGACATGTGACCAGCAGGTGATGCCAATCGGACTCTTGGAGGCAGAGAAATCCCCTTTCCTCCTTGGACTTAAGTGAGCTGTCTGTAGCCAGTGGTACTTTGCAGGGGCTTTCCTGGGAAGCTGCCTGGGACTTGCCCTACTTTCATTTCTCCACGTGGGAGCCTCACCCTGCAGCGGGCCTGGCTGGGAGGAAGTGAACTGTTCTTACAGAAACTTCCTGCTGACACACAGCTGGGTGGTAGGACGTATCCCTGCCAAGCTAGGCACTCACACAGGGAGCAGGCGTACCCGAGGGGTGGGGGGCTTGCAGCAGCCTCCCTGGGGTGTCCTCAGCTCCTGGCCACCAAGAGCAGAAGGTGCTGAGTGCGGTGTCCAGGCAAGCATGGGGCCACCCCCTGAACTGCTGGTCAGTGAGGCTGGAAGGTGGCTTGTCACTGGGCTCAAGTGTTCAGAATCTGGGCCTGGCATCCTGTGTTTCCCCTCCTGGCTTGGGGACGTGGTTCCTCCACCGGGCCAGGCCTCAGTTTCTCCAGTGGAACCTGCAGCTTTGGGTCATTTTGATGGGGATGTGTTCCGGTGAACAGCGGATCTGTGGTTTTCCATCCACAATGTCTGCTCTGGCTCCTGCCCCGGGACCCCGGGACCTTCCCCACTATGGGCTATGCCTGCTGTTGCCTAGCTCACCCCAGCAGCAGGGGGCCTAAGGTGTACATGGCACCCCGGCACCTGGGACAAGGTGGAGGGTAAACTAGCAGACAGGCTGAGTGCTCTGGATGGGCAAGCAGGCATCGAGTTCCTGGAAGAGGGCCACCGGGCAGCCAGCACCGTACCACATGGGCCTCGCGTCTCAGATAGAGAAGACACCCCCTGCTGGTGTCAGTCCTGATCTGGTGGGTTAACTGGCCCCCTTCCAGGGGACCTTCCCGTTGGGCCAGGAAAAGGCCATGTCGTGATTAGGGTAATATCTATCTGATTTCTATAAACAACCTGGAGGAGAATCTGGGCAGACAGTGTTCCTGTAGCCCTGGAACAATCTGGGAGACCCCTGTGTGCCCAGAGGGTGGCTCAGAGGAGCCTGCTCAATGCCAGGGTCTCACCTGCATCCTCCTGCCCAGCCCTGGTCCCCCACAGCGTTGCAGGCTGTTAGTGCTCTGGCTGTTCCGTCCCGGGACATGTACACACAGCGTGATCTACAGGCGTACAGCCTTATTGAGATATTAGTCACATACTTTTACCAAGAGCTTCCATGGCGATCGTTGATTCAGGACGGGAGGTATAAGGGGTGACAGAACTTGTGGACTTAGTCCTGCAGGTCGCTTTCTCCTATGAAGTTCTTGCTCTGCATCTTTGCTGTCCCTATGAACAAACCAGTGCCGGGCGTGACATTCACGGGCTTGCCTTTCTCTGCGTGAAGACCCCCTCCCCCCCGCCACGCATACACACTTTCTGCAGAGAGCTGTACACCTAGCAACCTGAAGCCCTTGCCTGTTTCACTTAGAAACGGAACTCAAACAGTATCAAACCTAGCCAGGTAACGCCTTTTTAAAAAGTTTTAAATTTTATTTTTAAAAAATTTAAATTTATATTTCAATTACGGTTGACTGTCGTGGACCTCTGACCAGCAGAGTCCACGGCGTTGTGGATGAAGTGAATAAATGCACGGCAACTGCAAGAATCCTGTGGAGAAGAGGGGACAGAACTGGCCACTCTCTAGAGGAGAAAGTGCAGTTTGCCCCCGCCTGGACAGGCTTTTATTGATTTCTTAGGTGGATTGCACCCAAGAAAGTTGTGAATCATTGTGCCAATCATTGCCTTATATTATTATTACTTTTATATAACAGAGAAAAGAATGTTACACATCCACGGATGATAAGGATAACTTGTCTAGCCACATCCTGTTCTTAGAAACTGGCCCAGAATAGGCCCTAAGAGACTGGTTCAAGGTTACACGCTGAACATCAGTTGTTCTCAGCCCAGGACGAGGGGGTCCTTTAGCAGAAAGCAAGCTTTTTAACTGTTATAGAAGTGCAGGCCTGGTTCCCCACAGGAAAACCAGTGTGTGGAGTGGGTCCTGCGTGCCACCACGCTCCCAGGGGTTTTCCAATCTGGGGCTGAGCTACATTTGCCACCGCCAAGCACCCCGGCTTCCCACAGTTGACATACAGCATTACATTAGTTGCAGGTTTACAACATAGTGATTAGACATTTACATAACTTAGGAAGTGATCCCTCAGTAAGTCTTGCACCCCCTGGCAGTACCCAGTTACCGCGGTATTACTGATGATATTCTCTACGCTGAACTTCACACCCCCATGACTATTTTGTCACCACCCATTGGTACTTCTTAATCCCCTCACCTTTTTCGCCCAGTCGCCCAGCCCCCCGCCCCCTCCCACCTGGCCACCCTCAGACTGTTCTCTCGTTATGCGTCCGTTTCTGTTCTGTTTGTTCATTTATTTTGTGTTTTAGATTTCCCATATAAGTGAGATTAGCTTTCTCTCGTCTGACTGACCTCACTGAGCATATACCCACCAGGCCCATCCACACTGTCGCAAATGGTGGGGTTTCACTCTTCCGGGGCTGAGGAATAGCTCAGCATGTGCTTGCACCACTCCTCCCTCATCCACTTGTCTGTTGAGGGGCCCGCCAGGTTGCTTCCCTGTCTTCAGCCAGGTAACTTAAGTGTTAATTTAAGAATCGAATCCAGCTCGTGAGGACAGGGTGCGTGCGTGTTTGTGGCTGTAACGTGAAGCTAGACAGCCGTCTCCGTTTCAGTCTAGGTTCCGTTACCAAATCAAACGCATTGTAGTGCATTTAAAATGTGATTACTTATCCAAACACATCTTCTTACAGAATAAAGGATGGGTTTCTTTGATGAGTGGAGGACTTGAGTCTTCTTTATATTTAGGATAAATGTTATTAAATCAATCTATAATAAGGTACAGATAGAATTTAAACATTTTTTAAAAACCTAAACTCTATGTTTGTATTGTGTGCTGTTTTAAAACGGCAGAATGGTGAAGTGGTTTGTGAGGCAGAAGAGCTGGGGACTGTGGTATGGGTGCTGGTGGGGCCGGGGCTGCCCCAGGTCAGGCGCAGTCCTGGGGACAGGCTGATGGAGAGGTGCTCACTGCCCACGCTGGGGCGGCCAAGGATTCTGACTTAGGGGAGCACTGTCCACGGGTCCCCGTCCTTGGGCGTGCTTAGGGCTAGGTGGGGGGAGGGTTCTTCTGCTCCTGTTGTCGGGGCAGTGAGGGAAGGGACATACCCTTGGGGACTGGTGAGACATCCTTGCTGATGGGACCCTGGAGGGGTCCTGAAGGTACATCCCGGAGTCAGAAGCTGCTCCCTGGGCAGCAGGACCCCAAGGTAAGAAAGGGGAGGGCTTCTGTTGGGAACTGCCCTGTAAACCAGGCAACTGAACCCCAGGCTGTCCACACCTTCCCCTAGGGACACAGCCACAGGCAGGGCCAAGGGAACACCAGCCACTAACTGCACACGTGGCCTCAGCCATCAGGACCCTCAGGCTGCTCTGCTCCTTGGTCAGCGACCCCCCAGCTCCACCTGTTCTGTCCCCAGCCTGTGCTGCTGAGGGTGGGACCCCAGGGGCTGATTCCCATCACTGTATTTCATCGGATGGGCACACATTAAATGTCACCTAATATGGTCACTTCTGTTTTAATCCAATCATCATTTTAAAAACTGGGAAGGAGTGCAAACACGCTGGCAGCTGCTGGCCACAAGCGGGGTGATTTTTTTATTGTTCTCCGTGTTCTTCTGTACTTTCCAAGTTCCCCACGCAGTGCACAGGCTGAGATGCAGCCGGGGAGAATTCTGTCTCCTGTAGCGTGGAAGCCCTGCATGTCCAAGTTCATAGTGTCATCTCACTGTAAGGACTGTTTCTGGGCAGGGACACTGGATCCTATGGGAGCGCTCACATCCTTTCCCAGCACCGCCTCCCCAGGGACGCGCAGGTCTGCGTGGGTCCCCTCCAGCAGGGGTGAGGATCGCAGGTGAGGTTTCCTGAGCCCTACAGCAGGGCCAGGAGTTCGCCCCTGGGATCCTCTTTCACCTCACAAAGCGAGTGACGTCTCCTCCCACGTTACAACTTCATGGGGCGTTCAGACACACAGGCAAGGGGCCTGTGCCGTGGTGCCAGCTTGCGGAGCCAGGAGCCAGCACTAAGCCAAGCCCCTGACCCCCATGGGTGACGTAACCTCCGCTTGGGTTTCCTGCAAAGGCGGAAAACGTTTTAATAAGAAAGCTGAGGCTGGCAGACGTGAGGGGTAGGGAGAGGGAGGACTTGCTTAATTGCATTTCCACTTATTTTGAAGGGCAGAAAGAAGATTCTGGGACAAGAGTCTTGGTGTGGTCAAAAGAGGACCCTACATGCCCCACCACACCCCCACCCCTTGTCCCACCTGGTTCTGGGAAGGGACAAGCAGGTGGCCACCAATGTGGTGGGTCACCCTCTCCTGTCCTGTGTACCGCTGGGACACGTGTGTGAATATCCGTACACTTGTGCTTAGACAGATGGCCGGGTCCACGTCTGATCAGGGAGAGGCCCTCTGCAGGAACCCCTGTCCAGGAGGCAGGCACCTGTAACAGGACCCTGTCATGGGTCCCAGAGATCAGAAGTAGCTGAGGTGACAGGTGTGGGGAAGGTCTGGGACTGAAGCCTTCCTGCAGTTTTCTTGCCATGAACCAACGGTGCTTGCCCAGAGGCGATGCCTGGGGACCCTTTAACAGCCCCCTACCCCCGCCACCAGCTCCAAAGACAGGCCAAGTGCTAACCAGCTCTTTCCCACTGCCTAGAGCCAGCTCCTCCCCTGGAGAAGTTCCAGGGCACAGGTGGCAGCTAGGATGTCAGAAATGCCCCAGGGAAGGTGGCCTGCTTACTCCTGGTGCCTCAAGTCAAGAGCAGGGCAGACGCCTTCCTCTTTTCCAACCAGGGAGCAGGCGCTGGCTTGGGGATCTTTGGGACAGGAGAAGGTCACGCTCACTTCCTTGCTCTGTCTGAGGTTTGCCCTGGGCAGAATGTTCTCCTGAAAGGTAATCTCCCGTGCTGGGTGTGGGCTTCCCCGGGCACAGGCGAGGAGAAAGTGAACAAGGTTGGTTTTGGCTAGAGGAAGCAGACCACCTGTGGTTGCCAGGCGTTGGTGACTGTCCCACAGGGACTTCCCAAGGTAGAGACCCACAACCACTTTCTCCAGTTGCATCCTCAAAGACCTAAATTTGGGGATTTACTCAGTGAGTTTGGGTAGGTGAAAGGTTCTGTAACTACATAGAGGTGGTGGATGCACAATACTGTGAATGTACTTAGTGCCATGAAATTGTGCCATTTAAAATGGTCAAGTGTGTGTTATGTGTACTTTACCACAGCAAAAATAAATAAGTGAATGGGAAGACCCCACCCCCATTTATCAGTTTCACCTGCAGGTCAGAAGCCCCGCAGTGTGGCTGGGTCCTTGCCCAGGGTTCACCAGGCTGAACCCAAGGTGCTGCCGGGCTGCGTCTCCCCAGCAGCGTGGGTCCATCAGGCTCACTCAGACTGCTCTCTGGATCCCGTTCCTGGGTGGGAGGACTGGGCCCTGTGCTCCTGCTGCTTGTTGGGCAGGGGCTGTCTCAGCTTCTAAAGGCCACCCTTGGTCCTCACCTGGTGGCACCTCCGTCTTCAAGCCAGCACTGCAGGCCAGTCCTGACTGTCCCTCTGTCCCAGCCAGAGGGAACTGCTCTTCAGGAGCTTGTATGATGAGGCCGGGCCACCGGCTAATCTCCCTGACGGCAGGCGATCAGGTTAGTAACATAACCACACCTTCAGGATCCATGATCACGGGGCA
Organism: Furipterus horrens; assembly: GCF_987537825.1. Classification (NCBI taxonomy): domain Eukaryota; kingdom Metazoa; phylum Chordata; class Mammalia; order Chiroptera; family Furipteridae; genus Furipterus; species Furipterus horrens. The sequence goes on from NW_028327171.1 coordinate 9,370,184, forward strand.
GCGTGGGGCAGAGGCCACACTGGAGTCTGCCCCCACCCCCCTGGCTGACTGAGTGGCGGAGCTGAGCTTGTTGTCCCTTCAGAGTCCGTCCATGCCTGGGCTCTCCGACGTGATGCACAGCTGTCACCAGGGGTCCCGTCAACACAGGTGCTGGCTCCGGGGTCTGGAGCCACACCCCATGTGCCGGGGCTACTGTCCGCAGCCACACGGGGAGCATCGCATCTACAGCTCATGCCTGCGCCGTCCCTCCTCTGAAGGGCACTCACCCACCTCCCACCCCGACCTGGGGCACAACGGGTCCCCCTTTCCCCTCCTAGGTTGTGCTTAATGCCGACCCTATCAGAATAAAGTGCCCCCCACCCCCCACTGCTGTGCTTAGATGCCGTGTGTGTGTCTGCATGTATCTGTGTGTGTGCATGCGTGTGTGCGGTAGCGCATGCAGCGTCTCGCAGACCACGTCAGGTCCAGGGAGGCCCAGATGGTGGCCTGGCGAGGTCACCACTGACACTGCCCCCACTGGACTCTCCCCACAGCACTGCCCAGACGGGTCTGCTTCTGGGTTGCTTGCTCTAGTCCCAGAGTCTTGCACAGGAATATCCGATGGCCAAACTCATGCCTTGCGTCCGGGCACACAGTGGCCCTTCTCGGTGACCCCTGGAGCTTGTGTTTGCAGAATGCTGACAGTTCAGGGCAGCAATGTGCCCAGCCAAACAACTACACACCCAGTTACACGCTGCAGTGAGGGAGGGGTGGGCACATGACCCCTGGGGTGTAGACAGAAAGACCTAGGACCCTGGGTCCCTGATGGCATCGTGAGGCTCTGTGCCAGCATGGATGCCTGCCCAAGGAAAAGGAACCCCCACTAGTCTAAGCCCTCGGTTCTTGGAGTTGGGCACAGTCTTACCTGCAGTGTCCACGGCGTATGCCCTGTCCACGGTGAGTCCTGCGGCGTGCGCCCCTCCTGCAGTGAGCCCCACGGCGTGCGCGGTGCCCGCCCTGAGCCCCGTCACGTGCACCATCTCCGCGGTAAGCCCCACGGCATGTGCCCCTTCTGCGGTGAGCCCCGCGGCGTGCATGGTGCCCACCCTGAGCCCCATCACGTGCACCATCTCCACGGTGAGCCCCACGGCGTATGCCCTGTCCACGGTGAGTCCTGCGGCATGTGCCCCTTATGCAGTGAGCCCCGCGGCGTTCGCGGTGCCCGCCCTGAGCCCCATCATGTGCACCATCTCCACGGTGAGCCCCGCGGCACGCACATCTTTCTTCACGGGCTTTAGTTCTGCGTGCAGCGGATTCAGGTCCCACCCAGGCCCTCAGAGTTACATGGGCTGAAGCCCTACCGAGGAGGGACAAGCTGGCCCTATGAAGCCTAAACACAACTATTGAGCCAAAAACTGTGATTTTTACTGTTTTAGCCACTGAGTTTTGGGGTGTTTGTTTCAAGACAGTAGGTAAGCAGAAGGCAGCCAAAAATCATATTCGGGAAGATAGACGGAAGGTCAAGTCCCAGGGGCTGTGCCTACATCTCCTTGGCTCTGGCCTCTGCCTTTATCCTCCCGGGTCCCCTGGGGCCCTGGGCCCACAGACGCTGGTCAAGCCTGCCCACGTCCTGCCCTGCATGAGTCGCAGCCTGCAGAGGTCGGCTGCGCCTGGCATCTTGGCTCATGAGAGCCCAGGGTGGGCAACTCTTCCACCCCACGTTCAGTGATGTCATCACGCTGGCAGCTTGACATCAGCCGTGTGAGAGAATGTAGTCTGTGAAAAGGGGCACATGACACAAACCAGGGTTTTCCCCCGGGAGAGCTGGGCTGGCCTCTGTGGTGACCGGTGGCAGAGCCTGGGGCTGCCCTCTGGCCTGTCTCTGTTCACCCTCCCCCTCAGCCTGGGTGGACGAGGATGAGCTGTGCCGGCCTGGAGGGCCACCTCATCTTGGGCCAAGTTTGGAGCTGCCGGCTTGTGACCTGGAGGAGATTTATGAGGTGACGTGAAGACAGTAATGTGGGAAAAGCGAAAGGAGGGACAGCCACTTTGAGAAGGGGTGGCGTGCCCTGAGGCAGGGCTGCCGGGCGGCCCAGTGCCGTCCTTCACGTGCCTGCTCTGTGACCATCTGTTCAGCAGTAAGAGGCCCTCTTTCTCCGAACATGATTCAGTGACAGGACGTGTGACTGGCCCACACTGTGAACACAAGGACCGGACGTCCTGGGTGTGGGTGGGGGATCGGTGAGGTGGGCAGAGGGCAGTGTTGGGGGCGCTGCCTGGGATGGGGCAGCCTCCGTGGACAGAATCATTTCAGGGCCCCACCTCGTCAGGCCGCCCCCCTGCTCGTGGTGAGGGAACACGCCCGGTGGCAGCAGAACCCGCAGGACATTCGGTGGCCAGCTCTGGTGAAGACGCTGCCGGGGCAGAGGTGACAGCAGAGCCCTGCCAGTGTCCACGCACGCCTGTCTTGCCATTAGGCGCTGGCCCTGGGGTTTCTTTACCAACATCTGCCCTCTACCATTTATGACACGCATGGGCCAGGCCAGCCGGGGCTGTGGGGGTTTCAGAGGAACAGTGACAACCCAGAGGCTTTGGATCAGGGGCCCCCAGGGGTGAGGGTGGGCCCCAGACAGCTGGTCATCCAAGTGGAGGAACAACGGGGAATGAAGGCCGCTGGGCTCTGGGCCACGTGGAAAGTTTCCTCAGCATTGACTCAGGCCCATGACAGAATGAAGTCTCCTGCTGGAGTTCTCTGGGGTGAAACCCAGACCGACTTTTTTCAAGAGCGGCTGGGAAATGGGAAGTTTAGGAGGGTTGCCAGCATGTATTGCTGAAGATTCAAGTGCTGGTTATGAAATTACATAAGTTTTTCTTTGGAAAGGATTTTTTAAAACTTTTAAGCCATCAAGTCATCCAGCCAATTTCAATGTACTAATTTGAAATCACTGGCAGAAGCTTGGCCCTGAAGTTGGTCTTGGCCCCACTTCCGGGTGACACATGGATTTCCTGAATCTTACTGTGGTACAACTCTATGAACTAACACCAGCTACAAGCACTCCTGCCAAAATATTTCACTTGAATCTAACAAGCCTTCAGATCTACGTTCCAGCTGCAGGAATGATGGGGGACCGAAAAACCAGCAGCCAGCCCTGGCCAGGTGGCTCAGTTGGTTGGAGCATCATCCCATATACCGAAAGGTTGCAGGTTCGATCCCAAGTTGGGGAGTATATGGGATGCAACTGATCAGTCTCCCCCACTACCTTTCCTCTCACTCTAAAATCAACAAATATATCCTCAGGTGAGGATTACAAACAAAACAAATAAACAAAAAATAACCCCAGCAGCCGCGCAAACCCAGACAGTGGGTGTCCTTTAGCACAGCTGGCCTGTCTCCAGCTTGTTAGTGTCATGGATAAAACATGTGCTCTGGGGGCCTGACACCCTAGGGACATGACATTCACCACTGAGGCCCGGGTGGAATCTCCTTTGGGAGAGACTAGCTGTAGAAGATATTCCTGGCAGTTTGGAAAAATTAGACATTATAAAAGAATTCATCTTGATTTTGTTAAATGTGTGGATGTTCTTTGGTTGTGCGGGAAATATTTGATTATTTCAGAGACGCATACAGGAATATTTCTGGGAGGCAGGCCATGATGTCTGTGGTTTGATGTCAAGTTTCTCAGCATTATGAAAGAAAGTAGAAAGAATATGCACCAATATTAAGGGTCCCTTCCCTCTTCCCTGACTATGTAATTCAGAATGAAACTTTATACTTGTGAAATGTAAGAATAATTATACACATAAATAGTAGAAATAACCCATATTGTATGAGGTAAGATGAGGTGGTTCACTCTTTGGAAAGGGAAATATTTGCTTGTCCTTATAGCTTCTTGAAAACTTAATTTTTAAAGATTGACAAGGTGTGATGGTTAACTTTATATATCAACTTGGCTGGACCATATTACTTAGATATTTGGTCAAACACATCTAGGTGTTGCCATGAAGATATTTTTCAGACAAGATTAACATGAAATCAGTAGCATTTGAGTAAAGCAGATTGCCCTCCATAATGTGGGTGGGCCTCACCCAATCAGTTGAGGGCCTCATGAGAAAACATATTGAGGTCACTTGAGGAAGGAGACATTCTCCCTCCAGACCAGAGCTAAACCATCAACTCTTCCCTGAGTCTCTGGCCTACCCTGCTGAATCTGGACTTGCCAGGCACCACAAATGCATGAGCCAATTCCTTAAAATAAATGTCTCTCTAGATATAATTATATATAGAGAGAGAGAATTGGTTCTGTTTCTCTGGAGAGCCCTGACTACCACACAAGGGAAATAAGCAGAGGGAATGTTATGAAGCTGCAAAGCACGAGAAGATGTGGAGGGGCCTGGCAGGAGGGCGTTGGCTGAGCTAAGGGCGCAGGTCATGGGATAGGATGGGGACTGGTGTGCTTTCTTATGTGAGCCATGTCGAAAGAACCCTGGGGTGGCAGGGGACACTGAGATGCTGCTGCTGGCTGTGGACAGGATGGCGTCCACACCTCTCCCAGGTTCTACTGCCACGTGTATCTTTGTTTCCTTGGCAGTGACCCCGAAGAGCCATTGTTTCTAATAAGGTGGAGAAGGTTGTGGCTCTAATGATAGTTCTTTTGTAATTTTCAGGTTTTGTTCACATTATCTACTTGGACTTAATTCTAGCTTCCATCACCTCTATTCCCCCGTCCAACATTCCTTGTCTGTGGGCCTTTATTTTGAGTGACCCCTGTTGGCGTGGATAATTTTTTGAGTTAGTTTTTCAAGAAGGAAATGTTCTTAGTCCAGTTTCTGATCCCCCATGTAGCTGACGTGCAGCAGGTCACCCTGCTGGGTGATGACCTGCTGGGTACAGAAGCCTGGGTGTGCAGCCAGGACATTATGGCCATTCTCACTGTCTCCTGGGGTTTGCATAGAACTCTCTTGGGCTGCTTTGTCTTTCTGTGTGCTTTTCTGATATTTTATATTCAAATATAGAATGCTCATTAATTTTGCTTGATACCCTACAAGTTCTTTTGTTAAATAGGTTGCGACCTATCACCAGCTCAAGAAAGTTCCTTCTAGTCTATTTTTGATTATTGTCTCTGTTTCATTTATTCATGTTTCTTCATCTGGAAAATCAGTTATCCACCTGCTGAGTCCCTAGTTTTTGTCTCTGAATGTCCCTTAAAGCCATCATCACACCTTTATTCTGCATTACTTCCTTATTTTCATCTCTTCTCATTTCCATCTGCCTGTCCTCCCACTCAGCTTCAGTCTGTCTTATCTATACTTCAATCCTTATTTCCTACAGGTAAGGACTTCTTAAGTTTTACTGAGTGAAACTACTAGCTTGAATGTATTATTTTTCCTTCAAAAATTGTTTGTTACAAGTAGGTGCTGTGTTTTCCTGGGTTTACAAACAAGAACATTTAATGGCTTCCACTGGTTTTCTTTTTCTTTTTACTCCTTCCTGGTCATCAGTTTTATAGAGGTTGGTATTTCCCCCGCAGGGAGAGTGGATCTTCCCGACTCCCCTCCTTTTCATTTGGTGATTCTGTTCCTGCTGTTCCTTCCTTGGGCCGTGTTTGTGCTTGACTTTCAGCTGCTCCGGGGCAGGGGTAGAAGAGGGGCCCTGGGGAATTCCATCTGGGGAACTTCATGTCTTTGTGGCTTTCTCTCTCATGGAGTGAAGCCCAATGTGGGCCAGGCCCTGTGGCTGGCCGCCCCTCCACCTACGTCCGCCTGCGCCCTGCTCCTCTGGCAGCCCAGGCTGCTCACGGTGTCACCTGGCTGCTCCAGAACTTGCTGCTCAGAAGAGGCCTCCACTCAGCCGTGAGCCTTCTGCTCAGCCTTCGGGTCCCCATGCCACCTGTGCCCGAGGCTCTGAGGTCCCATGTTGGGGCCCTGCCTGACTCGGGGCTCGGCCTCCGCACCAGGGGCTCTGAGGTCCCTGGGCTCCCTCCACTCCCCTCCTTGGTGCTTCCATCTTCCTTCCAACAACCCCTGGACACCAACATCCAGGAGTGACCTGGGTGAGGCTCTTCTCTCCCAGGCCCACCATGCCTGCCTTTCAGTCAGCGGTGTGCTTGGGGACACTTTGGCTCATGGGCCCGTGTGCTGTGTCTGTATTTTGGGGAGTCTTTGGAGGAAGTGTTCTAGCACACAAGCAAGTCTGGGCGGAACTAGAGCAGGGCCCGCTGTCAACAACCCTCCCGTGGCTGGCACCAGTTTGCCTCTGGGCCCAGATACAAGACCCTTGACCACCTAGTTCTGGGATCCAGCACTCCTGCCCCTCCTCCAGCTTCTCCCACGGGCCTAGGGAGCCCCCTCTCACAGACGCCCACAGGTGAGTGTAGTGGCGGGGAAGGCGGGGCGGTCGGACAGGGCACCTCTCCCAAACACCCTGCGCTGTCACAGGGAAGCAGGCCGTGAGGACTCAGGGGCCCAGACCAGAGCTTGCTTACCTGGGTGGCTAGTTGTCTGTGCACAGGATCCGCCTCAGTTCCCCCATCTGTAGAATAGAGGCCTTCACAGCACTCCCTCAATCAGGAGGATTAAAATCATAGTAAACACGCAGAACCCTCAGAGCTGTTTTGTTAATTTTTACCATTATTGTGACCCCCAAATAAGACGTAAAACATCCCATCTCCTCTGAGGCCCCAGCATAACCTGGCTGATGTGATCTTAGTCCAGTGTGCCTGGGTGCCATTTGCTGCCTCCTGTGAAGGGTCAGGAGAGGATGTGAGGTTGGGGAGAGGGGCAAACTGAATCGTTAAACTGCAGTCCCCAGCACAGCCTGGTTCTGACCCAGGACCAGGTGGGTGAGGGCCCACGCAGGCCCTTCAGACCTTCCTCAGGAGCGCGGATCTGTGGCTGCAGCCACCTGCCCACGATACCTGGATGGAAGGATGAGACATCTTCAGATTTCAAAGGGCCCGTGTCCCTGCCCGGTGGACTAGAACAGTGGCGAGCAGGAACGCAAGGAGGCTGGCGTCCAGCCCTGGAGAGGAGCAGAGAGGAGGGCTGAGACCAGAGTCTGGTGGCAGATGTCCCTGAGATCAGCTGTACCTGGCCTGGGCTTGGGACACCTACAGTCACCCTTTTAGTAAATGCCCTGTCTGCATCTGCCAGTTTGAGTTGGGTGTCTGTGACCTGCAGTCAAACCATCATAACCAAGAGCAAGCCCTGTCCCACCTTTCAGCCCCTCCACCGACACAATGTTCTCTGTCACCCGGAAGATTTCCCGCCCATTGCAGGATGGACCTTACACCTCACCAAGCCTTCACCATGTTCCTGGCACTCGCCCCACTGCTCACCCCCAGCTCAGCCTGCACCCTCCCTGGACTCCATCAGACCTCCCTGGGGCAGACTGAGTAAGGGGCGCTCTGATCGCTGATCCTGGGCTTTCTGCATCTTTCTTCCTTCACTAGCTTTTCTTCTTAATGCTGATTGATGTCCTGCTCTTGAACCATCCTTGCACTGTGAAGCAGGGTCCCAGCCCAGGCTCCCTGCGCTCCCTTCGAGCACGTCTCTCGGCAGGGCCAGCAAGCCTCCCTTTGGCCCACATCCAGATACATGGCTGTGCTTACTGGACGGACACCTCTCGCTTTGGAAGCAGAGTCAATGGGTTGAGTTCTCATGGCACATGTCCCAGCAAACTGAGAAGGGTGGATCTTCTTGAGGCCCTTTAGATTTGTTTGTTGCCTCTTAATCGGTGCCTGCTAGCTACTGTTACCTCACCGCCCTGGAATATTACTCACCAGATATTATTTTGTTGTTTGGAAACAAGTTCAGCTGGTTAATCAAGTTCAGGACTGGCAAGCTGGGAGCCTCCTTAGCCTTCTGGCAGTGGTTTGGGCCTTCTTTACTTTGATGGTTGTTGATTAGCTTTATTAAAGGTAAGTTTCTATAATGTTTTCAGTTCAATTATAATTTAATGTATTTGTTTTTCTTCTTCAGCATTTCAAGTACTTGGCAAGGTATTTATCACACAAACCAAATGTCTCAAATACTTAAATTACTCTTACTTATATAACAAGCTAAGCTTATAACAAATCAAGTCCACTTACATGTTCTAATACTGTTATTCACACTTAAATTATTTAATATCTCTCAGCTTAAAATCACAACTCTAATAGAGAAGTTTAGGTTATTCCTAAACTTTACTTAAAAGATAACTCATACAAAGAAGTTGACATAGTGCATTATTTCTATAATTTCTTTTTATTTCAGTGCAGTATAGTTTAATGCTATGATTTAACTGTAAAGAATTTAATGAGCTATAAAGCTTAACTTTTTATTATGAAAAAATATATGTAGTTATATTTAGGCACTTGATTTTTAACATTGTGGTAAAATATATATAACATGCAATTTATCATTTTAACCACGTCTAAGTGCACAGCTCAGTGGCATTAAGTACATTCATACTGTTGTGTGACCATCGCCACCGTCCGTCTCCAGAACTTTCCGTCTTCCCAAACTGAAACCCTGTCCCCATTAATTTAGTTTCCCCTTGGCTCCTGGCAACCACCATTTTACTTTTTGTCTCTATGAATGTTACCTCATCCGAGTGGAATCATATGGGATGTGTCCTTTTGTGTCTGGCTTATCTCACTCAGCATCACATGCCCAAGGATCACCTGTGTGGTAGCAGGTGGCAGAATGTCCTTCCATTTGAAGGTGGAATAATGTGCCATTGCATGGATGGAGAGTGTTTTATTTATCCAGTCATCTGTTCACGGATATTTGGGTTGTTTCCTCCCACTCTTCGGCCATTGTAAATGGTGCTGCTGTGAACATGGGTGTACAAACATCTATTCAGGTCTCTGTTGAATGCTTTGAAGAACCACTACACTGTTTCCCACAGCAGCTGCATTGCTTCACATTCCCACCCACCGGCACAGCGTTCCAATTCTCACACATCTTCGCCAGCTCTCTCTCTGTTTCTGTTTTGTTTTGCTTGTTTTCGTTGCTCTAGTATTAGCCGTCCTAATGGGCGTAACATTACACCTCATCATGGTTTTGATTTGTATTTCCCTAGTGATGAGTGATGTTGGGCAGTTTTTCATGTGCTTATTGCCGGTTTTTATGTCTTCTTTGAGGAAATTTCTATTGAAGTTCCTTGCCCATTTTAATTTATTTTTAGAGCAAGGGAAAGGGAGGGAGAAAGAGAGGGAGAGAAACATCAATCAGTTGCCTCTCACATGCCCCCAACTGGGGACCAGGCTCACTACCCAGGCATGTGCCCTGACTGGGAATTGAACCAGCGACCTTTCACTTTGCAGGACGAAACTCACTAAACTGAGCCACAGTGGTCAGGGGCCTTTGCCTATTTTTAAATCCAGGTTGTTTGGCAGGGGGCAGAGGAGGGGGAGAAGGGTTGTTGTTTTTGTTGCATTTTAGGGGTTCTTTACGTATTCCGGATGTTAGTCCTTTGTCAGGTATATGCCTTGCCAGTATTTCCTCTCATTCTAGGGGTTACCTTTCCCTTCTCACTGCTGTGTCCTTTAGTGCACAAGAGTTTTTAATTTTGATGTGATCTGATTTACTGGTTTTTTTCTTTTGTTGCTTGTGCTTTTGGTGTCGTATCCAAGAAGTCATTGCCCAACCCCATGTCACGAAGCTCTTGCCCTGTGCTTTTGTCTGCAGTCTTAGCTCTTACTTAGGACGTGGGAACAGTGCGAGTGAATGTTCGGGCGTGGCGTGAGGTGAGGCTCCAGCTTCACTCTTCTGCGTGCGGGCACGGTGGGGGCTTTGTCAGGAAGGGTCCCCGTGTTGTTTTGCTGGAGATTTCCCTGTGCTCCGGTTGCGCTTGGCGCTGGCCGCACTTCTGACGGGCTGTGGAGGTGGGACGGCGTGGATGTTTAATCAAGGCCATTTGCTTAAAGTTGGCTTGGACTAGTGAGAAACACAGTTAGAGACAGACCCAGTCCATAAAAGAGGAGTCTCAGCTGAAAACAATACAAGTTCACACAGACAGGAATCTGACCATATAAGCGTTCTCTGGGGGCCGCTCTTGCTCTGGTGCCTGCATGTTCAGTGGCCACGTGCAAGTGGATGACGCGGGAACGCTTGTCTCATTGTCACTGTGGGGTCACCCATCTTGACGGGCCTGAGGTTGTCCCATTGCCCCTCCCACCTGTCTCCATGGCCTTGTCCTCTCACAGTGGTCACCCTCCCAGAGAGAGGACTTGGTGGCCTCGGCCCCTGGCTTGTGTGCCCCCCACCAAGGTGGCCCTGTGAGCCTCCCTCTGTGCGTTGACCCAGGCCACGCTTATCCCTGGTCCTCACATGTGTGGAGGGGTCTGTGGCACATGTGTGCCCACATGTGCAGACTTGGTGAGCAGCCCACTCTCAGTTTGCTCCAGTCCAGGCAGCTCCTCAGCTCTGCCAGGGTGTCAGGCCCTCCTTTCCCCCACTGTGCTGGACACTCCTCGTCCCTGTCAGTGGCTGGTGACACTTAGCACGCACCGGTCCCTAGGGTGGGGCAAGGGTAGACCAGGCATTTTCATTCAGTCTCTTCCCAGTGAACATCTCCTAACCTATTTTAATGCTTAATGGCCTCTTCTTTATCTCCTTACTTTTTTTGCAGCTAAATATGCAAATCAATGGAAAATGAAAGTCACTTTTATTGACTGTGACCACAAGGTTTTAGGTGCTAAAATTTTTTTCTGGGTTATGAGCATCACAATAATTATCATGTATTTGATGAAAACAACCAACTTGTTATCATTTGGGTAAGTAATTACCACACACGAGTCAGGTCTTACTGGGAAAGCAATGGCTGTGAGGGGCTGAGGCCCATTTTCTCCCTATTAGGTCGTGTTTCCAGAGAGGAGCCTTCTCGGTGCTACAACGACCCAGAGCCCAGCGACAATTCTGTTCCCTCCATCATTTCTACAAGGGAAAGGTTGTTTTAGCAGCAAAGGTTAAACATATTTAAGTTAAGCCTATGAGTCCTTTCCTAGAGGAGTGTCCAAAGTCACTGGAGCAATGGTTTGCGAGGTTCTGCCACGTGCCAGTGCAGTGAGGGCCTCCTCCCTGTCTGTGCCGGGGATTTCCTGGGTTACAGAAGCCCTGGGAGCCGTGTACCTAAGTGTCTAACTCCCGGGAAGCCACCGAGAGGCTCCGAGTTTAACCTTGCCTAGTCACAAAAGGGCGGTCAAGTCGTGTCCGTTTCTCTGCTCGGTATTTTTGCTTTTTATGTGCCTCAAAGTACTCGGGTAAAAACCATGGAGCTGCAGATTTTGTGCCCTGTGAGTGGGGAACATCCGCCTGTCACTGCCCTCTTGTCCCACCAACGGACAAAAGGAACTTTCTGCCTGAGCCACAGCCGGGTTTCATATGTCGATTCATGGACATGGGCTAGTATGAACTTCAGAGGAGATTCCAGAAGCCTCTGGGGTGTAAGTCATGGAGAACATGCAGTCTGAACTCAGTAGCGGCTGAGATGGGAGTGATGAACATCCCATGTAACTCACTTATGCACTCGGGGGAAACCTGGACACAAGCCAAGTCAGCACTTCATCTCTCACGTCATCTTAGCAACGCAGCGGGACACATAGATGGAAGGATGAGCCATTTGCTAAAGAAGGGAGCGATGCAGGCTGGAGTTCCTGGTGACCTGTGCGTGTGTAACAGTGCATTGTGTGTGAGTGCATGAGTGTGTGTGCGTGTGCACTCGAGTGAGCTCAGCTCCGGCCTTCAGTTTCAGAGAGTTACCACATGAGACTCAAGTGTAAAGCAGGTTGACACAGTTGATCCCATCAACCACAGAAGTCCAACTCCCTGGGCATTTAGTAGAATGCAGAGGGCTCTGCGGCTCGCACCTGCTGGTCCGGAGCCCGGGCTGGGCGGGCACCCTCACCTTGTCGGGAGAATGTGTAGAATGTGATATTTGTCCAGGGACAGTGTGAGGCCGTGGCGTGCGGGAAATCAGTCTTATCCACACTTGCGGCGTCAGAGCCGCCGGCCCGAGTCCTTTGGCTGTCCCGGCTCAGGGGGTTGTTGAGAGCAGCTGAGAGGGTCCGGTTCTGTGTCTGCGGAGGTAGTGTTTGTGCCTTGCTCTCTGTGCTGTGACTCAGGTCCCTGGCCCACATAGACTTGAGTCTGGATCTCTGACCACCGTGCCCAGAATGGGCTCAAGAGCAGGGACCAGCGGCCCCTCTGAAAGCCACCTCCAGAAAGGAGCACATGGAAGTTGAAGATCTGCCACCTAGTCCCCTGCCTGTGCCCCTGAAAAGTGTTAGGTGCTTCTTTCTGTGCCCCAGTTTGAAGGCCGCGGCCTGGAGAGCCCCCTCTGTCCTGGGCCCCTGGGTACAACCTCCCCACCACACAGTCACCTGTACCAGAGTGCGTTAAATACAGGCGCGCCTCCGCGCACTGCCAAAGTCCTGGGGACAGGCGAGATAGCATTTTTTTTTAAAGTGCGGAAATGTTATTAAATAATAACTGCACTTAGTTTAAACAAGAAGAAAAAACAACTCTGGGTGGCTCTGTTGGTTCAAGTGTTGTCCTGTACACAAAGGTTTCAGGTTCGATTCCTGGTCAAGGCACATGCCTAGGTTGCAGGTTCAATCCCTGGTTGGGGTGCGTACAGGAGGCAACCGATTGATGCTTCTCTCTCACATCAGTGTTTCTCTCTCTCTCTCCCCTCTTCTCTCTCTAAAATCAATAAACATATCCTTAGGTGAGGATTAAAAAAAAGAAGAAGAACAAAAAGAAAAGATAATTGAAATCTGAAGAGCTCATAAGCAAAGCTGTTTGTGTGCCCATGCCTCCCACTCCGGTGTTGCCCCCAGAGAGGACCCCTTCTAACTCTTTTCTGAGCATCACCATTGCTATTTTTTCATCTTCAAATACTTCCCTGTTTAGCAGAAGAACTTGGCTACGAAATCTGGTTGTTCTAGGCTGAGTAATGGCCCCGCAGGAGTCCGTGTTGTAATCCTGGAACCTGTGAGTTTGTGACCTTACAGGGCAAAAGGGACTTTGCAGATGGGATTTGCTTAAGGATCTTGAGGTGGGGAGGTGACCCGGAGAGAAGGCGGCAGGAAGGTCAGGGGGAGAAGATGTAAGGGTGAAAGCAGAGGCCAGAGAGGGAGAAAACGTTACCTTGTTGGCTTTGGAGACCGAGGGAGAGGCCTGCAGCCAAGGAGTGCAGGCACCTCTAGAACCTGAAAAAGGCAGGACATGGGTACTCCCCTTCTCCCAACCCCCCAGAAGGAACCGGCCCTGCCCACAGCTTCATTCCAGCCCACTGAGACAGACTGTGGACTTCCAACCTCCAGAACCACACGACAATAAATTTGTGTTGTTTAAAGCCACTGAAATGTGGTGATTTATTCCAGCAGCTGCAGGAAATGAATACACACACTATTAGGAAAATGTCCATAAAATATGCTTTAGCACTTACAAAAACTTGCATAACAAGACGACGTTTAATAAAAACCCAATAAAAACAAGAAATAATTATTATTTAAGTCATATTCTAGTAAACAGCTGCCAATAATCTTAACAAATGGAGTGGCCTTGATCTTGGTATTTGGCCACCTACAATGACTTTTACTTCGTTGCATGAAGGATGTTGCAACACTGTGCTCTTGCAGGCAGCTGCATCATCCGAGCCAGCAGCTGGGATCCCAGTGTCCAAGAACCACAGACTCCAGCCAGCCTCCCATGTGGTGAGGAGTGGCCCCTCCAGGAAGAGACTGAGACCCTGGGATACGCGCCAGGAAGGCGTTCGCACGAGTTGGGGCAGGGGGAATGAAGGATGAAGCTCTCCCGTTCCTTCCCATCTGTCCCCACGTTGCTGGGGTTCCTGGAGTCCCCAGAAAATGTAGCCACCCTGATGCAGGGTGCTTTGCCACGAGGAGCTAGTGGGGAGCCCTTGAGACCTCAAGGAAGCTCCCCAACTTCAAAGATGCTCCCCAAGGCGGCCAGTGCCCTCGAAAAGCTGGGAGCAACTTCATCAGCGCTAGAGCTGATTCTTTTGGGGGGGAATTTTTCTCTCCCCGACCCAGAATGTGAAATTCCCTAGGAATGCTGTTTTTTATAGTAACATGGGGTATAAGTTGGTAGCATTCCTGCTGCTTCTCAGAAGAAAAACACAACTTATCCACCATGGCCTATAAAGCAAATAGGAAGTCTCTCTTAGACTGTCGAGAAAGAAGACGTTCCCCGCCCAAGTCTGGCAGCAGGTTATTTTGTGTGATGTCCTTCAGGGCCTTCCTGGGGCCGCTTGGCCTCCTGGGAGTGCCTGGCCACCTGGCACAACGTGGAGCAATTTCTGAGAGTTTCTGATGACCTGTGAGGCTCTCCCCTCACCCGAGAACCACGGACCCTCAGCCTGCGGGGGCTTCCCTTGGTTTGCTTGTGTTTGACTTGCGGTAACGGCAAGTCACTGAGCCACCTTTTCCTCCCTATGACATGTCTCTGCCAAGAAGCATCTGCACACTGGCTTCCAAGGCAGGGGTTCTCTTTGGCCAAATAGAAATCAGTCTTTGCTGTGTGCCCCCGGCCAGCACATCATAGAAGCAGCTTGAACACCTTATCTTGGTCTGAGATAGTCAATGTCCTTTTTTTTTTTTTTTCATACCATGACTTTTTAATTTTTCCCCAGATTATTGGGCTGTGATGGACATATAACACTGCATAAGTTTACAGTATATACAAGGTATTGATTTGATACACTTATATGCTGCAGAATGATGGCCACCACAGTGTTAGCTACCACCTTCGTCCCATCACATGCAAGGGCTATCTGGAAGGTACCCAGCCATGTAATATGAAAAGTAGAGACGCTTAATGCTCAGTTCCCAGATGGCAGCAGTGGCTGCTGGAAGCAGGATGCCCTGCAAGGAAGGGGGACCCAGGACTTGTCACTCCAGGCTGCCTCTGGCATGAGTGACGGCCGTGGTTAAGGTGGAACCCGACTGAACGCTCATGGGACAGGAAGCCATCTTCATTCTGGCATGAGCCACAGAACTGTCTGTGGAGATTATTGCTCAAGATGCCTCCTGCTGTGCTCAGCAAGCAAAGAGGAAAACCTTACAGAGGAGAGATTTGGATAATGCAATAGAAGCCGTGGGTGGATTTGCTTTTCTGGAAGGCACTTCGGGTTTATTGCTGAGCTGGGCACTGCTGTGAGCCTTCGCCTGCACCCTTCAGCTAGCCCCCTGCAGACCTCAGCCTTGAAGAAGAGTCCTTGGAAAGTCACACATACACATTTCCTGTTCTAACGTCACCTACGCTGGGTAGATAGAGGCCTTGCCTGTTAGTTTTTCTCTACAAGATCTTCCACTGCTGTGTCTTCCTTTTCCAGCCTGGATGCAGCTACTGCAGCTTAAGGAAGAGAAAAAGGAAATCATTTATGTAGTTGCTTAATGAATGGTAGGGACTGGAATAAAGATGCCTGATCACATTCAAAAGAAAAAAAAAAGAAAAAGAAAAATAGAGACATTTATTGAAGAAGACACAAGAAACACAGTACACAGGACAATGATACCTCAGTCCCCTTCAAAGTAGGCACCTTGGGACCTCACACAGTTCTCCCAATCACCATCAGCTGCCCCGTCATCTTTTCCTGAATCTCATCCATGGTCTGAAATCTCTTCCCTTTCAAAGGTGACTTTAGTTTTGGGAAGAGCCAGAAATCACAGGGCACCAAATCTGGGCTGTAGGCGGGCTGAGCCACCTGGGTGATTTGATGTTCTGCCAAAAAACTCTGCACAAGATGTGATGTATAAATGGGTGCATTGTTGTGATAAGACTGCCAGTCACCAGCTGCCCACAGCTGCAGCCTTCTGAATCATCTGATAGTTTCCATGGGGGAACGTTCAAGCTTAACGCAAAATTTCATGTGGATTTATTGCGCTACTAGCTTACTCATTTTTTTTTAAAGAGTAGTACTATTTTATTGTATTATTTTATTTATTTATATTATTTATTTATTTTTAAAGAGAGGAGAAGGGAGGGAGAAAGAAAGGGAGAGAAACATCAATGTGCGGTTGCCTCTCGTGTGCCCCCATCTGGGATCCTGGCCCACAACCCAGGTATGTGCCCAACTGGGAATCAAACCAGAGACCCTTTGGTTCTCAAGCCAGCGCTCAATCCACTGAGACACACCAGCCAGGGCTAGCTCACTCATTTTTAATGCAATGACCACACAGTACACATGCTCACTCGATGGTGTCTACTACCCCCACTGACTAGTACAGTGAAGTCATCATTGTTCACTCATGTACATTCCAGTCCACTCTCCTTGGCTGCCAGGTAACATCGATGTCATGCAAACCATTCTCATTATATTAACAGTGGCCGGACTTTTTCCAGACAGACCTCATAGTTACAATTGCTGTTCTGTGGTGAGAACATTTAGGATCTAATCTCTTAGCCCCTTTTAAGCACCTAATGCAATATTATTAGCTATGGTCACCATGCTGTACATCGGATCCCTGGGAGTCATTCATCCTATAACTGGACATTTGGGCCCTTTGACCGACGTCTCCCCATGCCCACACCTCAGCTCCTGGTAACTGCCATTCTGTTCTTAATGTCATTTCACAGAAGATTTGAACAACACAAGTTTTCCCTTAAAGAATCAAAAGAGCAAATTTTCTAAAAATAGATGCAAGAAAGATCCAACTTCTGAGATAAAATTTAAGAACCAACATCCCATTAACATGAAGAGAATCTTCTCTAAAGCTCACCAAGCCCTGTACATTCCATGCAGACCAGAGCCAGGGTTACATAAGGCGTGACCAATG
Source organism: Furipterus horrens (assembly GCF_987537825.1). Taxonomy (NCBI): domain Eukaryota; kingdom Metazoa; phylum Chordata; class Mammalia; order Chiroptera; family Furipteridae; genus Furipterus; species Furipterus horrens. The sequence continues at coordinate 9,386,947 of NW_028327171.1, forward strand.
GGAAGAATGTCCGAGTCCCTGGCGTCTGAGCCCTTACTAAGCAGGTCTCCCCTGTGCGTTAGCAACAGACATGTAAGTACGACAGTGGAACCTCGGCTCTCAAACGTCATTTGTTCCGGAAGGCTGTTGGAGAAGCGATTTGTTTACACACGGAATCATATTAACATACTCCCCCATTCTCTCCTTTGTTTGTCGCCTAAAAGACCCATGACTGATCATACAGGTATTAGCATGAAAGGGTTGTCTGGTTGAGAACCAAAGTTTTGTTCGACAACCGATACATTTTTTCCACAAACAACTTGGTGGAGAACGGAATTATCCGAGATGGTAGACATTTGAGAGCCGAGGCTTGACTGTATTTGCAGCTATGTACGGTTTTGCCAACTTAGGTCATTTGTGCAGAATTTCAAGACAGTTGTTTATGCCTACATCTTCGAAATTTGATACTGACAGGTTAGTGAATATCGGCTCTAAAAGGGTAGTTTTCAAGCAGGTGACTTTGGCCCCCCAGGGGATACTTGGCAATGCCTGGAGACGTACTTGGTTGTGGCTTCCAGGGTGAGGAAGCCGCGGGGCCCTAGTGGGTCAAGGCCAGGGATGCTACCAGACAGCTTCCGGTGCACAGGATGACCCCACCAGAAGGTGTCAATAGTACTGAGGGTAAAACCATGTTCTAAGGGTACGTGACCAGGGGATGTGAACACCTTCTCGTCCCTCAACTTTGCTATTTCCTTCAGGGTCCCTCTTTATCTTGATCTCTGTCCTTGAAGTCACAGGTAACCCTAGGTTGTCTGACCTCTTCCCTTCAAGAAGGAGGCAACAGAAGCCAGCTGGGATTTACTGACCTCGTGCAGGGCCCTCTGAGCTCCAGAAGCAGACAGACTTCGCGACGTGTTCTTTTTGCTCCTGAGGCAGTCACCTGCCCGCAGGCTGGGACTGTCACCTCCCCGGCCCATCCCGGTGCCTGGCAGAGCGGGGTGGTGGGAGGGAAGCTCCCTGGCACAGGCTGTGTGTGGTGGGGGCGGGGGAGGTGTGTGTGCCAGAATCTACCTGGAGAGTCTCCTGTCCCTCATCCACTGGGTCCCCTTCACACTTTAGCCAAGCTGGACAAAACTTGTCCCCACAGCACAGGAGGCCAAACAAGTTGGGGTTCTTTTACTTTAGGAACTGTCAAGGAAGAAGAAAGAGCAAACACTTGTAGAACATACCCAGAGCTTAGAAACCCCCCAGCAGCCCCTCTCTCCCCGCAGAGCCAGGAGAGCTGAGAAGGGGTCACCATCTCAGTGCCACCTCACGGCCACCCCGCCCCGCGCTGACCTTCGCGGACTGCTTCCTCCCGCCCCCAAGTGTGAGCCTCTGGCCTGGGCTCTCCAGCTGCCCCTCCCCCACCTCTCCTGTCTCAAAACAACAGGTCCCTGCATGTCACCTGCAGCAAATGGAAGCTCACGATGCACCAGAAGGCTCTCGCCCGATGATTTGGTGCCCCTGCTTTCTTGCAGAGACCCGCAATGTGAGGGGCTCCCCAGAGGGTGAGGGGCTAGAGGCCGCCAATGACAGGGGCCGTGTCCTGGTGCGGAGCCCACGTGGAGTAGGCACTAGGCACACGGTGAGGCCCCGCAGAGGGCGGGCCGGAGCCCAGCCAGGCGGGTGCCGCAGGCAGGGCCTCCGTGAGGGCTGGTGGCCCTGGCCCTGTGACCCTGCTTCTGTTTGTTTTGTTGGGAACCATGACCATGGGGGACTTGACCCCATCACTCAAGGTCAGAGTGCAAACTCGGAATGTTGTCCTGAAATGTAAATTCAGTGGCCCCGGTCTGTGGGGCTTTCTGAGTTCCTTATGCGAGTTTGGGGAAGAGAAATGTTCATCGACCTCCTGAAAAATCCCTGGAATTTCCTCAGAGATCCCAGGCCACATCTGTCCATGGTCTTTGGGAGACTGACGAGCCTGGAGGCTCCAACGGGGCTTCTGTGGGAGCCCCCCCAACCCCCCCTGACCACAGAAAGAGGTCTGGAGATGGCTCTCAGAGCAGGCAAGGGGTACAGTGGATCGAGGTGGCCTACAAGGAGAGGCCAGGAGACCCAGCAAGCTGCCCCCGGTGCCCCCAGTGACTGGCTTCAGGTCACATCTGCTTCCTGCAGGTAGCGCAGGGGAGGCCTGCTACTCCCCCTGGGGTCTGGCACACGCCTGAGCCCACAGAGCAGTGTGTGCAAAGGGTGAGCCTCTGGCTCCTGAGCCTAGAGGATGGAAGGTGCCCAGGATCAGAGTGAGCCAGCCCTGGGCACTAGCGAGGTCACAAGTTACAGCATCCCCAACCCACTGCCCTCTCCTGGGGTCCCTCCTCAGGATCCTGTTCCACCCGTCCCGGCACCTCCCACCTAGCTCTGCTCCCTCATTCCTTGCAAACATGCTTTTCTCCCCAGACCCTGCTGGCTGTGTCCCCAGGCAGAGGGGACCCAGACATCACTGGCCCTGGGGCCAACCCAGAAAGGGTGTGAGGCTAACAGGTGTGCACTGGAGATGGGCCCGGGATGGGGGGATAAGGAGGGAGCCACTTCTCCCTGGGCAGGAGGAGCAAGGGACCTCCCTCGTCCATCAGCAGGTGCCTTGCTGAACCCCTATGGTGTTGATGGTGATGACTGGGCAGATGCTGTTCTAGGCGCTGGGGACACAGGGTGCAGAGGACAGGGCCCTGTGTGGAGCTCGAGGCCTGAGGCAAGTGCAGAGCCGTGTGGGTGTGAGTGCTGTGGGCAAGAGACATGAGTCGGGGGTGGCGGGCCTCAGGTACCTGGAGAGGGGTGTTGGGAGAGGAATAGGTAAGTGCAAAGGCCCTGTGGCCAGCAGACCCTCTGCAAGTGAAGGCCCTGTGGGAGGAGCGGAGGACAGGGCAGAAGGTCTGGGTTTCCTGGTGATGGTTTGGACTTTCCCGGTGGGAGTGACGCCTGCAGTCTTAAGTGTTGAGGAGACAGAGGCAGGGACGAGAGAGAAGGGTGAAGGCTGGGAGAGATGGAATAACCATGGGGGGAGGCCGGGGCTCTCAATGCGGGTCCTTCCCGAGGTCCCACCCCACCCCCATTCCACCCTATATACCAGGACCGCCCAAGTCCCAGCCTCCCATTCAGCCCCAGGCCTGTGGGGGCTGCAGATACTGCCTTAGGGTCCCACAGATGCTCAGACCCCTGTCCATGACCCAGCATCCCCGGTTCCCCAGTCCCGTGCCTACAGCCCCCGATGGCCAGTGGCTGTGAAGGACGGCTGTCATCCTGGAACCTGGAAGTGCTTTCAGAGACCAAAGTGTAAGGAAACTTGGAATAAGCAGCAAGGATCTGAGGATGACAGCGTGTGCCTGGTGGGAGTGGCGGGGCCTCCTGGGGTTTCTGGTTCCAGCCTTTGAACACGCTCACACTCTGTAAACCACAGGCAACGGAGAGCAACACAGATAGTCCTCGTTTGCAGAGAGCAGGTTAAAGGGTGGCCCCAAGCGACACGTTCCTACCCTCACTCCGCCTGCGGCGGATGTGACCTCATTTGGAAATAGTCTTTGCAGATGCCATTAGTTTAAGGGTCTTGGTGTGACATCATCCTGGATTCAGGGTGGGCCTGAGATCCAGTTACGTCCTCACTTATAAGAGAAAGGAGAGGAGAGCTGAGCCATGTGATACAGAGGAAAAGGCTCGGGGTGGGGGGCAGTTATTGGAGGGAAGGATGGCTGGCAGCCTCTGCATAGAGCCAGCCCTCTTGCATTAAGCCACCCTGTCCATCTGTGGCACTTTGTTATAGCGAGAAAGGAGTAGAGCCTGCAGATAAGTCCTGCCCGCTGGGGGGCTCTCATCCCCATCCACCAGGAAGCCAGTTCCCACCACTTATGAATCCGAGTCCTCACCCCCTTATGTGGTGTGGGTCTGTGCTTTCTCCTCTGTTCCTTCGAACTAGCTGGAACACCTTACTGTCCCCTCACTGAAAACGAGTTAAATAACACTGGTAACATGCTCCTTTTATATCTGTGAGACAGTCCTGATTTTCTTCTTTGTGAAGATCATCTTTCAACATGGATAGTTTAGGGATTGCGAAATGGAAACATAAATTCAGTCTCCTGGAGGCTGATCCAAGTGCTTGCTGCCACTACTGTTTACTCACGATTTAAGAAAATAAATAAGTCAAAGTGCTCGCAGAGACATGGTTTTAACCTCGTGAGACGTACCAGCCTGAAACCAGAAGGAAGTGACCCCTGAGAGCAGGTTGGTTCAGGTCTGGTGAGGCCCCGGATGTGGGCCCCGAGGAGGAGACACACACGGGAGCCTCAGGAAATGGCAGGAGACCAGTTCATCCGGGGTGCCGGTGGCAGGAGACAGGGCGCTTTCCTAATGTGACAGCCCATCAGGTGAGGTCACAGGCCAGGGGCCCCTCAGGCCCGCTCCAGGACCTCCATACCAGGGTAATGTGGGGGGGGGGGGCCAATGGCCAGTCCGTGTCCCCTGCTGGAACATGGTGGGGCAGTTCCCTTGCACCCCTGGGAGCCCCCTTGGTGGCAGTGCAAGGACATCAAAACTGGGGCCCTGGGCCATGAGCCTGATGGCCGTGGCCACTGCACCTGTGCAGCCCAGGCCTTTTCCAGGCAGCTGGAGGTCCAAGCAGCCGGCAGCCATGTGCCCCCCTGGCCACCAGCCCCTCCTCACCCTCCTGCCTCTCATCCAGCTCTTTCCCTCGCCCCACACTCACTGCCAGCTCCCCAGCCCCAAGCTGTTGAAATCAGTAATGGCGCCGACAACAATAGCAAAGGCAATAATAGTAATTCTAGAGGGCGACAGTGGGAGACTGAGCTCAGAATCGCTCTGTGGGCCTCGCCGCTGAGCTTCACCTTGTCCTGCCCCTCCCACTCACCTCCCAGCTGCAGACACGGTTGTCCCTTTTCACTACCCAGACGGTCACCTGAAGCCAGGGCAAAGTCATTTACACTGCCTGCGCCGCCCAGGAGACACAGAGGCCCAGCAGGGTGCACAGCGTCCAGAGGGACCAGGCACCCCCAACTTGGCCCCCCTTTGTGCAGAGAGTCCTGTTTCACAGCCGTCTGCAGGTGGCTGCCCGAGCATTAGTGTGACACCGCTGTTTCTACTTCCTCCCCTCAGACGGCACACCTGCTCTTTTTCTAGACCTTTTTGGAAGGGGTTTTCCAAAGTTAGGCAGTGAATTCGGCCCCAGGGCTCGGATGGGCACCTGGGTGAAGAACAACCAACAGGTGCAGTGCGTGTTGCCCGGAGAGCGTGCTCTCCCTCCCTCGACCCTTCGCTTCTGTGCCGCCGCTGCTCGTTCACTGCAGTGCGCGCCCCTCACGCTGTCTCGGGCATCGGGGAGGCAGAGACTAACCCCCAGAAATGCGGCCAGTGGCCTGGTCAAGGGGCTCAGACCCTTCAGGGCAGACAGATCGGACACGTCGTTACTGGGGACGCAGCTTGGTCCACACCAGGGTTCTCACCTGGGATGATTCTGACCTCTGACGTCTGGAGACATTTGGGAAGTCCCTGCAGGGAGGGCGAAGCTGGCGCGCAGAGAGCGGAGGCCAGCTTGCTGCTCAGCGCCAGGTCGGAGGGACGTGGCCCAGGTGTCCGCAGCGCTGACGGAGAAGCTCTGCTCCTGACGACGCCAGGCTGGGTGCTTTAGACTGCATTGGGCTTGCAGGCATCACGGGTGACACTGCCCTCTCTGTGAAGTGACCCCCGCCCCCAGCCCAGCTGGGACCCACCCTCTCCAGCAGTTCCCCCACAGGCCCACTTTCTTCCCCTTTCAGCCCCAGCCCACGGGGCCCTCCATCCACGTCTGCGTCCCTCTGGAGAAGCTGCTCTCTGTCCCCACCCTGTCTCACTGGCCACTCTGGTGGGCTTTCTGACCTCGTTCCTGGGACACATAATGTGTCAGAACGAGCCTCAGAGGGTGTCACTGGTGCAGGCCTGCTCGGTCAGTTCCTCATCTGCCCCGCTCTCCCCCACCCCCACAGTCTGGGAGATCGCCAGGCCTGGGTGGCGCTCCCGGCCCAAACTGTCACTCTGCCTCCTGTGGAGGTGATGGCATCCTGTCCTATCAGTCACCACTGGAGTCATGGGGAAGGCTTTGTTAGGGAGATGGGGCTTCTGGGGTGCTGAAGCACCTGGGAGCTGGGCGGATGCAGGAGGGAGAGGCAGGGCAGGTGAGGGGACACCTTTCTGGGAAGTCATGGTGGGTGAGAACAGCCCTCTTTGAGGGCAAGGGACGGCCCCAGCCCATGGAGTGAGGTGCAGGGAGCAGTGGGCGATGACCGGCCATGTGGGCCTCGCAGGCCGGCCTTGTCCTGCAGGGAACATGTGTCCCTGCAAGTCTGATGGGCCCATCACTCCCCGTGTGCTGGAAAGTTCATGAGGCTGAACCTGGGAGGCAGGCGTGAGGCCCAGCCTTGGGAGGCCGACCGAGAGGCCCTCCTTCCGCTCACACAGGGGCAAGTGCCCTGGGCCCATGGGCAGCGTTGTCCTCAGGGGTTACCCTGCCATGCTGTTCTAAACCTTGCTTGTTCAGACGTGTCCAGGTCGGATGATAAAGGTCTAGCTTGTCCCATCACCATGGAGCAGGGCCCCGTGGGGGGCCAGGACCACCCTTCCTGTGTCTGGAACGCAGGAGCAATGGCTGGCCATGTCAGATGATGTCAGGAGCTCTCTAGGAGCAGATTCTGGAGCAAGTTCCTCAAACTCCAGTGCAGCCTGGGAAAGCGCTTCAGGCCTCCTTCCTCCCACCGCCCACCAGGGGAAATCAAGTTGTTGACTCAAGAGCCTTGCAAACCGCTACCCGCCAACACAGTTAACCCCTGTCCTCTGGGCAGGCAGGCCCTTCCAGTGCTAAGAATCTGAGATTTTGGACCCTTCCAATAGCTTGTAGTGGGAGCATGAGGACAGGGTGAGCACCTCCCACCCTGCTCACCCAGGCAGCACCCTTCTTGACAAGTCTGCCAGCCCTGGGCCCCACTCCCGTGCCAGGATGGATGCTGAGGGACCTGGGGCCTGGGCAGACAGGTCATGCTTCAGGTGGCGACCCCACGGGGGACCGTCAGGCATCCTCAACATGCCCAGCACAGGACCCCTGCGGCAGGAAGAGCCTCCGTGGCTAGTGGGCTGAGGGTTGGGTGAAGTGACGCATGACCAGAAGTGGGAACAAGGAGCGGGAAAGCAAGGCACGTTCCCTGTGTCCATCAATGAACGTCCTTAATGACTTATGATATGTTCTAGCTTTTCAAAGAAACACACCAACCTCAAGACAAGCCCAGCCATCCTTCATTTTGAGCAATGGGTCAGGGGACCTCGGGTCCCGCTCCCCACTGGGCAAGACCAGCCCCAGAGGGGACCCCTCCGCCTCACCAAAGACCCTCCTTGGCAGGGCTCCCCCAACCACCATTGGAAAAACGTTCTGGTTTCTCGGTCAGCCCACTTGTTGGCTGGGTCCGCCGCAGGGGACGCAAGGGATAACTGACCCTGTGTCATCTCTTCCGTAGGTCACTGCTCTTCAGCGGGAGGTGTGAATGTCAGGGTGCCCAGAATCAATGAATCAACGAATCAGTGATACAGAAACCTCAGAAACCTCTACAGAAGGAAAAGGTCTGTCCCATCTCCTCTTTTATCCTCTTCCAGACCCTGACCTCTCTGACATTATCTCATTTCCCTGCCTTCGGTGGAGCTCACCAACACCCCAATGCCTAGAACAACTCCTACCATGGTCCCCGGCACTTGACACTCAGGGGACATTCCTGCCTTGCCGGGGACACACTTTGAAAGAAGGAAGGAAGGAATGAATAAACGCTAGAGGAAGGAACAAATGATAGGTGAATGGGGGATGAATAAATGAGTTTTTGGACAGCACCTGGTGTGCTACGACTGAACCGTTTCACGAGAAGGGACATTTCTTGGATTTTGGATCTCACAAAGACAAGCTGGGGGCCCCCAGCTGAGAGCATTAAAAATAGAAGCCGTTAAAAAAAACTTTTTTTTAACGAACTGATGGAAATTCCCTTTATCAAAAGGAGCTGCTGTACATCAAGTCACAAAAGGGACGTGTCCAGGAGCTGAGGACTGTTTCTTGAGCTAATAATACCCTGTCTGGGGACTTCCCTGGGGAGAGCTTGTGAGTGAACCCCCCAGGCTGACCCAGGATATGCATTCTGGTGGTCCCCTATTAAAAGTGGTCATTCAACAGTCATTTAGAGAAAAAAAAAGACACTGACAATTCCTTTCTCAATTACATTGGGCTGTAGACCTGGCTGGCGTGGCTAAGTTGTTTGGAGCATTGTCCCATATCTGAAAGGTTTTGGGTTCGATCCCTGGTCTGGTCCTGTGTGATCCCCAGTCCAGGTGTGTACAGGAGGCAACTGATTGAGGCGTCTCTCTTACATTGATGTTTCTCTCTCTCTCCCTTTCTCTCTCTCCAAAAGCAACGGGGAAGAACATCCTCGGCTGAGGATGAAAAAGAGAATGAAACAAACAAACAAAAACATTAAGCCCCGTGAAAAAGGTTGTTATTTAGGGAAAATGCCTCTGGCCAATTTGTTCTGAGGAGTTTTTGGATAGAACAGCGCTTTGGCAGGTAGGACATTTTGACTGGAAATGTGAAGGTCCAGGTAAGTAATTGGGGGAGCACCCTAGGCTAAGAGTTGGATGTCAGAGATCAGGGAGGGGGAGTATTGCTGGCTCTCCAGGATGGGATCACGCCGTGTGCCCTCCCAAACAGGACTGCACGTGTGCCAGTTCGGGTTGGGTAGGTGCTCCTGACTCCCACCACAGCCTGTGCAAGCTACCAGCTCTTTCACAACTGCCTGCAATATTCCTGAGCTTTTTAACCATTGATTTTTAATTATAGTACACATCCGCTATTATATTAGTTTCAGGTGTACAACACAGTGATTAGACATTTATTTACCTTACAAAGCGATCACCCTGATAAGTCTAGTACCCACCTGACACCATAAAGTTATTACAATATTATTGGCTATATTCCCTGTGCTGTTACTTTACATCCTCATTAATGTTTTTATTTTTAAAGTATAATTTATTGATGGTGTTGTTACAGTAGTCCCATTTTTTTTCCCTTTGCTCCCCTCTGCCCAGTACCCTCCTTCCCTCCAGCAATCCCACCCCCCTTAGTTCATGTCCATGGGTCATGCATATAAGTTCTTTGGCTTCACCCTTTCCTATATTATTCTTAACATCCCCCTATTTTGTACCAAGCAATTATGCTTCTTAGTCCCTGCACCATTTCCCCATTTCTCCCCTTTCCCCCTCCCAGCTGATAACCCTCCAAATGATCCCCATACCTTTGATTCTGTTCCTATTCTGGTTTGCTTAGTTGGATTTTGTGTTTATTTTTTAGATTCAGATGTTGATAGTTGTGAGTTTGTTGTCATTAATGTTCATAGTGTTGATCTTTTTCTTAAGTAAGTCCCTTTGACATTTCATATAATAATAGCTTGGTGATGATGAGCTCCTTTAGCTTTACCTTGTCTGGGAAGTATTTTATCTGCCCTACCATTCTAAATGATCGCTTTGCTGGATATAGTAATCTTGGTTGTGGGGTCTTGCTTTTCATCACATTGAATATTTCTTGCCAGTCCCTTCTTGCCTGCAAAGTGTCTTTTGAGAAATCAGGTGATAGTCTCATAGGCACCCCTTTGTAGGTAACTCTCTGCTTTTCTCTTGCTGCTTTTAAGATTCTCTCTTTATCTTGAAACTTTGTCATTTTAATGATGATGTGTCTTGGTGCGGTCCTCCTTGGGTCTAGCTTGTGTGGGACTCTCTGTGCTTCCTGGACTTATACATCAATTCCTTCACCAAATATGGGAAGTTTTCCTTCTTTATGTTTCACATAAGTTTTCAGTTTCTTGCTCTTCCTCTTCTCCTTCCAACACCCCTATGATTCGGATGTTGGCATGTTTAAAGTTGTCCCAGAGGTTCCTAAGCCTCTCCTCATTTTTTTCAATTCTTGTTTTCTTAGTCTGTATTGGTTGACTGTTTTTTTCTTCCTTATGTTCCAAACCATTGGTTTGAGCCCTAGTTTCCTTCCCTTCACCATTGGTTTTGTGTGGCTTTTCCTTCGTTTCATTTAGCATAGCCTTCACTTTTTCCCTTATGTGTCTGCCATACTTAAGCATATCTGTCAAGCCTGTGAGCATCTTTATCACCAGTGTTCTGAACTCAATGTCTGTTAGGTTGGCTAACTCCTCGTCACTTAGTTATCCCACTGAAACCTTGATCTGTTCCCCCTTTTGGGCCCATACTTCTCTGTCTCCTCATCTTGACAGGCTCCTGTGTTTGTCTGCCTCTGTGTCTTAGGTAGAGCTGTCACACCTGTTACGTTGTAAGAGGCAGAGCCTTGAGGTATTTGTCAGTACAGGGTGACCCATTTCACCACGCTGTGGCGCTGTGTGTGGGGGGAGGGGTCTGAGAGGGAACAATGCTTCTTACTCAGCATTTTCCCCTTTTCCAGGCACTTCTCCCACTTGCATACGGGACTGGCGCCCCTATAGCTGTTGCCCTGGCTGTTGCTCCTGGAGTGCGTGGATCTGTGGAGATTCTAGGACCGTTGGGGCCCTTTAAACAAGCAGATTCTGCTGAGAGACAGGCAGTTTCTTCCTCTGCCCCAACCCCCACTGGTCTGCACAGTCAGAAGCAATGAGGCTTTATTTTCCCCAGTGCTGGGACTGTGAGCTGTGCAGCCTGGTCTGGTGCTGGGAGCACTTCCCAGGTGTCCCTCCCTAGTTTTTAAAATGTGAGACCATGCTTTCCACTGGCCTGCCACTGCTGCCGCCACCGCTGCCATCACCACTGCCACCACTGCACCTCGTCCTCTCCACCCTGGCTCTGCCTCTCCTACCTGTCTGGATGAGTATTTCTTCTTTATATCTTTGTTTGTTGGACTTCCATGTGGCTTGATTTTTGGAACTTCTGGTTGCTCTAGTTTTGAGGTAGTTGTCTCATGACTGTTTTAAACTAGCAATTTGTACTTCTCAATCTCTTCCCCATTTTCACCCATCCCCCAATCCCTCTGGTCTGATGACCATCAATTTTTCTCTGTATTTATGAGTTTGCTTCTGTTTTGTTTGTTCATTTAATTTGTTTTTTAGAGTCCACCTATAAGTAAGGTCATACAGTATTTGTCTTTCTCTGTCTGACTGACTTCACATAACACATCATTAATGCATTTCTCCTAGGAGGGCATACAGATGACCAACAGACACCTGAAAAGATGCTCACCATCACTAATCATCGGGGAAATGCAAATCATAACCACAATGAAATCTTCCCTCACACCTGTTACAATGACTAGCATCAATAATCAATAAATGGCAAACACTGGTGGGGATGTGGAGAACAGGGAGCCCTCTTGGGGGGTATGTAAATCGGTGTGGCTACTCTGGAGAACAGCATCGAGAGTCCTCAAAAAATTAAAACTAGAACTGCCAGACGACTCAACAATTCCATTTCTGGCATTAAAAAAAATAGAGAAGGAGAAAGGGAAGGAGGAAGAGAGAGAGAGAGAGAGAGAGAGAGAGAGAGAGAGAGAGAGAAAGAAGAAGAAGAAGAAGACATATTTGAAAAGATAGCATTATTTACAATAGCCAAAATAAAGCAACAACCTACATGTCCCCTGACAGACGAATGGATAAAGATGTGGTAGATATACACAATGGACTATGATCCAACCATAAAAAAAAAAAAAAAGAATAAAATCTTGCTATATGCAACAACATGGATGAATCTAAAGGGTACTATGCAAAATTTCTGAATATTTATTTACAGTTTCTCACTACCAGTGTGGTGCGCAGGAGCCAGTGGCAGAGGACGGCACTGGCAGGCTCATGGCAGGCTGGGCCCCTTCCGCTTAGTGTTGTTTTAGACTTTGTCCCCTGGGTGCCTTGTTTGTCTCGTCTGGGTCCAGCCCTGATGTCGAACCAACTCAGGTACAGCTTTGGGTCATGAATTGCCTGAGCCCCGTCTTCTCTCCATAAATAGGGGGCTGGGGGCCTTGTCCTGCTGCCATGAGGAGTCTCTCTCCCCAGTCTGCAGAGCCAGGCTTGGTGCTGGTCCTCGGCGCCTTCACAGTGGTGGTCTCGACCTGGGGAGCTTTGAACATCCGACACCTGGGGCCCATCCAGACCTTCCGACATCCTGGGCCTGGGTTGGAACTTTTCTGTAAGTTCCCAAGCAGTCCTGCTTTGCCCCTGGATGTGTCCTAGAAATGTAACCCACTGTGTGTGGGAGGTGGGGGGGCGTGGTGGCAGGGGGCTGACCCACGAGGTATAGCACGGAAGTCTTTAGCTCAGTGGAAAGAAGCCCACATATGAAATCAGGAAACCCTGCCATTAGCAGGAAGGGGGCTAGTTGATTCTGCTCAGCTTCCTGGCCGCTGGGAAGGGACAGTCACGCCTGTTCTGCTTGCATGACAATGTTATTAAGAAAACCCAGTGAGCTGTGACCTCTGCTGTGCCATGCAAATGCTCGCCATTCATGGTATGGCTTTAGGGAGACACAACAGGCCCAATGTAGAGGTTGTTTTCAAGGTTGGGGTGTCTGTGCCCACAGTGACAGAGCGTGACAGGCTCAGCCCAGTCGGTGAGCACCTGCAGAACAGCCACCGCGTTGATCAAGAGCTTCACCAGGGCACAGATCAACCTCTCAGGAGGGAGCTGGGGGAGACCCCATCCTTCTCCTCTGCCCTGTCCCCATTGGCTGAAACCAATAGGGAAGGGAAGGGAAGGTCTGGGCGTGGTCCGGTGACAGAAGCCTGGGTTTGGGCACTGTCTCTAAGCTGTTCTCGTCTAAGTGAAGAAGCTCAATCTCTCCTTTAAGGAGTGTGACCAGGAGATGGGCCTGAGAGTCTAGAGGAGTGAGTCTGGCTGTTCTGGAGTTTTTCCAGGAAAAAAAAATATTGCAGGCTTTGAGGAATCTGAGACAAACATTTTAAAAAGGAGCTTGTGTACTTATGTAATCATGCTCTTCAGTTTGCCACATTTTCTCATGTAAACCTTAACCTACATGGCTGCTTCATCTCTGCATGCTCCTCCCTCATCCACCTGCTGACTTGTGCAGGGCTCAGGGCACCCCGTGGCCTGACAGGGACAGACTCTGGAGTGTGGCCATATGTCCTGACCTGCTGGAGGCCTGGACACAAGACCACCTCTTGGACCATACGCAGTGGGCAGTCCAAACACATCTCTCTCAGGACCATAGTGGGGGTCCAGGAGGGACCAGGCACTTCTTCCCCGCCCTCGGTGGCTTCACCTTCACATCGGACACCTTGCAGCCTCTCTGGAAGCCCCAAGAGCTTGGTGGCGAGGACCGAGATGCCTTAGGACAGAACCGTCGCTTATCTCTGGGAATGTGAATTCCATGTTTCACCTGAGCCACATGCATGGAGTTGATTCAAGTGGCTTATGGGCAGTGCCCCCACTCCAATGAGAGCCTTCTGCCTCCTAGGTCCTTTCCCCTCCAGTCCCCTGTCCCACGGTGGGGGTTGTCACAACCCTGCCCTAGGACAGCCGGAGACTTCGGCCGGACAGTGTCCTGCCCCTGCCCCCGACAAGAATGTTTCAGTATCTGAAAATTCTGCCCTCCCCGCTATAGGTGGCAGGCCCCCATGCCCTGCAGAGGATGCTCGTGGTCCAGGAAGAAGATAGTGGTGATGACACATACCTAACATCCTACAGTTTCTGTCATTTTCCAACACACTGCATGCCCTTTCTCATTTTGTCCTTACGGAGACCCCCTCCCCACTCCTCCCCCCACCCCAGTTGACCAGAGCACAGGCACTGCTTATATTTTGCACAGAGGGGCTGAGTCACTTGGCCAAGTGCACAGCAAGGTGGAGGGACCTGGCTGGCACTTTTGTCTTAGGCCCTGCCCCGAGCTGTGGCCACCAAGATGTCCCCCAACCCTTGGTGTGGAAAGAGTGCCAGGGACAGCTCCATGCTTGAGGGGCTCCTTTCCGACTTGACTTCCTGGGCTACGAAAGTGTCACTTCCTCTTTTAAGCCCTAAGGGCAGACAGGAAATTAACAAAAATCTGTTGTTTTTGTCTCCAAAGGGTTGGGTTTATTGCAATTCCCCCTATGGCTAATGGCCCCCGTCTTGTCAAGGGTGGCCTTGCGGAATGTGTGTGATGGTTGGGACCTGTGGTGGAGCAGGTCCCACGACCCCCACATCTGTTCTGGGACTCAGACCATGGTCCCCAAAGCCTAGAACCCATCAGGAAGCCCCAGCTCACCCCAGGAATAAGGGAAGCCACTTCCAGACCAGGACACCAGCTAGCAATGACCTCAAGAAAGTCCTGAACTGGAACGCCTACATGCCAAGTTCACCAATTCTGATTTGGGTCATGATTCTTCATGATGGAAAAAAATCCAGGACAATCCCTTCCTTGGTGCATGGCAGGTATCCCCCTCTGACCATGGGACTCCCACTGTGGGGCCCCCTCTGATTGTGGGGTACCCTGTCTTTCTTCGGGGTCTCACTCTGACTGCAGGGCTCCCTCTGTTTATGGGTCTCTCGTCTACAGCCAGTACTTACCCCGAACCCGGGCCCTCGAATTCACAATTCTTTCAATGTGTTCTGATTGTTGCCAGTTACTACTAGTTTGGACTTGATGCTTTATTTATTGTAGAGGATAAAAGATTCCTGGGGGGTGTCCCCCCAGTGTTTATAAACAACCACACACCACATGGTGAGATTTCACTGTCCTTCAAAGCACGAAGTGTAGGTTTTCCTGCCATGCCTAACCCCCAGCCCCTGACCCCACCAGCTTGGACATTGCCCCTCCTTGACCATCCCACCCCTGTCTGGTCCCACTGAGGACACATTAAATTTAGATCAGGCATGAACTCCCTTCTTCCCCAGACAGGTCTGCTTAGTCTCCCTGGAAGTTTTTTTCTTTTTCAAATTTGGAGGTTTAAATGGAAGATGAACAGAGAACCCAGTCAATTATAAAAACAGAAGGCAAGTGTCCCAGGATTCTGAGAAATGGACCGTTTCCAGAAGTCTGCGATGCCAGACACCTTTTGTGTGCACAGCCCTGCTTGTTCAGCCTCGGGGCAGCGTGGGAAGTCCCTGACGGGCTCAGGTGCCGCACTCTGGCTGGACAACCCCGGCAGCGGGGCCGCCTCAAGCCTTTTACAGTTGCTGTCAAGCTCTGGAGTCCGCTTACGCAGATCACACCACTTTCAGGGCAGGAATTGCTGTATCTCTGAAGCCTGGACACACCAGACACTAAATGTACTCTTCATGGACAGGCCTGTCCCCTGAAACAAGCGACAGTGTGCACCCGACCCCACCAGATTGTTGTGCATCTCTCACAGTTCAGTGAAAGAAATTGCTCAGGTTCAAGGCTTTACGATTTATCCACACCCTTCCCCCTTCTTTTGTAGGAAGTGATTTTTTTTTTTTTACATTTTAATAATTTTTTACTTTTCAATTATAGTTGATGTACAATGTTATATTAGTTTCAGGTGGGCAACTTAGTGATTAGATATTTATATAACTTACAAAGTGATAACACAATAAATCGAGTACCAATCTGATCGTCGGCAGCCGTCCGTCTCGAGAGACAATGGTGTAGCTTCTTAAGAGTCTATCTGCACCGCCGAGAATGGCTGTGCAGTCCGACTCGGGAGTGACACGGTATCTGTCTCCTCCCGTGTTGAATCGACATCTTGCGATGACGCTGGAGTGTCCTCTCCAGTGAAGCTGAAGCTACAGAGCCTGGGCAGGGTGATATGGAGGGTCTGCTGTTGCCCATGCAGCAGACCTCCCCTCTCTTTGCAGCTGAAGGGTCCAAGGGAAAGACGGAGTCAATACAGCTTGGTTTCAGGTGCGCCGCCGGAGTTGCCGGTGTTGACTACAACATCGAACCGCCTTAGGGACTCCGGCTCCGGATTTTCTGTCAGGGTTTACTCCCTTAGCCTTTCCCCTGAAGAGGTATGCCGCAAGGCAGCGGAGGTTTTTTGGAGTCAGAGTTTTCCTTCTCTGATGTGCTCTGACTGGAAGATCGAACCAGCGACACTTAGCTCGCAGGCCGACGCTCAATCCACTGAGCCAAACCAGCCAAGGGCCACCAATCTGATACCATACTTAATTATTACGATACTATTGACTATATTCCGTGTGCTGTACTTTACAGCCCCATGGCTATTCTGTAACTGCCAATTTGTACTAACCACACCCTTTCACCTTTATTGCCCACGCTTTAACCTCCCTCCTACCTGGCAACCATCAAAATATTCTCTGGCTGCTGTGACTCAGTGGATTGAGTGCCGGCCTGAGAACCAAAGTGTCGCCGGTTTGATTCCCAGTCAGGGCACATGTCTTGGTTGCAGGCCAGGTCCCCAGCTGGGGGCACACAAGAGGCAACCACACATTGATGTTTCTCACCCTTCTTTCTCCCTCCTTTGCACTCGCTCTAAAAATAAATAAAATCTTGAAAAAAAATTGTTAAAAAATGTTCTCTGTATCTATGAGTCTGTTTCTGGCCTGCTTGTTAATTTTGCTCTTTAGACTCCACACAGAAGTGAAATTATCTGCCATCTGCCTTTCTCTGTCTGACTTCTTTCATTCAGCACAATACCCTCTAGGTCCATCCATGTTGTCACAAATGGCAAGATTTCATTTCTTATGGCTCAGTCACATTCCATTGTATATATGCACCTCTTCTTCTTTATTCATTCATTTACTGATGGACACTTAGGTTGCTTCCGTACTGTGGCTGTTGTAAATAATGCTACAATGAACATATGGATCTTTTTGATTAAGTGGTTTGGATTTCTTTGGATAAATACCCAGAAATGGATCTCTGGATCCTTCTTTTCTCTTGTTATAGCCTTTGTTTTAAAATCTATTTTGTTTGGTATAAATATTGCTACCCCAGCTTTGTTTGCTTTCATTTTAATGAGTATCTTTGATCTGAAGTGAGTCTCATATAGACAGAATATGTAGGGTCTTGTTTTATTATCCATTCAGCCACAGCACGTTTTCTGATGAGAGTATTTAATCCATTTTCATTTAAAGCGATTGTTCATAGATATACAGTAGTCCCTCTCTGTATCACCGTTCACTTATCGCGGCCTCACTGTATTGCGGGATTTTAAAAAATATTATATTTAATTATTTATCGTGGATTTTTTGCTATATCGCAGGATTTTGTGGTACTTGTACAGTAAATACTAAAATAAATGTAAGTTTCCTACTTCGCAGATTTTCACCTATCACTGGGGGTCTAAAACGTAATACCCATGATAAGTGAGGGATCAGTGTATATTTATTGCCTTTTATTATTCATATATTTATTTATTTATTTATTTACTTTTTATTCTTAAAGAAGACCCTTTAACATTTCTTGTAATACTGCTTTGGTGTTCATGATTTCCTTAAGCTTTTTCTAGTCTGGGAAGCTCTTTATCTGTCCTTCAATTCTCAGTGATAGCTTTGCTGGCCTGAGAAGTTTCTGTTGTGAAATCAGCTGACAGTCTCAGGGGAGCTCCCTTGCAGGGAACTAATTGCTTTTCTCTTGCTGCTTTTAAGATTCTCTCTTTATCTTTCACCTTTGACACTTTAATTATGATGTGTTTTGGTGTGGCCCTCTTTGTATTCATGTTGTTTGGGACTCTCTGTGAGGAAGTGATTTTTTTAAGTGACTTTCCCCTCTAAAGACTAAAGTGTGGCTCGAGAGCTCCTTGGTTTTGGGGTCTGGAGGAAATCCTAATCAGGCTTTTCTGTCTGAGCCATGGTGTCCCTCGGTCCGGTAGAGGCCATGACTACAAAGGGCCTTGCCAGGAGGTGGGGGCAGGTTGTAGTGATGCCAGGCCTAGCTGCTGGGGTGGGGCAGGGAGCCACCAAGGGCATGGTGCCTTGTGTTGGGATTAAACAGTACTTTCTGGATCTCTGTCCTGGCAATTCCTGGGCCTGAAGCTGTTGCTGTTGCTCTCATGGCCCCTCACTGGCAACCTTGGCCACATGCTGCACATTCCCCTTCACACCTCCAGGTTCAGCTATATATTTCTTTTTTAAAAGTTGTATTTATTTATTTTTAGAGCGAGGTGAAGGGAGAAGGAGAGGGAGAGAAATATCAATGTGTGGTTGTCTCTTGCGCGCTCCCAACTGGGGACCAGGCCTGCAACCTAGGCACGTGCCCTGATTGGGAATCGAACTAGCAACCCTTTGGTTCACAGGCCAGTGCTCAATCCACTGAGCCACAGCAGCCAGGGCAGCCACATCCCTTCTGAAGGACTCCCCTTGTCTGGCCTTGTCCTCCACCCATGGCTTCCTCCAGCCTCAGCCCACCTGTGCCCAGCCTCCCTGAGACAGAAGACTCCATTTCTCCTTGCAACAGAAGCCTCCAGAGTGCCCGTCCTTGATGGGGCTGTCCACGTGTCTGAAGGGATCTGATCTGGCGAGGCGGAGGCATGGGCCCCAGGGAAGGCCCAGATGAGTGGGGGTGGGTATGGAGTAGCCTGGAGCTGCCCCTTCCCAGACTGCTGCCCTAACTTGCAGAAAGAAAGCCAGGCTCCTCCCAGCCACCCTCTTGGGCTCAGAGGTTGACTTCAGCACAACTGAAGTCCCAACTGATGGAGGCTGGCTAAGAGCAGGGCCAGTGAGATGACACAGGGTGCCAGGGCCAGGGCCTGGTCTCCTGTTGTGGGGGTGGGGCAGGGTTCACCCACTGGGCCTGGCTCGTGGGAGGTGCTTCCTACAGCGGAGTGTAAAGATTGTATCTGTGTGTGGTCATCGCGTGGGGCGAAGAACCCAAAGGTCGGCACAGTGCCCAGCTGTGTGTTCTCAATTTATGTCTAGACTTCAGCCGGCTGTAGGCCTGCCTCCCGGTTCCTACCCTCTCTCCTGCCCCAGTCTCCTCTCTCTCTCCTAACCCTCTCCCAACTCTGCCCATTTCTCCATCTTCCTTTCCTCCTCTTGGGGGCTGTAGTGGGTGGAATAGTATCCCCTCAAATTCATGTCCTGGAGACTCAAAATGTGGCCTTATTTAGACCTAGGGTCTCTGCAGATATAATTAGTTAAGACGAGGTCACTCTGGGTTAGGGTGAGCCCTAAATACAGACTGGTGTCCTTACAAGAGGAGGAGAGGAAACCACCAGAGGCTTTGGGGTACAGCCCCACACCGAGGGTCACCTGGAGCTTCGGCCGCTGGAGGAGACACAGAAGGGCCCTCCCCTCTCCAAGCCCAGGGAGCCAGCCTGCTCGCAGGGGAGGACGGGCTTCTGTTCTGAGCCGGCCGGGACCATCCTGGGAGCTCAGGCCTCCACAGCACAGATGTGCTCCCAGCCTCTCTGCCTGGGCCCGTAATGAGTGACTCCGCATGCTACCCCCACCCAAGGTCCTGGGCCCTGCAGCCCTCTCAGGCGGCATTTTACGAATCACGGTGTTTGCTCCTGTCACCTCTCAGTCACATCTTGGAGTCAGGGAGACAGTGAAAGAGGGGTACTTGCTTTGGGCCTGCTGAGAGCAGGGGTCCTTGCTGTTCCCATTGTCCCTTGCCCATGGGTCAGTTCATGGGGGACATTTGAAGCACATGGACAGCAGCTGTGCTCTGAGGACCAGCGCCTTCATTTAGACCAGCTGCCTCCCAGCACACAGACCCCCCCAGTGCTTTCTGTGGGACCTCTCCCCTCACAGCCAGGCCCAGCCCTGGGACCCTCACCGTTGCTGGTCCCCTGCTCCCAGCAGCTCTAGCACCTGCCCTAGGCAGACTCAGCCAAGGGGCAGGGACCCACGGAGGTGAGTCACAGTCTCTTGGGGGAGGGGCAGAGCCCTGAGCTCAGACCACAGTGGGTGAGAGATGGGGCAGGGAGGGCAGTGGGGAGGGAGGGCTTGGGGGAGGCCCAGATCAGGGTCCTCAGGGCTTGACTCAAGGTTGCTGGTCAGGAGTCCGCACAGCTCCTGACGTTGGTGCTTTCCAGGGTTAGGGTCGCAGGGCCCCAGAGGTGCTCTCCAGGAGGCGGTGGCAGAAGCCCCCTCCCCAAAGCTCAGCTATTCCTCTGGCTGCTAGAGACAAACAGACAGGAGGCCCTGGATTCTTTTTATCTTTTTAACAGTTTACTTTTTATTGTATTTTCTCCCAACCATTCATGTCCCTTATGCCCTCTTCCACTCACCCTAGATTCTAGGCATTAAAGACCCACTGGCCCCTGGAACAGGGTCTGTCCCGAACCTTCGGGAGCTGCCTGACTCCACCCTCCTCACAGAAGTCCCCCAGCTTGTCACTTCTTCCTAATTAAGCAGGACAAATATAGATTCAAGGAAAGCATTAACTGCCTATCAGTCCCTATGGAGCCTCTCACCGGTGGGAATCTGGGTGCTGGAGACCAAGGGGTGGCTGTCCTGGTCAGAGTGCAGCAGAGGGCTCAGTGCAGACTGGGGTGGGGACAAGGACAGGGTGGGCAATGACAGTTGTGGGCCAGGAAGACTATAGCAGGGGGCGGTAAGACCATCCCTCTTTAGCCCCTGCTGACTTTTGGGTGGGGGAGGGGTCGGTCACCGGGGACAGAACTGTCCCAGGTCAGGTAAGAACGCTGCCCTCCTGTGAAGGTGTCCTCGGAAAAGCTGGGCTCCGTGGGAACTAAAGCTGAGACACGCTGCCAGAGGGCCAGAGGGCCAGAGCCCCAGCTGCCTCACCCAACCATGGCCGGTGCAGGGCTGGCAGCCTTCCCTCGAGGTGCCCGGGTCAGGAAGATGTTCTAAAGCCACTGCTGCTCACCCCACGGTGGGGCAAGCTGGACTGGCTGTGGTGGCCGCAGCCATAGGGGGCATCTGAGCAGCAGGGGCCAGTAGACAGAATCTGGTTCCAGCTGCCTTGCGTTCCAGGGGGCAAGCAGGGACACAAGGAGCAGTGACAGGTGCAGCTGCTGCCTGCCTGTCCCCCTGCCCGTGAGGATCCATCCCGGTTACTAGTCTCGGCTCCGCCTCAGGGGGTGTTTACTGCTCACCTGCTATGTGTGTTGAAGGATCCCCGGGCGCCCAGAGACCAGGGTTCCAACGGCTGCCGGCCCCCAGCACTGCCAGGGGCCTGCAGTTCTCGTGCCCACCCAGCCAGCTCTGAGGCAATGGGTCGGGCAGCTCCCACCTCTGTCAGGTCCCAGGGGCCCTGCTAGGTGGCGACTGAGGCTGACACCCCTGACCTAGGATGCTCCCAGGCCTAACGCTGTTAACCCCACATCTCCCCGAGACCCCGTGTGCATGGGGGTGGGAAGCAGGGCCTCCACTTGCCCTGCCCACCCTGAGAAAGTGGCCTAAGGGCAGGGCCGCACCCTTGCACCGACCTTTGTGGGGACACTTCTCTGTGATGGGCCGTCTGTATGTTTTCAGACTTTGAGCAGCGTCCCCCGCCTTCTACACACCAGTAGCAGCCCCCCACCAAGACAACTAAAATGCCTCCAGACCCCCCTGACCTGCAGAAAGGACGAGCTGAGCTGACCAAAGCCAATTGACATAGCTTATGCTGTGTATTTTCTTAAAGTGGGTTTGTAGGAAGCAGATAGCGATGCGAGGGGGAGGGGGGTGACCAGTGCAAGCTTAGGGGATATGGAAGTGCGCCATGCTCCAGGGGCCAGCCTGTCTCCCCCAAGCTGGAGGGAGGGAGGGGCTGCTGGGCTGTGGCTTCCAGGAGCTCCCTGACCCCCGGTTCAGGCCAAGCATGGGGCTGGGAGAAGGGCTCAGGGAAGGCCTCTCCGGGCCCAGACGGTATGGCGCAGAAGCCTGTGAGCCCGGTCCCCAGCTGCCTCCCCCAGGAAGGAAACCAGCTTCAGACAGGAAAAGCTGGACCCAGACTCAGCTTCCCCACATGGCTGCCACAAGCCATCCTGCCCTGAGCACCTCCAGGGCCCCTCAGGGTCAGGAGCGGAGGACGGCCCCCACACTGCAGTCTTCTCTGCTTCAAATGACAGTTAGTGACCCTTCTGTCACTCTTTTAGGGATATAATGCTTTCATGTTAAAAGTCTGGGTGGTCCCTCATCACATGTGTTTAAAAGCCACATGAGGGCTTTTTGCTACAAAGACAAATGAAGGATTTCTTGCGACAAGTGTTTAACTCAGTTTCACCACAGAGCCAGGTCCTCACTTCTGCTCCAAGTCTAGGTCTGGGGCCCATCAGTGCCGAAGGACCATGGGCAGAACCACAGGCCCCATTTTCCTGGGTGTGCATGCCTGGGTTACCTGACAGCCTCCTTTGCAGAACCTTCTGGAAACATTAAACTGCACGATTCATTCCAGGCAACAACATGGAAACTGCCCAGGGAGGACCAGGGCCACTGTCCATCCCCCATCACCTGGGGGGCCTGGGAGCCTCTGAGGAACCCGGCGTTTGAGTCGACGTCTCCATCAGATGCTGCAGGTTCTCAGGGGAGGCCGGGCGAGAGGCCGTGGCGACAGTGCAGGGGCCCCTGAGGAAGGTACAGCGTGTTCTGAAAGGCTACCACACTGCCAGCCGTGCCCTCTGCATCCACGTCACAGCCCCACTTCGAAGGACTTAGGTGATCACATGTCCAAGCGTGTGCCCGCTGGAAGTGCACACTGTCAGTCCCTCCCGAGCCGTGTGTCACTCACCACAGAGCCCAGGTACGTGGGCGCCAGCAGCAGCCTTCTCTGCATGCAATTCCATTGTGCTTTTTTGGGAGGGAAATGCAGCTTTTCACCAAAACGACCGAGGCTGAATGTTCTTCCCAGTGAGTACCCAGAGGAAAGTGCATCCTGCGGGTCTCTCCGTGTCAACCATTTCCCGCATTTGGGACTCACACACATGCGGACGATCACAGGAGCCCTGCAGACATCTTCCATCAACACCTGCCCAGCAGAGGCCATCCCGGAAGAGAGTGGACACCTTCACTCTTCTTTCTACATGGGCACCCAGCCTCCTGTCACTCTCAGAACGCCTCGTCCCACAGCGCACATCTGGGACACGAAGAAAAGCTCCAAGGACTCTCGGGGCTGGTGCTGGGAAGGATGCATCCTGAGGTCCTTTTCTGCTGTGTTTGGCAGCAAAGGTGGGGCACCTGCTAGCAGGAGGGGTATGTGGTATGTCCCAGAGCTGCTGGCCTGTTCAAAAGGGCCTCAGCCTGGGGCAGGGCAGCTCCTGGCACATTTTCCCTGGGGTCAAGTGTGGTCTTTCCAGGGGAAGCCCCTGCGTGTCCCCTCCAAGACCAAAAAGGCTTCGTGTCCATGAGGCCCCATGTTAATGACGCAGGTAAGGCCAATAGTCTCCCTTTGCCACCGGCCTGATGGCATCAGTTCCCAAGATGCCATCCGATATCTCTCTTGGTGGCATCTCAGAGAAGCCTTGTCCATGTCCTGGATGGTGAGTTCTTGTCAGACATGGTCTTGGAAGGAAAGAGAAGGGAGAAGGATGTGAAATACTGTGCTTGCTCATTTTCATTTTGGAGGCAAAGAGGTTTTCTCGGGACTCAGCACAGTGAAACCAAGCGGTTCAAAACAGTGGCCTGCAAACAGCATGCTTGACCAGACTCAGACAAGGCAGGGCCCCAGCTTTTAGTAACCGTGTTCCCAAGTTATCTGAAATTGGCTTGCATGGGCCCCGGCGGTGCATCTCCTGCAGCCAGGCAGCCAACCTGACCCAGGTGTGCCTGGTTAACAGGTGGGCCCACTTGTGGTGGGTGCTCTGGGCACCCGGCCACCCCTCCCCCAACCCCCGTAGGTGGAGCTATGAGACTCAGACAGGTGCAGTTATTTGTCTAGATTGAGGGCTGGCCTGACTGCAAAGCTGCTCACAGCTCGAGGCTCACAGCCAGCTCAAAGCTGAAAGTGGGAAACGGGAGACTGGGTGAATATTTTTCCCAAACTGGGACTGGAATCATGACCTTTGCTCTGGGACTGTGGGTTGCTTGGCTCCCCCAGGAAATACCAGATAATTGTTCTATCAGAAAGGACTCAGTGTCTGAACTCACTTAAGACCCCCGTGGGGAAGGGGCAGGGGTGAGGGTGGAGAATGGAAGCTGGCGGAGGTGCCAGGGATCCTGGTCCTACTTAAACTCCCTGCCCTGTATACGTCTGCAAAATTCCATAGCCCAGTGACAGCAAGTGGCCATGTGGACAGGGCTATGTGCCGAAGGGGGCCAGTGGGAAATGCCTGCCCTGGGGGTTTCATTGTCTCTGAAAATGGAAGCCCCTACATCTGAGTCACCAGGTACCACTCATGCCAAATGGCAAACACTGAGGAAGTGGGTGCGAAGCCACCGGGGCCTTCATAACCTGCACGCTTTTCCCCCGAGCCTCCTCTGCTCTTGGCAAACTCACCGGTAAACTCCAGCTCTGGCTTTGAAGACCGGGCACCTATTGAAACAAACCAGAGATGCTCAGGGTGGGCTGCGGAGGGTGGGAAGGGGCCATTCTGAAGATCCCAGTGGCCTGCGCGCTTGGGCTGGGAACGGACTCCCAGGGGAGGGATCCTCAGGCCACCCCGCTTCGGGGGCAGGTGCTTTGTAAGAGGTAAATGTGGGAGAAGCACATTAAGATGCTTTGTGCCCCAGACTCAGGGCATCCTCTGCGGCCTGGCCAATGGGCAGCTTGGCTTCCACAGAAATGAACTCCTCTAGCTTTGGAATGCGTCCTTCCCACCCCAAACTTGGGAGATGGTGTCAGGGACATGGAGCCTCAGACCTTGGGCTTCAAATCCACACGAGGGGGAGGTTAACGCCATTAAAACTGCACTTCAATAAAGCCAACTCCTTGCAGAATTTTTAAATAGCTTGAAAAAAGGCAAAAACACGGACTCCCCCGAATAAGAGCCAACCATCTATCTACCCATGCCCCTACCTGGTACCTGCATCGCTCCAGCGGGGACACCGGCTCCTGCATCTCCAGGCCGCAACCACTGCCGCCGCCACACCCACCACGATCAGCACAGCGAGCACGGTCCTGGTTTTCTCCGCGTGGGTGCCGCCTGGGTTCTCCTCGTGGGTGTTGCCAGGGTTCCCAGTGATGCTGGCATTGGTCCCATTCAATGGCTCTACGAGAAAGAGGAAAATAACCCGAGACTTATAGCACCAGGAGGAAAAGGTCTTTCATCTTGAAGAAAAATATATTAATTCCAAAGAACTTCCCTGACATGGTGTTGGGCTTTTTAAAATATAAAGGTGATGGTGAGAAGGGCTTTGTCTTCCAGGTGTGGCTCCTCCCCACTTGCCTGAGGGTCCACACCTGGGCAGGGCCATGGCGGGAAGCACAGGTCCTTCTGGCTTTACACATTTAACTTAATTTAACCTTTTCCAGCTTCATTGCTGGCTTTTAAAAAATAATCCAGGTGCAATGTTTACATAACATGACATTATTTTAAGGTGAACAGTTCTGTGGCATTTAGTACATTCTCAGTACAGTGCTGTCGCAACCATTATCTAATGCCAGGATTTTCTCATCACCCAGAAGAAAACCCGTCACCTTCAGTGTCACAATTCACCCCCTCCCCGAGCCCCTGACAACCTCGGACCTGCTTTCTGTCTCTAAAGATTTGCCCATTCTGGATATTTCATATAAAAGGAGCCATACAACGTGTGACCTTTTGTGACTGGCTCATTGCACTTAGCATGTTTGCATGCTTCGCCCACATTGTAGATCAGGGCCAGCTACACGGATCTGACCCGTGCAGACCTGGCGGCCCCTGCTCAAAGGGCCTGTGCTTGTTGTAATGCTCTGCTGTCACCATCTTGGATTCTTGTAAATTTTGAACAAGGAACCCTGCACTCTTCCCACTGTGCACCGAGCCCCACAGGTCATGTAATGGGCATCCCTTTCCTGCAGCAGGTATGGCCCACAGATGCACCTCCACCTTCTACCTCTTATCCCACACTTCGGGAGAGCCTGTGGCCTCTACAGAGTCACCTGTCCACGGGGAGGCCTTGGGCCAGCAGCCAGACCCAGTCGGACCCTGTAGCACGGTGGCGGGGGGCAGCCTTCTGGGGCAGGGACACACACCCAAAGTCAAAGAGCTCAGCTGGTGCTGTGCAGGTGTGGGCTTCAATCCTGACACTGTCATTGCTGCCTAGTTCTGGGGCTTCTGAAATGTTACACAGCCTTTCAGAGCCTCAGTCCCTCATCTGTGAAATGGGCCTCCAAGATGACCCCGTGAGTAAAGATTAAGTCAAGTAAGTGTGCATTGAGCACCCAGCCCTGTGCCCATCCCCACAGACATGGTAATTCCATCACTGCACACCCGACTCTTCCCTCCTCTCCCTTCCAACTACCTTCCTGATGCCACTGCCAGGCTGCCTCATAGGGGCTTTATCTTCTGCCTGAGAGGATCTCCTGTCACCCCAGGCCCACATCCTTGGGTTGGGGTCGGCCTGCGGAGCCTGGGGTACCCTACCTGTCTGGCTGCTGACAGTCAGGTTCTGGTGCAAAAGCACGTTCTCGATGCAGCAGCCGACGTTCACGTTGGGGACCCGCTGGATCCTCAAGACGCTGACCACGTCATACAAGCCCCGTGCGTTCAGGGAGACCGTGCTGTTCTGCAGGGCCTTGTCCAGCAGGCTGTTGTCCGTCTTATTGATCCAGTACACGTTTGGTCTGGGATAGCCATCCGTAGACGTGCACGTGAAGGTGAGCTCCTCGTCCTGGGGGGCGCTCTGGGGGGCGCTGACCACGGGCATGCTGTAGTTTGCTGTAGGGGAGGGAAATGCGAGGTGAGGGATGCCGGATTCTGAAGGTCAGAAACAGAACGGAGCCCAGGGCCAGGCGACAGGGGAGGCATGCCCCTGAGCCTGCTGGAGAGGCAGGCCCAGGGCTACAGTCTGGGCAGGGGGCATGGACCCCGTTCTGCCCAAGAGTCATCTCCTCCACTCCCAAAAGAAGAGTGACTGAGCCTGGGGCAGTGACTGCACTGGCTCCCGGCTCCAGAGAGGGCGGTCTCATTTGCATTCAGTGACCTGGAGAGCTTGCAATCACCTTAAATGAACACAGTACATCTCTGAACTAAACTGCGCCCCGAGCATCTTGATTGACTTTCATTTTCTTCCTAAATTCTGATCTCTACCTAAATTCTGATCTCAAAACTGCTTTAGAGCACACCTTCCTAATTTTCCTTTAAAAATCTAGCTTGGGTTGGGTTGGCGAATTCGAGGCAAAGGCAGCAAGATTGGGGGTATTTCTGTGAAACCAGGGAGCCTCAGATTATGAAAAACTTTCTTACAAGTTGAATGATGTTTCAACCAATTCAGCTTCATGCAGTTAAGCACTAGACTGCTCATTGAGACTGGGATTTTCTTCATGGGAAGAAACAGGTGAATGAGCCAGAAGATGGGCCTCCTTCAGGCCAGGCCGCAAGGCTGGGATGAAGTCAGGTCTCAGCGTTGAAACTCTTACCTGCCACATGCAGCGTGACCACAGTATCCACAATCTTCTCTAAATTCCTAAACACCAGGCAGTGAAAGTTCCGTTCGTCTTGGGGGGTGATGTTGTACAGACGGAGGGAGAAGTCACCCTGTTTGATGCTGTCTAGTGACATGTGAGCCCGGTCCTTGTACTGGTTGTTGTCATGGCCCACGGAGCCATTCCCAGCCAGGTAGTAAGTCACACTTTCTAGGTTGCCAGTAACACTAATTTGCCAATAAACAAAAAGTTCTTTTAAATCAAAACTCTTTTCTTTGGTGTAAGTGCAGACGAGCTCGGTGCTGCCGCCCACCATTGCGTTGACTACTTTTTCTTGAGTGTCTGCAACGATTCAAAAGGTACCACATTTACTTTTTGAGGTTGACTCCTAGCCTGTGAAGTTACTTTGACGGGGTGGAGGGGACCCTCTCAAACATCAGCGCTAACTCATTTCAGTAGAAAAGGAACGTATTCGTTTGATATACATCGGAATGCAGTATTTTAAAAATTCAGAATTCGTGGGAAGCTCCTGCACTGGATTGGCTAAGGCTGATTTCCTGTTGGTATGGAAGAGGCCACGAGCATTGGGAATAGAGGGGTTGGACACCGGGACTCTTTTTGCTACTTCTTAGGAGTTTATAATTCATTCAAATTAAAAAGGTTTTGTAAAAATTTAGACATTTAAACATCAGTTTCTCATCAACAGTCTTATAACACTGCTTGCACTGTCTCAAGAAAGGCCCATGTGATGTGTCCTGACTGGCTTCGCCATCTGTATAAACAAACACTTGGATGCCTGCAGGAAAAGTGGCCGTATCCCCTGCCCTGCCACCCTCTGAGCTGGGAGGCGTCACAAGGCCTCGGTCCCCACTGCAGTACACATCCCTGTCCTTGCTTTTCTGGAAGCTGCAGTTTCTAGGGGCCCCCCAGGGCTGACTGGGGAAAAGGGGCCCTGAAGAAAAGGAAGCCCTGTTCATCTGGAAAGCAGAGGACTGAAACATGTGGGAGGAAGTGCGCACCGCCTACACCTAACACATGCTAAAATAAGAACTACGGGGTCTGGACAAGCATCCCCTGGTAGCCTTCAATCCCACACATGACCCGGGATCAGGGCCCAGCTTTCTCACAGGGACCCCTGGAAAAGCAAGAAGGGCTGTGGCAAGGCCCCTGCTGACAGCTGCACCCCCCATCCCACTCTCCCCACTTAAGGGCTTGGAACTGGGCCCCGAATGGACGGCGAGAGCTGCTGGACTTACCAGCTGGCAGGCTGCTGAGCAGGAAGAAGAGCAGGACAGCTCTGGAAAGGAACCAGAAAGGTAGGTGAGTCCTGCTTCTTCCAGAATGCAAAGGCTGCTTCTCCTGGGCAGGAGCAGGTTACACCCATCGGAGAAAACTGATCACATCCACCAACAGCCAGCCCACCAGGGAGGGCCCTGTGGCAAGATTCACCCACCTCCCTGTCTGGCACAGCAAGTCCCAAGGGGGCAGCAGCCCCTGCAACCAGCCAGCTCCCATGTTAACAAACCCCCTAAAGCAATGTGTGATAAGGGGGCAGTCAGAGATACTCCCAAGGCCACGGCCTTCGCATCCTGGTGCCCTAGCCATGCAGGGATGGGTTCCAAGAAATTGTATAATATCAGAGGGGGAAAAAAAACCAACCCAATACTTTCAAAGTATTTATAGCAAGAGCTACATCTGATTTTGGGAGACAAATGAGACCTAAGGTCCCGGTGGCCAACAGTGAGCTGCAGGACACCCTCTGCAGAACGCACTCATTCTGAAACCAAATGGGGGGCTCCTCCCAGCTGCTGGGCAGCTGGGCTGCCAGGGGTGAAAACTTCTCTACTTCCGAGGCCCCTGGCACCTCTGACTTTGAGTCTTTGCACCTTTCAGCCTGGCCACTCCCTCCTGCTGGCCTCCCAAGATGCCGTGTGCCCTGATCTGGACAGAGACCCCTGCCCCAACCCTGACAGCTGTCATCTGACTCTACATAGAGGCATGTCCCTTCCCACCAGGGGCTCCCCCACACCCCACAGAGGCCACAGCTTGTAGGTGAGCCTTTCCTCACTGTCCCTGTTGGGGCCACCATTCCTGTTTGTGGAACAGCTTTGATAACCTCTGCCTCGAGTCTTGACCCCTTCAGCCATCTTCCCCTGAGCCAGAGCAACCTTCAAAAATACAAAGCTGTGAGAAATCCTCTGTGGCTCTGGAGCCCACCCAGTCGGTGCTCATGAGGCCCACCCTGTCTGTGCTCAGGGTCCGGCACGCGCGCATGTGTCCATCAGGGTCTCTTCAGGGCATCTGGGCACACGCTCTGGGCTCCGGCATCTGTGCCCCTGTCCTGAGTGCTGGACTGCCTACAGTCCTCTCTGTACCCTCTCCCTAGGGAGGGGGGGCAGTCTTCTGACCCCTGCTGTCAAACACTACCCACCCCACCCCCAGACCCACCAGCCCCACCTGCATCCCGTCACTACCCTGCCTCCCGCCCCAGCCCACCCTTCTTGGGTCAGACAGGAGAAGGCACAGACAGGGTCATGGTTCCCAAGTGAGGGTGGCTGGTGGCTGTGACATTCTAGTACTTTTATTTTTCCTTTTGAGGAGACAGAATGGTCTAAAATTACCTACATATCTAACTGGGGAGACTGGGCTGCAGGACCCAGGTATGAGCAGGCTTTTGGGTTGTGTGGGTGGAAAAGCTGGGACCAGTATATCAAGGGAGGCACAGGAAGTTAACCCTACAATGTGCCCTAAAGGTGGTATTTTGGCAAAAAGCTAGAAACAAAGTTGTCCACCCTCAGGATGGCAGGAGAGCAGGAGTGATGGGCGGACCCAGGCAGCTCCACCTTTCCCAGTTTGGCTCTGCTAACGGGGAGGGGGAAATCCCTGGTGTGTGGGAGGTGGGGCATGTCACCAAGCAGCCAGCACCAGCTGGCCTTGGAAGTATCATATCCTACATTCTTCCACCTCTGGGCAATCCTCTGGTGGCAGGGAGGAGAGTAGGAAGGAGTGCGGGACGGGTGGTGAGCAATTTCCCTTCCTTCCTAGGGACCCCGCCCCGTAGCATACCCATGCACTGCCCCCGGTTTGGTCCCCATGCCCAGCGCCCCCTGCCACCAGCCAGGAGGGAACCGCGCCCGCCGGACCTGCCCTTTGCTGCCCTGCTCCCGGCCGCCCACACTCCGTGCTGATCCCGCTGCTACTCAACCAGGTGAGCAGGTCCCCGGCCACGGCCACCGGGGCGCACTGGGTCGGTCCTTCCTGGACACCCAGCTCCCTCCTGTGGAGCCTCCGCTTTTTCCCCCAGCTCCCGCAGAGCCTGACCGACAGCCTCTTACCTTCTCTGCGTCATGATAGAAGCGAAGACCTCAGACGGCGGGAGCCTACGGGCCGGGGAAGCCTTCAGGCCAGGAACCTTCGGACAGCGGGAACCTTCGGGCAGCGGGAAGCCAGCTCTAACTTAAGTGAAGCAAGTCCGAATCTGGTCTGACCTTGGCCCCACCTTCGCCCCGCCCCTGGCCCCACCCCCGCCCCGCCCCTGGACCCACCCCCACTGGTTGATGGCTCCTCTGAACGGAAGCTCGGCCACGGGCTCCAGAAAGTTAAGCCCTTTTCGGGTGGGTGCAGATTGAGCCCCGTTGGGCACAGGGCCATGGGCCTGGGTGCTGTAGGTGCCCGGAAAGTTGGGGGGAGCGTGGTACAAGCGTGGTGCCAAGGGCGCGGTGGAGGGGCCTTGGAAGGCTAAGTGCTGTCCCGCAACGTTGCGGAGAATGTCCGGCCCTCCAAGCTCCGGGTTCGACCCTTTGGCCCAAGTGTCCCCGCCCTAGGCTTCCTCCCTCCATCCCTCCGACCGCCCGCTGTATTTCCAGCTCTTAGGTGAAGTGGGAGAGCTACATCTGTTCAGGAACGAGTGAATGAATGAAGAAAGGACGGAAGACAGGCAGGCAGGCTCTACCGTCCAGTCCGGTCCTAGGTTTCCCGCTCCGGCCCCCTCGCTTTGCTCTTCGACCCTGTAGGGGTCGTGGGCTGTTTTCATACTAAACCCGCCGCGGAAAACACATAATCTTTGCTTCTCCAACTTGGCGAGACCTGGCACTCAAGTTTCCTGGTCTGGAAAGGGCTACACAGACCCGCAGAGCGCAATTAAACGCGCTGTTTGCTCCCTTCCCCTATCCTTCCTGAGCCTCCGGGTCTCTTCCCTGCTTGGCCCGGCTGAATCAGCGCTCCCCAACCCCTGCCCGCGCGATCAGGCAGATGCCAATGAAGTGAGGGAAGTGGGGCCACGAGGGAATAGGCTGCCCTCACCGCAGAGGATGCCAGGAAGGGCCTGGATTCCAAGGCACACAGCCCAGGTCTGGATGAGTGTGTCTTAACGTCCAGGCTGATTCAGAGGCAGAGGCCGGCCTCTGGGGGCCAGGAGGGGCCAGCTGTAAGGTGAGGTCGGAGCCAAGGGGGGAGGGCACCCCTGACCGCAGCCACCTTCCACATAAGGATTTAGTGCACAATTACTGCCGGCCAGGTCCTGCCAGGTCCTCCGTGAGTCCGAGCCTAAAAGCTTTTAAAAAGGCAGAAGCTCTGCCCTGTGGAAACTAACATTCCAGTGGTGACAAGAGCAGACAGATGAAGGAGCAAAAGGAGGGGACTGAGAGATGGGACACGGGCTGCAGAAGAGGACAGACGGGGCTGGGGTGGGGGGCTGGCTGCCAAGACGGTGGTGGACTCCCGCTTCTCCACCCCAGGGCTCCACCCCTCCAGGTCAGGCTGGGAGATTGGTGTGGAGGATTTAAAGAGACCAAGCGGGACAGCCCTCCCTTTTAGCCTTGGAGAGCAGTGCCAGAGGTCTTTTCATGTGTCCAGTGAGCGCGCGGACAATCTGAACTGGGGTGGGGATGGAGGGGGAGGCAAGGGAAGTCGTCGTGGAGGAGACCGGGAGATGGTACCGGAAGAAAAGATAAGGTTTGGCTAGGAGAGCAGGGCGTGGGTATAAATCAGATCGGTGGGGGAGGGATGTCTCAGGACTCACCCCATATCTGGAGCCAGAAAACCAGCTCTGTCCAATACCCGAGCTTGAGGAAATGTAGCCAGGTATGCCGGGCGGGGCGTATAATCAGGCCCATAGGGGCTGAACGGGACGTGATTTCGGTGGCCTTGTTTCTTCTCTTCATGGGTTGGCAGCAGCTGGCAGAGGAAGACAGTTTGGAGAGGTCCAGCCTCAAGGTCACCCGCAGGTGAGGCTGGAGGGCCGGGCTGGGTGAACCCTACCTCTCCTACCTGGCCGCGTCCAGCCCCGCCCTCAAATCCCTGGGATGCTTTTGATTGGAAACGCTGCGCTGATTGGCTGACGCTTTACTCCCCCGCTACCGCGGAAATTCCTACTCTGCCCCTCAGGGATGCCCAGTGGGGACGCTTGGACCCCACCTGCAATCTCAGCGGCTGTGGGAAAGGAAAGGATCCTGGGGAATGGAGAATCCCCCTTGGGGATCTAGGAAGAGAAGGTGACTTTCAATGCAGTCGGGGCACTGCTCCATGGCGGGGGGGGGGGGGGGGGGGGGGGGGGGGCTTGAAGGAGCCGACAAAGCAGAGCTGGCAGGAGCAGAGGCTAGTGAGGGAGGCCCCAAGCTCTGCCTCCTGGGCAGCCCCCCCTAGTCGCAGACCTAGAAGGCCAAGTACTGTTGCAGCCAGGATCACCCAAGAGCGGGGACTCTGGCGGAGGAAACATACTGTTCATGGAGCAGGCAGTGAAGTGCAGGGACATCAAGGAGGACTGGGGCCATGGGAGGAGGGGCACCCCCAGCAGTGGGACCAAGACCAACCCCAGAAACCTCAGCCTGAGAAGTGCACGCTGGCTTCCAATCCCAGCTCTGCGGTTCGGGAGCTGTGTGACCTCAGGCAAGTTACATGAGCCCTGTGTGCCTGCACTTTCCCATTTGTGAAGTGGGGAGTTAGAAGGTGTCCTTCATGAAGCAGCTGAGTTAATGCGTGCGTTACAAAAACCGAGTTTTAAGACAAATGGAAAAAACAGACTGCAGTGTGGGGAGGGAGTGGAGAGAGAAACCCACTGGAGGAATATCTGGGCCCACCTGGGGACCAAGTAGGACTTGTATTACTATGGGGACTTGAAGCTCTGGGTGCAGATGTGGAAGCAAGAAGCTGCGGCTTGATGCTGGAGACCCAGGCTCCCCCTCAGCTGCCCCACAGCAGTTCCCTGGGAGTCCCCACAGCCAGGTGCTCATGACATCGTAGGTGTCAGTCAGTGCTGGAAGCTTGACTGACCCCTGGTCCCAGGAAGCTCATCTTTTCTCTTAGGGTACCTGTGGATGCCAGAAGCAATGGCTACAAACTTGGTGGCTTAAAGCAACGGAAACAAATTTCTGGAGGCTGGAAGTCTCAAATCAGTGCTCCTCCTTGTCACAGTCCCCTCCTCTGTATGAGATAATCTCCCTCTGCCCACCTTAAGGACCCTAGTGATCACATTTAGGGTCCATGTGGAGAGTCCAGGACAATTTCCCCATCTTGATTCCATCACATGAGCCAAGTTCTTCTTTGCCATGTAAAGTGTCATTCATAGTTTCTAGGAATTAGGACAGGAACATCTTCTTTTTGGGGGATGGGGTCATTATTCAGCTAATCACAGAAGGTCCCCGGAAGGGACTTTGTGGGTGCGGTTACTTAGAGGGAGAATGTCTATAAACCAGAGAGAGAACTGAACGTGTAAAGCTGTTGTGAGTGGCTCTGGGCCTGCCTGCTTGGGAGCAGTCGATGGAAAGTGGACGTGAGTTAGGTTGGGCCCCAGGACCTCAGTTACCTGGAGTGGAAGTAGCCTGGGGTCAGCCCTCCAATGCAGAGTCGTCACCATGCCCTGTCCTGTCAGCTGCTGCCACAAGCACATGTATTTGCAGTCAGCTTGGATCCAGAACTTGGCCCCACGGGGAGGTCTGTCATCTATGTCTGGATGCTCCTGTCTCCACATCCCCTCTGTGTGTTTCTGGGGCTGCTGTGCCCTTGGTTTCATTACAGATCTTGCTAGATTAGCAGCACCTGCACGTAAGACCTGCGTCAGAGGCCAGGATTGTCCTCCCATCCACCAGCGAGAGAACATTCATGTTGTCACATTGATTCAGTAAAGACATCTGTACTGGGGCTCTCCAGAGAAACAAAATCAACAGGATATATATATATATATATATATATATATATATATATATAGAGAGAGAGAGAGAGAGAGAGAGAGAGAGAGAGAGAGAGAATTTATTTCAAGGAAGTAGCTCATATGGCTATAGAGATGTGATAAATCTCAGATCAGCAGGGTGAGTGGCAGGCCAGAGGCCCATGGAGGAGTTGTGATGGGAGCCCCCAGGTGTGCCCGAGAACATGTGCAGAGGTCAGCCTTTGTTCTAGTCTGACCTTTGGGGGCTTGGATGGGCAGGCCCTCTGCCTTGGTCCCACCAGGCTGCTATAACAGAATACCATGCATGGGGTGCCTTATAAACAGCAGAACTGTATTGCTCAGCTATGAATGCTGAAAGTGGGGGATCAAGGTGCCAGCACAGTTGGGTAGGAGCCTTTCCTCTGGCTGCACCCTATTCATGTGTCCCTCACATGGTGAAAGGGGTAGCAAGCTCACTGGACCTCTTTGATTCGGGCAGTAATTTCATTCTGGAGAAACATTGATGGGTGAAACATAGATCAGTTGCCTCTTGCATGCTCTCAAGGGTTAGGGACCCCCCTGTCTGCAACCCAGGCATGTGCCCTAACCAGGAATCAAACCTGGGACCTTTTGGTGTGTGGGATGATGCCCAACCCACTGAGCCACACCAGTCAGGATAAGATATATTTTTAAACCTTCAAAAGATCCAATTTTAACCTAGTCTTTCCACAAAGCATCTACATCCCACTCACAGCACCCACACTGGTGCC
This sequence comes from Furipterus horrens, assembly GCF_987537825.1. Classification (NCBI taxonomy): domain Eukaryota; kingdom Metazoa; phylum Chordata; class Mammalia; order Chiroptera; family Furipteridae; genus Furipterus; species Furipterus horrens. Next base: position 9,422,230 of record NW_028327171.1, read on the forward strand.
CAGGGTCCCCAACCCCCGGCCATCAGGCTCAGGACAAGCTGAGTGTTTAAGGATCTCAGCCACAGTCCCTTTGGGGGGTTTCTGGCTAATCTGGATAGATCTCTTTAGGATCCGCTACCTGGGGTTCGGATCCAGCCCGAGCCCAGTGTGAACGGGAAGGCCGCATTCCTCACAAGTGTACCTGGCCCCCACCTACGTCCTGCCCGCTCGGTCCCTTTCTATACTTTGCAAAGACTTGTGATGTTCTGTGTGGCTGTCATCAGGGTGTGTGGTTTTAACTCTCACAGTGAACGGCCGTCACGTGACAGCACCGCTCGGAGCACGTGTGGAACGGGTGCAGCAGGTACCTATGAGATGGGTCCTACTTGTCATTCTCACCCACACCCCCCGTGGCCTACAGACTAAAAGCAAGGCTGTGCTTTACATCAACACACCAAAAACGACCAACGACTCACATAGTAAATGTATTTTTAACTTCTCAAAAGGCACACCATGCACTTGCACATCAGGATGTTGTCCCTGGTGAGATGCCAGGTGATTCAGCCCCTCCCTTGCCTGGACGTGGGGAGCAGGGCTGCGTCTCCAGACACACCCATGGGAAATCCAAAGCCAAGCAAATACAATAATCATTTGAAGGGGAAAAATAAGACCATATCAGGAAAGTTATCTTAGTTCTAAGAAAAGATCTTCCCCCCACCCCACACATAGCATAATGAGTCATTTATAAAGAGGAAGTGAGTTCTGTTGAAAAAATCTTGAAATATTCTTTCAAGGGGAGAAAACAACTCTTCACCAGTTTGGCTGGCCCCTGGATGGGGGTCTTTGATCTCTGCCTGTCTTGAGCCAGCAGGGTTGCCTCGTCTTGGGGAAGCAGGGCGGAGTGCCTGCTGTGGAAAGAGAGAGGAAGCTGGTCACCAAGGAGCTCTAGCATTTCCCAGGCCAGGGAGAGCATGGCGGAGTGGGGGCAGGGGGTGGTGAGGGCTGGCTGGTGCCCATCTCTCCAGATTATTTGGTGGCCTCTCGGATCGACACCCTGTCCAGCTTGCACATCCTGGGCAGTAGGGGACCAGATGGTCCCCACACCTCCTGCCTCCCCCAGGGAGGAGCTGGTCCTGTGAGAAGTAGCCAGGGAGGTGAAGGGCAGAGGGTCCCCAAGGACATATCTTGGCCCAGCTGTGGGGGTCCCACTTTCTGTGAGAAGAAGCCATCATGCAGAGGCCCCACAGAGAAGAGGCAGGATGTAGGGCAAAGACCGGTCAAACCGAATCGAATGTCATTCCCAAGGAGTTCTGATATCCCCAAGATGGAGAGGTCTGAGCACGTCGCCAGGGGTCCTGTGGCAGCTCATGCTGCAGCCCCTCCACGTGGGGCAGGTGGGAGGGGAGAACACAGGACCCCCAACTTGCAATTTGATGCAACCCGTGGGACTCAAGTCTTCATGGACATGGCCCCCAGCACTTCCGTCTCATGCTCCCAGGCACCCCACCACAGTCAGGGAGCAGAAGTGAGGCGCCAGACACAGGCAGGGCCCCTCCTGGCACTCTCCCCACCCCCGCACAGCACCCTGGGCAGCCTGACCAGTGGCAGAGGGGTGGCCATGGATGTCAGAGGCCACTGCCCATCATCTCGGAGGATGAAGTCTACTTTCAGTGAGTGTGTGTCTCTCTCCTCACTGTTAAGACAGCAGGAGCCTGAAGGGAAATGCTTTTCAGAGAAGCTATTTCCAGCTTGTTTCTGGGAACCAAGTGGGGGAGGGAGCAGGCTGGCAGGCAGGGCAGGGGAGAGAGGCACACGGAAGCAGCCACCCGTAGAGTGACCATCCAGGCTTTGGGGAAAACATTCCAGAAAGCTGCCTCTCTTTAGCTGCACCTAAAACAAATTCAGTGCTTGGGTCTGGTGAGGGGGAGATGCTGGGACTGGGGAGAGTAGGACAGGCTCCAAAGCCACTGTGGGGAGAAGACAAGACCCAGCTGGCCCTGAAGCTGTGTCAGCCTAGTTCCCACAGCACTGTGCAGGGCGGGGTGCAGCCAAAGAGCCAGCCCGTCCCCTCAAGGGCTGGGGGGACTGTGCGCAATGAGACAGAGGCAGGGCAGGTGTCCTGGGAGCAGAAAGGCCGCCTGAGGAGTGGGGCTGACCAGACCAGGGGCAGTGGAGGGGTGTTGGCGGGAGAGGTCCTGGGTGGAGAGAAAGTTCATGAGCAGGAACAGCCAGGATAATGTCTGGCAGCCAAGGAGGGCACGTGGGAAGGCCCAAGGCCTGGTGTTCCAGTGGGAGAAGTTCTGTACAGTCAGAGTGCATCGTGGGTGAGTGAGTGTGGGTGTGAGAGTGTGGTTGTGTGTCAGCGTGTGGGTGAGTGACTGTGAGCCAGTGTGAGGGGGTAAGGGTCTGGGTGTGTGGGGGCGGGCTGTGCTCCAGAAGGCTGGGAGGGGTACCATGCCCAGCGTGCATGTGGCCATATGGTGGGTGGCCGTGGATTTGAACTTCCTTCTCCGAATTCAGGGAAGCCCCACAAAGTCCTGAGGTGAGAACCCCACCGGCACTAATGCAAGTGCTAGGACAAGTTCCCCAAAGTGGACTGCGTGCCTGACCTTGCACATGCCCAGAATTTCGGGGACCACCTCAAAGACCCAACAGCCATAGCCCTGACCTGGTCAGACAGGCTGCCAGGCATGGGGGGGCCCCCATCTCCTCGGACTTCTGTGGTTTTCTCGATGACCAGTAACCCTCCTCCACCCAAAGGACTCGTGTGTACAAGGAATACCTCTTCACGGCCGGGATGTTGCTCCACACATGCACGGCATTCCGGATGCTTCTGCGGTAGACTTCCTGGATGGTCACAGGGTCTGTCTGAGGGCAGAAACATCAGCTGTGGATCAGGGTGACCTGGACAATGACCTCTGTCCCCTGAAGTCCCCATGGGCCTCAGCCACCTGGGAAATTTGTGTAGCCCCACAATACAGTCAACAGCCTTCCCAGGCTGACTACGACCCCCAGTCCACACTGCTTCACATCACGTTTTTAAAAATGAATTTCTTATGAGGAAAAAAGCCAAGATGTTATTTTTAAACTTTTAACCAATCGAGTTTTTTGTTCCCATGGGTCATGTGGCCCAGGGACTCTCCGCCGGGTGGACTCCCATGCAGATAAAGAAGACTGGGGCCCTGGCTGGTGTGGCTCAGTGGGTTGAGCACCGACCTGCAAACAAAAGGGTCGCTGGTTTGATTTCCTGTCAGGGCACATGCCTGGGTTACAGGTTAGGTCCCCAGTTGGGGGCACACAAGATGCAACTACACATTGACGTTCCTCTCCCTCTCTCCCTCCCTTCCTCTTTCTCTAAAAATAAATAAATAAAATGTTTTAAAAAGAAGAAGAAGACTGGGGTCTCTGAGCCGATGGGTGTGTATCTCAGGACCATGAGGTCTGCACTGGCAGAGGAGGGTGTTGTAAAGCACCTCTGTCTCACGGTGTTTGCCAGGGGCCAAGCGGGTGCCTGGTCCTGGGGTCACCACCTCCCTAAGGACAAGAGAAAAGAGAGTGGGAGACAGAACAGTCCTTCCACCGCTGGGAGGGGTAGCCTTGGAAGGGGGAGGGACATGGCGGAGGAACTGAGGCAAGAGGCCGCCCAGTCCCCAACATCATGAAAGGTGATCTTGACTCTACCTCCCCAGACTCAGGGGCCACCAGAGAGGCCCATGTGGATGATTCTGAAGCCCCACTGCCCTGGACACACAGTCTCTTCCTGTATCCAGGCACCACCCTGGGAGGAGAGGCAGCTGGTTGTGTCATCAGTCACCAGAGCAAACAGGACCATACCTACATCTGGTGCGTTTAGGTGTCCCCAGCCATTGATAGGAATGAGTGCCACAGCAAGATGGGAGCAGTTACAGAAAATACGGGAAGTTCCCTTTTTTACATACTTTTAACTTGGGACCAATTTGGATGGACCAAATGTATGCAAAAAATAAAATGAAATAAAATAAAAAATAAACAACCAGGATTTTTGCTGTCCTCCAGATCTGCCAGTAGTTGGCGTCCGGGTTGGAAACTGCTCTTTTCGGCTGGACCCAGGATTACTTATTAATAATTTTTTTTAAAGATTTTATTTACTTGTTTTTAGAGAGAGGGGAAGAGAGGGAGAAAAAGAGGGAGAGAAACATTAATGTGTGGTTGCCTCTTGTGTGCCCCCAGCTGAGGACCTGGACCACAACCCAGGCATGTACCCTGACTGGGAATCGAACTAATGACCCTTTGGTTTGCCAGCTTGCGCTCAATTCCCTGAGCCACACCAGCCAGGGAACTTTTTTTTTTTTAATAAACAAACCTGTTCCTGACTGCTGTCATGGGGCAACACGCCAGTGTTTTAAAACCCCAGACTTCTTAATAAAGAGAAAGAAGCACAGACACAGACATCAGGACAAGAATCATGAGGCCACTTTGTTCAACTCTGTGAAAATGCTTTTGTAAACTATAATGAAATGAATTATATCCTTGGAACGCATAACTTACCAAACTGATCTCCCCAAAGAGAAAATCCCTATAGATTTCTGTTTCTGCAGAAGAGCTAGCTCCCATTTTAAAACAATGGCAACCACAGCCAATCCAGACTGTTTCACAGGAGAATTCTGTCAATTTTTCAAATACTTTTATGAATCAGGCTTAACATCGACACCCAAACCCACAGAGATGACACAGAACAAAAAGCCACACCTCACCCCCTCTTGTGCTAATCACAGCAAAAAAACCCCACTAAGTGGTTTTCTTTCCAGGAATGCCAAAATGATTCATGACTAGGAAATCTATTAGTATATCTTATTAATAGCTCAAGAGAGGAAAATTATCTAATTATCTCCACAGACATTGAAAAGAACACCTGCCAGAAACCAGGAGTTATTCTTGATAAAACATTCAAAAAATAGAAGCCAATGGAAATTTCCTTAGCATAGTGAAATCTATCAACCTCAACCTCAGAGCCAACATCAACTTGGTAGGGTAACCGTGGGAACGTCGCCATGAAAGTCGGGGACAAGGCAGCCACGTGGCATCACCGCTGTGATTCAATGTTACCCCGGAGACAACAGAAAGACGAGGAGGACACCCGAGGTGTGAAATGTGAGGAAGAAACCATCTCGAGTTGCAGGTGATCTGCTCAAACACCTAGGAGGCCTACTAGAATCTACTGAAAACGACTATAAATTATAAAGTTATTGGATGCGGCAGCAGCAGAGGCGAAATTAAGGTACAGAAACCAATAGTTTCCAATATACAAATCAAAACCAGTTTGCTGTTAAAGTTGTTGACCGGCAATTTTATGAAAAAGCAATCCCCTATTACCGGCTATTTTTTCATAATTGAATATGAAAATGAAAAAATTCACAATTTTGTTTTTTACGAAATCCCATTCTTCTCAGTTTTAAGAATTGTAGAAGCTAAGGCAGGTGCAAACAGGAGTTAACTCGTTGTCGGTCAACGATGTTTGGGCTTGAAAGCATGGGGTGTTTTTTTTTGTGACCAGTCAACATTAAAACGGAAGATCCCAACCACCGTGGGGCACTTGGGAACAAATGTAACAGGCACTGTACAAGAGAGCTGGTGACGCTCTGGGTGAGGCCCAGGAAAGTGGGATGGTGGGAACGTGAGCCGGGACAAACCCTGCCCTGCCAAGGGCCCCTGGGCACACCTGTGAAAATGACAAAGACCCCCCACACTCCTTCATCAGAGCAGCAGCTGGGAAAGCAAAGGATCAGAAACCACCCAATTATCCATCAATAAGGAGCAAGTTAATTCATTTTTATGTCCACACAAGGTCAAGTGGAAGAAAAAACAAAACGGAACAAAGCACACGAACTAAAACAAGGAATGAGAAGGTCCTTAGTAATGGGGGGTCTCAGTACGTGAAACCTGGCCAGATGCAGAGCAGCGGTAGAGGCAGATTTGCTATATTTGTGTAAAGAAGCTGAAGGTGAGGGGAGAAGGACAGCTGGGAATCTGGGTGGCAAGGAAATCATTTGCTATCCGTCTGGCTGTGGGGGAGGTGTCCTGTAAGGAGTGGGCACCAGGCTTGGCCAGGGGCTGCCTGGGGTGTGGGGCAGGTGTTGGGAGGGACTCAGGTCAGCCCTGGACAGAGCTGTCAGAGTCCTGGCTGCTCTGAGGTCAGGATTCAGATACCTGGAGAGAAAAAACAGGGTTGCACTTGTCCCAGAGGATATGTGTGTAAGTGTATGTGATTACATGTGTGTGGTGTGTCAGTCATGTACTGTGCATGCTGGTGTGCGTGGTGTGTGCACATGTGTGTGTGTGCGCAGAGGGAGAGGACGGTGGTAGTATATCCTGAGTGTAGCATGAAGGGGACACCATCCAAGACCACTGTGAAGGGTCCATGCCCTAGTGGCACAAGGCGATTCCCATGGTTCCTGCAAACTCTGAAAACAGGCCTCAGATGTCAGAATCTCTACTGCCACCACCTGACAAGACCCAAATGTTCCCCAGGGAGCCCAGCCTGGTTGGCACCCAGAGACCGCACCCCGTCCGTACCTCCAGGAAGCGTGTGGCTACAGCGTGGTCATCCTTGGTCAGCACCAGGTTGTCCACGAAAATCCAGAAGAAGGGCCGTGGGCTGCTGGGCCGGGGCATCGCGTATTGCAGGATGCGGTGAAACTGGTACATGAACCACCCTGGGGAGACCATTCAGGGCTGAGGGATGCTGATGTGGGGGAGACTGCAGAAGGTCCAGGCTCCGTGTGACCGGCAACTGAGCCTCAGGGCCCGGGGCTCGCCTGCGCCCAGTGTGCAGACCCCAGCCTCAGCCTGTGCCCCAGAGTTAAAGGCAGGGGGGTTACAATGAGGCAGAGCGTGCAGACAGCAGGGGGCAGGACAGGGTAGGGGGTGCAGGGACCTTGCGTGATAGATAAGTTCATGCTCTGGGTTGCGGCAATGGCTTCACAGGCAACATCTGTCAGAACGCACCACATTGTACTCGCAAAACATGGACAGTTTATGGATATTAGTGATCCCTCAACAAATAACGTTTTTAAAATACAGACAACTGGACTTCTGGCTAAGATGGTGGTGTAGACAGGCACGCTACATCTCCCTCCACAACTAAGAAGGGATACAACTACCTCACAACTAGAGACAACCAGAAGTTCCAGAAAACCGAGCTGCATGGAGGTTCAACAAACAAAGATACAAAGAAGAAATACTCATCCAGACAGGTAGGAGGGGCAGAACCCGGGTGGAGGTGGTGGCGGTTGTGGTGGTGGCAGTGGCAACAGTGGCTGTGACCGCCAGTGGAAAACATAGTCACACATTTAAAAAAGTCAGGAGGGACACCTGGGGAGCGCTCCCAGCACCAGACCAGGCTGCATGGCTCACAGTCCCAGCACCGGGGAAAATCAAGCCTCATTGCTTCTGACTGTGCAAGCCAGTGGGGGTTGGGGTGGAGGAAGAAACTGCTGGTCTCTCAGCAGAGGCTCTTTGTTTAGAGGCTCCCACGGTCCTAGAACATCTGCAGACCCACCCACTCTGGGAACACAGCCAGGGCAATAGCTAGAGAGGTGCCAGTCTCATACAGAAGTGGGAGAAGTGCCTGGAAAAGGGGCAAGTGTCGAGCAAGAGGCATTGTTTCCTCTCAGACTCCTCCCCCATATGCAGCACCGCAACGTGATGAAACCGGTCACCCCGAACTGATGTGGATACCTAAGGCCCCATCCCTTAAACATAACAGGTGCAACAGCTCTACCTAAGACAGAGGCAAACACAGGAGCCTGTTAAATTAAGTAGAGAGAGAAGTATGGCCCAAAAGAGGGAACGGGTCAAGGTTCCAGTGGGAGTACTAAGTAACAAGGAGATAGCCAACCTATCTGAAGGATACTTCAAAACACCAGTGTTAAAGATGCTCACAGACTTGACAGATGTGCTTGAGTAGGGCAAACTCAGAAGGGAAGAAGTAAAGGCTATGCTAAGTGAAACAAAGGAAAATCCACACAAAATCAATGGTGAAGGGAAGGAAACCAAGGTTCAGATCAATTATTTAGAACATAAGGAAGAAGAAAACAGGCAACCAGTACAGAAGAAGAAACAAGAACTGAAAAAAATGAGGAGAGGCTTAGGAACCTCTGGGACAACTTTAAACGTGCCAACATCCGAATCATAGGGGTGCCAGAAGGAGAAGAGGAAGAACAAGAAACTGAAAGCTTATTTGAAAAAATAATGAAGGAAAACTTCCAAAATTTGACAAAGGATATAGACATACAAGTCCAGGGAGCACAGAGAGTCCCAAAGAAGCTAGACCTAAAGAGGACCATACCAAGACACACCATAATTAAAATGCCAAAGGTTAAAGATAAAGGGAGAATCTTAAAAGTGACAAGACAAAAAAAGAGAGTTACCTACAAAGGGGTGCCTATGAGATTATCAGCTGATTTCTCAAAAGAAACTTTGCTGGTAAGAAGGGACTGGCAAGAAATATTCCAAGTGATGAAAAGCAAGGACCTACAACCAAGATTACTCTATCCAGCAAAGCTATCATTTAGAATGGAAGGACAGATGAAGTGCTTCCCAGACAAGGTGAAGCTAAAGGAGTTCATCACCACCAAGCCCTTAGTATATGAAATGTCAAAGGGACTTATTTAAGAAAAAGAAGATCAAAACTATGAACATTAAAATGACAACAAATTCACAACTATCAACAACAGAACCTAAAACAAGCAAACTAACAAACAAAAACTAAGCAAACAACCAGAACAGGAACAGAATCATAGGTATGGGGATCATTTGGAGGGTTATCAGCTGGGAGGGGGAAGGAGGAGGAATGGGGAAACAGTGCAGGACTAAGAAGCATAATTGGTTGGTAAAAAATTGACAGGGGGAAGTTAAGAATAATACAGGAAAGGGTGAAGCCAAAGAACTTATATGCACGACCCATGGACATGAAATAAGGGGGGGTGGGACTGCTGGAGGGAAGGAGGGTACTGGGTGGAGGGGAGCAAAGGGAAAAGAAATCGGGACAACAGTAATGGCATAATCAATAAAAATACTTTAAAAATGCAGATGATTTATTTCCACCCTCTCTGAGGAGGGCTGGTGGTCCGGGGGAGAGGGGCACTAGCGGGCCCAGGTATGCAGGCAGAGGGTGTTCTCTTACCAGGAGGACGGTCACAGGCCTGGCCAAAGGGAGGTGTGCTGCCATACACGAGGTCAAAGGGGCCCCACTCTTCCACCTGCAGGACATGGGACAGTGGAGCACTCGTGCTGCGTGCAGGCGGGTGGGCCAGTCCCAGGGTCAGGCTCCTGTGTGCCAGGTGGTGGCACCACTCGGGCGGGCAGTGAAGCCACCGGGTCAGACCCACCTGTGTCCCTGTCAATCACCATAGGCCTCGGGAACAGCTGGAGCTGGCTTCCACTGTTTGAAGAGAGGCTAGCCCCTCCACAGAGCGCTGGGAACCTGAGGGATTCCTCAAGGTACGCACTGCCCTGCCGATCTGCTCCTGGGACGGTCGGTGTGCTGACCCCAGGACTCACGTGGGTTTTGTGGGGGGCAAGGAGAGGCTGTGCCCCACCATTGGGGCAAACGAGAGACCAGTGTCCTCCTGCCCCCCTGCTAGCAGGAGGCTTCCCACCCTTTCTCCATCTGCTGTGAGGGCTCGAGGCAGTGCTGGGTGCTGATGAGTCATTTTTAGGTGTTTCCCTCATGGCCGCTTTGCAGGGCAGCAGGGAACAGCTTTTGCGGGAGCTGCAGCATTTCATCATCAAAGTGTTCGGAGGGTGTTTTCCATCAGTCATTGCTTATTTTAGAGGAAGGGGTAGGGGTTAACCCTCTCTCTGGGTAGGTAACATCATCACAGGTGAGGGGACTGGCCCCTTGGATTCCAACAAGTTGAACAGGCTTGACCAATTGCTCTGCTCTGGGCTGTGGGCCGTGTGGGGGCCCTGAAAATGCCCCTCTCACCTCTCCCCTGAGGGGTGAACTGCCAGCAACTGTGAGAGCGGTTGCCAATTCCTGCAAGATCCCCACGGTGGCCATGGCAGGGGCCAGAGCCGTGTAGCAGCTGGGCGCTCCGCCCTCCCCACAGCACCCCCACCTGGGACCTCCTGCCCATGTGCTTCCACCCTGGCACCTGGACAGACACGATGTACTCACGTTCTTCCTCACCACGTCGGTGACATCATCCAGGTGTCTCAGTCTTCCGGAGCCAGAAACAGTTTCCAAAAAGCCCAGACTCATCAGCTCTGGATGGGGAAAACACGGACACAAAGACACATCGACTTTGAGCCCAACCATAATCAAATGACCAGAAAACATGTCTGTGATTAAGGAGCAAGCCATACTTTGAAAAAAAAAAAAAAGATTTTATTAATTTTTAGAGGGAGAGGAAGGGAGGAAGAAAGGAAGAGAAACATCAATGCGTGGCTGCCTCTCGCACACCCCCAACTGGGGACCTGGCCTGCAACCCAGGCATGTGCCCTGACTGGGAATTGAACCGGCGACCCTTTGGTTCACATGCCGGCACTTAATCAGCTGAGCCACACCAGCCAGGGCCTTATCTTTTTAATGGCATGACGATGAACAAGGATAAAGGTATGTGTCACGCTATAAGCTAAGCAAGCAAAACATCCCTGAGTATTGATTTGAGAGTCAAGTGATTTGTTGTGAAGCCGGCCTTCCTGGGCAGCCACGTCATGCCCTGTGTGTGCTAGTCCACCAGGCAGTGGAATCCACACTGATGTCCCCTGGCCAGACTGTGTGACATGGTAGATGGGCTGCGGGAGACCAGTTATGGCCTCAGGGAGACAGTGGCTTGGGGAGCCTGGGGAAGCACTGGGTGGCCCTGCAAGGTGGCCAGGTGTGTGGGGGTATCTGAAGTTGACTTCGGTGTTTGGTGGCCATGGGCAGAGAGCCTGGCTGCCAGGCCCTCATTAATGGCACTTGACATCTACCATCTTGCTTTCTGCTTTTTCTTTCCAAGGTGTGTCTTCTGAAGGAGTGAGCTCTAGGGCTCTTGCACCCTCTCTGCCAACCCCTGAAAATGACCCTTAGCCCCCAGATGCATGGAGTCACCCCAGATGCTCAGCAAGTATGATACTGAGGACATTCTAAGCCCCCCACACCCCCAGGTTTGGGCAGGCACATCTTCCAGTGTGACGTGAGTCCCCTGGATGTCCCCATACTCACCTTTCCCTATCTCCCCAAAAAGGGACAGCACCCGGATGGACTCTCTCTTCCAGGCAGGCACAGTTGTATACATCAGAAGGGAGCCATCCTATTCATTTAAATCAATTAAAAAAAAAAAAAAGATGATCATCTGGGACGACTTGGTTACAGAGCCCATGAGTCACACAGAGACTCCTTTCTGGCCAGCAGAAGCATTGGTGTTTCCCCTGATGAACAGAGGCACACACCTGGGACACCCTTGCCCAGGCAGCTGGCACCTCTCTGGCCACACTGCCCCCAGACCCACACGAAGACCCTGCTCTCCCCAGACCAGGCCTTCTGCCCTGAACCTTCCCTAGGCCATCTAGCAAAGGAAAGGGAGGTGCAGCCTGGGGGACTTTTTCTGAGTGTGAAGGAAGACGATTCCATCCTGGTGGGAGGGACTTCTTTTTGTATTCCTTGGGGAGAGTGTCACATTGGGGGCATTCTGAATACACACAGCAGAGGGATTCACCCCACTCCTCTCCTTCCTTCTGTGGGCTCTGAGTATGGCCCCAACCCAGCTAGCGCCCCTGAAAGCTACCAGTGGGAGGCCCATCCTAGGCTGAGGATAGAGACCTTGGGTACTGAGAGCCTTTGGGGCAGGCCAGGTGGTGGACACTGGGACACACACATCCTTGTCCCCCACTGCAGCTGCAGGAGCTGAGCCGTGTCCCTCTGTGCCTGGCACTGGCCTGGCATTAACAACATTTCTGAATATCAACTTCATTTTCTTTCAAAGTGAAACACTGAGATGAACAGTTTCTGCCACTAAATGGCCCCAGAAGAAGGTTCTAGAAGAAGTGCACACATCTGCTTTTCAAAAAGCACCATAAAAATACCTGCAGAGGTTGTACACACACACACGCTCCTGCCTGTGTGGCCCATGAGTGGTCCCAGCAATTCTCTATGCGAGTCCCCAGAACTGGTTCTGGCCATGGGCCCTCTTCCCTGCTTCCTTGCCAAGCAGTCTCTCCCCACTGTCTTAGTTTCCCAGGGCAACCACAGCACACGGAAATAAACTGTGTGGCCACAAATTTATTCAGGAAACCAGAAGTCCCCAGTCAATGTGTGAGCAGTACTGACTCCCTCTGGAGGGCCAGAGGGGGGCTCTGTCCCAGGCCTGTCACCAGCTTCTGGAGGAAACCAGTGGTCCATTGGTTTGGGGCTTGCAGACTATCGTGCCAACCTCTCCCCGCATGGTCCCCATGGTCACATGGCCATCCTCCCTCTGAGTGTCTCTGCCTCCCCAGTCTCCCCTCCTTTCTCCTCTCTGACCGCAGTCACTGCGTTTCAGGCCAACCTCGATCCGGGAAGACCTCACCTCAAGCTCCTTTGCTCACTTACATCTGGAAAGACCCTACTTCCAAACAGGTCATGCTCACAGGTACCAGGAGTCAAGACTTGGATGTGTCTTGGGGGGACATAGTTCCTCGAACTGTGATGAGCCCACAGCTCCTGCCTAGGTCCTGGCTCCTGGCTCCTGGCCTTGATCCTCCAGAGGCCCCTGCGTCTGTGCCGGCTGCCCGGCCGTTTGTTCCCACTTGCTGGACTGAGAGGCACCTGTCCGGAGCCCCTCTTCTACTTGCTACAAAACGTCACACCAGGCTCGGAATGAACAAAACCTCATGCTAAAGTAATTAAACAAAACCGCTTAGTGGAACCTGCTGCCAAAGAGAAGAGCACATTTGCTTAAAAGCGCTTCCCTTCACCGTGTACAGAGCGTGTGGGCATTTTGCAACTAGGGCCGGGGAAAACCAGCAAAGTTGGGGGCTCACTGGCACTGGTCTGTCCTGAGTGGCTCCTTACCGACTCCTGGTCATAGAAGGCCTTCAGCTGCTCCCGCCACTTCCTCCTGCGGTGCAGCAGCCCGTTTTGGGAGAAGGGCAGGCACAGGAAGCACACCCAGTTGCTGGTGGCCTGGACTTTCTCTGAGGTCCCCGGGCCCACCAGGATGTCCACGCACTCAAAACAGTAGCACCTAGACTCAGACAGAAAACCCACAGTGACTGAGATGACATTGCTCTGGCCACCCACTGAAACTACGGGTCGAAGCCCTGACTGGTATGGCTCAGTGGGTTGGGCATTGTCCCACAAAATGAAAGGTCACCAGTTTGATTCCCAGTCAGGGCGAATGCCTGGGTTGCAGGCCAGGTCCCTGGTTGAGGGTGTGCAAGTGATTTCTCTCACACATGGATGTTTCTTTCCCTCTCTTTCTCCCTCGCTTCTCCTCTAAAAATAAATAAAATCTTTTAAAAAGGAAGAAATCAATCAATCAATCAATCACAGGTCCTCTGCAGGCAGAGGAGAGCCTGCCCCCACTGTGGAGGGAGCTATCAAAGTCATACCCAGGCTCATGTAAAAAGACGAAGCTGACCCTGTTTGTCTGTACTCTGCACAGGGGGAAGGTGAGACTGGACCTGGGAGGGGGACCAGTCCCTCTAAAGGACCTAGAGGGACAGGAACCAAACCATCTGCAGAAGACAGTGAGCTATTTATGGGCAATGACAGATTTCAAAGATCCATCTAAGCCACCTGTTTTCCCCCAACCCAGGAGCCTGTGGAAATAGTTAAGGTCCCCCAGCACCAGTGGGGTGAGGGGTAGATGGGCAGCTATAAATACAAGGGTGACCCAGGAGGACAGAAGGGGCCAGGACCACAAATGGAGCTCCCATTGGCATGTAAGGAGGCAAGAACTTGCCCCTGCCTGTCCCCCACCCCTTCCCCGGCTGTGACCAGCAGCCACAAGGGTGCAAGGTTTCCAGCACTTCCCTACGTAATGCGTGGGGGAGCTGCTCCATCTCAGTGATGCGGTAATAAAAAGAAAAATTGGGAAGATAAATCTTTTGACAACTTACCTCCCCTAGATCAAGGCTCCACACCAAATTAGATACTTGAGATGGAAATAAAAAGCTTTGGAGAAAGATCCTTTGGGGGAAAAATCCGCTCCCCCCTACTCTGGGGTAAGCAGCTGAGAAGGATGGAAATTTCCTAGGTTCCTTGGCCCTCACCCCAGCCCCATAGGCACCCCTCGCCTCACCGGGTACAGTCCGGGTTTTCGCAGATGAACAGCGTCTCTCCTGCGCAGCAGATGGAGCAGAAGGACTGGTACCCATCGTCATCGTACAGGAAGAGGCATTGTAGGAACTTGTCCTTGGAGAGGGCGAACCAGGCCACTGCCTCCTCTGCTCCCACAGAGGCCCCCCACAAAGCCGCCCCTCAGCTCCCTAGTTACCTTGCATGGGGCGCAGATCCCTCCCCGGAACAGCGGGTGCTGCGTGTGCACCTGGAGACTCCCACAGCAGAGGCAGACATCTAAGGGGGACAGCCAACATGCCACGTAGGTCACATCACCATCACACAAATGGACATAAATGTAACAGAAGAAGTACGAAAACCACAAACCGTTGTTGAAAGATCTAAAGGAATGGGAAAGGATCCCATGTTCATGGATCAGAGACGGCGTATTGTTAAAATGGTGTGGCTCCCCAAATTGGCCTCTACAGTTCTCTCAAAATCTCAGCTGGCTTTGTGTGCATGTGTGTGTGTGTGTGTGTGTGTGTACAGAAATTGACAAACTGATCCTATAATGCATATGGAAATGCCAGGAATCCAGAATAGGCAAATCCACAGAGAAAACAAGTAGATTTGTGGCTACCTAATGTTTCAGGGGAGAAGTTGACAAGAAATGGGGAATGACACGGGCATGGCATTGTGCGGGGTGATGAAAATATCCTAAATTAAATTGCGATGAGGGTGAATGTACGAAGACACTGCACTGTGTACCTTAAATGAAGCCACGGGGGCTTGGCTGTGGAGGGGCTTGAGTGGCCGGGCCCCAACTGTGTCTGCTGCCTCCTTCCTGGGTGGACCCCTGTGTGAGGCTGCAGCCAGCCTTCCTGGAGATGGCTGACATTGCCCTTTACCCGGGTGTGGGCTAGTGTGCGGCCACTCACCTTCTATGGCTCGCTGGTTAACCTTGACTTCATATGCAATAATCTCTGGAAAAGAAAGTTAAGAAGTGGACCCTGCTTCTGCCCAACTGTAATTTGAACACAGCCAAGAAGTGAGGGCCACAAATCCATCTTCTGAAGTCATAGGAGCCAGAGGATCCTACCCTGGCCATCCCCTGCCCTGGCCACCCCCTGCCCCGGCCACTTCCCTGCCCTCCACCTTTCCTGGAATGTTAAACATGCAAGCTTGGGGGTGGGGGGAATCTCAGTTCTGTGTGAATATTCCAGATGTTGCCAAGGCCTGCGGTTGGCATCTTAAGTGTTGGGTCCAGCACCCAAATGAACCCTCACCTCTGTGAGGCCCAGGCACGGGGGAGGATGACAGCTCGCTGGAGTCCACCAGGATGACATCCTTGCTGCTCTCTGCTTCTGGGTCCAGGACTTGGTCAGCTGCCAGACCGACACCACCCAGGTGACCAGACAGAGGGAGATAATGGCCCCTCGGCTCTGCCTTTGAGTCCCTGCCCCCAGCATGAGGGACGGAGACACCATCCAGCTCAACCTCCACCCCCCTCCACAGTGACACCCATCCGTCCCAACCGGGAAGAAAGGTCCTCCAGGCAGAAGGACTGGGGGTGAGTGAGTGCCACCCTTGAGAGGGAGCGTGGCGTGGCCCCTGTCCTGTCTCTCCCCACCGAGGCCGAGGTAGATGGTCTTCTTCCCACAACGGGGAAGGCAGGAGGCCTCAGGAGGGGCCTCCCAGGAGTGGGGATGGGGGGTGGGGTCCAGGAGCTGAGGTCCGCTAAGGCCCTGGCCTCCGTTCTGCATCCGCATCCACCCGCAGCTGTGGGCCCCCATGCCACCCCGGTGCTCCCACCTCCCATGGCGTCCCCCAGACCTGCTGGACCCTCAATGCAGGATGGGGAGAAGGAGAAAGGGCCTCACCGACGTCGCAGGGCGTCTGCTCACAGGGCGGCTGCCACAGCTCCTCTTCCAGCTGCCCAGCTGGGTCAGGGTCCGAACTGTCCAGGACTTCCATGCTCGGTGTCCCGGGGGCGGAGAGGGCCATGGAACCAGGGGAAGGGGTCTCCCAGAACCAGCAGGAAAAAGGTCAGGTGGGAGAACAGGAGATCACCTGCTTCGGTTGGCCAAGGAGCACTAGGGGAGGGCGCGCAGGGAGCCCCAGGAGAGCGGAGGCAGGGTGGACAAGCTTCTGTGTGAAGGGGCGTTGGGTGGAATGGTGAGGAGCTCGCACGGGCCGCTCCTATGAGTGGGGAGGTAGAAAGTTCCGGAATGGGGAGGGGGAGGAAAGGTTGGATGGGGTTAAGAGCTCGTGGGAGGGTGCTGGTCCCCGGGGACAGGGTTAGGGAGTTCAGTAAAGGGTGCTGAGTGAAGAATGGAGTTAGGGTGGGGGCCTCAGGATAGAAGGAGCTCGGTAGGGGCAGGAGGGGGCGGGCACTCAGGGGCGGAGCTTAGGGGTCTCAGTGCTCTGGGCCTGGGTGGGGGCAGGGCTCCAGGAGGAGGGGGAGGGGGAGGGGGAGGAGGGGCAGGGTTGGACAGTTCCCTGGGGGCTTAAGAGTTGGGTGGTGTCCAAGGTGGGGGTGGGAATGGAGGTGAGAGGTAAGGAAAAAGGAGCAAGGAGGCATTTACTGCACTGGGATGGGCCAAGGGACGCTCAGTGGGGGGCCATCGCTGGAGAGGCCAGTCTCGGGGGACTCTGGGCAGGGGCTGAGAGCAGGAGGCAGAGGACCATTTGTCAGGGACTGTACCACCGGGACAGATATGGTTCCGGGCGAAGTTGGGGGAGACCCTAGCGGCGTAACTCCCTCTGTCCCCACTTGTATGTGGGCTGGGCCTGGTGACTTCACTGAAAAGAAGTGTGAGGTGGGGGGATAACTCTGCAGGGAAGACCCCTGGCCAACACCTCCACCAGATTTTCAAGGTTGACATCAACTTGATAAGTGGGGATGACAGTATTCACCCTGGAGAGGTGATGCAAAGGGCACCTCACCTCTGTGGTCTTCCTACCTCTACCCAAGAGAAAAGCACCAGAACGTTTCTGTAGAGAGACGCCATGTGAAATACCTGCCTGCATTCCTAACACCGCCAAGGCCGTGGAAAGCAAAGAAAGTCTGACAAACTCAGAGCCAAGACGAGCCTAAGGAGACTTGACAACAAAATGGTCAGTGGGATCCTGTGGCAGGAAAAGGGCATAAGGAGAAAACGAAGAAATACTTAGTCAACTATGGCTTATTTATTTAGTTTATAATAATGCATCAGCATTAGTTCATTAACTGGAAGAAACATATCATACTAAAGCAAAATGTTAATAATAATAGGGGAAACTGTGACGTTCATGGTAACCCTGTAGAGCTTTGCAAATTTTCTGTAAATATAAAACTGTTCTAAATTTTTATTTTTACAGTATACAGTATTAGTAAGTATAGTCACCATGCTGTACATTACATCCCCATGATTTAATTTACAACCGTAAGTTTGTACCTTTTGACCTCCTTCACCAATTTTATCTACTCCCCCACCCCAACCCCTTTGGCAACCACCTGTCTGTTCTCTATATCTAATGAGATCAGCTTTTTATATGTTTTTTTTTTTTTTTTTGATTCCACATGTCAGTGAGATAATATGGTATTTCTTTCTCTGTCTGACTTAATTTCACTTAGTGCCCTCAAGGTCTACCCATGTTGGAATGGCAAGAGTTCCTTCTTTTTATGGCTGAGCTATATGCCATTGCCTGCATATATGTCTCTCACAATTTCTTTTGTTCTTCATTCGTCGCTGGACCCTTAGGTCATTCCCATCTCTTGGCTACTGTAAATAATGCTGCAATGAATAGCGGGATGCAGATGTCTTTTCTAGTTAGTGATTTTGTTTTCTTTGGATAAGTACCCAGAAGCGGAATTGCTGGATCATAGGGTAATTCTATTTTTAAATTCTTTGAGGAACTTCCACACCATTTTCCATAGTAGCTGCACCAACGTACATTCTCAGCAACAGTGCATGAGGGTTCCCTTTTCTCCACATGCTGACCAACACTTATTTCGTGACTTTTTGTTAATAGCCATTCTGACAGGTGGGAGAGGGTATCTCACTGTGGTTTTGACTTGCATTCCTCTGAGGATTATTAATGGTGTTGAGCATCTTTTTATGTGCCTGTTGCCTGTCTCTACATCTTCTTTGGAAAAAGCATCTACTTACATTTTCTGCCTGTTTTTTTTTTTTTTAAATTGGATTGTGTGTGTGTGTGTATGTGTGTTTGTTTTTGCTGACTTTTTAATTTTTTGAATATTAGCCTCTTATCAGATATATCATTTGTAAATATCACCTCTCAGTAGGTTGTCTTTTCATTTTGTTGATTTCCTTTGCTGTGCAGAAGCTTTTTAGTTTGATGTAGTTCCACTTACTTATTTTTGCTTTTGTTGATTTTCCTTTGGCTTCTGGTGTCAAGTCCAACAATATCATTGCTAAGATCATGTTTTCTTCTAGGAGTTTATGGTTTCAGGTCTTATGCTCAAGTGTTGAATCCATTTTGAGTTAACTTTTGTGTCGGGTGTCAGACAAGAGTTTAGTTTCATACTCTTGCAGGTGGCTGTCCAATTTTCCTACCCCCATTTGTTGAAGAAACTTTCCTTTCCCCATTGCATGGTCCTGGCTTCTTTGTCATCAATTGGCCATATGTATCCATTCATGTCTGGGATCTCTGCTCTGTCCCACTGACCTGCGTCTGTTTCTATGCCGGTAACACACTGCTTGAACCCCTGCAGCTTTGTAACATAGTTTGAAAGGAGGGAGTATGATGCCTCCAGCTTTGTTCATTTTTCTTTAGATTGCTTTGACTAAGTTAGGGTCTTTGTAGTTCCATACAAATTTTAGGACTGTTTTTTCTGTTCCTGTGAAAAATGTCATTGGAATATTGATAGGGAATAAAGTGAACCTGTAGATTGTTATGGGTAGTATGGATGGTTAAAACAATATTAATTCTTTCAATCCACAAGCATGGAATGTCTAGAATATGTACTCTAAATAGTTAATTTTTTTTTTTAAGTGGAGGGAAGAGAATTTTTTTTTTTTTTTTTTCTGGTTAAGAGTTTCTTTGAGCCAAACTGAAGACATATGCCAAGGAGCAATATCTCAAATGTCCTGCAGTTTTCTTTATTTCTTGATCAATTTTTTATTTATTTATTTTCAATCATTTTTAAATTTTTCAGTAACAGTTGACATACAACATTATATTAGCTTCAGGTGCACACCCAGTGATTAGACATTACGTAACTTACTGAGTGGTCACCCTGGCACCCATCCAACATCGTACACAGTTATTTCAATATTATTAGCTATACTCCCTGTGCTTCACTCCCGAGTCGGACTGCACAGCCATTCTCGGCGGTGCAGATAGACTCTCAAGAAGCTACGCCATCGTCTCTCGAGACGGACGGCTGCCGACGACCGACGACTCCCTGTGCTACACTTCACATCCACAATGTTATAGGCAGTTGGACAGACATGAGCAGAGCCAGGCACAGAAGGTCACCACGACACAGAAGGTCACCACAATGGAAAGCCTTGGGTGCCTAGGAAGAGACAAAACTGGGAAAACCAGGACCTCTCCCCCAGGGGAGTCTTTCCTCCCCTAGGTTGTCACTCACTGGTCATGCGGTTTGGACTTTCTGACCTTTCATATCACTGGTCGAGTGGTTTAGATCTCCTGACCTTTCCTCCCTCGGCTCCAGGCCCAGAAAAGCAGCAAAACCAGGCAGATGACACCAGGACCAGCTGCACTGACTAATGACCCCCGCCCTGGCACCATCCAATCAGTGGAGACCACAACCCTGAAAGGAAACACCTGGAAAACTGAGGAGCATTTTATTGAGATCCTTCCCTGAGGCCTCCCCTAGGATTCCCACCTGCAAGGGAGAGATAAAAACCCTCAGGACAAAGGAGCCAGCAGGTGTTCTCCCTCCTGGGAGCGTGTCTATGCTTTGCCCTTCCCCGTCTTCTTCCCTCTCAGCAGTGCATCTCCTGAACTCTGAGCGTCCCCAGGAGACTTGCAACCAGGGGAGCAGTGGGAAGCAGCAGTTTGTCTAGGGCTGAACCTGTCTTCAAGGCCCCCTTTTCTCTGACTTCCCAGTGGGCTGGGCTCTGCTGTTGCTCCTTCTATGCTAAGCCCTTCCCTGTTTCACTGGTCCCAGCTTTAATAAATGTCCCACCTGACTGTGCTTTTGCTGTGGCCAGTGAATGCTTCACTGCACTTTATCACCAGACTGAAATCTTTCCTCCGGGAAGGAAAAAACCAGGGTTCATTGTCTCTCTGGAACAACATAACTATTCTGTAACTACCAATTTTTACTTCTTAATTCCTTCACCTTTTTCACCCACCCCCAACCCCCTCCTGCCTGGCAACTGTCAAAATGTCCTCTGTAACTGTGAGTCCGTTTCTATTCTGCTTGTTTTTTAGGGTCAGTCATTGATAGATATGTATGTATTGCCATCTTATTGTTCATATTATTCATCTTTTTTTTTAAACAAGAAGTTTATTTAAATAACAGAACCCTTGACTCAAAGGGAAAACTATCTAGGATTTATTTCTTTTAGAGTAATTTATCCCCGTTTAAAGACAGATCGCCCTACATGTAACAGCTACCTACAAAAAAGTTGTAAAATTGTCCTTGGTTTTACCATGATAAATGGAAACCATTAGAATTCTCCAATCAAACAAGGCATGCAAGGATTTTTATGTTGTTCTTTTCTTCTTGTTAAACAGTGAGAGTAAAATAAATTACTGGACTCTAAAGATAAGAGAGCTGAATGAGCATGCGCCACTAATGCAGAGAGGGGTATTTTCACAGAACCAGTATTTTTCCCCAACCCACTTCCCTTTAATGTTGATCAAAGCACACTATTGGCCATTTAGTTAAAAAATGCAAATACTTGTGCACATACAGCAGTTCCTTTACATACAATAAAGAAATGGGGAAAGGGAAAATGAAAAAATGGAGAAAACAAAACTGTGAGAGTCAGGATGTGGTGGAACGAACTGGTAGTTTTCTGCTCGAGGACGTCTTCTTGGCCTGGAGGAACAGAGCTTTGGAGTCAAGGAGCAGGTTCCCTTTTTAGTGGACACCTCTGTCTGCTGCTGGCACACATCAGTTGTAGCTTCATCCTCCATTTCCAACCGCGCAGGGGTGTCTGTTTCATTGATCGGCTGCCCATCAAGTTGGAATCGGATCCGCCTCATTGACAAACCCTGCCATTCACAACAGGCTTTCATTAGTTCAGTAAGCGGTGTGCACCTCTAAATCTTAACCTGCACCCAAGAACCATCCTGCCTCACCACCTTCCAATTAACCTGATTGCTGCTCTCAGTCTTGACTCCTTCTTTGGACTTTTCATCGGCCGTGGCGAGCGCCGGAGTCTCCACAGCTGCTGCTTCACAAAAGAGGTATCAGGTCTGTGCCAAAGGAACACACAAGCAGCACTAGGAGCGGCTTCTTCTTCTTAAAGAAGAGCCTTTAACATTTCATATAATGCTGGTTTGGTGGTGATGAACTCCTTTAGCTTTCCTTGCCTGGGAAGCTCTTCATCTGCCCTTCCATTCTAAATGATAGCTTTGCTGGATAGAGTAATCTTGGCTGTAGGTCCTTGCCTTTCATCACCTTGAATACTTGCCAGTCCCTTCTTGCCTGCAAAGTTTCTTTTGAGAAATCAGCTGACAGTCTTATGGGAACTCGCGTGTAGGTAACTGAGTGCTTTTCTCTTGCTGATTTTAAGATTCTCTCTTTGTCGTTAACCTTTTGTATTTTAATTATGATGTGTCTTGGTGTAGATCTCCTTGGGTTCATCTTGCTCGGGACTCTGCATTTCCTGGACTTATTTGTCTATTTCCTTCACGAGGTTAGGGACATTTTCTGTTATTATTTTTTTCTAATAGGTTTGTGAGGCAGAGCTGCCTCCAACGCCTCGGCTTGGTTGGAAACTATGCTGTCCAGCAGAGGTTTCACGACCATGGTGGAACAAATCTTATCCAGGACACTGTATTTTGTCCGGGGGGTGGGGGGGGTAGGGAGGCGGCTGTTCCCTCTAGTGGAGAAAGCGCAAGACCTCCATTCCTCATGCTTTTTATCAAGAAGGGTATGCACGGAAGATACAAAGTCCAAATTCATGAATCATTAATAGCTTTTAGGCACTCGGATTACAGTTGAAAATTACAGATTACAAGTACCAATATACAAGGCAAAGTGACCAGTCTGTGTCAGGGTCTGTTAAACATCTTGACGCCACACTGGCATTAGGTGCAAGGTTTCATACATTCCTTGCTAGGGATTGTTTATAGTTAACTGAGAGATAAGAAAAGCAGAGCAAGTTCCAAAGAATAATAAGCATTCTTTAAGTCCAATTCCCATGGAAACCCTCTAAATGGTTTCCGGTCATGTCTCCCGTGCAGCCTTCCAGTGTGCTGTTGAGACTTAAAGACAAGCCGAGGGGTGGGGGGGAGCAAGTCAGGCTCACAGCCGGGGTTACAATCCCCGAAACTACAAGGAGCAGCTCCTCACACATTTGCAAATTCTTACTCTCTCTCTTCTCCATCCAGTACCCTCGTGATGTGAATGTTGGTACATTTGAAGTGGTCCCAGAGGCTTTTTCACTTAATTAATTTATTTATTCATTTATGTTGTTCTCACTGGATGTTGTTTTGCTTCCTTATATTCCAAATTGCTGATTTGATTCCCTTTAATGTATTCTCCACTTCGGTTAGTGCATGCTTCATTTCTGACTAGTCCTTTTTATGCGGTGAGGTCCTCACTAAGGTCATTGAGCATCCTTATAACCTGTGTTTTGAACTCTGCTTCTCGTAGGTTGCTTGTCTCCATTTTGTTTAATTCTTTTTATGGAGCTTTGTTCTGTTCTTTCATTTGGGACGTGTTTCTTTGTCTCCTCCTTTTGGCAGCCTCCCTGTATTTGTTTCTATGTACTAGGTAGAGTTGCTATGTCTCCCAGGCTTGGTAGAGTGGTCTTATGTAGTAGGTGTTCTGTAGGGCCCAGTGGCACAGCCTCCCCTGTCACCCAAGTTGGGTATTTGAAGTGAGCCTTCGTGTGGGCTGAGTATACCCCCTCTTGAGTCAAGACTTGATTGCTGTTGGCACATCAATGGAAGGGATTTACCCAGGCTGATCAGTTGCAAGGACTGGCTGTGACCACTGTCCACTGACCTCCTACCACCACGGAGGAATGACTTTACAGAGGCCCACCCCACAGAGCAGGACTTACTTCCGTGGGGCTCTGGTACCTGGAGGCTTCCCCTTGAGCATGTCACTTGTAAAGGAGGTTGGGCGGCGATGCTTCAGTATGGTCTGAAGCTGTCCACTGGGTGAGCTGGCTCTGGGACCTCCCAGGAGGTGAAGGCTAAGGTCAGCCACCACCTGTGTACTGCCCGGGGCCACCCAGCCTGAGCTACATAACAATCTGCTGATGGCTGCTACTTATGCTGGGTTTGGAGGTGCCCAGGTGAGGTCAAGCTGAGAACCAAGGCCAGCTGCTGCTAGCATTGGGCCTGGGGCCACTTAGCAAGAGGTATGGGGTATGCTAAGGCCAGATGCTGCTTTTGTGAGCAATTTTAGGAAAATCTAAAGCATAAGCCAAGGCAAGCCATTTGTATGGAAAAGCCACTGGAAACAGCTTGGTTGGGCCCAAAAAATGGATGGAGTAGGGCCCCAGGGAATCACCAGGGCAGGGCAAATATTGTGAGCCTGGTGGATGGAGTCTCGGATATGGCACCCGCCTACCAGTTCTGTGGAGGGAGGGCTCATCAGAAGAACAGTGGCCTCTGCCAGCGCTTCTGTCTGGGAGAAAGCTATCCCCCCAGCTCTTGCCCTGTTACCAGATTCCCTGTATGGCTTTGGTGTCATTCAAGCTGATACCCCAGTGCTGGAGCTCAGAGGGAGTGAGTCTGAGTAAGTCCATGCATGAACCCTTTAAGAGGAACTCCTGGGACTCCATCTCCCTCAGCTTCAATCCCTGCTGGTTTTTCAGCCAGAAGTTATGGGGACTTCTCTTCCTGGCACTAGATCCCTGGGCTGGGGGGCCTAGTATGGGGCTGGGACCCCTCTCTCTCCAGGGGGGAGCTCCACAGCCAAGATATCCCTCCTGATTTTTATCCACCCCACATGGGTGTGGGAGCAGCTCCTTCTCTCCTACCAGTCTCATGTTGGAGGACCTACATTCAGTCAGATTTCAGGTGGTTTAATGACAGTTGTTCTGTAGTTTAGTTGTAACTGTAATGTGGTTGTGGGAGGATGCTAGTACCACGTTTCCCTTGCCAGCATCAAGAGAATACACAGATGATGATGTAAAACCTTTTCCCTCATGTTGGTGTAACATTGTCTTAATTGCTTCTTCTCTTTTTGGTTAGTTTATATTTTTTAACAAGGACACCAGATTATAAATGATTGCAGGGAGTAAGTGTGATGGGGGTACACGCTCATCTGTCACCTGACTCCAGTGTCATATCCCAACCTCTGTCCCACCCAGTCTGTATTGTTACTAAAGACAGAAGGGGAACATGGGTGCTCTGGGGCCTGTTATAGCTCCATGCAGGGACAGCTCTCTCATTGTGGGACCCATACAGCAGTGGAGGCACCCTGGCAGACAGGAGCACCTGGCCCTGGCAGGGTGGAAGTTGGGGCTCATGGAAGGTTCCACCCGGGGTGGGTGGAGAAGCACTGGTGTGGCCCCAGGATGCTCCCATGCAGGTGCCTTCCCATCAGAGTCTCGGCCCCTGTGCGTCCAACTAGTTTGGCAGAGACCAGTGTTGACTGGAGTAGGGACAGAAGGGAGGCCCTAGTGGTCTATAAACAAGCCTCAGGGGAGCTGGTCTCTTGGTGACTGCCTCAGTTCCCAGGGCCACCACCAGAATCAGGCCCTGAGATGCTGGCCAGTGGTTCTGGGCCCAGGTGGGCTTCTGGTCACCTGTCCTCACTGTAAGACTGAAAATCACATGTGTGCAGAGTCCTGCATGGGAGCACGGGGCAGGACCGCCCCAGCTTCCCCACCTCCACAGGGGCCCCTGCTGTGCTGAGCCCTCCCCACTGGCCCTGGCCGCGCGGCCCAGAGGCACCCACACCCTGTGAGGGCAGCGCTGAGGCCTCTCAGGTGTGTCCCTGCCTTCCCATGGCCAGGGCATCCTCGGGGCCCGTGTGGGCACTGTTAGGACCTGCTGACACTCCCTGCCAAGCCCCCAGCCCCTCAGTGCTGTGGTGGGGCATGGGATTAAGCACCTCCTGGCCTGGTGGTCACCCTCTGCTGGCTGGCCTGGTGAGGTGACCCACGGCTTGATCCTGGCGGGGTTCAGAAGCTGGTGGACACCCAGCCAGGTCTGGGTGTGGCCATCTACAGCCAGGACACCAACTGGCTTGACCTCCCAGGATCATGCTTGTGTGCTCGCAATGGTGGGAGACGCGCCACCTCACCTCGGCCCTCATGCTCTTCCTCGCATTCCTGCAGTGGCCTCAGAGGAGCAGGAGGGTCTCTGGGTCAACCACTAGGCACTGGAGAGGGTTTCCCAGCAAGTGAGGCAGAGAAGAGCTTGGCAGCTTGTGCCTCAACCAGACCACATGTCAGCCCAGGGGACAATAGGGACCAGCATCCTGAAAAGGCATTTGGGGGATGACAGGCAGGGCTGGGTAGGCTGTAGCAACAAACAACTCAGGCTCATAGGTCCCAGAGGCCCCCTGGGGTGGGCAGACTGACTGACAGGTTGTGCCCTCCTTCATCCAGAATGGGAGGCCACCGCAAGGGAAGGGGACCTGGTGGCCCACCCATGTCTTAGTAGGCAAGTTACCTGACCACCTATCAGTAGGGAATGGGGAATGGTCATATTTCTGATGTTCCCTGGGTTTTTGACCTTAAAATGAGATCAGCTGAGGCAAGCTCAAGAGGATGCGCTTACTCAGGAAGGGCAGAGGGAAGAGCAAGCTGCAGACGAGGCCGCGGAGGGTTTGGGGTGGGCTGTATTTATGGGCACGGGATGTAGAGGGGAGACCTGGTTACCGTCAGTTAAACTAAAAAACACGAAGGCCAGCCTGGATCTTCCCGGCAGACAAATCGGCAGACAAATCGATGCAGTTGAGAAAACAAACTCAACCTAGGGCGCTTTCCAGGACGGGCCCCACCTGAGTCATCTCCCATCCAGGCCTCTGGCAAAACTTCCCAAGGCTGATATCAGGTACCTTGAGCAATGCCGCTCCCCAAGAAAATTCCAGCACTATCGGTTATCTGCACATCAGGCATTTACGGGAAAGCCAGTCTCTTAATCCTTCAGTTTTGTCTTTCTAAGATTCTCCATTTTGTACCCTCCGGTTCTACTTTAGGTTGAAATTCTTTCATAAGTGAGTGAATGAAAGAACTTTCATTCTTATCCTGAAGATAAAGCTGTGGGAGTGAAAGAGAAACTAGCCCTTGCTTTGGGCCTGACCTAGACAGGGTCACAGAGTGACCCTATGGTCACTCAGGACCACCCCGCGGCTCTTGTCCTTCAGCCTGCAGCCTCTCCCCTCCCCACACCCAGCCTGCGGCTTTCCTGACTGTCCATGAAGTGGGTGCTTTCAATACAGAGACAGGAAGCCGCCCCTGACATCTGGGGGACACACGTGCTCCTGAAGGGTGCAGCCGGCTTCAGACAAGACTCCTCTGTGACCGCGACAATGTGCGTGCGTGGGAGACGACTAGACCCTTCCGTGCGCTGTGAGCACAAACACAAGGGCAGCCGCCCTCACGGAAATGGCCAGATGCCCCCCTCTGCTGGTCAAAACAGGGAACTGCCGCGGCATCCCCGAACACACAAGCCAGAACTGCGCCCCTTCCCAACAAGAGCACCCAAGCCGTAGCTGATGCAGAAGAGCCTTGGGGCCGGGGCTGCAGGTCTGCTGTCTGGACACCTGCGTTCAGGTTGGCATCCGGGAACACCGGTGACACATCTGCTTACCATATTTAAAACCTGCCGCCCCGCCCAGGCGCACTTGCCTAGATACTCTCTCTATGGTGCCTTTATAAACATTCATTATGACACTGTGCTTCTGAAGGACCAGTTTTATTATCCGTGCACAGGCTGTACCTTTTATAGTTCAGCATCGACAGTCGCAAAGTCAACAGAGACATGGTGTTGGGTCCCAGCCCTCGCTCTTGTGGGGCTGTGGGATCAAACTTTTATGAAAATCAAATCTCTCTTCTCTGTTTCTTCTTAAGCTCTTTAGTATTTGTTCTGGTGCTGATTGAGCCACAGCAGGGGGCAGACGGGCGTCCTCCTGGTGCCCTGATGGCTGACCCCTCGCCTCTGGGTGAAGGGCCTGGCAGTGGAGTGGCCTCTGAGAGCTGAGGCTGGCCTGGAAAGCTCCATGCTGGGCCCTGGCCTGGCAGAGGGAGGGTTTAGAGGGGTCTCTGCTCTACGAAGTCCTCCAAGACCTCCACGCAGGCATCTTGGGGTGAGCAAGGCAGAATGGGGAGCCTGTAAGGGTGGTGATCCTCCAACCTGCCTGCCCCCTTCCCATGGCATGTTTGACAGAGGCCCGACCTTGACCTTGACCTCAGTCCTGGGTGCAGGAGAGGGAGTTACTGCAGGCTACCAAGGGCCGAGGTGATGGCAGGCTCTGAGTGTGGAGCCGGGAGGAGGTCCCCATGAGGGGCTCAGGTGGGCCTAAGGCACCAGTACTGAAGTCAACTGGGCAACTCCAACCTCCCGCGGGAATGTAGAGGCCTGCAGAGAACACAGACAAAGTAGGGGCCCACCCATAGCCTGACTGAGGAACAGAAGGTCACCAGGACAGTGACAGTGAGGGGACAGATGCATGGATCTGCGGAGAGAGCAGAGGCAGAGACAGGCCCTCACACCTAAGGACAGCTGGTCTTGGACAAAGGAGCAAACGCCATGCAATGGGGGAAGGACAGTCTTTTTAGCAAATGGTGCTGGGACAGCTGGACAGTCACACACAAAACAATAAACCTCAACCCCTGCCTGCTTCTCACCACACACAAAAGTCAGTTCAAGGCAGATCATAAGACAGTGTAAAAGGTCCATGATAAAACAACCAGCATGTCCTTTAGAAGGTGGGTAGATAAGCAAACTGTGGTCCATGCAGACAATGGAATATTATTCAGTGCTAAAAAATGGGCTATGGGCTGGTGTAGCACACCACGCCCCTCTCCCCTCCTGGAGAGTGAATAAAATCTTTACTTTCTGTGCTTTCTTCTCTTTGGGAATTCTTTCACAGCCCACATCACTGACCACCTGTGAGAGATAAAGAAGCCAGTGACTCTCAAATCAGTAGGCGATAATTAACAGATAAATCATGGAAAAGGGGTGAGGAAATGACATTCCGCAGCTCCTCACACATTATCTTTGGGTTCAAAAGGAGGAAGATTGTCCTCACCAAACACAGAGAAATGGGAAGATGGAGCTAGATAACTTTGTAAATAAGTTGGAGACAGACCTATAACTAGATTACCCTGAGTTAATCACGCCCTGAGTTAAATAGTTAGTCGAGTTAGATTGTGAATCCAGATTAACCAGTAATGGAGAAACAGGGAGGAAGGAGAGGGGAGGGGGAGCTAATTATGTTGGGGAGGGGGAGCTAATCGTGTTAGTGTAAAACCAGTTTGTCTACTTCACGCGCGCATGCCCCTGGCTGCCTGTGCGCCCAACTCTGCAGACTCGTGAATAAATACCTTGCTTTGCTGCTCAAGTCCTGTGTCCCGGTGTTTTACTATGAGTGTTTCTCACACCACCCTAACATTTTGGTGGCCTATACAGGGACATTCTCTGTCTCTCCCTCTCCTCTGGCCTCCTGAGACTTGTGACTAGAGGAGCTGAGAGCAGTGGAAGCTTGACCCGGGCTGACCCCCTGACCCCGTCTCTGTGAGGTTTGGAGAGAGGGTTCTAATCCTTCTCCATCTCTCTGGTCTCTGTGGGCACAGCCTCCTCCTCACCCCCCTTCACGGCCGGCCAGTGATCGGGCTGGAAATTACTGGAAAGCAAGAACAGAACATGATTAGCCACTCCCTACAGCCACAGGCCGAAGATAACATTAGAACAAACTGCAGCCTCCTGTTACAATGCCCCCAACAGCCCAGGGGTCACACAACTGCAAACCCTCCACTCTTTTTTAATCTAATGATAATCCAGTAATCAAAGCCCCCACCCCCTCAGTGCTGGTGTATCTCCCTACCCCATGCCCCTCTCCTTCCTTGGAGAGTGAATAAAATCTTTACTCTCTTTAAAAAAAGAGAAAAGCTATGAAGCCATAGAAAAACATAGAAGAACCTTACATAAAAATTACTAAGTGAACAAGCCAATCTAAAAAGGCCACCAACAGCATGATTCACACAATACAGCATTCTGGGGAAGGCGCAACTACGGGGACAGGAAAAGGGGGCGGAGGTGGAGAGGAGGGCAGGACACATAGGCAGAGCACAGAATTTTTAGGCCAGCCAGACTACTCTGTATGGTACTGTAACGGTGGCTACAGGTCATTTTACATTTGTCCAAACCCATAGAATGTGCGTCCGCAGGAGGGAATCCTTATGTGAACTACAGACTCTGAGTGATAATGGCGTCAGGGTAGGGAACGGGTGCACTGCTCTGCCCGGGATGTTGACTGGGGGGAGGCTGTGCATGTGTGGGGGCAGGGGGTACATGGGAACTCTCTGTACTTTCTGCTCAGTTTTGCTGGAATATCAAAACTGCTCTTAAAAAATCAAGTCACTTTAAAAACAAAAAATAAAATCTATTTTGAAAAATGGTTGGGGGTCAGCATGGGGCCACCCAAGGCCAAGGATCATGGGCCTGCCTCTCCTCCACCAGGTAATTTCCCCTTTGTTTTGGGTCCCCCCTGAGCATACACATGTGTTGGGATTTTCCCCAATGTTGCTCCCTGTTCCAGAGCACCTCTTCGCTGGGGGCATGCACCTCACATCTTCACTGTCCCTCCCCGACTCCTCTGACCACACTCCAGCCCTCTGCCTCACGGGTGACCTCTGACTGGCTCGGTCGGAGGTTGGTCCTTAGTGCTCACAGGACATGGTCGTTGAGATGCAGCTAAAAAAGAAAAACAAAAAATAAAAAGATAAAAATAAGATTTAAAAAATAAGACAAATAAAAACAAAGAAAAGAAATGAAAAAGAACCCCCCCCAGAAAAGCCCCCCATACACTCAAAGAGAAAAAAAAGAGAGAAAGAGAGAAAGATGCGGCTGAGTATTTTGCTGTCCTGGACACTTTCTGACTGGCGTCCACCCTCCCTTCCTGCGTGGCCTTCTATCTCAGGGCCGGGAAGGCTTCCCTTTCCCACCTGCACTCTCTTATTTCAACCTCAGGACTCAAAATGCATCAACAATCTGTTCAGCTCCAAGTTGACATCTTAAGCCAGACCTCCCCTGGGATTCTAGATCTTAAAGTCTCCCTGAAATCTCTACATGGTGAAAAAAACAAACAAAATAACAAACAAACAAACAAGAACCCTACAGGCCAATATACCTGTGAATATAGATGCAAAAATCCTTAACAAATTATTAGTTAATCAAATTCAGCAGTGTATGAGAAGAATGATACACCATGACCAAGTGGAGTATATTCCAGGGCAAAGGTTGGTTCAATATTCAAAAGCCAATCCATGTAAATTAACCATATTAAGAAGCTTAAGAAGAAAAATCATGTGATCATATCAATTGAAACAGAAAAGCATCTGACAAAATGTAACACCCATTTATGATAAAAACTCTCATAAATATAAAAACAGAAAGGGAAAGGGACTTCCTAAACTTGGTAAAGAGCATCTACAAAAAACCTACAGCTTTTCTCCTAAGATTAGGAACAAGACAAAGATATCCACTCTCACTGCTTTTATTCAACACAGTCCTGAAGTTCTCACCAGGACAATAAAGCAAGAAAAGGGAATAAAAGGCATATACAGGGTGTCACCAAAAATGTATCCCCAATTTTAATGATTATAAAGTCTGTATTTATTAGCATACAGCTCCATCTCGTTGGAAATAAAAGCCCTTATCATGAAAATCTTCATGAATACGTGGCATGGCTGATTCCCACAGTAAATTCAAGTAAGTGGCACCAATTACAGTACCTGCAAGGAAAAAAGGACCCGTGAACCCACGCGCGGTTAAGCCGCACCACATGATCAGTCCTGTCTTTGCACTTCTCCTGCGTTCTCGTACTTCCAGTAGCGCTTCAGAATAAAGTTCCCTTGTTCAAAACTTAATCTGGTTTCAGTCATTATTTCTCAATGGTGAAATCTAAAACAAAGAAAAAAATTTAGCGAGTTACCCGCTATTAAAGTGTGGATACATTTTTTTGTGACACCCTATAGCTTGGAAAAGAAGAAATGAAACTTCCTGTTGAAGATGGCATGGTTGTTTTTGTACAAAATCCCAAAGATTCCATAATACTGGTGGCTGGATGGACACATAGATCAATGGCAGAATAAAGAACCCAGAAATAGATCCACAAAAAGGAGGCCCAACTGATTTCTTAAATTTATTAATTTTATTGTGGTAAAATACACATAACACAGCATTTCCCATTTTAACCATTTGAAAGTTTAAAATCCAGTAGCAATTTGTGCATCACAATATTCTGCAATCATCACCACAGCCCATTTCCAAAGCTTTTTCATCGTCCCAATGGAAACCCCATACTCATTAAGCAGCCCCCCACCCCCATTCCTCCTCCCTCAGCTCCTGAAAACCAATAACCTGCTTTCTCTCTTTCCAGATGTGCCTATTCTGGGTATTTCATATAAATGGAATAATGCATTATGTTACCTTCTATGTCCGACTTCACTCAACCTAATGTTTTCAAGGGTCACCCATGTTGTAGCATGTATTAAAATTTCATCTTTTATGGCTGAATGTATTCTACTGCATGGTTGGACCACATTTTACTTCTCTATTCTCCTGTAGATGGGTGGACATTTGGGTGGTTTCCCCACGGCTCTGTGGCTGTTGTGGTACTGCTGCTGTGAACATGCTTGCACCGTTTTTTTGACCACGTTTCTGACTGGGCGTACA
Source organism: Furipterus horrens (assembly GCF_987537825.1). NCBI lineage: Eukaryota > Metazoa > Chordata > Mammalia > Chiroptera > Furipteridae > Furipterus > Furipterus horrens. Next base: position 9,454,454 of record NW_028327171.1, read on the forward strand.
CCTGGGAGTGGCATTGCTGGGTTATATGGCAGCTCTATGTTTAACCTACTGAGGGACCTCCAGGGGAGGCGCTCACATGCTCACTTCCTTGCAGATGATGGCCTAACCCTCAGTGCCTCACAGAGAAACTGGGGCTCACCACCACGAAAGCTGTGACCCAGCTCCTGGCCCCAGGCCCCTCGTCCCTCTGTGGGTCATGCAGGCCACCTTCACACATCCTGGCAGCTCCAGGTCACCTGCAGCAAGGAACTGTCACGGAAACCCCCACCTGGCGGAAAGTCCAGAACTCTACAAGAGCCTCTTTGCTAATCTCCAAGCAAGTGGGGGGGGGGGGGGGCGGGGTGACGCGCTCGGCGGTCAGGCTCGGCTCGATGACACAGGTGCACCTGCAAGGGCCTTTAAAATAGTAAAGTGAAGACTGATCTTTCTGGCAGTTTTCAATTAATCTTGAACCATGTTTTATGGCCAATGGTCCCTCAATGGCCACTCAACTAATGGGGTGGGGGGAGTTAACCCACTGGGTGCAGAGTGCGGGGGAGGAGGAGGATGCTCAAAAGAGAGTGACACTGAGCTACCAGGGCAATGTTCACTGATCACCCCCAGAGCCACGGTTTCTAGGCACATTTGGGTGCCTCCATATGGGAATTTGGGAGTGTGCTGGCCCAGCAGGTGCCATTAGCTGTGATGTGGAATGGCTTTGCTTTCCTGAGGCTGGGTCCCCATGAGTGAGGGGGACTCGGAAGGTTGATCCAGAAGCTTCCTTTGCAAAGGAAAGAAAAGCCTACACACTGCTGGCAGGTGCAGAGTGGGGGCTGGCAGGTGGAGGGGGCATGTCTCACTCAGTTACAGGGAAGTTTCCAGTCCTGCCCCTCTGGAAGCCCCCCGGGGCCCTGATTGGCTTTGGAGCAGCACAGCCTTTGCTCTTTCCATGGGGAGTCTGGTAGGTATAACAGAGACCTGGCACTCGCAGCTCTCAGCCCCATAGAGGTGCCGGTCCAGGTGTGCTGGCCCAAGTGCCGGCCCTGGTGCGTGGCGGGGCTGGGAGAGCGTGAGCAGACACGGCCCAGACATCTCACAAGCCCAGTGGCACCCTGTGGCCGCGGGACGCCAGGCGGGGAGAGAGGGCCCCGCGGCTGGCGCCCCCAGACCCCGTGATGGCAAGCGAGGCCCGCGCCAGCGGAGACTCGGCGCTGCGCCGCCTTCTGAAGCTGCACCGCACAGAGATCTCTGTGGCCGTGGACAGTGCCTTCCCGCTGCTGCACGCGCTGGCCGACCACGACGTGGTCCCGGAGGACAAGTTCCAGGTGGGCCCCACTCCGACCCCACATGCTCTTGGGCTTCCCCACGCCCCGCCCAGGAGCTGGGGTTAACGCGGGGGAAGAGGAGTTCCAGGTGGACCGGCCTCCCAGCACGCCCCTCCTGACCCTTCCGCTTCTGTCGCCCCACTCTGCTGCCCTTAGCCATCCCCTTGCCCCGCCCACAAGCCAGATGGCTGGTCCCCAGGACAAGTTAGAAGTTGGCCCCTGTCCCCATGCCCTAGCCGGCTCCAAGCCCCAGCCACCAGCTTAGGGGATGGTCTCCAGGTTAAGTTCCAGGTGTGTCCCCAAAGCAGATCTCCAAAACCCCTCCCAAACCTCCCCAAGCCTATGTTCAAACCAGGGGCACGGTCCCCTAAGATGAGTGCCAAGTGGGCCCCCCTCACCCCAGCACCCCCATGCCACCATCAAGCTTGTCCCAAGCCAAGGAATGGACATGGTGCCCAGGTCTCCAGCACCTTCTCTGGGTTGGCATCAATGCTCTAGTCCCACAGTGGACGTGGGAGAAAAGGGGGTAAAGGAAGCACAGGCAGGGCCCTGCTCTTGCTTCAGGAGACGCTGCGTTTGAAAGAGAAGGAGGGCTGCCCACAGGCCTTCCATGCGCTCCTCTCCTGGCTCCTGACCCAAGACGCGGCCATCATCCTGGACTTCTGGCGGGTTCTCTTCAAGGACTACAACCTGCAGAGATATGCCCGACTGCAGCCCATCCTAGACAGCTTTCCCAAAGGTGGGGGCATTGCGCTGCGGCCTGGAGTCCCAGGGGGTCAGCGTCCCTTGCCGGGGGCTGAGGCTCCTGAGTCACGTGGCTGAGCCCCAGTGGGACAGTACGATGGCAGTGCTTGGGGGTTAAGGACACTCTGGACATGACCCAGGACAACCTTGGGTTCCAAGAGGCAAAGGCCCAAGGCCTTGCCCACCTTTTCCGGGATCAGTTCTGGGTGTCCGCTTCTGCCCATGCCCTGCAGATGTGGACCTCAGCCAGCCCCGGAAGGGGAGGAAGCCCCCAGCTGGCCCCAAGGCCGCAGTGCCGATGCCCAGACCTCCCACCAAGAGGAAGGCCCTGGAGGAGCCTCGGACTGCCCCATCAGCAGCCCCGTCCCCAAGGGGCACCTCTAGCCCAAGTACGTAGTTTGAGGAGCAGGTCTGGCTACAGATCCCCCGGGAGCCCAACACCCCCAAGCTCTGGAAGCACCTGTCCCAGCTGATCAGCAGGAGCCAGCCTGGAAATGGCAGGAGAGGTCTCCTTTGGGTGCTCAGTGAACACACTGGAGGTTGCCCCAGTGAAGTAGGCAGGTGACTGTCACTTCCTTTTCACTGATGTGGACACCAGAGCCCTGCAAAGAAAGGGGACCCACCGGAGTTGGAAGATGGCCCCCACCCCCCACCCTGCGCTCTCCACCCTGCCTGCCAACTGGCCCAGAGCGTGGAGAGCAGGCCTGGCAGCTGCAGTCCCCCCTACAGGCTCCCAGGGGAAGGCCAAGCCCCACAAGAAGCAGGAGAGCACCACGGAGCCGCAGCGCCTCCCGCTGGGGACCGGTGAGCAGGCCGCAGGACCCCTGCACCCAGCCAGAGTCAGGGGGTCTAGCTCAGGGGGAAAGGCTGCCCTCTGAGGGCCTGTCCTGGGACCTGGGACCATGCTGGCCTGGCATCTCACCCCAAAACTACATCTTGGGAAGAGGTCGCATCTCAGGTCACCCCTCATGTGCCTGTTCTTTAGAGCCAGCTCAACTCTCCTTCCTTCAGAGAATCCTCCTTGGTCCCTTGGCTGGATGCAACCTGTCCCCTCTCTGCCTCATAACACGGGACTCCAGAGACCCCTGTGGTCACCTGGTACTGACCTAGGCTTAGGTCCTGGGTTCTCTGCCTCCCTCCCAGCACAACCCACGGCCATGTCCCAGGGTCCCTGTTCATTCCTGTCTACTGTGTTCAGTTATCTCTCTCTCACACACACACACACACATGACATGTCTGCTCTGACAGGTGGGCTGTCTGTGAGGAGGCGCTGAGCCTCCTCTGAGGTCTGCCCTGAGCTGCAGGAAGGAAGGAGGGTTCTGCCACCTAGGTGCCTCCTGCTCCCCCCTTCCCGCAAGGAGAAGGTGCTCAGGGGCCATCTTCCCAACGAATGGCTCCCATCTGGTGCTCCCTTCCCCAGGAATTCAGACCGTGTCTGCTTCGGTTCAGAGAGCGGTGGCTGTGTCGTCTGGGGAGGCCCCAGGAGCAGTGGAGGGGATCCTCATCCAGCAAGTGTTTGAGTCAGGTAGACGGCACTGGTCCCTGGGACACCCCCTGCCCCCCAGCTCTCTGGTGGCCCCGCAACAGACAAGACCGGGGACGAGGCATTCTGCTGGCTCTTCGGGGGCAGCGGGAGGCACTGAGTGCCCCCCATTGGGGGGATTCCTGGACAAGCCAGCCAGGAAACTTCTGGGAGGCCAAGAAACTTCCTCTGTGCTGGATACCAGCTCGGGACACCAAGGACGGCCAGGACCAGCTGGTCTCTGGGAGCTGCCGTGGACCCTGGACTCTCCCGAGGGAGAGACCCAAGGACCCTGCTGTCGTTTCTTATGACTGTCATGACAAATTAGCACTAACTGGGTGGCTGAAAGCAACAGACGTTTCAACACCTTTGTGTCAGCAGGGCCACTCTCGAGAGGGCTCAGGGAAGAACAGTCCCCTCTCCCAGACCCTGGTGGTGCAGGAAGCCTCGTCCCACCTTGTGGTGTGATTGATCCCTCCTTCTGCATCCCTCGTCACAGGATGTCCTTCCTCTGTCTCTCTGCGTCCTCTCCTCCTCTCACAGGGGCACCAGTCATTGACACAGGGACAGTGTGAGCCCATTTTAACTAATTACATCTGCAGAGACCCTACGTCCAAATAAGATCCCACACTAACATTCCAGGTGGACGTGAATTGGGGCGACAAACAGTACAGCTCCCCAGCAGAGAGCCCTCCTGCACCCAGGACCCTGGCCCCACCCCAAACTGGGGCGCGTGGGGGAGAGCCAGCATCCAGCGGGGCAGCTCACAGCCTCTCTGCTGCCCCCTGCCTGCTGGCCTGGGCCTGCAGTGCAGCTGGGCAGGTGGCTGGGCCACTCAGCATCTCCTCCCAGGTGGCACCCAGAAGTGCATCCAAGTTGGGGGGGTTTATACTCCCAGCAAGTTTGAAGACCCAGGTGCGGGGAAGAACAAAGCCCGCAGCGGCAGTGGCCTGAAGACCCTGGTCCGAGCAAAGGGGACCCAGGCTGCTACCCCGGTAAGTGCTGCCCGACCACCCCCGGGGGAGACCCCATGTTGCCTGCCCCCAGGACGTACAGCAGAAGCAGCAACGCCTCTGGGTTAAAGCTCTGCCTGCAGCTGGGGGCTCCCTGCCCCGGGAGCCCCGCTGCTGGTGACCCTGTCTTCTCCCTGGCAGGCTGGAGGAGATCCAAGGGCAGGTCAGCAGGGCAGGGTTCCAGCCCCTGCTACCCTCCCCAGCGAGCCCCAGCTCCACCAGGTAACTCCCAGACGTGGCGGGGTCGGGGTGGGGGGCGGCTGCCCCTCATCCCCGTGACCCCGAAGGCTTGCCACTTGTCCAGAGCACTCACTCCAGTCCCTGCAGGACAAGGCCTAAGCTCCTATTCACAGGGTGGAGCTCTTTTTTTTCCAACTGTATCTTTTTTTCTGATAACACACAATAGTAAACATTCAAATAAGTCAGAGAAAGTGAGGCTTCCTGGGCTTTTCAAACCGTAGCGTTTGGTCTAGGTGCCAGCTGTGTTCACCTCACACCTGGCCCATGGTTGTGGCAGGAACCCAAGCGCCAAGCACATTGTTGGGCTCCCAGCACCGTCACAAGGCAGAACTTGTCAGAGATCCCAAGCCCTCCATGCCAGGCATTGTCTGGGCCCGGGCACCCAGGGGCACGCAGGACCCATGCCCACTCCTGCTGGCACGGTGGGGGAGGATTGTTATGAGTGTGCTCGTTGCTGTGTAGGGCTGCCCAGCATGGCAGTTCAGGGGGCTTCTGGAGGAGGGGGCATCTGGGAGGACACGGTGGGTGCCCTGTAGGCAAGGGCACAGGCAGACCGGAGGCCTCAGGTAGAGGGGACAGTGGGGGCCTGGGGCCAACAGGAACACCGCTGGTCTACCCCTCCTTGGCTTGAGAGAAAGGGGTAACACACGGGTGGGCATGCAGTCTAGGGGCCACCTGAAGTCCATGAGAAAATCGCCTTCCTAAAGGTCTGTTCTTCCCAGGAGAGGGGGACCCGGGAGGTGTGCAGGAGCTAGAGCCACAGATGGAAGAGATCTTGGGGTGTGTGTGTGTGTGAGGAGCAGGCATCGGGCAGCAGTGGAGCGGGCCATGGGACCTGGGTACCCCTGGGGAACCTGCTGTGGAGCAGTTCTGGGGGCTCTCGGGGAGGCCAGGCCCCACCTCTGGCCCCCACAGGATGTGGTCTCTTTCTGTGTCAGAAGAACGAGGACGAGTGTGCTGTGTGTCGGGATGGAGGGGAGCTCATCTGCTGTGACGGCTGCCCCCGGGCCTTCCACCTGGGCTGCCTGTCCCCGCCGCTGCAGGAGATCCCCAGGTGAGCCTGGCATGCCGGTCACCTCCGCAGCACCCATCCATCCCCATCTGGCTTCACAGCCACATCTACCCCATGACCCTGAGTGGGAGGTCACCCAGAAGTCTCTCTGTTCCACGGGTGGGAAGTGAGGTCCACTTTTGAGGGAGCCCTGGTTCAGGCCACGGGGCAGTGGGGCCGGGACCTGGGCTGCTCTCACTCCACCTCCCTGCATGGCCACGCTGTCCCCTGAGGCCACCATCAGCCGAATGGAGGCTAGAGGCAAAGAGTGGTCAGCCCACCCCATCTCACTCCACACTCCGGGCAAACTCCCATAAGTAGCTGACCTCCCACCCCAAGCAAAGTTGGGGAGCCCGGAGGCCACAGAGCTGCACCCCAAGGGCTGGTCTACTTCCTGGCACCCCTCCCCAGCCCACCAGGAGAGCCTTGCCCTCTACTACCTGTGCTCACAGGCCATGGTGGTCTGTGGGGAGGACCTTCACCAGGTCACATCTCTCTAAGCCTCAGATGCTTCTGCACTAACATGAGGGGGTTCGGCCCAGGTCACCATTCAGCGTCCCACTGACACTGACCATCTATCATTCTTCTATTCTCGTCTTTCCTGCCCTTGACTGTCACCCTCTACTGGGCACCGCCTTCCTTACAGAATGTGGTGGGTTCATGGGTATAAATGCCCCTTCCTAGGGCAGCCCCAACTGCAGGTCAGTCATGTGACAGCCAGGTATGGGCAGCTGCTGTGTCAGGTGTGAGGGTCGGGCACTCCTCAGGGCTCATCAGAGAAGCACATGGGAACACTGACTGTGTTGGGGAGGGCCACCCCACCAGGGGTAAATATTGGGTGTTTTTGGCTCTCCTGCCGACTGGCTGGGCAGGTCCTTCCATTGTGGCTCTGCCCATTTCCTGCCTGGGCCTCAGTCTCCCAGTCTGTAAAAGGAAAGGGCGACCTGGAGGGGCCCTCAGGCCTACCCTGAGCTTTGAGTTTGGAAATCTACCAAACCTTCTGCCTTGGTCTGCATGCCTCTGGCCGGTAACAACATGAGCAGTGGGACCTGGAGGTGCTCCAGCTGCCTCCAGGGAAGAGCCCAGAGGGACCTGCCCCGGGCTGAGGAGCCACCAGCAGAGACCCCGGTAAGCACAGCCCATTCCCAGGCCTTGTCTCCACCTGAAGCCTTGCCTGCTGGTCACTCCTGTTGGCCACTCCTGTGGGTTGGGCCTGCCCAGCCATTGAACTATGTGCCCCCAACCCCATGGCCTTGGCCACAACCATTTGACATCTTTTTTTTTTTTTTTTTTTAGATTTTATTTATTTATTTATTTATTTGAGAGAGGGGAAGGGAGGGAGGAAGAGAGGGAGAGAAGCTGTGAGAGATACATTGATTGGTTGCCTCTTACACACCCCCATCTGGGGACCTGGCCTGCATCTCAGGCATTTGCCCTGACTGGGAATTGAACCAACAACCAGCACTCGATCTACTGAGCCACATCTGCAGGGCCATTTGACTTTCTACAGTGGGGCCTGAGGGGGCAACAGATACTGAGGAGCTGCCCTTACAATGGCCCAGTTTCTCGGTGATCAGACCTGGGGCCTCGGCTCTGTCAGCCCAACACAGGGGATGCACTCTGACCATGGATAATGTTCACCCAAAAATGTCTGAGCGTCTGTTGCAGCAAAGACATGAAGGATGCAACCCACGCCTGGATGTTGATGGAGTGTTTACTCTGATGGTCCATGGGGCCCTGGAGCGCCCCATCTTTAGATGGGGAAAGGGTGGAGAACTGAGGACCAGAGAGCTGACACCACACCTGGGCCATTCTGGCCCAGTGTGGGGTTCCTTCCATGACACCAGCCCCCAATTCCCAGCAGTCAGTAACCCCCTGGGTGGTGCGGGGCAAGTGCCCTGCGGCCCCTCTGAGCACTGACCCTCTGGTTCCAGGTCATCCTGGGACTGAGAGCCTCAGGACAGGAGGCGAAGGGACTGCTCAGGGAGCCCCCGGCTGGGACGGACACCGCTGTTACCTACAAGCACCTGCTGACCCCAACTTCCGCAGCCCCCCTGCCCATACTGGACCCCTCTGCCCTACGCCCCCTACTGTGTGTGGGACCCGAGGGGCAGCAGGTGAGGGGTCTGGGGTGCTGGGGTCAGGGGTCTCAGGGCCTGCAGGGCCACCGGAAATATAATAGGAGGAGAGTGACATGCAGGGGAAAGTGCCTGGAAGGGGGAAAGAGGATAGGAGTCTAAGGGGCGTTAGGGGTCAGGGCTCCGGGTGGCCTCTGCCAGGAGCACCCAGACTGGCCATGGGGAGGGTGGATGGGAAGCTGGAAGGCACAGGGTTGGGTGCTGTGGGAGAACACCCTGAACACGGTGAGGGGCTCTGGAGGGGTTTGGGGAGAGGATTTCTGGAGGGGTTCCTACATGGGTGAGGCATTCCCTCATTGTTCCTGGACACCCCCGCCCCCCACTCCATCCCCCCAAAGAGGCAGGACAATAAAGAGGGTGCGATAGCATTTAAGGAAGAACCCGGGACCCCCAGCTCCTCATGTCTCTTTTTGGGTGTGCCATTGCGGGTACCCTTTGGCCAGCCCTGAATGGGGTCCTGGCCCACCAAAGAGGAGCGAGGTCGGAGCACCTGGTTTCTCCGGGCTGCAGCCCAGAGGTGAAAGGCACCGCTGCTTCGCTGCTTCCCGGGGCTTAGATTCCAAAACCGCCCCTCTCCCGCATGCGCCCTGCCCCCGCCACCGTCCAGCCCTGGCGGGTTCCTGGGTCAGGGCAGAGGGCTCAGGGTCGGTAGAGCGCTCCCCCCGACCCCCCGGCACACGGCTCGGTGCGCCCCGCAGGGCCCGGCGCCCGGTGCGCGGTGCGGAGTGTGCGGAGACGGAACAGACGCGCTGCGATGCGCGCACTGCGCCGCCGCCTTCCACTGGCGCTGCCACTTCCCCGCCGGCTCCCGGCCCGGGTGAGTGTGACAGCCCTTCCCCCGCCACCCGCCACCCGCTGGTACACCCCACAAAACCTACTGCCTGTCCTCTTTTCTGCACAGGGCCGTTCTGCGCTGCAGATCCTGCTCCGGAGACCCCGCCCCAGGCCCCGGGGAGATGGTGCCTGCCCCGACCCCTGCCCGCCCAACTACCGGGCCCGCCAAGGTTAGTGCCCCCAGTGCGGGGAAGGGGGCACGGCGGAGCTGAGAGGTGAGGGGAGCGCATCTTGAGAGGAGGCTTCTGCGCTAGTTTCCTCGGTCTGAACCATAACCACCCCACCCCCCGCCATGTGTTTCTTATTTATATGCAATGATCATTTTCTTAAGTTGACTCTTATTTTTAATAACTTAGATTTAAAAAGGAAACTATTTAAAAAGCATTGGTGACTAGGAAGTCACAGGTTGGGTGCTCGTCTGTGCCCAGAGCCTCCCTAAGACCCTGCGCCTCCCCCAGCCCGGCATGGGGTCCAGGGCGCAAACGATGATGGGGGTGGGGGGTGGGGGTGACCCACCCGTGTAATGACCCCCTGTCTGCGAAGGAAGTCCGGATTTGTAGAGAATTTTTATAAAAATTTATCCGAGTCAAACAGGATGCACCTGGAAGCGAGGTCTCACAGAACTGAGAAAGAGGCTCCCCAGAATAGGTTGCAGGTTCTCCTCTGCCCCTGTGATTAAGGAGGGACAGTAAGGAAAGTTACACGGCGGTGGGAGAACGCAAGGCAGGGATGGATTGCGGGGCAGTTAAGATGACTGCTTTCTGGAGGGTGGTGACACTTTAGAAGGAGAAGTTTGAAAGTGTGCATTTCAAAGGTGTGCCAACAGAAACAGCGGATAGGGCTGGCTTGAGGCAAAGATAGGCCTTTTCCTCAAGTTTTATGCCTGTGACTACCCACCGGGACCTGCCCAGTTAGGAATTTATGATCAGATCGCCCAGTGAGGTTATTTTCCATAGGACCCCTTTTCTGTCGAACCCTTTTTCTGTCCACACCCCAATCCTCCAGCAGCCCTGGGTTGGGACCCTGCCCAGCCCCATCCTGCAGCCGGGAGTCCCTGGGGAAGAAGTAGCTCTCTCCATCTGCATTTGTCCAGGAGGAAATGCAGCCAAGGCCCCAGCGGCTGAGCCTAGCGGTAGTCATCCTGGGTTCCATCAGAACCTGCGGGGTCCTGTGTGTCCCCCAGTTAGGAGCCTCCAGAGGGGAGCGCCTCTTGCCCTGGCTGCCCTATGCAAAGGCCTTCCTGACCACATCCAGGGCTTGGAGGAACCTTTGGGGGCCCTGGGGGTGGTGAGAAGGCCTGCTCCCATCCAGGCTCATGCTGCTTCCTAGCTGAGCCTCGTGCTCTCCGACACACTCTCTGGGAGAGGGTTCCCCAGGCACTACATCAGGGCCCCGCCCAGGAGGGGCTTCCCGGGACCACCTGGCAGGGCTCACAACTGCCTGGGCCCTATTCCTGCTGGAAGCCTCTCTCAGGGTCCCCAGCCACCTACCTGCACAGTGTGCACCCAAAGCCAGCTCACTGCCTCCTCCTCTGGGGGGGGGGGGGGGCAGGTCTCCCAGAAGGGGCTGCCCCTCTCCAGAATATGCTTCCTTTATTGAGACCTGGGTTCTTCCATCTTAACAGCAAAGACCCTTTGCTTTTCACTGTGTTGTAAAATGTCATGCCATTTTGGAGTAAAAAGTTGCAGCTCCCTTTGCCCCCCTTCCCTAGGCATAGTCATGTGACTGTGGCCCCTAGACCCTTACCTGGAAGCTCCTGCACACCTGGAGGCTGTGCTCCTCCTTCAGGTGCCCAGGGATGGTGGTACCTGGCAGACCCACCCAGGTGAAAGTGTTGACGCTGGGCTGTTTGGAGCTAAAAACTGGGCCATTTCACTTGGTTCCACTTAGTGTGGCTTCTTGCCTCCTGACCAGGAGCCTCATCCCCTGCCCTGGCCTCTCGCCCAGGTGCCTGCTTGGCCCTGGCCTTGCTTGTGGGACGGTTCAATGGCTGGCCTTGCAATAGGCACTTTTCTCTCTGGGCCTCAGTTTTCCACCAGAGACAGGATTCTCTAGGTCACCTTACATTCCCCAGAGGGCCACATGCAGCGTGTGGAGGCAGGCAGGCCTGGGGGATTGGGGCAGCCAGCTTCTGGAAGTGTAGGGCCCTGGGCAGTCAGCCCCAAGCTCACTCATGCCCAGCCTGCCTGTGCCCACTGCCCCCAGAAGGAGCTAGGTGTTAGAATTCAGTTCTCAGGGACCCGCCCCCCAAAGAAGCACCCACAGCATCCTCACAGCCCTCGCACCTGCCACCCAGCTCCAGACCCTGATGCCTCTGCAGGGAGTCCTGTTTCCATGGGGATGTTCCCAGCATGGGTGTGGGAGTTGGGGTGACCTCCCTTTTTTGGGTTTTAGGCAGGGGATGATTCTACTGGTCACGAGCCCAGTCTGCACAGGGATGACCTGGAGTCCCTCCTGAGCGAGGTAATGCATCACCTGGCTAGGCCTGCACCTGTCCTTCACCTTGTCCTTTACTGCTCTCTCCAACCCCTGCCCCAAAGGCAGCCAGCACCCAAGCCACAGAAGGGGCTAGGATACCCAGCTCTGGGCGCCTCAAACACCCCAGGTTAATGTGCTCCAGCATGGCACTGATTCCTCTCCATGCAAGAGCACACAAACTCACCAAGGGGGCCCTGAGCCACTCCCCCTTCTAACCGGCTCAGAGGTCCTGGTGCCTGAACATGGGGGTGGGGGTGGGGGGGCAGAGGCTGCAGAGCCCCAGCAATAGGGCCCCCAAAGCCTGCCTGGGAGGTCCTGGCTTTCCCTTGGTGGAGTGGGGGTCCCAGGAGCTCTGCTGTCTGTGGCTCTGTCATTCCTGCTCTCAAGCCCAGCCTCTCTGCCTGAAGAGGAGCAGCTAGATTTGTTGGGAAGAAAATGTGGCTTTGAGGGGCCTCATCTTCCTTTGACAGGAGGTCAACACCTCCAGCCATTCCCCTACCCCAGGTGGCCAGATGTGCGCAGGGCAGGCACACCTGTCCCCAGAGGCACTGGCCAGGACCAGTGCCCTTGTTCTGTTCTGTCCTGCAGCACTCCTTCGATGGCATCCTGCAGTGGGCCATCCAGAGCATGTCCCGCCCGCTGGTGGAGGCGCCCACCTTCCCCTCCTGATCCAGGGGGGCCTGGGCTGCCTGAGCTTGGACCCTCCCCTCCATCCCTGCATCAGTGGACCCCCGAGTGCCCACTTGTGCTCACGGTGAGGTGACTCTGCTCTGAGAGGGACAGAGGGGACATGCTCCCTCACCCCTGAAGCTGTCCAGGTGAGGGCCAAGAAGAACTGAAAAGTTCCAAGTGCTGTCAACACTATAAACACAGCCTGTCCTTGTAAACACAAAGCCATCATGTGTGCTAAAATTAAAGTCACTTCTGTATGGTGTTCATGTGTGCTAAAATTAAAGTCACTTCTGTATGGTGTTAATGTGTTTTCCAGTGGATGGAGTATGTTTATTTTGAGGGTCTGAACCCCTGCGTTTCTGGTGCCTGAAGTGTAGGCCGAGCTGGCCAGATGGGAACTCGTGGAAATGGAAGAGATACCTGTGAGCAGGCCTCACGCCCAGAAGTGAACAGCGGGGAGCACTCCTGCGCTGCCCATGGAGTGAACTCCAGGTGCCCACGTTCGGCCTGGCCCCACCCACCCCTACCTCTTTCCTGGCCGTGCTCCTCCGGCCCCCTCTGTTCCTCAGGGGCCAAGCTCATCCCTCCCCAGGGCCTCTGCAGGAGTGCTCCCTCTGCTCAGATTTCCTTTCCCTGGTTCTTCGCAGTCTGTCTTCTCAGCACAGAGAGCTCAGCTCCAAAGCCACCTCATTCATTCACTCAGTCAGTCATTTATTCAAGAATAATTTCCTGTAGATCTTCTATGTGCTGAGCACTGTTCCAGGCATGGGGTCCCAGAGGGACATTCCAGTGGAGGGATGGATCACATGCAAGAGGGAGGTGGCCTCAGATGGGGTAACTGCTGTGCCACAGAGGCAGGACAGGGGCCAGGGGGCAGGAGCATGCTGACTTTGGACATGGCTTTTGTTCCCACATGGAGATAGGAAGTGATAGTAGGAATAGAGGTCCCAGCTCAGGACTCACAGCCGTTGGTCTGTTGGGGGTCCAACTGTCCCATGCAGCCTCTCTGGAGACCTTCTGGGTCTCTCAGCCTGCACATGGGCTCTTTAGGCAGCACCTGCTGGGTGGGGTGGGGAGGGGCACACCCACCTACGACAGCTCATGCTTAGCATCTATTTGGCCCTGGAGGGGACTGGACTCTCACCAGCATGGGGTAAGTGCCCCGTACTTCTTGATTGAGCAGGTGTGCATGAGTGAGGGAGCAGCTCTTCCAGGCTGGGCCAGGCCAGGCAGGCAGCATTAGGACTGACAGCAATGGGACAGCAATGCCAGGAGGGCACAAAGGAGTCATGAATGCATTTGGAGTGTCCCAGCTTGGAGGCTGATCCTGGACAGGGAAAGACACAAGAGAAAGGGGTGACCAGAGAGAAGGATTGGGAGGGAGCACCCACAGGGGGCACAGGCTCGGTCACCCAGAGCAGGGCCCTGCCCACTTGAGATCCCAGCACTGCTGAGCCCTGTCCCCACCCCCAGGGATAACCAGGGCTGCATGAAGGTTGCAGAAGCCGGTGGGGGGTGTGGCAGTGGGGTGCATGTTGGGGAGCTGACCAGGGCGAACCCAGATGTCACGGGTACCCTGTCCATCAGTCCACACCCTACCCCCCAAGGCAGCCTCACTGTGAAATCCTCTGCCAATGTGCACACACGTGGGCCTGGCCCTCCCCTTAGCCTGTGCAGCCCTGGCACAATTGGGTCGCACCTGGTGGGTCCTGGGGAACCGGACACCTCAGCTTCATCAGAATCCCTCTATGGCAAGTCCGTGGAGGCTGTCCCCTGCGAGTTCAGTGCTCCCATTGGTGGCCCAGTGTCACTTCCTCACATCTAGGCTCCTCTTTAGGAGATGGCCTTTGAAGTGTGGGGGCCCGGTTGACAGATTAGAAGCTCAGCTGTCACTGTTTTGAAATTATTAACAATTTATGAACAAGGGGTCTGAGTTGTGTTTTGTGCTGGGCCCCTGGCCTGCAGTACTTGGTCCCGTTTGGGGACCAAGAGGAACTGGTTGATGTGGGGTCGTTACTAAGAATCAGGTGAGGAACTGGTACACATGGATGTGCCCAGTGGGCTCAGAAAAAGACAATTAGACTCAAGGGAGTGAGGCGGGCCGGGCTCTCGGCTCCTCACCTGAACCGGATTGGAGACTCACTCCCCCGCCGCTCCTGTAACTGGAGCTCTTGTCATCTGACTGTTGACTTGGTGTTCCAAGGAAAGTTTTGAGAGGCTGCACCTCCATTAATTCTCCCAGGACTCTGAGAATTCCTGCTCCACAAGGTCAGTGGCAGCCCCTGAGGGCAGGCTGCTCTGTTCCACCTGCAGCAGCCCACCTGCAGCCTGGCTCCCAGATGGCGGATAACTGACTGGTCCCCACGGTGCATTTTGTGTGCCAGGCTGCAGTCCCCACAACCCCCAATAGATAACTTCACTGGGGAACCCCTTCCCTAAGAGGTGACAGCTGCTGCTCCCCAGTCTCTGGTAGGTTCCTGCCTTCTGGCCACGGCCTCCTCTCCATCCCGTCAGGGCACAGTCCCCTTTGTGACCAACTTTCAACTTCTGTGGAGTTACTCATTCACTGTCCACCTCCCATCCAAACCCTGTCACCAGGGGCAGGTATGAGCGTTTGGATAGTGCAGAGCCCAGATCAGCCAGAGCCAGGCACAGGGGCCGCTGGCAAATACTTCCAGAATAAGTTAATAACCTTGAAAATGCAGTAGATGTCCAGTATTCAAGAACACTTTGAGAAATAATGTCATAGCCAAGACTGGGGTATTAGCTAGGCAATAACAAGCATGCCCTGGCCAGGTGGCTCAGCTGGTTGGAGTGTTGTCCTGTACAGCAAAAGGTCGTGGGTTCAGTTCCTGGTTGGGTCACGTACGGGAGGCAACCAATCAACGTTTCTCTCACATTGATGTTCCCCTCTCTCTTTCCCCCTTCCCCTCTCTCTCAAAATCAATAAACATATCCTTGGGTGAGAGTTAAAAAAAAAAGAATGGCAAGTACAAGCCTGGTGGATAAACATAGGTAAGTAATACATTATAGTTTTTATTTAAATATATAATATCAATGTATACATGCTTAGAGTGTGTGTATAATACATACATACATATAGAGAGATGTATGTGCTGTAGTCTATTTACCTTTGTATGTATAAAGTGTGTGTATATATATATACACACATATACATAGAGAGAAACAGAGAGATGTGTCTACTTATTTATAGAGAAAAAGTGTGTTTGTGTATATATATATTTAAAGAGTATATACAGGGTTGGGCAAAAGTACATTTACAGTTGTGAGTTTACAAAACAGTTTATTCTTGTATTATTATTAATTATTTTTTTTCATATGAACAACTGTAAACCTACATTTGTCCCATCCTGTATATAGAGAGAAGGGAGAATATATATAAAAAGAGAATATGAAGTCTGTCTGGAAAAAGTCCATCCATTAATATGATGAGAATGGTTTGCACAACATCCATGTAACCTGGACTGTAATGACGTAACAAGGAGAGTGAACTGGAATTGCACGTGTGAACTATGACAACTTCACTGTACTAGTCACTGGGAGTGGTAGATGCCACTAAATGAGCATGTGTACTGTGTGGCCATCACATTCAAAATGATTGAGTAGAGCAAGGAATCTGTATCAGCTTTTGCATTTAGCTTGAATATTTCTCCTTGGAAACTATTTGGATGATTCAGAAGACCACAGCTGTGGGCAACTGGTGATTGGCAGCTTCATCACAACAATGTGCCCGCTCTTGCGTCATGTCTTGTGCATCAAATGACCCAGGTGACTCAGCCCCTCTACAGCCCAGATTTGGCACCCTGTGACTTCTGGCTTTTCCCAAAACTAAAGTCACCTTTGAAAGGAAAGAGATTTCAGATGAGATTCAGGAAAATATGACGGGGCAGCTGATGGTGATTGGGAGACCTGTGTGAGTTCCCAAGGTGCCTAATTTGAAGGGGACTGAGGCATCATTGTCCTTTGTACAATGTTTCTTGTATCTTGTATCTTCTCTAATAAATGTCTCTATTTTTCACACTACATGGCTGGATACCTTCTAGACAGACCTCGTATATGCACATATATGTATGTGTGTATATATACATGTGTGTACATGAGTGCATATACATGTGAATGTGTGTATATTTATATATATCAAGAAAGAAATACTGGAAGAAAGCACAACAGTGCAGACAGTTGTGTTTAGCAGGGGGTTATAGAGGATTTTCCCTTGGTAAATTGTCTGCCATTCTAATTTCTGAATAACTGTACAAACATGACTTCAGAAAGGCAAACCCACTCCATGCTGACAGTCAGCTGCCAGCCTGTGCACAGGCTGTGAGCTTCCTAGGCCAGGCGGGGTGCTCATTCCATCCCAAGCCCAGGTCTGCCAGTCTCAACAATCCTGTGCACAGGTAAACGAGTGAGTAAGCGAGAGGGTGAGCCCTGCTTTGTTCTCTCATGTTTTCAAGCGCATCACGGGGGAAGCCAGCTGCCATGCTGTGAGGATGCTCAAGCAGCCCTGCTGCCCTGAGGCCACACAGGGAGGGGCTGAGGCCTCCTGCCAACAGCCACAAGGGGGCACCATTCCAGAAGCACTCCCTCCAGCGTTCAGATGATGGAGCCCAGCCAGGGTCTTGATTGCAGCCTCACGAGAGATCCTGAACCACAGCAACCTAGTGGAGCCACTCCCAAACCCCCAGACCTCAGAAACCACAAGATAATAACTGTTGCTACTTCAGGCCAAGTTTTGGATACTTTCTTACATAGTAGCAAGTATTCAGTGCTGTCAGGTCTCAGGGAAATCTGGGAGCCTCCATGCAGCAGTGGCTGTGGTGGCTTTTTCTTGCCCAGTGACATTGCATTTGCCACTTAGCTTTTCACAGTGAAACAATGTATTTTTAATATATATATACATGGGCACACATACACATGCAATAAAACTAGAAGAAAAGCAAGAAAATGATGCTCAAACATGTCAGCACACTGGTGACCCCAGAGGTGACACACGGTTTTGTATTCATGCTTGCTAACGGGGACACTGTGCTTGTCCCTCCTTTGTCCTTACATTTCACAGTTAAAAGAGAGTGGTCCGTGTGCATGCTCACCATTTCCTGGGGCCCCTCCCCTCCCCTTGCCAATCCCAGACATCCACATTTCCAAATGCTTCACAAAATGAAATAGTTTTTTCCAGAAAAATATAAAAATGTTTTTCTCTTGGCCTCTTTATTTATTATTACTATTATTTAGGATAAGAACACCTCCCATGAGATCTGCCCCCGCAGCCAGGATTAGTGTACACTACAGAGTTACAGACCACACAGGCTGTGTGCTGAACAGCAGAGCCTCAGGACACATTCACCTTCTAGAACCGATACCCTGTTCCCTTTGACTAATTCGTCCCAACACCCCTCCCCCAGAGTGGAACATTTTAAAGTAAACTTTCTATTACAACATAATGCATAAAGAAAAATGTACAAGTCATAGATGGTCAGCTTGCTCAGTTTTCAGAAGTAAACACACCTGTGTCAGCACTCAGCTCAGAACGTTACCCACTTCCGGCCTCAAGCCCCCAGGGGCCGTCTGGGCCTTTCTGATCGCAGCCCTAGGCCAGGCTCCCTGAGATGGATGCCTTTCCTGCAGCCCTTGATTTGGTTCACAGGTGTTAGATAGGGCAGGGGTCTCCAGGTCTGGGCAGTTCTAAATGTTATTTCTTGATAAATGTTGAGATGTAGCACAGTATTCTGCAGATGCAGCAGTAAACAGGAGGAGTTGACAGGAACTTGCCTGGATGAAAGTAGCCAACTGCAAAGAAAAATCAACATATATCTGACCAAACAGTGTATATAAGTAATAGTGTAGCCTCCCTTTGAGGAGCCAGAGCTTTGGAATATGAACCCCTTGTCTCCTTTGGTTCCTACAAGTAAATGAAATGACCTAGTAAGAACCACATCTTGTTTTTGAATAGAGCACCCAAGTGACAATCCCTTGAATTCAGCAACATGGAGATTCTCCCACCAGCTCTCCCACCAGCTCCTCTCTAAGGACTGGGGCAAAGTCTCTTCTGCTGACCACACTGAGTCCCTACTGGGTAGGGTAGGGGGGAAACACCTGGCTCAACAGAAGGGTCCATCACTTAGCATGACTGCCTGTGACACCAGAAAAGCCAGTGTTTGTGCTGCCTGTCACCACCAAACCCAATAAACAGAGACAGAGATTGAATCTTCACGGGCACTTTATTCAGATGGCTGGCAAGCTGAGAAGACCACAGGTTATGTACCCTAACAGACCGTCTTACATTTCCTTTCAAGCTGGACTTTAAAAAAAAAAAATTTTATTTATTTGTTTATTTTATTTATTTATTTTTAGAGAGAGGGGAAAGGAGAAAGAGAGAGAAACATCACTGTGTGGTTGCCTCTCACTCGCGCCCCCAACTGGGGACCTGATGTGCAACCTAGTCATGTGCCCTGACTGGGAATCGAACCACCGACACTTGGCTGGCAGGCCGATGCTTAATCTGGACTTTTTATAAGGAGAAAAATGTGTAGGTAAGGGGTTTGAAACTCAGGAGAAAGGTTAATCAGATAAAAGCTACAGTCTGGCAATTTCCCTAGCATCCTTTTGCCTGTTGATTGGCGAGTCTTTATCTGTGTTCTGGGTAATTCAGTCTTTATCTGTGTCCTGGAAGGCAGGCTCTCTGTCCTTGGAACACAATGGCTCAGATACCATACCTGGGTCACAAAGGTCGAATTGCTTGTGGTCTCCTGGAGTCAGGGTGGGTCATAGCTTCAGTTCCTGAAAGAGTAGCTTTTTGCATGTGTTCATTACTAAACTTGTTAATTACTACCTAAAACTAAAATTTTCCGAATCTTGAGTCCCCCCATCACCAGGACCCTCTGACCATCCCAGGTAGAGGCCACTGTCCTGCCCCAGGTCCCCGCCCCCACATGCTGCATGGTGTGCAAGAGTTTTCCAAGGGTGAAGCAAATACTTACTGAAGTAACACATACAGAAATGCTGGCTGCTGTCATCTTCATCCCCCTGGGCATCTTAACTCCCGGTCGCCTCTCAGCAGACCCTCGGCTGAAGTTGGAAGGCCCTCACTGCGAGAGGACCACCTGCGGCTCCTGCCATGAACTTCTCAAGAAACAAAGTTAAAATAGGCCTGGGCTTAGAATGACAACTTCTGCATGTTCCTATTGCAACGGTCTGTGTTTGTGTAGCCGGTTCTAATGCCTTGAAAAGCTCCGCTAGATTGGGTTAGCAACACCTGGATCCCTCAATAAAGGGACGCCTTTGTTAGGCTGCACAGGTTTAAAAACTTAAAACAGCTAGCCACGATCCGCCATGGTCGCAGATCCCCACTGGTGGTGGTGCTGGTCACCCCGAGACCCTTGGGACAGCTGCGGGCACTTTCCGAGCGGTGGCGCTGGACCCTCCTCGGTCGCCCCACTGGCGTGGGCAGCAGTGACCTCACATGAAGGCGAGGGCGGGGCAGGGGCGGGGCGGAGGCGGGACCGGGTAAGAGCCTGCCGCGCGGGGCACAGAGCAAGCTAAGCTGCCCAACTCGGCGCCACCATGGCTACCGTGGACCTGGAGAAGTTGCGGATGTGCGGGGCCGGCAAGGCCATAGGCGTGCTGACCAGCGGCGGCGATGCCCAAGGTGCGCGGGGCGCGGGGCTTGTCGCAAAGCGGGGGGAGTCCACCTGTCTCCGGGCCCTTAAGAGCGCGCCCGCCACCGTCGGCCAGGACTTGGGGTTAGCGACTTCTCTTGTCCTCGTGCCGCCTCCCATCCCCCTCCTGTCCCTGGCGCTCCTCATCGGTCCCCCCCTCCCTTGGCCCTCCCCGACGCACCCGATTGCCGCGTACGTGCCGCCAGCCACGGCTTCCGCGCCCCGCCCACGCGCGCCCACGGAGGTGTGTCTGCGCGCCGACAGTGACCCGGGGATATTGCGCGCGGGGCAGGCGTAGGACTGGCAGCTGTTGCCCCTCCTGTCGACCCGGAGGCTCCCTGCCACCCTTCCCGGTGGCACGTGTCTGGAGACCTGTTTTCTGAAGGCCGTGCTCAGCTGGGGAGGTCCTGTAATTCCATGAAAGCCAGGCTCTTCCTGGTTCTGAAACCAGAGCTGGGGACACCTTGATTCCCCCAACCATGGCCTCCAGGGCAGCTCTGACGCCCGCATCCCTTCACTCCCCCTCCCCCCTCCTTTATCCTGGCTGGCAGAGGTGGGGGTGGCATACCTACCCAGAATAGCCCCGCAGTCTCCTTTTGAGGCCTAGTGAGGAAGAGTGTACCTTGGGGAGGTGCGCTGTCTGGGGCTAGGAGTTTCCTTTAGCTCAGACCTGTTCTCACTCCACTGTACAAGGGAAAGCCCAAGGCCGTGGCCTGTCAGGGTCCTGCAGTCAGGACCTGGCAGAGATGAGCAGGTGCCCTGCCTAGGGGGGTGGCTATCTGAGTAGCCCCCAACCTGGCAGCCTGGTCTTGTCTTGACCACTGTTTTTCAGCGCCTCTGACCTGGGTTGGCCAGTTTGGCCCCTGTGGTGCTGGGCCAAATGGCTACACGCTGAACCCCAGGAGGGACCTTAAGTAGACCAGGAGGGAGGGAGCCAGCACCCTCACACTACACAAGCCCAGCTTGGTCTGCCTCCCTCCAGGTCAGAGAGAGTGGACGCACACCTTCCCTCCCTGCCTCAGGCCCAGGACTCCCCATTCCCCACTCTGTCCGGAAAAGAGGGCTTCACAAGCTAGGGAAGGAAGGAAGAATTGGCCTCTGTCTGTGTCCCCACCTGCAAGGGGCCCTCCTGCAGATTGAGGCTGAACCCTTAGAGCCTGGCCTGACTGGCAGTCAGTGTGCCCTTCTGCACCTCCACAGCCCCCCATGGCCAGAGCACTTGCTGCCTGTTCCTCTCTAGAGCGTGGCCAGTGAGCCCGGGCTGGGGTGGGCGGGCTTCGAGGGGAGCCTTGGGGAAGAAGCATCATCCTGTGAGATTAGACCATGGGAACGGGCACACCCTGAGAGGGCTGGACCCACCCCTCCAGACAGGCCCAGAGAGGCCAGTGAGGCCCCCATCTCCCTGGGCCCGTGCGGGCAGAGCGGTCTCCACCCCACACTTCTGTCTGCACAGCAGAGACAACAGCACCCCGAGGGGGGTTGGAAGGATAAATGGTATGCATTTAGGTCATGGTGCGAAGCTTGTCTGAGTTGTGGCCCTGGTGCCTCACACAGAGCAGACAGCGCTTCCTGAACATGGCTGGAGTGTGGCCGTCAGCGCACCTGCTGATTGACCTCCTGCCCTCCTCTGAGTGCGACCGCTCCCCCCAGCTCCCTCCTGTGTGCTCCCTCCAGCCTGCAGACAGGGTAGCTAGCTGTGGCTTCTGGTCGGAGCTACGCTGAGGAGGACTCAGTTTAGGGCTCTGCCGTGCAGCGAGGAAGACTCAGGGCCAGCGGGTGTAGTGGCAGAATGTAGCCTTTGTTTTGTAAGTTCTGGAACCGGTCAGTGGGCTCCTGTCACTGCTTCTGTGATCCAGCTCCAGATGTGGGTGCTCAGGTTGTCTTCAGCCCCCTGCCCCCCCCCCCCCCGTATCCTTCCAAATAAAGGTTGACCTGATAGAGACCTGATAGTACCACGTGTGCCCTCCCGAGTCTGCCTTCCTGAGTCCCGAATGTGCCCTCCCACGCCTGTCCTCCTTTGTCCTGTGTGTGCCCTCCCTGGCTGGCTCTGGGCTGGCAGTGGCTGGGGTGAATGGGAACCCTGGTGTGTACCTGCCTCCCACATGCTACGGTCTGCTTTTGTTGGGATGTGCACACCAGCCAACTCCATGGAGTGGAGGGCCAGACCCAGGTCCTGGTTGGGCTGGTGTTGACCAGACCTGTGACCTGACCCAAGCACTTCTCTTGGGACTTAGTTTCTCCTTTTGTAAACGGGGGTGGGGAGGAGGCAAGAGAGGCCACCTGGCAGGTTTCTTCTAGTTAGCTTGGAGATGCTGTCCTTTGCCAGCTCTGGGGCCTCTCCTTATTGACCACAGGAAGTGTCAATAAGTGGAGGGACGGCAGTTGTCCAAGGATGTCAGAGGACTTTGTACAGAAGCCACTAGAGACTTGTACAATAGCCCATTCTACCCACCTCTCACCCCACGGCTGCCCCCTGTGAGTGGCCCTCTCCTGGCCCCTAAAGAATAGGCAGGACCTGCCTTTTCCTGTTGATCAGCAGGACATTGATGTCCTGTGTTTGCAGGTGAGGGTTTAGCTTTCTCACTCCCCTCCTGTCTCGTATGCCCCAGCCAGGCTCCGTGTCTTGTCTATGTGTCATCTGTGAATGTAGTGTCCTGCTGAGCCTGGGGTCATTTCATGATCACTCTCTTGTACGTTTTATTTTTCTGGAAGCCAACTGTGATAAAGTCAGATACATTGACCTCACTTACTTCGGTGGCATCATGGATTTCCTGCAACAGGAAGTCATGTGATGCACCTCCCAGGTCCTCCAGGAGGGGCGAGGGTCTCGTGCTCCCTCAGCTGGTACACATAGCTGCTCTCCTGCCCACTCTTCTGACTGGCCCAGGGTTTATTTTGAGGAAGAAAAGCAGATTCAAGGGCCATTAAAAATGCCTTTTTAAGAAGGCTGCTTACAGTGAGGTGTGCTGGGTAACCGGTGCCCACAGGCTGCTGTCTCCATGGCATCTGGTTCTGTTGAAGAGTGGTCTCCTCCAAGGGGCTGAAAACATTACTCCTGGGGTCCCTTGAGTCTACCTGGCTGGCTAGTGAGATGGCCTCGTTCCCAGTCTGGCATGTGCAGCCGCTGGCCAAGTCATGGGTGGGTGACCGGAGAGATGTCTGGATTTGCCCTTCCACCCCACGCCCTGTCCTCAACCTTTTCCCAGCTGCTGACCTCCCTCCTGCCCACCAGCAGTGGGACTTGGACCTGGAGCCTGCAGTGGGCCCAAAGTCCTGGGGGCACAATAGGAGCTGTGGGAGGAACATGGAACTGGGTGAAGTGACAGGACGCCTGCACACAACTGGTTGTCACGCTCAGGCTGAGTCAAGCCCAATGGGGAGTTTCCTGGTTTAACTCTGGGGCAGCTTGTTTCTGAATGTTCAGGAGCTGAAATGACTGGGTTCGCCCTGTGACCTGGGGCTGGACCTCCAACTCCTGGCTTGGTGCCCCCCGAAGAGGCTGGTCTAGGGTCCCAATATTTGTGCATCTTCACTGATGGTGTCACCCTGACTCCCTCACAGGTATGAACGCCGCCGTCAGGGCTGTGACGCGGATGGGCATCTATGTGGGAGCCAAGGTCTTCCTCATCTATGAGGTAAGGCTGGGCAGGGCTGCATGCCTGTCCCACAGTGGTCACCTGTAGTTCACCTCCTAGCCTAGGCCCAGAGGGAGGGGTGGGTGATGAGGAGGCGGAATGGGAAAGGGCCAGGCCCCTGCTCTGCGAGGTGGATGAGGGCCTTTCCCCTCGCCTGGGTCCTGGTGGGCTGGGCCATGTCCCTGGGGAGATAGGAGGGCATAAAGCTGCTGTCTTCCTCCTCTGAGGCTGAGGACCTCAGCCGTCACCTGTCGCCCTCCAGCCCCCCTGCACCTCTTACATACACAAACCCTGTGTGAGTCACCCAGACAACGACAGCAAACAGCCTCCTTTGGGAAAACTGGCAGAGTATTGTTCTCTTTGGTTCTAGACAAACTGGTGCCCCTTTGCTTCATCCCCCACCTCCCAAATCCCTCTCACACTGGGGCTGACACACAGACAGACACAGACAGACAGTGGAATTCCTGCATTGTTTCATGGTTTTCTGGAGGCACTGTGTCATTTTGTTTTCACATTTTAGGCAAGAAGTCTCAAACTCCAGCCTCTCTGCTTCCCCGTGCCTGCCTCCTCACCCTGTGGGGCGGCCCCTGGCCCTGGTCCCACGTTGGGCTGGGCCACACCCAGCCCTTGGCTGCAGGAGTAAATGAGCAGCCGTTTGGAGGCCCCTTTCTCCTGCAGGGCTCAGACCCTCAGACCAGGACTGGGTGGCTGGGGCCTTGCCAGGCCCCAGGTCGTCTTTGGGAAGCAGATGTTCTCAGAGTCTCAGCTGCTGGGCAGGTGCGGCCCACATGCTGACAATGGTCTGGAGTCATCTAGAAGTCAGTGGGGATTCTCCAAGGGGTGGCCTAGGCTTGTAGCCTCCAGACAGGGAGGGTGGGTCCAAGCCCTGCCTGAGGGTGTCCACATGTGACAGGCATGTCCCTTCGCCTCCTCGACCCACTGTTTCTTCTTCTAAGTGGGGATAGCAGTTCCCTCTTCGTGGGGAAGTTAGGGCATGAAAACTAATGCAATGTTGTGAGTTAAAGCACTTTTCACAGTCAGCACCCAGAAGGGCTCAGTGAATGGGAAGGGCTTTTATTCACTCAGAGCCAAAATGGGGTCTGTGGGCTCAGAGTTCACACAGGAGGGCCGCCAGCAACATACTTGGCCTGCAGCCAGTTCTGGGGCTGCCTAAGGGCTGCCCTGGGGGGCCAGGGGGAGCAGTGGGGAGGGGAGAAGTGACACAAAGTGGGCGGAGTTGTGCAGAGACATTCTAGAAGGTTCTAAGGCTAAGAGGAGGATTGTGGCTCTGAGACTTCTCTTAAAATAGTTTACTTATTTTTCGGTTAGTTGATGTGCAGTATTACATTAGTTTCAGGTGTACAATCCAGTGATTAGACATTTATCTGACTTACGAAGTGATCACCCCTATAAAGATAGTACCCGTTTGACACCGTACGTTATACATAGTATAATATTATTGTCCGCTGAGTCTGTCCCTTGAGAGTGTCATTTAGGGAGATGGTTGGTTCATGCTTTGGTGTGATCTGAAGCTGCCTACTGGGTGCGCTGGCTCTGGAACCTTCTGAGAGGTGCAGACCAAGGTCAGTTGCTGCCCGTGTCTTACCTGGAGACACCCTACATGAGCTACAAAGCAATCTGCAGATGGCTGCTACTTGTGCTAGGCATGGAGGTGCCTGGGAGAGGCCAAGCTATGAACTAAGGCCGGCTGCTGCTAGTGCCGGGCCTGAGGGCACTTAGCAAGAGGTATAGGGTATGCTGAGGCCACATGCTACCTGTTTAAGAGATTTGGGGAAAGTCCACGGCATGAAACAAGGTGGGCCATTTGTATGGAAAAGTCACTGGAAATGGCTTGAGTGGGCCCCAAAGTTGGGTGGGGTGGGGTCTCAGGAAGTCACCAAGGTGGGGCAAACAGTGTTAACCAGGTTGATGGAGATTCAGATATGGTGCCCACCTACCTGCTCTGTGGGACTGGGGATGCTCAGCAAAGGAACAACGGCCTCTGCCAGCACTTCTGTCCAGGAGAAAGCTGCTCCTTCAGCCCTCACCCTGATGCCAGGCAGTTCATTTCCTTCCTGTATGTCCCTGGTGCCTTTGAAGCTCTGCCCCAGTGCTGGAGCTCAGAGGGAGGGAGTCAGACTTAAGTCCATGTATGGATTCTTTAAGAGGAACTCCTGGGACTCCAGGAGCCTTTTGTCTCACTTAGCCACAATCCCTGATGGTTTTCCCAGCCAGAGTTTTGGGGACTTCTCTTCCTGGCACTGGATCCCTGGGCTGGGGGGCCTGGTGTGGGGCTGGGACCCTTCTCTCCTTGGGGGACTTCCACAGCCAAGATATCCCTCCTGATTTTTAACCACACACATGGGTGTAGGACCAGCCTTGACATGGCTTCTTCTTTATGTCTTTAGTATAGGACTTCTGTTCAGCTAAGTTTCAGGCAGTTCTGAATGATGATTATTCTGTAGTCTCATTGTAATTTTGGTGTGGTTGTGGGAGGATTTCAGTACTGTTTAACTTACTGCCATCTTGACTGGAAGCTGTAATCTCCATTCTCTGTATTCTGAATTCATCAGAAGCGACATTCTGGAACTCACAAAGTTAGATCAAAAAAAGTCTAAAGCCTCCTCCCAAGTCTCTTAGAATGGAGGTTTTTGCGGGAGCCAGCTGCCAAATGAGAAGTCCAAGTGCCCCAAGACTGCCATGCTGTGAGGGTAGCTGGAGCTGACCTTACGGAGAGGTCTGCTCGGTACCCAGTTGTTCAAGCTGTTGTAGCCCAGGCACGTGATTATGGGGGCTGAGAAGTCCCGTGATCTGCTGTTTTCAGGTTGCAGAACCAGGAAAGCTGGTGGTAAAAGTCCCATTCCCAGTCCGATTCTGAGGAGCACCAATGTCAAAGGGCAGGAGATGGGTGTCTCAGCTCCAACAGAGCTGTGTCTTGAGACTTTGATTCAAGCTGGTGTGCAGGGGGGCAGGGGCCAGGCTGGCACTGTGCTCAGGCTCTGTGCCCAGTCCTGGGCTTTACAGACTGAGATCTGCCTGTTTGTGTGGTTGCTTGCTTCAGTCAGTGTCTGCTCTGGGTTTTTGGGTAATTTTCCTATTTTTCTGTGCAGAGGTGGTAGTGGCAGGGCTGGTTTGTATCCTCCTGGGCAAATTCTTGACTAAAGGGTGGGGGAGGAAAGGAGGGAGGGGAGGAAAGGACATAGCCTGGTCTAAGCTGTTGAAAGTAGCTTGGTGGTCCCCAGACTGAGGATCTCACTCCTCCTGTGTCCCTAACTCTGGTTCCTGGAAGGATGGGCACCTGCCTCACCAACTTGAGGTGGGCTGTAGGCCCTGAGTTGAAATAACATTTCTCCCTGCACCCTCTCATGTGTAGTGCCCCACCTCCAGGGCCTTGGTAACCCAGGATCCTACAGGCTTGGGTGACAGAACAACAAGGCTGGAATGGCCCAAAGGGAGGAGACAGAGGGGCAGTAGATGCCTCAGAGCCAAGCTAGGCTCCAGGCCCAAGCAGGAGTGGTAGCTCATCCATTACTTCACTGGAGGGGCTGGAGGGTTGCCTGGAGGAGGCGGCTCTGCATATCTTAGCAAGGTATTGCCGCGTCTCTTCACCACGTATAAAATACACCTGTCCTCTCTTCAGACCGTATAAAGAACTACTGATAAGAAAGGAATAATCACACAATATAGGAAGTGGACAGGACACCTCACCAGGTACTTCTCACAGAGGTGGTCCAGACGACCAGTGGCTTATGTCATAGACAGACAGCATATTGTCACCAGGGAAATTCAACATACTACCACTTGCAGGGACCCACATGCAGCTGCTGGGGTGAAGACTAGCACAGCCTGGTGCTGTTGGGTGGAGCACCCAGAAGCCCAGCTGCATGGCTGGTGGGTGAGGAGGTCAACAAAGCCCAGCATGCGTCTGTGAGCTGCCGATGGCTGCTCACGCACCCAGCACTCAGCAGCCCTCTTGCAGGAGATGTGCGTGTTCTTAGCAGACTTATTTCTAATAGCTTCAAGCTGGAGACCTCCCACATGTCCGTCATCAGTGGACAAACTGTGACTGTGGGCATGCCCAGTGACCAGGAGTATAGCAGCAAGCCTAGACACAGCCGTGCATGGTGACGTCGGGCCTCTGTCACCAGGAGGGAAACCCAGACATGAAAAGCAGACACTGCTGTCATTTCTACATCTAATCGATGCCCTCAGGAAGCAGGACAGCGGGTTCCTCTGGGAGGAAGGGCCCTGGAAGGGCAGAGGGCTGCTGGGCACGGGGCTGCTGGGTGCTGGGCTTCTGTTTCTGATCTGGGGCCAGTAACCTGGGTGTGGCTTGAGAACACTCACCAGGTGGGCCACCTGTGACAGGAGCACATTGCCCTGGGAGTTACACTGTGTCACACAGCCTGGCCAGCCCTGCAGAGGTGTTCCGGAAGGCCCTTCGAGATGCCCTGGCCTCTCCCCCTGACAGCCCAAGACTGTTGGCCAACCCCGGCTTCATCATCCAAGGCCCTGGGGTGGCAGGGGGCTGTGGTCAGGACCCATGGGTCTGCTTCTTGCCGGATGGGGTTCTGGCCAGGTTCCCAGTACCCTGCTTGCACATGAGGGTGCTGTCTGGCTGCTTGGGTGCTTGTCTCATGTTTGTGCTCCTCGGTTTCAGGGCTACGAGGGCCTTGTGGAGGGAGGCGAGAACATCAAGCCAGCCAACTGGCTCAGCGTCTCTAATATCATCCAGCTGGTAAGGCCCTCTGTGAGCCCCTCATGTCTGTGAAGACACACAGATGCACAGATGCACAGACACACACAGACACATTGCACAGAAGCACATCCATCCCGCAGGGGCTCAGCTGTAGGCTGACCGTGCCGTCTGGTTGCCGTGGGGCTGTGGGGTTGCAATGACCCTGGGACATCTCCCCTACAAGAGTCCACTCTCAGTTCCACTGAGGGTGCAGGGGAGCAGAGGACACCTTGGAAAAGTCATGGCACAGCATCTGAATGGCCTCTTTTCACCTCCACCTGGCCTCCCAGTGACCAAGGCCAAGGTTTCCCTCCAGCTGGGCCAGGACTCTTAGGAGTGGTGGTTTTTGAGCCAGGTCCCTCATCTTCCCACAGAGCTTGGACAGTGGTGCAGGCATTTGTCACCTGTTTATCCATGGCCACCAGGTGACACCTGGCTTATTTGAGTGGCTGGTCATCAATCACAAGGCACAAATTGGTTGGTGGGAGCAGTGGACAGATGGGCCTGGACCCCAATGCTCAGTGTCCTGGGGCAGGAGTTGTCCAGGCATGGCTAACCCCGAGGGGACCGCCCTCGCTCCTGCCCAGAGCAGATGTCGGTGATGGGCTGTGCTCTCCTGGCACCTGGGGGTCAGAATGGGTTTGCCACCCTGGTCCTGGTCAATCCAGCAAACAAGCAGGGAGGCACAACAGCCACTGGGGTGGCTGAGGGGTGCTGTGGGGGCAGAGGAGGAAGGTTTTGAGCTCTGCCTCTAGGGAGATGCCACTGGGCCAGCCCATTTACACTGGGGCCCAGCCCAGAGGGTCCCAGGAGCAGCAAGGGGCGGGGCGGTCTGTCCGGGGCACAGTGGGCAGGGGTCCTTGGCGGAGCCCAGCTGAAGCTGAGCAGGGAGGTGTCCTGTGAATGTTGGCCCAAGCTGCCGCATGTCCCCTTGGGGCTCAGGGTTCTCCCTGTGTTGTTGCCTGGCTTGTGCACACGCATATGTGCTCTCAAGTGTGTGTGTGTGTGTGCACGCCCATGTGGCTCCTTTGTTTTCAGAGCCTGCTCACTTTGCTGCCTTGTTTGAACTTCCCAGTCCTGACAGGTGGATGTTCTCCTCATCTATTCAAGGAGAGAGGCCCAGGGAGGTGTGACACCTGCCCAGGCTTCTGGGGGAGGCCTTGGACGTCACCCTCTCCTCTCCGTTCTGTGGGTGTCTCCTCCTGCCCAGTCCCAGGTCTCTGCAGTGTCCTCGTGGGGCCCTCTGCTGCCCCGTTGGCCAAGGCTCCCATCTCCTTTGCACAGGGCGGCACTGTCATCGGCAGCGCCCGCTGCAAGGCCTTCACCACGCGGGAGGGGCGCCTGGCAGCAGCCTACAACCTGGTCCATCGCGGCATCACCAACCTGTGCGTCATCGGTGGGGACGGCAGCCTCACAGGAGCCAACATCTTCCGCAGCGAGTGGGGCAGCCTGCTGGAGGAGCTGGTGAAGGAAGGTGGGCCAGGGGCCGGAGCCGGCTCAGCGCAGGGAGGTGGGGCAGTGTGGGGTGGGGTGGGGTGCACGGAGGCTGCAGCGCCTGCCTCGCCGCTGCGGGGCACTGGGCCTAGGCAGGGCAAGGGGAGGCGGGCGAGAGCAGTAGGCCTGGCCCAGCCCGAGGTCAGGACGGCCCTGAGCAGCTGCAGAAGCTGTTGGCTGGGTTTGGCTGGTAGTGAGCTCCGTGGTTGAGCTGGAGTGCCTGGAACTCAGCGTCAGGGACCCCCCAGGCATGTTGGACAACAGTCCCAGGCTGCCTCACTCCACGCTCGTGGACAAGTGTGGTCTGTAATTGACAGGCTGTCATAATTTGCAGAAGTGTAACAGTTAACATTCTATAATGCCCAAGACACATGGTCACAAGGTTGCCAGTTGGAAAGTGACCTCCTGAAGTTCAGCCTGTGCCACTCGTGTGGGGCCTGGAAATGAGGGGCATGGCCACTCTCTAAGGCTGCCCTAGAGGTCTCTTGCTTGGGGTGAGAAGCCTGTACTTAGCATTAGGGCTTCGAGAACCACTCCCCGCCTTGGGAGTCCCGTGGCAAGACCTGGGTAGGGGGAAGCTGGGAACTTCCCGGGCCACACTGCCAGGGGGGACAGGGTGAGCGGTGGGGTCTCGTGCCCTGTGCTGCGGCCAGTGGTCTCAGCTGGCCCCTGCGGCTCCTCCTCAGGCAAGATCTCGGAGAGCACCGCACAGACCTACTCGCACCTGAACATCGCCGGGCTGGTGGGCTCCATCGATAATGACTTCTGTGGCACCGACATGACCATCGGCACGGACTCGGCCCTGCATCGCATCATGGAGGTCATCGACGCCATCACCACCACTGCGCAGAGGTGAGCGAGGTCCACAGGCCGTGCCAGCCCTGCCAGGCCTCTAGGTGCACAAGCTGGGGAGCCTGTTCTCCTGGTAGGGGTGAGGCTGCCACTCTGTGGGGTCAGCTGGGGCTCTAAGGTGACGGTGCATCCCTCGGGAAGTGTGGGGGGATCATTGGACTGCTGCTGGCCAGTGATGACCAGGCCCGGTCAAGGTAAATGGCCTTCAGCCTTAGGAGCAGAGGTCAATGCAAACCGACCTGAAGGCTGGTTGGGCAGCCAAGGCCCCATTTTGCTCAGATGCCTGACTGCCCTGGGAATAAGAAGGGCTGCCTGTCCTCCCACTGCCCCCCTATTCACTATGTCACCTGGGCACGCCTGAGGCAGGGCTGGGCCATGGGTAGCATAGCTTGGCCCCTGTGTCTCGAAGGAGGCTATTTCTGCTGGCCTGTGAAGCTAAGCCATGAGCTCAGCTCTCGGGGGCTCAACATGGATGCCTTCCGTCCTTTTCCTGTCCACAGCCACCAGAGGACCTTCGTGCTGGAGGTGATGGGGCGGCACTGCGGGTAAGGGGGCTGCCGGGGTTACTGGGAGCGGGAGCCAGGGTGTGGTGCCTGCGTGGCACAGGGCAGGTGCCCATTTAATGCCATGGAGTCTGTCTCTGGGGCTGGACGCAGGGAGGACAAAGCGGGTGCGGCCCAGGTGAGCCGGCTCTGGGCTCTGGGGTGCTGGGTCCTGCCCTGAGCAGGTAGCACCTCCCACTCCTCTAGGTACCTGGCCTTGGTGTCTGCTCTGGCCTCTGGGGCCGACTGGCTGTTCATCCCAGAGGCGCCCCCCGAGGACGGCTGGGAGAACTTCATGTGTGAGAGGCTCGGCGAGGTGAGAGGGAAGGGTCTGCTCATCTGTAACCATTTGCCTCGTCCCTGGCCCAAGGGCCCCTCTTCGTCCTTTGCTGTCCCCCGCCCCATTCCCAGCCTGCCCCTCCTTGCTCCCAGGAGGTCCATGAGGTCCCTGTTGGCCCCTCCTTATGTGGGTTGTGGGCCCTGAGGTATGGGCCTTAGGCAGGGCTGGTGGGTGGCAGCTGTGTTGGGGTAGGTGACTGAGGTTGCTGAGCCCTGGAATGTCTCTGACCCAGACCCGCAGCCGTGGGTCCCGGCTGAACATCATCATCATCGCCGAGGGCGCCATTGACCGCAATGGGAAGCCCATCTCATCGCACTACGTGAAGGATGTGAGTGTGGAGGGGGCCCCCACAACTGCCTGGGTCATGTGGGTGGGATGGAGGTGGGGCCCTGGTGGGCTGGGCTTCCTTTATCTTCAGTCCCCAAGTATTCTTGCTGGGTCTCTTTCCCCAGGCCCAGGAGGCTCCTGGATGTGGGGTGTGTGTGCCAGGGGCTCTCCAAGAAGTCCTGGCCCCAAAGGCCAAGGTCTCCCCCAACACCTACTGGGAGCCCTCCACCCACTGGTTTCTAGTCTTCATTCATGTTCCCTGCCAGGCCAGCCCTGCTGGGAAACACACACTTACTCGGAAACACGTACACGAACGTACCCCCTGTACACAGAAATACATGCACACACTCACATGGAAACGCATACCCATGCACACAGAAACACATCCACACCCTTACATGCTGTGGGCATGAACCCTGGGCCAGCTCTGCGGGGACCCTGGGGCACTGACACCCTAGAAACCCTGAGGCCTGGCAGGAAAGGGGTGAGACCAGGGCTTCAGTGAACTGAAGAACCCGTTACTCTCTCCCAATGAACAGCTGGTGGTGCAGAGGCTGGGCTTTGACACACGTGTGACTGTGCTGGGCCATGTGCAGAGAGGAGGGACCCCCTCGGCGTTTGACCGCATCCTGGTAGGTGGGGTGTGGCCCTGGTCCCCAGTGTGTGTGTGTGTGCGGCTTAGTGTGCGTGCATGTGTGGTATGTGAGCGTCTCTTCACTGTGCCTGTGCTCGTGGGTGAAACCAAGGTGGGGCCCCTCTGCTGCTCTGTGGGGGTGGGAAATGCAGACCTGAGCCCCTGGGCCTCCTGGTCATGCCCCCATCCCTGCCTGTGAGCCAGCAGCTTCCGACCCTCCCGGCAGTGGCTGTGGTAGATACCCAGGAAAAGAGGGCAGGGTGAGCAGGGGCGAGGCCTGTGGCCTGGCCCTCCTGGGGCCCGGTGCCCGGTGGGTCCCGGTCTGGCCATGGCCCGGCCCCACATTCTTATCCCTGGGGGAGCCGGGTGCTGGATTCCGCCCCGAGTGTGCCATTGTCATCCTGATGACTGATGGGTTCCCCCTCATCCTCTGCAAAGTGAGAACCATGTTGCAGATGAATGGAGACAGGGTCTTAGGCCAAGGAGGACCCTAGGCGTGGTAAAGTGCCTGCATCTGAGGATTGGTCACCCTGGGGTAGGGGCTAGATACTCCCCAGGCCGCTGTGTTGGTGTGAGGCCAGGTGACCCGCTCAGACCCTCGGTGAGCCAAAGCTGCTCTACTGTGCCGGGCCTTTCCCAGGAGGCCGTGTGTGGTCTCCTCAGCCCCACACAGAGCAGCGGGACCCTGGCCTCCCAGAGGGGCCCTGCCAACATGGCCAGGCACCTCTGCACCCAGCGTGAGGCCTTGGGTGCACTTGGGACAGCCTCCTGAGGGGCCTGGGACATCAGGGCCAAGCACCAACCCTCCACCAAGCCTGGGCAGCAGAAGTGTGCTGGGGTGGGTCTGGGGTCTCCCCAGCTTGCAGGAGAGCAGGTTGGCCTGCCGTTTCATGGACGCTGGTGGAAGACAAAGGACAGTGTGTTGCTCACAGCCAGAGCGGCAGCACTTTGTGCTGGGCCCTGAGCCCAGTTCTTACAGGGTAGCACCTGCATGCACAGTGTGTCAAGTTACAGGGGAGAAGCCTGAGCTCAGGGAACCCCCGTCTTCTCTAATGAGCCCCCAGCACAGTACTCCTGAGGGGGCGGGAACTTTCTCCTATGGCTGTTACTGAAACAGATGTGAGCAGTTGGTGACTTGCTCCCAAGAGGTGCAGAAAGCAGCAGAGACCTGGGCGTTTGTCTACGAGTGCCACAGGAGGCAGGGGACCCGCCTGCCACCCTCACTGAGCAGAGCTCAGCGACTGCGGCGGGCCTTGCTTTCTTGCACACCTGTCCGTGTCAGCTGCGCCAGGACCTGCATTGTGATTGGTCCCAAGGAGGGCAGTCCCTCCATGTTTTAGCTGGTGCAGCCCATAGAGCACATTCTCCATTCACACCCCCACCAGGAAAGCCCTGACATAAGGGAGCCCCAATCAAGAAACCTTCTCATAGTGGAAAGAACCCTGGAAAGCTGGTTCCAGCTCTCGCCCTTCCCATGAGGCTGAGTGACCATGGACAAGTTGCGCCATCGCAGCCCTGGGGTGTGGGACCACATGTCTTAGCAGAGCTGTGTGAGACCCCTGAATGGGCTGTTGGGAGTGGTGGTCGTATTAAGGCACTGTTTCTGTCACCATTTGTTCTAGAATCTTCGACCGGGGTGTGTGGGGGCAGCACTGAAAGTTGAGGGTTTTCAGATGGTGTGGGTGCTGGCTTAGTGCAGCCCGCAGAGCAGAGAAGGGCCAAGCAGTGTGTGTGCGCGCACGTGTGTGCACACGTGTGTGCACATGCCTGTGTCTGTATGCATGAGTGCGTGTGCACACGGGAGGGTGGGATGCGCCTCTGCCTGAGCCCCGCTCCTCTTCCGCTCAGAGCAGCAAGATGGGCATGGAGGCGGTGATGGCGTTGATGGAGGCCACACCTGACACGCCAGCCTGCGTGGTCAGCCTGTCCGGCAACCAGTCGGTGCGGCTGCCCCTCATGGAGTGCGTGCAGGTGGTGAGTACACAGCCTCACCTCCAGAGGGAGGTGCCTGGGGCCCTCTGTGGCTGTCCCCTCCCCCCAGAACCACCTGCCCTTCCAGGTCCCTCAAGGCTCCCCAGCCTCGCCTCCTCTGTGTTGTTACATGTCCCAGCTGTCTGGGTGTGTGCTGACCCCTTCCCCCTAAGCTGGCCTCAGGGAATCAAAGCCTGAAGTCCTGGGGAGGGGAATGAGTGTGTCCCCGATGTGGGATGAGCCCTGAGAGAGGTGGGAGCTAAGCTGAGGTCCCTTAGTGTCCCAGAGCCAGTGGCCATGGACCTACCTTGCAAATTGGGCGGTGGGAGGGCATTTGGGTCAAAGATGGGATGGAGGAGGAGGAGTGGGTGGCTGGAGCCACTGGGAAAATTGCGGCAGACCATGGGGGGACATTTGATGTGGCCAGAGCAGGAAGGAGGAGTGGGAAGTGTCAGCATGGGGATGCTGATCCTGGCTCCACAGGTTTGAGGGACCCTGCAGCTGAGGGAGGGTGGGAGGGAGGGTGGGAGGGTGGGTGGGAGTGGGAGATTGGGCCTCCCTAATGTTTCTCTTGGAAGAACCTCCTGCAGTGACTTCCACCAGCCCTGCTTCTGGGCAGGCTGAGCACTGGCTATGGGTCTAGTGGCCAGATGGGCCTCAGCCTCCAATCCCAAGGCCCTGGTGGGTCCCCCAGGGGCTGAGAGGGAACAAGGGTGGCTGGGAAGGACCCATTGGCCAGGCCAGGTGGGGCCTGCTCAGCTTCAACCAGCTTTCCTGATTGCTGGTCTTGGCAGTGACGGCTGCCAGGCAGGTCTGGGGCAGGCCCACCAAGTCAGGTAGGTGGGTGCTGTGTATGCTTCAGGCCTCCTCCAGCCTGGGCTTTTCCTTTTCTTTAAGACAAAGGAGGTGCAGAAGGCCATGGATGAGAAGAGGTTCGATGAGGCCATCCAGCTCCGGGGCAGGTGAGGCCTGGGGGCTGCGGGTCCATGGCGGACTCCTGGCAGCTTGCCCACAGCCGTGCCCCTGCCACAGGGCATGCATAGCTGTAGACATGACCTCTGAACCCCTCCAGAGACCCTTCCTTCCACGTGCGTGTGGCCGAGCAGTCTGCAGTTAGGAACAGGGCCTCGGTGGTCCCTGTGGAGGAAAGCAGGCAGCCTGTGGGGTGGCAGGGGGACAGGAGCTGCCCATCCTGGGCAGGCTGGATTCAGATACTGGCTTAGCTGAGAGGAGTGCTGGGATTGTGTGTTGTACGGGGTCCCAGTGATGGCACCTGGCTCGGGTTTGGGGCAACAATAGAGAGGAAGGGGCTCCTTTGTGGCTGAGCAATGGGCCAGGCCCTGTGCTTACTTATGGGATTGGGCCGTGCCCGAGGGTTGGGGAGTGGACAGTGGGTGTGGGCTACGTGATGCAGGACCGGCTTTCATTCCAGGAGCTTTGAGAACAATTGGAACATTTACAAGATGCTTGCCCACCAGAAGGTCTCCAAAGAAAAGGTGAGGTGGTGTGGGGTCAGGGTCTGCCCATGGGGTCTGCCTGCTGCTGCCCACCCAGGAAGCAGGGAGCTGGGCCAGGAACCTCAGTTGGGGTCTCAGTTGTGATCTGGGGGGGGGTCAGGCTCGGCCTCTGCTGGACCGGTGGAGGTCAAACAGCCAGTATCCAGGCCTGGAGGTTATGTTGGCTGGGTGCTTGTCAGACAGTTACTGGAAATTAAGTCAGGCCCACAGATTTAGCTCAGGAGAGAAGGCATCCCACATTTATTAGCTGTTCCAAGACATCTAAAAGCCTGGGGAAATGCCCTTGTCAAGAGAAGGGTGATAGCAGGACTTTTTCTGAAGTCCTGGGGAACAAGAAAAGGGCTTTATTAAGACAGTGTTGGACGGTGGGGTCCTGGAACTGCTGCCCCTAGAGTCACCGGCATGGGGGTGGCCGACACAGGGAGTGGAAGCCACCTCGTGGCAGAGCCTGTGGGGTTAGTAAATGCTTGTGGCTGTTGTCACTAACATTGTCACCATTTTGAGGAGACCTCTGCAGTGTGTCTCTACCCTGGGGGTGCTCATCACCTTATCCACGTCACCTTCTGTGGTCCGTGTCTCCAGCCCCCTTTTATTCCAGGAGCTAATGAGGAACAGGCAGCCGTACCCCCCCTGCCCCTGCCATGCACAGCAGAGTGGCTACATGTCCCCCCCCCAGAACTGGCTGGGGTGTAACCGCCTCTGGGGCAGCCAGGGGTGATACCAGGACCCGCTGCCCAGTGAAGCCTCTGGCCACATGTGGCCACAGAACACTTGGCATGAGGCCAGGTTCTAAAGCGAGACTGATGTGAAATATCCTGTTAGTAACTCCTTACACTGATTCCAGGTGGAGGTGATACTAGTCTGGTTAAATTAACCTGAGTAGCATCATCTGCTTGTTTGTATTTAACATGGCTACTAAAAACTCAGGATTGTGGGGCCTGCTTTCTCCCTCTGTGCTTCTGTACTGCTGACTGAGGACTTTGGGGCGCTGGATGCTGACCCCTGTGTGGGGGCGATGGCTGAGGTTTCCGGGCAGGACTGTGGCCTGAACATGCCCTGCTGCCACTGTAGGTGTGCGAGGCCTGTAGGGACCACACCCGGCCAATGCCCTTGGCCGGGCCCTGAAGTTTATGAGCACAGCCTGCACTGCAGCCTGTTTGCTCCTCCCCAGAAGCATGTGGCACCCTGAGGACTTTGTCACTGCTGGGGGAGTCAGGCTGGTGCGAGAACCTGCCTCTCGTTGACTTCTCTGTGGTCAGTGTCTTTCCAACCCCACTCCCCGGGCTCATGCTCTTGTCTCTGTCCCCTTCTCCGAAGACCCAGTTCTCCCTGGCCATCCTGAACGTGGGGGCCCCGGCGGCAGGCATGAACGCGGCCGTGCGCTCGGCGGTGCGCTCCGGCATTTCCCAGGGCCACAGGGTGTACGTGGTGCATGACGGCTTTGAAGGCCTGGCCAAGGGTCAGGTAAGTGCGAGGTGGCGGGGCCTGCTGGTCGTGGCTGATTGATTACCCACCTACCCACCCGCCACCCAGCTTCCTCGCAGACAAACCCGGGGCTCAGGATGTGGAAACGAAGGGAATGGCCGGGTCAGGTCCATGAGAAAAACAGATCAGAGGATGAGGGAGAGGGGTTAGCTCCTGGGGACGGGGTGGGGATGGGTCCACGTGAGCTGCCCAGCCCAGGCACCTGAGACTGTGCTCCGTTCCCCTGCGGACATGCTGTTGAGTGCAGGTCCATCACTTGAGGAGGAGTCAGCCAGTGCCTCTGGCCTGTCTCCCTCAAGCTATGCCTCCCTGCTGCAGGTGCAAGAAGTGGGTTGGCACGATGTGGCTGGCTGGCTGGGGCGTGGAGGCTCCATGCTGGGGACCAAGAGGTGAGTGGCTGGCAGCTGACTGCCGTGGGCAGCTGGGAGATCCAGAGTGGAAGCTAAGGGAGGGGGAGGGGGCTTGCAAAGGGAAACCCATCCCGGGCTCTGGACTAGGTCCCCTTTCTGGCTGGTGACCTGCAGAGTGGGCTGCAGACCCTCCTGCCTGGGGCTGTGTGGCTGAGGGCTCACCTGGGGTCACCTGTGTAGGGCAGGCTGCTGAGCTGCTCCCTGTATGCAGAGAGCTCACACAGGCTCCAGGGATGAGGGGCTCCTCCATCACCTGGCAAGTGCCTGGCAGGGGCACTGAGTGGGTGCCAGGCTGCCCCCTCACTGGCAGGCCCCACTCGCCTCAGCCACTGAGCCTCTGCTTCTGCCCCCACCCCTGCCCCCAGGGCCTGCACTCTCCTGGGGTCAGGGGCAGGTCAGGTGCAGGTCAGGTGCAGCCTGTGCATGACCTTCCGGCCTGGCAGTCTGTGCAGATGCCACAGGTTCATCTCACTGTCTCCCGCTGCAGGACACTGCCCAAGAGCTACCTGGAGAAAATCGTGGAAAACATCCGCACGTACAATATCCACGCCCTGCTGGTCATCGGAGGCTTTGAGGTGAGGCCACCGCAGGGAATCAAGCCCGGGAGGGGACCTGAGAGCACCTCCCTCTGTCTGAGGTGGCCCTTCCAGAAACCACATGTACAGGGAGGTTATTGCCAGGGTCTAAGGAAAGTGGGGTGTTTGGCTTTGGGAGGTGTTGACCTTCTCCTGTGGCTTCACAGTTCAGATTAAAGCTGGCAGTTCGGGTGCTGGTGGGAGGTGGGGGGGCGGCAGGAGCAGGGGGCAGCGGTGGCTGAAGGGAAGGGAGCGGCACGCAGTCTGGTCCCTGAGGTGGGGGTGGGGCCCTCTGGGGCAGGGGTCCTGATGGCCTCATCTCCTGTCTGTGTGGTGGCCATGCACCTTGTGGCTCTTGGGCAGATTCTGGGCACTGGGCACTGCTGTGTGACACCGGTGCTGGCAGCCCTAGTGATGGGCACATGTTCTTGCTCCTCCCTGGTGGAGTGCACCCCCTGCCCACGCGGGCAGTGGATCGGGGTCAGGGCAGGGCCTGCGGGCCTCCTTCCTGTCCTCCCGGAACCCCGCTTTCCCTGGCCAAAGGGGCTGCAGAGCTCCTGGGTGGGTCCCGCCCCACCCCCCCTTCCCCCACCCCCCCACCCTCCCAGGTCCTGAGCCCCCACCCCCGCCCATGCCCCTGCCCCCACAGGCCTACGAGGGGGTACTGCAGCTGGTGGAGGCCCGCGGCTGCTACGAGGAGCTGTGCATCGTCATGTGTGTCATCCCTGCCACCATCAGCAACAACGTGCCAGGCACGGACTTCAGCCTGGGCTGCGACACCGCCGTCAATGCCGCCATGGAGGTAGGGCCTCATGATTCAGACCCCAATAACCTACTTATTTTAGTTCCCTTTTCTCAATTCCGAATTAGGATTATTATGCATCACATTACCATTAGCATCTGAAGAGCACATGTCACCTGATCCCTTGTTTACAGTGACCTGCACTGGCCACAGTGACCCTCCCCATGCATAGATCAGGGAGATCCTCCTAGTGGTGTGCTTGACCTTTACCCAGTAGTTGCCAGTGAACCCCCTGTTGCCCCCCAGGGCAGAACACCCCGGCTGAGGGCAATTGTTTGTGGCCCGTGGAGAGCTCACGTGAGGTGAGGGCTGTGGCACACGGCCTCCTGCTGACCCTCAGTCAAGTTTGGAGAGAAACTGGGTCCCTGCAGCATAGTGGGTCCCCGGGTCCCATCGGGGAGGACCCTGACCACCCCTGGCCCCCCAGAGCTGTGACCGCATCAAGCAGTCAGCCTCGGGGACCAAGCGCCGTGTGTTCATCGTGGAGACTATGGGCGGCTACTGCGGCTACCTGGCCACCGTGACCGGCATCGCCGTGGGCGCAGACGCCGCGTACATCTTTGAGGACCCTTTTAACATCCAAGACTTAAAGGTGAGCCGAGCGCTCAGCCTTCCCCCGCTGCGGCGCTGAGTAGGCCCCTCCTAGGACACACACAGGAGCCACCTGGCACAGGGGCCAGGCCCAGCCACGGAGCCATGGCCCACTGCCGGCGAGGGGACCTGGCACGGGAGCCTCACGCCCTTTCCTTCTGCAAGTCCGCACCCTATGTCCACATGGTGGCTTCTGTGGCCACATGGTCCAGCTGGTGTCTCTCAGCGCCCTCCTGCAGGCCCGCAGGTCCTCCCCCCCACCCCACCCCCCCCACCCCCATCACCCCCGGGTCACGCAGGCGCCACCTGTCTCGCCCAGACATCCTGCCTTCTGGCTACCGTGGGGCAGAGCCAGCTGCTGCCCTGACCCTGGCTCACTGGGTCTCTGGTTGCTACAGGCCAACGTGGAGCACATGACAGAGAAGATGAAGACGGAGATCCAGAGGGGCCTGGTGCTTCGGTGAGGCTACGAGTGGGCCTGGGCCGGGCAGGAGGTGGGTCTGCCCAAGGCATGGCAGGGGCTCCCAGACCCCTGTGCTGTGGTGAAAACAAGGAGGTGGGGGCCTTGGAGAGGGGGCCTTGGGTGGCATCCCCCAGAGCCTGTGGCCTGGCAGGCTCAGCTTCAGGAGGCCTGTGAACTCAGTTCCCCTCTTCCTCTCCCCAGAAATGAAAAGTGCCACGACCACTACACCACGGAGTTTCTGTACAACCTCTACTCCTCCGAAGGGAAGGGCATTTTCGACTGCAGGACCAATGTCCTGGGCCACCTACAGCAGGTACGGCATGAGGGAGTGTGGGTCCCTGGCCCCCGGCCTTCATCAGCAGAAGGGCTGAGGGGTCCAGGACACAGCCAGATGAGGACCTTCTGTATGCACAGCTTTGTGGGGTGTCTGGGTGTAGGTCGTTGCCTGCTTCTCCCTCACAGCCCGGAGCGAAGTGCCCACGATCCCGTCG
Source organism: Furipterus horrens (assembly GCF_987537825.1). NCBI lineage: Eukaryota > Metazoa > Chordata > Mammalia > Chiroptera > Furipteridae > Furipterus > Furipterus horrens. The sequence continues at coordinate 9,494,993 of NW_028327171.1, forward strand.
CACAGGTGGGGAGCCCATGGTCCTGCCCGCTGAGGCCTCGCCACTGGTTAGGAAAGGGCGGGACGAGGCCCCGTCACCTGGACCTGCCATGTCCCCTCCCTGTCTCAGCCTCTTAGTGGCCCTGCAAAGAGCTAGAACTGCGGGGTTTCCCAGCCCAACATGAGGGCTGTGTGCACCTCAAGGGCTCCCCTTGCCTGGGGGTTCCTCGCTCACTGGTCACAGAACCAGCCTGCGAGACACACAGACCCATGGGGGCCACCCCATCCAGTGACTAGTTAGCTCACTGCCTGGCCTCTCTGATAGTGGCTTTTAGGGCCAGATTTGAGGGGGAGAGAGAGGCCAAGGGGGCTGCAGGCAGAGGGGATGGGGTGTCAGAAATGGCCTGGGGAAGCTCACTTGAGGTCACAGTGGGCCAAGTTTTGGGACTTGTGGGGACCGGGCCTGCCTCAGCCAGGTCTCCTCCCTGCAGGCTGGATCATAGCCTCCCCTACTCTGTTTCCAGGGCGGGGCTCCGACCCCATTTGACCGGAACTATGGGACCAAGCTTGGGGTGAAGGCCTTGCTCTGGATGTCTGAGAAGCTTCGGTCCGTCTACCGCAATGGTAAGTGGGGGTGGCATCCCATCCTGCCCTCCCCCTCGGCTGCGGCCCTGGGGTCCTGCCCTGCTCTCTGCCGCGGCCCTGGGGCCGGGGCCGTAGCACATGCCTGTGTCCACAGGGCGGGTATTTGCTAACGCCCCTGACTCAGCCTGTGTGATCGGCCTTCAGAAGAAGGCAGTGGCCTTCAGCCCTGTCACCGAGCTCAAGAAGGACACTGACTTTGAGTGAGTCCCTCCCAAGTGAGGGTGGACAACTGGGCCCAGACCTCCCCAGGCAGGTGTGAGGGACTGGGAAGGGGTCAGGTGGGCCAGCTGGACTGTAGGTCCGAGTGCACACACTCCCTCCTCGGGCCCTGGTGAGTCTATCCTGGGTGCAGGCCCCAGAGGGACAGGGACGCCTGACACCACTGCCATGGGCTGCTCCTGTCAGGGGTGGGCAAGGTCCCGGGTTCAGAGGAGGGGTGTGGTCCCAGGTGGAGGTTGGGGCCAAGGAGGTGCCCTACCCCTGACCATACCCTGCTCCAGGCACCGCATGCCCCGAGAGCAGTGGTGGCTAAACCTGCGGCTGATGCTGAAGATGCTGGCCCACTACCGCATCAGCATGGCCGACTACGTGTCTGGGGAGCTGGAGCATGTCACCCGCCGCACCCTGAGCATCGACAAGGGCTTCTGAGGCCGCCTGCCAGCCTCCTGGCCGCCTGGCCCTCAGCTACCCAGCTGCCGCCGCCTGGTCCCTGCAGGCAGGTGGGCGGTGAGTAGGCTGTGGCCCTCTCAGCCCTGCTCTGAGGGGCTCCTGGATGCCGCCTCCAGGACAGAGCACTTCAGACACCCACCTTGCAGCCCCAGGGGACACAGGACGTCTTAGTCTGGACACCACTGCCCCTCCTCGGCTCCCCACATGGCCCTGAGTCACTCCCCATGCCGGCCCTTCACCCTCACCAGCCCTTGGGGTCCGGTGCCCGAGTCTTTGTGCCAAGAGAGGTGTGTCCCTGTGGGCCTTGCTGTGACCCTGCTCCCGTGCACTGGACACTGTGGTTGAGCAGAGCTTGTCATCTTTTGTGGGAATAAAATCATCCCAACAGAGGAATGCTGTCAGTCTGTGGAAAGCAGGGCCCATGGGACTTGTGGGGAGGCTGGGCCTGCTAGTGGTTGGCAGAGGGGTGGGCTCTGGGGCTGTCCTCTGGCTCCGGGGCCAGGCCGGGTCTCAGAGATGTGTGCCGTCTGCAGCCGCACTTACCTCCCATGACCAGCAGGCCTCTCTGGGCCCCTCTCTGCTGATGGGGTGACCTGAGGCTCCACTGGCCCTTCCAGACTGTCCTAAGGGGTGACCTGAGACCCCTTAGCTTTGGCCTTGTCCTGAGGGATGACCTGCATGCCACCTGCCCTGTCCTGAAAGGTGACAGGCCTGGCCTCCTCCAGGCTGAGGATTTCTCAGCCTCAATCCCAGGGTCCAAGTGTGACCTTGAATGGTCCCCTGGACTTAGCCTGGGCTAGGGTCTCTGAAGCAGAGCCAAGGATCCTGGGGCAAGTGGCTAACGAGGGAGGCTGCTGGGAGACCCTAGTGGGAGGGGGTGGGGGAGGCAGCCAGAAACTTCATCACCACGGGCCGTGGGCTGATCCACCAGGAGTTCCAGGGCAGCCTTGGGGAGCCTCCACCCGCAACATGGTATCAGCACCCAGGAAGATGAGCCGAACGGGACTGCACCGAGGTGTGTGTTGGCGGGACCTCTGTCCGTCCTGAGCTTGTGGCCCCACCCAGGCCTGTTCCCACCATGGCTGCCGGGGCACTGAGTGCAGGGCCGCTCCTGCCTGCACTGCTGCCCTCAGCCCCTGCAGAGGCTCAGGACGAGGTTCTGGGATCTGTGAGGTTTTATGGGGAGGCCCACAGGCCACATCGGGGATTCTGGGCAGGGGGTCTCCCAGTAGGGCCTGGTTCAGCGCCTCTAGGGACCAGGCTGGGCCCTTCATCCCTTGGGTTGCCTTCATGTACTGACAGACCTTGAAGGAGCTTTGGTCACTTCAGGGGACAGTAGGCATGGTTGGACTGGCCCTGTGCTGGGAGCCACACCAGCCTCATCATGTTGGCCCAAAACCCTGAGTGCTCCTGGGTGCCCATTTCCAGAGGTGGGCCCTCGGGTCTGCTCTGCCTGCCATGAGTGTGGCCTTGCCTGGGGATGGCTGACTGGTCTGTCCTCCCGGGTCTTTGTGTCCTGTGTAAAGTGGGCCTAACAGGACACACACACACACATGGAGTGTCGTGCCAAGATCTGCTGTGCTCAAAATCCCTGCTTTCACGTTAGTCGGGAAGTTCAGAGTGGGGACTGTCAAGTGCCTGCGTTAAAAACCAGAGGCCACGGCTGAACATGCTGTCCTTGGTCCAGCACGAGGGCTTCAAGGGCCACCAAGCGAGCAGGTGGCCGGGAGTGGGGGCCCAGTGAGCGGATAGAGCCTCCGATCTGGCGGGGGGCCTGGCGAGGGACCTGGCGGTGGGCAGTGAAGAGTTGAAGGGCTGAGGCAGGCAGCTCACACTGACGGGCCCAATTCATGCGTCCATGGGGCGCACCAGGCCGTGGGGCAAGCAGGAGGGGAGTTGGTGTGAGCCTGACCTGGGGAGTGGGGAAAGGGAAGGCGTTCATGATTCAACATGACCACCCCTAACTTGTTCTAACCAAGGCACAGCTTTACTGAGAGCAAACCCCCATAATTATGAGGGAGACCTTGCACAGCCCCAGCAGCTCCCCTCCTCAGACGCCCCCGGAGAGCGACCCCTTGCCTCCCACTGCTCAGAGCTCACCCCCTTGGCCTGACAGACTACAAAAGAGCCCCAGGACAAGCACCGCCTCTGCCCAGGGATTCCCCCAATCCAGCGTTTGGAGGCCTTCACGGGTCTAAGTGCAGGTGCCACGGTCTCCAGCTTCATGCAGGAGCCGTGGTCTGCCAGGTGCCAGCACTTGCCACTGTCACTGGTTTCTTGCCTTGCACACGTGGTTGTCACCGCTTTGGTTTGTGCAGCTCTCACACAGGCAGGTGCCCTCAGCACTCACAGGGATGCAGACATTCCCACCCCAAAGGGAGGAAAGGGGCAGAGGGAATAATATCCTGCCTCCCTCCCCGGTCCCAGTCATTTCACCAGCAGTGAGAATGGACTTGTCTCTAATGGCTCGGGGATCGTACTGCTCCCCTCCCATGTAGATGCTTCCTTGGCTTTTGGGGGCACTACAATGGCCTCCGGGCTGAAGCATCACCACCTGGATGATGCGCATCATGGCAAGGCCTGCGATTCTTCCCGGAGGAAGAGAATGTTTTAGATGCAGTTTCCAGAAGGCCATCCTTCCCCAGCCGCTGCAACACCTGTGGCCGGATCCCCAAGCAGACGTGGCAGGCCTGTCCCTCCGAGGCCTCTGATGCAGGGTCCGCACAAACCCTCTGGATCACTGAAGGCCTCTTAAGAAGTCCAGGGCCTTCCTCCCGGCCCACCAGCCAAACAAAAGCTCCCCAGCTGGAAGGTGGCAGCGGTGGTGGCTGTGCTGTGCGTGTCTGCTGATGCGAATCTGAGGAGGCAGCCTGTCTGTAAGGAGGCCATGATTCTGGAAGGCTCCATGGCCTGGAAATCTACCCCAAGACTGAGCCAGAGGCTGATGGGAGAATGCATGAGCAATGGCTCTCACCTTTACAAAGAACGCCATGTCTGTCACTTCGGACACCTACTTCCAGGTCAGACTTTGGAAAATGTTTATTGGGAAGAAGGGCTGGGTCAAGTCCAGATGCCTGCACAGGTGGGCACAGGAGTGGGGTCTGCCTGGCCAGTGCACAACGCCCCTCGTGCCCTCTCTGGGTGCCATCCGAAGTGAGAGCTCAGCCTTCCTGGGTCGGCTGAGGCCTCCTGAGGACGCAGTCCCGTGTACTGGGACTCAGCCTGGGGTCCAGCAGTGGCCGTGGCTGTGGCAGTCTGCCCCTTCTCCCAGGTGCTCAGGAAGATGCTGAGAGTTCAGTGCGGGGTCCTGCGGGGGGGCCCTGGCAGTGCAGGGTCCCTGCTGGGTCACTCCATGTCCTCCTGCAGCTCCTGTCTGTGCAGGGCCTGCAGCCGGCTGACCACAGTCTGGTGCACGGCCTCCAGCCCTTCAGTGTCCAGGTCCCGCAGAAGCAGCAGGATGGCAGTCAGGATGTTGTCCTGAGAACACAGAGTCACTGGCTGACTGCCACCCCCAGCAACGCCAATGCCCACACCCTGGCCGGCAGCATGCCATGCCACTGGGTTGGGCCTTCCAGGAAGCCAGCAGACCACACGGATGGAGACTCATGCAGCCTGAGGCAGGGCCAATCCCGTCCCCCTTCTCTGCTCCCCAGAAGCAGGCCTCCCTGTTTAAGCAGGGTCAATGGTTTTCGGTTTACATTTATGGAGGGCACTGAGTTGAACCAGTATTTTTAATCTGGTCCATTCTGCCCAGGATCTGCAGAGCTCCCAGCGTGGGGAGGTGGCGGGAGCTTCAGGCCTCAGCCCCCCGCTGGGGCAGACCTGCTTCCTGACACTATATACATCGGAGGGTCCTCCTGAAATGTGCAGAAGTGTGTGTGGGCCACCAAGCTGGCTCCATGTGCCCACCTCGGTGAAGAGGAAAGTGAAGTCCTAAGGGGGCAGTGATCTGGGGTGTGGGGGGAGGGGGTGGCGGACATGGGCCACAGGCCCAGTGACACCTGCTTAGACCAGCCTTCAATCTGTGGTCACTTTTGTCCAAAGCTCTCAGGTGATGCTTTACCTGGAGGGTGGGCTGGCACCTTCCACGGATGGGGCCTCAGTTCACCCACCTCTGCACCAGCCCCCCTCCTCCCCACCAAACTTGCATTGTAAGTGGTCACTGAACAGACGCATGAGGATGACATGGGTGGCACACGGACACCTAGAAATGACCAGGCTTTGGTGACATCTCCCAGCGGCCCATGTTTTGTTAGGTCAACAACCCGTTCTCCCAACAGGGAAGGCTTCGGAGCCACGGGGCCTGCTTCCTGGTCACTGTGGGGTGACACAAAGCCACCCCAGCCAGGACGAGGAGACTGTAGTCTAAGTGGAGGCAGGAGGCCTCTGCACAGCAGCAAACCTCTGTGGCTCATGTGCTGCTGTCGCCTCTTCTCCAACCCCACAGACACGGGGCTCTCCCTGCAGCCTCAGGCCCTGTGGTCCCCATATGCACGGGCAGGGGACCCATGGCCGCTCCCCGCCCTGGGGCCAGACTCTGTCAGTCTCTGTGGGTTCCATGGCCTCCATCCCACTCCTGCCACAATGTTCCCACTCCGGGCAGATGCAGCCAGCGGCCACCCCCGCGTCTCACTTACCCTGTTCTTGCGACTGCTCGCAGCCTCCCTCTGTGAGAAGGAAGGAAACTGGTCCTGGGCGGGGGCCTTCAGACTGAGCTGTCCCTGGACGCTGCTGGGGGGCGGGGGGGGGGGGGATGACAGTGCATGAAGGCTGAGCAGGGTCAATTCCCAGAGCCTTGGAGCACAGCAAGGAAGAGATGCCAAACAATGCTTCTGCCACCCCCAGTACGAAGGGAAACCCCCATAACATGACTTTACTTCTGGAGTGACAGAAGCACCGGACCGCAGGGCGGGAAGGTGCTACAGCATCAATTTCTCTCTGATTCCCTGGGGGCTGCCTTGCTGTACCCCAGGCTCCTGCCCAGGGTCAAGGGTGGTGGTACTAGACACACATGATGCATGTGAGTCTCCAGGAAAATAACCGCGTTTCATCTGCTACGTGCACTCAGCCTGGCAGCCCCTCTGGGAACAGCTGCCTCTGCAACATTGCCCGTGTTCAGTTTCTGCTCAAAGCCACCCATGACAATCAGAGGACAGCCTCAGAGGCCACCCTCCTTTGCTGGAGGCCCCTCTAGTCGGCATTCCCTCCTCCAACTGGCCCCAGGTGCCCATGAGTCCATGTCACTGAGGCCCCCCTCCAGGCCACCCCTGCACAGGGCTGGCTCTGCGCTGGCACACATGCCATGCCTTGAGCGTTCTCTTGGCCATCGAGGGCCTGATGAACAAGAACCACCCTGGGCAGCTTGCTCCTCCCCACTCCGTCCCCACCCCCAGAGAAGGAGACAGGAGTCACGGCCGGCGGACTCTCCTCTTGAAGGAGGACCCAGGACAGGTCCACAGGCATACCTTGTGTCCTCGTCACCGAAGCTCAGTGGGTCCCCGTGGGTGTCAGCAGTGGTGTTCATGGTACTCAAGGCATAGGACAGCTCCGGCCTGCTGTTCCCTGGGCCCGCTCTGCTGGGGGCTGTGACCTCCTCTCCCTCCACCACTGCCCGGGACAGCTCCTCCTCAGTCACAGCTTCGAGGGGAAGAAGAGGGGCAAAAGCTCTGAGTGGCCTCACTGCACGTGTGCCCTGCATGCTGTGGCACTCCGCACAGTCTGCCTTAGAGAACATGTGTCTGTTCGTCCACCCCCACAGGCATAACTAGCCCTGGCATGACAGATGGCTAACGATTGCTTGTGAATCTGAATTTCAGCATTTCCCAAAAGCAAATACTCATTAAAAAAAAAAAAAAAAAAACCTCAAATTAAATTTTAAAAAGGAACAGAATATACTGCATTTATTCCATTTGACTTAATTGCCCTGGAGTTTATTTATATTAAAATTGTTCAGCTGGGAGAAAATAACTGTGCCTGTAAGACAAGGATTAGGAGCCAGCACACAGAATGCCGGACAAACCAGAGAAAAGGCCCAGCCCCTGGGAACGGGTGGGACTCCGGAGGCAGGAGCACAAAGCCCACAGCTCCCTGGGCACAGGGGCACGACCCCCCTGGGTCCCCCTGGCCCAGCAGTGACGCCGTTCGGCACACCCGGACCTCCTCACACTTGCCAGGGCATGTGGATGCGTGTTTGGGGCAGAGTGGTCTTAACAGAAAAAACAAGCAAACAAAAAACCGGCCCAGTGTGGGTTGACAGTGGGGTGGACAAACGAGACATGTGAGGTTCACCCGCAATCCTGTGCTCGGCACATGGGGCTGCGTCCCCGTAATGGAATCACAGGGACACTTTGAAAGAAGCACAAACCCAGGGCGTTCCTTCTGGGAGACTCTAGAGGGGGTGCCGTCTGCAATGTCCTGAGAGGCCAGGGCTCTGCAGAAAGGGGCAGAGGGGGGCCCCCACAGGGGTGGGCTCAGGGTGTTCACCTACTCTGGTTGTCCAGCCTCTGCAGGTTCGGCAGGTTGCGCAGGACGGTCATGCGGTAGAGGTGGGGGTCGGCGCCGCAGCACGGGTTCTCGGCCAGCCACAGCACCCGCAGGCGCGGCAGGCCCTTCAGGTAGGAGAGCTCGGCCAGGCTGGCGATGCGGTTCCTCCGCAGGTACAGCTCGCTCAGCTGCTGGCACTGGCTCATGGGCTCCAGGGTGGACACACCGTTGACGCTGCAAAGACAGCGTGGTGAGCGTCTGTGTGGCATTATTTTGAGTTCCAGGGGGGGAAACCCAGGCAAAGAGGCCTGAACTTTGCCCCCGGGGGGGCGGCGGCGGGGGGCGGGGCTGGGCCTTAGCCTGGGCACAGCTGTAAATCGTTTGTTCATTTATTCCACGGGAAGGCCCAGACCCGAGAGGCTTGGGCCAGGGCGAGGGGCAGCACGAGCACCCACTGGGTGGCTCAGGGAGCTGCAAAGGAGGAGTGGAGGGCTAACGAGGGACAAACAGGGTGGCCATACATCTGATCAGGAAGGTAAGTCACAGGGGTCTGCACAGGACCTGGGGCTGACAACTGCAACACTCAGGGAGAGTTCCAGAACCTTCTGAACTGCCATAAAGGGACAGTCTGCCTTCCCTGTAGAGTTCAGCCCCATCAGGTTTTACACAGGGGGACCTGCAGGAAGCACGCCGGCATCAGAGCTGCCGGGATCCACAGCGTCGGCTACCACCCTGGGTCCAGAGCGGGCAGGAGGGCGTTCGGAGCAGACCCTCCAAACTCCCCAGCTGCTGAAGTCCCAAAGATCCTAATGACAGAATTTGGTTCACTCAGGGTTTCCTCAGTCTGTTAAAATGCCACGACTCAAAGAGAGGTGACTTATTGACGACAGAGCATGTGATACACAGAGAGTGGCCGAGTTCCCAGCAGTGATGGAAACAGGTCAGGGAAGGCTGGGGGCGGTGGGGCACTGGGGGCAGGTGTGGCCATGATGAGGGTGGCTGCCCATCACTGGGGGGCTGCCCTCAGTGACCCACAGCGACGGCGGGCAGGGACGCAGCAGCGGGGAGGCCCAGGTGAAGCTCCAGAAAGGAGGGTGGAGCTCAGGTGGAGCGAAGAAGCCAGCGGCCCTCCCTGACTTTCCTGGGGAGTTTTCAAATTCTCTAGGCCCCTCTCCTCTTTCAAGCCACAGTGACTTAGAGTGACAGCAGGCATTCAGGTACCTGAGGGTGATCACTTCCAGGCTGGGCATTTCCCGGCATATGGAGATCTGGGGAGGAAAAGAATGTGCTTGCAAACGCTGTTGGGCACTGGCGTTGTGACATCACTTCTCTCTACCGGCCCAACAGAGAAACAATGGGAGCCACAGTCAACGCCACCTCCCAGGTCTAAGTGAGGTAGCCGCCCTCCCCGCCTCCCCGCACACTGACTCCACAAGAGCACACAGGCTCTGCGTTCCACTCCACTCTGCAGCCCAGACAGCCCCTCTGCCTGGAGGAGAAACGTGTGCTCTCTCTAGTGCTTTCCAACAGCATCATGCCATCAAACACTGCTGGCCACCAAGACAGAGCAGTCCTAATTTTAGAAGCCCTCTCAGGACATCAAGTAAGGGGATCTCAATGCCCCCTATGCTGGACAGAGAACCTTTCTACTTGTTGTCCCTGATCTACAGGAAGAGGAGTTAAGCCCCTTCTTGCCAACACAGCTGGGCAGGATTGACAGGGTTGAAAAAGGGATCTCAGCTGGGGTTAACACTGTTGACTCAGGGCAAGAGCAGCCAGGCGCTCAAGCGAGTCCAAAGCTCCCTGGCCTGTTAGGTTGTTCAGTGGTGCGGCCCCCAAGTACCGCAGTGCCTGCCATTCACCAGGCATGAAGCTAGATGGTCCCTGACCACAGCAAGCTCGTGGTCTGGTCAGGATGCTTCACGGTGCACTGGTGGTGTTTTGTTTGTTTGTTTTTCTGCGAAATATGCAGTTCCTCGGCTACTGCGTGAGGTGGACTCGGCTTTTCTGGACAGCCCAGTAGCTCAGCAGCATTCAAACTTTGTTTTTAAGGAGAGGTACAGTTCAAGTGACAAAAGTAGATAAGAACGGAATGACTGGCACTCACTCTGCACAAGCTGCCGGCATTCATTCTAGGAGCGAGAGAGAAAGAAGAAATCTATTCACAGACCCACAGCTCACTCAGTGCTGTGCACTGTTCCCTCACCCCACAAGGTCCCATCTTTTCCTGCAATCGGTGGGGAACATGAAGCTGGATGTGACCAAGAGGAGGAGCTGAAGTGGGGAACCTCCTACTCGGTGACACAAAGTCCAGGAACCCAGAGGGACCCCCAACTGAGTGTACTTCTCTGTAAAGTAAACCCAGCCCCGGGGCTCCTCCCCAGGTCTGAGCAGGGCTGCCCTCTCTTCTGTGTGACCTTTGTGGACACAGGAGCCTCTCAGCAACATGTTTAAGAAAATGTCAAAATAAACTTGGGTGCTAGAATTTTTTTTTTAATTTTTTTTTAATTAGTGGTTCTGCCTTACAACAACTAAATGAACAAAGTACCAGACTGGGGCCTGAATGGAATGGGCGCAGTTCTATTGACTTAACACTCCCTTGTGGAAGAAGCTACAACTTTGGAGATCAGGGTTGGCATAATACTTACATCTGTGAGACGGCTGCCCCTGGGGAAAGAAAAGACATATGAACTTTAATTTTGTTAACAATTAATATTAAAAAAATTTTAAATGACTCCAAAAATTAACAGCAAATGCCTACAAACTGGAAGATGAACTTTCACCAGTGAAGTAAAAGCTGGCCCAGGTAACTGACAAAGGTGTCAAAAATTGTTTCATGGTTGATTTTCAACAAAACCATACATATATTTGGTGCCTGAGAGCTGCTTCTTGGACTGAGGAGCAGCAGAGGCTGCTCCATTTAGAGGACACAAGATTGACTCATTCTCTAGACTGTGGCAGCAGGATCATTTCCCTCACCGATGTAAACAAACAAAGGAGTCTTTCTAAGAGGCCAAGTTCAAAGGCTAAACATGCAACTTATGAAACACTTTTAAAAGTCTGAAATAGGGTGTTGTTTCTCCCTGCTTAGAGCAAGCATGATCACCCCGTGCAGAACAAAGAAATGCATTATTCAAGATGAATGACAGGGGATGTTGTGGCCAAAGCACCAGTTGCACCAGAGCAAGGAGGAAAGCTTTTTAACAAATAAGCAGAGCTCCTACTCTACAGGCAATTTGCTGACACCCTAGCGGGAGGAAGACCTGTGCTTGGCTGGGCCCCCTACCCCCCACCTGAACTGTCCAGTTCACAGTCACGTGTGAAGCCTCGCTCTGAACACCTGGTGAACACCTGTACCTCTTTCAGGAGTTCATGAAGTGCTTCTGGTCCGGCCTTGGCCCTGTTAGACCACCCTGCCGTGGAGCCTGCACTGACCTCTATCCTGCTGTCGCCTCCCTGGGGACAGCTCCTTTCTCGTAGGACTCAGTTACAAAAATGATTAAATCATTGCTGAAGTGTCTCAGTTCACTTTTCTTTCCCTTAGAAATGGTTTTAATCCCCTTGCTCTCCCACCTTGTTCAAAGACTTGGCTCCCCATGAGTAGCAATGTCAGAAATCAGACCCGGTCACAGAGGGAACCATCTGTCCCACTAAAGCTATCTAGAAGCCCTGTAACAAGTCTTCAAGGTAATTCTAACTGTTTCAAGCAAGGATAGTAGATTTGGAGCCAAATACCACCCCGAGAAGGGTGGGGTGTGTGAGTATGAAAATTCTGGAATGACCTTTGCCAGTGGACACCTGAGCTTGTGGCAGCACCTCCCAGAGGCTGTGGGCCCTTGGGACCCGGAACGCCAGCCTGGGCCAGGGGCCAGGAAGACTGGGCTGGAGGTGCCCTCCTCCACCCCGACTGACCCCTATAGAGGCCATTCTCAGCCCCGCCCCAGAGCAGAGATGTAAGGCTGGGCCCCATGCCTGGGCAGAGGTGCCGAGCGGAGAGGCCCCAACCCAGGGCGGGGTGCCACATGCCAGGGCGGAGGTGCCAAGCACGGGACCCCAACCCGGGGAGGGGGTGGCGGGCGGGGATCCCCGCTCCAGGGCAGTGATGCGGGCAGCGTAGGGCCCCAGGCTTCTGGGCCTCACCAGCAGTTGAGCTTCCTCACGCTGTGCAGCTCTGAGGCCTTGGCCCGGGACAGGACCATCTTGCGCGTCAGCTTCATGGCGATGAGCCGCTGGGACCCCCAGCCACCGGCCGGGCTGGGACCTGCCACACTACCCTAGAGGATTTCGGCTCCACAGCGCGCGTCTCCAGGGGGAGGGGCCAGCGTCGTTAGGGGCGTGTCCTGAGAGCCCATTGGCTTCCTGGTGAGGGGGCGGGGTGGCGCGAGCGCAGTGCGGGCCACCTGGGCTTCCGTCCCAGCGATGGCACTGCCCACTAACGCCCCAAGGGCCGAGCGCCCGGTTCCGCGTAGCTCGGCGTGAAGACGCCTGGCTCTGACGTCTTTCTTCAGCGACTGGGAACGGGAGTCCAGCCTCAGCCCGAAGTCCTAAGCTGCAGCCCCGACCTCCGATCCCTCAGTTCTGAGCCCCGACCTCCGAAAGACATGGGGCCAGCCCTAGAAGAGACCTCACCAGTATTTAAACCTTTTAGAATGTAAAGGTTACCTGGGCTGCAAATTATATTAAGGCATTTGTGACCTGAGATGAGTTAGGGGTGACAAGAGCAAAAGAACTTTTCCGCTAGGCCCCTGTCCTGGCTTTGGTCTGCCAATCAGAGCTCTCAGACACTGGCTTCAGTCTTGGCCTTGTGGGGACCTGTCCCAGGTATCAGAAGAAGAGGATGGCTCATGTTGGAAGCCTGCAGTCACAGAAAGCCAGGGTTTGGGTGGTGGCCTGCAGGGGCACTCTGGGTCCATCACAGGGAGGAAACGGTCCAGGAATATGATGGCCTGGAGGCTGGAGAATGAGGAAGGGTGGGTGCTCAGGATGGCTGTGAGTGGTCGTTGGGTCAGTGTAGGTTTTGGGAGAATAGGGCGCCTCAAAGTAATGTGTTCCAAGTTCTTAGCTGGCAAGCAGGCAGAGGACCATCTGACTTAAAGAGGCTTGAGCTAAGAGGAATACCGACACAGCTCAGCCACATGTAGAGTTGCAGGAAGCTTCGAGTAGGCCCAGGCTGTCCTAACTGGGGATCTAGGTTAAGTGAGAGAGGCAAAGTAAGGGCTGCCAGGAACCGTGGAGAGCAGGCTGGGCCAAGAGATGGTGCAGCAGCATCCAGAGAGACTGTCCAAGGTATAGATAAGCATGCTGCCACAGGGGGAAGAAAGCAAGTATGTGCAGGAGTTGGTTCTGGGGGAGGCCGAGCTGGCATGTGGCAGGGCGTTGTACATTGTGACAGATGCCATTGGGCCGTCAGCTGATGGGAAGAGGGCTTTAGGGTTGTTGGTCCCAGGCTTGACTCCACCTGGCTGAGATGGCCCATTGTCCTTCTACATGGACTGGTGTGGCCCAGGTAAAGTGACCAGTTGGGTCTGGGGCAAGCCATGCCAGGAAGGGCTGTGGCCTGGACCCCAGCTCTCTATCCTTGTTAGTCATAAGAAGTGGCATCTGCCCCTGTCCCTTGACAGTGCCCATGTGGGTGGGCCTTCCTGCAAGAGGGCTGCACCTAGAGAGTTTTGCATAGGTGATGGGGGAGAGAGGTGGGAGGACCCCATAGGTCTTCCCAGAGTGGGTCAAGGATTTGTATTCAGGATGTGTGATTTCCGGGCACAGAGGAGTCACTAGAGAGCAGGGACCACTGCCCCCACGTCCAGGTAGGCTGGCATCTGATAAGAAATGTCTGCTTCTCTTCTCGGCTGAAGTTGGGGCCGGGCTCCCATGGAGGGGAGGAGGAGGAGGACACAGACTTGCTCACTTGGGTGCTTCTTGCAGTCCTTGCCATTTGTAGGTAGCTCATGGAGAGGGTGGTTGGGTTTGAATTAGTTGAAGGTCCTCGTGATTCAAGTGACATTTCTAAAGCGGGGACTCTGCACAATAAGTACAAGTGTAGTGGTTTGAGTTGTGTCACTGTGCCCTTCCCAGAACTCCCTCCCTGTGTAGCTCTGGGGGACTTGTCCCAGAGAGAAACTGGCCTGCGCTTTGGAAGGTAGAAGAGGAATAGTGGCCATCCCTCCCCAAAGGTCTCCCCATTCAGGTGGCAGAGAGGAACAAGATGCATGGTGGGGTCTTCCCTGTGGCATGTGCTCTTTTTCCCAATAGTGGCTCTGCCTGGGGCGCTGCTCGGTGACTCCCTTCTCCAAGTTCTCTTTTTGGACGTCTGAGTCCCTGGCTCCTTCCACAGATGTGTCAAGTCAAATTACTACAATATATTTTGTATTTCATAATCCTCATGGGGGGGGGGTGCTTCCTTAAACAAACCCCGACAGACAGAAGCGCAACCAAACTTGCTTAAACCAAAAGAGAAACATCGGCTCATATGACAGAGAAGCCAAGGGTACGGCTTCAAGCATGGCTTGATCCAGGGTCTCAGTCTTCATTATCTTGCCAGACCTCTACCCACCCCGACCCCTCCAATTGCTGAATCCAGGTGCTCCACATCCTCCGCTCCAGGCTACCCACTATGGTGTCAAGTCCAGTGGAGAGAAGACTTTCTCCCAGTGAGTTAGGTGCAAGTCTGGGGAGCGGCCCGGCATGGGTCCCATGACACCTGGAACCTGTGGCTACGCAATGCCTGACAGCTGGCCTGCGTGGAGGAGACCCAGAGGAATGATGGAGAAGAAAGGGGAACCACGGCTGCTTCTGGCCTCAGTGGCCATGGGAGAGGTGACCACCACACCCTTTCCTCGTGTTCCCTGCTCAGACTGCATTATTCCAGGGGAGACATCCTTCTCCCAGCCATTGCTCTGGGGCTTCCATTCATGGCATTCCCATGTGGACAGGGCCTTGGGTTTGTTACTGTGGCCCTGATGGTCTCTGCTTTCTCTTATAAAAAAAGGTAATTTTACCCTGGCTGGGTGGCATGGTTGGAGCATTGTCTTGTACACCAAAAGGTTGTGTGTTCAAATCTTGTTCCGGGCACACACCTAGATTGCGGGTTCAGTCCCCAGTTGGAGTGCATATGGGAGACAACTGATCAATATTTCTCTTTCACATTGATGTCTCTCTCTCTCAAATCAATAAACATATTCTCAGGTGAGAATTAAAAAACAAGTAATTGGCATCTCTAAAGGCCTTGCTGTCTGAATCCAATTCTAATCCAGCTGAGTCATGAGATTCATTTCTGCCATGTTGGTTCCCAGGCCTGTGTGTCTCCCCAAAACCTCGCAAGCAGCATTTCCTGTGCATATACCTACAACAACTCCTCCTTACTGGCTCTTTGAAGCCCTAGGGACTACAGGGAGATGGCAGGCACTTCTTGCTGCCAGATGGCCTACAGGGTTCTGGGCCCCTGTGCAGTTTTTGGTGACGGTGCTGCTCTGGCAGAGACGACACAGGCCCAGGGAAGTTACCTGCCCTTCTCCCTGCTGCCCAAGAGCAGGCCCCTCTGCCAGTCCCTGGTGGTAGGGTCACAAAGGCAGGACCCTGTGGTACAAGGTGCACAGCTCGATGGGCCACCTGGCCTCACAGAGCACCTGCTTGTCAGGGATGCAGCCTGGGGCTCCTGGTCTTAAGTGAGCAGAACTGCTTTCTGCAGTTGGATGGGTCCAGCACTCCCAGGATTTAAAGTGGTGGTAAGGGGTTTCTAGCTGCCACCAGCAGGGTGCTGGCACCCGGAAAGGGACTCCCCTCAGGCCCAGCTGGCAAAGGTGTTCTGACCACACAGCACCCTGGGCCTCCCCTTTGCTCCACTCACCCCCCTCCCCCACCAAGGTCACAGCACCTCATCTTTCCAATGTTACAGGTGGGTTATCGGTGGCTGCATTACAAACTGCCCCAGATTTAGCATCACAGGACAATGGACATTTATCATCTCAGTTTTTGAGGGTCAGGAGTCTGGGAGTGCCTGGCTAGGGGTCTCCTGTGGAGTCAAGCTGTGGGCCAGGCTGCGGTCTCTGATGACCTGGGTGAGGTCTTCCAAGCCCATTCAGACAGCTGTGGACAGAAGGTTTTATTCTCACCACAGGGCCTCCCAGAGTAAGTGATGAGGTAGGGAGGAGGAGGGACAGAGAGAGAGTGTGGGGCCCCTTGGGGGTCCATGGGCAAGTTACTTAGTTTCCCTGAGCCATAGCTCTCTCACAACAAATAGGGCATGAGGTCTTCTGCCACAGTGGGTCTTGACTGCAAACATGGGGAGGTTAGCATGGCACCTGGCAAGGAGGGTGTGTGTGGTGACCTCCTCCAAGGACCTGAGGCTAGTGCTGGGAGGTCAGGAAGGATGGACTGCAGACATGTTTCAGACCTGCATTCAGACCTGGAACATACGTGTAGAAGAGAAAAGCAACCTGCATTTACTGATTTTACTCAGTGTCCTGAGAGATTATGCAGGCAAGGGGCCATTTCCAGTTCCATGCTCAGCACTGTTGTTATGGAAACGTACCCCCTGTTAGAGAGTCCTGCGTAGACATGCAGCCACGAGAGTGTCCGCAGTAGCTGTGCCACAGGCTGTACTCTGTTCTCCTGTGTAGCACCTTCACTTTCATTTACATTTCATGGGAAGTCTTGTGATAAGATGGTTCTGGAATGCAAGCGACCCGTTGACTTAAGAAATCAAGGAAAACAATGGTGTCCCCCTGCACAAAGCTCACTTCTCTTGTGCTCTCTCCAGACCAGGAGTCAGAAAGCCAGCCCCAGCCGTTGCCTATGTCTGTAGATAAAGTGTTATTGGCACACAGCCACGCCCATCCATGCTTTGCTAATGGCTGCTTTCTGGCTGCAACGGCAGAGTTGAGTAGTTGGGACAGAGACTGTGGGCCTGCAAAGCCTGAAATATTTACCATCAGGCCTCATACAGGAAGTCTACAGCCCCTGCTCTAGCTCTGGTGTGCTGGCTCCCGCCTCTGGGCCCTCCTGCCCTCTGTGGTTCTCCTGTGTATTATTCATGACCAGAGCACATCTGTGTCACAGGGTCAAATTGCCATCTCACTCACTGATTGCGGTTTTCTTCTGGCTGCCAGGGCAAGGGGCTCTTTATCTTGGGCAAGATGTCCCTGTGGTGAAAAAGCCCTCTGCTTGGCACAGCCTGGATCTGAACTTAAAAGAACCCTCCATCAAGACCAGTACATGCTGTGTTCCTGTTTTATAGTCAAATGTCTTTTGATTTTTATGGGAAGAACGTTTCATAATTGCTCTTGCAGTGATGTGTCCTGGTAGACGGAACGGGGCCTTCTTGTGCAACGTGTGGTTCTCTAGAAAGGAAGGGGCCACTCGGGGACAACGTGGGCATAGATGTTTTGTCAGAAGCTTGTTTCCTGAACTACTTTACCTCAAACGAGGTTCCCACGGGGGTCTGGGCTAATTGGAAACAAAAGCCAACCCGTGTGCCTGTCCACCACACAGCTCTGCCATTATCACTGTCTCATGAAATATTGACAGTCCCCAGCACGCTCTCGGTAAATGAGATGCCCGACCCCCCCCCCCCCACAGGGGGGAGGTGAATTGCATGAGGGTCTGGACACAGCTGCTAACACCCAGCAGCTGATACTGGCAGGTCACAGACGCCTCTCCAGGTTGGGGCAGTCGTAGCAAGCTTTCTCCTGCAGCAGGCTACCACCTGGTGCTGACAAGCTGCGGGGCTCTGAGGACGCAGCAGTGACGGGCGGAGGGCTGTGCACCTGCCATGTGTGGTCCAGCAGAGGCATGACACCCACTGCTCCCCATTCTTCTATTCCGCGGTGCTAACTGCTTTGCAGGAGAGGCTCCAGCTGCCTTCATGCCTCTCAAAGTGTCTGAACAAAATAATCAAGTGCTGCCCTGTACAAGGGGCCCTGGTGGGTTCTGGCACCTTCCCCACAGCTGCTGGAGATC
Organism: Furipterus horrens; assembly: GCF_987537825.1. Classification (NCBI taxonomy): domain Eukaryota; kingdom Metazoa; phylum Chordata; class Mammalia; order Chiroptera; family Furipteridae; genus Furipterus; species Furipterus horrens. The sequence continues at coordinate 9,512,725 of NW_028327171.1, forward strand.
TCTGGATGGCGGGATAGTGAGACAGGGGACATCCGCCAGCCCGTGGACCTGTGGTACTGCCAGCTGTCCCCTTTGTGGGGAGGCGGGGGCAGGTGAAGGATAGGGGCTTTTCAGAGGAGGGCGTGCTGGGCAGAAGTCTGGACGACACTAGGTCAGTGAACCCAGGGGAGGAAATGAGAGGGAAGCTGGTCAGCCAGGAGTCAGCTGGCAGCCCTCAGGCACTTCCTGGGACTCAGAACCAGGGGTGGCCGTGGGGCATTTTGAGCTGGCAGCCTGAAGGAGAGGGCAGAGGGCCTCTGTGGGGTAAGAGAACTGTGGTTGGGCCTTTAGGGAAAGCTTGTTCCTCTTTTTAGGAGTCAAAACTCAGTCTCTGCTAGTCCTGAGAATGGGCAGGGCAGTGCTACCAGGGGCCAGCAACTGCCATAGTGGGGTGGGGGCAGCTGCAGAGTCCAAGGGGGTCATCGTAGGAGTGGCTCACCGAGTCCCAGACCCACTTGAGTCTCATGCCCCTCCCGCTGGCACCCCCTCCTCTACCCTGCCCCGCCCCCCACTCGCGGGTTTAGGACTTGAGGAGAATCGCTGTTTAACTGAGAAACTTGCCCCTAGCCCCTCAGGAGGCAAACACTCGCAAGAGTGCTGGCCCAGGGGTCTCTGGGGAGGCCAGACTCGCAGGTCAGGTGTTTGGGATCGGCCAGCTTGTCCTCGGCTCTCTCCGCGGGCGCGGGACGCAGCGAGCTGCGCTCTTCAGCTGAGTGACGCAGAGCGCTCGCTGCAGACCACGCGGAAGGTGCGGAGGGCAGCGGGCGCGGGGCGCACGCTTGGCTCAGGATGCAGGCAGTCCTGCGGGGCTGGGGCGGCCATCCTGAACAGCGGCGCGAGTAACACGGGCACGGGGCGCTCCCAGCAGGTACACGCCCGGACCGCGCTCTGGCCGCGGTGAACACCAGCGGGGTGCGGTGGCGAGGTAGCCGGGTCAGCGCTGGGCGGAGCTGCGGACTGGGGGAGAACGTGCGGCGGTCAGGGGACGCGGGCTTGGTAGGGTGCGTGCGCCGCGGGTGCGGAGACCATGGCTCTGGCCAGGGAGGATGCGAGCTGGGACGTGGCTGGGACGCTGGGACGCTGGGACGCTGGGAAGAGTGCAGGCTCACGGGTCGGGTCGGGGTGTGGGGTCAGAGCACCGGAAGAGGCTGGGGCGCAGGCATCCGCTGGGTTGCCCTGCCATGGCCAGCCTTGGCTCTGGGTCACAGGCGCTGCTACAGGAAGGGGACAGGGTCTGCCCCCGTGTGTGTTGCTGATTTGGGCTCTTGCTCTGGACCCCTGGATAAGACCACAGGACCCAATTCCTCTGCCCCTGGTGTGCGTAGCCAGGAGTTCAGAAGACGCTGGGAAAGGAGTGGCAGGGAGCAGCTACACGATTTAGAGAGAAAAGGAGAAAGGGGTGCACTGCCAGCCACTGACCAGTGTGCCCAGGGCCAGCCCCACATACAAAGTCCATTGCTCTGTTACCTGGTGAGTCTTTTGGGCTGAGGTAGGTGGGGTACAAGGGGCCCCTGTCTCTCTGAGTCCCCCTGGTCTTGGGTTCACGTGGCAGCTGTAAAATTTGTGCCCAGGAATTTTATTCTTTTGGCCTTGGTGTCTGTTCCTGGGGGTGGGGGTGGTTTACACCAAGGGTGGGGTCTTCCAGCCCACCACACCTGGAACTCAGGAACCCGAGGCTCAGAGCTGGAACAGAAGGTGTGGACTGCCCCTTCCTCCTGCACCTGTGCTCTGTCCCTGTGAGTCCCCTCAGCACCTCTGTCCTCCTGGGGATTGCTCAGCGCAGAGCTCAGATTCAGACACTCACCACACATGGGCCTTGGCCCTGTTCAGGCTGCTCTCTCTATGGCAACAGCTCCACATTCTTGTGAGGAGGTGTCCTGTACTGGGTGATATTTATAGGTGTGCATTTTGTGTGCCAAATTCTTCTTGTGTGTCCATCTGTCTGTCTATCTATCTTCTTGGACATCCTTTACTTTCAGAGCGCTCTAGACACTGTGCTGAGATGGGCAACTGTCTGAGAAATGTGAACATGAACAAGAACGCTTCTGAGTTTCCTAATACAGGTCCTTCATGGCACACACCTCTGTCTGCTGCTCAGCCCATGTCATTCCTACTCTCCTGTTGTCCTTGTCCTGCGCAGGGCCCAGCCCTGAAGAGGGGGCAGGAGCCATCTCTAGCCCAGCCCCCCTGACAGAGTAGCTGTCTACCTGGGAGGTTTCCAGTGCCTCATTTTCCTCTCTGTCAATTGGAAACCTTTCTAGCTCAGCTGTGTGCCTCAGCAGCGGGCTATGTGGCCAGGTGAGCTGCTGCACAGGACAGCAAATGGCCCTGCAAGGGCCACACGGGGGAAAGGCATCACCTCACATGAGCGCTGGGCCAGGACCCCAGAGGGACTGCTGAGCCAGCACTGATTCCTGCTGTTCTGCCCGTTGGGGCTGCCGTCACGGAACGCCACAGACGGCCAGTGTATAAGCAACAGAAGTTTACTTCTCACAGTTCTGGAGGCTGGGAGTCTGAGATCAGGGTGCTGGCAGGGTTGGCGAGGGCTCCCTTCCAGGCGCAGATGTCTCCTTGTGCCCTCACATGGTGGAAGGGAAGGGACAGGGAGCTCTCTGGGGTCTCCTTTATAAGGACACTAATTCCATTACGAGGGCTCCATCCTCACGATCTACTCACCTTCCACAGGCCCCACCTCCCAATACCGTCACCCAGGGGGTTAGGGCTTCAACACGCTAGGGGACACGTTCAGAACAGAGCATTCCACTACTGTTCCCCCCAAATCCATGTCCTCCTCACATGCAAAGTACATTCACTACATCCCAGCAGCCTCCAAAGTCTGAACTCACTCCAGCATCCGCTCTGCAGTCCAAATTCTCATCTAAACCTTATTTAAATCAGATGAGGGGGAGACTGGAGGCAGATTTGTCCAGAGGCAGGTTTCTCTCCAGCTGTGAACCTGTGAAACCAGATGAGTCATGTGCTTCCAAAAGACAGTGGTGGGATAGGCATGGGACAGCCACCAGACCCTGGGGCGGGGTCCCGCCTGGGCTGGAATCTCATGACGGGGACTCAGTGGGTCTGGGTCACCTGCCTCCATGGCTCCACTGAACATGGGCCTAGCAGTGGCCCTCTTCCTGGGTCATGTTCCCGAAGCCCTGGGTGCCCCCATCCTTCAAGACCTGAGTGAAAGGAGCTGCCCTTCCAGACTTGTGCGCTCTTCACAGAGCAATGTAGGCTTTTAGTAGCGCCACCTCCAAACTCTGCTGGCCTTGCCAACCACCCAGTGCCAAGGCCTCGTCCACTTGTGTATGGCTTGTCACAGCAGCATAGTATATTATCATAGTGCTTTTGTGGGAGGGAAGTGAGCCTCCTCCGGGAAGGTCTGGGATCTGGGAGTGAGCCTGGCCAGGGGGCGGTGGGGACGGAGGGAGTGTGGATGCAGAGGTGAGGGTTGGCCTGAGCCCTGGATGTCACTGAGAGCACTCGCTCAAGGTCAGTGGCCAGGTGGCTGAATCGCAGGTACCCTGGGCTGAGCTGAGCCAAGGGAGGGCTGGGCGGGGGCCTCGCTCCCCAACAGTTCCCTCGCACCTCCTCGGAGCACATGACCGCATGCTGAAGCCGGGTGCGTGGGCAGGGGAGGGCCTGTCCAGGAGTGACCGTCATTGTGGTGGAAGGTGATGTGGCCAGAAAGGGCTTCTGGGTGGGAGGGGGAGGTGAGACCTTGTGATTCTCTTGCCCCAAGAGACCCTCTTTTGCACCTGCAGGGACACTGGGAGGAGTGTGACTCCATGGAAGACATCATGGGGTGTCATTGTGGGGTGACTTGGGGGACACATTGTAGGAGGTGGTCTCGGGCATCATGGCCTCAAGAGACTCATTGTGCTGCCCACTGTGTCCTTGGTGGATGGAGACAGTGGCGTCAGTGCTGGAAGTAAAGGACCTGAGAAAAGGAGACTTGTTCTGATTTTTAGGGACTTGTCTCGTGGGTAGAGAGCTGTGCCACAACCTGAAACCACTTTGTGCTTAGTAGGGAGTTTTTTTCTTTTTCCTTTTGGAAAATGAAAGCAGTGAACAAATGTCAGGAAGCACGGACACAGGATGTGGTGTGTGCGCCGCACATGACTGGCGCGTCCCCGCGGCTCCTGGTTCCCATGCTGAGTTTCAGGGGTGGGGGCGGAATGCTCTCTCTGGTCCTTCACGGAGACCTGAGGTTGTCACCATTATGAGCAGGCACCTGGGGCCTGGTGGCGTGCCTGTGCTTCCAAATGGCTCAGGGACCACATAGCTTGGGCAGACAGACAAAAAGCTGGGCTCCACACCAGGCACCTGTCGGGCCATCTCACGACACCTGCCTCTTTTCCTCTCCGATCCATTTCAGCCACCGCCACCCCCTCAACGTGCTTCTGGAACCCTCAGCCTAGCCAGTCCTGAGGGACGTGGGAGACCGTGGAGGCTGGAGCAGGGGTGTCAGAATGGAGCCCTCAGCCCTGACAAAGACTGGCTCCAAGCAGGAGGAGGGCTTCGGGGTACAGTCCAGGAGGGTAGCCGACCTGGGCCTGGTCCCCAACCTGCGGCGAAGCAACAGCAACCTCTGCAGGAACAGGAGGTCTCAGTACCTCTTCAACAGCTGTGAGAAGGTAGGCTTCCAGTGGTCCGGGGTCCACTAGAGCCCTCTTGGGGCCCGGTGACCATGGGAGGGGGGATATCCTGCTGGGCAGAGGCTCCTGCTCTGGGGGCTGTAGCCCAGAAAGACCCTGGAGGAAAGATCTGGAGAGAACAGTAGGCGCCATGTCTGTCCCGCATCCCGCTCCCCAGGTGGTGCACTGGGTAAACACTGTCCTGGGCTAGACTCACGGAGAGTTGTCACCCCTGACCTTATTGCGCAATGACTTCCTATCCTCTATCTGACTGGGAAGCCCCGAGTGCAACCCAAGTCCTGGGCTAGCTTCACGGAAGGCCCTGGATGAGACCTTGGGACCGAGCACGCTTGAATGTCACAGTCCCTGTTAGTGGGGGAAAAAGGGTGTCTCAGCCTGCCATCCCACCAGGACAAAGGCAGGTGTCCAGACCCTCATTCTCCACCTTTCCACCACAGCAAGGTGTCCCCAGGAAGGCAGTGTTGCCATATAAACTGTAAAGTGCTATCCAAATTCAAATTGCACCCAAGAATTACTTCCACGGGTTCCCACCTCCATCCTGAATGGGGAGCTGAGCGCCTTCATCAAGGGTGGCTCCAGCCTGGGTGTGGGAGGGCTTGGGCTGCCCTCTTCTGAAAAGAGCCCCTTGAAGCTTGTCAGGAGAACAGAGGGGTCAAAGAGAGGCATAGGATGTGCAGGTGTGAATAACTGCTGATTTGATGCCTGAGGATCTCAAAGTGCCATTTTTACCCCCAGCAGGAAAATCTCAGCTCCTGGATTCCTGAAAATATCAAGAAGAAAGAATGCATGTACTTCGTGGAGAGCTCCAAACTGTCTGATGCCGGGTAAGGGACCCTGTCTCTGTTCCCCTGTGCAGAGGCTGGTGAGAGCAAGCCTGCCCAGGGCCTCAGCTGGGGACCGTTGCAAGTCAGCACAGGCCTGGGGTGCTCGGAGCCTCCCATTTACCTCCCTGAACTTGCCGTGGGGAAGGAGTCTCGCCCCACCCTGCTTCGCAGTTGAGGTGCAGAGACTTTAGGGGACATGTTCAGGGTCCTCACGTAGGTGCCCTGCAGGGGGACTTGGACCCACCAGTGGTTTGGGCTCCACCTCAAGAGCCACTCACGTGCCTCTGGAACAGTGTATGGGGCTCAGGGACTGGAACGGGCCTCGGGGAAAGTCCACAATTCAGACCCCTCACTGAGGAGGGCACTGAGTCTAGACAGGTCCACCTGCCTCCAAGTGAGCTGGGATGGGTGGGGCCACCTTGGGTGGGGCCAGAGGCAGCAGTGACCACTTGACCTCCCAGCTGCCAGATGTTACCCTCCTGGGCTGTGGACTCCCCAGGGGGGCGCCCCTGAGTTGGGTAAACCTGAGGGCGTCTGTGGAAGGACACCACACAGTCCTGTTCCTGGGACGGAGAGCCTTAAGGTGGCGTCCCTTGTTTTATTAAATTTATTGGAGTAACATTGGTTAATAACATTGTATAACTTTCGGGTGGACGGCTTTATAATTCGACATCTATGTATCCATTGTCTGTTCACCACCCGAAATCTAATCTTCTGTCACCATATATTTGACTGTCTTTACCCTCTTCAACCTTCCCCACTCCCCCTACCGCCCCCCCCCCCCCCGGTAACTACCATACTGTTGTCTGTGTTTATGCAGTTGTTTTGTTCTGTTTGTTCATTTTTTTACTTTCTGTTTTATATCTCACGTATGAGTGAAATTATATTGTTCTTGGCCTTGTCCATCTGACTCTTTCACTTAGCGTGATGCTCTCAAGATTCATCTGCATTTTCATAAATGACAGTATTTTATCTTTTTATGGCTATGTAATATTCCACTGTATATGTGAAACATAGGCACTAAGCTTATGGACGTTGGTCTCAGAGGGATTATTGTGAACTTGACCTCAAAGGCAAGGGAAGTAAAAGAAAAAAATAAGTGAACAGACTACATAAAACTAAAAAGCTTCTGCACAGCAAAAGAAACCATCAATTAACAAGAAGACAACCAACTGCATAGGAGAAGATATTTGATATCTTCTCCTATCTTTACCTTTGATAATGGGCTAATACTAAAAATATATAAAAAACTCATACAACAAAACAATATGAAACAAACAATCCTATTTAAAAAATAGGCAGAGGATCTCAACAGACATTTTTCCAAAGAAGACACACAGTTGTCTAGTAGATATATAAAGAGATGCTCAACATCACTAATCACCAAGGAAATGCAAATGAAAACTCACACCTGTTTGGATGGCTATTATCAAAAAGACAAGAAATAAGTGGTGGTGAGAATGTGGAGAAAACGTAACCCTCATACCTTGCTGATGGGAATGTAAAACGGTGCAGCTGCTGTGGGAACCAGTATGGAGGTTCCTCAAAAAATTAAGACTAGAGCTACCACCATATGACCCAGAAATCCCTCTCTGTTGGTATTCCTTGAGGATGAACAGAGCGTAGGTTCTGGGTTGTGTTTCCCTTCCAGGCACACTGTAGTCTATGCTGTGGCACAGTCTTTCTTCTTGTCACCTAGAGAACTCCTACTTATCCTTCAAGGCCCAATGCGGATGCCGCTTCTGCTGTGGAGCCCTCCTTGACCACCCCCAGGGAGTGACCTGTTTCTCCCGCCACACTCTGTATAGTTCTCTTTTCTGAGTTCTGACCTCTGACCAAGGCAGAGTCACTTTTTACCTCCCATACTGGACAAATGGTCAGTATTCAGTTTATATTTGCTGACTAATACAGGAGGAGGGGTGTCCTGTGTGGAGAAGATAGAGAGGATTGTGACCCGGAATCAGACGTGAATGATCTCTGCTGTTTCTGGGATGCTGTGATGCGCCCAGGGTGTTGTCACTGAAAGTGCCCTGTGGATGTGTGGGGGTTTATCCCCTGGCTTGGCTGCTCTTCAGATAAGCGCCCTCATTTCTCACAGGTGGTCCTAGGACAGACGCTGAGTTAGAGGATGCTGCCACGCTGCTCCAGCTGACAGCTTTGTGGCTGGTGACCTTGAATGCACCTGGTGCATGATCAGAGTTTTAGGCTTACACCGTGCATTCTGACAGTATACTGAGCGCTTCTCATTGAGTTCTCCAGTCTTAGTTATTTTAAAATAGGTTTATAAAAATAGCCTTGGAGGGAACTTGCGATCTACAAGCTTCCCGTACAGGAATCACTGGTTTTAAGACCATTTTGAAGACTGTAACCTGGTGTCTACCTGTAGGGTTCGGGGGGGGGGGCATTGATTGAACCCCAGACCTTTCTTTCTTCTGTGCTCTGAATCAGTGGAGAAATGTTGACAGCAGTCAGGGCTGGGGAGGGGGTGACAGGCTGGATTTGGGCAGAAATGGGGCTTTCTGCTCCTTTAGTACTCCTGTCTACTTTGAAGAAACAGTGCCCTGTATTGTTTGGTTCTAAAAACGTTCAGCATCACCTTTATCAGCATGGGGTTTAATGCAAGGAGTTGCTACAGAGAGATAACAGATGGAATGGCCTGTTCATTCAGGTGGTCCCTGAGAGAGAGAGAGAGAGAGAGAGAGTTTCTTTGTGTGTGTGTTTATGTGTGTGTGTGTGCGCGCGCGCGCGCGTGCATGGTATATGTGTGAGACTGAGACCACTGGCAGTACCTCTGCAGGCTGCAGGAAGGGACCCCGGGGTATGGGGGGGGCGGGGCAGGGGAGAAGGTGCTGCCCCCCACGGGGTGCTAGCAGAGGTGATCCCAGTTGGGCCCATGTTGGCCAAGCATAGGGAGCAATTCTCTGACCAGTTTCTGGGTCAGCAGTTGCAGTGCGGCTTCCTGCACGTTGTCAGGCTTGGAAACTCGCGTAGATTTAAGCTCTAAGCTCGTCAGAGGGCCATGGTTTAGAGAGGAGGGAAAGGAGGCGGTTTGTCACGGGCTGGCTGTTAGAAACGTAGGAAAATCTGGGGCAGCCATGGGCCAGGATAGGAGAGCTAAGGTCCTCCTCCTGGCAACTCTGTTCCCTGCCTTGGCGCATAAATCGAGGCCATGCAGGGTGTTTCCTGAGGTGCCTTGCGTCTTCCAGAGGGGCCGTAGAGGAGGGTCAGAAGCACGGGTAGCAAGGGACCTGCTTCATGAGCAGTGACAGGACAGCCTGAGGGGAACAGGAGCCCTTGGGTTCGGGGCGCACTGTGGGTATCTTAACCGATCCTTGGCTCTCTGTGTGGTTAGTAGTTTGCATTAACAAAATACTTTTATAAATTACTACTCATTCACCGTCTCGTTTGACCTTCACAAGTTTTGCAGGGTTGGGGTCAGGGGATGTATTATTTTTCCCATTTAATGGTTGAGAAACTGAAATTCAAAGCACCTAAGCTGGTTCAGGCTTTAGACTTTCTTTCTTCCTTTCTTTGGTCTCATCTGTATCTAGACTTTTAGGTCATTTGTTAACTATCAGGAAGTAGGAATCTAAAAAAGTTGTAGATTTCCAGTTAAACAAGGTGTAATTGGCCGGGTGGGGCCGGGGTGCTTCCTTTCTGCCCCCACGTGGCCATCACAGACACCGTGGCTGTGGCTGGGTGCCTCTTACTGCTGGGTGGGGCGGGAGTCCTGACCCTCCACTGGGCCTCCTCTGACACCCTCAGTGGGGAGCAGGGGACGGGCACCTCGGTACCTGTGGTGACCTCGCGGTCTTTGCAGGAAGGTGGTGTGTGAGTGCGGCTACACGCGTGAGCAGCACTCAGAGGAGGCCATCAGGTCCCACACCTTCCAGGGCAATGAGTGGGACCCGAAAAAGCATGTCCAGGAGATGCCGACGGATGCCTTTGGTGACATTGTCTTCACAGGCCTGAGCCAGAAGGTGGGAAAGGTTGGTTTCCATCACCCTGTTGCTCTGACGTAGACCAGAGCTCACCAGTGGTGACCCACAGTGGCCAGACTTCTGGGGTGGGAGTAAGAGGCTGGCTGAAACCCTAGGGGCACAAAACCCTCCCAACGTGAGGGATGGCGTAGGTGGGGACTTTGCCCGACTAACAGGAGACACATGGCACCCTCAGCATCCTTGGCTGCTGCAGAGCAGGCTGGGGCCACAGCCAGGGGAGAGGTGTAAGTACTGTCTAGCTGGGAGGCCCTGGGCGTTTTATCAGGCCTGGGAGGAAGCAGGGGAGTGCACTGTACTCAGGCACAGGGGCTGGAGGACTGGCAGTGAGGAGGTGGGAAGGGACTCTGGGGTGGCCGGGAGGCTGGTAGCACACAGGTAAGAGGTTTACCAGGTGGCTGATCAGCTGGGGTGGAAGGTGGGGTGGGGGGATCCCAGCAGAGCCTCACCTGCAGAATCAAAGGCCCACTCGCCTGCATTTTAACCAGCCTTCCGGTGTCACAGCTCCTGGTGCCACTGTCCTGTGAGGTCTGGCGAGCCACTCAGTTCTGTGCTGGGTTTCTGTGACCCCCAAACCTCACACTAGCTGGTGAGACCTTTCCCCGCAATTTCTCTGTGTCGCTGAGATTCTGCCCATGTGGTCAAGGAGGTGGAACAAAGAGGGTCCTGGGGTCACCAGCCCCAGTGGCCACCCTGCATGAGCACCATCATGTTTGGGTGCTTTCCAAGCCCCTGTCCCTTTGAGCTGCTCTCCACGCTGGCTGGGTCACTTAACTGGACAGGAGGTAGGGGCAGGGGGTCTTCTGCAACACGGGAGCTCAGAGCAAGAAGGGACTGAGAGGGAAGTGTGAGGACAGCCAACTTGACATGACAGCCAGGGTGTGGGGACCCAGGACAGGGGTGCCGGCCGTTTGGGAGGCGGCACTGGGTGAAGAGCAGGGAAGGCGCTCCAGTGCTGGACCAGAGGAATCAGTGGCAGGCACGGCTCTTACAGTGAGGTTGGAATTGGGGTGAGCGGCCTCGGGCTGAGGTGCCCCAGATGGAGAGGAGGAGCGGAGAGGGTGCTGCGGCTCCATGCTGGGCCGAGCGGGTGTGAGGCTGATGGGCTGGCCCCCTGATGCCTGTCATTCCCATCAGCCTCTCTTCCGGCTTCACCTCCCCCTTGTGTCCTGCCAGGGCATGGCCATTTGTACTTGCTGGACCTAGACCCAGGGTATGAGGTCCTCTCCCCGCCCCTACTGCCCTGCCAGGGAGGGTGTCTCAGGCATGACTGGACATGGGGTTTCTGAGGGCTCAGGCGGGCGCCCACTGACCTGAGGACTCCTCTGCTGTCTCCTGACTCCCCTGCAGTACGTCCGCCTCTCTCAAGACACTCCCTCCAGCGTGACCTACCAGCTCATGACTCAGCACTGGGGCCTGGATGTCCCCAACCTCCTCATCTCGGTCACGGGCGGGGCCAAGGACTTCAACATGAAGCCCCGACTGAAGAGCGTCTTCCGCAGAGGCCTGGTCAAAGTGGCCCAGACCACAGGTAGGCTCAGGGCGCCAGGCCCAGATGACAGGTAGGCCCCCGAACAATGGATGTGCTGAGAACACCAGGCAAGGGGGTCCCTGCCAGGCAGTCAGAGCTTTGGGACTGGTTGGCCCTCAGGAGTCACTAAGGTCATGTCTGGCCAGGCTCGCCCAGCCCTGTCTGCCTGCAGCTCTGTGCTCCACACCCTACTGCCGCCCCTGGGCTTGTTCAGTGGGGCAGACATGGCCCCACTTAGCTCCCCAATGGTGAAAGCCCTGCTGGGAATGGGGAGGAGGCCTGGAAGCCTTGAGCCTCCACTGCCCGAGGGGAGAGGAGGCCTGAGGAGGCTGTGTTAACCACGGGGTGTCAGTCAGAATTTCTCTGTTAACTAATTGTTTTCAGACTTACGCCTGAAAATGGGATTGAAAGCCCTGCAGGTACAGGCTGTGAGCGTCAGAAGCCCACAGGGCCCTAGGTGTCAGGCAGGCGTGTGCATGGCTGGGTGCACACCAGGACGCATGGGCCTGCCCACCCTCTGCTCTTTTCCCCAGGAGCCTGGATTATCACCGGGGGGTCCCACACCGGTGTGATGAAGCAGGTGGGTGAGGCCGTGCGTGACTTCAGCCTGAGCAGCAGCTACAACGAAGGAGAAGTGGTCACCATTGGGATTGCCACGTGGGGCACCGTGCACAACCGAGAGGGCCTGATCCACCCCACGGTGAGCTGCGTGGCCCCTCCTGGGGTGGGTGGGCATCTCCGAGGAGGAGCTGCTGGGGCCTCATGGGAACTGCAGTGGACAGACCATCACCTGGCCACCAGCATAAATGCACAATGGAGGGAAGAGGCTGGGTGGGGATAAAGCAGACCTGGGTTCAGGGCCCCCACACTGCAGACCCTGGTGGCCCAGGATAAGTGGCTAACTTGGCTGAACTCTCTAGTTTCCTCTCTTAAGATTACAGGATAAGTTTATATAAAAGTCCCTAACTTGCCACCACTGGTCACCATAGCAACCGCTCAGGTGTGAACTGGTCTTAGCAGGAGGAAGGAGCCTGGCCAAGGTCACAGAGTGATGAGCCCTTGGGTTGAATTGTACCCTGCCATTCTCCGTGGACAACAGGGATGTGTGCACTGGTCCGGCACCCGCCCCTTCTGGATTCATGTCCCGAGGCTGCTGTGATTAATGATTACAAACCTGGTGACTTAAAGCAACAGCAATGTCCTCTCTCACAGTTCTAGAAACCAGAGTCTGGGATCAGCATCACTTGGCCAAAATCAATATGCTGGTTGGGTCTTGCTTCCTCCAGAGGCTGTAGAAAGAAGCCATTCCTGCCTCTTCCAGCTCCTAGTGGCTGCCAGCTTTCCTTGGCTTGGGGCTGCATCACTGCCGTTTCTGGCCACTCCCCTTCTGTAATCAAATCTCCCTCTGCCTCTCTCTTATAAGGAGACCTATGGTGACATTTAGGACCCATCTGTTATAACCTAGGGTAATCTTTCCATGTTAAGATCTTTAACTTAGTCACAACTGCAAAGGCTTTTTCCAAATAAAGTCACATTCACAGGTTCCAGGGATTAGGAACTGATGTCTCTAGAGGTCATTACCCAGCCTGTTAGGCCCCCATTTCTAGCGTTCACAAAACAGAACTTCCCATCCATGTGTGTGACTCTTCCCTGGCCACCCCCAGGGTGGCTTCCCTGCCGAGTACATTGTGGATGAGGAAGGCCAGGGTCACCTGACCTGTCTGGACAGCAACCACTCCCACTTCATCCTTGTGGACGACGGGACCCACGGCCACTATGGGGTCGAGATACCCCTGAGGTCCAAGCTGGAGAAGTTCATTTCAGAGCAGACAAAGGAAAGAGGAGGTGAGGAAGCACTCTTCCGAGGGCGCCCGGGGTGGAGGGGGAGCAGGCTGATCATGGTGATGGGGACACAGCTGGCTGTGACCAGGATGTGCCATAGGCGGGCTGCTTAGGGCATAATTAGAACACATTTGGATTTCTTTACACTGTTCAGAAAGGTCACATTCTCATGCTCCGTGTAACCAGAAAAGTAAAGTCGGGGCCGGCCCTGGCTTTTCTGCTCACTGTCAGACCACCATCTGTGGTCACTTACAAACTCGGTCTCAGGTCAGATACAAGAATGAGTGCCATCTTCTCCATTGTGGGTGGGATGGGTGGATTCTGGGACAGTGGGGGGTCAGATACTCAGGGTTTTGCACATGCTGTGAGGAGGGGTGTGGGCGGGAGCTGAGATATCGGGGTCTAGCTCTGTACCTGGGCTCATCAGGCACCTTGAGGGCAGAGGTTTTCAAGCTTGGCTGCACATCCGAGTCCCCTGGAAGGCTTGTCAATCACCAGTACCCCCCCACAACCCCCTGGCCTCCACCTCCCATCCCTGACTCGGGTCTGGGTCAGGGGAAGCTTGCACTTCTAAGTTCCCTGGTAACACTGACTTGCTGGTTGGGGACCGGACTTTGAGCACCTTGCTTTGACTGAGAGACCTGTGGGGGGGAGTGTTAGCAGCATGTGAGCATGTGGGGACAGTGAGACCGGGCTGGCATTTGGAGGGAAAGTTTGCTGCCTGGGGAAAGGTATCTCTACAGTCTTCACGAGACCCCTGCCTGCAGGCTGGATGAAGGGTTCAGGGTGGGCCCGAACGTCTGGACAGAGGACTGAGGTCTAGTCCCCGTGGACCGCTGCTGCTCCGGGCCACGTGGTGTGTTATGCCCACCTGCTTGAGGTGTCCCATGGCATACCCAGACTTTAGACGCCATGAGTGGACTGCAGAGAAAAGCAGGGAGGTTGTTGTGGCTTGCTGGGTGGAGGAGACCAGCTGGGGGACCCTGGATGTTGCTCCGCCGTCCACAGTCCTTCCCTTCCCCTTCCACCCAGAAAGGGTACAGGGGTGGCAAGTGCGAGGAGAGGAGCCATCACGGGGCTCTTGAATTTGCTCACGTCCATAGAACAAGCAGATGGCCTATGGCTCCAGAGCATCAGCCTTTAGAAGCTGCTTAGCACCCGTGATGTGTCTCCCAACTGACGCTTCTTCGCAATGAGGCTGGAGCTGGCAGGGGTGGGGGTAGGGAAGCATCCCAGGTGGAGGTTCTGAGCCCCACGTTCCCTAACTGGGGCTCTGTGCTTCATCCTAGGTGTGGCCATCAAGATCCCTATCGTCTGTGTGGTGCTGGAGGGAGGGCCTGGCACACTACATGTAAGTCCTGGCCAGGTGGGTGGGGTCCCCTGGGGGGGTCAAGTCCTGTTGCAGGTGGGGCAACTGACCCAAACACTGTTCCCAGAATTCCACTGGGACATGGGAAAGAGAGAGCAAGGAGCTTGCCCCCCCCCATGAGATGGAGAGAGGGCGGTCCACCATTTGGCAGGGCCCTCTCCACGCAATGGGGGAAGAGGGCACTGGCTTTGGCCCTGGGCAGTTGACCGATAAGAGGGGCTCCAGAGAGGGCTGCAGCCAGGATGGAGCTGATGGTCTCCTGCTTCCAGGACCTTGGGGCAGCCGTGGGAGGCTTCTGTCACTCTATACCCACACTCCGCCCTGGGGGACCAGCAGCTGAACACACTACCCACAGACCTTTATTCTGAGCCCACTCCACAGTGTGTGGTTCCCCTTGTTCATGGTATCTCTGCTGTAGGAATGTGTATGACATGACAGCCTGTCAATTGAGGGCAGGAAAATAGAAAATGTCACTTGTGTTTGGTGATCCCAGGAGGTGAAAATGAACCTGAGGTTTCCTGGGGAGACTGGGATGCATCTAATCCCCACTTCCTCCATGCCCAGACTCCTCCTCACGGTTCTCCCGCAGACAGTTCCCAGGCTGGGGTTAGGGGCCCCTTCCTGAAATTGAGGTCACCCTGGGTCCCCGGAGGTCTCCCCTCATTGTCCTAGTCTCACCTGGGCCCTAATGATGGGGTGACTCTGGCCCAGGCAGCGCCCTCTCTTTCTGGAGATGCTCTCATGTTCTCTTATGCTGGTGCTGTTGAGCGGTAGGCCTAGAGGAGATGGGGTGTCAGGTGTGCATTAGGATTGGCCGCCTCTTCCCTCTGAGCTGTGGGTGCTGCCGCACGGATCAGTATTTTCAGTGAGTTTCACAATAGCCCGTTAGCCCTGATGTTAACGCGCCATCAGAGGTTTCTCCACTGCAGGAAATGTGTGAGGGAAGGGTGAGGGGTCAGGTCCTGGCTCATGGTGGGCCTCTGCCTTGCAGACCATCTACAACGCCATCACCCATGGTACCCCGTGTGTGGTGGTGGAGGGCTCGGGCCGCGTGGCCGATGTCATCGCCCAGGTGGCCAGTCTGCCCATCTCCGAGATCACCATCTCCCTGATTCAGCAGAAGCTGGCCGTGTTCTTCCAGGAGATGTTCGAGACCTTCACCGAGGGCAGGATTGTGGAGTGGACCAAGAAGGTGAGGTTGGCAGGCACGGGGGTCACCAGGTGCGGCTGACTGCCAGGTGCCAGCAGCCTCGTAAACAGGACCAGGATACGTGGGACCCAGAAACAGAGACTCCAGGGGCCTAGGGAGGGCATGGGAGTGAAATGCAGAGCCTTTGGGGGCTTTGAGCCTTGCAGACAGAGGGCCCAGGACAGGTGGGCAGCCTTCAGCTGAGGCAGCATGCTGTCTGGTGAAGAGAGGGCGTGTCTTGAACCTGTCACTCATAGGACTTCAGGCCTTGGGGGGACACTACAGGTTTGAGAGCACAGCTGTCTCAGGAAGAGGAGCTGCTGGATTGGAGGCCATAGGCTGGTGCTATGGCTGAGAGGTGGGCAGAGGGGTGGAGAACTGAGATTGGGGCAGGCAAGCAGCAGGTGGCAGGGTACCATCCAGTCTCTGCGCCTGGGGAGCTCAAGGTCTCCCAGGTAGATTAATAGAGGAGTTCTGGGGTGGGCCATGCAGGGAAGCAGACAGAGTGGATTAAGATGGGGCCACCCATGGTTGCCGCTACCATGTGGTGATTTGGGGGCCACCTCCATGCCCCCACAGAGGTATCAGTGGTCATGGGCCTCTCCTGGGGATCTTCAGGTTTGGTGAGCATTCCGGGGGAGCTCCTGGTCCCCAGGGCATTTGGGAGACTTCAAGGCCTGGGAGGGATGTACTGAGTGAAAACAGGGGGTTTTAAGACATGACCTGCAGCTGATGGGTCCCACAGATGCCCTGTGATGGATGGCACAGTCCTATCCTGCAGGGCCCTCTGCTGGTGGCTCGGCTTTCTTCTCATTTTTCTTTTTTCTTTTTTCGACTTTATTGCTAGTGCCTGCTTTCTCTCTCACTTTTGGTTTTGGAATAATTGTAGACTTGTAGACCAGTTGTCAAGATAGAGGGTCTCTCCACCCTTCAGCCAGCCTCTCCCGATGTGAACACCCTGCACAGCTTGGTGCCTTTGTCAGAACTGAGAGGTGAACTCTGGTTCGTCGCTGTTGATGGAACTCAGACCGTTCGCATTTCATGTTGATCCACGCATGTCCTTTTTCTGACCCAGGATCCAAACGAAGACACCAGACTGTGTTTAGCCTGTTCTCCTTAATTGTCTTTATCTTTCCCCTTCAACATGTGACGTAACCAACCCCCTCAGGATTAAGAGACTCTCTGGGACGTCACCATATGAATAGATGGCAGAGGGGCTGCTCTGGCTATGGGTGCACTTCAAGCTCAGGACCCCTCTTTCTGCGCATCTTCTTCACCCATGGGCAGCCCACCTCCAAGATCTCGGGTTTGGATCCTCCTCCTGGTCTCCCAGCCCCACCCCTTTCCCTGATCTTGGGGACTCATGGCTATTATGATTGGGGACCACAGTGGCTCTGCATTGCAGCTCAGTAATTTTGCTCTAAAATGCCCTAAAGGCATTTTTTTTTTTTAATCCCAGCAGTGGGAGGTAAATTGCTGCAGATGGGTGGAGAAGCTGCTAGGACCCCTTACAGACAGATGGGGCAGGGCATTCACCCTAGACGGCAGGGAAGGACTCTTCCAATACTTGGAGGCTGTCTGGCTCAATTGGGAGCCCTGGGTAACTTGGAGTGGACCTCAGAAGTAGCCATCTCCCCAGTTCAGATTTCAGGGGGTCCCAGTGAGCCCACAGCCATGACCCCAGCCTCCAACAGTCTGAGGGAGTGTGGCTGGGTCAGCCCTCGGCATCGCACGAAGGCCGTGGCCAGCTGAATGAGCTCAGGGGAGACCCCCCTGCACCCCACTTTCTCTGGTCATTCGAACTACTTTTTCAGCCACACCCTGAGCTCGCCTGACTCCTGATTCCTGGCACGATTCTCAGTGGGGACACTCAGTACCTCTCTGATCCTCGGTTCCCCAACAGCAAGTTGGAGCTGCAAAGTCATCAGGGGCCATATCTTTTTCCAGCTCTGTGAACGTTGGGCCAGGCTGTAAAAATTCCTAGAAATTCAGTTTTAAGGGACTGACCTGTATTTTCCAGGGCAAGTCTGTGGAGTGGCTCAGCCCCAGCTATGTCTGATTTCAGGCCACATGGGCAGTCCATGCTCCCAGCCAAAGACCACAGGGACACAGCATAGGTGACCAAGTACCCTCTCCAGGACACTCCCCTCAGAAGCCATGGTGTTGGGGGGATGTTGAGGGTTTGGGCTCCGGTTAGGGGTGGAGGGTCGAAGGCAGTGAGCTCACTGTGGATGGGAGCAGGGGTCCTTGTTTGGGTGTTTGTGTCACAGGGACCTGTTCTTGTTGGTGCTTCTTGTGGTCTCAGGGTGACCTTGTTCTGTGAGACTGTTTTGTTGTGTGGTCAGGTCAGTCCGTGAGAACGCCGAAGTCCGGCTGTGAGCGTCAGCTCAGTTCCCCGCAGGGCCATTGGGAACTGGTGGACAGGCCCCGGGGCCTTTCCTGGGTTAAGTTATAAATTATTCAGGCCATTCTCAGAACGGAATCTAACCTGCTGTTGTCAGAAGGTGCCTGTTTTAGTCCCCTCTCTGTGACTGAGTCAAGGCCCTGAAAACAGTACTTACACAAGGCAGTCTCAGCCATGCCAAGGGGGTGACCCCTTCTTGTTACTCTTGTTCTAAAGGGGGGGACCCCCAGCTTCATGGTCACGAGCAGGAAGTAATTCATTCGGCAAACGCCAGAGCCTGGGCCTGCACTGCCATGAGCGGCAGGTGAGCAGGGCGGCCTTTTTCCTCAGACGCAGCCACTGGTGCCTCTGGACACCAGCCATGGGGGTCCCCTCACGGGGCTCACAGCTGGCACACTTGCCCTTTCTTAGCGCTGCTCTTGTCTGTCCAGCAGGGACAATGATACCTAAACTCGGAGGACGAGACAAGAAAATGTATGCAAAGTGCCGAGTTTTCATCTGCACATGTGCACTCCCAAAATGGTGGCTGTCCTGTGAACCAAAGGCTGGATTGAGTTCAGGAGACATTTTAGCTGGAGGACGGGTGGGGCTGGGGAGACCAGGGGCTATTTGGGAATTGATGAGAAAGCTGCACCCTGAGGGAGGGGGAAGGTTGGGATCTTAGGGGTGGAAGTGAGGTGTTCATGGTGGTGAGTGGCCCCTATGGAAGCATAGGCAGCAGGCTGGGAGCAGAGGGGAAAGGCAGGGGAGGCTGGGTGTGGCCAGCCTGGGCCTAGGGGAGGTGTCGGAAGCTTTGGGAGCCATGAGGGACCTGTGGAGCATGTACCCTGGCCTCAGGGTGAAGGGGTTGTGGGGAACAGCAACTGGTAACAGGCAGGATGCAATGTAATAGACAGACGGAAAGGTGACAGGTGGATGGATGGATAGATAGAGCGGGTAAGTAGATTTATAGATACGTAGGTCAGTAGCTAGGTAGGTAGGGTAGGTAAATTGGTGGGTAGGTAGGATGGACAGATAGACACGATTCATGGATAGGTGGGTAGCTGGATGATTGCATGGATGGATGGGTGGATGGATGGATGGATGGATGGATGGATAGATAAATAGGTAGGTAGGCAGGTAGGGTGAGGAGTGGCAGGGCCCAGGTGGGAGGACCAAGGGGAGAGTCCTAAGTTAAGCAATGCCGGGCATTCAGCAGATACCACCTCATGGGCAGGGTAAACATTCTTTACCCTTGGGTTGTGTTTTCTACACTACAGACCACTCACAAACATCATGTATTTGGTGCTTTAGCATCTTCATCTTCACCTTCCAGGGGATGGGAGTCGAGGAGGTGGCCCTGGCCACGCAGGTGGGCAGGACTCATGCCCAGGCTCTGGCTCCATGTCCAGGGCCTCAACTCTCCGGGTGCCCTTGGAGGAGGCAGGAGGCCTGCTTGTCATTGGGGACCTCACTTGGTGAATGTCTGTTGCAGATCCAAGACATTGTCCGGAGGCGGCAGCTGCTGACCATCTTTCGGGAAGGCAAGGATGGCCAGCAGGATGTGGACGTGGCTATCCTGCAGGCCTTGCTGAAAGGTGAGGGTCAGGCAAAGTGGGGACCAAGGGGAGAAGCCAGAACAGGGGTGCTCAAGACCCTGAGTTCTAGTTGGTCACACTGGTCAGAGGGTAGCCGACGCTGGGGTACAGGTGTCTTTCCCAACTTGTCTTTTTAATTGAAATCTGAGTGTGGTCCACACTAATTTACTCTTTGTGATCATCATAGTTTCTCATAAAGTTTTAGGGTTAAAAGAAAGAACCTTAGAGTCCCATTCCTGACTCCCCGTACCTGGTCCTGTGCTTGCACTCCCTGCCTCCCTGGTGGTAAGCTCAGTCACAGGGGTCCTCGTGAACCACAGAGCTCTGGGCAGACTCCTTGGTCTGCCCTCTGCCCTCTGGCTGCTCTTCCTGAGCCCACACTTGCCCCGTCCTCTTCTGCCACTGCTGGGAGACAAGTACTTCCCTGTCACTTCTGCTGGCTTCCACGTGGCTGTGCTGGGGAGATGACCCCGATGCCATGCAGGAAGCGTCCATGATAGAAGGTCAAATGTGACCTTTATTTCTGTGCAACAACTCCATGTCCCCGTCTCCCTGACAGAGGACCGAGTATTGCCCATCAAACCTCATCAACCAATGAGATGGTCAAAACTTGGACCAGAGGCTTCCATTTAAAGGCTTTCATCTAGGAAGATTCTCGTTGGAACAGAGAGGAGCCAGGAGGAGCTGGTCCCACAGAAGCAGAGCAGCTCCCTCCTGGCGGCAGCAGATGGATGTGCAGGGTAGGGATAAGGAGCCGTGAGGCACTGCATGACTGTCTGGTGGTCTGAGAGTGTTCCCGTCACAGATGGGCAGTGGAAGCCAAGAAGAGGGACACAGAGCAGCTTATGTCTGGGGAAATCAAAGGTTACCACGGCCTCAAAGGCTGTGACAAAGGGCCGTTGGGGACCATGAACCTAACCATCAGTGCATGGCACTGGGAGAGAAGGGACCTACTCATGTCCCAAGATGGACCCCAAGCACTGGCAGCCTCTGTCCTCAGTCTGCTGTGATGGTGTTCAGAGCCAGCAAAGCTGATGCCGGGGTAGTGGTCCCTTCTACGCAGTCCTACATGGGAGGGGCGTGAGCGAGTCTCTGGGCCTTGGAACACTTGTCTTGATCTTTGGTGTTTATGCGGGTAGTAAAGAGCCGTTGAGCTATGCACTTCAGATGTGTGCCCTGTAGAATTCTGCTTACCTCAATGGGAAGTTTTAGCGAGATGACTTTGGCACAGCTCTGTGTTGTGTAGAACAGTGTGGGAGGTGCCTCCATGTGTGCAGGGTGGGAAAAAGGGAGATTAGGCACGCCGCGGGGCGACTGAAGGAGCGTATTTATTTCTGGAAGCAAACACGGTGTGATTGGTTGTACCGGCTTGCTTAGGACGAGGGGGCAGGCCTTTGGAGTAAGGTGTATATGAAAATACATATGATTATAGAAATATATATAGAATTTTCAACCCGATATGTAACCCTTTTTAAAAATAGACTTTATCGACGTACAGTTTATACATAGTAATTCCCCTATTCTGAGTTTATTACTGGATGAATTCTAACAGGTGTGGACACCCCACGTTCTCACCTCAGCCCAGATTCAGGACAGTTTCCTCACCTAGAAAGTGCCCTCCTGCCCCTTGGCCATCAAACCTCCCTCCACTGCACCCTGGGTGACTGTTCATTTGCTTTCTGTCACTGCAGATCAGTGACCTGTTCTAGAACTTCACATAAATGGAACCAGATGTTCTGTGATCTTTTGGGTCTCGCTTGTTTTGCTCCATGCCGTGGTTTTGAGATTCTCCCATGTTGCTACGGGTATCAGAACTCAGTTCCTTTTGCTGCCGAGTGGTATTCTGTCACGAGTGGCAGCCTATTGTCCAGTCCCCTGTTGATGGACACTGTGGTGGCCTCCGCTTTGGGGCTGCTATGCCCACAGCTACTTGTTTTCATTTCTCTCGATTCCACCTCTAGGAGCGGAATGACTGATTCTTTATGGTGCATGTATGTTTATAAGAAACTGTCAAACCGTTTTCCAGAAAGATTGTACTACTGGACCTCTCTGCAGCCTCCCTGAGACGTGATGTCATTGGTCTTAGGCGGCAGCCGACCTAGTGGGTGGGAGGTGACGTCTCAGCGTGTTCTCCCCATTAACTAATGAATGATGTGAGCATCTTTTCTTGGGCTAGATGGCCTTTTGGATATCATCTTGATGGAGTGTCTTTCAGGTCATTTGCCCATATTTACAGGGTTATTTGTCTTTTTATTTTTGCATTGTAAGAGCTTTGATATATTCTGATACAAATCCTTCGATATATGTGCTGGGCTATTTTCTCCTGGCTCAGGGTCTGCTTTTACTTTTTTATCAAGGTGTTTTTGAAGAGCAAAGGCTTAAATTTTAATGCATTTTAATTTACCAGTGTGTTCCTTTAGGGCTCATGTTCTTTGCAAATGTTTTCTTTGTTCATTGTGGCAGCTCTGCAAGATCAGCTCTTAGGTTTAAGTCTGTGATCCACCTTAGTTAACGGTGTGTGGTGTGAGATGATGCTCAGAGTTCATTTTTTTCTTTCCCCAAACAACAATCCTTGTTTTAAAATGTTAAACCAGGAAAAGGGAACATAAACTAATGGGCAAAATGCTTGTACTGACAACCTGGGTGAGGTGCAATCTTGCAATCAAGACAGGAAAGGAATGTGACTTTCGAATGATAATGTAAAAGCACCGCCTTTTGAAGACTGGAGACCGCGTGTTATTTAAACTTGGGGCTTGACCAGGAGGTGGGCCTGAGCAGCGGAGCTGGGGGAGCCAGAATGGTGACCAAGAGTCCTTGATTCCAACACTGAAGGGAAAAGCTTTAATAGAGGCATGTACATGGGGCGGACTTTGCAACTGAGCGCTGCATTTATTGAATTACAATTACTGAGAGGCGGAGGCTGGTGACAAGCCCTGCCTCTTTGGATCTGATAGATGGCAGGGTTGCTGAAGGGCAGTGACTTGGAGACGCAGACTGAAGCGCAAAGGTGCTGTGTTCTTACCTGCAGCCTCTCGGAGCCATGACCACTTTGGCCACGAGAATTGGGACCACCAGCTGAAGCTGGCAGTGGCATGGAATCGCGTGGACATTGCCCGAAGCGAGATCTTCACGGACGAGCGGCAGTGGAAGGTATGGCCTCTTGGGGTTGCCCTGGGGGGTGGGAGCGGCGCTGGGCCCACGCACGTTGTGCCACAGGAGCAGGTTGGGTCCTGCAGGATAGCCTCCGCTGAAAGCCCTTCCCTTGGCGGAGGGTGGCCTGGCCAACAGCCATCCCTGCCAAGGACACTGAGGCCAGGATCCCGGGAGGCAATGACCAGATGCAGCGCCCCCATGGTGCTCTCTCTCAGCCTTCAGAGCTGCATCCCATGATGACGGCCGCCCTCATCTCCAACAAGCCCGAGTTCGTGAAGCTCTTCCTGGAGAACGGGCTGAGGCTGAAGGAGTTTGTCACGTGGGACACCCTGCTCTACCTGTACAAGAACCTGGACCCCTCCTGCCTGTTCCACTGCAAGCTGCAGAAGGTGCTGGCGGAGGAGCCCGAGCGGGTGGCCTGCGCGCCCGCCATGCCTGCTGTGCAGATGCACCATGTGGCCCAGGTGCTGCGGGAGCTCCTGGGCGACTTCACGCAGCCGCTGTACCCCCGGCCACGCTCCAGCGACCGGCCGAGGCTCCTGCTGCCCGTGCCCCACATCAAGCTCAATGTGCGTGCCGGTAACGTGGTTGCCATTCAGGGTGGCCTGTGTGATGGGCCCCTGCTGTGTCCTTAGAGCTTTCTTTTAAAAAATTAACATATTTTTATTAGAAAAGAAACACACTCTGTCTTAGTCTGCTCAGCTTCCATAACAAAGTACAGCAGGCTGGGGGCTTACACAACAGTTTAGTCTCTCACAGCCTCGGCGTCTGGAAGCCTGAGACCATGGTGCCAGCAGGGTTTGTTCATGTAAGGCTCTCCTTCCTGCCTCTGCAGACAGCCCTTCTGCTTGCACCACATCGGGAGAGAGAGGGTTCTGTGTGGCTTCCTCTTCTTATAAGGACTAATCCTGTCAGGTCAGGGCCCCATGCATATGACCTCATTTAACCTTAACCACTCCCTTAGAGACCTTGTCTCCAAATATAGTCACAGTGGGGGCTGGGGCTTCAACATATGAACTTGGGGAGGGACATAATTCAGCCCATAATTCTCTCTTTCTAAAAACTTCAAATGATACAAAAGGTTCTACAAGGTGATAACCTTTGTGCCCTGTACCCCCAGTGCTGGTCAATAGGTAAAATTGGTTTTTCATATGGTCGGCCCAGAATATTCCACCCATGTCTGTGTGAGGTGCCCAGCATGGGTGTTGCAACAACAGGAGAGGGTCTTTCTAATCTTATCCATATTTGATGGGAACCCTGCGGCATCTGTGTTATGTATGATACTGATGTGTGCATCAGGGAGTGTTCATCCCGTGATTCAATAAGGTTTTACAAGGGAAGTCCCTTTGAGAAGTTGAACTACTCTTTGACTCTGAAGAATTATTTTAATACATTTCCTGATAGTGAAATGTTTTTTATTGCTGCTTTGACTCTCAACTTGATTACAATGTAAGATGTGTTTAATATGATGCTAGATTCTGTCATCAATATTTTCAATATTTTTGCATCAGACTCTTTAAGGCTTGATTGTAGTTTTGTTGTGGGGGTGGTCTTTGTCAGGATCTGGTACCAATTTTACGTTAGTCTTGTAAAATCCATTGAGAAGCCTCCCTTCTTTCTCTGCTCGGGAACAGTTTATGTGGCTGGAATTCACTGCTTCTTATAGGCTCAACAGACTTCCCTGTGAGTCCATCAGGGCCTGGTGCCATTTTGGGCAGTAGCTCTGATAACTTCCTCAGTTTCTTTCCTGATGATTTCTTTGTTTAGGTTTTCTGTCTGTTCTAAAATTGGATTGGGTTTAGCTTTTTCCTTCTAGGAAATGACCTACTTCTTCAAGCGTTTCTAAATCTGTTCATTGTCCCAGACAAGCTATGCCTGACCCCTGAGAAAGACGTGGTTATGGCTCAGTTTTACATGTTCACAGTTCTGCTCTTCTTGATTCTGATGTATTTAAGATACCCAGTTGGAAGGTACTTAAGAAGGTCCAAAATGGAAGCTCACACTTAACCATGACTGTAATTTAAGAAGATAAACTAATTTATATATATATATTCTTTAGACAATGTAGGGATTTTAAGGATTTACTGAATGTTATTTCTCTTTTCTTTCATTTATTTATTTATTTATTTATTTATTTATTTATTTATTTTTAGAGAGAGAGGTAGGGAGAAAGAGAGGGAGAGAAACATCAATGTGTGGTTGTCTCTCACGCGCCCCCAACTGGGGACCTGGCCTGCAACCCAGGCATGTGCCCTGACTGGGAATTGAACCTGTGACCCTTTGGTTTGCAGGCTGGCACTCAATCCACTGAACCACACCAGCCAGGGCAAGATAAACTAATTTTTTATAAAGATGAGCCTTCAGGAAATTTTCAAAGCCACTTAAAGAAAGTGCAATTTTGTGTGTGAGATGGGAAATGTGTTCTTTACCTCTGAGAATTGTTCCCAGACTGCCTGAGTATGTGTTTACTTACTGATCAGCCAGGAAACCTGGGTTCTTATGTTACTATGTAGGATGAGTGTGTCTGCAGCCCAGGTGCCCTCCCATTCACATGAGACCTCAGTCCCTATTCAGCAGCCCTTTTTCTGCAGGAGACACCGTATGGGTTTCTGAGGAGCTCTCAGCCATGAATCTGTTAACAGACTCTGTGTTAGAGTTTATCTAGAAAAAGGCTTTGCTGCCATCAGGTAAGACTGAGGAATCTTGAGCTGCCTGGAGTGTAACAGGACCTACAAATGTTGGTGCAGGAGTTGGCTGGTATCTCACTTTCTGGATGTTTCTACATGTGTCCAGAATGATGGTTTTAGAACCCCAGTGTCCATGAGGACTATCCAGAGTGTTATTGAAAATGCAGGTGACAGAGCTCACCCTTCAGAAACAGAGGTTCTGGGAAGGTGTAGGCTATGCTCAGGACCTTCACTGCCCCCGCCCCACCAGACCCCACTGGGAATCTGATGCTAGTAGAAACCTAGGTGGGGGCTCTGACTGTCCGCTGCTCACCAGGTGCAGGGAGTGAGTCTCCGATCCCTCTACAAGCGTTCATCAGGCCATATCACTTTCACCATGGACCCAGTCCGCGATCTTCTCATTTGGGCCATTGTCCAGAACCGCCGGGAGCTGGCAGAAATCATCTGGGCTCAGGTAACCAGATACACGGCTATGCGTGGACCAGTGAGAGGACTCCAGCAGTGAGCCTGGTCAGCAAGCCCAGAACCAACCGTGGGTGGGGTGGTGCACGGCCGTGGAGGGAGGACAGTGGGCATCCCAAAACCTGAAGGGACTCAGGGTGCCCAGTGTTGAGAATAGAGGGTTTGGCTCTAGCCATGAAAAGAATTTTTTGAATGGTGAGCCACACAAACTCCTGCAGTTCCGTGCAGGGAGGAGACTGGCCAGAAAGCTGTCCTCTGTGGCCCGTGTGAGTTCTCGGTCAGGGAGAGGGGGGTCAGTGTATGAGCTGCGGCCGTCCTGTTCAGTAGAGACTACAAGGCAAGTTCCATCCATGGAGGGGCTGTGTCTCTTTCCACTGGCCATTGGGGATTTCAATGGAGACCCTTTGTCACTTACATGGGAGCAGGCCATGGTCCCCCTGCCCTGAGCCTGGTTGGAGCTGATTCTCCTCTTTAAGGGAAAGTAAAATTTATAATTTTTTCTTGGTGAGCCTCTGCAATTTCCACACTGCTGTCCAGGCGTTGGCTTCCTCCCCAGTGTCACCAGCAGTGTGGAATTGACGGTGACTCTGAGAGGTTCACCCTCTCTCAGGGTGCATAGTGGGTCAATGGCCGGGCCAGGCCTGTGGCCTTGGTGTACTCCACGGGGCTCAGGGGATGAAAAAGCCAAACACGGACTTCCAGGCTCCAACACTAGCCCCTCGTGCTGGCCCAGTGCTGCTCTTGGACTCTGTCACCCTGGGCTGTGCTTTGAGAGCCGCCTTTGAGATGTTCTTAGTCCCCCTCTGGTGCCTGGGGCTTGCGGTGTCACTGAGACAGGGAGCCCGGGGTCCCTGCTTTCATCACCCCTTGGCAGCATGTGTGGGGTGCCCAGGACGGGACCGAGCAGGTCCTCACTGTGGTTCCCCTGGACCCCAGAGCCAGGACTGCATCGCTGCGGCCTTGGCCTGCAGCAAGATCCTCAAGGAGCTCTCCAAGGAGGAGGAGGACACGGACGGCTCCGAGGAGATGCTGGCGCTCGCTGAGCAGTATGAGCACAGGGCCATCGGTGAGCTCCGTGGGTCAGGGCTTCGGGCCACACTTAGCTCCATGTGTCACCCTGGGGTCCTCAGCCTGATCTCAGCCCCTCAATGTCACTCTGTGTTGCCCTGGGGTCCTCGTCCTGGGTGTTAGCCCCTCAGTGTCACTCTGTGTTGCCCTGTGGTCCTCATCCCGATCTCAGCCCTACTCCTGTCCAGGCTGTGCCATCTGGAGGGCCTTCTTTCTGACACTGTCCCCATTGTCAGTGATGGTGACCTTGCTGCTGTGACACAGATCTCCCCCCTCCATCAGGGGTCTTCACCGAGTGCTACCGGAAAGATGAGGAGAGAGCACAGAAATTGCTCATCCGTGTGTCGGAGGCCTGGGGGAAGACCACCTGCCTGCAGCTAGCCTTGGAGGCCAAGGACATGAAGTTCGTGTCCCACGGGGGCATCCAGGTGACCTTCTGAGGAACTACTTGCAGAAATAGCCGCCTGTGGTACTGTCAGGGGGACACAACCTCTGCTCACATGGAGGGCACACATATTCACAAGTTTCAGGTCCCTCGGGGACTCAGGGATGGTGCCTGGACCATTGGTCACGTGCTGAGGACCCCGCAAACCTTCCCTCCCCCCTGTTTGCAGAGGAGGAAACTGATGCTAAGCGAGAGCAGGTGGTGGGTCATGAAGGCCCTCAGTCACCTCTGTACAGTGTGTTCCTACCTGGGAGGAGGGACATGTGGCAGAGGGGAGAGGGCAGGGTGCCAAAAGCGGGGAGGTCCTCCACAAGCATTGGAGGCCTGACATTCGGCGGGTACCCTCAGGACACCGGTGTTTCCTTGAGTACAGCGTTGTGCTGTCACCGTGTCCCTGGAGCAGCATCCTGTGCCACGCTGTGCTGGGGCCTGGGGATGCCACGGGGAGGGGTCCTGTCACCACCCCACGTGCGCGCACACACAGTGCTCAGACGGGCCAGCTGGTGAGAGCCAGGGAGGACGAGCCCCAGAGCCGGAAGCCCAGGCATGGGCCCTGCCTCTCCCCCTTACCTCTGGGGGGGCTGGCCTGACCCACCTGGAGCCTCTCCTCAGCTGGCGGGTGGCGAGGCCTGCCCGGTGCCACCCACCACATCGCGTGACTGGGTGTCCCAGAGAATGCTGTGCTTGAGTGTGTGGACTTGCTCACCCTCCAGGGTGAGGTGCAGGAAACCTGAGGTCAGGGTGGGGTGAGGAGCCCGCCGTCCTGCAGCTGGCGCCCTCTGTCCGCAGGCCTTCCTGACCAAGGTGTGGTGGGGCCAGCTCTGCGTGGACAACGGGCTCTGGCGGGTGATCCTGTGCATGCTGGCCTTCCCGCTGCTCTCCACTGGCCTCATCTCCTTCAGGTTCCGCCTGGCTGCGGGGCTGCGGGGCTGCGGGGCTGCAGGGCTGCGGGAGGGGCCCAGCGGCTCGGGACCTTTGATCCCAAATGCCCCCAGTGGGGGCAAGGTGCATATATTCTCAGGGTTGTGACCGGACCCTGGAATGGGGGGGATGCATGCAGGAAGAAGGCAGAGGGAAGGGTACCTGCCTCTGCACAGCACCCACCCTGCCTGGGCATTTACTGTCCCCAAGCACCCACCTGCCCTGATACTCAAGTGGGATGGGGATTTTAACAGCCCTAGTGGAAGCAGGCTGCAGGCCCTTTCGGGGTCCACGCTCTGCAGGGTGTCTGGTAGAGCCCCTCTGTTACAGTTGCGTGTGCAGGGCCATAGGGGTACATCCTCCCTTCCCTGCTGCATAGTGTGAGCGCATGCAAGACCCCCCTGAGCACATGGGCCCGCTTCTGGGTGGCTGAGGTCCTCAGGCTGTCAGGCCCCTCACGGCCTCACTGTCACCACAGGGACAGGAGACTGCAGGCGGTGCGAGGCCTGGCCCGGGTCCGCGCCTTCTTTAACGCGCCCGTGGTCATCTTCCACCTGAATATCCTGTCCTACTTCTCCTTCCTCTGCCTCTTCGCGTACGTGCTCATGGTGGACTTCCAGCCCTCGCCCTCCTGGTGCGAGCGCCTCATCTACCTCTGGCTCTTCTCCCTGGTCTGCGAGGAGTTGCGACAGGTACACCCCACCCCTTCCCTGCAGTCCTGGGGGTTTCCTAGTCTACAGGTCCCTCCCACCTGCCGCGGGCTCGGTCACTGTCTCATGTGGCCCCTTGGCCCATTCGGCTCACACTATGTAAACACCACCGCCTGTCGGGACCTGGAGCAGTGGACAGAGGTGCAGGCCAGGTGGTGTGGTCACCATGTCTGCTGGCCTCCCCTCTGCCCTCCTCTCCCCGTGGCTTCCTGCAGCCTTGGGCGGCATGGGGACTCCTGCTGGCTCCATGGTCACTCCAGGGGTCTCCCCCCTCCTCTTGGAACTGCTGCAAGAAGCCCAGGGGGAGATGGCTCCTGACAGTGGGGTGGGGCTTGCCCAACACACTCATTTGCATGTTGGGCAGGGCCAGGGTCAGGGCATCCTGAGGAGCTTGGTGACAACTCCTGCCCAGGCGCCTCTCCTGCTGTTCCCGACTGAGGGCTGGTGGAAATCAGCCCCCTCCCCAGCTAGCTTTGCTCCATGGAGGGGCAGGCATTTTACTGGGGGTGAGATTAGAGTGACAGCAGGCCAGGCCAGGCCTTGCCTAACTCATCCTCCCACAGCTCCTCTATGACCCTGATGAATGCGGGCTGATGAAGATGGCACTCTTGTACTTCAGTGACTTCTGGAATAAACTGGACATCGCTGCCATCCTGCTCTTCATAGCAGGACTAACCTGCAGGTGAGCGGCCCTCTCCCCTCAGGGCTCCCACAGGGGTGGGCTGGGGACTGGGATCAGAGCCAGCCACCTTCGTGAGCTCAGCTACCTCTGAATGAGTCTGTCATCCGTCAGTGACCAACACTGCCCACCCTAGGAACTGTGGGAAGAGCAGAGGATGGTTGTCCACATGCACGGGTGGTGGCTCTGTCCTGGCCTCTCCACTATCCATTAAGGCCGCTCATGTCTGTCACCATGCCATGGTCTCCTTCCTCCATGAAAGCAAAAGGGACCCTGTCCAGCCTCCTGTCCTAGGATGCCTGCACAGCCTGGATACCTGCCTGAGGCTCGGCTTCTGGAACTTTCTAGAGAATGCCCCTCCTCCCCAAATCAGAATCTCTGCCTCTGAGCTTGCACCCAGTTTTTAGTATGCCAGGGCCCAGAAATCGCCAGAGCTCTTTGCCTCCAGGGGCCACACATGGGCTTGGGCAGGTGAGCCGGTGGCTGGGGACATGACCTGGGAGCAGCAAGCTGAGCTTCCTGCCTCTGCCCTGGGCCAGGCTGATACCAGGATTGCTGTACCCTGGACGCATCATACTCTCTCTGGATTTCATCATGTTCTGTCTCCGACTGATGCACATATTTACCATCAGCAAGACGCTGGGGCCCAAGATAATCATCGTGAAGCGGATGGTAAGGGGATGAGGAATCCTGATGCCAGGTGCAAGTGAGGTGCACCAGGGTTTAAGCACACCCCTAGGTCCCCACATGTCTGCTTTGCCCCTGGGTTCTCACCTCCTGGCACATCTGTCTTGGGTTTTTTCCTGTATGTCACCTCTTCCAAGCAGCCTTCCCTGATCACCACAACACATTCCTGATCTCTGTTATAGCTCCAGTTGCTTTCCTCTGTGGGTCACAGCCACATCAAACCCCTCCTACATGTTGTGGGGTGTTCAGGACCCCATTAGGCATGGGGGAAGCCCCAGAACTGTGTCCCTGGAGCTCCTGGCTCCAAATAGCATGGGTGTCAGCCACTTCCCCCTCCACTGCAGAGTGCACAGGCAGGGCACAGAGAGTAGAGTCCCCCTGTGGTCAGGAGAGCAAGGTGTGTGTGTGGCTGTAGCTGGTGCTTCCTTGTCTCTGCAGATGAAAGATGTCTTCTTTTTCCTCTTCCTGTTGGCCGTGTGGGTTGTGTCCTTCGGAGTGGCCAAGCAGGCCATCCTCATCCACAATGAGAGCCGGGTGGACTGGATCTTCCGGGGGGTCGTGTACCAATCGTACCTCACCATCTTCGGGCAGATCCCCACCTACATTGATGGTAGGAAGAAGTTCTGACAACTGTGGGAGAGGAGGCCCCCCGCCCACAGGGGTCCCGTGAGCTCACGGGACAAGGAGGGGAGGGTGAGCATTCCCCACCTGCTCAGTGTTAACCCTGGGATGGGAGCTCCCGGAGTTTCCCTGGGGAAAGGAAGGGGCAGGTGCACACACGGTCCACTTGAGGGGGGAGGGCATCAGCTGGGGTGGGGACAGGTGCTGAGCTGTGCCTCAGAGCTTTGGCTGAGATCCAGGTGGGTCAAGGGTGTAGCCTGGGGCATTGGGGCATCAGCAACACACCGTCCCCCACTTCAGTACCACCCTATCTCTTCTTTTTCACCCCATCAGAAATAACTTCCTCCTTCCCTAGATGCAGAGAATGCTTTTGTTTTTGTATACTGACTTTTTTCTACATTTACTAATTTTAGAATCTAAAATTTAGAATCTAATTTTAGAGCATTTGCATTGCCCCCAAAAGACACCCCATACAAATTAGCAGCCGCTCCCCAGTCCCTCCTCCACTCAGCCACAGGCAGCCTCTAGCCTACTTTTCATCTCTGTAGGAAGTCTTTTGTGGATATGGCATATAAATTGGATAATGTGATATGTAGTCTCCCGTTTCTTCCTTTTACTGAGCATAACTTTTTTTTCTTTCTTTTCTTTTCTTTTTTGTAAAGTGGTCAGTACCCTGACTAATCAGTCAGGTATTTTATGTTTTATTTATCTTTATTATTTATTTATTTTTAGAGAGAAAAGAAGGGAGGGAGAAAGAGAGGGAGAGAAACATCAATGTGTGGTTGCCTCTTGTGCGCCCCCATCGGGGACCTGGCCCACAACCCGGGCATGCGCCCTGACTGGGAATCGAACCAGCGACCCCTTGGTTCTCAGGCCAGCGCTCAATCCACTGAGTCACACCAGCCAGGGCGAGCATAACGTTTTCAAGAGTCATCCATGTTGTAGCCTGTATCAGTATTTCATTCCATTTTTGTGACTAAATAATGTTCCATCGTGTGGATGGACCACATTTTGTTTCTTCCTAAGTGATTGAATGTGTGAGCTGTTTCCACTTTTTTGGCTACTATGAACAATGTGGCTGTGAACAGTTATTTATGAGTTTTGGTGTGGACATGTTTTTATTTCTCCGAGATGTACAGTCAGCGAGCTGCCAGGGGAACTGCTGGGTTATATGGTAACTGCGTGTTCAACTTTCTCAGAAACGGCTGAACTGTCTTCCACACCAGCTGCCCATTTTTATCCTACCAGCAGTGCACGAGGGTGCCAACTTCTCCGCATCTTCGCCAACACTTGTTACTGGCTGGCGTTTTTATCCTAGCCATCCTGGTGGGTGTGACAGGTTTCTCAATGCGGTTTTGTTCTGCATTTCCCCGAGGGCTGATGATGTTGAGCACCTCTTCATGGGCTTACAGAGCCATTTCTGTGTCTTTGGAGAAATCTCCATTTCTGTCCTTTGCCCATTTTTTCCAGTGGGCTGTTTGTCTTTTTATTGATTATAAGAGTTCTTTGCATATGGTTACCAGTCCCTTATCATATGGATGATTTGTGAATAATATGTTGCCATTCCATGGGGTAGCTTTTCACTTTCTTGATGTTGTCCTTTGAAGCCCCAAAGTTTTTAATTTTGATGAAGTTCAATTTCTCAATCTCTTTTATCATTTGTGCTTTTGGTGTCATTTCTAAAAAATCCGTTGTCTAACCCAAGGTCATGAAGATTTATGCCTGTGTTGTTATTCTCAAAGTTTTACAGCTTTAGCTCTTACTTTGGGCCTTTCAT
The DNA here is from genome assembly GCF_987537825.1 of Furipterus horrens. NCBI lineage: Eukaryota > Metazoa > Chordata > Mammalia > Chiroptera > Furipteridae > Furipterus > Furipterus horrens. The sequence goes on from NW_028327171.1 coordinate 9,545,366, forward strand.
CTACTTAATTTTTTGTATATAGGGTTCTTTTGTATGCAAATATTTAGTTATTCCTGAATATTTGTTGAAAATATTAGTCTTTCCTTTTGAATTGTCTTGGAGCCTTTGTCAAAAAATCAACTGGCCATTAATGAAAGGGTTTCTCTCTAGGCTCTTTATTCTATTCCATTGATCTGTGTGTCTGTCCTTGTGCCGGTACCACCCCATCTTGGTTACTGTAGTTTTGTAATAAGTTTAAAAATCAGGAAGTCTGAGTCCTTCAACTTCACTCTCAAGATTGTTTTGGCCTCTGAGTCCCTTGGATCCACAATGAATTTTTGGATCGGCTGATCAATTTCTAAAAAAAGAAAAAAAAAAACAAAGGCATCTAGGGTTTTGATTGTGAACAGGGAATGTCTTTCCACTTATTTAGGTCTTTAATTTCTCTCAATAACCTTTTGTAGTTTTCAGTGTGTATGTTGTAATACTTCTATTAAATTTATTCCTAAGTGTTGTATTCATTTATAGTATTATAAATAGAATTGTTTCATTAATTTTGTTTTGGATTGTTCATTGCTAGTGTATAGAAATATACCATATTTTGTGTATTGATCTTGTATCCTGAAACCTTGTCAATTTTTTTTTATTAGCTCTAATAGATTTTTTAGTGGATTCCTTGGGATTCACTCTATAGAAGGTCATGTCATCTGCAAATAGAGATACTTTTACTTGTTCCTTCCCAATCTGGATGCCTTTTATTTTTCTTGCTTAATTATCCTGTTAGAATCTCTGGTACAATGATAAAGAAGCATTGAGAACAAATCTCTTTATCTTGTTCCAGATCTAGGGGTGGGAAGCTTTTAATCTTTCACTATTGAGTATGATATTAGCAGTGGGTTTTCTGTAAATGTCCTTTATCTGGTTGAAGAAGTTCCCTTCTAGTCCTGGTTTCTTGAATGTTTTTATTATGAAAGACTTAGATTTTGTCAAATGGTTGTTCTGCATCTATTGACATGTTCATATGGCTTCTATTCTTTATACTATTAATATGGTGCATTAATTGATTTTCAGATGTTAAACCAGCTCTCCCTTCCTGGGATATATCTCACTTGGTCATGGTGTATAATTCTCTTTATATGTTTCTGGATTCAGTTTTCTAGCATGTTGTTGACCAGTTTTTCTCTATATTCATAAAGGGTATTGGTCTTTGTCAAGTTTTCTTGTAATGTTTTATTTTCTGTGGTACCAGGGTGATGCTGGCTTTATAGAATGACTTAGGGAATATTCTCTCCTTTTTTATATTTTGGAAAAGTTTTTGAAAGATTGATTTTAATTCTTCTTTAAATATTAGGTAGAATTCATCATTGAAGTCATCTGGGCCTGAACTTTTCTTTGTGTGAAGTTTAAAAATGACTAATTCAATAATTTTACTTGTCATAGGTCTATTTGTATTTTTAAATTTATTTTTCATTTCCTTTCAGTAGTTTATGTCTTTCTAGAAATTCGTCCATTTTTCTAACTTATCTAATTTCTTAGCATACACTTTTTTTTTGTAGTATTTCTTACAGGTCTTTTTATTTTTGTAAGAATGTTAGAAATGTCTTCTCTTTCATTTATGATTTTAGTAATTTGAGTCTTTTTCTTTTTTTTTTTTTTTTGTCCTTGGTCAGTGTAGATAATGGATTTTAATTTTGTTGATCATTTTCAAGAACCAGATTTTGGTTTTCTTCATTTTCTTTGTTTTTTAAAATCTATTTCATTTTTATTTATTTGCATTCTGATCTTTATTACTGCCTTCTGCTTGTTTTGGATTTCCTTTGCTTTTCTCTTTTCAGTTCACTAAAGTGGAAAGTTATGTTATTAACTAGAGCTCTTCTTTTTAATATAGATATTTATAACTATTTTAGTGAGTTTCTATCTCAGAAAATTAGCAACACATTCAAAAAATATATTTGATTACAAAACAGTACATACTCATTGTTGAAAAAATTTTTAATTCAAGGTAAAAAAAGATGTGGTCCCTAATCCCACACCCTGGGGTTAACCACTACTAACAACTTCGTATGTTCCCGTAGAGATATTTTTGTACACAAGCTGAATGTATATTTCTGTTTTATTTGCATCCTCCGCCTCGCTACCAATGTGGGGCTGCATTCGCTTGGCGATGACCTGCTCCACCTGCCAGTATACCGCCTCTGCATTACTTTCCTTCCTCATGTCTCCTCTTTCCAATAGCTTTAACTTTCTCCTTTTGGGTCCTCTCCCACTGCATGGGGCTCTCCAGGTTGGGGCCTGTGTGTTAGTGATGACAATGACAATAGCGCTCCTGGAGCTGGCCCCTGTTTGGGGCCCAGGAAATGGCTGGCGGGGACGGCTGTGTCCTGAGCAGGAGTGCATGCCACGGCTGGCTGCTCAGTCTTCCCTCGGCAGCCACACTTTCTGCCTTCAGAGGATGCTTATGTGTAGACAGATGTCTCTCTTCAGGTTTTCTTTGGGGCTGAGTGACAGCTGCGGTCGCCCAGATGTGCAGGTGTCCAGGCCTGTGACTGCATGGTTTCCTTTGTCCCCTGCCTCACCCTCATGCTAGGCGTGAACTTCAACCTGGACCAGTGCAGCCCCAATGGCACTGACCCCTACAAGCCCAAGTGCCCCGAGAGCGACACCACCCACCACCAGCCCATCTTCCCCGAGTGGCTGACCGTCATCCTGCTCTGCCTGTACCTGCTCTTCACCAATATCCTGCTGCTCAATTTGCTCATTGCCATGTTCAAGTGAGTGCTGTGACGGGGAGGGTGGGGAGGGGAGTTCACCCAGGCCACACAGCCCTCTGTCCTCCTGCTGTCAGCACCAACGGTGTGGATGGAGGTTGAGGTTGGGACCCAAGACCAGGTGCTCTGAGGCACCTTGTTCAACCCAGGCTGGAGTGGACCAGCCCCTCCCCCTGGTCACTGCTCCGTCCAGGGCACTGCTGCTGGAGGACCAGTGGCCCTGGTCATTCCAGCCCATGGGCCGTGCTGCGGGAGGTCGCAGGTGGCTGAGGTGGGCAAAGATTCACTGCTCCCTGCTCCTGGGGACAGGAGGGTGTAGGGGGTGGTCTCCAAGTTCATGGTGTGTCACAGAGGCCAGCCTCCCTGAGGGGCCGGGGCACAGCCACATGCGGGGGGCAGCAGGATTCGCACACAGGGCCCCTGGGAAATACATTTCACTTCACTCAGCCTCTGTCCTCTTGGAGAAAATACTATCTCCCTGGTTGATTGTGTACTTGAAATAGATCCTGAGGGTGAAAGCTTTTCCAGGTTGGACGGGGCAGTGGCCTGGCTGAGGTCATCGCTGGGTGTGGAGGGACGCGTGTCAGTGCTTGCTGCTCTTACAGGCCCATGGGACCCATGATCCTTGTGAAAATCTGTAACTTCCTGGTCTGGGCAGGCCCCTTTTCTCTTCCCTTTTTATCACCTAAGTTGCTGAGGTTGTCACTTTCTGATTTAATGTGACGGACCCTGAACCTGTGCTGGAACTCTGATATAGAAACCAAAGGCGACCAGCAGGCAAGGGCTCTGTCCCCGTAGCAAGTAAAGCAAGTGTATTGCTGCTGTGCTGGCCTCCCCTCGAGTGCCTCTGTCCAGCTTGGACTCGGCTCCACCAAGGTCCATTCATGAGATGGCGGGCGTGCAGAGAATAAACTTGTCTGCCTGTGGAAGACACTGCCCCTTCTGTTTGTCAGGTGCAACCGATGAACTCCTTTTAGAGATCCTCTCCAGGACGATGTCTAGCTCCCCACAAACGCCTGCACTGTTTTACCGCTAACAAGGTTTACAAACTCTAAAGTCTAGATGTCCTTCCTCTCTCCTCACTTTGGCTGTCAGGAAGGTCAGAATTCCGAGTCCGGCTAGTCAGCTGGCCTTTTCTGCTTCTGGAAGCACCCTCCCAGTGGGTGTGTGTCAGCTGCTTATGGGCCATCACCCAGGCCCCCAGGCAGTGCGATGCATGTGTGACCATCCTTGCTGGGTCTAGTTGTCCTGCATGTCTTCATTCTTGTGTAACTGGCATGCCCCCCTGCCTCCCCTCCAGCTACACGTTCCAGCAGGTCCAGGAGCACACGGACCAGATCTGGAAGTTCCAGCGGCACGACCTGATCGAGGAGTACCAGGGCCGGCCCCCAGCCCCACCCCCCTTCATCCTCCTCAGCCACCTGCATCTCTTCATCAAGAGGGTCATCCTGAAGATACCCGCCAAGCGACACAAGCAGCTCAGTAAGCTGAACCCTCTGCTGTCCCCGGAGTGTGTTTGTTCTCAGCAGTCTTGGGGACCAGATGTGGGCTTGGGAATGGGTGTGGAGGCTCCTTCTAGAATCCTGGGAGCTTGGGAAGAAGGTAGATAATGCAGGCCACTGACCTCCCGCCAGCCCCCTCGGGCAGGCATGCGGTGGGCTCCTCCTGCTGCTCAGGGTGCAGAACCGCTGGCTGGGCCCTCGGGTGGGCAGGGCCTTCCCCTTGTGTCTGAGTCCAGGGCCCTCCATCCGCTCCCCACACAGAGAACAAGCTGGAGAAGAACGAGGAGGCAGCGCTCCTGTCCTGGGAGATCTACCTAAAGGAGAACTACCTGCAGAACCAGCAGTTCCAGCAGAAGCAGAGGCCGGAGCAGAAGATCCAAGACATTAGCAACAGGTAGGAAGGCCAGGGCCGGCTTCTCAGGTGGGATGACAGCCTCTCCTTCGGTTCCAAGGCATCACAGGGCCATTGCCCACCTGGGGGAGGCCCAGCAACTGGTCACCTGGGACAGGAAACCTCAGAGCCACAACCCCTGGCAGTTATGCCCGCACCGGGGGGCCTGCGCCCTCAGGTGACCCACATCCCTCCCTCTGGGTCTTGGGAAGGCCCCCTGTGTTGTGGGCAGGGCTGACCCTGAAAGGCAGGGGTGGCTGGGCCTGCGGGGGGCCAGCTGGTGGCCTGGGGGTGCAGGGGGGCTCCCCGCAGCTCCTGCATTTCTTGTAGTTGCCCGACTTTCAGGCCCACTCAGCACCGTCCTCAGGCCCTGCTCTCGGTTCTTCCCATCCCACTGCCTTCCGGGGTGCAAGGTCGGTGTTGGGGGAGACATATCTCTGCTCCCTTCTCTCCATCCCATCCCTCAGCCTGTGGGCACCAGAAAGACCTGGCTGCCTTGGACACAGATGTTGGGGAGCCGTTGGTCCTGCAGCCCAGGTGTGTCTCACTGTGGGCCAGGAGGAGGGAGGTGACACTGTGCCATGTAGTCATGGCAGCTCCTGTCCCTGACACAGAGGTTCCCGCAGGCTGTGGAGAGGGTACCTGGGGGAGCAGCCAAGAGTGTGTGCTCCCTTTCTCTCCTAATACACTGGGCACCTGCCTTTCTCCACCTCTCTTAGCTCCTTTGTTTAATGGTGACAGTGACAGTATGCATCGCCTGGAGCTGCTTCCAGAATGCATGGGAGCATGCTGTGAAGCATGAGCACTTCCTGAGCTGGAGACACACCCAGTGCTCTGGTTGTGTGTGTGGCTTTATGTCACTGTGGACATGAGTGATGATGATGGTGCACCCGCCTGGGCACCTTCTCTCCTGGGCGGGTGAGGGATCCTGGGCCCAGAGGCAACATGGCGCCTGGGCTGAACCAACCCCGCTGCAACCACACTGCGGGGCTGGGGTGTGTTGGTGACGGGGTGGGGTCTCAGACAAGCTCTGTCTGCAAATGAAGCCAGTTTCTGCGGATCATAGTGACTGAGTCACAGTAGGCCAAACACATTCTGTCACCTTCTCTCCGGTAGCCAAACAGCACATTCACAAGACTGGCAGGAGACAGGGCACAGTGCCGTCACATGGCTTTCGGGAAATTAAGCAATACACCGTGAGGGAGCAAGTTAACTCCCGGGTCTTCAGTGAAGTAATTTTCTTCCCTTTCCCTAGATAGCTGTTCAAAGTGGGTTGCGGCCCAGCTCAACATGCAGTGGTTACTAAAATGTTTGTCCACATTACTGTTGAAGAACGGGCTTACAGGTGGCACCATAGAAGTCAGGAAGCAAAGACGCCTGGCCGTAAACAGACGAGAGAGTCTGGGTGGATACCGGGCCATGGAATTATTTTATCCGTGAACACAGCCAGCCAAAGTTGGGTGACATTCCCATGCTGTAGCAAAATAAGACAAAATCAAAGCAATCATTCCCAAAACAACAGCACTGCCTCTCCAACCCCAGCAGTGCCCAGAGATAGCTTTGTTGTTTGTGACTTAGGTTCCAGAGGTCATGACAAATCCAGGTGACAGGCTCAGGTGTGTGTACTTCACACCTGCATTTCTGGCCCAGGATGCTCTGTGGGCTGTCGGAGTGGTGGGGGGACCCCAGGGCTTCCGCTGGCTAAGAGATCTCCCCCCTTGGGCACTAGGCAGTATTCAGTCTGTACAGAAATGTGTGTCATAGGTACTTTCAAATTAAGAGGAAGGTGCCTGAAATTAAGGCTGACAGAGCCTCGCTCTTGGGGCAGATAGGGCCACCCACCTGCAAGCGGGCCCCTCGTGTCCTCACCATCCAGGCCCCAGGTGGCCTGCTAGGCACAGCTGTGTGCTCTTTCAGGGTGGACACCATGGTGGACCTGCTGGAAATGGACCGTCTGAAGGGCTCAGGCTCCATGGAGCAGAGATTGGCCTCCCTGGAGGAGCAGGTGGGTTTTGGGCCGGGGCCTCTGTTTCCAGTGCACAGATCCGATGGGCCTGGCTGGTCCCTCTGCGGTGCAGTGGCTTTGACAATGAGCACACTGGGAAACAACCGAGAGAAGGAGGTGGGGGATGTCGGGGCACCTGTTCCCGATGGGAAGAGGTGCCTTCTGTGTCCTCCAGAAAATTCCGCCAGAGTTCTCTGGCTGAGCTCTAGCACACTGCACTGTGAGGAGGCCACATATGGGCCGGTCTGAGGAACACACTCTCATCTCTTCCTCTGGCTTCCTGGGACCTGTCCTCTGAATCGGCTGCTGTCGCAGGACTCTGTGCCAGAGCCTGGGAGTGGGCTGTGGGACTCACCAATGGCCCTGGCTGCCCTCAGTCCTGTTGGCAGGGCCCTGGAGATTTCTGAGGCTGCCTGGGGAGCAGGTATCTAGAGGGGTAGACCTGCTGTGTGGGGCAGGTATTGACCAAATCCTGTTTGTGATATTCCTTCCAGGTGGCCCAGACAACCAGAGCATTGCACTGGATTGTGAAGACCCTGAGAGATGGTGGCTTTGGCTCAGAGGAGGGAGCCCCTGCCCTGGGTGAGTAGCTAGCTGTGTTCTTTTGAGTCTGGGGTCTGTGGGGAGAAAAGGCAGGGGCTCTCGCTGGGCCTGGAGGAAGGCTGCCACACAGAAACCAAGTGCAGCCGAGTTCTCTGACTTGGCCAGGTTGGGGACTTTCCAAGAGGAAGTCTGGCCCGGGCCCAGGGGCCCCCTCCTCCTCCTGTGCATCACGTTGCAAAGGACAGCAGCTCCAGGAGCCGCGTGGACTGGGTGACAGAAAGCAAAGTCTGGTCCTAAATTTGTAACCAGCCAGGAGCAGGGCATGAGGAACCCTCCTGGGGACCGACTGGTCCCAAAGGAGCAGTGGTGCCTTTTGCATTGACAGGTTTCCTGAGGGCCTTGAGTCCAGCTAGTTATGGAGACCCCTGCTAGTAGCTGCTCAGGGAGGCGGGTGCCAGTGGTGCTGGGGGGCTGACACTGCCTAACCCCAGATCTCTGTCCCCCCAGGGCCACAGTCCTGGGAGCCCCTGGGAGCTGCCCCTTCAGGGCTGGTGTTTGACCTCGGCTAGGGGAGGGAGAGGCAGCCCATTTTGGGGAAAGGACCACAGAAGACACCCCATGCTGTGGGCCAGATGCCTGAGTGTGGCCAGCTTTGACCACACTCTCGTGGCTGTCCCCAGCACCCCAGAAGGTCTCCGAGGGGCAGGACCCTGAGCTGGACAGCAGGCAGAAGGCAGAGGACCTAGGTGACGCCCACCACATCAATGCCCGGCACCTCCTCTACCCCAACTCCCCCGTCATGCGTTTCCCCGTGCCCAACGAGAAGGTGCCCTGGGAGGTGAGTGCCTGTCCTGCCTAGCTCCCCTCCAGACTGGGGTGTCCGGTGGTCTGGGGGGAAGCCTGCCCCAAACCCTCTGCCACAGCAGGGCCCAAGGTGGGTTAGCTCCCTGCAGCCTCACAGGGACAGGGGAGGAAACTGAGGATGCAGGTCCACACAGCTGGAGGTGGTGGAGCAGACCTGAGCCCGGGGCTCCTGGTGGGCCTCCAATCCACACAGAGGGCCGACCACCCTGTCACCTGCAGTTGCCCCACTTGTCCTAGGTCTCACTGTGCCCAGTGCACGGTCACTGCCTCCTTTCCAGAGTGCCAGGTGAGTGAAAGCATTGGAGAGAGAGGGGGGGAGGGAGGGAAGCATAGAAAACAGTATCCACCCCAACCCCGCAGTCTCTGTCTCTGGCCTTTCCGGAACATTCTGGGCTGTTGCTTCCATTGCCGTCTCCCCGGCCCCTGCCAGTCAGAATCCTTTCCTCTCAAGTCCAGAGTAGGCTCCCACCCAACCTGGGGAGACTCCCCTAGCCCACCAGTGCTGTCTCCAGCTCCAGGGCTTGGGTCCCCATGTGGCAAGACCCGCAGGTCTGCGGCAGCTCAGAGCTGCTGTGTGTGCCTGGGAAGTGGTCGCGGGGTCCCGGGCAGGGAGCACTTGGAGGAGACGCAGCTGCCCACAGTCGGGGTGCCTGGGCCTGAGACAGTCTGAGGGTGGGGTGACAGTCTGAGGAGAGACCCCTGTTCTGTGCAGACTGAGTTTCTCATCTATGACCCGCCCTTCTACTCGGCTGAGAGGAAGGACAAGGACTTGGTGGACCCCCTGGGAAAGTGAGTGTGCTCCTTCTCAGCCCTCCAACTTCTTTCTCACACTCCAGGGGGTGGGGGGGAGCAGCTGGCCGGGTGCTCCAGAGTGACCCCCAGGAGCCCACTGCATGGCTTGGTCTGCCCTCCCCCAGGGCTGGGTAGATGCTGGGAGGGGACGTGTGCCCTCCTGTCCTCTGGCTGGCGCCTCTCTGAGGTGCGGCCATCCCAGCGCTCTGCCCCGCCTTCTCTGATCCGGGATGCGACTCATCTTCTCCCAGCGCCCTGGACTCTCTGGTGAACATCACCTACAATGCCGTGGACGGCCCCACGGACCGCCGGAGCTACCACGGCAGCTACATGGTGCAGGACGGGCTTCCTCTGTGAGTGCAGCCCCCCACCCCACCCACATAGCCCAGCCGTCACTGGGACCTTTGGGGTTTTGCTTCTGGGGCTGGGTTTTCTCTCCTGGAAAACTAGGCAGCAGGCCCTTGGTGAAGGCCCACTGTGTGCCTGCCCCAGCCCGGACTTCTCAGATAAAGGAGCATCCTTTCTGGTGCCTGAGGAGGACGAAGGGGCTGGTGGGGCACCATCAAAATCAGAGGGTGACAACGATGGCCGGGGATGTGGAGAGTCCCCAGGAGCAGGTGGAGCGAGGGGGCTGAGGGAGGAGGCAGTGGGTAAGCTCTGTGGAATGCTCTGGAAAAGGTGTGCCAGGACCTAGAGGATGAGCTAGACTTGTGGGCTAGGAATGGCAAGTCAGACATGGATGAGGAATTTCTTCCTCCTGCTTCAGTGGCGAATTCACAGGAACCCATCCCAGTGTCCAGAATTTGTTATTTCTAGTGGGACCTGATAGGGTGAAAGGAGATGGCCCCGCCCCGCAGGGAAACCTCGGTCTCTGTGTCACTGATCTGGGCTCGGGGAGCAGAGACAAGCCCATGTACCAGGACCTAGTCTCCCCAGGCGGATCCCGCTGATCACTCCTTTGTGGCCACAGCCATTGGATGCCTCTGGGTGCTTGGCCTTGACCCCCATTGCCCCTTTCCTTCCTCACCCACGTGCTGTGTGGAGTGAGGGTCAGTCCTGTGCTTTCTGGGGGGCAGGAAGGCTACTGGAACACCTCATGTATCTGCTGTCGGGCCAGACGTTTGCTCCCAAAGACACCCTTTTCTTTTCCAACTGACCCCATGGTAAACCTGAAGCCCCCACCTCACCTCTTGGGGACCCCAGGGACTGGCTTTCCCAGTGGCAGGTGGCAGGCTGAGCTGACCCCTCTTTACCCCCAGGAACCCCATGGGCCGCACGGGGCTGCGCGGGCGCGGGAGCCTCAGCTGCTTCGGACCCAACCACACGCTGCAGCCTGTGGTCACTCGGTGCGTGCACCAGGGATGAGGCTGTGTGGTCACCTGCTCACCCCGTGAGAGACTCCCTTCTGGGCCCCTCCCCACGTGCCCAGAGGACAGCCCTTATGTGGTACATGGTGGCAGCCTCGCGGTAAGGCCTGGGTAAACACGCCGCACCCTGAAACACAGGCAGGAATGTCTTGCCCCCCTGGAAAGGCCCAGGCTTGTTCCCCATCCCCACAGAGGCTGCCCCCGCTTCCCTGGGTGTCCCCCTCCCTTAGAGCCCCGTGGGAGGAAGGACAAAGGAGCCAGGGTCCACTACCCCGGACAAACTGAAGATATGCAAGACTCAGAGATGTGAACTGGCAATTCTTCTCCCAAAGGCTGGCTGTTCCAGTCCTCCCAGTGGTCGTGGGAGGAGGGAGAGCACCCCTGATGGTTCCAGACTGGAGCAGGTGCTCAGGAAGAGAGACAGGCTGGGCCCTGCCATGCCGGGGGCGGGGCCTGAGGTGCTAGGGGCGGGGCCTGACAGGCTGCAGAGGGGAGATGTGAGCAGGGTCCCTTTGCAGGTGGAGGAGGAACCAGGACGGAGCCATTTGCCGGAGGAGCATAAAGAAAGTGCTGGAAGTGCTGGTGGTGAAGCATGCCCTCTCAGAACACTGGGCCTTGCCAGGGGTAAGCCACCAAACCACCTGTCTGTCCCTTGGTTGTCCGTCCTTCATCCGTTCTACCCACTGACCGAACAGCGCCCACCTGCGGCCTCTGCCCCGGACAGACTGGACTCTGTCCCTGGTTCTCATTGGCAGTCAGGTACTTGGCAGGACCGCAGTCTTCAGGGCGCTGGCCAGCTCTGGCCTCTGCAGCCACGACCCCCGGGGCCCCCAGGGGAGGGAGCGCGGCTCTGAGCACTGGGCCCTGAGGGTGTCTGCTGAGCCTGCACAGGTCCTGCTGCCACAGCCAGTGTCCCCAAGGCAGCTGAAGCAGCATGGACATGACATGGGCTGTGGGGACTTTGAATAACAAACAGGGTCCCCCACATGGATGGAGGATGAGGAGGGGCCATGTCCATGGGCAGGTGGCCTCAGAGCAGAGGTGAGAGATGGGGTCTGAGGAATGCAAACAAGTGATAAAATTACAGCCCTCCCGAGGGTGGCCAGTGTCTGAGGTCAGAGCACTGGCTCCCGGGCACAGAGCTGAGAGGCACTGGTGCCTGGCAGGCGCTCCTCCAAGGCTGTGCCTTTGGCCTCACACTCCTGCTGTGGAGCAGGCTGACGTGGGCAGTGGGCTCTGGGCAATGTCACTCTGGCCCCGAGACAGCCCGGCTGCCAGACGCTGGTCAGCCTTCAGCTCGAGGGGTCTGGCCGGCTGCCCGTGCTGGGCAGGTGGCCAGTGGAGGGTGGCCTTGCTGACCTGCCTCCGCCTCCTCCTCCGTCTCTGCTCAGGGCTCCCGGGAACCAGGAGAGACGCTGCCCCGGAAGCTGAAGCAGGTCCTTCAGAAAGAGTTCTGGCCTTCTTTTGAGAACCTGCTGACGCAGGGCACAGAGGTAGGGTGGCCCTTCTGTGTGACCTGAGCCCCTGCATTCTGCTGGCAGTGAGGGTGGCAGGATGAGCAGGGACATGGGAACCTGCTCCGGCCACATCCCGAAGCTCCTGGAGGAAGGAGCTGGGACCAGAGGGCAGGGCTGTGACCCGGGGCCTCCTCCCCTCCTCTCACCTGTCCCCAACTGTCTCCTCTCTGTGTCAAGGGGGCAGGCCTGGTGTCCAGCCTCTCCTTCCCATGCTCACCTTTGCCCTGAGCGCAGCTGGCTCACGGGGACCCTCAGTGTCTGTGCCTCCCAAGGCAGAGGGATTTGGGGATGTCAGCCCCTGGCCTCTCCAAGCCCCGTCGGGGACAGGAAGCTGGGTCCTCACACATTTGTCAGGCCTGTTTGCTTCACTGACTCCTTTCTTAATTACAAAAGCAGCACGTGTTTGCTAGAACACCAACATGCAGCCAGGTAAATGTGAACCGTGAAGCTCCCTCTGCACTCACACACCCAAGCTCCACCTGTTTCCTTTGTCACGCACCTGTGCGGCTCCCTCTCCAGCTTTCTGTCCACACTCACGCACGCACACGCTTCTTCATTTGCTTAGTGATGGTCATATTTTTAGGTCCATACTTACGTAATGTTTTGTAGACTATATATATTTTGTGCCATGATTTTTTTAAACAGTCCTCTCGGTGGCATCTAAGATGTCACCAGTCCTGTTTCTGCCACTTGTCAGGATGAAACAGGTGATTGCTGGTACTTACGGTTTTGACCTGCAAATCCAGCAGGTCCACGGGGTTTGTCCCATGTCCCATGGTGTGTGCCTCTGGGGCACCATCGTCTCCCTTCTCCTTACTTTATAAAATGAATTAGCTTTTTTATCGTGGTGATACCCAGACAGAATAAAATTAACCATTCTGAAGCAAACAGGTCAGTGGTATTTGGTACATCAACGATGTGTGACCATCACCTCTAATTCCAAAACATTTCCATCACCCCAAAGGAGACCTTGCACCCCACCAGCGGTCACTTCCTTCCCCTCCTCCAGCCCCTGGCCACCACTAGTCTGCTTTCTGTCCCTGGATTTGCCTGTTCCGGACATTTTTGTGAAGTGGATCACACAGCATGTGGCCTTTGGTGTCTGGCAACTTTCATTTACTGTAGTGTTTTCAAGGCCCACCCTCATTTTTAATCCTTCCAGGGACAGTCCAGGGGGGCCCAGATGCCAGACCAGAGGCCGGGAGGAAGTTGAGGGAGCTCATGGGCCCCCTCATTGTGTTGGTCAAGGCCCAAGGCCGTGCTGGGGAGCAGCTGGACAGGCAGGGAGAGAGCCAGGCCAGGGGCTTGGGGACCGTGGGCAGCTGTGCTCAGAGCATCCCAGGGCCGGACAGAGCTTGGGGACAGTGACGTCCCTTGCTCTGGAAGGAAGCCAACAGGGCTCAGGGTCTGCTGGGTGGACCGGCTCACCCTGCGCCACTTCTCAGGTGTACAAAGGCTACGTGGACGATCCTCGGAACACGGACAACGCCTGGATCGAGACGGTGGCTGTCAGCGTCCACTTCCCAGACCAGAGCAACGTGGAGCTGAAGAGGCTGAACTCTGTATGGGGCTCGGGTTCCAGGCTCTGAGGAGAGGGGAGGTGTGGGGGTTGTAGGGAGGGGTCTGATGGGCTCCTGGGCCAGGGCCAGAGCTGGCCAGGGACCCTGAGATGGGGTCCTCCTGGGGCCCACAGGCCTGCACAGGGAGGCTGGTTTATACACCTTTATAGGATACTGTCCCCTGTACTTAGCTCAGTCTTGCATGTCCCTAATTCAGGACCAGGACCACGAGGTCCCAGGGAACAAAGCAGGGCATTAGTTGCAGTATAGAATACCCAGAATAAGGTGCCTGCCCTGTTCTCACTCGAGGATTTTCAGGGCTCTGCAGGCATTTTCTGAGCTGGGCCTGGAGTAGTTTTCGCTCCCTTGTGATAAAAGCCCAGGCAAGACCCACAGCAAGGCCTGGAGACGGGGGTCGTGGTGATGTTCTGGGGTGCCTGGGTGGAGGCAGCAGCTCCAGGGTCAGGATGTGCCTTTGTCCTTGCAGCACCTGCACACCTGCGACCCGGGGATGTCCATCCGATGGCAGGTCATGGACAAGCGCATCCCACTGTATGCCAACCACAAGGCCATCCTCCAGAAGGTGGCCACTCTGTTCGGGGCTTACTACTGACCCAAGAGCCCAGGAAGGCTGCTCCGTCCTCACCCCCATGGAGACTTAGGCTGCCTAAGGCACAGCTGTGGACCTCAGACAGACAAGGGGCACAGCATGACGCAGTCTGGGAATCCGCCACCACTCACAGCCAACTTGAGTCACCTGCCAGATGAGTTCGTGAACCAGGAGTTGGCTGCAAAGTGCCCTGAGAGGGGAGCCAAGGCAGGGGACAGGCTGGCTTCATTCATGTGGCATTTCCTCAGGGTTGCGGTGGTCACTGGGACCCCGCCAGCCATCACTGCCTCTCCCCAGCTGGCAAGCAGTCTGTTGAGGGACTGGAGCCTCCTGGGAGCCGCAGTCTTTGGCCAGAGTCAAGTCCGTCCTGGTCACACTGACATGAGCAGCACATCCCCGAACAGAGGTGCATCGGCCCAAGGCCTGTGTCCTTTGGAGAGCTGGGGCTCCCCTGTGGCCTTCTCCTCAGGCCCACGCCTCCAAGGTGGCCTCCACTATGACCCGGCCTGGGGCGGGCACCGCAAAACCCCAGTTCACAGTCCAGGTCACCATCAGGGCTGAGCAAGGGCAGGAGGCTGGTGAGTGCAGGCCTTCTCCAGGGATGCTGAGGGTCCCTGCATGTGCGTGGCCCTGGCGACCCAGGTGGGGTTCTCCTGCACCTGGCATTCCCTCTGTCTGCTCCCCGCAGGCCCAGGGATATGGGGCACCCTGTTTAGTGTCAGTGAGTCACAGACCATCAGCATAAACCATCAGTGGCATCAGGACCAGAAATACTGTCAAACCTGTCATTAAACCCGCTGTCCTACACCACCTGGCCAGCTCTTCTGTGCTTCTGGCAAATAAAGTGACAGATGTGCAGTGGTCAGGGGCTGTGTCTGGGCCACTAAAACCTCTACCGACCCATGGCCAAGCTTCCCATGGACCCAGGACATGTCCTGTAGCTATCTCCCCTGTGGACGCCCTGCAGGCCCCTCAGGTCCAAATTCATGATTCCCTCTACCCCACTCTCTCTTCTTTTTTAAAAAAAATATTTTATTTATTCATTTTTAGAGAGAGGGAATGGGAGGGAAAAAGAGAGGGAGAGAAACATCAACTGGTTGCCTCCAGCATGTCCCAAATCGGGGACCTGGCCTGCAACCCAGGCATGTGCGCTGACTGGGAATCGAACTGGCGACCTTTTGCTTTGCAGGACGATGCCCAGCCCACTGAGCCACATCAGTCAGGGCTTGTTCCCTCTTCATCCTCCCAAGGCCAGGTTCCAGCGTTGTCCTTGAGCCCCCAAGCTATGACTCAGCATCCTTGGCCCTCGGCCTGGCTCCCCCGACGCTGCAGGTGCTCAGCACCGTGCAGCCTTGGTTTTTTTTATCTCGCATCATAAACCCAGCCAAACTAGAATTCAAGCGGCAGCACCAAATAAAGACATTTTAGACTTGTAATGACACAGAACACATGGTACTCACATGTCCTTTCTGAAAGAATCTCTCGAAGATGAATTATGGAAACTCAAACACACTGACGCAGCTGTCACAGAATATGGCTGACGGGACAGCTCAAATCACAGACATTGATTCTCTCACAGTCCTGGGGCCAGACGTCCAGATCAGGGTGCCAGTAAGGCTGGTTTCTGGTGAGGCCTCTGTCCCTGTGTCTTCCCATGGCCTGTCCTTGGTGTGCTCTCCTCTCATGAGGACACGACCCCCATCGCCTCAGGGCTCCTCTCCTGACCTCATGTAACCTTAGTGACATCTGTAGAGGGCCCACCTCAAATCCAGCCATGCTGGGAGTCAGGGCTTCAACACAGGAATATTTGGGAGGGACACCTTCCGCCCACCGCACCTGCACACACACACACAGACCGAGCTCCGTGGTCAGCAAAGGAATCGCTAATGTGTGGCTAAGTTTTATCACTGTTGAGGCGTAAGGGAAAAAGAAATGCTAATGACAGCTTAGAATGACGACCCCGGCAGGCCTCTTGGGGCGCGCCTCGCAACCCAGCATGGGGAAGGTCGCTGCCCAGCATGGTGTTGGCAGGACGTGCTCTGCAGATCTGGGCGGCCACTAAGGCCACTAAGACAGAAGGGGAGGACTGACCAAAACCTCTGAGGGCTAAAGGGAACAGCAACAAGATCAGGAGAGAAAATGCCAACAGAGGATGGTTCACAGGAAATAAGAATGAAGTGATCGGAGAGTCACAGCATGTCAGAGATTGTGACTCGTATCAACCGTGATTCCCATATTGAGGTAAAAGAGGAACACGGCCAACTTCTCTCGTTCTCTATTTATCTTTGCCACCTAAAACAAAGGACAATAGTTGACAACAGGCGGAAGGCGTGCTGGGCAAATGCTTCCGAAGGAAAGGCGTGCGGACGTGCAGCAGAGCAGCAGCGCTCAAGGCTCAAACCTGTTCTTTTACGGACGAGAGGAGTATTCGGTAAAGGTATAAATTCATGAAAAAGATACCACGTTTGCGAACCGTTTTCCACCTAACACTGTAGGTTTTTAAATATATGAAAGTCAAGGAGAAACTGACAAATTCACAGTAATCTACTCTCAGAAATCAAGGAATCAAGAAGCAGAAGTGGGAGATGGAGGGGTTGACCAGAAAAGAAAGAGGACTCACGGACATGGCCCACAGTGTGGTGACTGTGGGGGACAGGAAGGGATATCAGGGGGATAAATGGTAATGGAAAATTTACAATAAAAAATAAAAAAGTTAAAAAGGAAGCAAAAGGAAAATAGGGCAGAATTTGAATAATGCAAGTAACATGATTAAGGTCACTCTGTATGTGTATTTGTGTGGTATGCATACATGTACACCTTTCTATATATGTGTACGTGTGTTCGTGCATTTACATATAAATATATATTATATGTTATATATAAATTATGTATAATCTGCACATACAGTTATATATAAATTATATGTATAATATATAACATATATTTATGCATAATAAAGTGTATAACATACAGGCATAACACATACATAAACATATGTATTGCACATGTGTACACTCTCTGTGTGAGTATGTGATTCTGTACCCACCCCAACAATAAGCAGGCCCAGGGGTGACACACGGTCCTTGGACATGCACGGGAGGGACATTCACAACAACTGAGCACCCATCCCACCATCCGGGACATCTCAGCAAGGCAGCTTGTTGCCCAGGCCACGCTCTGGCCACAACTTTAGAAGAGCAGCATTAGAACGTGGACATACACCACGAGAGAACAGAAAATGTCTCTAGTGGTTTCAAGCAATGACGTCCTCTTGGTACACTTGAGACAGAGAGTAGCCTGCTCGGAAGGAGAGGGAGGGCCCTGTTGGGTGATACCCTCTGCCCTCCCGAGAGGCACCTTGCTCACTTCAGAGATGCCTGTTACTCAGCAGGAGCACCAGTGGGTAGTGGCAGTGCCTTTATCGGGAGAGCCGATGCTGATCTGCACCTGGCCCCACCGTCCCTCCCGGCTGCTCGGGGACTGTGGCAAACAAGGAATATGAGCTGGGATTGTCTAGAGAAAGCCAGTGGGGGTGCCGGGTCCTGTGGGGACCGCCCTTCCACACCCTCCCCCATGGGCACCTTCAGTGGAGAGCAAAACCAGAAGCAAGACAGTGAGCGGGTCCTACGTCACAACCTGCAGGATGTGGCTGGAGAGTCTCAAGAGGGACATTTATAACTTTATATAGTTATTTCAAAATCAAAAGACTGGAAGTAAAGTGTCTAAGATTATGATTCCAGAAGCTCAAAAACCAGCTACAGCAGAGATGCAGGAGCTAAGGCAGAATTTAATAAAAGAGGAAGATAAAGCATCGGCATTAAAAAAAATGGTTCTTGACAAAGCAACAAAATTGACAAAGCATAGACAACTTGGATCAAAAGTAAGAGTGAGCACTCTGGGTACGTGTGTGCATGTACGTGTGTGTGTGTGTGTGTGTGTGTGTGTGTGTGTGTGTGTGCAGGGAGAGCCCCCAGAGGGGATAGGGGGGGCCTGGAAATCCCCCGGAGAAATAGTAGAGGAAGTGAAGGCAGCCCTCGGCTCTCCATAGGAAAACTCGGCACCAGGAGAGCCGGCAGCTTGGTTCTGATGGGGCCTCGGGGAAGGACCTGGGGGCTGGATGCAAGCAGAGGGCTGCTGCTCGGGCCCTGTGTTCTTGGAAAGCCGGGAAAGGGAACCATTCCCGTCTTCTTTTTGGTTTTCCAGGCTGCGTTTTCAAGAGCAGGCAGAGAGAACCAAGAATTCAGAGAGATCTAGGAATTCTCTGCATATAGGGGAAGGTTCAATGTGGCCAAAGCCGCTGGGGATAATTTTACCAAAGGCCATCCATCCTTGAAGTTTCTTCAGCCAGCGTGGGATGCCCCGCCCTGCCTTATTGGCTCCCATGCAACAGTGGGCTCCTGGCCGGCTGCCCTTGCCCTGTTTCTTTGTGCTGGCTGCTCCAGCCCTGCCCGTAAGCTGGCTGCCCGCAACAATGCCCAGCAGGCCCGGGGTTCTGTCTGAGGGTCTCCATGGGCAGGTGGGGTCAATGTGGAGGCTAGGACAGCAGAGGGCCGGGCCAGGCACGGGGGGGGGGGGGGGGGGGCAGGGCAAGGCAGGAGAGCAGGCAGCCAGCACACGCCTACACAGCTGGCCATGACCTGAAGGAAGGCCCATCCAGCCCACTGTTCAGTCTCTGTGTGGGGAGGGCAGTGTCTGGGCCTCACCAGGATGTTTTTGTTCATCTGCCTGATTTCATCCGGCCCTGGTGATGCTGCAGGCTTGGCTCCTCCTCACTTCTCCCCAGAGAGAAGCATTCAGACCTCACCCAGTAAACCATCCTCCCTGATGGGGAGGCAATTAACCAGCTGCAGTGCTGCATTCAATCCCTGGGGCCATGAAGCTTGGACTCCTGGTGGATAAATGGGCAAGATAATCAGCTCATAGTCCAATTACAGTCAGAAGGGCGACCTAGTGGGCAGACCATGTGGCTAGGATGGCATTAGAAGGTTTCTGGTGTGTTTGGAAACACAGGCTCATAGTCTGGAGTGGACAGTGAGTCAGGCTCATACAGGGACCTGTGGCCTGGGCCTGGCCAGTGGCCAGTCTCCTGTAGATGCTCTGACGTCATCACTTGTGAGGCAGGACAGGGAACTGAGTACTGGGAGGACAGGTCAACAACACAGCTTTTCATGAGCACCTGGAATTGATTGATCCATCCACCCATCAATGTATATGTCTTTAACATGTGGAATCCCCTGTGAATAGCTAACCTGCCACACGCTGGTCAGGGGCATGCAGTCAGGAGCACACGTTACTCACTGCACAAATTCTGAGAGTGAGCAATTTGATGGAATTTTTGCTTATGTTGACAAGCAGCATCCAGATCAAGATTCAGAACACCTGGTCCCAGGAGCCCCATCAGGCCCCATCCCCATCCTGAGTGTTGCCTGTTCTCGAACTTTTCGTTAAAAGAAACGCACATTGTGAGCTCTGAATGTCTGCCTCCTCCCACTCACCACATACTTTGTTTAACTTATATATTAAAAACATTCCATAATTTGAGGACTCTCTTTGGTACCTCTTCAATTGCCCAAACAATAACATACTAATGACTTCACAGCTCACAGTATTTTATGCTCTTTAAAAGGTAGTTGGCTGTCCCTGATGGTGTGGCTCAGTTGGTTGGTTGGGTGTCATTCCGAAAAGCAAATGGTCACCAGTTCAGTTCCCTGTAGGGGCACATGCCTGGGTTGCAGGTTCAGTCAACGTACGAGAGGCAACTGATCAATATTTCTCTCCCTCTCTTTCTCCCTGCCTACCCCTCTCGCTAAAAATACATTAAAAGCCTTAATAAAAAGTAGTTGGCTGTTTAAGGCAGAAATAATAACGTATTGTGGGGTTTCTACACATGTGGGCATAAGCTGTGTGACAACAGACAGCCCCAAGGGGTGCACCACGTGGCTGCAGGGCTCTCCCACTGCTGGAGTGGTTGAGGGTGGCCTGGCAAAGGACTGCAATGAGAAGTGGCCACCGGACGCTATCCCCTAACACAGCCACTGAAATGACACAGCGACAGTTACAGACAGGAAATGACTACTCAGGAGAGAAAATGGACTCAAAAATATTCAGTCCAAAGGAAGTCAGGAAAAGAGGACAAGGGAGGAATGGGGAAGAAATAGAGGCAGACAGACTGGAGCCTAACTACATGAATTATCCCCTCCAACATGAGTTATTGAAGCAGGATATCACCGTTGGTAAAGTACTATCACCCAAACTACCGGCCTTATTTAGTGTCACTAGTGTCTTGTCTACTCTAGGATCCCACGCTGCATTTAGTTATTTCTCTTTAGTCTTTTCTAATCTGTAACAGTCACTCGGGCTTCCTAGTCTTTTATAACCTCTTCATTTTCGAAGTGTACCAACCAGTCACTTTGTAAAGGTCTTTCAATTTCAGTGTGTCTGGAGTGTTCTCACAATTTCAGAGCATGCATTTCTGAGCAAAAACACCTCAAACATGATGTTGTGTCTTTTTCAATCCATTGCTTCAAGGACTACATGAGGTTTGTCTGTTGTATACTAATGATATTAAATTTGGTCACAAAGTAAGGTGGTTTCTGCTGGAGTTATTCACTGTACAGTTATTATTATTTTCCCCTTTGTAGTTAAGAACTATGTTAAGGACTTCCGGCCAAGATGGAGACGTGGATGCACACGCTGCATCTCCCTCCACAGCTAGGAAGGAATGCAACTGCCTCAGAACTCGAGACAACCAGAAGTTCCAGAGGGTCAAGCTGCATGGAAGTCCGAGGAGTGGGGATATTGAGAAGAGGTACTCATCCAGACAGGTGGGAGGGGTGGGGCCGGGGCAGAGAGGATGCGGTGTCGTGGTGGCGGGGGCGGCGGCGGCAGCGGGCTGGTGGAGGATACAGTTACACATTTTAAAGGGTCAGGAGGGACACCTGGTGTTGTGTTCCCGGCTCCTCACCAGACCAGGCAGCTCACAGTCCCAGCACCAGGGAAAATCAAGCCTCATTGCTTCTGACTGTGCAAAGCAGTGGGGGTTGGGGCAGAGGCTGAAACTGCCGGTCTCTCAGCAGAGTCCGCTTGTTTGAAGGACCCCCACGGTCCTAGAACATCCATAGAGTCACCCACTCTGGGGACAATGGCCGGGGTGGCAGCTGGAGGGGCGCCAGTCCCATGCAGAGGTAGGAGAAGTGACTGGAAAAGGGGCGAGTGCTGGGCGGGCAGCATTGTTCCCTCTCAGACCCCCTCCCCCACTACATTGCCACCATGTGGTGAAACAGGTCGCCCTGTGCTGACGAATCCCTAAGGCTCCGCCCCTTACAACATAACAGGAGTGACAGCTCTACCTAAAGACAGAGAGGCAAACAAATACAGGAGCCTGGCAAGATGAGGAGAAAACTTCCAGCCAAGATGGAGGCCTAGGTTGACAGGCTCCGTCTCCCTCTGCAACTAGGAAGGAAAACAACTACCACAAAACCAGAAATAACCAGAAGTTCCAGAAAATAAAGCTACACGGAAGTCCAACATATGAAGTTATAAAGAAGTGGTGCTCGTCCAGACGAGGAGGAGTGAAGCCCGGACGGAAAGGTCAAGCTGCGCTGGCAGTGGCAGCTACGGCGACAGCGGCGGGACAGCGGTAAGCACAGACACCTGTATTTAAGGGGAGGCGAGAAGCACTTGGGGAGCATCCCTGGGTGCAGACCAAACTCATCAGCTCACGATTCCAATGCTGGGGAAGGCAGACCCCCACCGACTCGGGTTGTGAAGGCCAGAGGGCGTGGGGATGGAGGAGAAGGCACCCTGTCTCTCAGAGGAGAGTGAATGGCAGGAATCCATCTTGAACCCCCGCCCCCACACAAAGCACACAGTGTGGTGAGAAGGGTCACCCGGTTGTGACAAGTGCACGGGGCTCTGCCCCCTATAGCATAGGAGGTGTGACAGCCCCACCCAGGAAGCAAAGGTAAACACAAAACTGTCAGGATGGCACAGATCATTATAGAGATCCCGGTGACGCAGCTGACCAGACAGCAAATATCTAATCTAATGAAGCAGCAGATAGGAAATCTTTCTGAGGCACAGTTCAGATCTTCGGTTATATGAATGCTTACAGACCTAACAGCAGCTCTTAAACAAGACAGGGAAGGAATGAAGGCTAGCCCTACTGAAATGAATGAAAACACTTATGAAACTAGTGGTCAGGGAAAGAAAACCAGGGATCAAATCAACAAATTGGAACATAGAGAAGGAACAAACAGGCAACCAGTGCAGAAAGAGGAAACGAAAAGTGAGGAAAATGAGGAGGGACTCAGAAACCTATGGGATAGCTATAAGCAGGCCAATGTGAGAACCATAGGGTTGCCAGAAGGTGAAGAAGAACTAGACATTGAAAAATTATGTGAAAAAAATAATGAAGCAGAACTTCTCTCACTTGGGGAAGGAAATAGACTTACAGGTCCAGGAAGCACAGAGAGTTCAAAAAAAAGAGGACCCAGGGAGAACCACACCACGACACATTATAATAAAAATGTCAAAAATTAAGGACAAAGAGAGAATCTCTTAAAAGCAGCAAGAGAGAAGAAGAGAATTATGTACAAAGGAGTCCCAATAAGACTATCAGCTGATTTCTCAAAAGAAACTCTGCAGGCAAGAAGGGACTGGCAAGAAGTATTCAAAGTAATGAAAAGCAAAAACCTACCACCACAATTACTCTATCCAGTGAAGCTGTCATTCAGAATAGAAGGGCAGAGAAAGTGCTTCCAGGACAAAGTCAAGCTGAAGGAATTCATCAGATCCAAACCACTGTTATATGAAATGTTAAAGGGACTTGTTTAGGAGAAAGAGGATCAAAACTATGAACATTAAAATGAAAACTGTATCACAACAACCAACAACAGAAGCTAGGGAACCAAAACAAAGGCAAACTAAGTAGGCAACGAGAGGGAAAATAATTATAGGTATGGGGAACATATTGTGGGGAGGTCAGCGGGGAGAGGGAAGGCAGGAAAGGGAGGGAGAGGATGCAGGAATTAAGAAGCATAGTAGGAGGGAGTGGAGTAGACAGGAAGGTGCTGAGAAGAACTATATGCACAACCAATGGGCATGGACTAAGGGGGGGGGGACAACTGGAGGGAAGGGGGTCACTGGGTGGAGGGGAACAAAGGGAAAAGAAATTGGGACAACTGTAACAGCATAATAAAGCATATAAAAAAAAGAGAACTATGTTAAGAAAGCTACTTGGATGCTATGGAAATCCTGAAGGAAACTAAGTTTAAGATGCTCACAGTTAAAAGTAAAAGGATGGGGGGACTTCCGGCCAAGATGGAGGCTTAGACGGACACGCTAAGTCTCCCTCTACAACTAGAGAGGAATACAACTACTTCAAAACAAAGGATAACTAGAAATTCCAGAAAATAAAACTACACGGAAGCCCAACATATGAAGTTATAAACCAGCGGTGCCATTCAGGCAGGTAAGAGTTAAAGAGGGCAAAGCTGTTTGCGGAGCGGTGGGGGGCGAAAAATCCCGGCGGCAGTCAAGCCCCTGGCAGTGCGCGACCCCAGCGCTGGGGAGAACGGCCACCGCATCGCCTTGAACAGTGAGGCCCAGGGGGGCGGGAGGACGGATCCCGGTCTCCTAGCTAAATAACTGTGTGAATCCATTTTGGACCCCCGCCCCCAAAGAAAGAAAGCACCACAGGGCTGCGAAATAGGTCGCAGACAGGCGCCGGTCGCTGACTTGTGACGCCAAACGGCGCCGGTCGCTGGGTCATTACAAGTACACAGGCACTGCCCCCGACAGCCGGCCCAAGAAAACAAAACGCATCTGTCAAAATGTGGCAGACAACTATAGAAATCCCGGTGACACAGCTCACCAGGCAGCAGATAGAGAACCTGACAGATGAACAGATAAGAAACCTGTCAGAGGCTCAGTTCTGGGCCATTGTTATCAGGTGGCTTACAGAATTCACAAAAGAGCAGGAAAAAGATAAGAAAGAAGCGAAAAACTTTCATAACGAAAGGAACAAAACCGCATACGAGACAGATGGTGAGGAAAAAAAATCCAGAGTTCATTTCAACAAACTGGAATATGGAGAAGGAACAAGCAGTCAACCAATGCAGCGAGAGGAAATGGGAAGCAACAATGAGAGGATCAGAAACCTCTGGGACAGCTATAAAAGGCCCAACATAAGAATCATTGGTTTGCCAGAGAGTGAGGAAGATGAACTAGAACTTGAAAAATTGAGTGAAAATATAATAAAGGAGAACTTCCCAGACTTGGGGAAGGGAATAGACTTGCAGGTCCAGGAAGCAAGGAGAGTTCCCAAGAGACTGGACCCAGGGAGAACCACTCCAAGACACATTATAATCAAAATGTCAAAAATTAAAGATAAAGAGAGAATCTTAAAAGCAGCAAGAGAGAAGAAAAGAATTATGTACAAAGGGGTCCCAATTAGACTATCAGCAGACTTCTCAAGGGAAACCCTACAGGCAAGAAGGGACTGGCAAGAAATATTCAAAGTAATGAAAATCCAAAACCTACAACCACGAATACTCTATCCAGCGAAATTGTCATTCAGAATAGAAGGACAGAGAAAGTGTTTCCAGGACAAAATAAAACTGAAAGAGTTCATTAGATCCAAACCACTGTTATATGAGATGTTAAAGGGACTGGTTTAAAAAACAGAAGCTAAGGAGATGAAACAAAGGCAAACTAAATAGGCAACGAGATTGGAAAAGGAACCGTGGGTACGGGAAGCATATTGGGGGGAGGTCAACAGGGAGGGGGAATGGGGAAAGGGAGGGAGATGATATAGGAATTGGGGATCAAGGTAGGAGGGAATGGGATAGACGGAGAGAGGTTGGGAGGAACTGTATGCACAACTAATGGACATAATCTAAAAGGGGGGGACAACTGGAGGGAGGGGGGCCACCGGGTGGAGGGGAGCAGAGGGAAGGGAAATTGGCACAAATGTAATATTTTAATCAATAAAACACATTAAATCTGAAAAAAAAAAAAAAAGTAAAAGGATGGGAGAATGTAGCCCATGCTAACTTAATGAAAAGACAGCTGGAGTGGCTGTTAGTGTCAGACAGAGCAGAGTTCAAGACAAATAATCTGGAGATAAGAAGGGTCATTTCACAGTGATAAAGTGGCCACTTAATCAAGAGGACAAATCTGAATGTAGGTTTCAAAATGCACATAGGAAAACAGAACTGCAAGGAAAAAGAGATAAATGTACAATCATAACCAGAGGCTTCAACCCCCTTTTCTCAGTAATTAATAGAGCAAGTGACAGAAAGTCAGTCATAATATAGAACATTTGAATCACACCATCAGCAAACTTGACTTCATCAGCAAACTTGACTTCATCAGCATTCCACTGAACAACGATGCAACTCACATTTAAGTGCACACATAACAATTGTTAATTAACACAGGCCATATTCTGGGCCATAAAAATCAGTCTCAACAAATTTAAAAGGGTCCAAAACAGAGGGAGTTTGTTCTCTGACAATAATAGATGTAAGTTAATAATCAAAATCAGAAAGATCTCTGAAAAATATCCACATATCTGAAAATAAAATAACATACTCCTAAATCAATGGATCAAAAAATATCAAAAGGCAAATTAGAAAATATTTTTAACTTAATGAATATAAAATTACAGCAATCAGAATTTCTGGGATGCATCTAAAGCCTGACTTAGAGGGAAATTCATAGCCTATACTAAAGAAGAAGGCCTCAAATTAGTGATCTAGCTTCCACCATAAGAAACCAGGAAAACAAGAGAAAATTAAACCCAATGTAAGCAAAGAAAGAATACAAGTTAGAGTGGAAGTCAATAAAAAAGGGAAAACAATAAAGAAATCAATGAAACCAAAAACTGGTTCTTTGAGTGTATCAGTAAAATTGACGAACTCCTATTCTGATCAGTAAAAGAAAAGAGAGAAAACACAAATTACCAATATCAGGAATGAGATAAGTGACATTATTTTATATTTAAGGATTAATAAGAGAATATTACAAATAACTTTGTGCTGATATATTCAACAACTTAGATAAATGGACAATTCCTTAATAGATACAAACTATCAACATTCAATCAAGGGAAAAAACCTAAGATATTCCATCACTACTAAATAATTCAACAACATATAAAAGGATAGTTAGTATACTATGTGACTTTGAGTTAGACAAAAATTTCTTGTGACTTATGCAAGGATACAAGGTTGACTTAACACTTAAAAATCAATCAGTATAATTTGCCATATTAACATATTTTTTAAAAGATTCTTAATAGATGCAGAAAACATTTCACAAAGTCCACTACTAATAGAAACTCTCAGCAAAGTAGTAATAGAAGGACACTTCCTCACACTGTGAAGGACAGCTACAAAAAACCCACAGCCAACATTTTCTTAATAGTGAAAGGCTGAATGCTTCCCCCTGAGATCGGGAACAAATATATCTGCTCTCTTTCATGGTCAGTATTAAACTAGAGTCTCTAGTCAATGCAATCAGGCATGAAAATGAATTTAAAATACATCTAGACTGGAGAGAATGAAGTAATAATCTTTTTATTTAAAGAGAGTCTGACTGTATATGTAGAAAATTCTAAGGTATATATTAAAAAGTTACTAGAACTAATAAGTGAATTTAGCCAAGTTAAGATCAGAATACAAAAATCAATTTTGTTTCTATATATTAGCAATTAAAAACCAGAAATTGGAAAAAATACCATTTACAATAAATAAAACATCAGAGATAAATCTGACAAAAGGTGTATGAGATCGGTAAACCAGAAACTGCAAAACACAGATGAAAGAAATAAAAGAAACTCTTAATAAATGAAAAGATATACCATGTTCATGAATTGGAGACTCAATATTGTCAAGATGTTAATTCTCTCAAACCGATCTATAGAGTCAATGCAATTCCAAACAAACCCCACTAGGCTTTTTAAGTAGAAGTTGACAAGCTGATTCTAAAATTTATGAAGAAATGCAAAGGATCTTGGATGACCAAATAAATTTTATGAAAGAACAAATTTGGAAAATTTGTATTCAATACATCCTGATTTCAAGAACTATTATAAAGCTCCAGAAATAAAGGCAGCTTGGAACATTTGCATAAGATAGGCAAATAGACCAACTGAACACAGAGGGTACAGAAACAGACTCATATATATGTATATGGACCACTGATTTTCAACAAAGGTGCAAAGGTAATTCACTAGAAAAAGAATAATTTCTTCAACAGTCCTAGGACACTGTATATCCATATTCACAAAAATAAACTTGGAATTATATTTCACACCATATACCGAAACTAATTCAAGCTGGATAATGAATCCATATGCAAAACCTAAACCATAAAAATCCTTGTAACTTTCAATCAGGCAAAGATTCCTTATATCTGACACAAAAACCAGTATCTGTATAAGAAAAAATTGATAAACTGGACTTCATCAAAATTAAAAACTTCTCTTTGAAAAGTTTTCAAGAGAGTGAAAAGACAATCCTCAGACTCACAGAAAATATTTACAAATCATGTATCTGATAAAGGACTTGTATCCAGAATGTATAAAGAGCTCTCAAAACTCAACAATAAGAAAACAATTTAAAGATGGGTCAAGGATCTGAACAGAGCACTTCCCTAAATAAGATGGCAAATAAACCAATGGAAAGATGCTCACCGTCATTAGCCACTGGGGAAGTACAAATTAAAACTACAAAAGAGCTACCACCACACACCTATTAGAATGTCTAAAATTAAAAAGGCTGACCATGCCAGGTGCTGGTGAGGGCAGGAATGTCAACTTGTGTGATCTTTCTGTCAGTTTCTTTCAAATTCAACATATGTACATATGTGACCCAGCCATTCCACTCCTAGATATTTATTTACCCAAGAGAAATAAGAGTATTTATCCAAACAAAGCTAGTACACAATGTTTGTATCCCTTTATTTGTAATAGGCAACAACTGGAAACCACCCAAATGGCCACGAACAGGCAAACGGATATGCAAACTGTGGAACATTCATAGAGTGGATGATGAGTCAGTACTAACAGGAATAACCTGATAACACATCAGCTCGGTGAACTCAAAGTAATTATGCTGAGTGAAAGAAGCGAGACAAAAAGGTACATACCTGTGATTCCATTTACAGAAATTATAAGAAATGTCAACTGATCTACAGTCACAGATCAGTGCTTGCCTGGCGATGGGGCCACTGAGAAGTACCAAGGGGGGAAGGCACTGGGGTAAATACTGCGTGAATTATGGTGATGGTTTTACGAACCTATATCAATGTCAAAAGGTATCAATTTAAATATGTAGTTTCCTGTATATTATTTACACCACAATAAAGCTGCTTTTATAAGGTCTAGGATGGTTCAGGCCTGGCTTATATTCCCCTGCCTCCACAATCCCTAGCTCCTCGAGGCCCACATGCACCACCCTAAGCCACAGAGGGTAGGGGGTGGAGTAAAGGTCCTGGGGCAGGGGGGGACTCAAGTAGGTGGGGACCTAACCCCACTAACCAGCTTCGGGGGCCTCTGGCATCAGGCCTGCGAGGAACGCACAGCAACAAGAACGTACCGCAAGGGCTTCGCTTTGATCCGAGGGTCTCCAAGCCCCGTACAGTCACCAGCGTCAGGAGGGTAATCGCCGGGTGGACCCAGGCGGGGCGGGGCTCTGCGTCCTCACGGCCACGCCCACAGCCCCTGAGACACACCCATTCAGAAGATCTACCCCCAGCTTCGACCAACGCCCTCCCACAGGGTACGCCCCAGACCCGCCCCCCCCTCCGTCCTGCCCTCCACGGTCCCGCGCCAGGCCCCGCCCCTCGCCTCGACTCCCGCGTTGCCCTGGCCCCGCCCCACCCCGCCCCACCTCCAGGCCCCCTCCTCCATCGCCCCCCCACCTCCCCGGGTGGAGCCAGGCTGAGCAGCCTGTGTCAGAGCCGTGGCAGACTCGGGAGCGGCCCTTGGGGGTCGCCGCAGCGACCGGGTGTGGCGCCGGGTCAGGCTCCCAGCGGTGGAGAGCCTCGCGCAGAGCAGCCTCTGGACGCGGCCGCGCAGGTAAAGCCCCCACCCCTCCGGGGAGTGTGGACACCGCGCTCCCATCTATTACCCGCTCGGGGGTCCCCGGGTCCTAGGGGTCTCGGGGTTTCGCGGTCCGAGCCCAGCCAGCCCAGGCCCGTGCAGCCCCACCCCCCACACCCCAGTGCAGCGCGCCCAGGGCTTGGCTTTTCTCTTTTCTCATTTTCTTTCCTTTTCAAGCATTATTGAAGTAAAAGGCGCTGACCCTGATGAAGGTGCCAGGTAGCTGTTCCTATTAAGGCCGACAGAGGAGAGCTTTATTTATTATTATAATTTTTAAGGGATGTTAAGATTAGCAAACTGCTGAACTTCCTACAGTAGCCTGGCCCCGAGTGATGAGTGCCCTGCTGGTTCCCAGTGGTTGTGGATTGGGGGGGGGGGGGGGCGGGCGGTGCTGTATTCAGTCTTCCTCGTTCCCAGCCTTGAGGGGCTTCGAGAGGGTGGGCCCCAGTCTGCCATTACCCAGTGCTGTCCAGGCCCCTAGTTCTAGGTGTGTAGAGGGTGTGTGCAGGATAGGTGGCAGGGTTGTCCCACCATTTTGATGGGTGCCTCCCCCAAGCCAGTGACCAGCAGGACCTGCCCTTGCATTTCTGGTGACATTGGAAATCCCCAGAAATAAGTTACAGAGACCCCCCCCTCCCCACCCCTGCCATTGGTCAGAGGCTGCAGTTGCCTGTGATATCTCCCAAAAGTCAAAGTGTGCCCCGGGTCCCAGCTGAACCACCGTGGACAATGCCCTTTGCTCCTTTTTTAGAACTGAAAGAGAACACTTTTTCCTGGCAGGTGAGGAACAAGAGTTTATGCCTGTGTCGGATGGTCACTTGTATGGCAGTGGCCCAGGGAGCAGGGAAGAGGGTGGATCCACAGCACTGAGGCAGAGGAGTGTGCTGTCTTCCGCAGGCGCTGTCAGGATGGGCCCTATGGGCAAACAGAGCCCCTCATCTGTGCCAGCCCCCATGGGAGGG
Organism: Furipterus horrens; assembly: GCF_987537825.1. Classification (NCBI taxonomy): domain Eukaryota; kingdom Metazoa; phylum Chordata; class Mammalia; order Chiroptera; family Furipteridae; genus Furipterus; species Furipterus horrens. Next base: position 9,575,334 of record NW_028327171.1, read on the forward strand.
TCTTGCCTCCTCCTCCTCTTCTGCCTCCGCTTGGGCACCTCCTGTCCACAGAGCTGCCAGTGCCCTGACCACGAAGGGGCCGTGGCCGTCCACTGCAGTGCAGGTGGCCTGCTGGAGATCCCCAAGGATATCCCCACCAACGCTGTGCTCCTGAAGCTCGATGCCAACAAAATCGCTCGCGTCCCGAACGGAGCCTTCCAGCATCTGAGCCAGCTGAGAGAGCTGGACTTGTCGCAGAACGCCATTGAGACCATCGGCCCTGCTGCCTTCTCTGGCCTGGCCGGGGGCCTGCGGCTGCTGGACCTGTCTCACAATCGCATCCGCAGGATCCCCAAGGACGCCCTGGGCAAGCTCAGCGCCAAGATCCGCCTGGCCCACAACCCCCTGCACTGCGAGTGTGCCCTGCAGGAGGCCCTGTGGGAGCTGAAGCTGGACCCCGACTCGGTGGACGAGATCGCCTGCCACACCTCGGTGCAGGAGGAGTACGTGGGCAAGCCGCTGATCCAGGCTCTTGACGCTGGCGTCAGCTTCTGCAGCACCCACCACAAGACCACAGATGTGGCCATGCTGGTCACCATGTTCGGCTGGTTCGCCATGGTGATCACCTATGTCGTGTACTATGTGCGCCAGAACCAGGAGGATGCCAGGAGGCACCTGGAGTACCTGAAGTCCCTGCCCAGCACCCCTGTGTCCAAGGACCCCCTCAGCCCTGAGCCCTAGTGCCTGCTGAGTCACATCACTCTGTGGCAGGTGGTGACCGACTCCTGCTTCTGGTATTCCTTCAGCCAGGTGGTAGTGACAGCCACTGCTGTGCAGTGCACACTCTGACAAAACACTTCCCTGAATTGCACTGAGTCACCGGGACACCCTTCGAGTCAGGTAATGTTACCACCAGACCCATTGACGGAGGAAGAACATGAAGCTTGGAGAAGTGGCCTGACTTGCCCACGATGGCACAGTCAGGAAACGATCCAGTCGGGCCTTAAAACCAGGCCGTCTGTTACAATGCCCCTTCCACTCTGCAAGCCTCTCCCACGTGGCGCCCGTGGGAGGGAATGCATTTGGAGAAGAAAGGGCTTGTGTCCATGAATGTGAGCATCCCCCACGGAGGTTTGGGGTCCTGATTCATCTGGGGAGGGCACAGGCGACTCTACAGTGTGGAATTGACTCGTCTTTATCCCTCTAGTATTTCCTGAGCACATTTGCCCACAGAACTCTTTCCAGAACAGAGTAGTAGAGACCAGACTTTTCTGGAGAGGGAAGTGAGTGAAAGGTGTTGCTCAAACTAACCTTTGAACAACTGTGTTTATTCTCAGACTGTTTGTGAAGAGTAGCACTTGTACCTAAATTTCAGCCCAGTGGGAGGGAACAACCCCCAAAACCTGAAGCCAAAACCCCATGGAGAGAAACCTGAGAAGCAGCCCGGCCTGCCCCATTCCCACCGCTCTGGCTGTGCCTGGTTTGTGGGAAGGCCTGTCATCTCTGGGAGCCACCGTGCCTTGCTTTTCTATCACGGACACCTAAAGCAGCTCCTTCAAAGGACAGGGGACTGGTGTTTGATATTTCAAGGCCAGTGAACGGGACTCCTTTTCTCCAGCAACAGGATCTCCTCTCCTTTCTCTTCCCCTCCCTTCTCTCCTCTCCCCTCCCTTCCCCCCCTCCCCTCCCCTCCCTTCCCCTTCTCTCTCTCTCTCTCTCTCTCTCTCTCTCTCTCTCCACTTTTGCTGCCAGAACTCAGAACTAATTGAGTGCTCAATTTTCTTACCTGTATAACTTCACATTCAGGGTAGACATTACCTCCACCTATTTAACTGATTCACCTTTCAAATTTTATTTGTTACTGTCTTTTGTATGTGTTTATATTTTATAATACTTCAAATATTTGGGGGGGTGGTAGTAAGTAGGGATAAATTGGTATGATTGAAGGTATAAAGAAGAGAAGCCTCATCATGCAGAAGCTCAGAAACAATGAACAATGGTGGTTTATACTCGGAAAACACCGAGGGCCGTGAAGCAGGAAAGACGTGGTGTCGCATTTATATGTTGATCTGGAGACAAAACAGCTGCATCAGACCCAATAGGCTCGTCCGAACACAGTTGTGATTTCTCAGACATGGTGCGTTAAAAGGGAACCACCAACAGGTTCCAAATACCCTCCCACACCCAAAGGCCCTGCGCCTGTGTTCACAGGGTGGGGGTGGGGGTGCACAGCACGTGCAATGTGAACAGAAGGACTCTTCTCTGCCCACCGCCCAGACCGGGAGCGCACATGGGAGGCAAGGCTCAGACTCAGCCGTCGATGCCCGTTTTGCTGCTTCACAGGCTGTCGGACCACAGGAAACTCACAGCTTTGTCCACCTTTTCAGTGACCGCTACAACCAAGAAGTCTGTCCACGTGTATGACAATTGCCATGCAGAGCAACTAGGCTCTGCTGCTGTCTGACCAGTAGAACGCAGGCTTCTTGGGTGGTTTGGGTCCCCTTCCCCATCCATGCACATGCTTCTATGCCAAAGTCCACCCAGAGCCTGGATGCCACCTACACGTGGCTCTTTAGGGAGTACATGGAGGGTAGGTGGGGATTCTTCCATCTCTTCCCCTGTGCTGGCCCCCAGCCCAAGGCCACCTTCCCCTTGGTGTGGACCCTGCAGGGAACAGCAGGTGGGTGAGGACCTGGAGCACTAGAGGGCCCTCTCCCTCTCATCTTGAGCCCAATATGGGGGTGCCCACCTTTCTGGCCTTTTGGGGCTCCTCATCCCTTGTGAAGTCTCCTAGGGAAGGACACCTGCCTCCAAAGAAGACCACCAGGACCTCACTCCAAGAACCCCACCTCCTTCCTGCTCATGGGAGCTGCTCCCACTGGTGCCTGAGAACCCTTTTGGGTACAGCCCTCTCCTCCTCTCCCTCCCACTCCCTTCCTCTTAACTCCCCCCCCCCCCACCTCCTTTCCCCTCCCCTCCCCTTAAGGGACCTGTTAAGATGATGTGTAAGATGACACCCTGCCTGGATCCACTGCGTTCTTTGCTGCCATATGTGAGCACAGACCCCTGGGTGCCATCGTAGGCCCTTGGGCCCACACCCCCGCCGCACCCCTGGGTCCAGCATTTGACCCCATTTTAAATCTGCAGAGGCCAGAGTCAAGCCAGGCCCATTGAGGGGACCAGTGTTGACAACGGTGGTGACGTGACAAAGGGGGTGCCTCAGTCAGCCCTTTCCAGTTGGAGGGCAGTGGGGTCATAGCGGCCCCTGGCTCTCTCCAGGGTCTGGTGGTTCAGACTGGACAATTTTGGCGTTCCTTATGGGGCAGAGGAGTGGAGCGAGCAGATAGGTCCCAGCAGCTGCCCCAGCTCCAGGTGGAGGCTGGGCCTCTCTTCCCTCCCGTAGGAAGTGGTGGGCTCTTGCCTCTAGGGAGGCCTCAGAGCCAGAGGGGAGGGGAGAGGCAGTGAGGGGCTCCTGAGGCCTCACCTCGGGAGCTGGTCTCCTGGAAGCTCACGTCTCCTGCTCCCTTGGTCCCCGGCCCCATGGGCCTCACCATGGATGTGCCTCATGGAACCCAGAGCCCCATCCGACCCTGACCCTAAGAGCACCTTCCCCCATGCTCATGGCCTTTTGACTTTCCTTCCTCTTTGGCTTTTTAGACCCCAGACTCCCACTCGGTCTCTTCCTCGGGTGGTCCAGCAGTGGGGGATGAGCCAAAGTACTCCAGGGGCCCCAGCAGAGCCATCCTGACACACAAGGGGTGTCCCTGGTGGGGTGGGCTCTGGGCACAGGAGCCCCCTGCACGGGAGGCTCCCAACTCAGCTCCAGGAGCCCTTCTCAGGCCCCTCAAGAAGCTGGCTGCAGGCTGTAGGAGGGCAGGGCACGCCCCTCCAGGGCAGGCAAAAGTGGTCCTTTCATGGACGAGCCCTGGTTCTGGGGAATTGAACCTAAAGTTGGGGCACCAGGGACCGCCTCCGGCCCCGAGGCCCCAAGCCCCTCGTCCTGCCTGCTGTGAGAGTGGACGACAGATTTAAATTGGACATGAGATTGAGTTTAAACCGGGGTGTATTTTTCTTAGCGGGAAGTCATTCCAGGCAGGAGATGGGGCGGAGCTGTGGGGTTATCAGCAGGGGCTGCGCAGCGAGGTTCCAGGTCAGCCCCATGGTGACTGCATTCACAGGAGGGTTAGGAACTGCGTGCATGCGGACGCCCCATCAGACAGGGGCTGGAGTGGGGCTGGCTGTCTGGGACAGCTCCTCCCAGACAGTCACCAGAAGGTTGGGGTGTTGGCCAAGCCAGGCCAAGAAGGCAAGGAGCCACCTTCCTTGGAGCTTGGAGCAGCAGAGGGGAGCCCAGGCCCTGGGCTCTCTTGAGCCCCAACCCCCACCCCGTGGGTGCTGGGCACCAGCCCCACCTGCTGGCCTGCTTGCCTGCACTACACTCCCAGGCTCTCTTGTAGCAGGTCCTCCACAGAAGCATTTGCAGGAGACTTTGGTCCTGGACTGAGTTTCCTGGGGAGTCGGCAGGGCTGCTGGCACAGATTGTGGTGAGGTGGAATGTTCTGGACTTGAGGCAGCTCCCAGCCATGGCAGCGGCCTGGGGTGGCTCCTGGAGTCGTCCTCCTGGAAGTACCATCTAGAGTCTGACCTACCGCTCTCCCCACTGTCTGTAAGCCCTCAATAAACCTCCATGTGCTTAAATCAGCTCGAGTGGATTCTGTTGTCTGCAGCACCTCCCTCCCCTCCATCCCAGACCTCTCCCTGCAGCACCCGGTTCATCACAGACCTGGCTGTGCTTTGGAGCCAGACCTGAGAGCCCATGGCACGGAGGAGCTGGGTCGGCAGGGGAGGCAGCTGCTCTCAGGCTTCAGGGTGGCCTGGGGGCCGCCCGCTGGGGAGGGGACAGCAGCCACGAAGTCGCTGGACAGAGCACATGGGACTGAGTTTGCTCATAAGGGGCTTCCGCTAATTCTTGCAGTGGCCTGGCACGGTAGAGAATATTTCAATTTTCAAGCAAGAACCCGAGATTGTGAGGTCTGGAAGGGGAAATGACGAACTCAGGAGTTGGCTGGTTGGGGGCAGAACTGGGCTGGAATCTGGCTTTCTGACACCTGGGCCTGGAAGTTCTCACTCCAGGAAACAGGAGTCCTGGAGTGTTGTCAACAAACACAGAGAGGTGAGTCCTCGGTTCAGCTCCAGACTGAAGAGGGGCCAGTGCATGAGGCAGAGCAGCCTGGGTTTGCAGTCCAGTCTGGGATGCTGGAGCCCAGCACCCAGGCCACTGCATCTGTAACCATGGCAACAACGGTGGTGGGAAAGAGCAGACTTGGGGTTGGCTACCTGGCGCAGCTGGCCATCTTGGCCTGCCGTTCTGTGCAGAGAGGTGGAGAGACAGCATCCCAGAGTGACAGGCTCCCCAGGCTGACCTTTCCTGTGAGCTCAGCTGCTCTTGTGAGGAAGGACCATCGGAGGAAGGGCCACAGAAGCAGCAGAGGGAGAAACTGCCAGCGAGTAAGTAGAGCGTGGCCATCAGTCTAGGAAGCTGATTCCAGAGGCAATGTATCAGCCAGCCCTTACAGATGGGAAAGCCGAGACATGGAGAGGTTAAATGACTTGTCCAAGGTCATGGGAGCTGGCGAATGCTGAGCTTAGGTGTGACCGGGCTGCCGGGCAGCAGAGGGTGGCATACAGACGTCCGGTGTCCATCCACGCTGCCTCAGCAGCCGGGCAAGGAGTTGGAGGAATTTAGATTTCGAGAAAACCACAGAGGGAGACCAGCTGCCACCCTCTCAGTGCCCACGGCTGTACACCAGAGCTGGGTCCTGCTGTCCCTCTGTGGGAGATGCTCGGAGTTAGGGTTGTTGACCAGAGGGTCACCCTACGAGTGGTCAGCTGGACCCAGCAACCCACCAGGCTCCCCGGCACTTTGTGGTCTCTGCGTAGCTGCTGCAGAAGTCACTGGGCCAAGGGCTCAGAGTGGGTGCCAAACTTTTTGTCCTTGCCCTGGGCTGAGAAGCCCTCTTCAAATCAGAGCCTGTCAGTCTGGGCATCACAACAATGAGGCCACCAAGACTGAGGTTTTCCAAGCCAATGGCTTGCATGCTCATCACAAACCATGAGGAAGTGCCTGGCTCAGCTTTCCCTGCTTAGCAGCCCACGAGAAGCACCCAGGTAGGCCCCGGCCACCCCTCACCATGGCCGCGGATGCCGGCCGCTGTGACAGTGACTCTTGACTCGTCGGTGTAATCTGTCAGAATTTAAGTGTTTTCACCGTGGGGACTTCCCCTGTGGTGAATGTTTGCTCATGCCCTGGGTTCACCGTCCTGCATGGGGCATTGGCTATCCATCGGTTTACTAGAGCTTCTCAGACCTTCGGTACCGACCGTGTGAGTGAATCAAGCTCTGAGAGTGCCAATAGCACCATCCGTCTGTACTGGGGTTGCGCCTTTACTTATTATATTTTAATATGACATTGACAGATATATAACTATCATCTATCATCTATAGCGTCTCTTCATTTTCTTCCCTTTTCACTTCCATTGTTTTTACCTTTAGAAAGCTTTCCTCCAAATAGGAAATATATATATATATATTTTAGAATCTTTTACTTTCCAATATCTGTAACATTAATTGTTCCAAGTTATGCCAACACCAGGTTGAATTGTTTAATTTTAGTATAATTTAATACCTGGAGGCCAAGGTTTTCCTCATTTTTCAAAGTATTTGTGCCCACTAATTCTTTGCAATGCTCTGTGGATCGCTTTGGGCAAACTTTGGGATTTTGATTGGCATTGTACGTATGTGTGTGCATACGTGTGCATGCATGCATGTGCGTGTGTGTGTGTGGCAGAGGGCAGGGGGTGTTGGTGGGAGCAAAGTTAAGGGGTGCCTACAGGAATAGTCCAGAAACCCTGACACCCGGAGCAATGACCACGGTGAAAACGAGGTGACCTCATCAGCAATCCCCCACTTCCTAAGCTGGTAGGTTGTGAAACAGGTAAGGCCCAGTCTTGGCAGGACTGATGGAACAGGTGCGACTCTGCACATCTGGTTGTCCTTGGCCTTGTTCAGGGTCAGGAAATTAGGAACAGATGCGAAAACTGCCATGGATGATATTTCTCCAGAAGTCATGAGCTCAAAGAAACAACCCCAAAGAAAAATGCAGTTCATACAAAGATGTTCTTAAAGCGTTATCACAGTGAAGAATCCCCATGGATTAACAAAGGCGATCAGCTCATCGGAGTTGGGACTATTGCCACGAGGAAACACAGCACACTTGTCCAAGGGACAAGAATGCGGCCTGTCAAACCATATACGAGTTCACATGAAACCACATGCCACTTTGCAAACAGGACAAAAACCAGAGGCCTTACTTGAAAAGATGTGTTTTAATGTGCTCTGCATTGCACCCTCTTGCTTGTATTCATAATGTAAACAAGTCTTGATTTACGGTTTTTGTTCCCACCCGGTAGAACAGGGATTGGATATGGTGCCAAGGGCGAGGTGGCACCGTCTGATTTCTGCGGAAACCCCAGGCAGGGATGTGGTGGCTCCCCGTGTGCGCCGCTGTGCTGGCAGCCTGCACGTCTGCCTCCTTCCTCCCCAGGCGCCAGTCCCCGCTTCCCCACGGAGAACCGGACCTTGTAGCGCCACGCTCAGGGCAGAGAGAGAACTGGACATCTGGGCTACCCCCGGGAAAGAAGCTGTGATGGGTGGGTGGGTGGGGGTCATGGACAGCACCTAGTTAGCTCCTCTCCCAGGGGTAAACTGAGGCTGGGGGATGGGCAAGTGGCAGGTGGGACTAGACTCTTGAACTTGAGGGCCTTGGACTAGTCAAGCCTTGTACTCTCCAAGAAATGGCAGAGAGAGAGAGGAGATGGGAGGAATGGGCTCAGGCACTTTGGAGACCGGTGGGCCCCAAATCTGCAGAGTGGCTAGCAGGGGTGGGGGTTATCCAGGGGAGCCGATGGTGCAGCTCCAGTCTGAGGGCCTCTGCTGGAGAGGCCCCCTTGCTGCGGAGGCTGGTCTTTGGTTCTGGTCAGGCCTTCTCCTCACAGGTGAGGCCCCCATATTGCCCACGGCCATCTGCTTTCCTGAATTCACCAATTTCAGTGTCTGCCTCACCCAAAGCCGCCCCCAGGGCCGACCTGTAGATTAATGAATGGTCCAGGTGTGGAGGCTAGGGTTTCAGAGGCCCCGCTGTGGTCCCGACCTGGGGGGGGGGGCACCCTGCCTCTGGGGGCACTTCTGGGGGTCCTTCTGTGGAGTAAGCCCTGAGATGATGAGCCACTGTCCCCACCGACCCTGCAGGCCACCCCAGACTATGATCCTTCTTTTGTCCTCCTGCCTCAAATCTGAGTTAGAATCAGCCCCCACCGCTAGCAGACCCCAAGGGGTGTGGGTTGTCCTCCTTCCCCTCTCAGGGAGGGTGGGCAGGTCAAGCCAATCAAAGCACAGGACCCCCACTTGGATCTGAATTTCAGGTAAGCATAAGCAGCCCTTCAGGGAATCTTCTAGGCAATGGTGGAATCTATATATATATTTAAAAGCACTCCTGTTTCACTGTGACTCCAGTTTGCCTGCGATCCTGCATTTCATCTGGCACCCTTGGTCCACTCAGTGAATCCAGGGCCATCACCATAAGCCGCTGAGCCCTGACACTCTGGGGCCCCTGGCTGCCCAGGGCAGAGACATGGCCAGGTCTTAGGGACCATGACAGCATGGATGTGGAGGTCTAGCAGACACATGAGGCTGCTGCAGCAGGTCTGATTTGGAGGGAGGGGCACATCTTCTTTCTCCAAAATACTGACTCTGTACATGGTGGTGGGGGGTAGGTGCACACCTGTGGAATTACCCAGGGGGACACCAGAGCCTGGAAAATCTCTCACACGTGTCCCCTGGCCTGGCCCCAGATCTTCCCCCACCCTGCCCTTTGCTCCCTGGGGAGGACACATCCTTGTCTGCGGTCAGCCCAGCCCTCCCCAAGGCACATGGAGCACTAACTGGCCTGAAGGAGGCTCTAGAAAAACATCTCAGCCTTTGGAAATCAAGAGGGCCCTGCTTAGAGACTGGAAATCCCAAATTTGATTGGCCTGAGGAGGAGCAGGCTCAGTCTAGGGCTCCTTCCCGGGTGGTGGGGCCTAACTGACCGCGGGGAGCCCGGACTCCAGCTGGCTGGAGCTGTCCCAGTGCTCTGGCTGTGTGATCTGGCGCAAACATTGCTGGGAGTTTTAAGGTAGGAACAGCAGAGTGCTCACCCAAGCGTGGGACACTCCTGCCACTGAGCTCGGTCGGCTCCCGCCTCTCGTCCTGCGGGGTGTTCACTCTCCCGGGGCAGGCCAGTGTGGACAATGGAATAGGCCTGGTCTTGCTACTACCGGTGGTCTCCTGGCTCTGTGTGGACCCCACAGGCCTTCCCAGCCAAGCCACTGGCTTGGAGCGTTTTCCTTCCACCCTGGAGGCCTGCTGATAGTGCCGGCACCTGCCTCCTCCAGGCTCCCAGAGTGGGGTCACGTTCACCCCAGCAGCTGTCCCAGGGAGGCAAGAGGCCCCTGCCTGGCCTAGGGTCTGGGGTATAACAGGGAGTTGAGTGAGCACTGGCCCCAAGGAGGCAGCCCAAGTCCACCCTGCACAGCCACCAGCCACAGGGCCCGGGGGGGGCAGCCTCACACTCCCCACTGCAGTCATGGTAAACTGAGGCCAGAGGAAGAAGCTCCCTGCATAGGAGAGATGTCCTCTGTCTGCACTGGTGACTAGGGACGAGAGGTTATGTCCAGGCCCTGGGACATGCTCACCGGGAGTCAAGGCCCCACCAGAAAGACTCAGATGCAGACGTGCTCTTTGTAAAGAGCATCATAAATATATTTCGGTGCAGACAACATACAATAAATAGCTGGTATGAATATGTAGAATAGCATCAAGCCTGGTCCCCATCTGGGCTCACTAACCGGGGCAGAGCAGCCGGGCCGCAAGTCTAGGCCACAGGGAAGGCAACCAGGCTTCTGCTTATGAGGTAAAAAAACTGTATGAACTTTTCCTTTAAAGCAAAATCCCTGCAGGGCACCCAGGCATGCAGGGAAGCTCTGGTTCCCATCTGAACGCCCATGGTTACCGAATCTGCCCGCGATGGCAACCAGGCCAGAGAGGTGACAGATGTCCCTCATCGGAGGAGGGCCAGGGACAGTGAGATGGCAGCTCTGGAAGTGATGCTGCCTAGGCTCATCCCCCCAGAAGTTCCAGGGCTTCTTGGCTGGGATTCTGGGGTGCAATGAGGTGGGTCCTAGTCCTAGGGACTCAGGGCCCATCACCCCGTCCTGAGCTTCAGCACCCGGGAGAGGGGCTCCTTGGCACTGGAGTAGACGAGGTAGGAGCCAGCTGTGGTGCGGAAGGCCTCCCAGTCCCTGCAGCCGAAGGTCGGGAGACTGTGCACTGCCACGAAGCCTTCATACCCCTGCCACCTGCGGGAGAGACACATCAGCCTCGGGGACGGGCAGCCTGTGCCAGGCTGCAGGCAGGGAGGGGAGCAGCAGCCTGCATACCCAGGCTGCTCCCTCCTCCGAGGCTCTCACCCCGCCCAGTTTGCAGCCTGGCCTCCCATGCTCCTCTCTGAGCCTCCTCCTGCCTCTTCCCTGTGCACAGCATGGAGGGGCCATGTGTCCAGGGCCGCACAGATGCCTGGGTCATCATCTCAGAGAGCTGGACTACAAGCCTGCAAAGAGGGGAACTGAGGCCCAGAAGGAGGAACCTGCCCTGTCCACAACCCTGCAGCTTTTCCTATCCACCCAGGAACTCGTCCCCAGCCCAGAGTGCCTTCAGACCAGCCCCAAGGCTAGGGTTGGAGGGGGAGCAGTAGGGGACAGGGGTGTGTGGGAGGAAGCAGGGAAGGGTCTTGGGAGTTGCGATGGGTTAACTGTAGAAGCTGAGCTGCAACCCTCCCCGCTCCTGGGGTCACAGTTGACATTGAGGCACAAGCCCTTAAGCACACACCTGTCACCACATGGGCACGGCAGCCCTACTTTTCAAGGAAGGAAGCGCACTCCCAGCACACTGCTCTGCAACCCCATGCCCTGCCCCCAAGTCCAGATCCCAAACCTTGCCCATGGCCCACCACCCATACAGTCAGTAGTTTCTGGGTTTTGTCTTCAAAAGGGATTTATCAATAGATGATTCCATTTTCGTAGGGTGGAGTTCCCACAGTGGGGTGCCTTCGTCAAAGGCACGGAGTAGTTTTAATTTTAGCATTTTTCCAGACTACTTTTCAGAATGGCTGGGTGAGCCCTGTCCTGATGGGAAAGGACTGGGGTACCCACCTCACCCCCACTTCCAAAAGGATGGAGGAAAGAGAATGTATCACCCTCGTGCTTTGAGAAAAACAACTTCTAATATGTTTATTCACATCTTCCATTTTTCTTCTGAAAATTCTGTTCACATATTTTACTCATTTTTGTGAATTAAAAAATCTTTTATTACTTTGTAGGGGTTCCTTTTGTGTCATATGTATGGTAAACAGTTTGTCTTTTGATTTTGAATAGAACATCTTTTTCCATAAAAACTTTTAAATTTAAGTAGCCTGTGACCTATTTCCAGACTTGCTTAAGGAGATTTCCATGTCTTCCTATATAACTTTGAGGTTATAAAAAATCATCTTAGCTTTTCTCCCTGATATTTCTGTTGTTTAATTTTTTTATAGTTAGATGCTTAATCCTCAAAAACCTTATTTTTCTATATAATATGAATATGTTATATGTATTATTTTATATATAATATGAAGCAGGAATATAGCTTTGTTTCCTTCCAGATGACCAGAAAATTATATAAAAATTATTTTACTAAGTAATGCATTATTTTCTCATTGACTTGAAACACAACATTTACCACATTAATTGACCATAAGTCATTGGCTTTCTTCTGGACTGTATTCGATTTCACCTATAGATTTATTTCTGCAATGCTGCCAGCGCCTCCTTCACTGTGTTTATTATTTAAAATTTTCTTGGCCATCTTTGAAAAGTTATTCTTCCATACGATTTTTAAAATCACTCTGTCATGTTGAAAACTACGACAATAAATTAGAAAGCCTAAAGAAAACAGACTTTCCTAGTAAAACATAGAGGACCAAAACTTTCTCAAGGGGAGACAGAAAACTTGATTATACCAATGACCACAGCAGAAAGTGGACACACTGGTTAAGAGACACTGAAAAAGGGACCCAGCCCAGATGGCTTTAGAACTGAGTTTAGCCTAATCGTTAAGGAACTAGGTAAGTCCTACTATTGAAACTACTCCAGCCCAGAGGCGTGGGCGGGAAAGCTATGCAGTGTGTACCTATTAAGCGAGGCTCCGCTTCCAACTGGATAAAGGTAGAGCCCCAAAAGAAAACCACAGAGCAATTTCATTTCCTATTAAAGATGCACAACTTTTAAATCATTCACGAACGACTGGTAGCCAGTGGCATAGTAAGTAATTACATATTATCTGGTGGCATTCATCCCAGGAATTCGAGGAAACCTCTCATAAGTCATTACGCCAACACATGAATGGAGAAGAGCCACGCCGTGCACTGAGGAACGGCAAAGGGACCCAACGTGACTGCCTGTGTCCCAGTCACACCCTGTGACCCTGAGCCTGTGCTCATCGCATCAGCTGGCTGCAGGTGAAGCTTCAAGATCATTTGGGAAGTTCTAGCTAATGGAGGAAACTAGATAAACAGTAAAAACATGAGAAGCAAAGAGGCAAAGTTGCTTTTATTCACAGAGGCAGTTGTGTTCTTGGAATACCCATGACGCTCTGCTCTAGAAACCTGTGAGAAGTGATCATTTGATCGGGTGGCTAGAGACAAAAATTGTCATGAAAAGTAGCTGGAAATGGACAAGCTCCAGATGGGCTTACAACACGTGACCAGCATCCAGAGGTGCACTTGATGAGGATGCCACAGGGCCTGTGTGAGGACGTAAACTGTGACTGAAGGACAGATGGTATGTGGAGAGCACCTGCCACAGTCCTGGGTGGGAACATTTACTAGAATAAAATACCAATAACTCTCCAATCTCTGTGTCTGCATACTACATCCCAGCCAGACTCCAGAGTCGTGAGCATCAGTGTGACTACGGGTCACCTGGCTAACCCCAGGGACGTGCCCCAGACTCAGCCAGCACTCAGGTTTGCCCAGCACCAGGCGACCCATGGGGCTCAAGGCCTGTGACTTGCTCTGAGTCTACCCCAGGTGAACCAGGTGGGGATGAAGGGCATGGCCTTTGGCGGCTCTTTACCTGTAAATAATACTGTTTACCGAGAAGGTATTTCCGTCAAAGGAGTTGGCAACCACCAAGAAGTAATCTTCTCCCACTGAGAAGAACTCCCAATCCAGAGCGCTGCGGGAGCAAGAGAACAGGCATTAGGGGGCCAACGCTGGGGGACAGCTGTGAGGACACAGAACCCGAGGTACTGCCAGAGCTCAGGTGCTGGATTCTAGTCCATTTTCCTAATCCCAGAACCTGGGGTCCAGGTCCCACCACAGAGTGGGGGCTGGGCATGAGGGGGGCGATTTTCTCAGCTGCATGGGAGTTTAATCATTCACTTAAAATTTTTAATTCTGGTAAAATACATAACATAACATTGATCATTTAAACAATTTTTAAGTGCACATCCATCTCCAGAACTTTTCACCTTCTCCAACTGAAACTCTGTCCCCACTAAACACAAACTTCCCATCCCCCTCCCCCCAACCTGGGCACCGTCCTCTACTTTCTTTCTCTATGGATTTGACTCCTTTCACGTCTGGCTCCTTTCACTCAGCATGATGTCCTCCGGGTTTCTCCATGCAGTAGCATGTGTCAGGGTTTCATTCCTTTTAAAGACTGAATGCTATTCCATCGTGCAGATGGACTACATTTGCTTCCAAGCAGTTACCAGTTTAGCCATACCTGCAGGTCGGGATTTCCTGGAACTTGACGAACGTCTGTGCAGTGACATTCAGCTCATAGATGACGGAGTTGATGACATAAGAGTCATTTTGCACTTGCATTTCCACATCATAGCTGTGACTGTTGGCGACAGCGAGAAAGATCCTGTCTCCGATATGGAAAACTTCCCAGTCTGCAGCGCCAAAGGTCTGGGGGGGGGGGGGGCGGGGGGGGATCAGAGGAGCAGAACGCACTAGTGAACAGAGGCTGCAGGGACAGTCAAGTGCCACCAGGAGGCAGCATCACCTCCCCCTTCCTCCTCCCCACCTCGCACCCCCTCCTTCCCGCACCTCGTCCTCCATCCTCCACTCCCTACACACATTGGGCAGGGTCCCCATTCCCTGGCCTGGCTTTGCTCAATTTCCCAGGCCCATCGACTGTCACTCCCATTACAAACATGAGTGGCAATTGTGCCGTGCCTGAACTGCACATATGAGGTGACTGCTTCTTAGCTAACTGTGCTGCCCACTTCCCCAAGCCCCAGAGCTGCCCTTCCTTCAAGATCTAGCTGTAAAGTGGAAAATTTTAACGGTGGGAAATCATAGCCCACCCCACCATTCTCTTTACATTGTTTCTGTAAGTGCTGACTCTGAATAATATGCAGCTTGTAGAAGAACAGCATGTTTGCATAAGAATCCTAGGAACTACCTTCAAAAGATACAGGTTCCAACCTCCAGGTATCCCAGCTCCAGGAGAGCTGCTGGCCTTTGACCATGGAGCCAGGAGGACATGAAGCCAGGATGACATGAAGCCAGGATGACGCACACCAGACCATCACCTGCTTATCGAAATGGACTGCTAATGTGTACATAGAGGACCTTTTAACTCCCTCCCCTGATCTCTTTGTTCTATTCCCCTCTCCCTCCTTGTAAAAACCTCTGCCTCCTCTGAGAAGTGGAGATGGTCTTTGAGATGTGAGTACCCCATCTTCCAGGAGGCCAGTACCTGAAAATAAACCACTTTCCTTTACATTAGCACCTGCCTCTCGAGTATTGGGTTTTGTAGTGGCAGGCAGCTAAACCTGCTTTCCCTTACATAGCTGCTGTAACACCTCTTCCAGGCAGTCCTCCCTGCTTCCTCTAGTCTGGCCCTGAACTCTGAAACAACCTCTTGGTACCTCTTATGTTTCTTACTATGAGCTGTTCCTGTCTGGAGGTCTCCTTTGGTTCTATCCACAGCCCCATTTCTGGGTTCCCATGCACGCTGTGGCTCCATAAATCACTTGTCACCCTCGAGGCTGAGGTGTGTAGGGTCAACAGGTCTGGACTTTTGCATGAGTGGCCAGCTACAGAGCATTTGCCCCAGACCTCGAGCTGCATGAGCTGATGATGTGCATGTGGGGCCCACAAGGAGGAAGCTTATGTCCAGTTTGCAGCCAGCATCTCGGGGGAGTGGGGAGAAGACCAGAGAAATCCAGATCCAGACCCTGGCCTGAGCACTGAAGAGAGTGGGCAGGGGCAGAAGGGAAAGGAGACATTTTCCTGCGGAATAAGGGGCAGGCACAGGGAGAGGCCCTGAGGGCGACCACACAGGGTAACAGGCCAGGGGGAGAGAGGGAGACCAAGGTAGCGCCCTGTGGCAGGGGCCTGTGGCTGATGCAAGAGCGTGTAAATGCTCTTGGAGTTCCCAAACCACAGCCAAGGGAGGCTGCTGGGGTCTCTCCTACGTGAGCAGGAGAGGGTGGAGGACCACAGAAGTACAGGTGATAGACTCTGCATTAAAATGGTCCTTCAACATTTGGCCTCCAGACTCAGCTTCTGACACACATGGAGAGACTTCCATTAGATTGATGCTGGTGCTGATAGCAATTGTATACTCTGGATCCAACACACAGCTGTCTGAAGGAAAAGGGCCAAGGACCTGCAGAACCTGGAGGAATGCGCCCCTTGAACACATGTTTATCTGACGTCTCCTCTGAGGACACTTCTGGTCCCATGGCGCGAGGGCATGGCATTCAAGTGGATGTGGAAGGCTGGCTGGACAGGGGAGTCGAGGTGAGAGTCTGGGGCTTCCAGAGTTTCTACAAACAGAAGGGGACTGTCCTAGGAAGGAGGGAGCCACAGAAGGGCCCAATAGCTCCACAGAGACTTCTCTCAACTCCTTGCCTAGCTCTTGAGTTGCACACATGGAGCAAAAGTCCCAGGTCCCTGAGACAGACCACAGCTGAGAGGCTGAAAGGACCAGCCAGAGGAGTAACCAGTAGGAAACACGGCAGCCATGAGACGTATAATCGGGAGAAGGAACGGCAGATAGAAACAGACTGACGCTGTGCCCGCCTGGGGTTAGCAGACAGACCGTAAGAATGATCACCACTCATTGGGGAGTGTGGATATAGTGAGTGGAAAATTCTATGAAAACTCTAGAAGGAGCCAAACAGAAATCCTGTAATTGAATGTATAATATCTATAGTCATTAATTCATTGGATGGGACCAAGAACCACAAGGCAGAAACAAGCCTCAGTGAACTGGAAGACAGACCAATAGAAATCATCCCAATCGAAGCACTCAAAGGCAAGCATCGATTGTAGTTAAAGCGAACAGTGCCTCAGTGACCTGTAGGGCAACAGAATGCAGCATCACCTACATGTACTTGGAGTCACAGAGAAAATGGAAAGGGAATGAGGCAGAAAAAGCATTCAAATAAATACAGGCTAAAATTTTTCCAAATTTGATTAAAAACACTAAGCCAAGAAGATCAGAGACCCAAATCAGAATGAAAAGCATTAAAAACCACACGTAGACACATTCTATTCAAATAGCTGAAAACTGATGATAAAGAGAAAAATTTAACAGCAGTCAGAGAAGACATGTCAACACAGGGAAACCCAACTCCTCTTCGGAAACCATGGAGGCTCAACCGTGATAGGAAAACATCTTTTAAATAATTGAAAGCAGAATTCTGCAACCAGTGAAAATATCCTTTAAAAAATGAAGGCAAAATAAACTCATTTTCAGATAAAAGTGACAGGATGAGTCTCTCAGCAGAAAGTGGGGGTGGGGCCAGGTCATCCCTGTCCCAGGTCATCCTTGGGGCTGGGTGGAAGGCAGTGGGGGGGTGGGGCAGGTTTCAGCCAACTGCGTCCCTCCCTACTGAACCAGGCCTGTGCTTTCAGGACCCTGATGGCCTGCGCAGGTGGGAAGTGGCTTTGTCAGTTACCTCCTGGGATGTCACTTCCCTGCATGTAACTTCAGGACATGCTGCCCGGCCTGTCTTCTCCTCCCTGCCCGGCTGGTGCCTGGCTGATTCCTGGTTGGCCAAGTCTGGCAGGCACTTTGTAAATGCTCCCTGGGCCATGGCGGTGTTTTCTCTATGCCCAGCAGAGGGCGATGTTGCCTGCCTCGGCTCAGCCAGCCTGGCTGCTCGCTGAGAACAGTCCTGGGGGCCCCCTAAGCTGGGCTCAGAGCCAGGAGCTCGAGGAACAGGTCTGGATCCATCCTGAGGAGCGGAACCAAGTACGTTTAAGCCAAAAGGATGACTCACTAGGACAAGAAGAGGGAACCAGGACACCTGGCGGTTGCCGATCCCTTACTGCGGCCTTTCTAGAGCAGCCCATCCTCTCCTGCACTGGGCTCCACTCCGTGAGGTGGCACCATTCTTTCCCCGGGGCCGCCCCACCACTCCTGAGCCGGATCGTACACCAGGGGCCCCGCAGGGGCGTTCAGCACCATCCGCCCTGGGGCTGTTTCACAGCAGGGGGCTGTTGAAGACCCACGGGGATAAAGAGTCACACACATGCCAGCTGTGGCTTTGCAGAAACCACACAGGAGAGGTCAGACTGTTAGCTCCCAGGCTCCTTTGACCAGTGCTGGGGAAACAATGTCAATGGGAAAGCGCACACACGTGCACACATGTCAATGCGTATGCTTGCATGTACACACCTGCATGTACACACATGCACACACTCTTGCATGCACACATGCATATGGGCACTCCCACACAGTACAAGGGGCCAGGAGCTGTATGAGAGGATCCCCCCTCCCCAACTCCAGGGCTTCCTTGAGCTCTGAGTTCCTCAACTCTCAGACCACTCACTTGTCTTACCCCCAGCATGAAGGAGGTACAGAGGGGGGCCCTGAAGGGTGCTGGAGCTTTGCAGCACAGGGAGAAGAGGTTCCAAGGTGAGCGGGAAGGTGCGGCTCGGGGCAGGGAAGCAGGGAGGAGTGTTCAGGTGGGCATGGCTCAGAGGGACTACCATCCTGCCTCTTCCCTGTGTGCCCAGCTGGGATGGGGCCCGAGACAGCAGATATGAGGTGCCTCATTCCATGTGAATTTCAGGGAAACAATGATTTTATTTTTCAGTCCATGCATATTCCATGCAACTCAGGACAACACTTTTGCTAAAAAATTATTCATTGTTTCTCTGGAATTCAAATTGAATAGGCAATCTGTATTTTATCTGGCCACAGGTGGGCCAAGACTCCACATAGGGCCTGACTGGGTCACAGTCACTGACTGTTAATGACCCCTCATCTCTGCACTGTGGCTGCCTGAAGCCCCCACAGAGCAGAGCCAACACCTGCACCCACAGCCAAAGGTTGGGCTCCCCACACTGGGAAGTGAGTCTGTGCCTGCCTGGGATGGCACTAGCCTGAGCAGGGGGTGCAGGGGCTGGGGGCCCCCTGTCAGGCCACTCCTGGGTTCTAACTACATTAGGACTCATTGCTGAGAGAAGAAATCCCCACATCAAATGGCCCTGCAAAACCCTGCCTGGCACCAGCGCCCAGGTGGCCATGCACCTGCTGGGCTGGGTGGGAGCCCTCCCTTCCTTCCCTCCTTGTGAACGGAATTCCCCTGGAACCCTGCCCTGCCAGCCTTGGCACCATGCTTGGGGGCTCTGGAGCACCTCTTGGGGGGTGACAGTGCAGCCAGGCGCCCCTGGAGCCCCTGACAGCCTCCCTCAAGGGTGGATGGGTTCCCAGCGATCAGCAGACCAGTGTGGGCAAGGAGGCCCTTGGGTTCCAGCTTTGTTAGAGCAAAGAATCAAGGTCTGGGAGTGCCCAAGGAGAGGGTGAGGGAGTCAGGGGCACTCCAGGGAAAGACAGGCAGCCCCAAAAGGCCCCGGGGGGACGCTGCCATCCTCCCTGCAGGCTGGTGGCTAAGGTGGGCAAGGGTCTTGTCCCGGGAGGCTGAAGAGGACAGCATACTCCCCAGCCAAATTCTGGGTGCTCCTCTGAGCTGCCCCCCATCTCCAGGCCCAGCAGCCCCTCCAAACCATGTGTCTGGGCCCGTGCCAGCTCCTGTCTCACGTAGACAACAGAAGTCACAGGAGAGCGCACCCTCGCCTCGTGAGCACCTGGCCGGTCATTCCAGGTAGTGCTGACTGAGAGGAGGAGTGCTTTTACACGCCACCCTCCTGTGGAGGTGGATGCGAACCCAGCTTTCTTGCCTCTTTCTTTTCCTTTGTTTCTGGACATTTACATCCTGGATGGAGACTGTTTCTGACAAGCCCACAGTTTTCCGGCCACCCACACACACGCCGGTCCCTCTGCGTAACCCCTCTGTGTGTCCCCCCTGCCCAGATCACAGCTCCCTCCATCACTGACCCTCTCCCCGGGGCCCTGGGCACTCGGCACCCTCCTACCCCAAGCCGCCCCACCGCACCCTGCTCTGGGTCCTCACGTCCATCCACCTTGGGCATGTCCATCAGCCCCACCTCCCAGGCATCAAACTCCGAACCCTGAACCTTGGTCAGCTTCACCTATCTTCCTCTTTACCATTTCGGATCCTCACCCCCAACCCTTCCATCTGTGGTCACATTATTGAGGAGCAGAACCAGTCACTTAAGGAGCAGAAACTCCAGCAGCTAAAGGCTAGGTTTCCATGCACAGAGACATTCCCTCCTGGATATGCCCAGCTCAGCCCTCCTTTGGTCCAAGATGGTGAGCACAAGTGGTTAAAGCCTGGGTCTCTGCCACCGGGGGGGGGGGGGGGGGGGAAGGCCCTAGACTTCCAGGTGGGAGGGTGGGCAGCCAGCCTCCACTCACCCTTGGGCTGAAAGCCCTGCATGGCCCGGATTCCTCAGGAGCAGAAGCTCCACGGCACCCAGACCCACCAGCACCCCTCCCAGCGAGGACAGTGTGCACAGCTTTGCAAATACCGCCCACACCCCGTGTCCCTGAGCCCTGTGTGCCTCTCCCTGCACGCACGCTCTCCAAGCAGCCAGCCTCTCCTGCTTCAAAGCTTACGGTCATGAAAGATGTTGCAAAACTCCAAACCAAACAGTAAACACATTGAAGCATCTCCGAGGCCTGAAAGGACTTAAACAAAATACGAAAAATGCTGGCAAAACATGAAAGTGGAATTTTGTGGGTTTTGAGGTATCATCGAGGTGTGAACAGATGCGGCTTGTACGAGAAGGCAGCCTTCAGTCAGGGTGCAGAGTTGCCACCTGCCCAGGGCCTCCCATGGGTGCCTGCAGAGCTGGGGCGACCACAGAGCTGAGCGCCCGAGAGGCCCCAGAGCCCTGGCTCCTGGACCAGTTCCACCCTCGTGGGCAGAGTCATCTACCATCACCGACATCACCCAGGATGGAGCCCTGTAGCCACCTTCCAGTACCCGCTGCTACCTGCCTTCCATAGCAGGCAAAGACCCAGAGGAGTCTGCTCAGCGAGACTCGGCGTCTTGTCCTGACCCTTTTTGATGAAGAGCTGGTAGGACGAGGCACACACACGGGAGGAAAGGAGATAGCTCCACCCACTGCAGGAACCCTCCCCACATCACATGCATGGCCCGATGGCCCTGCCGGGCGCCTGTTGTTTGACCTTCTGCACCAGGCTGCCGGACCCTGCTCTCCGAACACAGAGCTCTGCTGCCTGCCCTGGCTCATCTCTCAGAGACTTGGAAACAATCACCTGAGTCTTCTTTCACAGCAAAGTCTTCAGTTCCTGTGGCTGTCCCTCCTTCAATATGACTCAGTCCCTTTCAGATTCTGGCCCATCTTCCTTGAAGCTCCCTGGTGTGCTGAGCTGCATACGCATGAGCGCCTTAACCCTCCCCCTCCTCCTTGGGCTGGGCACACTCCCTGCAGGGCAGCTCGCCACCCTTTTGGCTTTCCAGGCACCCACATGGCCTTGGTGACACATGCGACTAATTTAGAGCCCACAGAGTTTCTACACATATTGCTGTCAGCCCGTTGCCTGCACCCCTGCCCAGGCCTCCATGCGGCCCCTTCCCTGCTGCTTGAGGCCACGTCCTTGTTTGATCCCCGCTAGTCCAGGCGTCCTTGCGAACCTGGTTTACCGCCTGTAGTGCTGCCCTGGCCCACCCCAGTCTCACAATCCTGGCTCCAATTTCGAGTCAGAGGTCCCGTCGCCCCATGGGCACACCCCACAGCGGCCCCTTGCCGAGCACTTTCAAGTCGGTACACATCCCCCCCCCCCCCCCAAGCACATTCTTCTCTGACCCAGGACGTCTGTGCTGTTTTCTGGAGTCCTAGCATCCACCAGGCACCACAGCAATGACCAATGACAAACATCACGGAAGGCCCTCGCATTTCAGAAAGAACCTGTCCAATGTTGAATAAAGTGAGGGCACCACACTGCCTGGGTTCTAGTCCCACTCTGTCAGCAGGAGGCCCTGGGAATTCTGTGCCTCAGTTCCCCCTGCGTAAGAGGGGACCAGACGCAGAAGTTAGCTCACAGGGTGGCTGTGAGGATGGAGCGGGAAGAAGTAGGTTAAGATCTTGGCATGGGAGCTTTACAAGGTCTCTGCTCAGCAAACCTGAGCTGCTGTCACTATGATTCAAGAATAAAGCCTAACCCCAGTCCCGCTTCCCCCAGTGCATCTCCTCACCCCTCTCATGTTAGGGCTCCCCAGGCTCTTTCGGGGGTAACAGAGGCAGCTGTGGGCCCCATGGCTCATCCTGAGGCTTATATGAGGGGAAACACCTGGGGTGGAGGCTCAAGGGTGAAGGTCTAGACCCGGGAACTGGTCCTGGCTGGGGTCCCCCAGTCCCACACCACCAGGCGCTGGTGTGGGATCGGAGGTGAGGTGCGGTGGGGAGCACAGAGCGCACATGCGCTTCCTTACCAGGAAGGACTGGAAGAGCTGGAAGGAGCCGACCAGCCAGATGTACAGGTGGGAGTGCACCTTCGTAGACGTGCCGTTGAAGGCATTGGCCACCACCAAGAATGAGTAGGGCCCCACGGTGAAAAACTCCCAGTCATAGGCGCCAGAAGTGGCGATGGTCTGGTTGGCCTCGAACAGGCGTGTCCTCGGGTTCCACTTGTAGATGACACTGTCGATGTTGTGGTTGTCACCTGGAACCCAAGCAGCTGTGTTAAGGGAGGGAAGACGGACTTCTGTGGCCCAATGGAGACGTTGGCGGAACCCTGGCCCACTCGGGACTCTGCCCCAGGGACCCTGCGGCCTGTCCGGTCCAGCCAGGCCTGAACGTGGCTGTGCTCAGCCCACACCCTCCTGCACCCACTCACTCCCCAGCGATGATGCCCTTCCCATGAGCATACCTCCTGCCTCTGCCCAGACGAAAACCCTCAGTGGGCTTGCTCTTTGGATGGCTCCAGACCCCCACCTTCCAGGGACCCCCTCTTTCCTCCCTCTGCCTCACCTGTCACACTGTCCAATGTCCCCTTGGCTCCCATTCTCTCCCACAGGTCAAGTACTGTGCTCCCTGGACCCTGCTCTGGGCCAGCTTCTCCTGGAATACTCACTTCCACAGAGAGCTCTGGGGAGCAGGCTCCTGGGGTCACCCTGCCCATCAGCCAGTGGTGGGGGCTCCTCCTCAGGCCCCCCACAGACCTCCCTAGCGGGTCTCAGACTCAGGTAACCACTGAGCCATGGAGCCCACTGAGGCCTGAGCTAGAGATGCCCTGTCGGCTGTCTGCCACCTCGGAGCCTGTCCATTCCATGAGTCACAGGATGGGGAAGGGCTGCCCAGGTCACTAGGGGAAGCCACTGGTTTACCAGCCCCTCCCTGACTGTCTCCCCACCGCACCCACATATCACACGAAGTCTGTGTGCAGATGGACGACCTGTTCTCAGAAACAAGGTCCAAATCTTTCCTGCGACTCCTCCAGCCTGTCCACACCACCGTCCCCCTGCCTGACCCTGGGCCAGCTGGTCAGAGGGGTCACCTGCCAACTTATGCCAGCCAGATCCTCCCAAGAGGAGGTGAGTTAGATAGTGAGTTTATTACTTGGTTCATTAGTTACTTTCAAATGAGGCAGTCTATGCAGACACATGACCCACATTTCTGTGGCGACGCTCCTAAGGGCCGGTACAGATCACCCGTCTTCCTACCTGGACAGGTGAGGAGGTGCTCAAGTGTGTTCACCCTTAGAAGCCACCATCCAAAGACTGATCCTGAGGAATCGGGCTGGTGTGACTCATTATCATTTTTAATGACATGAAAATGAGCCTTGCAGGTAAGTCACGCCCACCCCTGGGATGGTTCCTTTCCCGTTGAAGGTCACAGCCCCTACCTTCCCTGTGGTTGGCCACGGCCAGAAAGTGCTCTCCTGCCACCTCGAAGGCCTCCCAGTCTCGGGCGCTGTGGGTGGCCACCCTCTGGTAGGGCCTGAACCGCAGCTTTCTCTGGCTCCATTTGTAAATGACGGAGAACTCCTGACCCTTTTCGTTTGGGTCAAAGTTGGCCACAGCCAGGAAGATCTGCAAGAAAGGATGCAGAACACTTGGTTCTCATGCTCTCAGCCTGGGTCTGGTGCGAAAGGTTTCTGAGCATCAGCGTCTCCGTCCGAATGGCGCGGGGAGGGAGGCTGAGCCCACCTCCCTGTTACTGACGGCCTCAGTGGTCTGGGAGCACTGACCATCTCCAGATTGGTTCATTATGTATAACACCCTTAAATGTGTCTGCATTTGCTAGTCATTACTGCCATTTCTATTTCCCAAACCAGGAAAAGCTTCATGCACAAAAATGTTCTTCATCACCTGCATGAGTAGTAGAAGTGTCAATGCCCTGCTCTCCTACAGTAAACATGTATTTGTCACACAGCTAAGTATGACACAGAAACCCCCTACATGTGATGTGACCGGAGGGCACAATGGGTCGCATATGTGGCTGTAACAGGAGCCAGAAGCTCGGTGTGCCCGGGTACAGGAAGCAAGAATGCCCAACTTAACCCTGCATCTGCTTAGGCGACCAGACAGACTTTTCCCTTGTTTTTATGAATTTCCAAATTTTCTTTGATGTAGTTATCATTTTAAAATTTTATTTTTATTTTTTTAATCCCCACCTGAGGACATTTTTTTCATTGTTTTCAGAGAGGGAGGAAAGGAAAGGGGGAGAGAGAGAGAGGGAGAAACATCGATTGGTTGCCTTCTCGTACATGCCCCGATCGGAGATCAAACCCGCAACCTGGGCATATGTGCTGAACTGGAATCGAACCTGCGACCTTTTGGTCTATTGGACGATGCTCCAACCAACTGACCAACACAAACTAGGGCAAGCACCTTTAAAAGATCATCAACTGAATAACCAGAGAGCAGTCATTCACTCACCACATTGGATCTGGCACAAGAACCGTGGTGGGCTGCCAGCAACAGGAGGGCAGGGCTTCGTCTGTTCACTGTTCTATCCCCAGAGGGTGGGTCAGGGTGGGGGCAGGGCTGTACCCAGGACGTCTGTGTAAGTGAGTGAACAACTTGGGGACAGGCATGGGAAGGTGAGGGTGTCCAAGGAGCCGGGGGAGAAAATTCGTCACAATGGGGATGGGGCGACCCTCTCAGATGCTCCATTGCAGGCCCTCCGCTCAGGGCCACCTTGACTGGGAACAGGGGCAGCCTGCCAGGTTCTCACACTCCAGGCCTCCTGGGGCCTGTTCCCCTCCGTTTGGACGTCACATGTCCTTCGGTGTTTGTGGAGAAAAGGCAGGATCAGACAGGTAGACCAGTTGCCCTTCTGAAATTTCTGCATTGTTAATGGATCCAAGTCAAATGACCTCAACAAGTTTTTAAGGTAGCAATGATGGATCTACTCAGACCTGGGCGGCATTTGAGAAATGGCCTTTCCTCTATTGCGTTGGAAGCCAAACAGACTTTCTCAATGTCACAGTCTGCATTTGGAGACACAGCTGTGAGTCTGACTGCGAAAGCCATTTAGAATTGGACAAAGGCTTTGGAACCATGAGAAACACCTCTCCTTCAGAAGCCATGTGAACAGCCCACCCTTCGGACGCTGTGGGTTTTTGCAACTTAAAAAGACTGAGAAAGTAGCCCTGGCTGCTGTGGCTCAGTGGATTGAGCGTCGGTCTGCGAGCCAAGTGTCGCTGGTTTGATTCCCAGTCAGGGCACATGACTAGGTTGCACGTCAGGTCCCCAGTTGGGGGCGTGAGTGAGAGGCAACCACACAGTGATGTTTCTCTCCCTCTCTTTCTCCTTTCCCTTCTCTCTAAAAATAAATAAACAAATTAATTAATTTAAAAAAAATGACTGAGAAAGTTATGAATGCAGACTTGCCTTTTTCCCGATGGTGAAATGTCTCCAGGACTGTGCTTGGTGTGTGCGGATGTTCTGGTACGAGGCGAACTGCCCGTCGGTCCATTTGTAGATGGCAGACGTGGCCTTCCGATTGGCGGTTGCTATGAAAAGCCCAGCCTCGGGGATGACAAAGACCTCAATGCCCAGAGTCTCTGAGTTCGTGAATAGGCTCTGGTGTTCCTCCACGTAGTCCAGTTTCTCTTTGGCTTGTGAGAGAGACAGCAAGACCTGGTTAACACTTCCCAGAATGGGAGCCTGGAAGGACCGTCTTAGGAGCACGACCTTCGGGCCCTGAGCTGTGACTCCAGGGCATTGGCGTGGGGCAAGGGCAATTTGCTTGGAGCGCCTGTTCACCCTCAGAGGCCCGTCAAGGAGCCCGCTCAGCCTGTGTGGGTTTCAGGGTGTGTAGAGCCCCCAGTGGTGCTCGTCGGGTAGAATTGGCATGTCGGGTCATTCTGAGGCATTTCCCACGTTCGCTGATGCTACAAAAGGCTGTGCCCTGACGTGAACCAGAGGGTGGAGTCAGGAGCTTGCGAGCAGCCCAGCTGGGGCCGGCTCCCTTGCTACGGACACCAGGGCTACCTCACTCACCCTTCCACAACAGGAATGCACAGCCGCACGCACTTGCTGCAGCAATGACGCCCTTGGGTCCCTGTCATTATCACATCGAATCTATAATCCGAGGGCAGGCAGGGTGTGAAGACAGTGGGCAAGGTCCCCATGCTCTGTCCAGGGACAAGGGGAGAACATAAGCTCTGCCAGCACACCTGTGGCTCCAGACTAAATATGCGGCCCTCGGTGGGGGGTGTTCCCTGTTCTTTGGTAACACTGGCTCCGAGCAGAGACCCTAAGTCCCCAGAGTCCATGAGCCATGACCTCCCTATCCACCTCACCTGCTAACACGGAGACCCACTCGCTGCCCACGCACAGGTACAGCCCTTTCCGCCTGGCGTCAAACCAGAACTGGGCATCCTCCACTTTGGTGCACGGAGGCCGGGATCCCAGCGTCACCTTCATGTCAGTTTCTGGGGGGAGACAGGGAGGATGAGTGCCCACTGGAACTGTGCTCCTTGGAAGAAGTGGTTCTGCCTTTGCCTTTGAAGCTGGGATTCAAGGACCCACTCAGGGGTCTTACGCAGGTCTCAGGAGGCAATGAGACCGGAGACCATGTGGCCTGCCTCAGGAGTGTCTGCATGGCAGGGTGTTATAAAGCTCTCTGTGGCTCCAGAGGGCAGTGTGTCCATCGTCCCTTGGATCCTCAGCTCTTCTGAAATTCTTTAGTGATTACGGTGTGCCTTGCTCACCTCCCAAATATGTGATCAACTGGCATGAGTTTATCTAAACTTCCATTTTGGTTTGTTCCATGGCATTCTGATGCCATCACTTACCGGTGTTACACCTCCATCACAGGTCAAGCACACACACCCTAATGATGCTACTTGGCCACTTCAGAGCGGTGTCTGCACTGTAGCCCAGGCCTGAAGGCCAGGCTGTGACAATGAGCACGTCTTAGACTCCTCCCAGCACCAGGCAGAGGCCTGGGGGCTGAATCCTGCTTCCCGAGGCCCCTTCCTGACCCACTTCTCTTGAGGAAGATGTCCTTGAGGGCTCTTGATTGGGGACTTGAGAACACAGTTCCAGGACTGGATATTAGTGTTACCCTGCTCCAGGTTGGCAGGAGCTCCCCTGACTTGTGAAGCTGGGGAGAGGGTCTGGTTGTCTCCCCACCTTGCTGAATGGTGGGGGTTAAGGTGGGTGGGTTGGGGCTTAGAGTCTCCCTGTCAGGGGATGGGGTTTAAATAAACAGTGAACATTGTACTTTTACATTGGGAAGGTGCGAACAGAAACTAAAAAGGTGGAGCTGGGGACCCTCTGGGCAAGGGATTCATGGGAAATAGAAATGTAGCTTGCGAAAGTGGGGTCCCTACTGGGGCAGGGGCTGAGGTTCAGATGTCTATGAGGACGGATGAGGAGAAAGGCCCCAAATGCTGCTCTGGGGACAAAACAGACAGCAAGCAGAAGTCAGAGGCTCACAGGAAGAAGCCTTTGCTTGTGGGAGCAGATGGCTCTGGCTTACTAACCATAGGGATATTTTAGCACCTCGTTATCTTCCGGTTTCCCCGTGAGACCCTGCAGGATTGGGGGGATGGACAGCACGATCTCGGCGTTCCTGCAGGGACACAGACTTGGGGTGGCATCTGAGCCGGGCAGCAGGACCAGCTGCCTTACCAGGCCCTGCAGAGAGAGGGACAGTGTGTTGAGACCCTGCGGGATGGGTGGCGATGTGGTGGGGGCCTAAACCATCTCTAAAGCTAGGTGAGGAGTCCGCACATTGGTTATGGGGGCAGCACTGGGAGTATCAGTGGAGAACTGCACACCCTTCTAAGGCTGTTAAACCACAAAGGGATTTTTCCTGTGGACTAACCTGGAGTGACTGGCCAACATTGCTTATGTATCCATTTGTCCATCCATCCATCCATGCATTTGCCTATCTGCCCATCCACCCATCTGTCCATCTATTCATGTGTCCATCCATCCATTCATTTGTCCATCCATCCATCCATCTATCCATCCATTCATTTGTTCATCCATTCATCTGTCCATGCAGCCAGCCATCCACCCATCCACCCAACCATCCATCTATTCATGTGTCCATTCATCCACCCATCCATTCATTTGTCCATTCATCCATGCATCCACCCATCCATCCAAGCATGCCATCAGAGCACCTCTGCTATGCACCAGGCATGGTTCTAGTCACTGGACATCCAGGAAACAAAAGCCCCTACCCTCATGGAACAAGGTGCCCACATCCCCTCTAGGAGAGAGACAGACACTGAGCAAACACACAGCTGGTCTGAGGGTGGCCTGGGCTACAATGAAGAGGTAACCAGGGGTGGGGCCTGGGAGGGCTGGGTGCAGGGTCATCTTCTCAGTGGTGGGAAAGGCCTCCATGGTAAGAGGACACAGGGCAGGGCCCAGAGGGTGTAGGGCATGAGCCGTGGCAGTCCTGGTGACGTACGTGCCAGGAGGAGAGAACAGCCAGCGCAGAGTCCCTGCGTCAGGTGCGCCTGGCATGTGTGGGACCCCATTGGGCCTCATATTCCTAACTCCTGTCTGACACCCACAACAATCTATCCAGCCAGAGCATCGGGGTGGCAGACCTGCAGTGACAGCCCCTCTGTGAACACAGGTGGGGGAGGAACAGGCAGGCAGCCCCTCCATACTTACCGTGAACAGGCCTTTGGTCCTCCTCCGGCTGCCGACGAAGAACCGGGCTCCTTGCACTGATAGGGTGGCTGGAAAGGGCACGTCAGACATTCTGAAAACAGTGCATGAGGGTTTTAGGGCCATGGGAGAGCAGCAGCATAGGCCATTGTATAGAAAAGGACAGGCAGTGCTGTATGTGGGACGTGTCAGTGTCCTGGGGCAGCTGTAACAAAGTACCACAGGCTGGGAGCCTTAAAGCACAGACATTCCTTTCTGCTCAGTTCTGGGAGCCAGAAGTCCAAAACTGAGGTGTTGAAAGGACCATACTCCTGCTGAAGGCTCTAGGGGAGGGTCCCCTTGGTCTCTCCCTGCTCCTGGGGGTTCTTGGGGGCTCCTGGCTTGTGGCTGCATCACTCTGCTCTCTGCCCTCATCATCGCATGGCTTCTCTTCTCCTTAAAAGGTCACTACCTTAAAAGGGCCCACCCTCTCCAGTGTGACCTCTACTTAACTAGATCACACCTGCAAAGGTGCCATCTCTAAACAAGGTCCCATTCCCAGGTCTTAGGGGACATGAATTTGGGGGCACCCTTGGCCCCAGAACAAGGGTCTTCTGCAAAAGCACGTGCTGCCAGAGTGTCCAGTGGCTCTTTGCCATTCAGAGTAGCCTCCCATGGCTTCTACTGGCACAGGCTTCCAGGCTGTGGCAGGACAGATGGTGTCAGGGCAGGAGGGCATTCCCTCCTTGGTGACTTGAGGGTGTTGAAAAATGTGGCTGAAGTTGGGTCTTAATGTGCAAGTGGGGGCCAAATTCGGGGGACAGGCAAACATTTCATAACAACAAAGCAGAGCAAGATGTTGCCTTTGAAAGTAATACTTGGTATAAAGTAAACTGAACCACTAGTGATTAAAAACTTCCCGGCCCCACTCAGCAAGGAGGGGTGCTGAGGGCCCATGTGGCTCATCGCTGGCCAGGCAGTAGGACCCACGGTTCCCTGGTCTAGTTTACTGACTTACAGGTCACAGAAACCAGGTGATTTACAGGTCACAGAAACCAGGTGATTGCAAGGACCAGAAACAACCTCAGGCTTTCCTATGCCCAGGGTTGGGTCAACGTTACTAAGGTTTACTCCACATGTTTATCTGGAGTTTTAGCGACTATTAACTTCCTCATCGTAGATGAGGAAACTGAGTCAGAGAGGTTAAATGACATGTTGAAAGTCACACAGCAAGACCTGGGCCTCCAGCCCGGCCACAGTTTCTGTTTGGCTCTGGTGCCTGAGTTCCTTGTGCTCTTCCTCTGCGGCCTTTTTGTCATGGTCACCACATTCTGCAGGCCACATTCCCTGGTCAAGCCCAGCCTGGACTCATACATCAGCCCAAATCCTGAGCCAGGTGTCTGCTCCCTGGCCCGCTGCCCTTTGCTCTCAGAGCGGTGCCTGCCCGTGTCCTGGCTCCACTGTGACAGGAGAAGATTGTAGTGGGAGGAAACTGTATGTAACCCACCCCACCATTCTTTTGCCATTGTTTCTGTAAGTGCTGACTCTGGCTAATATGATGAACAGCGTGCTTGCATAAGAATCCTAGGAACTACCTTCAAAAGATACAGACTCCAACCTCAGGCATCCCAACTCTGGGAGAGCTGCTGACCTTCAACTGTGGAGCCAGGATGACGTGAAGCCAGGATGAATAAACCAGGATGACGCACACCGAACTGTTACTTGCTTATCAGAATGGGCTGTGCTCATCTGCACGTAGAGGACTTTGCAACCCCCTCCCTTAATCTCTTTGTTGTGCCTGCACTGAGAGGTGGAGATGGGCTTTATGTCATGGGTCCCCCATCCTCCAGGAGATGGGCTTTGTGACATGAGACCCCAGCTTCCAGGTGGCCGGCATCTGCAAATAAACCACTTTTCTTTACACCAGCACCTGCCTCCTGGGTACTGGCTTTCGTAGCGACAGGCGGCCGGACTGCGGTCGCGTATCCCGCCACAGCCTTCCTGGACACAAGTTTGCCGTCCGCCTGCAGGTGACCCGGGCCGTCCTGCCACGATGCATGCTTGTAACGGTGGTTCCTCCACCAGTCTGACACCGCTGGGACCCGCCCTGCACAACTGGGGCTGCCCCTGGATGTCCAGTCCGGACTCGTGGTCTGGCAGCACCCAACATCACGCGACCCTCCCCGGCATCCTGATACCTACATGTCCATGGGGACGCCGCAGTCCGTGGTGAGGGAAAAAGAGTCTTCAGACACAGCCAAGACCAGCGTGTGCCACTGGCTGTCCATGAGGGCCGGGCTGCGGAAGGACACGCGCGTCTGCCAGGTGCCCGCCGCATCCTCACTGAGGAAGAGGAAGTGCAGCCGCGTGGGGGAGTACCGCAGGCCCAGCAGCAGCGCGTCCGGCCCCTCCGCCACCACGGTGAACAGGTACTCATTCTTCTGCAAGAGAGGGCGGCAGGTGAGTGCAGGCAGGTAAGGGAAGGCTGGTGGGGGGTGGGGGGACAGGTGAGAGTGAGCGCGCGCGTGGACAGGTAAGGTCAGGGCTCACAGCGCGGGGCCTGCTGCCATGACCCCATCTGCGATAAAACCATGAGCCCTGCTCACACCATGCCCATGGCTGGTATCAGGAAAACAGGAAACAGCCCGTGCTGGCGAGGACGTGGAGGAATGTGAACCCTCATGTGCTGTGGGCGGGAATGCGAAATGGTGCGGCCCCTATCAAAAACAGTATGACGTTTCCTCAAAAAATTAAAAATGCTGCTAACCCCTGATCCAGCAATTCCACCATTTGCCGTAAATCCAGGGAGGTTAACAGCAGGGTCTCAAAGAGACACATGTACACCTGTGTTCACTGCAACGTCATTCACAAGAGCTAAACCGTAGACGCAAACCTGCTGCCCATTGATGGATGACGGGATAAGCATAAGTAATGGGGTCTGTCCACCCAACGGAATATTTTCAGCCTTAAAATGGAAGTTCCTACATCAACATGGATGAACTTGAGGACATTACACTGAGTGGAATGAGCCAGTCACGGAAGGACAATACTATATGAACTCACTAGCATGAGGCTGCTGGAGCGGTCACAGTCATAGAGATAGAGTGTCGAGCACCGGGTGCCAGGGACTGGGGTGGGAGAACAGGGAGTAAGTGTTTAATGGGGACAGGGTTCCACTCTGAGAAGATGAAAAAGTTCTGGTGATGGTGATGGTTGCACAACAGTGTGACTGTGCTTAATGCCACTGAGCTGTGCACTTAGACCTGGTTAAAATGGGCCCCGGCTGGTGTGGCTCAGGTGGGTTGAGTGTCGCTCTGCAAAGTGAAAGGTCGCTGGTTCGATTCCCAGTCAGGGCACATGCCTGGGTTGCAGGCCGGTCCCCATTTGGGGGTGTGTGTGAGAGGAAACTGATCGATGTTTCTCTCCCTCTCTTTCTCCCTCCCTTTCTCTCTCTCTAAAGAAATAAATATATAAAATCACTTAAAAATGATTAAAATGGTAAACTTCACGTTATATGTATTTTACCACAATTTAAAAACCACACACCTCCCGCCAGGATGGTGACCTCAAACACAATGTGACCTCCAAACACCACCAACCCCTGCCACACCAACTATAGAAACAATGTGTACTTGATTATAAGTAAGTGCAATTTAGAGCCTATCAATTCCTAGCCGAACACCATTAAAAGAGTATAGAATTGAAAGTGGTGAAACCTAATGCTAAAGCAGGTCTCTGACATAATTACAGAGAATTTTTTTTTTAACAAGTCTTTGGCCCTATAACACTGTGACCCAAATTCTACACAACTATTATTCTAAAGTAGTTAAAAGCCTCCACGTTCCTCATATTTAATTAAATGACTAATTCAGCAAAATCCACCTAGCTGAGAATGGGTCCCAAGGCCTCGGGCCACTCCTTCACTGAACTTCCTTTGTAGGGCGAGTCCCATCCAGTACCCCACCAAGAGGCCTTAGGCCACTGAGCTTTGTGATCTGCGCTTTGTGATCTCTCAGTCACTGGTTCCTAGAAACACTCGTGGCTGGAGACTCATGGCTGGAGACCAGTGTCTGGTGAACCCATGTGTTTTTTCCCTTCCCAACACCGCCCCCCCCCCACCCCATGAAATCATATGAAGGAAGAGATCAGGTGATGAAGTGAGTTTATTGGGGGGTCCTAGGAGGTGCTGACAAAGTGAGAGCAGAGGTCAGGTGACTGGACAGAGAAACTCAGAAAGAAGGACAGGCGATGCAGATGCAGGCGGAGGTGTCTCCAGGGAGGCAAGAGGCCGTGAGGCAGTGAGGTCAGGGGTTCTTGGGAGCAGAGGTCAGGTGAGGACAGTGGCGACCTGGGGGACCCCACCCTGGGTGGGGTCAGCCATTGAACATGAGTCAGCACTGGACTGAGGGGTGGCTGGGAGGACCATAGTCATAGGTGAGACCTAACCCCAGCTAGTTCTGGGGAGATGTGCCTGGTCAGCAGCAGGCCTTCCAGGCTGAGGCGGGGACCTAGCAGGCAGGGCGGGAGCACACGGGGCGGCAGATCAGGGACACACAAGAAGCCGGGCGGCAGCAGGTGGGCCGGCAGGAGGAGGGGGCACAGCAGGAGGAGACGGGCACGCAGCAGGCGGGTCTGCACACAGGGCGGCAGATGACGGACATGCAGGAGGAAGGCCTGCAGCAGGAGGGCCTGCAGCAGGAGGAGGTACAGGGAGTGGGCTGGCAGCATGAGGGGGATGGGCAAGGGGTGGCCCCAGAGCAGATGGGAGAGCAGCAGACAGGCTTGCAGCAGACAGGTGTGCAGCAGACGGGCTTGCAGCAGACAGGTGTGCAGCAGACGGGCTTGCAGCAGACAGGTGTGCAGCAGACGGGCTTGCAGCAGACAGGTGTGCAGCAGACGGGCTTGCAGCAGACGGGCACACAGCAGGCCTGCTGGCAGGGGGAGGAGGTGCAGCAGGAGGGCTGGCAGCACGAGGGTGTGCAGCAGCTGGTGCAGGCTGATTGGCAGGGGCTGGGCCCACAGGTCGCCTGGCAGCAGGGGCTGGACACGCAGCTCACTGGGGTGCAGACGAGGGTCTGGCAGGGGGCTGGAGCACAGCAGCTGGGGACACAGCAGGTGGACTGGCAGCAGCTGGGGACACAGCAGGTGGGCTGGCAGCAGCTGGGGGCGCAGCAGGAGGGCTCACAGCAGCTCTCTGGACAGTCGTCCACCTGCCAGGAGGAGTCAGTGCAAGAGTCACAGGAGCCGGGCAGGCAGACACGGTTGCCATAGCTCAGGTCACTGGAGCAGACGGACAGGGTGGAGGCGGCCATGGTGGGCGGTGGGGTTGGAGGTGAGCTGGGAGGAGTGTGTGAGTGTGTGAGTGTGTGAGGTGCCCAGGGCTGTTGGCTTTTATACCCTCCTGGGTGCTTCTTGTCCAAGCAGGAAGCTCTCGACGCCCTCCTTTCTGTGTTGATATTTTGAGCCGAGTCCCGGGAACCCTTATTACTTCTGTTTTATTTACAGGAAAGAGTTTGCTGCTTGTAAAATGCCTGGCATGGCTGAAGACTAGGTTGACTCCCTGACCTGTGTTTGGTTTTCTAAGCAAACACCACTGGAAAAATCTGGAGTGGTGGAGCCCCAGCAGCTTGCCCCTGCCCTGCTGTGCTCCACTCCCCAGGTGTTCTCCGTCACCCTGCAGGGGAGGGTTTGAATCCCAGAGTCAGGGGCAGGGCAGCCAGGGGCTGGAATTGGGATCCTACTGCTCATCTGCTGTAGGACCTCCCCATAGACAGAAGGGCCGAGGAGCGAATGGACCAGCCAAGGGGAGAAGTAGTGAATGGAAGACAGACAAAGAAGGGTTTCCACCACTGCGCAGAAGGGCAGATAGTTCAGGCTATTCAAGCTCCTCCTCCTTTCCAAATAATTTTAGAATCTGCTTGTTGATAACAAAAAAATCTGGCTGGAATTTTGACTGGGATTGCTTTAAATCTATGGATCAATTTGGAGGTGGCTGGCGTCATATTAATAGCTCAACCCACGAACATGATCTGATTCTCCATCTGTTCATGTTTTCTTTGATTTATTCATTAGCATTTTTATAGTTCTCCTGATGTAACGTTCTGTTAGATTTATACTGATTTTCATTTTTTATTTTGTTGTCAGTCAGACTTTTAAACAAAACTTTTGAAATCCAATTGTTTATTGCTATTATACAGGGGTGGGCAAAAGTAGGTTAAATTATCAGCCATCATTAACTAAAATATAAATTGTAAGTAAGGATACAAAATAATAATAAGAAGACAAATAATTACAAGTAAATAATACAATAATTAAGAAATAAATAATACAAGAATAAATTCTGTGTTTTATGTACTCACAACTATAAAGCTACTTTGCCCACTCCTGTATAGAACTACAATAAATTTTTATTATTTTAAGTTTCTGTTCTTCAACCTTGCTGAACTCTCTTATATTTTTAGGAACCTTTTTAAAAATAGATCCTTGAGGGTTTTCTGTGTGGACAATCATATCCTCTGGGAATAGAGATTATTTTAATTCTTCATTTCCAATACATATGCCTTCTTTCTATTTCTTGTCTCATTGTGTTGGGTAAGCCCTCAGCGTGATGTCGAATAGGCATACTGGGAGAGGATACCTGGTCCTGTTCCTGGTATTAGGGAATAGTGTTGTCTTTGACAATTGAATGTGATATTGTCCGTGAGGTTTTCATAGACGCCTCATATTGGGTTAAGGATGTTTTTGGTTATTCCTAGGTTACTGTAAACTTCTTTTTAAAATTAAGGAAGAGGGAAGCATCCCTAACTCATTTCATGAGGCCAGCATTACCCTCACACCAAAGCCAAACAAAGACACTACAGGAAAAGAAAACTACAGACTAATATTCTTTATGAACATTGATGTAAAATCCCTCAACAAAATACTAGCAGATAAAATTTATATTAAAAATTTTATACCTGTTAAAAGGTTTATACAGCATGATCAAGAAGGCTCTATTGCTGAAATGCAATAGGAAAATCAATTAATGTAATATACCACATTAATAGAATGAAGGAAAAGATACATGATCATCTCAATTGATGCAAAAAAAAAAATCATTTGACAAGATTTAACACCCTTTCATGATTTAAAGAAACAAAACAAAACCTCAAGAAGCCAGCAAACTAGGAATAGGAAGAAATGACACATACAAGGTCTGTCCAGAAAGTATCCAGCCATGTACTATGAAAAATAGACATTTACTGAAGAAGATACAAGATACAAGAAACATAGTACATAGGACCATTGTCCTCAGTCTCCTTCAAAATAGGCACCTTGGGACCTCACATAGTTCTTCCAATTGTTGTCAGCTGCCCCATTGTATTTTCCTGGAATCTCATCAACAATCTGAAAGCTCTTCCCTTTCAAAGGTGGTTTTAATTTGGGGAAAAGCCAGAAGAGGCAGGGTGCCAAATCTTGGCTGTGGGAGGGCTGAGTCACCTGGATGATTTGATGTTTTGTTTAAAAATTCTGCATGAGACGTGATGCATGTGCGGGTGCATTGTTGTGATGAATCTGCCAGTCACCTGCTGCTTATAGTTGTAGCCTTCTGAATCATCCAAATAGTTTACAAGGAGGAATGTTCAAGCTTGATGCAAAATTTGATTCAGATTTGTTGCTCTATGCACTCAGACATTTGAATGTGACAGCCACATGGTACACATGCTCACTCAATGGCACCTACTGCCCCCACTGACTAGTACAGTGAAGTCGCCATTGTTCACACATGCACATTCCAGTCCACTGGCTGTCAGGTTACATTGATATCATGCAAACCATTCTCATTATATTAACAATGACTGAACTTTTTCCAGACAAACTTTGTATATGAATATATGTGAATACATATAAATATATAAATGAACATATATATGAAAAACCCACAGAAAACATTATACTCAATTTTGAAAGCTTTTCCTTCAAGATCAGGAACAAGGCAAGAATGCCAACTTTCACCACTTCTCGTCTCTATAGTACTGGAAGCTCTAGGAGAGCAGGTAGACAATGAAAAAACAAAAGGGCATCTAGATTGAAAAGAAGTAAAACCATCTCTGTTCACAGATGTTATGATATTAAATGTAGAAATTCCTAAAGATTCCACACAAAAACCTATTAGGATTAATAAATGAATTCAGCGAAATAACAGGAAACAAAGTCAACCCATGGAACTCGGTTGCATTTTTGTACATTAATAGTGAACAGCCCACAAAGAAAATTATGAAAATAATTCCATTTATAATAGTATCAAAAAGAATAAAGTACTTAGGAATTAAATAAGGAGGTTAAAAACCTGTATAATGTAAACTATAAAACATTGTTGAAAGATATTAAAGAAGACATAAATAAATGAAATGACAGCACATGTTCATGGCTTGAAAAACTTAATATTAAGATTTTAATGCTACCAAAGTAATCTGCAGATTTAATGCAATCACTATCAAACCCTCAATATTTTTTTGCAGAAATATAAAACTCCATCCTAAAATTCATATGGAATATTAAGGGATGCTGAATAGCCAAAACAATCCTTAAAAACAACACAGCTCACACTTCCTGATTTCAAAACTTACTAGAAATCTACAGTAATCAAAAGAGAGGGGTACTGGCATAAACACATATAGACCAATGGAATAGAATAATAGAATACAGAGTCTAGAAATAGACCCTCACTCAATAGGTCAAATCATTTTTGACAAGGGTACCAAGTCCATTTAATGGAGAAAAGGCAGCCTTACCAACAAATTGTTCTGGGTAAACTGGCTACCCACATGCAAAAGAATGAAATTAACCCATAACTAACACCATATGCAAGAATTAAGCCAAAATGGATCTATAACCTAAGTGTAAGACCTAAAGCTATAAAACCCTTGGAAGAAAACAGGACAAAAACTTCACAGAGTTGAATTTGGCAGTGATTTCCTGGATATGACAACAAAGGCAAGGGTGACATAAGAAAAATACACAAATTGGACTTTGTGAAAATTTTAAATATTTTTGCATCAAAATATAATATCAACAGAGAAAAAATATAACCCAAGGAAATGGAAAAAACACTTGGAAATCATTTATCTGATAAGGGATCAATATATAGAATGTATTGAGAACTCCTAA
Organism: Furipterus horrens; assembly: GCF_987537825.1. NCBI lineage: Eukaryota > Metazoa > Chordata > Mammalia > Chiroptera > Furipteridae > Furipterus > Furipterus horrens. The sequence continues at coordinate 9,613,083 of NW_028327171.1, forward strand.
AAATGAATAGCAAAACAAACAAACAAACAATCCCAAAAACAAATCCAAAAATGGGCAAAGGACTTGAGCAGACATTTTTCCAAAGAAGATATACAGATGGACAATAAGCACACAAAAAGATGCTTAACATGACTAATCATTAGAGGAATGCAAATGAAAACTACAAGATACAACTTTACATCCATTAGGATAACTACTATATAGAAAAAGAAACAATGAGAAAAGAACAAGTGTTGGTGAGAATGTGGAGAAACTGGAGTCCTGTGCACTGTTGGTGTGAACATGTTATGGTGCAGCTACTGTGGAAATCAGCATGATGGTTCCCCCAAAAAATTAAAAGTAGAATTACCATATGATCTAGTAATTCTATTGGATATATGCTCAAAAGAATTAAAAGCAGGGTCTCATAGAGACTTTTGTTAACCCATGTTTATAGCAGCATTATTCACAATAGCTAACATGTGAAAGCAACCCAGTGTCCATTGATGGATGAATGGATAAGCAAAATGTACATACACACAAAGGAATATTATTCGCCCTTAAAAAGGAAACCAAGAAAAGATGAACCATGAGGGCATTATGGTAAATGAAATAAGCGAGTCTCAAAAAGACAGATACTATATGATTCCACTTATATGAGGTACTTTAGAAACAGAAAGTAAGGTGGTGTTTCCCAGGGGCTGGAGGGAGGAGAGAATGGGACGTTGCTGTTTAATGTATGCAGAGTTTCAGTTTTTTCAAGATGAAAAAAGTTCTGGATGTGGATGGTAGTGATGGTTGTACGACACTATGAATGTATTTACTGCCACCAAACTGCACTTAAAAAGGGTTAAGCTAATAAATTTTATGTTATTTTATAGAGAGAAAAAAAAGAAACGAACCATCAAGCCATAAAAAGACATGGAGAAACCTTAAGTGTACAATGCACATTACTAAGTGCAAGAACTAGTCTGAAAGTCTTTGTACTGTTAGATTCTAAGTAGATGACATTCTGGAAAAGGCTAACCTATGGAGACAGAAAAAAGGGCAGTGGTTGCCAGGAGTTATCAGGGAAGAAAGGAAGAATAGGTGGAGCACAGAAGATTTGGGGGAGCAGGGAAACTATTCTGTATGAACTATAATGGCCCATATATGTCATTACACCTTTATCAAAACCCATAGAACATACATCAAGAGTAAACTGTAATGGAAACTATGGACTTTGGTTAATATTGATGTGTCAATATAGGTTTATTGATTATAACAAATAAACCACATTTGTAACAAATGTATCAACATTGCAAGGTATTCATTGTGGGAGAGGCTGTGCATGTGTGAGGGTATAAGTTATGTGGGAACCTAACACTGCTCTAAGAATAGTCTATTAAATTGACATAGGACAATGAAGGTTATCTGCTTTCTCTTGAGTGAGTTTTGGTAGTTTATGTCTTTAAGGAATGAGTCCATTTCATCTGAATTTTTCAATTTGGGGGAATAGTATTATTTGCTGTAGTCCCTTTTATTCTTTAATATCTGTAGGACCTAGAGTAATTCCTCCTCTTCCATCCTTGATATTGGTGATTTGAGTCTTCTTTATCTTTTCCGTATTCAGTGTAGTTAGAGTTATTCAATCTATTTACCATTTCAAAAAAGACAACAACAAGGGTTCATGTTATTGATTATCACTATCGTTTTACTGTTTTCATTTTCATTGATTTATGCTTTAATCTTTATTATTTCATACTTTAGGCTTGGTTGAAGCTCAACTTTTATTTATTTTTTTGTGTGAAAAAAACTGTTAACTTTTTTGTTTCCTTATAATTAAAGCACATTTCCTATAGGCAGCAGGGTGGAGTTTGTCTTTTTATCCAACCTCACAGCCTCTTTTCTGTCCTCCTTCTCTCTCTTCTTTGAGGACTCCAATCCTTCTGCTCACTAATGCTTCATCTGTTTCTTTTTCCTCTCTGTGTTTCACTTACTTGCTATTGCTCCGCCTTCAAGTTCACTTGTCTTTTCTTCTGCAGCATTTATTCTGCTATTAACCTCATTTAGAGTAATATTCACTCAGACATAGTAGTTTTCCTCTCTAGATGTTGTATCCTTTTAAATCCTCCTCAACTTTACTTAATAGGTTTGCTTAGCCTTTTTTCTAGAACATATGATACATAGTCATAACTCTTACGATTTCTATCACCTGAGACATTTCTGGTTTTGTTCTGATGGATTAATTTTATTCTTATTATGGGTTATGTTGTTCTGCCTCTTTACATGCCTGAAAATTTTGAAAGGATGTCTAAAATTGTGAATTTTACTACATTGAAGGTTGGATATTTAGTACTCAAATGAATAGTCTTGATCTTTGCTCTATATGTAGTTAAGTGCCTTGGAAATGGCTCACTCTTGAAAGTTTGCATGTCAGCTTTGTCAGGTAGGACTGAACCTGGTTATACTGGGGCTAATTTTACCAACAACTGAGGCAATATCCTCTGAGTCGTCTACCCGATGTCCTGAGAATTATGATCATGTTTCAACTGGCAGGTGAGACTAGGCCCTACTTTAGGCATGTTTGATTTCTGGGATCATGTCATTAATCTTGTTGATTTCCCCAGTCTCAATCTCACTTGGGTTTGCTGATCATTACTTTGCCGACACTTGAAGGAGACCCTTTGAGGACCAAGGATTCCCTAGGGCAATGCTCTCCTCTTCTGGCCCCAAACACCATCGGCCTGGGGCTCCCCCAATTCCCAAGGTTGTCCCTGACTCAGGGGTGCATTGAGCTCTACTTGGGTTCTCCATTTTTGCACCAGGGCCTGGAAATGCTCTCAAGGTGGTGAGTGGGACCAATTGTGAGACTCACTTTGTTTCCCTCTCTCAGGGGTTCCTGTTCTGTGATCCTTAAATCTAATATCTGATTACCATTGCTTCACAGTTTTGCTAATTTTTTTGGTTTGTCCTTGGTGGGAAGGTCATCCAGTCCCTCTGGCTCCTTCAGAGTAGCAGCAGCTCCTCCCACCCACACTCCATCAGGTCTCTGCTAACAGTGTAGACCTGCGGGGGAAAGACAAGCGGTGGCCCCAGGCCCACAGAGTCTGTGATGCAAGGACTTCTCAGTGTGTCCTGATGGGCAAACCTGGGGACATGAATTTGTCCAGATAGGACAGTGGGTGGAAATGGTCCATGGGGCGTGAGAACTCCCTAGACCATGACTTTTCTACAGGTGACCAGCCTCAAGAAAGCCCCAGGCACTGACCTTCCAGGCCAGGGCAGGAGTTCCACCTGGTGCCCCACCAGGAAGAGTTGGGCCATTGCACTTTGGGATTTCTCAGTCACTCATTCTTAGAAATACTCATGGCTGGAGGAGACCAATGTCTGGTGAAAATCATGTGCCCTGCCCCCACCCACCCCACGAAGTCAGATGAAGGAAGCGATCAGATGATGAAATGAGTTTATTGGGGTGCTGAGGAGGTGCTGACAGGCTGAGAGTTGAGGTCAAGCAATTCAAAAGAGAAACTAGGAGGTAAGAACAGGTAACCAAGAGACATGTGAAGGCAAAAACCCAGGAGCAGCAAGGTCCAGGTTACTGGGAGCAGAGGTCAGGTCAGGACAGTGGAGACGTGTGGAGGCCCCACCCTGGGAGGAGGCAGCCATCTAACACAGCTCAGGACCAGACTGAGAGGTGGTCGGGAGGACCACAGCCAGAGGGTGGGATCTGAGTCAGGCTGGCCCTTGTGGGATATGTTTGGTCAGCAGCAGGCCTTCCGGGCTGAGGCGGGGACCTAGCAGGCAGGGCGGGAGCACATGGGGCGGCAGATCAGGGACACACAGGAGGCTGGGCGGCAGCAGCTGGGCCGGCAGGAGGAGGGGGCACAGCAGGAGGAGACGGGCACGCAGCAGGCAGGTCTGCACACAGGGCGGCAGATGACGGACATGCAGGAGGAGGGCCTGTAGCAGGAGGAAGGCCTGTAGCAGGACGAGGTGCAGGGGGTGGGCTGGCAGCATGAGGGGGCTGAGCAGGGGGTGACCCCAGAGCAGATGGGTGTGCAGCAGACGGGCTTGCAGCAGACAGGTGTGCAGCAGACGGGCTTGCAGCAGACAGGTGTGCAGCAGACGGGCTTGCAGCAGACGGGCACGCAGCAGGCCTGCTGGCAGGGGGACGAGGTGCAGCAGGAGGGCTGGCAGCACGAGGGTGTGCAGCAGCTGGTGCAGGCTGATTGGCAGGGGCTGGACACGCAGCTCACTGGGGCACAGACAAGGGTCTGGCAGGGTGTTGGGACACAGCAGCTGGGGACACAGCAGGTGGACTGGCAGCAGCTGGGGACACAGCAGGTGGGCTGGCAGCAGCTGGGGGCGCAGCAGGAGGGCTCACAGCAGCTCTCTGGACAGTCGTCCACCTGCCAGGAGGAGTCAGTGCAAGAGTCAGCAGAGCCGGGCAGGCAGACGCGGTTGTCATAGCGCAGGTCACTGGAGCAGACGGACAGGGTGGAGGCGGCCATGGTGGGCGGCGGGGCTGGAGGAGAGTGTGAGTGTGTGTGAGTGTGTGAGTGTGAGTGTCCGAGGTGCCCGGCTGTCGGCTTTTATACCGTCCCTGGCTTGTGTTGCCCCACTGAGCAGCTCCCCACGCCCTCCCTTCCTTGTTGGGGTTGAGAGCCTGTTGCAGGAGAGCCCTCATTAGTGCCGCTTTGTTTTCTACAATTAGTGTTTACTCATTAAACTTGTGAGTATGTTGCAAGATGTGTTTCCCAGCTCTCTGTATTTGTCTCCAGAAAACTGGAAAATATTTCAGGCAACATTATGTCAAGTTGAAATTTAGAGGTTAACACATTCCCATGGTCATGAACTTCTGGGTTATTTCTCCTAGGTTTGGGGTGCTTTTGATAGTTGTATTACTTTGAAACACTTTAAAATTGAGCACAAATGGGTGCTTGCACGGCCTTATGAAATCCAACCACTATGGATGGGTTCTAAGTCACATTCATGCAGGGGCCGGTGTGAAATCCACGCGCAGTCCCCCAGCCTCCCTTGCATCTGCCCACGTGGACACCCTCAAGAAAGATGCCCAGCGCCACCACACCCTGCACGCAAAGCACCTGAGAGGAACGTTAATGGACAGTCCGTAAACGTGGACTCCATTATGTGACTCACCAAAGAGCACATGCAACATGTCTGGGTGAGGAGCTGTGACATCGTCATGGGAGGACTTGGGGCACAGGGTCTGTATTCTGCCCAGTCGTTCGGTTCCCATGAGCATTACACCCAAACCTATATGGCTTTCAGCCCATCCTGTCTACTCCAAGCTCCACAGTGAGCCAATGACCCATCTGGCCAGAATTTTCCTCACTCAAGAGTGATGTCTGAAAGAGTCCAGAGACAGAAAACACAGAAGAGAGAAGGAATAGCCTCGTGGAATACAAGATATGGTCCCAGTGAACCTGAAACAGGAAGTCATCCTGGGTCAACTCTGGTGAAAGCCTCAATATCTCAGAAAATTACCCTTATAACACCTTTGATGATGTTGCCAGCAATGTCAGGTAACATTTTCTGAGTATGTGTTCTATGTCTGGTGGTGTTCTGGGCATGTCATGTCTGTTCACTCGATTTTGACATCAACTTGTGAATAGATGAGAAGCCTGGGCACAGAGAGGTTGAGCAACCTGCTTAAAGTCACGCAGCCCAAGGTGGCACCACGTGTCCAAGGAAAGTTAACAACCAGTTGCTGGATGAAAAATTCACAGAGGCAGAAAGAAGCAAAATTACCACCACAGAGCAGCCACTTGGTGGTTTTAAGGACAAACACTGCTAGGTCCTTCGAAACACAGAGGTCAAGAATAAAACCCACAAATACGGTGAGAGAAAATGCAGTAGACAGTGTGTTTAGCTGAGACCAACAAGATAACAGTCCCCAGGAAGGGAGAGTGGGCAATGAGGACCAAGGCAGCCACCGAAGGGATCATGGAGGGCGGACCACTCGGAGCCGAAGGGACAAGGGTGGGGGTGTTTGGACTGCAAAGGCTTCGTGAATTTCAAGAGAATCAGGTCTTTAGAGCCCACCCTAGACATACAAGGGCAAGTTTTTAAATAAAAAGCAGTAAGAACAGTCCCCTCTCCAGGCAGGAGGGAAAGGCACAGCATCTGGAGAGGAACCGACAGCACTCTGACCCCGGGGCCTCTCCCTCCCGACAGCGAGGACGCGGCACTTCGAGGGAACTAACGTTGGGCAGCGTGATTGATTATTTTCCACTTATGACATCTTTCTCAAGTAAAGGCTACATCAATGTGTTTTCACATAAGCAAGAGCTTACAAAGTGCTGTGCTCGTTTTTCCCTCTTGAAAAAAATACCTAAAGAATTCAACAAATGACCACATGATGTAGCAAACAGGAGAATTCAGGACCATGGAGTCAGGCTGGCTTGGGAGCAAAGAAAGGGGAACATGGAGGTAACTCTAAGTAACCAGTGCAATCGGTCCTGATACAAATGCAAACCTGCATCTATCACAGCTGATGCGTGGCGTGATGCATCCTCCTGTGGTCACACTGGTGGGATTGTATAGGGTGTGATGCGTCCTGCTGTGATCGGTCATGCTGATGGGGTCCTATGGCATGTGATGCGTCCTACCGTGATCACACTGGGGGGACACAATGCGGTGTAATGCGTCCTACTGTGATCACACTGGGGGGATTCTAACGCTTTGTTCTGTGCTATCTAATGTGAGGAACATGTTGAAATGATACTATTTTAGATGTGTTGGGTTAAATAAAATGTGTTATTAAAATAATTTTACCTGTTTCCTTTTTATTATTAATGTGGCTATTATAAGAGTTACAATTACACGTGTGTGGCTTGCCCTGTGTTTCTATGGAGAATGCATCTTTCGATTAAACTCAACAGACTGATAAGCACAGGCAGGGGCAGGTTATCAATTCTGTCCTAACTAGAAGTTTCTCACATTGCATTGTTTCATTCTGGGCTTTAATAATTAAAGCATGAATATAAAGGAAAACAACAAATATTCATTAGTATGACTAAAAAAGAATAAATATATTTTGAAACAGTAGATTTGCAGGCAAGAAGGACTGGCAAGAGGTATTCAAAGTGATGAAAAGCAAAAAACTACATCCAGGACTACTCTACCCAGCAAAGCTATCGTTTAGAATGGAAGGGCAGATAAAGTGCTTCCCAGACAAGGTGAAGCTAAAGGAGTTCATCATCACCAAGCCATTGTTATATGAAATGTTAAGGGGACTTATTTAAGAAAAAGGAGATCAATACTATGAACACTAAAATGACAACAAATTCACGACTATCAACAACTGAAGCTAAAACATAAAAACAAAATCCAACTAAGCAAACCAGAATGGGAACAGAATCATAGGTATGGGGATCATTTGAGGGTTATCAGCTGGGAGGGGAGAGGGGAAGAAATGTGGAAAAGGTACAGGGATTAAGAAGCATAATTGGTTGGTACAAAATAGACAGGAGGAACTTAAGAATAATGTAGGAAAGGGTGAAGCCAAAGAACTTACATGTAAAACCCATGGACATGAACTAAGGGGGGTAGGATTGCTGGAAAGAAGGGGTATACTGGGCAGAGGGGAGAAAAGGGAAAAACATTGGGACAACTGTAACATCACAATCAATAAGTATACTTAAAAAAAACAAACAGTAAAAAAGATAGAAGAAAAATACCTGGCAGGTATTTTAAAGACAAAAAGAAACAAGAAGAAAATTTATAAAGTACAGAACTTAGTCAACATGCCAGAATCCAGAGTTAAATGTCAGATATAAAGTAAATTTTATCTAATATTTCTTATTAAATGGAACAAAGTCTCTCGAAATGGTTCATAAAATAGACATCAAAAAGATGGTAGCTGCTTTTACGATGAAACCAACCAACCAACAAATGGCTGTGAAGACTAAGAGAGACCCATGCATGCCTGCATACACTTAAACCCACAGCCACAGCCTTCTCTCCCTCCTTCCCATCAAGGTGACTTACATGGTGTGGAAATGAGGGCCGCCCCTACCCCCAAGCCTGTGAACAGTAAGGGAGCAGCTCAGAGAAGAGGGCTGCCCCATGACCCAGCACCAGGGAAGCCGGTTTCATTCCCAGCATCCCAGACAACGGGAGGAGGCATGGCCATCTGACAAGGCAGTGCTGGCTCTGGGCAGGGGAGACTCAGCAGGAAGACAGCAGCCACCTGCAGGGACCACAGGCATGGAAATGCCTTCACCCTGTTCCCACGTGACACACTGACTTGGCCTACAAGCAGGGGCCCTGGGGGAGGTGCGCTTCCAACCCCTGCGGTCAGGTGAACTCAGCCCAGGGCAGGCTCACTGGACCACAGAGGACAGGGATGCCTTAAAATGACCTCTTCAAGGTGCATGTGACCTCTGTTCTGGGGGCTGCAGTGCTCAGACAGGGACTTTTCAACTCTGCCTTGAGTTTGCACAGACCTCCCATGAAAAGTGTGAAGAATAAATAGACATATTCAAGAGACACGGCTGAAAGGAAAGGACCCCTCCAGAATTAAGGAGTCACTGCAAACAATAGGAGAACGTTGTGGAAAATTCTAACTAGACTTCATAAGAATCAAGACATCGGTTCAGTGGGTTTCTGCTTTTGGGAACCTGTGAGGGAGTTTATTTGACTGATATTCCTGCCAAAAATAATGGAAACTGCCAGGGGATCTTCCTAGAGCAATAGAAAGCTGAGAAAAGAATTGAGAATCTCGGGCCAGGATGGACATCAGGGTCTGTGCTGCAAACCCCAGCCAAGGATAAGAAACCTTTGGCTTTTTAAAAATGGATGAAGTGAAATACCTAATAGATGACAAAGGGGACCAATTACATGAAAACAGTTACTAAAAACAGGGAACACAAATAAGTGATCTGGTACGTGCTTCTCTAATAAACACATACGTAGCACACAGCAGTGCTGGGCCCGACAGCTACCCTCGGCAGCCGTGAGGTTTGAGGCCTGTGACAGTCCCGTGTGTCTCCCATATACCTGATTTCTGTGGGTGACAGGTTCAGGCACTGCCGGTACCACTAGGGTTTGCTGACTACGTTCATCATTGATTGGCACGCTAAATTTCAGTTTCAGGTTAGTGAAAATAAAGATGTAAATTTTTTTTTTTTTTTCATGCAGGTTCTTAGACCCCATAGACGGAACCCCCCTCGCCGCTCATCTACATCACCGACCAGTGCCCAGAAGTCCCTTCGTTCTCGGGGGCACATGCTCATCTGGCAAACGAACTAGGGATTTCCCGGTTTTGCAGGATGTGGGGACAGACATCACAGCCTGCAGCCGCCCCTCATGCTGGGGTCTAAGGAGACAATGCCGGCGCCTGCAGGGGAGGTGAGCCAGGAAGAGGTGCTCCTCTCGCCTCCCTGGGATCCGCTTAGCAGACCAGGGCATAGCGTCCTGTCCACCCCAGCCTGCCCTCTCCCTGCTCTGCAGCCCAAGTCACCTCTGTCCCAGAAATGGGGTTGGGGGAGACCAAACAGAAGCCTTAGATGCCATGATAGTGCTCCTGGTCTCCAGGTTCCCGACGCTGGGCAAGAGTGAACATCCTCCCTGCGGGAAGATGTCATCACTGAATGCCTGCAAACACTCCTGCAAGGACAAGGACCATTTCTCAGCCAAAAATAACCAAGCACGCCAGGAAGGAAGCCACCATGAGCAAGAATGGGCAGATGTGACAGAAAACCCATTGGACGCACAGTGCCTTCAAATAGTGCGGTTCATTCACATATACTTTTATAAAAACATGACTTGTAATGAAGGATTAATGAAGAAATAAAAATAGTACTGTTCCACTCACTGACTGTAAAACCTACACAGAGGCTTTAGAAGTTAAGTGGTTGGCTTTAGAATATCGCCAGGAATAAGAAACTAAAAAGTTCTGGGAGTGAAGATCATTCCAAGAAGCACCAACAAACAATAGGAGTCAAAAAAATGGGGAGACAGAGAAACAACCTCCCATCAAAAGGAAAGGTAGAATCCCCAGAAAGAGTGCTAAATGAAATAGAGGGGAGCGAACTATCAGATATGGAATTCAAAACATGGATTATGGAGAAGCTGAATGAGCTCAGCGGAAACTTCAAAGAACTCCAGAAAAACTACAAGGAACTCACAGAAAATTACGTGAGCATGAAAAAGGACATAGAAGCTATCAATAAGAGCCAGGAGGAAATGAAAAATACGATCTCTGAATTGAAGAACACAGTAGAAGGAATTAAAAGCAGGCTAGAGGAAGCAGAAGATCGGATCAGCGAGCTGGAGGACAACCTACACAAAAACTCCCAGACAATGCAACAAAATGAAAAAAGACTGAACAAGACTGAAGAGGTTCTAAGACAGCTGCAGGACAACATGAAACGTAATAATATCCGTATCATAGGAATTCCAGAAGGAGAAGAAGAAGAGCAAGGGATAGAAAACCTCTTTGAAAAACTAATGACAGAAAACTTTCCTAACATGACGAGAGAAAGAGTCACGCAAGTCCAGGAAGCACAGAGGGTCCCAATGAAGATGAACCCCAACAGGCCCACTTCAAGACACATCATAATTAAAATGCCAACATTCAAAGACAAAGAGAGAATCCTAAAAGCAGCAAGAGAGAAACAACTAATAACATACAAGGGAGCTCCAATAAGGCTATCATCAGATTTCTCAGCAGAAACACTACAAGCCAGAAGGGAATGGCAAAAAATATTCCAAGCAATGAAAAACAAAGGCCTACAACCAAGAATACTCTACCCAGCAAGGCTTTCATTCAAAATGGAAGGTGAAATAAGGAGTTTCCAAGACAAAAGAAGGCTAAAAGAATACATCTCCACCAAACCAGCATTGCAAGAGATGCTAAAGGGTCTGCTTTAAGAAGATGAAGAAACAGAGAGACAGAGAGGAACACGAGTACAAAGGGGGAAAATGACAATGAATAAGTACTGAAAGAAAGAAGGAACTTCTACCATTTGCAACAACATGATTGGAACTAGAGAGAATTATGCTTAGCGAAATAAGCCAGGCAACAAAAGAAAATTACCTTATGCTGTCACCTGTTACAGGAAACTAATGAACAACACAAACAAATGAGCAAAATTGAACCAGAGGGCATAAGCCTACAATCTCATTACCTGAGTGATTATCTGTATGCATAGGCCTCACTTAATCCTGTCTGCATTGCTGCCTCCTGAGACTCAATGGTTTGGCTGAACTAAGTGGCTGGGTTGGTGAAGAACGGGGTGGTCTGTGGGCTTCACTTTAAAACTGGTTTCTCTTTTCTATCCTAATGGCTTGGACAGAAAAAGCCCAGAGGCCTGAGATGGGGGAAACCTAAAATATTTCCCTCAGTCCAAAATAAGTATAATGGGCAAAAGGGTTTTGGACAGGTGAGATGTACCTGGCACACCTTCCTCCAAAGAAGCCCTTCTTTTCCCTAATGTGGGACATTGAAAAATTAATACCTGTCTTTTGTCATCTAGTGGTTACGGATTAAATGATGTCCTTTAACCCTGTTGCCCCCAGAATACAACAAGGATGCCAGCCTGTCAAACCAAGCATGCCGTTGTCCAGAGACAGCCAACCAACCTGGAGTCTGCACGATCCTTCCCCTTGTGGGAAGGCCACCCTCCCCTCCACATCCCCACTCTTATTAGGGATTTCTTGACCCACGGGTAGGTAGGACGACGACCATGTCCAGCTTGAAGCAGCTAGAGGAGCTCGAGACCTTCATCCATTGTCCTTTATAAGATTGTAAAGGGTCTTAAGTCTGAGAGGGAGGAATTGTTATTTTTTATTGTTAAAATATTTAACTAATTAATTAATTAATTTTAAAAAAAGAAGAAGAAGAATATATGAAAGGGTGAGGCGGGAGAGCTTGTATGTACGACCCATGGGCATGGACTTGGAGAGGGGATTGTTGGGGAAGGGGGGTGCTGGGCGGAGGGGAGCAAAGGGGAAAAAAAATTGGAACTATTGTAACAATATAATCAATAAAATATACTTAAAAAAAAAAAAAAAAAAAAAAGTTCTGGGAGTGAGCAGCCAGGAGAGGAGCGGTGGGTGGGGAGGGGGCTGGGACGTCCCTCTGGGGCCTGCTGCCAATTAAGGGGTCTGTTATTAGTGCTGAGGTGGACTCTCTAGAAGGTTCCGGCTGGCTGTGCACAGAGAGGGACCTGAGAGTGAGCAGAGGCAGAACCGCGAGGGAGGGAGGGTGCCTGTGTGACCCTGTGGGGAAGGAGAGCGTCAGAGATGGAGAGTCAAGTCAGACGGGACAGAGGAGGGGAGGCGCAGGACCCAGACAGAGGCTGCGCTGCTGGTGTGGCCGTCCTCAGAGACGAGCCGACACCAGGGCTGGAGAGAAAGGACAGGACACTCCCTGCACCTCACTCCAGAGGGTGCTGGGTTGACGTCCACAGGGAACTCAGGCAAGCGGTCAGCCAGCCATCCTGGAGGTGAGGACAGTGCTTGGGCCCAGGAAGCACCCTCCATGGGACTTAGGGTCTGTACATCATGACATCACCAAGCACTGTTTCCCTCAAATGGAGTCAGAGAGTATTTGAAGCCCCTCAGCCAAGGCCCTTCCTTTTTGGGGGCCACCATGGCCCAGCCCAGGCTTGGTGATGTGCCTGTCCAGCACGGTCCTCCTCTGTATTTCCCAAGAGGGGGACCTGCCTTAACACTTAAATTCCTGAGGAGAGCACCCAGTGAGCCCTGCCATTTCCAAAGTTTCCCCCAACCTCGGGACTAGTGGTCTCTGTGACATGTGGACTTGGCCAGGCCATCGTGCCCAGCAGTTGTGCAAGCAAACACATCTAGGCGTTGCTGAGAAGGTATTTCTTAGAAGAGATTAACATTAAATCGGAAGACTTGGAGTAAAGCAGATTGCCCTCTGTAGTGAGGGTAGGCCTCACACAACCAGGCACAGGCCTTCAGAGAAACGACTGAGGTCTCAGAGCAGGAAGTAATTCTCCCTCTGGAGCAGCTCTGGACTCCAGCTGCAACATCAGCTCTCCGCTGTGTCTGCGGCCTGCTTCCCAGGCCCCACAGTCACGTGTGCCAATGCTCAAAACAAATTTCTCCGTACACACACACGCACGCACGCATGCAAACACACATGCACGCACACATACATCCTACTGGCTGTTCTCTAAGAATCCTAACACAAGCTCCATTGTCACCCCACATGGCTTCACCCTCTTAGTGTCTTCACCCAGAAGGAAGCACCTGCCCTGTGCCTGGAACCAGCTCGCCCAAAGCTGAACCTGGATGGGCTTCATGCCTGTGAGGCAGATGACTTATTAAACAGAACCTTTTTCATCCCTAGCAAAGCCCCAAGTCCCTGATGTGCAAAGTCCAGGGCCTGAACAAGTGGCCCCTTTGTCCCTCACTGGTGGAGGTGTCCAGGAGGAACTTGGGGGTCTCCTAGGTGAGCAGGATCCCCTGCAGAGGAAGCTGCAGGGAGACTAATCCCACAGGAAATCTGGGCAGAGTGTGGGAGGGCCTGGCAGCCCTGCCCACTGATGCTGTCACCCTGGATGCATCTCAAGGCCAGCTCTCGAAGTGACCCAGCCCACATGCCACAACAACCTCCTTAAGCTCTTCCCCATGGCCCCACAGATATGTACTCAGGCCTCAAAGAGGGACTCACAATGACTTTATTTGCGAATAGGCAGGACAAAGTAACTGGCATCAACCAGGTCACAGAGGAGGACACTGGGTAGAATGCAGGGCCTAGAGGAAACTCGAAGCTGGTCTGGGCAGTGAGGGCTAAGCCCAGTCTGACAGGGGGGTGGATTAGGGGCAGGAGGAGACCCAGAGGGGGCTCAGGGTCCAAAGATTTCAGAAGTCAGAGCTGGCCCTGGGAGCTGCAGAACTTCTGGGATGAGTTGGGGACCTAGCAGGCCGGGCGGGAGCACACGGGGCGGCAGATCAGGGACACACACGAGGCCGGGCGGCAGCAGCTGGGCCGGCAGGAGGAGGGGGCACAGCAGGAGGAGACGGGCACGCAGCAGGCAGGTCTGCACACGGGGCCGCAGATGACGGACATGCAGGAGGAGGGCCTGCAGCAGGGTGAGGGGCAGAGGGTGGGCTGGCAGCATGAGGGGGCTGAGCAGGGGGTGACCCCAGAGCAGATGGGTGTGCAGCAGACAGGCTTGCAGCAGACAGGTGTGCAGCAGACAGGCTTGCAGCAGACAGGTGTGCAGCAGACGGGCTTGCAGCAGACGGGCACGCAGCAGGCCTGCTGGCAGGGGGACGAGGTGCAGCAGGAGGGCTGGCAGCACGAGGGTGTGCAGCAGCTGGTGCAGGCTGATTGGCAGGGGCTGGGCCCACAGATCGCCTGGCAGCAGGGGCTGGACACACAGCTCACTGGGGTGCAGACGAGGGTCTGGCAGGGTGTTGGGTCACAGCAGCTGGGGACACAGCAGGTGGGCTGGCAGCAGCTGGGGACACAGCAGGTGGGCTGGCAGCAGCTGGGGACACAGCAGGTGGGCTGGCAGCAGCTGGGGACACAGCAGGTGGGCTGGCAGCAGCTAGGGGCACAGCAGGTGGGCTGGCAGCAGCTGGGGACACAGCAGGTGGGCTGGCAGCAGCTGGGGGCGCAGCAGGAGGGCTCACAGCAGCTCTCTGGACAATCGTCCACCTGACAGGAGGAGCCAGTGCAAGAGTCACCAGAACCAGGCAGGCCGACACGGCTGCCATAGTGCAGGTCACTGGAGCAGACGGACAGGGTAGAGGCAGCCATGGTGGGCGGTGGGTTTTGAGTAGGGTGTGAATATGTGTGTGTGTGAGTGCGTGTGTGTGTGTGCAATGCCTGGACTGGCATCTTTTATACCCTCCCGGGTGTGTGTGTGTTGCCCCGGCAGCAGGCTTGGTGAAGCCTTCCCTTCCTTGTTGGTGTTGAATGTTGTGCTATGATTCAGCATCGCAGGTTCACTGTGAGTGCCATTGCCTATGAGGCTCCTGAGTAGACCTGGGGCCATCCTTGTCCCCAGAGGAAAGGCAGCAGACCTGCTGGTGGTGCTTCTGCAGGAACAATAGCAATCAGGCTCTTCTGAAAGTGACAGCGCTCTTCTCCATCCCATGGGGGTTTGCTCTTATAAAAATAACTTCTCCCATGGAGGGAGGAGGATGGGACGACCCCAGAATCTTTGAAAAAAGGGAAAGGCGGTCAGCTGTGGATGGTGGGATGATGCTCCGCTGGCCTGGCCACAGGGGTATGCACTTTGTGGGCTCATGAAGCCAATTGTAGTGGGAGTTGAGGGGCGTGTGTCTACTGGGAGTGAGCGCTGGGGCAGGCAGGTGTGAAAAAAATTTTTCCTCGGGGGACGGAGGTTGGCTCACAGAGAGCAACAGGGTGCAGACCCAGCCTAGCACAGTAGGAATGACCATGATGGGCAAATGCCTTGGATTATTGCACCTTGAACTTTCAAAGAATCCTCCCCAATAGAGTACTCAATGCTCACACCTTCCTCCTCTCCTCACAGCTCAGGTGATATCACCTGCTCAGGGTCCTCAGGGACTCCTGAAGCCCCTGTGTGAAAATCAGAGCAAGGTCTCCTCCCTCAAGAAGCCCCCTGCACAGGCAAAAGGTCATCAGGATGTGGTGACGTGTGAGCCATCCCTCTGTTGCCAGCTCCTAGACATTGTCATAGTGAATGTACAGTGTCAGGGCCTGGCTGTCCACAGACTCTGGCCCACAGACACTTGCACAGCCTGTAGCAGTCCACACCTCAGTTCTACCCCTGTGACCTGCTGAGCAATGTCTGTTCATGGCCCCTCACGTTCTCATCCTATGGTCACTGTACTCTGCCAAGTCTTGGAAGGGACAAGGGCTGGGGCTTCGGGTATGCTCTGGGCTGCAGAACTCTATAATGTTAGCCCAGGGATCCCTAGAGGGTTTGTTGGGGAACCAGTGAGCTTTAGGGTTTGAAGCTTCACTGACCTCGGACGGGTATGACTAGGGCCTCTGCTAAAGGACTGCATGGCAGTCAGGCCACAATAGAGAAATATTATTATCTCAGAGAAATAATGGCTGTGAAAGCATCATGTGTATTGATTTTTTTGATTGGAAATCAATTTTAGCAAGTAGCTGAATTTGCAAATACAAAACACCTAAATAATGAAGATTGACAATACAGCAATAGTAATTTACATGTGAATAAATCCAATCATAAGGCAGAGATTGTTAGACTGGAAAAAAACAAGATTCAACCATATGTTTCTGCAGGAGGCACATTTTAGTCAAATACACAAATAGGTTTAAAGTTAAAGGATAGAAAGGGATATATTATGCAAACAATTATTGCAAGAAAGCTGGAGTGGTTACACTAATAGCATGTAAAATAGACTTTAAAATAAAAATTGTTACTAGAGGTAAAAAAAAAAGACACTTTCTTAATGATAAAAAGACCAGTCCATAAAGAACATACAGCAAGTATAAACATATGTAAATAATAACAAAGCACCAAAATACATGAAGCTAAAACTGATAGAAACAAAAAGAAAAATAAGTAATTCAAGCATATTAGTTGAAGACTTCAATATCCCATTTCAATAATGGCTGTAACAACTAGACCAAAGATCCACAAGGAAACAGAGGACTTGAACAACATTAGAAGCCAACAGGACCTAACAGGCATCTACCGCACACCCCATCCAACAAAAGCAGGATACAAATTCCTCAGAAATGCACACAGAACATTCTTAGAACAGAAATATGTTAGGACATACAACAAACCTCAGTAAGTTAAAAATAATAGAAATAACACAATGTATGTCCCCCGAATACAATGGAATAAAATTAGAAATTAATAACAAGAAAAAAATTGGGAAGCTCATAAATATGTAAAAAACAAACAACACATTCCTAAATAACCAAAGTGTCAAAGAAGAAATCCAAAAGGAAATTATAAAATACTTTGAGATGAATGAAAATGAAGACCAAAAGAGCAGAACATACGTAATGTGGCTAAAGCACTCCTTAGGCATTTATAGCTCTAACTACCTATAGGTCTCAGATCAATAACTGAACCTTTCACTTTAAGACAAGGAAAAGGAAGGTCAAGGTAGCCTAAAGCAAGCAGAGGAAAGAAAATAATAAAGATTATATCAGAAAGAAATGAAATAGAGAACAGAAAAACAATAGAGAGAGATCAATAAAACCAAAATCTGGTTCTTTGAAAAAAAAGCAACAAAATTGGCAACCTTTTAGGTACCTTGATCATGAAAGAAAGAGATAAGACTCAAATTACTAGAATCAGAAATGAAAGAGGGGACATTGCTAACAATTCATGGAAATAAAAAGAATTATAGAGAAATACTATGAATAACAACATACCGATAACTTATAAAATTAGATGAAATGAACAAGTACTCAGGAGCATAAGAACTGTGAAACTCATATTCTAAGAACTGCAAAATATCATTTGTATGTTAAAGAAGTTCTAAATCAGTGAGAAACATCCATGTTCATGGATCAAAAGGCTTATTATTGTTAACTAGGCCCTATTGTTAACTAGGGTCCCTGGATTATTCTTTGGGTGTTCTAGAGGGAACAGGCTATGAGGCAGAAGCCTGTCATTCTTCCAAAGTTGTGTAGTTTTTGTATTTTATGCTGTTTTAGTTTGTAACTAGCCCTATAGAAATAAGGTGATTAAAACAGGGGGAAGTGATAGCAGGGCCCAGGTGTTAGAGTTTAGCCTTAATTGATAGGCTTAAGTAATTGAAGCTGTGACTGGATAGACTTTCTTTATCACCAAACCTTTGCTTCTGGAATTTTGCCTAGAGGGTGGCGGCAGGCAGCAGGACCCCAAATTGCTTTTCGGTAGCATAACTACTATTGAATCAAGATTAAAGCATTTCCATCTCCCTAAAAATTACCCTGTGTCTTGTTGTATCATCCTTTCTCTAGCCCCATAGCCCAAGGCAACCAGTGATCTACTTTCTGTCTCTATAATTTTGCATTTTCTAGAACTTCATGTAGACTTTTATGCTTTGCTTCTTTCACTTAGCGTAATGCTTTTTGAGATTCATTTGTGTTGTTTTGTGTATCAGTATTTTGATCTTTTTTATTGCTGTGGATGTCTGTGACGCGATATTCTAGCGTCCGCATCGTTTAGAGCTGCGAGTCAGAACATGGCGCGTTCCTAGAAGCCGCTTTCGGCATCAGTGGGCGGTGGCGCGTGGACTTGCAAGCGTGGGGCGCGGGACCAACCGACGCCACTGTGTTAAAGCCAGCTGAGGAGCAATTGAAACAGTGGGAAACACAGCCAGGTTTTTATTCAGTGTTGCTGGTAAGTTGCTTAAAAATAGTTATTATTTTTAATAAAATGAGACACTATTCTATTGTTTTAAAAACCTACTTGTGTTGGTGGTTTACTTAGTGAAACTGATCCAAATGTTTGGCTGCCATTGCACTGCCATTTACTAATTCGAGGCATGGCACTTGGAGGACATTTAAGAGATGTTTATTGTTGGGTGAGTATACCCAAGCAGGGTATTGGTAGTATCTGCTTAGAAGGTTACACTGCCAGTTTTCTATTTTAGCCTGTAAATGCTGCCCTCAAGACTGTAAAGGAGGAAAGAGGAAGGACATCTCTAAAATCAGAGAAGGAAAACTCTGACCCCAAAAAACCTCCGCTGCCTTGTGGCATACCTCTTCAGGGGAAAGGCTAAGGGAGTAAACCCCGACAGAAAATCCGGAGCCGGAGTCCCTAAGGCGGTTTGACATTGTAGTCAACACCGGCAACTCCTGCGGCGCACCTGAAGCCAAGCTGTATTGACTTTGTCTTTCCCTTGGACCCTTCAGCTGCGAAGAGAGGGGGGGTCTGCTGCATGGGCAACAGCAGACCCTCCATATCACCCTGCCCAGGCTCTGTAGCTTCAGTTTCACTTGAGAGGACACTCCAGCGTCATCGCAAGATGTCGACTCAACACGGGAGGAGACAGATACCGGTTATAAGCTCATCCGATTGGCGAAGGAAACGAGCGCCAGGGGTCTCCTCTGACGGTGGGAGAGGTCATCGCACCTCACTGGACAGCTACCGTCTCGCCATGGCTCGCCTGCCCCACTGGGTGCGTGGGGATCAGAGAGGCGCCTCTCGAAAAGTGGGCCACAAAACACCCGCACCAGTTAATTCCAAGCAAACAACAAGAAAGAAGCCTCCGGCTCTTCGCCTCGCTAGCTGGAACATCAGGACCATGTGCCCCGGACTTACTGCAGACCTTCCGTGGATCAAGGGTGCCAGGAAAACCGCTGTCATCGATAGGGAACTGGCACGACTAAACATCGACATTGCGGCTCTACAGGAGACCCGGTTGGCCGACAACGGAACTATCAGAGAAACCAACTACACCTTCTACTGGCAAGGGAAGTCTCCGGACCAACCAAGACAGCACGGTGTTGGGTTCGCTGTGAAGAACACGCTTGTTAACTCCATAGAGCCACCCACAGGAGGCACAGAGAGATTACTTACCCTCCGATTGTCAACAACTTTCGGCCCAGTCAGCATTCTTAGCGCGTATGCCCCAACCCTCTGCGCCACCACCGAAGAGAAAGAACAGTTCTACCATGCACTGGACGAAGCGTTATCCAAGATTCCCAGAAGTAACGCTCTCTATCTCCTTGGAGACTTCAACGCAAGAGTAGGAGCCGACCACATGGCCTGGCCCACCTGCCTCGGAAACTTTGGGAGAGGAAAGATCAATGAGAATGGTCAGCGACTGCTTGAGCTTTTGTGTCACCACGGCCTGTGCGTGACAAACACATTCTTCAAGTGCAAAGAGATCCACCAGGTGTCATGGAGGCACCCCCGCTCCCGTCATTGGCACCAGCTTGACCTCGTCATCACCAGAAGAACGGATATTGGCAGCACCCTCCTCACCCGCAGCTACCACAGTGCAGACTGCGACACGGACCATGCCCTCGTGGTAAGCAAGGTGCGCATAATGCCGAAGAGGTTGCACCACTCCAAGATGAAGGGTCGCCCACGCATCAACACCAGTTGTGCCAGCAACCCAGTTAAGACCCAGCAATTCATCAACAAGATGGAAGATGCACTCGGCGAGGGAGTGGCGGCAGATGACATTATCGAATCCAATTGGCCACGTCTCCGCGATGCCATATACAACTCCGCCATTATTGCTTACGGGAAGAAAGAGCGGAAGAACGCTGACTGGTACGAGGCTCACTGGGAAGAAATGGAACCCGTGATCGAGGCTAAGAGGAGGGCCCTGCTGGCTTACAAGGTCACGCCCACTCCCAGTACACTTCAAGCTCTACGGGCTGCCAGGAACAAAGTCCAGAAGACCGCCCGCCACTGTGCCAACACCTATTGGCTAAACCTGTGCAGAAGCATTCAGGAAGCCGCCGATATAGGCAATGCACGAGGAATGTATGAGGGTATCAAGAAGGCAACAGGCCCAATCCCCTCCAAGATCGCCCCCCTTAAGTCCAAGACAGGTGAGGTCATCACTGACCAGGAACAGCAAATGCGGCGGTGGACCGAGCACTACCTCGAGCTGTACGCAACGAGGAACACCGTAACAGACACTGCTCTTAACGCCATCCCAGACCTACCAGTCATGGAGGAGCTAGACACCCCACCTACTGCGGCAGAGCTCGGCAAAGCCATCGACCGCCTCGCTTGCGGGAAAGCACCAGGAAGCGACGGAATCCCTCCAGAAATCCTAAAGAGCGGGAAACCAGTCCTGCTACAGCCGCTCCACCATCTACTCTGTCTCTGCTGGAAGGAGGGTTACATCCCCCAGGATATGAGAGACGCCAACATTATCACCATGTACAAGAACAAAGGAGACCGCAGCGACTGCAACAACTACCGGGGCATCTCTCTCCTCAGCGTCGTCGGCAAAGTATTCGCCCGGGTCGCTCTTGCCCGCCTGCAGACCCTTGCTTCCCGCGTCTACCCAGAGTCCCAGTGTGGCTTCAGAGCTGGCCGCTCAACAGTGGACATGATCTTCTCCCTACGCCAGCTGCAGGAGAAGTGTCACGAGCAGCATAAACCACTCTACCTCGCCTTTATTGACCTCACGAAGGCGTTTGATCTGGTCAGTCGAAGCGGACTCTTCAGCTTGCTACGGAAGATTGGCTGTCCACCACATCTGCTTGCTGTGGTCATGTCCTTTCACGACAACATGCACAGCACGGTGTCCTACAACGGCGCAACCTCTGAGGCCTTCCCAGTCAGCAGCGGAGTAAAGCAGGGCTGCGTCCTCGCGCCTACGCTGTTCGGAATCTTCTTCTCCATGCTCCTCCAATACGCCTTTAAGGACTGCAGTGAGAGTGTCTTCATTCACACCAGATCCGATGGCAAGCTCTACAACCTGGCCCGTCTACGAGCCAAGACCAAAGTCAAAGAGGTGCTCATCCGTGAGATGCTCTTCGCCGACGACGCAGCTTTGACATCACACTCCGAAGAGGGACTCCAACAGCTAGTCACTTGCCTTTCCCATGCATGCAAGGAGTTCGGACTAGCCATCAGCCTGACGAAGACGAATGTTATGGCTCAAGGCACGGGGACTCCCCCATGCATCACCATCGACGGATACACCCTGGAGGTTGTCAACGACTTCACTTACCTCGGGTCCACCATCTCGAGCTCTCTGTCAGTCGACTTGGAGGTCAACCGGAGAATCGCCAGGGCAGCCACAGTTATGGCCAGACTGAACCGGCGAGCGTGGAACAATTCCAGCCTCACTGAGAAAACCAGACTGCGCATCTACCAAGCCTGCGTACTCAGCACTCTCCTCTATGGCAGCGAGACGTGGACCACCTACGCAAGGCACGAAAGGAAACTCAACAGCTTCCACATGAGGTGCCTGCGACGCGTCCTGCATGTCGCCTGGCAGGATAAGGTCCCCAACACCGAGGTGCTGAAGCGAGCCAATATGTGCAGTTTGCATGCAGTTCTTAGCGAGAGACGCCTCAGGTGGCTCGGCCATGTCAAAAGAATGGATGCAGGCCGTATCCCCAAAGACCTCCTCTACGGCGAGCTAGCAGAAGGCAAGAGGATGACAGGGCGCCCAAAACTGCGGTTCAAAGACATCTGCAAAAAGGACATGACACAATGCTCCATCAATCTCAACACATGGGAAGTACAAGCAGACGACCGCCTAGCCTGGAGGCTCGCGGTCAGGCAAGGTACGTCACGCGCGGAGGCTGCGCGCAACGAGGAGGCGGTCCAGAAAAGATCGAGGCGGAAGCAGCGTCAGCAGCAGCAACAACAGCCATCTGCCTTCACCTGTAACATGTGTGGCAGGGATTGTCACTCCCGAATCGGACTGCACAGTCATTCTCGGCGGTGCAGATAGACTCTCAAGAAGCTACGCCATCGTCTCTCGAGACGGATGGCTGCCGACGACGAGGCAATACTCCCCAGTGTACCTACATATTTATGCAATCCCTCTCAGAATCAGAGCTGATTTCCTAGTAAAAGCTGACAAGTTGATTTTTAAATTCATATGGAATAACAAGGAGTGCAGAATAGCCAAATTTGGAAGACTTACACTTCCCAATATCAAAATTTAATACAAAGCTATCGTAATCAAAACAGTGTGGTACTGGCATAAGGATAGAAATAGAACTGAGAGTCCAAAAATAAACCCATACATTATGGTCAATTGATTTCAACAATGTGCTAAGACCATTCAATGGGGAAAGAATAGTGTCTTCAACAAATGGGGCAAAAGAAGAAATTGGACCCTTACCTTATAATATACCATATACAAAAAGTAAACTGGTCAAAGACCTAAATTAAGAGCAAAAGTTATAAAACTCTTAAAAGAAAATATTGAGGTAAATTTTCATGACCTCAGATTTGGCACTAGATTCTAAGCTATGACACTAAAAATATAAGCAAAAAAGGAAAAATAAGATAAATCTGACATCATCAAAATTAAAAGGTTTTGTACTTCTAAGGGCACTGTCAAGAAAGTGAAAAGAAAACCTATAGAACAGGAGAAAATATGTGCAAGTCATATATGTGATAAGTGACTTTATCTAGATTATATAAAGAATTCATATAACTCAATAATAAAAAAGGAAAGTAATTCAATTAAAAACTAGGTAAAACTTGAAAAGACATTTCTCAAAAAAATAAACAAATACATAAAAACTTATTCATCGGGGACATGCAAATCAAAGCCTCAGTGCTATACCATTTCAAGCCCATGAGGATGGCTAAAATTAAAGTCAGTTAATAGCAAGTGTTGCTGAGGAGAAACCACATCACACAACCACTGCTGGTGGAAATATAAGATGGTGCAGCAACCTTGGAAAACAGTCTGGCAGGTCTTCAAAAGTTAATCATAGAAATTCTGGCCAAGATAGAGGCCTAGATAGACACACTGTGTCTCCCTCCACAACTAAGAAGGAATACAACTATCTCAAAACTAGAGATAGCCAGAAGTTCCAGAAAATCTAGCTGCATGGAAGTCCAACAAACAAAGATATAAAGAAGAAATACTCATCCAGACAGGTAGGAGGGGCGGAGCCGGGACAGAGAGGATATGGTGTGGTGGCAGTAGCAGTGGCGGCAGCTGGCAGGCTAGTGTAAAGTGCAGTCACATGCTTTAAAAAGTAGGGAGGGACACCTGGGGAGCGTTCCCAGCTCCTCACCAAACCTCGAAGCTAACTGTCCTAGCACCAGGGAAAATCAAGCCTCATTGCTTCTGACTGTGAAAACCAGTGGGGGTTGGGGTGGAGGCAGAAACTGCAGGCTCTCAGCAGAGCCCCCATGGTCCTAGAATATTCACAGACCCACCCACTCTGGGAATGATGGCCAGGGCAACAGCTAGAGAGGCACCAGTCCCATATGAAAGTGGGAGAAGTGCCTGGAAAAGGGGTGAGTGTTGAACCAGAGGCATTGTCCCCTCTTAGACCCCTTCCCCACATACAGCGCCACAACATGGTAAAATGGGTCACCTTGTACTGATAAATACCTAAAGCTCCGCCCCTTACAATGTAACAGGTGTGACAGCTCTATCTAAGACTCAGAGGCAAACAAACACAGGAGTCTGTCAAGATGAGGAGACAGAGAAGTATGGCCCAAAAGAGGGAACAGATCAAGGTTCTAGTGGGAGAACTAAGAGACGAGGAGATAGCCAACTTAACAGATGTAGAGTTCAAAACACTGGTGATAAAATACTCACAGGCTTGACAGATACGCTTAAGTACGGCAAACGCATAAGGGAAGAAGTGAAGGCTGTGCTAAATGAAACAAAGGAAAATCCACATAAAACCAATGTTGAAGGGATGGTTACTGGGGTTCAAATCAATGATATGGAACATAAGGAAGAAAAAAACCAGTCAACCAGTACATGAATTGAAAAAAATGAGGGAGGCTTAGGAACCTCTGGGAAAACTTTAAACGTGCCAACATCTGAATCATAGGGAAACCAGAAGAGGAAGAGCAAGAAATTGAAAGCTATGTGAAAAAATAATGAAGGAAAACTTTCCTAATTTGATGAAGGAAATAGACATATAAGTTCAGGAAGCACAGAGAGTCCCAAACAAGCTAGACCCAAAAAGGACCACACCAAGACACATCATCATTGAAATGCCAAAGGTTCAAGATAAAGAAAGAATCTTAAGAGCAGCAAAAGAAAAGCAGAGAGTTACCTACAAAGGGGTGCCTATAAGACTATCAGCTGATCTCTCAAAAGAAACTTTGCAGGCAAGAAGGGACTGGCAAGTAGTATTCAACAGGATGAAAAGCAAGGACCCACAGCCAAGATTACTCTATCCAGCAAAGCTATCATTTAGAATGGAAGGGCAGATGAAGTGCTTCCCAGACAAGGTAAAGCTAAAGGAGTTCATCATCACCAAGCCATTGTTATATGAAATGTTAAAGGGACTTATTTAAGAAAAAGATCAACACTATGAACATTAAAATGACAACAAAGTCACACCTATCAACAACTGAAGCTAAAAAATAAAAACAAAATCTAACTAAGCAAACCAGAACAGAAACAGAATCATAGGTATGATGATCATTTGGAGGGTTATCAGCTGGGAAGAGGGAGGGGGAGAAATAGGAAAATGGTGCAGGGATTAAGAAGCATAATTGGTTGGTACAAAATAGACAGGGGGAAGTTAAGAATAATATAGGAAAGGGTGAAACCAAAGAACTTACTGCATGACCCATGGACATGGACTAAGATGGGGGTGGGATTACTGGAGGGGAAGGGGCATATTGGGCAGAGGGGAGCAAAGGGAAAAGAAATTGGGACAACTGTAACAACATAATCAATAAAATATACTTAAAAAAAAGTTAATCATAGAGTCACCATGACCCAGCAATACTACTCCTAGGTATGTACCCCCCACAAAATGAAAATATTTGTCCACACACAAAAAGAAGTGTACATGAATGTTCATAGCAGCTTCATTCACAACAGTCAACAGGTAGAAAGAACCCAAATATCCTTCAAGCAATGAATGGATAAACAAACTGGAGTGTATCTGTACAGCTGAATATGATTTGGCCATAAAAAAGAATGACATAGTGACATGTGCTCCATACAACATGGATGAACCTTGAATACAGAAGAAGCCATCCATATATTATGTGATTCCATTGATATGAAACGTCTAGACTAGGCAAAGCTATAGGTGCAGAAAGGAAATTAGTAGTTATTGATCCGTGCTGGGGGCAGGGGAGAGCTGACGTGTGCAGGGCTTCTTTGGGGGTTTCTAAATTGACCGTGGAGAGGGTTGCTCATGTCAATTGACTGTACTCAACACCGCTGAATTACGATTTTAAATCGGTGAGTTGTGTGGTATGTTTAGCGTATCTCAATAAGGCTGTTAAAAAGGACGGGGCATGACAGGAAATGGTCTGGGGGATCCACGTGTTGGAGTCGTTCGCAGAATGGAGTCCTTGCTTCCAAGTATTGGAGTCACATTGAAGACAGTCACTGACAAGACAAAGACTTTAACCTGGGAACTGGAATTCATATAAAAAATAAAATAAAATGAAAATTATAGGACTGAAAAATCACAATGGCTGGGATCAAAAACTCGGCAGTTGGGTTTGATGGAGCGAAAGGAGAGAGGATTAGTGAGCAGAAGTTCCTTGAGAAAGAGCAGACAGAATCACAGTCCACAGACAAAACGCAGAAGGAGGATCACAGGTCTGGAAGACCAAGGACTCAGACTCATAAACAGAAAGGATCACACACCTAGGAAGTGCATTGTCTTGGAAGCCACAGGGAACAGCAGTAGATCCCATCCGTCCCCTACCCCCAGGGGCTCCCAGCCCAGCAAGGAGGAGACAACGTAAGCTAAGTCTGGGGTGATGAGACTGCAGCGCCCAGGTAATCAGGCCCGCAAAGGCTAAATGTTGTTATTTTACTGTTTACCTTTTCTGTTGAAGAATGTCATAGTAAAAACTCTAAGCAGTATCCTTAGTCTTTGACAGGTCAGCACACCAGAAAAATTATAATAGTAAGAATTGCCAGTACAAAGCCCAAGCAAATGCCCACACAGGCTCTGCCTGCACACTAACAGTGACAGGGACATCACTCCCCACCGAGTGCAGGACTCTTGCCCCTAAAAGTCTAGAAGGCCTTGATCGGTGCCTCTCTATAACCTGAGTCCACTGTGCCTTTTGCACGCTTCAGCACTGAGGATACCAGGTCGTTCTAACACAAAACGAGAAGTATCACTGACCTTAGGGGGAAGGTTGGGAGCCTTCAAGGTTACAATGATGGAAAATTCTTCAGGGAAGAAGTCACATCTGACGAAAATCCTCGATGCAGGGAAGCTCATGGTGTGAAGGGCAGCAGCCGACAGCTGGAGTCCCAGCGCTCCTTGAACCCGCGTGACGCTGATTCCGCTCTCAGCACCATTTGGAGGGACCGCCTCTGCCAGGATGTCCAGGGGGCGCAGATCTGTGTCAAGAAAATCACAAGGGGGTTATGCCAGGACATTCATGGGCACCCCGTGTGGCAGACCAGGTCCCAGCATGGTACAGAATCCTCGCAAAGCCCAAGGGCTGGAGTCACAGTTATCCCAGGTTTGCCACCCACCTGGGCCTGCCTGTGACCTCTCCTACCCACCCCCATTCCCTGGTGCTCTGCTGGCTGTGTTGGGGGACAAAGAGGAACAAGTCCCTACCGGCTCCGGCCCCAGGGAGTGCAAGGTCCCTGCACAAAACGGGCTCACACACATAAAGCATCTGGGCACTGGGAGATCAAGCATGGCATCCCCAGTGCACTCAGCAGTGTCACCATCACCAACCAGACACGCGGACACGACAGTGGTCACTGCAGCTGATACTGACAGAGCAGGGAGCCACAGCCGTGCCAGGCACTGTCCCAGGCAGTTTAGGGACATTGGCTGGTCCTGTCCTCCTGGGTGCTCCTTTCCTCTCTGTACCGGGGCAGACACCATTCCTTGCTGGCAATGACGGACACCATTTGCCAATTTCCAGGTGCTCCCTGCAGGATGTTTGAGTTCATCTCGCCCATGCCTAGCCCCGGCTAGTGTCACTGGGGATGCAATTGTGTCCCTGCCCCCACAAAACCCTCCTAAGTCCTCTCCTCGGTAAATGTGGGCAAGGACACAGGTGACAAGTCAGAGAGGCGAGCTCTGTCCCCCTGCACTGGGGATGAGGCACACAGCCACCTGCTGCAGTCCTGCTGGACCAGACTTCCTGACAGACATGTGTCCTTGCAAATCACATCAGCCCACAGGATGATCCAGAAATCCCAGTGACATCTTCCCTTAGGGGTGGAACCAGTGCTCTTTCTTGAAGCAACAAGGGCTGTGGCCCAAGTGGACTGTGGGGAGTCTTAGGTTCACTTCCAGGCTAGGAAGGGACCACAGGAGCATAAGGGCCTTCACACCAGGAAGCACAGAGTCAGGCAGCAGCCCAATGAGGACAGTGGCTGGCAATTGATGCTGGAGAGCGAGGGGCTTTGAGGCCTGAGGGTCTATGCTATAAGCCAGAAAAACTCCCTCACCCCCCCCCCCCAGCTGTCTCCATTAAGTCAAAGGAATTTAGGAAGGAAAATGGCCCCATTTCTCTGGTATCAGGAAAGCTACCAGAGTTCTAAGGAGAGATGCGGAATCAGTGGCCAACATGGGCTGGCCTGTCAGAGTGGGGGGAACAGAAGGAAAGGTCAGATATTAGAGGGGCCAACGCTGCACTGGAGGCACAAGGAGGGCACGCTGGAGGCTGGCGGAACATGGGGACGTGATGAAATGATCCATATCCAGAATGTATGGAACTGCTGCTGATAGACAAATGTCACCCCCAATAGGCAGCTGGGCATGATGGAGCTCAGGAGGCTCATGGAGAGGGGCCCACAGGCAGCAAACATGCAGACACCGCACAGCTGGTCAGCCTCGCTCAGAGCGAGGAATATGGGTTCTTAACATGAGATTGTACTCTCTCAGCCCCTGGTGGTGAACAGGGTACAAAGTGTGGAGCCATGAAGCCTCGGGCACAGCAATGCGCACTGATGTCCTTCAGGAGAGTGTGACCATCTGGGCAGAGGGACTGTGCAGAGGCTTCACCTGGGACAGCATTGATTGGCACTCAGAGTGGCAACAAGGGTGGGGACATGCCCAAGATAAGGAGGTCGATTGGCTGGCGGGTTGGCGATGAGCGGCCCAGCCCTCATGCAGAGTTGGACGCTACCCCATCCAGAGCTGGGCGGGAAAAAGCATGTGCAGAGGGTGGGGGACAGTGGGACACGCAGCACCGGGCAGCGTCTGGGGACGCGCAGGACATGCAGGCCTGAGCACTGTCCGGGAGGACACACATCTGATGACCTCTGGGGCGGGTGTTGTCGGGGAGAGGGCGAAAGCCTGCTCTGTGGTAGGAGAACACACGTTATTGCTATAATTTATGCTGTCGAAGACACAACAGTGGGGTGTGAGGAGGCTGCAATGGTTTGTGAGCTGTGAAAGAAGCCGCTCAGAGAGCCGCAGGGAAGCGATCAGATGCAGAAGCACTAACGTGCTCTAACGTGCCTGAATGTCAAGGGCAGGAGTCGCCCTGGAGGTGGCCAAGTGTGCTTGGGTAATGAAGGAATCCCAGATTGACTCCAGTGGGGGAATCTGGCATCTCTGGGGGAGGAGGCTGTGGGAAGAATCTGTGGAAGGAGTCTGTGCTTCATGAGCCTGACCTTGACCCAAAGCTCAGACTAGGCAGGGCATGAAGGTTTGATTCCACATCTGTGGGGGACAGACAGGCATGTGGGAAGCAGACAGGCTTGGTCTAAAAGACTCTGACCGCTGTGTGGAGCCGCCCCCGGCTGGGCCCTTAGCCGGCAGGTTGTCTCCCAGGCCTGCTCTGAATCCCACCCCCCGGGGGATTTTAAAGATAGAATAGAAATACAAAGTGGCTTTTAAGGAAGAGAGAACCTGCTCTGTTTTTCTCTGTAAAGCCTCAAATCCTTGTCAGTAAAATGTGAAGAACAGAACAATTAAGTAAGAGGAAATGTTTTTGACCTTGTGTAACATACCTGGATGTTTCAACCCTGTATTGATCTGCATTTCCCTTTCACTCCCTACCATTTGGGGAAGGGCTGCACATTTTCCTTAAGTACTTCCGCGTGTGGCAAGTGGATAAAAACCCTGGCTAATAAAGAAACAGGGGCGATTTTCCACTAGAGAAAACCCCCTTTCTTCCTTCCTCAGATGGAGAGTTTCTGAGTAGTTTCTTCATCCAATCCAAGGGACCCAGAGTCTCTCTCACACATCCTGTGAAGTTCTGCCTGGTTAGGGACCCTGGAGAGCTTGGGGCTCTGAATAAACACTGTGCACCCTAAATTCACCCCCACAAAATAACTTTGGGAGACACTAGTTACGCAGGCCCTTCCTGGGGGTGGGTTTGCCCCTCTCGGTTTTAGCTGTGGCCCCACTGGGGTCCAGCCCCTCATTCAGGAAACATGGGTCTTCCACCAGGCGGGCTGCCAGGCTTCCAGAACCTGCCGTGGCCTGACTGAGCCCCGGGCACAAGCAGTTAGGGCCCATTAACAGCAAGGGGGACCCCAAATTCAGCTAATCCCAGGATGAGCCTCTCCCTGCATTGCTTAGTTAAAACAGCCTCTTCCTGGCCCCATCCCACCCCAATTCATGCTCACATGCAGCTGCTCTGATAGATACTCAGTCAACACACACTCAGGTTGTCTCTGTTTCGTCCACATACATGTGGGAAGGTTTTCAAGGACAACTGAGCTCTATTCCTTCCTGGGAAAGCTCCCTCTGGGTGCAGGAACCAGTGAGGGACTGTGCTCAGAGCTGTCTCAGGAGAGTCAGACACGTTCAGATGATGAAGTTCTGCAAAAATTAATTTTAATCAGCTTATACGTTCATTAGTGCTTCTTGTGTCTGTACTGAGAGCCTGAATGTACAAGGAGACAATGGCCAGGCCATACACACAGGGCAAGACAACAGATCCACGGCCTCTGCAGCCATCGGCCCAGAGCATCCAGGTTGTGAATGACCAGTGACCACCAATTCCGCTGATTTTTGTTCCTACTACAATTCAAGATCAACCAGAAAAGCCAGATGTACTCCCCTGACCAATCAGTTACACAGGAGCCCTATTTCTGGTGCTTCCCCTGGCCTTTCCATGCCTTAGCCTCCCTCAGGCGTGGAGAACATCCCTTTCCACTATAAACACACACACCCCCACCTGTCTGAACCTCCACCAAACCCAAGTGGTGGTGATCGACCTGCTACTGCCAGCTCCGGAGAAGCAGCCTTGGTTTGTTTTCACTTGGGCTATCTTAAAACAGCAATTTCATAAATAAATAGTCTTTGCCCTCAGGTGCTTACAATTTAGTAGAGGATGTGGTGGCCACAGATACACTGACTTAAAGCTAACTACATAAGGTCCTAAACCTCAAGGTCTTATGACCCACAACTCACTGAATCTGAGCCTCAGTTTCCTTACCTTTAAAATGAGTGGGCAGTTAGCGTAATCTAGGTTATAAGTCCTTGCTTTTCATCACTTTAAATATTCCTTGCCAATCCCTTCTAGCCTGCAAATTTCTTTTGAGAAATCAGCTGACAGTCTTATGAAGACTCCCCTGTAGGTAACTCTCTGCTTTTCTCTTGCTGCTTTTAAGCTTCTCTGTCTTGAACCTTTGGCATTTTAATTATGATGTGTCTTGGTGTGGTCCTCTTTGCAGCCATCTTGTTTGGGACTCTCTGTGCTTCCTGGACTTATATGTCTATTTCCTTCACCAAATTAAGGAAGTTTTCTTTTATTATTTTTTTCAGATAGGTTACCAGTGAAGCTATCATTTAGAATGGAAGGGCAGATAGTATTTCCCAGACAAGGTAAAGCTAAAGGAGTCATCATCACCAAACCATTATTATCTGAAATGTTAAAGGAACTTATTTAAGAAAAAGAAAATCAAAACTATGAACATTAAAATGGCAATAAATACATCAACCACTGAATCTAAAAAACAAACTCAGTAAACAAACAGAACAGAAAGAATCATAAATATGGAGAACATTGGGATGGTGGCCAGTGGGAAGGGGGGCCTGAGGGAATGGGAGAAAAGGTGAAGGGATTCAGAAATACAAACTGGTAGGTACAGAATAGACAGGTAGATGTTAAGAGCAAGGATAGGAAATGGAGAAGCCAAAGAACTTATACACATGACCCATGAACGTGAACAAAGGAGGGAGGACCGCAGGAGGGAGTGGGGGATGCTGGGTGGAGGAGGGCAAAGGGGGACATATTGGGACAACTGTAATAATATCAATAAAAAATTAATTAATTAATTTAAAAAAAATAGGTGTGTGGTGGCTCCCCGCTCATCAGGAGGTGGAGAAAGAACTGCTGGGTGTCAGAGGAGCTGAGCAGTTGAACAGAAAGACCAGAAGGAACAGTGGAGACTAATCACGGCGGTTTATAAGCAGGAGGCTAAACCAGAGGAGGCACTGACCCTCACCCCATTCCCACCATCACCCCCACAGAAGGACAAGGTGAAGGACATGTTAGGGAGCCCAGGACAAAAGCTTCCTACAGGAAGGAGGAGGAGGGAGGGCTAGGAGTGGTAGGTGCTGGGCACCAAGTCGGAGTCAGTAAAGTACCTTCAAAGCCCCCAGAAGGAGGCCTCCAAATACAGATACCAGGCTAGGAAGGCAGATGTGGCTGGCAGGGAAGGCCGTGCCCTGGCCGTGCCCCATGCCTGGTGTGTGGCAGGAGGGTGAAGCCTTTGTGATCACTGACAGCTGGGCCCGACAGATCAGGAGCTAGGCTCCCCATACCCCAGATTTGTTCCCTGGGAAGGCTTTCTGTACCAGTGCCCATGATGACTAAAGTTTTCAGGAGGGACCAGCTGCCTTCTCTGGGAAGGGGTCCCCTCCTGGGGACAGGACAGGAGAAAAAGCTAAATGGACAATAAAATATTCTTTACTCTGTGGATATTGTTGATTCAAATTGTGTGCCTAGAGACCAGTTTCTTTCCAAGAATTCAGGTTAGAGTACTAGAAGCGTTGCCCTATGGGACAGTCAGACTGACTACATGGCCAGAATAATAAAATAGTCCAGTTTGGGCCCAAGAAGAGGCAGGTGGAGCAATGATGAGAAGAGACCAGAAAGCTCAGAGGGACCCACAGGTAAGCCGTCCAGGCGCCACACACATCGCGGGAGGAGGGATGCATCAGTGGGTGGTGATGGGAACGCTGGGCTCTGTGGGGAGGAAAGTCCAGCTGAATTCCTCCCTGAACAGGAAACAGCACTGTAACTCCAAGAGGTGTGAAAGGTGAAACTCCCAAGTCAGAGCGAGAAGCTGGGGCTGTCTTTGTGACTTCGGGTTATGGAGTCCAAATAAACTCAATTAACACCAACAGTCAGGAGGAGTCGGCACATTTGCTCACAGCAAAACAAGAATCTGCTCAGGAAGGACACTATAGGCAGCCCTGATGGCCATGGGACAGACGGGAAAGGTGTTTGTCATGCATGCCTGGACCTGACAAGAGTACAAAAGGAATGATGAACCCAAGAACCCAGAGGGAAAACATAAGAGCCATCAATCCTCAGAAAAGAAAAAAAGCAAGCAATTTACAAAAGAAGGAACCCAAAAGGCTCACACACATAGGATGGAACGCTCAAGTCATGTGAGTCAGAGAAATGCAAATGACAACCGTAAGGAGACATTATTTTTCTCCTATTCTCCTGGTTAAAAAAGGAAAGAGGAAAAACACATAAAGATGGAAAACAAACTGGAGAATGAGTGCTAACCCGCTTTCCTTAACTTGTTTTAAAGGGAGCCCAGCGTGTGGGATAAGGCTGGCCCCGGGTTCTGGGCGGGGCCACGGGGCTCCCCGGGGCTGCCGCGCGGGTATGTCCACAGCCTGGAAAGCCAAAGGCAGTGCGGCGGTCAGGCCGCTGAAGCTGCAGGGAGGCCCCAAAACAGCAACGCCACCCGGGATAACCCAGGAAACGCGGCGCCAAGCTCCCCGGACCAGCGTGAGTGAGTCCTTTACGCACATCAATAATTTTAAATCCCAAGCACCTGCTCCTTCAGTCATGCCCCAAAGTCTGCCTCGGCGCCTTGTGGTCAAAGGCTCCCAGAATGCATGACTTGGTCCACAGGGTCAGGGGCAGCCAGGACCGCGGCATTTGCACCCAGCTTTCCTGGGCCCCGCTGTGTCCCGCAGCCTCTCACTGACCTCCCAGAGGCTCGGTCTCCTCAGCGGCTGCAGAAGATGGTGTCCCTCTTTCCTTTAAGGTTGTGGGAGGGATTGGAAATCTTATCTGGCAAGCAGAAGCTGCTCCCTAAACATGGATTGCCTCCCGGAGACTAGATTAGAAAGGGATTACCCATCCCTAACGATGTGGTCAACGCTGTGCCGGCCCGCTCTTGAGGAAATTTTCAACTTCCCACCCGAGTTGCGGAAGGACCTGTGTTTGCCTGCAGGGAGACAGGCTGCCAGGCTGGCTTGGCAGGGCTCTTGAGCAAGAGCCATGCGGCTGGTACACAGCTGATGTTAACTTTACGTTACATAAATAGGTGACAGGGCACGGGGTGCCTGGATCAGCGATGCAGGGAAGTCCACACACAGAACACGGGGAATGAGTCCATCTGCTGGCCCACACTTCCCAACTCAGAACCTGAACCCTCCTTTCTGCCCTGGTCAAATGTTGTCCGTGAGGTACAGTGACCACCTGACCTCAGGGGCACACAGACGTTCAGGAGACAAAAGACAGAGTGATAGCATGCAGACTGCAAGGCAGGGGGTTGATGGGAGCTCTTCCAGGACAGGATGCTCCATGGCCCTCTGGGTCCCACCCACAGAACATGTCTCCATTGATCCAAAAGGCCTCCTCCTGGATCCAGCTCTGCCAGGAGCGGAGAGGTTGGGAGAGGCAAAGATGAAGGGGCAGTCCCTGCCCTGGGACCTTTGCAATAAAAACATTGCTCTCTCCTGCAAGGCATGATCACCCTGCCATCCAGCCAGCTTTCTGTGTTTCCTTATCTGCCGTCCTCCTGGCAAGTAGGAACGTGAGCAGAGGATGAATCCCGATGCCAGGACCTCAGGCTGTGGGGCGTAGAAGTCCACACGCTCAGCAGCTAGGGCTTTACCTATATTCAGTCCCGTTGCTTGTGAGCTCCCAACTTATCAACTCTATTACCCTTAAAACATGGTATGAATCCAGGAATTGTGGAATCAGAGCCAGAAGGAGCCCAGAGATCGGCTCATTCAGAGCCCCAGGTTACAGACCAGGACTGTCTGCACAAAAGGCCTTGGGGACATGCTAAAGGAGAGGGCAGATTATAGTAGTAAGAGCTTCTGTCAGAAAAAGAAGATATCAAATCAACCCTCTGAGCTTCGACTGAAGAACTGTGGAAAAGAAGAGCAAATGAAAACCCAGAGGGAGCAGAGGAAAGACAAGGGCAGAAATCAGGGTCAGGGTCACTGAAAACAGTGAACTGTGCATCTAGACCCTGCTGCCAGGCGACCTGAGCAAACTGATCAATAAACGCTCCCTGAACTGAGCACTGCACTCATATCAAAGTGTTTTTATTGCCATTTCTCAGCTTGACTGCATATCTATCTTTCCCCTTTGTATAGGACACTCTGCCATCCAGCAGGATCCTGTGTGGTTTCCTGTGGCTCCCGGGTTTCCCAGGGACAGGTTTCACAGTCCTTTGGCCATTTGGGGCCATCTTGGATTTATCCTTTACCCTCCTGTATTATTACTCACTGAACAGTTCTCTTTCTTGATTTGACTTTGCACCTTCCCCACAGACATACCATGGGTCTGTGTAAACAGGGCACCACTGAACCTTGGCTGGAATGGGAACTGGTGATGTTACTCATGGAGCCCAGAGCCCCCCAAAAGTTAGTTTGAGATCTCTCACGTCTCTACAAGACCCACTGTTAGGATCTCCAGGATCCGTTTCTCCTTGGAGAGTGTTGGCTGCATAGCACAGTCCTTGGGGAAGCAGGTAGGTCTCAGGTATATCCTCGGTTTAGTGGGAGCACTTCCCAGAGTGGAATCAGGCATAGTCCTCTTCAGAGTCAGGAAAGAACTTGAGGCGTCAAAGATGGAAGCAAGGAACTGGATTGGAAGACAAACAGTTCTCGAAAACAAGGAGTCAGACTTGACTTTGAGCCATGGGGGACCTACCTCATCCTTTCACATTACGTAATTAGAAAATGGGACAAAAGATATAAAAAGCCAGGTGTCAGACGCCAGATAGCTGAGAGTACAGGACTCAGATCCCTTTGGAAAGGGAAACAAAGGAGGCAAGCCCTGTCGTTTAATTTCCTAACCTTGGACCATTTTCCAGATACCATTCTGTTAATGATTTCTGATTCTATTGTGGTCACACAATATTTTCTGTGTGATTTCAATCCCATTAAATATATTGAGTCATGCTTAATTCCCTGGCTTGCTGGCTGAGAGAGTTCCAGGCCACAGCACACGGAGCAATCACAAACAGCATGGGGGGTTTGCCGAGCTAGATATAGGAATCAGAGTTCATGGAGGAGGCAGCTGCAATTTATGGGGCAGACACAGGAGAGGGGAGAAATATACAGAGAAAACCTCCCCTGAGTCCACTGCTGAGTCCTAAACCATTCATTCAGAGCTCAGAACCCCATGAAGCTGGACAAGAACAATCGCAGGGCTGTTAAAGTGAACAATTACCAGAGCGTGCACAAGAGTAAGAGGCATTAGAGGTCCTAACAACCGGAGTGGAGAGACCTCACTGAATAGCAGAGGCATTCAATACATGTCCCAGGAGGGCCACATCTTAATAGTAGTGCCAAACCTGTCCAAGAGTAAAGGCTTCTCTAATCTGTCCTAACAAAGCATGAGGGCATCAGCTGATTCACTGCAAGACAGAACAAAGTTCAGAACTCTTTAAAAAAAGGAAACAAAGTACAACATTCAACAGTATTATGGTTTTATTTTATTGAAGTCCAGCATTCAATAAAACATTAGTAGACACATGGAAAAGAGGAAATCATCACCTGTAGTCAAGAGATAAAACAGTTTATAGAAACAAACCCACATACAGAGTTGATAGAATTTGCAGACAAGGTAGTTAAAACAACCACTATGACTATATTCAGAAATTTAAAGGAAGCCATGAACATAATGAGGAGAGAAATGGGAGATACAAAAGAAAACAATGGAACCCCGAAGCTGAAAAACATAACACCAATAAGAAGAGATTAGAAGGATGACTTTAAAAGTGGTTTAGACACTGCAGAAGAAAAGACCAGTGATCCTGAAGACACGGCCATAGAGATTATCCAAACAAGAGGACAGTGAGAAAAAAAAAGTAAAAACTTTACAGAGCCTCAGAGACCTGGGAGACAAGTGGGCTAACATAAATACAAGAGGAATACCTCAAAAAAAATAAAATAAAATAAAAAGGTGATGGAGAAGGTAAAATCTATTTTAAGAGATAATGACGAAATATTTTTGTAATTTGATGAAATTGATAAGTATATAGAAAACTTGAAAAACACTATAAACTAACCTGAACTAATTGATGTTTATACAATATACCATCCCCAAAACAGTAGAATTCATATATTTTAAGTACATATGGGACATTCACCAAAATAAATCATATGCTAGGCCATTAAGCACATCTCAATATATTTAATAGGACTGAAATCAGACAGAGAATGTTGTTTGACCCCACCAGAATTTGTAAGCATTTAATAGAAAGGTAGCTGGAAAATTGTCAAATGTTAGGAAATTAAACAACATGCTTTAAAATAACCCTGAGTCAAAGAAGAAATCACAATGGACATTAGGAAATATTTTGAATAAAATGAAAATAAACTTTGTGAGATACAGCTAACACAGTGTATTTGGGAAATTGTAAAGCTTTAATAACATATATTTTAAAAGAAGGCAAGACTAAAATCAATTATCTAAGTTTTTTACTTCAAGAAGCTATATAAAAAAGTACAAGTTGAACCTAAAAATAAGTAGAAGAAAGGAAATAATCAAGAAGGGTAGAAATCTACCAAACAGAAAATGGACAGACAAGAGAGAAAATCAATAGACCAAATTTGGTTTTTTGAAAAGATCAGTAAAATTGATACATTTTTAGCTTTATCACTCAAGAAAAAAGAGAAAATAAATGAATTACTAATATCATAAGTGCAAGAAAGGCTACAAGCACAGATCTATACACTAAATTAAAAAGGATGAAAGCAAACAACTTCATGCTGATACATTTAACAACTTAGATGAAATAGGTCAATAACTGGAAAGATAAAAAAATTATAAAAATGAATATGAGATTAAATAGAAAACCTGTATAGCCCTCACCAATTAAAGAAATTGAATTCACAGTAAAACCTTTTCCACAAAGAAGACAAGGAGCCTAAAAGTCTTAACCACTGAAAATCCTAAAGAAGGAATTATACATAAAAAAGCTATTAAATTCAAGTGAATTTAACAAGGTTAGAGGATACAAGGTCAGTATAAAGAAGCCAATTGTATTTCTATCTAGTAGCACTAAATAATCAAAAATAAAATAAATATACCATTAACTAAAATATGAAAAGTGAACTAGTATATAAAGTTAACAGCATATGTACATGGTCTATGTATGGAAAATGACAAAATATTGTTGAGAAAAGCAATCCTAAATGCCTGGAGAGACATATTATGTTTATAAATTAAAAGACTCATAATTGTTAAATTGTCAATTCTTTCCAAACTTATCTAAAAGTTTAATACAATTCAAATAAAAATTTCAGCATGCTTCTCTGTAGACACTAATGAGCTAGTTCTAAAATATGTTCTAAAAGCCATATGCAAATGGAAAGGATCTAGATTAGCCAACCAATTTGAAAAAAGAAAAGCAGAATTGGAAGACTTGCATTGCTTGATTTCAGGACTTAATTTGAAGCTACATTGATCAAGACAGTGTGTTATTGGTATAATAATAAACATTTATTATTGGCATAATAATAAATGTAGGAGAATAGAATAGGTAAGAAAGTGCAGAAATAGATCTTCACATATACAATCAATAGATTTTATTTTTGGCAAGGGTAAGTCAACGGAGAAAGGATGATTTTTGTAATATAAGTAATGCTGGAATGAATCACAGTATATTCAAAAATTAACTTGAAATGGATCATAGGACTCAGCATAAAAGTTAAAACCATAAAATATTTAGAAGTCAGCAGAGGACCAAATCTGTGTGATCATGGGTTTAGCAAAGATTTTTTAGATAGAACCATTGAAAAAAAAATTGATCAATTGAATTTAATCAAAATTAAAGATGTCAGCTCTTCAAAAAACACTGCTAAGAAGATAAAAAGGTTAGCCAGAGATAGATTTTCCATTTATATATATGACACATGACTACTACCTAGACTATATAAAGCACACTTACAATTTAATGGTAAGGACAAACCAGCTGATTTTGTAAAAACAGGCACAGACACTGTACTGAGGAAGATATAAGAATGGCAAACAAACACATGAGAACATCGCCATCATCAGCCGTCAGGGAAGTAACATCACCACACACACCACTTTCGCCTTGTGACCAGCAATGCCGCCCCGAGGTATTTACCCAAAAGAAAGGAAAACACGCCAATTGCAGGTGTTTACAGTGGTTTGATTCAGAATTGCCAAACCCGGAGACAACCCAAATATACTTCAGCAGGTGAATGAGGTGAATGGATAACCTATGCCATGCAGTAAAACACGGCTCAGCCATCAAAAAGGAATTAACTGCTGATGCACACAACGGCAGAGACTAGTGAGTGGAGCCAGACACTGAGGGCACACGCTGTACGAGTCCTTTCCTGTGACCTGTTTTTAGTGAGATAGCGGGGTGGCCCAGCTCTCGGCAGGGGGTGGTCATTGGGAAGGGAGGCAAGGAACCTTTGGCCTGAAGGAAATGTTCTACATCTTGACAAAGGTGGAGGCGACAGGACGGTGGCCTTTTAAAAAACTGACCCAACTGTACAATTAGATTGGGTGCAATTGATTACATATAAACTGTATTGCAACAAAGCTGATGTTAAGCAGAGGTGGTCAGCGGGAGAAGCGGGAAGGTCACACGAGGAACATGCAGCAGGTGGGGCATGTGTGAGGGTGGGAGATGGCCAACATTTCAGAGAAGGAGGCTGAGACCAGAAGAACTCCCTCTGGGGGTTCTGGCCACGGACACTGGCCACAGGAAAAGTGAGGGGCTCACGCGCAGGGAGGCAGCACCTCGTCCACCTGGTAGGTCTGAAGATGGCCGAACATTGTCTAATCCTTTACGGGTCGGGGACAGTGGTCCACTTCCTGCAACAGTTCTGGTCGCTGCCCCTAGTGGGCGATCTTGCTGGGGGACTTGCACCTCTGTCAACAGGTGCCCTTGCGTGGTGCCAATGTCATCCTCGCATCAGAGTAGGCTATTGTCCTCAGCCCTTTGGTACATGGAGGCCTGACAGGGATGCTCAGCTCCCAGGGGAGGCCCTGCACCATGCTGTCCCTCACACTCTCAGAATGAGCCCAGAGCTGCCAGGGGCGGGCCCTTGGGGCATGCAGACATGGGACCCTGTAGGTCCTGCCACCCACACCTTCATGTTTTGTTTCCACATCTGTTGTTTACTCCTGTAAGCTGGGAGCAGCTCCTCCTGCCTCATTCCATCAGGCCTCTGCTAACAGCGTAGGCCTGCAGGTGGGTGACAGAGGCAGGTCAGGCCCACAGAGGCTGTGCTGCGGGGAGTCCCCACGCCAGCTTCCTAAGGAGAGACTCTGGGGTGGCTTGCCCAGGTAGGACAATAGGTGGAAACGGTCCGGGGGACTGAGAACACTGAGACCATGAAGTGTCTGCAAGTGACGGGCCCAGCAGGCACTGAACCTCCTCGGCAAGAGCAAGAGGCCAACCCAGTCACCTCTCCCAGAGCAATTAGGCCACTGCCCTTTGTGATCTCTCAGTCATTCATTTCTAGAAATACTTGTGGCTAGAGACCAATGTCTGGTGAAAACCATATTTTTTTTTCCTTCCCACTGCCCCCGTCCCCATGAAATCAGATAAAGAAGGTGATTAAGTGATGAAGTGAGTTTATTAGGGGGTCCTAGGAGGTGCTGACAAAGTGAGAGCAGAGGTCAAATGATTGGACAGAGAAACTCAGAGGGAAGGACAGGTGATGCAGATGCAGGTGGAGGTGTCTCCAGGGAGGCAAGAGGTTGGGAAGCAGTGAGGTCAGGGGTTCTTGGGAGCAGAAGTCAGGCAAGGACAGTGGAAATCTGGGGTACCCCACCTTGGGTGGGGTCAGCCATCGAACATGGGTCAGCACTGGACTGATGGGTGGCTGGAAGGACCACAGTCACAGGTGAGACCTAACCCCAGCTAGTTCTGGGGAGATGTGCCTGGTCAGCAGCAGGCCTTCCAGGCTGAGTTGGGGACCTAGCAGGCCGGGCGGGAGCACACGGGGCGGCAGATCAGGGACACACAAGAAGCCGGGCGGCAGCAGGTGGGCCGGCAGGAGGAGGGGGCACAGCAGGAGGAGACGGGCACGCAGCAGGCGGGTCTGCACACAGGGCGGCAGATGACGGACATGCAGGAGGAAGGCCTGCAGCAGGGTGAGGGGCAGAGGGTGGGCTGACAGCACGAGGGGGATGGGCAGGGGGTGGCCCCAGAGCAGATGGGTGTGCAGCAGACAGGCTTGCAGCAGACAGGTGTGCAGCAGACAGGCTTGCAGCAGACAGGTGTGCAGCAGACAGGCTTGCAGCAGACAGGCTTGCAGCAGACAGGTGTGCAGCAGACGGGCTTGCAGCAGACGGGCATGCAGCAGGCCTGCTGGCAGGGGGACGAGGTGCAGCAGGAGGGCTGGCAGCACGAGGGTGTGCAGCAGCTGGTGCAGGCTGATTGGCAGGGGCTGGGCCCACAGGCCGCCTGGCAGCAGGGGCTGGACACGCAGCTCACTGGGGCGCAGACGAGGGTCTGGCAGGGTGTTGGGGCACAGCAGCTGGGGACACAGCAGGTGGGCTGGCAGCAGCTGGGGGCGCAGCAGGTGGGCTGGCAGCAGCTGGGGACACAGCAGGTGGGCTGGCAGCAGCTGGGGGCGCAGCAGGTGGGCTGGCAGCAGCTGGGGACACAGCAGGTGGGCTCACAGCAGCTCTCTGGACAGTCGTCCACCTGCCAGGAGGACTCAGTACAAGAGTCACAGGAGCCGGGCAGGCAGACACGGCTGCCATAGCTCAGGTCACTGGAGCAGACGGACAGGGTGGAGGCGGCCATGGTGGGCGGTGGGTTTTGAGGAAAGTATGAGTATGTGTGTGTGTGTGTGTGAGTGTATCAGTGTGTGTGTGTGAGGTGCCCGGGCTGTCGGCTTTTATACCCTGTGTGGATTGTGTTTCCCCACAGGATGCTCGGACACCTTCCTTGTTTGTGTTTGGTCCTCAGAGAACTCTCATTAGTGCGGGTTTTGTGTTTTTGTTCTGTGAGATGTTGCTCACTGTGAAGCTCTTGTATGTTGTGTGGCCTGTTGATTCATCCATCCTAAGCTGCCTTGGGCTCGTAATGTTGAGGTAGAGAGGCATGTGTGCCTGCACATAGTGTGTCCTGGGTCTGAGTTGGCTTCGTGAGACCTGGGATGGGTCACACAAACACCTGGGGAACTCCGTCGCTGGGGTGCCACTGCTTCCCAAGTGCCTGGCTGGAGAAACCGGGCCAGGAGGTCACGAGACTGGAACCTTTCTAGCTGGTTCCCCAGTGCACCCTCTGGTGCAGACACCCTCCCTGGTGCAGATGGCAGGCAGGTAAAGGTCTGGCCGTGGCACCTCCATGTCCCTGGGCGGGCTGTGCACAGCCCATCACCCTCCCGGCCGCTCGGTGAGGCTTAGACCCTGTGCCTGTCCACAGTGTTCCCACGCCACCGCGTTTATTTGATGCTGAGAGCTGTGCGTGTGACCAAGAGGCCCCGGTCCACCTCCCTGTGGAAAGTGCGGCCACCACAGCAGCCCGTCTGCATGGAAAACGAGGATTGCTTGGGCCTCCTGTTCTTTCTTGATCGTTAACAGAAGAACAAAATGCACAACAGCTCTAACAGGAAGGGCGAGAAGGTTAACCGAGTCGCCGTGTTCTGAGGTCTTCGCCTTGCTTTGCAAGTTGTAAGAGTACAAACGTATTCTGGAATAACCAAGGGTGAACACTGCAATCGCTAGGTCACCTCTGAAAGGTTAGTACGTACACTGAATGATTAATCCTGAATAGAAAAGGGGAATGAATCATAAAAATACTTGATTAACACAAAGCTGTTGGGAAATAATTAACACTTTGGGACAAATAGAAAACACGAGCAGAGAATAGATGTAATATTGTAGGTATGTGTGCTACTGACAAAAGGTTGGAACTAAAAACGTGGATAAGAATACATCATGCAAACCCCCGCCTGGAAAGGGATGATGCCCCAGCACATCAAGGGTGGCCTGAGGCAGGACCCCACTCCCACTCCACATGCACCCTCCCCTGCTCTGAGGACCCAGGCTGGGACCTGCCACCCACTCCTGTTCCCCCGGGGACGCAATGAGACAGGCTCCTGAGCTAGACAATCTACATTTTACAAGCTGGATAACATCCCATGCAAACAAGCGTTGCTGATGCCTCTGGGAGGCGGAAATGGCGGCTGTAGGGCTTGGGTCACAGAGCCAGTGGGTGTAAAAGCCAACAGCCCAGATTTTCTGTGGGACTAGTCCTCCCGCAACCCCCACTGCAGGGAATCCTGCTCACCTAGGAGACCCCTGAGTGCCTCCCAGACACCCCCCACCTGGTGCATCACTAAAGGCAGGCACAAAAATCAAACCAAACTGAAATTATGAAAACTTAGAAATTTTTTAAAAGCTCACTGCATCATATATCATTTCTAAAGGTTCGGTTTCTATAATACACCTTTGAGCAACAGTTTCGTCTAATGGATTAGTCTCAAATGCAATCTGGAGAAGTGATGAAGCATTATCCAAAGGAGACAGGAGGCAGGGTTTTGTTGAATTGTCTGGTAGGCCAGTAACATGAAAGGAATCTATTTTGGTTTCAAATCTGCATTAAAAAGATAGGGTAAATATTAGCAATTGATATAATTATAAAGTATTTTTCAATTGAAAATAATAAAAACGAAAACAATTTCACTGTGCATTTTCTGCTATCCCAGTTCGCTCCCTTCAAACAAAATATACAGCTATTAGATCTGACTTGAAAAAGATTAATTCACTGAGAATCCTACCTATTCACATGTTGATTTCTACATAAAAAAAGCTATGAAGGGTTAGGGGTCTCTGGTTCCACATGAAAGGAACTTGGAAGTCAGCATTCTGTACTAACAACAAGTAAAAAAGCTGAACAAACTGAAAAATCAACAGCTCTTGGATACATAAAGAAGGGGAGCAATGGGACACAGAGCAAACTGCTGCCCCCAAGGGTAGCGAGGCAGACAGGTGAGTACAGGGGAGGCGTGGTTACCAAAGGAGAAACTCAGGAAAGGGAAGTACTGTGGACACCAGTGCGAAGGCTGAAAACCTGAACTATAGTTGATGAATTGCTGGAGACTCGGTGTGGAGCACTCCAAGTGTTAAAAACTCTAGGTGGACCCAGTCATAGGGAAGCCTCCACAGTATTTTGGATCTCTCCAGAAATTTTACCAGGTTCCCACAGTGAATACTGCAGAAAAATCCCCATTAGCTTCAAGCAAGGGGAGGAGACAGAAACCATTTAAAAATATGCCGGAGTACTCTGTTCTTCTTAACAAGGCCTAGTCTTTAGAGAAGCCAGCTAACCAGAGCTTAACCTGATGGGTATTATCAGAGCCACAATGGCCTAGGGAAAGAAGAAGATGCTTTACATCGTATATTATCAGGGAAATACAAATTAAACATTGAGATACCACCGCACGCCTATTAGAATGGTCAAAATCTGGAATACTGAACAATATCAAATAATAGCAAGGATGTGAAACAACAGACACTCTGATACATTGCTGGTAGTATGCAAAACAGTACAGTTACTTTGGAAGGCAGTTTGGTGGTTTCTTACAAAACTAAATATAGACTTCCAGCCAAGATGGAGGCCTAGACAGACACACTGAGTCTCCCTCCACAACTAGAAGGCATACAACTACCTCAAAACTAGAGATAACCAGAAGTTCCAGAAAATCGAGCTGCATGGAAGTCCAGCAAACAAAGATATAAAGAAGGAATACTCATTCAGACAGGTAGGAGGGGCGGAGCCGGGGCAGAGAGGATGCAGTGTGGTGGTGGCAGTGGTGGCAGCAGCAGCAGCAGCGGCAG
This sequence comes from Furipterus horrens, assembly GCF_987537825.1. Classification (NCBI taxonomy): domain Eukaryota; kingdom Metazoa; phylum Chordata; class Mammalia; order Chiroptera; family Furipteridae; genus Furipterus; species Furipterus horrens. The sequence goes on from NW_028327171.1 coordinate 9,657,836, forward strand.
ACTGGTGGAAATTACAGTCACACATTTTAAAAAGTCGGGAAAAACACCTGGAAGTGCTCCCAGCACCAGACCAGACCGCACAGCTCAAGGTCCCAGCATTGGGGACAATAGAGCCTCATTGCTTCTGACTGTGCAAACCAGTAGGGGTTGGGGCAGAGAAAGAAACTGCCAGTCTCTCAGCAGAGTCCGCTTGTTTAAAGGGCCCCCACAGTCCTAGAACATCCACAGACCCACCCACTCTGGTAACAATGGCCAGGGCAACAGCTGGAGAGGCGCCAGTGCCATACAGAAGTGGGAGAAGTGCCTGGGAAAAGGGGTAAGTGCTGAGCAAGAGACATGGTTCCCTCTCAGACCCCACCCCCACACACAGCACCACAACGTGGTGAAACGGGTCACCCATGCTAATGAATACCTAAGGCTCTGCCCCTTACAATGTAACAGGAGTGACAGCTCTACCTAAGACACAGAGGCAAACAAACACAGGAGCCTGTCAAGATGAGGACACAGAGAAGTACAGCCCAAAAGAGGGAACGGATCAAGGTTCCAGTGGGAGAACTAAGCAACAAGGTGATAGCCAACCTAATAGATGAGGAGATAGCGAACCTAACAGATGTAGAGTTCAGAACACTGGTGATAAAGATGCTCACAGGCTTAACAGATATGCTTAAGTAAAGCAAATGCATAAGGGAAAAAGTGAAGGCTATGCTAGATGAAACAATGGAAAATCCACACAAAATCTATGGTGAAGAGGGTTCAAATCAATGCTTTGGAATGTAAGGAAAAAAACCAGTCAACCAGTACAGAATGAGGAAACAAGAATTGAAAAAAATGAGGAGAGGCTTAGGAACCTCTGGGACAACTCTAAACATGCCAACATCTGAACCATAGGGGAACCAGAAGAAGAGGAAGAGCAAGAAATTGAAAGCTTATGTGAAAAAATAATGAAGGAAAACTCCCCAAATTTGGCAAAGGAAATAGACATACAAGTCCAGGAAGCACACGAAGTTCCAAACAAGCTAGACCCAAAAAGGACCACACCAAGACACGTCATAATTAAAATGCCAAAGGTTAAAAATAAAGAGAGAATCTTAAAAGGAGCAGGAGAAAAGCAGAGAGTTACCTACAAAGGGGTGCCTATAAGACTATCAGCTGATTTTTCAAAAGAAACTTTGCAGGCAAGAAGGGACTCGCAAGAAGTATTCAAAGTGATGAAAAGCAAGGACTTATAACCGAGATTACTCTATCCAGCAAAACTATCATTTAGATTGGAAGGGCAGATAAAGTGCTTCCCAGACAAGATAAAGCGAAAGGAGTTCATCACCACCAAGCCATCATTATATGAAATGTCAAAGGGACTTACTTAAAAAAGAGAATATCAAAATTATGAACATTAAAATGACAACAAACTCACAAATATCAATATCTGAATCTAAAAAATAAAAACAAAATCCAACTAAGCAAACCAGAATAGGAACAGAATCATAGGTGTGGGGATCATTTGGAAGGTTATCAGCTGGAAGGGGGAAAGGGGAGAAATGGAGAAATGGTGCAGGGACTAAGAAGCATAATTGGTCAATACAAAATAGACAGGGACAAGTTAAGAATAATATAGGAAAGGATGGAGCCAAACAACTTATATGCACAACCCATGGACTGAACTAAGGGGGGTGAGATTGCTGGAGGGAAGCGGGGTACTGGGCAGAGGGGGGCAATGGGGAAAAAAATTGGAACTATTGTAACAACATAATCAATAAAATAAAATATCCTTAAAAAACAAACAAACAAACAAACAAACAACAAAAAGACACAGATAGAGAACTAAGAAAATTGGGAGAAAAATCTATAAAGAATATAAGGAGTATATCAAGCGTAAAAATAAAACAAATAGAAATTTGGGGGGTAAAATTACAAGCCGATATGAAAAACCACTAGAGAGGGTCAACATCAGATCACAGCAGCCAAAAGAAAAACTCAGTGAACTCAAATACAGGACAAGTGAAAGTATTGAGAGTGAACCAGAAAGAAAAAGGAATGCAGAACAATGAACAGTACCTAAGATGGGAGACCATTAAGGAGACCAACACATTTATCCTGCAAATCCCACAAGAAGATAAAGAGAAAGGACAGAAATAATATTTAAAGAAATAATGGCCCAGAACTTGTCAAATCTGATATAAACCATGAACCGAAATAAGGAAGCTGAACAAACTCTAAGATTAATTTTAAAAGACCCACACAGAACGCATTATAATTAAACTGTCAAAAGCCAAAACAAAGCAACAAGGGAGGATCAACTTATCACATACAAAGGATACTTAATAAGTTAATAGCTGATCAATCATCAGAAACCATGGAGGTTATAAGACAGTGAGATGATGCACTCAAGGTGTCAAAAGAAAAAAAATGTCAACCAGGAATTCCTTATCTGACAACACTATCCTTCTAAAATGAAAACGAAATCACCATTTACAGATGAACGGATGCTGATCCGATTCATCACTAGATTTGCCCTACGAGAAACGCTAAAGGGAATCAATACTTCAGGCTAATAGGAAGGGATACAGTGACTTACAGATAGTAATGAGAAGCTGTATTAAGAATAAAGAACACTAGTAAAGAACTACATAGGTCAATATAAAATCCAGGATTATTTTAGTTTTGGTTTCTAATTCCTCTCTTTCCTGTAGGTTTAAAGACAAATGCATAAAAAAATCATAAATCTAGGTTAATAGGCATGTAATGTAGTGAAAATATTAACTTAAAGGAGGCAAATTTACCTGTTGCGGAGCAGAGTTTTTGTGGGTTATTGAAGCTAAGTTAATATCAGTTTAAACTAGACTGTCTTAAATTTAGAATGTTAATTGTAACCCCCATAGTATCCACTAAGAAAGTGACTAAAATATATACAAAAAAAAATTGGGAAAAAGTTGAAACAAAACCAAGCACAAAAGAAGGCAGAATTAAAGTTGAGGGGGAAGGTATAAAACATAAAATAAACATAGAGCTAAAAGACGGAAGTCCTTCTGGTACAGTTGAATGAGCAGCAGATGGGAAACAAAGGCAGGGCCTCACCCGTGCAGCCTAACAGAGAACTTAACACAGAGGCTAGAAGCAGACAGAGACATGTCTCACCCGCTAACTCAGCAGCCCTGGGCCTGGCCCAATAATAGTGCCAGGCGTTCCAACACCACAAGAAACACACTGTCTTAGCCTGGGAGGAGGAAAGTTCTTGAAGTTCTATGTATCCCTTCCACTAACTGGGAAGGAAGCCTTTGAAACTGTGTTTTCATCCCAAGGCCAGAAAGAAGTAAGAGGGTCCATGGCGCCCAAAAGGAAGAGCCCATAAATAACTTTGGGTAACTCCCCCAACTTCGATTAACTGCCTCCCTTCACGCATGTGTTTTACAACAAGAAGAACAAGTAGAGTCTGAGGAAGATAAGAATTCGGGCTAACAGACCCCTACACGTACCTAAATTTGGGTAGTCATGCTCCGCCCCCTCAAGAAAAGCTGGCTCCACACATGTATCCTCCAATCAAAATGTAACTTCTTCACCTCCATCCCACCAACTATATATGTGTTCAGAACAAACGATTCACTCTCTTGGCTCTTGGTCTTCATGGAGCTCTTGGCCTTCTGGCCACAGAGCCTCTGGCCACCCTAGGGTGAGCTTGCCAGCCCAGCCTTTGGCCACCCTTGCTTTTGCTCCCCCACTGATTAATAAATTTTGCGTGCATGCTAATACGCTCGCTGGTCTGTAATTCTTTACTGTGTTGGTGAGAAGAACCGGGGCTTCTCCCATAATAATACCATTATCCAGTAAAATAAACCAGGGCTCCTTGGCAAGTACCATTTCTTATTCAAAGGTCCTGATCCCAAGGTTTGTTTATTTTTCATTTAAAAATGAAGATTAGTGGGGGCTTGAGGGGGTTCAAGATAATCTAGCACCAAACTGAAAACTTATTTTTGTAATAATTAAAAATACTAAAGTAGAATTAAAAATGAAATTACAGCACTCCTGAGGGACAGCAATGGCTGCAAGATCATTAGCCATGGTAACTTCAAAATAAGAACAAAAACAAAATAAAAACTAAAATGAAAAAGGTGAAATAAGTAAATAAAAAATAAAATGAAAAGAAAAACAAATAAGAAAAATTTTAAAAAAGGGAAAATAATAAAGGAAAAGGAACAAAATGGAAAAAAAATGGCAAAAGCAATACAGTAAGAAAAAGCAAACACTCTTGCAAAGTAATGGCAAGAACAAAGCTCGCAAGTCCTAGTCCAACTGGTCACCACAATCAGCTTCCTGGGCTCTAACGGACAAAATCTCAGCCCTGCCAGGGCCGTGCATATAGGATGGGCTTGCTGCTGCGTCACAGTGGCGCCTGTGAGGTCAGAGCAGGCGTGTACCAGGCGTGGATGGGGATGAACTACAGGGGTTTCCCCACTTTCTGGTCTCACGACCCTTTGGCTGTGGAATAGAAAATAGGACACCCTCCCACCCAATGAACTTGTTTATATGGGATATTAAAGATTGATATTGACCAGAAATAAAAATCTGTAAGTTGAAAAAAGAAAAGAAAAAGACTTACTTAGCCTCATGCTCCAGGTCATAGTTCAAATATCACCTGCTGAGAGAAAAACTCCCCTGACTCACCCATTCCTACCTGCCTCGCCCAGCCCATCACGTTTGTCATCTTCGCGGCACTGACCACAGAGCACCTGGTTCTTGGTCACTGTCCGACCTTCCCGTGAAGACAGGAGCATGGCTGCACTCTTCCCTGTGTCTAGCACGGTGAGTGGCAACAAGGTTAGTGTTTAATAAATAGAAGAGTTTGGGGTAACAAAAGACTATATGGCAACTCCTTATTTAATCAAAGTGATTCATTAAAAAAATCTTTTAAAATTCATGTTCTGTCTTCACTCAGCTTTTGGAACAGATAAGACAGGAAAGAGAAGAGCTGTAATCTGGGTTTCAGGTATGTGGGTGCTTGGTGAGCCCAAGGAAAGGCCATTTGGAAGGAGCCTTGCTGTAAAGACTCAAGGAGAGGATCCGCCCCTCCCTCCAGTGGTACTTGCCGAGGGTGCGAGGAGTTTGGACCTGCAGTGAGGCTGCAATGCAATTTTACACTCTGACCATCCATTTCCAGATCACACAAAGGTACGTCTCAGGTGGCCCTGAGTAGGCCATTGAGGTAAATTTCTGTTACTTAAATGAACCATCTTGTGGAGAGATGTGATCATGGTGCTGGTTAATTTACATTTGTAAAAACACTTGGGAACCTCTAGATGGGAGGACTTCCGCAGAGGTACAGAGGGTGAGGTGACATGTTGGGTCCAATTCTACCCTTTTATGGTGGCACGGAGGGAGCAGGTGGGCTTGAAGACATTTAGGGAGAACCTCTGGCACATTACATTCAGACTAATCCTGAAGAAATCTCCCTACTATCAGTACATGGAGTGTTTTAATCACATGTGTAAGTTATTCTAGGAATTATTTTCCTTTCACACTTCCCTGCAGAAGTCTCAGCTTGGTGGTAAAGGGACTCTTTAGAGGGATTTGCCTGTGAGCTTTTCCTTCCCCAACACTCGAGTTTGTTACTTTTTACCTTGTATCGGTGTTACTTGGCTCCTAAACATGACAATCTCCGTCGCATATCTGATTGGGACCCGAAGGACAGTCATTTCACCAATTATAGACAGATGTTTACAAGTTACGGTCAGAGGTTAAAATAAGCTCAGAAAGGAGAAAAAGGAGAAAATTTCAGAGAAAGCTGCCAGTCTATGAGTTAATTATATCCATTTATAAAACTGGTGTTACTAGTTACTTAAGAAATAATACCAACAAAATAGGACACTTACTTTTTTAAAAAAGATTTTATTTATTTACTTTTAAAGGGAGAGGAAGAGAGGGAGAGAAACATTGATGTACAGAGCTACATCAGTTGGCTGCCTCTCACGTGCCCCCAAGTGGGGAGCTGGCCTGCAACCCAGGCGTGTGCCCTGACTAGGAACCAAACCAGTGATTCTTTGGTTCGCAGGTCAGAGCTCAATCCATTGAGCCACACCAGCCAGGTCAAAATGGAACCTGTTTCATTTCAACAATGTCAATACAGACCCAAAGACTGTCAAGGCAAAAGCCACGCTCTGGGGAACTCCAATTTGAGGTCTCCTCTACGCTGGGGTGTTCAATTAGGTGAATGAGGTACAAGTTAGGGGGCTTTTTAAAATAAAAAACAAATACATGAATAGGTACCATTTCACCTTGTGACTTGGATTAGTTAACGATATGCGGTATAGTCCACACCAGCAAGCCTGGAGGGAGTCCTTGTGGACATATTTTACTGATGGACCGTGGCCCACAACCATGGCCATCTTCCAGAAGGGCCCTGTGGAAAGAGTGGCCTATGAGCTCACACTAATTTTAAGGGCCTTTGTAAGTTCTTAGCAGTAAGTTAGAAGGTCTCCTTGTTAAGGCAACTTCCCACATTCCCTGATCTAACCTCATAGGATAGGCCTTCCGGTCACAACTTTAGAAGAGGACAATCGATATACACCAAAAAGAATTGATCTTAAATTAAGCAATACCAAGGGAAGAACTTTAGGCCAAGGTAGATTAAAAGTCAACAGATTTTACCCTTTGAATTGTACCTATCCAGTCAGTTTGTTCTATAAAACGAGAGGTCTGGGGTGATGAGTACAACAAAATGCTGCAGTGTCAGCCAAGTTTTGTATACCTGGGGTAGAATTCGTCTAATAAAACAGGTTCCCCAATCCCTGTGGGATCTGTAGGGATTTTCCAAGTAGCAAAAATGAGACCTTCTAGGTGTATTTTAGTAAATGCTATGGCTGTAGCCCTGGTCAATGAAAATATATATGGATCATCATCAATATATTTTTATCCTTTGGGGGGCAATTGGATTGAAATCGACTTTCCAAACATCAGATAGGCCTAATTAGGTTTAGTACCCCCTTTTCTAAAGACAGGTTCCCTTATTTTAGTTACGCATTTAATCATTGACAGGAGGTCATTGGCATCAACTGAACACCAAAGGAAATGTCCAATTTGGGGTGTGGTAAAGAAAGGTACTTTTTCTCTGAAAGTAGCTCCACTGTGACACACCTCAACTGGGACAGCAGGTTGTGAAGACAGCGGTGCTGTTAGGCAGTCCCAGGGCCAGGAGGCCCTGGGATGAGGTGCTATAGGGCCAGACCACTTCTCCAGTTAGACAGTGATCCTAACAGTCTGGCCAGCTCTGCCCTGCCCTGCTCTGCCCTGCCCTGCCCTGGGGTTCCCCACTCTGCTCCAGTGAGATATCCTCAGTGTTTTAGCTCCAGTACAGGAAATGCGATCTCCAGCCTTTGGTGGAAAGGGAAAATGTGCTCTTAGAGCCAGAAGGGAACTGATTTAAGTGGACAGAAGTCCCCATCCCAGGTCCCAGACTGGTCCAGACTCATGCAGATGAGGACTCCAAATCTTGCAGTTTGATCGGTCCAAAAGGCACTGTCCTGGTTGGTCATAATGGAGCCACTCTGATTAATCAATAAAGGAGGTGATGGGGAAACAGCTGTGTAGGTCTGAATAGATGGGGAAAGCCTCAGTCCTGCTGTTTGAAATAGGATTCCGGGCGCTCCTTTATAAAGGCTGGCTCAGAGGGCAGAGACTTGCGAAGGCAGACAGTGCGGAGCCAGCTTTTCCCATCAGTGCCGTTTGCAGGAAAGGGCCCTGTGTAGAATGGCTGCTAGGCTCATGTGTTTGTTTGTTTTGTTGTTGTTTTTTTTAAGTTGAACCCAGTTAAGCCACCAGAAGCCCTTCTCTAGGCGTCGTCTTTCTCAGGCTCCACAAAGGTCAGGTCAACTGTCACTTAAAAGCACAGGAAGCACAAGGAAGTTACCTGGTCCCTCTGAGCCTCCTTTTCATATGTAAACTGGGAATGGTCTGACCTGTTAATTTTGTACCGTTAATACAAAATCCCATATGAAATACTTTGAAATTTGTAAGGTCTACAATATTTAAAATGCATTCATCAGCAGAGGCAAAATGTAGCCAACATAATGATCTATTTGATGATAAGAGAATAGGGTTTTCTCTCTCCACCTAATCTTTTTCTTCTTACCTCTACCCAGTTATTTACCAGGTATTTACGAAGTGCCTAATGTGCGCCAGACACTGTATTAGGTGCTGAGAATATAGTGGAAACTAGTGACAAGAGATCCCTTCTGGGGCAGGGAGCAGGGGACGCAGTCAATGAACGTGTTAAATAAGTAAACAGGCAATTTCAAGGGGGGGAAGGACTGAGGCCATAACGATGGTCACAGAAGAACACTCCGAGGAGATAGCACAAGGGCCGCAATCTGAATGATCACATAGTCTCTGGCGTAGAAGAAAAACAGTGGCAAGAGTATTCCAGAGAGAGACCACAGAAACGACAGCAAGTTCCTGAGGCCAGAATGATGATGGCATGTTCCAGACACAGAAATAAGGACCCTACAGAAGTGGTGTAATGACCGAAGAGGGTGGTTTACAAGGCAAGGCGGGCAGGCAGGACGTAGAGGGAGGGTCTTGGACACTGTGATGAGGAACTTAGATTTTATTCTGAATTCAGTGGGAAGCCATTGGATAGTTTTAAATAGGAAAGTGGCTGCATCTGATCTGCATGATCAGAATCTTTGGTAAGATCAAGTAAGGGGGAAGAGTCTTGGTTAACATTATAATACTGATTTTTTTTTTTTTTTTTTTTTTTTTTTTTTAGGAGAGACCGGCGATATTTAGCTTTAGAAAGGTTTTCCACAGCGGAGACTCAAAAACATCTCACACTCAGCATATGTAAAATGGAGGTTGCTCTCCAGTAGTCCTGCTTCTTTCAGAAACGGTCCCTATATGCTTCCAGTTTTCAGAGCAGAAACCACGAAGCCATCCTTGACTCCTCCGATTCGTTGGCAAAGCCTGAGTCCATGTCTCACCTTCTTCAGGTACCACCACAGCCCCAGTCCTACTCAGCCCCTGCCCGGGCCTTCGCTCGGGCCTCCTCACCCTCTCCCTGCTTCCCACCCTGTCTCTCTTAGGTCTGCTTTCAACACAGCTGCCAGAGGGCGCCTGTTGAAATAAAAGTCAGGTGATATTATTTCTCTGTCCAACCCCTCCATTGTTCTCGTACTTCAGAGTCAAGGCCAAGGTCCTCACAATCCCCTAGGAGGCTTGGAAACATCTTTCACACTTTCCTCTCTTCCCGCATTCCCTTCGGGTTTTCCGCTCACCTACTCTGCTCCCTGACCCCGCAGGCCTGCTCCCACCTGAGGCCTCCGCTCTTCCTGGCCCCAGGGCATGCAGTATATTCTCTAGATACACATAGCCTTTCCCTTTCACCTCTTTTAGGATTTTACTGAAATTCATAATCTCAGTTGAGGTGGGAATTTATTTGTTTTGTATAGAAAAATTTTGCTTTTAATGAATACTTAATAGATGTAGCTTGAAGCCCAATTTGGCTTATTTTTATTCTAATGACTTCTGCAAAATAGCCACTATTTATTCACTGAGTAAATGGCCATAGTCTGATGATTTCTTAATGCTACCTGGAATTATATTCAGTGTCTTTTTGATAATGCACTCCTAGGCATAAACTTACACATCCCTCTTTGTAGTGAAGACTTCACATTAAATGACTCTTCTCTGTAAACATGATAGGAAATGGACGGTTCAACTAGCTGATATGAAGCCTGAGTAAGACCAGCTCTGCCCCAGTGATCCCTAGCATGCAGTACCCTCATTATTATTACATCATCCACTTCAACAGCTTCCCCCGTTGTCTTTGGGATGGAGGCCAGAATCTTTACCACGGCCCCATAGTCTGGACCCGGCATGTCTCTCAACCCCATCTGGTGCCCTGCTTCCTCTTTGCCACCCCCCCAAACATTCTAGACTTCTGTAATGAACATGCCTTTCTTCCTCTTGTCTTATGACTTGTGCACATGGTAGTCTTTTGGCCTGGATGCTCTTACTTCCTCCTCCAGGAACTGTGATAACGCTACACTTTAAGGCCCACAGCAACCGTCACTTTCTTTAAGGACATTTTCCCTGACTTCACTCAACAAGTAAAATACTCCGTCCTCTCGTTACGTGTTCTCATAATAACGCAGTCCTTTCCTTACAAGTATCCGTCATAGTTGTGACTTTCCGTGGATTACTTTGAGTCTTTAATTTTTATCTCTCATGAAACTGGACGAGGACAAAAGCCGTGTGCGTATTTGCTCTCCACACCCCAGTATCCCGCACAGTGCCACACCCATTTAAGATGCTTCGTAATAGCTTGTTAAATAAATAAATGGAGGAATAAGTGTTAAAATAAACAGATAAACAAAAATCACAGTTTGGGTTTCTCAGGGTCTCAGTCACCTTTTAAGAGAATATCATCATCATTCCATATCCAGAGCTTTTTAATCTTACTGTTTCCAGGCTCCCAATATGATGACATGCCCCCCAAATACTAATAACACATAATCCACATATGATTTTCAGCTGTCAATGATCTTTCACTTTCATTTCTACATTTCACTCAATTTACTGATAAAGAATCTGGAGCTCAAAATGCTACGTAGTTAATTAGACATGAAGTTGAGGCTAAAATGTGACCCACACCAAAGCTCCCACAAAATATAAAAAGGGAAAGATGAGGAACTGGAAACTGGGTATTTGTGGTCATCTGGCCCCCACTGTGCATTTCTCCCTCTGGGAACAGCTCACCCATTTCTCCAAGTACTGACTTGCCCCAAATCTAAGTGTCCTGCTGCCTAGCCTGGGCTGGCAATGACCCCAGCAAGGCCCGCTGGACTCTCCCATGCTTTGGAGCCTTGAGGAACGAAGGGAGAGAAGCTGGTTTCTCCTCCCCATCCCACCCATGTGCCCCTGGTGCTTCCAGGGCATCCTTTGTGGGTGCATTCATCTTCCCCCCCAACCCCATCCCATTCTGTGTGCTGTCCATCCCTCCCAATAAATTCCTTTCCTGATGCATTGAACCAGCATTCACTTCTGTTCCTTACAGCAAAGACCCCTACCTGACATCCCCAGGTAAGGTAGGTCCCAGGTGGTTCCCCAGGGCCACCATGTTCCTGCCCCTTCCATGGTGTCCAGGAAGTCCCTCATCACTCTGTCACATGTTTGTCCAGGAGATGGACACAGCTTCTGGGCACAAAGGGCTGAATTATAATCTGACAGAAGCGCCTGCCTTGGGAAGGGGCCACCCTTCAGGAATGACTGAGGCTCTCTTCAGTGTCCCCACTCCAGAGGGGTCTATTCTAGGAGTTAACACAGCAGGCCTGGGGCAGCCATCTCTAGGCCTGCTCGCAAAGCTGGCCCTTTACAGGCACATGGGAATGTAGACTTCAGGAGGGTTCCCAGCACGTGCGATGGGAGCACCTCACTGGTCCTAAACCGTCACGCAGACACGACGGCTGTGCTGGCACCAGCTCTCCCCCTGGGAGTCTGGAGTTTGGGGACATGCCAGGCAGAGGTGCCACGTGGCCAGCCCTGGTAAGAACCCTGCACTCTGATCTGTGACAAGCTCCCTGGTAGGCACCTCACACGGGCTGTCCTACCCCTTGCTGAGCAGTTAAGCGCATCCTGCACGATCCACCCGGATGGGCTCTGAACGCTGGCTGCGCCCGCTGTCCCCGACTCCTCCCCACATGGATTTCCCTGTAGTGATTTAGCTCTGCATATTGAGTCCCAGGAGTTCTAGAGAGTCATAGAAACTGGGGCGATGCTGAGGACCCCAACACCCATCAGACTGAAAAAATGTTCAAGTCGGGTCATAATAAACAAGGCCTAGAGTGTGGGCAGGTACATTCACAATATGTAAATCACACAAGAATGTTGACTTTTTAAAAGAACGCAATCAAGAGGATGAAAAACACAAGCCCTAGACTTGGATGAGAGGTCTGCAGTGCACACCCCCAGTGCCGTGCTGAAGCCGAAGTGCCCAGCTCCCGAGAGCTGACCATGCTCCTCGTGTCCCAGTTACATTGAAGTGGTAGCTACTGTGAGAGCATTTACACCATGGTAATTGGCAAACACCACAAATCAGGGCTTTTTGTTTTTATTTCACAGGAAGCCAGGTATACCATTGCACATACACAACAAAAATTCATATTCACAACATGTAATAATTTCCTACAAATCAAGAAGAAATACAAATAACACTACCAAAAACAAGCGAATGGCTTGAAAGCACCTACAGAGAAAGGTAATCAAATGTACAGTGAGCAGCTTTACTTATCAGGGAAGGCAAATTAATAACACAAGCCACGCGCTTTTCAAAATGGATGAGATCTTAAAAGACCGACAATACCTCATTTTATACAGAATATGCAGTGACTGGAATTGACTAACAGAAATATAAATTTCTTTAGAAACTTGTTGGGCAGTATATGCTTAACTAAACACATGCCTGTCCTGTGACCCAGCAATTCCATTCGTGACTGTATCCTGAAGAGAAATTACTAAATATATCCATCAAAAATAAAATGTATAAGAAGTTTCATAGCAGCATCATTAATATTAGCCAAAATCGGCAAGTAATCAAAATCTCTGTCATTGACAAATAGAGTAGATAACATGTAGGAGAGCTTGATGGAATAATTTAATTCACAGCAAAAAAGAAATGAGCTAGTGATTCATGCAGCTACATGAGCTTCTCACAGATATTTTGTTGAGCACAAGGGGCCATAAACAGAAGAGTAGACAGAACAAGCAGAACTAACCAAGGGGGAGAGCAGGTGGAATTGTGACTTCTCCTTGGGGGAGGCGGGTTAATGGAGAAACAGCACAAGGAACATTGAGATTTCTGTAAATGTTGCGCATCTTCAACCAATATTCTAAGGGAAAACTTTTCCAAACCAGAAGACTATGACCATCTAAACTATCCATCGACTATAGAGGCAGAATAAAGGCATTTTTAACTAAGCTTTGCTCAAAAGTTTATCTCCAATGTACCCATTTTCCAAAACTTTCTGGATGGTGTACTCCACCCAAATAAGGGCAAAAACCCAGAAAGAAAAATGCACCACATTCAGGAAATCCTAGTTCTGTGACAGAAGAGAGAAGGGGGAACATCCAGAGACAACAGTGAACAGAGCTGTCTCGAGGATGCCTGTCCCCCGTGGAGGGGACAGCCCACAGGCACAGAGGGCTCTTGGAGAGAGTTTTTCAAAAACCATAAATGAAGCTGGGAGATCACTTGATATGTTTAAGCCTCTAGCACAGAGCTTGGGGACGACTTAATGATACGAACACAGAAAAATAAGCAAATAAACCAAAAAAAGCAATTGTCAACCCTAAGAAGGGAAAAACAAGCAAAAACAAAACATGTCCAAGTAAGGAAGTTATAGCTGGTTCCACTACACAGACTTGGCTGTGAACAGTACTCAGTTCAAACCATACAGATGTGAACAATGATCTGACCAATGTTGGTGAATTACTGTCTTCTGAGGCTGGGGAGAAGGGAATTTTTCATGGGGCTGGTGGTAAACAGGAGAAAGTATTTTCCTCCACCACAGAAAATCAGTTCTTGTCTAAAACTCAAGAAATAACAGAATATGCACAGCGTTCGGTAATTTTGAGATAAAAGGGGAATTCTAAGAGCAGGGTCTGGGATGGACAGGGGGAGGGGTGCACACAGAGGAGAGGCTGGACACCCCACGGGGTCTGTGGATGGAGCAGGCAAGCGGGCACTCCTCAGGGCCAAGAACCCTCGTTCCATGGAGGAGGATGAGGGATGTGTGTGCAGCATCTGCTGGTGGAAACACCCTGAGACTGGAACTCACACCAAAGATGCACAAACAAAGAGACGGACAGAGCAGGCGGGGCTTTAGAGACACACGCAACCCATGAGCCGTCAGAAACTCTGCATCCCGGCGCTAGTTTCAGGACACAAATGCACCTCCAGGACCAGCCATCACCAGCCACACTCAGAGCCTCGAGGACAGTGTTACAAACACCTCCCAACAAATAAACTAATAAGCGTTGTCTGGAGACAAACTCTGAGCCACAACAAGGAAAGGGAAGACTCCGCGGGACTCAGGAGGCACAGCAGCCCCGGGAAGGATATAAAAGCCCCGATGCCTGAGCACCTCACTTATCACTCACCACTCACCCACCCAGCACCCAGCTCACCTCGCCACACAAACCCCAGCATGGCAGACACCTGCGCCTCCGGAACCTGTGGTACCACGGCGTCCACCCCGTCCGTCTGCTCCAGTGCCCTGAACTGTGGCAACCCGGTCTGCTCCCCTAACTCAGGCACCGGCTCCTCCTGGCAGGTGGGCGATTGCCAAGAGAGCTGCTGTGAGCCCTCCTGCTGCGCCCCCAGCTGCTGCCAGCCCACCTGCTGTGTCCCCAGCTGCTGCCAGTCCACCTGCTGTGTCCCTACCCGCTGCCAGTCCACCTGCTGCACCCCCAGCTGCTGCCAGTCCACCTGCTGTGTCCCCAGCTGCTGTGACCCAACACCCTGCCAGACCCTTGTCTGCGCCCCAGTGAGCTGTGTGTCCAGCCCCTGCTGCCAGGCGACCTGTGGGCCCAGCCCCTGCCAATCAGCCTGCACCAGCTGCTGCACACCCTCGTGCTGCCAGCCCTCCTGCTGCACCTCGTCCCCCTGCCAGCAGGCCTGCTGTGTGCCCGTCTGCTGCAAGCGCGTCTGCTGCACACCTGTCTGCTGCACACCCGTCTGCTGCACACCTGTCTGCTGCAAGCCCGTCTGCTGCACACCCGTCTGCTGCAAGACCATGTGCTGCACACCTGTCTGCTCTGGGGCCACCCCCTGCCCAGCCCCCTCGTGCTGCCAGCCCACCCTCTGCCCCTCACCCTGCTGCAGACCCTCCTCCTGCATGTCCCTCATCTGCCGCCCCGTGTGCAGACCCGCCTGCTGCGTGCCCGTCTCCTCCTGCTGTGCCCCCTCCTCCTGCCAGCCCAGCTGCTGCCGCCCGGCCTCGTGTGTGTCCCTGATCTGCCGCCCCGTGTGCTCCCGCCCTGCCTGCTGTGTCACTGCCTCGGCCCAGACATCCTGCTGCTGACCAAGTACATCTCCTTAGGGCCAACATGCTCCAAGGATTCTCCCTACATGGCAGACCCTGGAAGCCCCTGACCTCGCAGCTTCCTTTGCCCACCCTACCCAGGTATAGCTCAGACCCTCCTTCCCCCAGCCCAACCTGAAATGCTCACGGAGCTTCCTTGCTCCAGGCCATATTCCTCCTTTGGTGAGGAATGGGCCCTGTCTGACCCTGGTCCTGTACAAACCAGTGTGAGTCTCAACCTCTGAGCACCAATAAAAACTCTGCTCCCCTCACTGGCCCTTCATGCTGACTGCACATACCTGGGGTAGAAGGGGCAGCAGTGAGACCTGGGCCCCTTGGCTGTCTTGCTATCACAAAATTTAAGAAATTTGAGGTACTGGCATAAGGATCGATCAATGGAATTGATCTATAACAGAGCCCAGAAACCTACAAGTGTATGGTCAATTGATTTCTAACACGAGTGTCAAGAACATTCCATGGAGAAAGAATGGTCTCTTCAACAAATGATACTGGGTCAACTGAATATTCACATGCAAAAGAATGAAGCTGAACCCTATCTCACACCATATATAAAAATTAACCCGCTTTTGGCTTTTGGCTTGGAAGAGGCTTAGTTGCAATGTCCTTTGCTCGTCCTGAATCTGGGCTCATCCGACACCAGCTGCCTCCACCATGTTGATGAAGTTCCATCCTAACAAGAGCAAAGTCGTACACCTGAGGTACACATTGAGGAAGTCGATGCCACATCTGCCCTCGTCCCCAAGATTGGCCCCCTGGGTCTGTCTCTAAAAATGGTCAGCGATGACATCAACAAAGCAACTGGTGACAGGAAGGGTCTGAGGATGACAGAGAAACTGACCATTCAGAACAGACAGGCCCAGACTGAGGTAGCGCCTCCTGTCTCTGCCCTGATTATCAAAGACCTCAAAGAACCACCACAAGACAGAAAGAAACAAGAATACATTAAGCACAGCAAAAATATCACTTTTGATGAGAAAAAATATCACTTTGGATGAGATCGTCAACATCGCCTGACAGATATGGCACCAATCTTTAGCTCGAGAACTCTCAGGAACCCTCAAAGAGATCCTGGGGACTGCCCAGGCTATGAGCTGCAATGCTGATGGCCACCACCCTCGTGACATCATAGATGACAGCAGCAGTGCAGTGGAACGCCGACTAGTTAAGAACTACAAAGGATCAGTGGATTGAGCACTGGCCTATGAACCAAAGAGTCACAAGTTCGATTCCCTGTCAGGGCACATGCCTGTGTTGCAGGTCAGGTCCCCATTTGGGGGCAGATGAGAGGCAACCACACATTGAGGTTTCTCTCTGTCTTTCTCCCTCCCTTCCCCCTCTCTAAAAATAAATAAATAAAATCTTTAAAATAAATAGAACTACAAAGGAAAATATTTCAATTAAAGATCATTTGACAATTTAAAAAATTAACTCAAATAGATTGAAGACCTAAATATAAGAGCTGAAACTGTAATTTTTAGAAGAAAACATGGGGTAAATCTGTCAGACCTTAGATCTGGCAGCGGTATCTTAGATGTGAGACCAAAAAACACAATCAACAGAAGAAAAAAATAGATAAATAGGACTTCATCAAGATCTTAAAGTTTTGGCCCTGGCTGGTGTGGCTCAGTGGACTGAGGGCTGGCCTGCAAACTGCAAGGTTGCTGGTTTGATCCCTGGTCAGGGCTCCTGCCTGGGTTGCATGCAAAATGCAACTGATCATTGCTTCTCTTGCACAGCGATGTTTCTCTCCCTCTTTCTCCCTTCCTCCCCCTCTCTCTAAAAATAAACAAATAAAATATTTTTAAAAAATATTTTAAAGTTTTGTATCTTAAAGGACAACATCCACAAGGTGAAAAGACAACTCAGAGAATGGAAGAAAATATTTGCAAATTATAATTCTGATAAGGGTCTAATATACATAATACATAAAGAACTCATACAACTCAACAACAAAAAGACAGTGTAATTAAAAATGGGCCAAGCATTTTGATAGATATTTCTGCAAAGAAAATGGGCACGCGGCCCACAGCACATGAAAGGAAGCTCGTTATCTTTGGTCATTTGGGAACTACAGAGCAAAACTGCAAGGAGATGCCACTTCATACCCACTAAGGTGGCTATAAATAAAAAATAAAGAGCCAACGTTGGCAAGCTTGTGAATAAATGGAGCCCTCACACATTGCTATTGAGAATGTTAATTTGTGCAGCCAGTATAGGACTTACAGTTCCTCAAAAGTTAAACCCAGAGTTACCATATGACCCAGCAATTCCACTACTAGGTATACAAAAAGTATCCAGCCATGTCAAATGAAAAATAGAAACATTTTTTGAAGAAGATACAAGATACAAGAAACACTGTACGCAGGACAATGACACCTTAGTCCTCTTCAAAGTAGGCACCTTGGGACCTCACACAGTCCTCCCAATTGCCATATTGTCCTGAATCTTTTCGATGGTCTGAAATCTCTTCCCTTTCAAAGATGATTATAGTTTGGGAAAACCCAGAAGTCACAGGGTTCCAAATGTGGGCTATAGGGGTGCTGAGTCACCTGGGTAATTTGATGTTTTGCAAAAAAACTCTGCACAAGATGTGATACATGAGCAGGCACATTGTGGCGATGAAGCTGCCAATCACCAGCTGCCCACAGCTGTGGCCTTCTGAATCATCTGATAGTTTCCTGATAGTTCAGGCAAAATTGATGCAGGTTTGCTGCTCTGCTCACTCGATTATTTTGAATGCGATGGCCACACAGAACATTTGCTCACTCAATGGCGTCTACTGCCCCCACCAACTAGTACAATGAATTCATCATTGTTCACATATGTTTATTACAGTCCACTCTCCTTAGCTGCCAGGTTACACCAATATCACACAAATGCACAAATGGTTCTCGCTATATTAACAATGGCTGGACTTTTTCCATACAGACTTTGTATACAGTAGTCCCTCTCTATATCACGGTTCACTTATCGCGACCTCACAGTCACAGTGTTGTGAGAGCATGACCACTATAGTTCCAGAACATTCTCATCACAAAAACACATATCCTGTACTATTCTTTCTTCCCCCTATATTTTTCTTTTCCTTTGCTCCCCTCTGCCCAGTTACCACCTTTCCTCCAGAAATCCCACCCCCCCTTAGTTCATGTCCATGAGTCATGCATATAAGTTCTTTGGATTCACCCTTTCCTATATTATTCTTAACTTCCCCCTGTCTATTTTGGACCAACCGATTATGCTTCTTAGTCCCTGCACCTTTTCCCCATTCCTCCCCCAACCCCTTCCCCGCTGATAACCCTCTAAATGATCCCCATACTATGATTCTGTTCCTATTCTGCTTTGCTTAGTTGGATTTTGTTTTTATTTTTTAGCTTCAATTGTTGATAGTTGTGAGTTTGTTGTCATTTTAATGTTCATAGTTTTGATTCTCTTTTTCTTAAGTCCCTTTAACGTTTCATATAACAATGGCTTGGTGATGATGAACTCCTTTAGCTTTACCTTGTCTGGGAAACACTTTATCTGCCCTTCCATTCTAAATGATAGCTTTGCTGGATGGAGTAATCTTGGTTGTGGTCCTTCCTTTTCATCACATTGAATACTTCTTGCCGGTCCCTTCTTGCCTGCAAAGTTTCTTTTGAAAAATCAGCTGACAGTCTTATAGGAACCCCTTTGTAGGTAACTCTCTGCTTTTCTCTTGCTGCTTTTAAGATTCTCTCTTTATCTTTAACCTCTGGCATTTTAATTATGATGTGTCTTGGAGTGGTCCTTTTTGGGTTTAGCTTATTTGGGACACTCTGTGCTTCCTGAACTTGTATGTCTAGTTCCTTTGCCAAATTTGGGAAGTTCCCCTTCATTATTTTTTCACATAAGGTTTCAATTTGTTGCTCTTCCTCTTCTCCTTCTGGTACCCCTATGATTTGAATGTTAGCATGTTTAAAGTTGAGAGGTTCCTAAGCCTCTCCTCATTTTTTTCAGTTCTTGTTTCCTCATTCTGTACTGGTTGACTGTTTTTTTCTTCCTTATGTTCCAAAAAATTGATTTGAACCCCCTTCACCATCAGTTTTGTGTGGATTTTCCTTTGTTTTATCTAGCATAGCCTTCACTTCTTCTCTTCTGCATTTGCTGTACTTAAGTATATCTGTCAAGTCTGTAAGCATCTTTAATGCCAGTGTTTTGAACTCTACATCTTTTAGGTTGGCTATCCCCTTGTCGCTTAGTTCTCCCACTGGAAACTTGACCCGTTCTCTCTTTTGGGCCATACTTCTCTGTCTCCTCATCATGACAGGCTCCTGTGTTTGTTTGCCTTTGTGTCCTTAGGTAGAGCTGTCACACCTCAGAAATCCTATACTATTAAGCAGTCCCTTCCTGAGCCTGTCAATCACTGCTCTGCTTTCTGTCTCTATGGAATTGTCCATTCTGTACATTTCATATAGAAGAAATCATACAACATGTGGCCTTCTGTGTCTGGCTTATTTCATTCATCAGGAAATTTTAAGGTTTATCACAATTGTAGCATGTCAGAGCCTCATTTCTTTTTAGGAATGAATAATATTCCATTGTATGGATTGACCTCATTTTGTTTATCCATTCATCAGTTGATGGACATTTGAATGTACTAAATGCCATGGAATTACTTTAAAGTGGTTAAAGTGGTCAATTCTACATTATGTGTTATCACACACACACAAAACACACCCCTGCTAAGAGGTGCTCACAACAAGGCCCCCGTGCTCAGCAGCACTGGACAGGATCTGCATTGTAAATTGTGGTTGATCTACAAGTGGGACAACTATGTTTTAATCTGAGAAACTTTAATTGTTAATTTGCTCAAATAGCTTTGCCTGTGGTTATTGAACATTTGAATGATCTGAATTTTGTATTTGATTTTTTTGTATTGTACTCTGTTTTAGTTGTAAGGACTTTTTAATGTTCATACTAAACTTTCATCTATCATGCATATGGCAAATATATTCCAGGAGCTCAGTATCCTCAGTTTATATCCCATAAAGGTTCCCTTTGGGCTGTGGTTGAAATTACATCAGTGACGGGTGGTCCCCCAGCCTCTCTGCTCCAGCCTTGGCCATGCCCCACCTCCTCCCTGTTAATCCAACCCCACCCTCAGGTCCTGACCGGGGCTTGCTCTTGCAGGACACGGGACCATGCATGGGCTTCAGGGATGTGCTTTAGGACCCAAAGGTCAGTCCCTGAATCTGGTCCTCCTAACACTCCCTGGAGCCAGGCCAGCGGCAAGTTTCCTTCCCCTTCCTTGAGAGGGGAGGTCCTTGCCTGTCCTCAGCCTCATGGTCCTCGAAGCCCTCAGCCGACATCACAGAAGTTCAAAGAGCCCACCCAGGAAGGGCCTGTCCTCATGTTGCCTTTTCCCCGGAACAGCTACCTCCATCTACTTCTTTTCCAATCACAGGCCAGGCTGCTGGCCCAGGTGAGGGCCTGCAAAAGAAAGCTGGCCCACATGGAAGGTGTCCTCATGGGACCAGCTGTCACCTGGTGCCCTGGCACATGACTCGTTGGGTGGAAACTGCAGGGTCAACCAAAGGAAGAAGCTGTGGCTTACTTCCAGGTGGCCCTGCAGGGGTCAGACTCAGGTCAGGGACAGCCAGCCCTGCCTAGGACAGTCTAAAATTTATGAGATGAGCAAAGATATCTCATGACAACAGAACTGGCCATAATAAAGCTGCTCACAGTGCAAACACTAACGAGGAAGGGAGGGCGTGGGAGCCTCCTGCTGGGGCAACACACACGCACACCGGGAGGGTATAAAAGCCCACAGACCGAGCACTCACACACTTACTCACCTTCACACACTCACACACTCACACGCTCCTCCCAGCTCACCTCCAGCCCCACCGCCCACCATGGCCGCCTCCACCCTGTCCGTCTGCTCCAATGACCTGAGCTATGGCAACCGTGTCGGCCTGCCCGGCTCTGCTGACTCTTGCGCTGACTCCTCCTGGCAGGTGGACGACTGTCCAGAGAGCTGCTGTGAGCCAACCTGCTGTGCCCCCAGCTGCTGCCAGCCCACCTGCTGTGTCCCCAGCTGCTGCCAGCCCACCTGCTGCACCCCCAGCTGCTGCCAGTCCACCTGCTGTGCCCCCAGCTGCTGCCAGCCCACCTGCTGTGCCCCCAGCTGCTGCCAGCCCACCTGCTGTGTCCCCAGCTGCTGTGCCCCAACACCCTGCCAGACCCTTGTCTGCGCCCCAGTGAGCTGCGTGTCCAGCCCCTGCTGCCAGGCGACCTGTGGGCCCAGCCCCTGCCAATCAGCCTGCACCAGCTGCTGCACACCCTCGTGCTGCCAGCCCTCCTGCTGCACCTCGTCCCCCTGCCAGCAGGCCTGCTGCGTGCCCCTCTGCTGCAAGCCAGTCTGCTGCACACCTGTCTGCTGCAAGCCCGTCTGCTGCACACCTGTCTGTAGCAAGCCCATGTGCTGTGTGTCTGTCTGCTCTGGGGCTACCCCCTGCCTAGCCCCCTCATGCTGCCAGCCCACCCCCTGCCCCTCATCCTGCTGCAAACCATCCTCCTGCATGTCCCTGCTCTGCCGCCCCGTGTGCTCCCGCCCTGCCTGCTGTGTCCCTGCCTCAGCCCAGAAATCCTGCTGCTGACTCTGGGTCTCATCCAGGATCCTTTCAGTAGGAGGCTGACTTCCCAGTCAGCTACTCCCCCTCTGGCTTTCACAACAGCAAGGGACAAGACAAGCTTCTTCTCCTCACCTGGCCCTTCCTTTAGGGACCCTCAATACGCACCAAGTCCTTCCTGATGCTGGCCACACAGATGCGCCCCTGTGGCTCCACCGCCTCCGCCTGAGCGTCTTGTTGCCACAGCAGGCCTGGTCCCACCCTAGGCAGTAATGTCACCTCTGAGTCTGAATAAAGCCAGCTCTGTTTCACCCTGACCTGCTGTTTGTCTGTGGACACAATGGGCACAGAGAGAAAGGACACCTGGTGCTGGTCTCTGTGAACCTCACAAGCCAGGCCCCCTCGCAGCCCCATGGACCCCAGCCCCAGCCCACAACCCCCAGGCCTATCTCTGTGAAGCTTCCTGTGGAACCAAGGCAAGGGGCTGTGGGACACAGTGGTCACCTCCTCCGCTCCTGGCAGCAGCCACGGGCCCCTGAGCCACACTCCCTTCCACAGCTGGGCGGCTGCCCCCAGGTGCAGGCTGCACACCTGTGCCTGATCCCACACCTGGTGGCCTCACCCACCTGACTACCTCCCACTAGACCAGCCCAGAGACTACAGCGCTCGGCCTGGCAGCCGGGCAGTCAGGCAGCCGGGCACAGCAGCCTTTCCTCTGCCTCACCCCAACCCCCACCAATGAGAAGGGTGCCCCATCCAGGAATGACAGCCCAGCAGCCCTGGGTTCTTCCTGGCCCTTTCTCAGGTGCGGTTGGTGGGGGCATAAATGAAGCAAGGTTAACGGTACCCACTGACCGAGGAGCTAGCCCCGTGCAGCCTCCCCTAGAGATTTGCAGAGCACCTGGCTGCCTCCCAAACTCTGTTCCTGGACTCTCACCCCCGTCTGACACCCGTCCATCCCCTTGCTCCCCGGCCCCATTCTGTTCTCACTGTGCAAGGCCCCTGGTGTCTGTGCACCACACAAGTGTGCTCACCCATACGTCCCACACTCCGAAGTCCCCTGGGGCTCTCCTGGACAGCCCCTTGGCACCTGCCTGCTGCCCTCTGGTCTGGGCTCAGACACTCTATTCTATGGGGCAGCTGTGCCCATCCAGGATCCTCCACCTTGTCCTGTTCCAGGAAACAGACACATGCCACCTACTGAGTCCCTAGGCACAGACAGCAGGGCAGACCCACATCCAGCCCCTCCTGCCCTGGTCCCAGCCCACTGTGTTCACTGAGGTCATGACAGCCATCTCCCTCACTCCTCCCTGAAGCAGAACCCCCAGAACTGGCAGCAGAGGCCAGAGACCAACCTGACACAGACTCATCCACCTTCCTGGAAGCAAAGCCAGGTCCCTGCAAAGGGACAAAATGAGGGCACCAAGGACAGAAATGTTGGTCTTCTTGTTGTAGTTCTAGGGTGGCTGCTTGGGCCCAAATCATCTTCCTCCTGGGGCTTCAACACACAGTGGTCCTGATTGCATCCTCTATGTGCTCTCTGCCACCCGGAGTTGGAACAGACAGTGGTGCATGGGGCCCAGGACTCACTCCCTGACCCCTTCCACTTGGTCCTGTCACCTGCGTCTACTGCCATCAAAGGCGTAGCCAGGACCCAGCCTGCCCTGATTCCTGGGAGCGCTCCTCAAGAGGACGTCGCGGCCGCCCCTTTGGCGAATGCTCCAGTAGGTGTCTTTTTCCGCTTCCTCAGCACCTCAAGTCTAGATGCAGCCATGTTGGAAAAGTTCCTCAAAATGCTAGACTCAGAGTCACAATATGACCCAACTAGTCCACTTCTAGGCATCTACCAACTAGAATAGAAAGCCAGTGCTCAGCCAAACACTCATACACCAGTGTTCGTAGCCACACTGTTCCAATGGGCACAAAGTAGAAACAACCCAACTGTGGTCTGGACACACACTGGAATATTAGTCAGCCATGAAAAGGAGGGAAGCTCTGACCCTATACCGCGGATGAACCTTGAGGACACCATGCTGAGTGAGAGAAGCCAGACACGAAAGGCCACATGCTGATTCCATTGATAAGAAGTGTCCAGAATAGGAGAATCCACAGAGGTAGAAACTGGAGAAGTGTTTGCCAGAAGCTGGGTGGAGGAGAAAATGGGGAAAGATGGCTAATGGGTACAGGGCTGGTGAGAGGGAATTTTCTAGAATTAAATAATGGTGATGGTTGCACAACTCTGTAAATATACTGAAAACCATAGATAGTGCACTTTATGTGGGTGAACTTTATGGCATGTAAATTATATCTTAGTAAATCTGTTAAAAAAGAAAGCTTGTTCCAATTCTAATTTAAAAATATAAGTGAAATATACCATGTTCTTAAAAATGTAAATTACCTACAGTAACTAACAAAATGAAAATTTAAATGCAAGGATAGCCCAAGGAAATGTTGAAAATAAATGTAAAGATCTAATTATTTCAAAGGCAGAGACTTCGGTTTTAAAGGTGTATACCCTCTGCCTTCAACACAGAACTTTTTTTTCTGATATTTAAAACATTCCAGAGCTTAAAATGGGCCAGAAGTTCCCTGGATTTCTCTGACAAGGCAGGCAAAACCCTGATGCCTCTCACAGGAGCGAGCGGCGCAGACCGGCAAGGAGCAGAGCCGAGCTGTTTATCCAGAGACAGGCCTGGCCCAGGGCCACCCACAGCCATGCTGTATCACAATTGAGCTGTTTGGCACTGAAGAAAGTCACCTCCTTCACTGTGCCCCAAACTGGGGATTCCTGTTGGCATTGAAATGGCACCGACGACCTTCGGTTGAGATGCCAAGCCAGCAACGAGAGAAAGACAGAGAAAGAAAAGAAGGAAAGAACCTGACTGTGGACATATCTCATTTCAGAATATAAAGTAGAAGATTTTAAATAAGGTGTTAAGAAATTCAATATGAAGCTTCGTTAAAAGAATAATCAGCCATTTTCCAGTAGAGTATATCTCAGAGTGCAAGTTAGGAATGATATAATTCACTATACTGATAAATGGAAGCAGAAAAGCCATTAGAACTCTTTATAGAATAATACACACCGAGGATTCAACTCATTCTTTACGTCAAAGCCCAAAGCAAAACTCTGGGTAAACTAGGAATAGGACGAAGCTTCATGAACACAGTGAAAGCCCTGCTGCACTGGAAACATCCACTGGCCGTGAGCTGCAGCCAGTCCTCGCCCAGTGCTGTCCTCGCATCCATGACACAGGAGCGGGGTGAAAGGGGAGCCCATGCCAGGGAAGGGAGGAGACGTGCGCGCATGCGTCTGCTGCCCACCGCTCTCCAGACTCTCCTTGATCCGGCGTCTCCCCCGTGGTGGCCCAGCCTGGACAAGTGCTGCTCTCACTCTGATGCCCAGCAGCTTTTTTTTCTGCTTTCAATAATCAATTGATCACTTGCTCTTTCACTGAACCTGCCCCGTCAGCCCCAACCAAAGGCTCCCTGGTCTGGAAGCCCGACTCAGGGAGGGCTGCCTGGATACCCCTCAGGTCAGCCCGGCCCTTGAAGAGTTGTGCTTGAAGCAGTGACCCTGGGAAGCCACCATGGCCAGTGACACAGGCAGTCCACAGGCTACAGAGAAGGGAGCTACATGAAAGGGCATGGGTCACAGGTGAGAAACAGAAGACGTGGAGAGTCCCAACACCGTGTGATTAAGCTGGACCCTGGGACAGCTGGGGAGATAGTAGAGGAAACCATTATACTTATCCCAGAAGCCAACATTAGGCTTCCCAAATTTCCCTACTCTGGAGCCCACATTCCCTCCCCATTCTGTGGAGAGCAGGACCAATAAAATGGCATTGGTCTGGTCAAGATAGTATAAAGTATACAAAACAAAGTGGAGTCACTCATGTCAACCAAGATGGCTGTCAGTCAGCCATGACAGTTCGATTCCAGAGGGAAACTACCTAAGTCACGCTGGACACATCTGGCAAGGAGACATGCTTAAGATATCTCACATGTGACCAGAACAGCCATGTCTGCAGGCCTGGCCCACCCATAAATAGGCTTCTGGGGAAATACCACACTCACCATCAGGGGTGCTGCCAAGACATTTATCGAAAAGACCCAGAAGGGTGGAGTACACCACTTTCCAGGTGTAACTGAGGCAGGCTCCAGACCGCTGCTGAGACAGCAGAGCTCCACACACCAGAGTGCTGCTCCATGCCCCATGGATCTCCCCTGGCATCGGCCACCGGACACTCTGCCCTGCTGGACTAAGGACTTTGCCTGCCCTGCCCTGCTGCCCACCTGGCTCCGGAGATCCTTCCTTGCAAGATGCGGATGACTACCTTGCCCACCATGCTGCCTCCTGGGCATGCAGACTGAGACTCTGGGACTTGGGTTCGTTATCCCCCATTGATTGCTGTGTGTGTGTGTTATATTTCTCTTAGGTTGTTAGAGTATGAGTAGGATATTAATGTATGTTGATGTTCTACTTTAAATGAACCTACATTCAGTAAAAGCTGAGTGAATAGCATAGTTACTGTGTGTGACTCTTGTCTATTCCTTGGTGCCGGGCTGCTCAGTGGGCAGCTAGCTGAGCAGCTTCCTGGCTGACTTACAGGAAAGACTATATTACAAACATATGCTTGTGACACATTCCCACTCACAAAATCCAAGGCTGCCTGAGGGGGTGGGGGGTGTGACGAAGCAGAGCCCCTTATGGCCAAGAGAGAAACGTCAGACCCTGGGTTCTCGAGTTTTCTGCTGATCATAGTCCTCTTTCATAGGACACTTCCCTTCTGGCAGCACTTGTGTGTCTATAAAAGTAGGTCCTCGAGTTTTGGCTGCCTTTGGAAAGCGCTCAGGCTTTGATGGCACATGTCTAAGAGTAAAGCACTGTGATGCCGCATAGCCCTGTGGCTGTCATTAACCTATCTGTCATTTCCCTAAAGCAATGTGAATGCCTTCTGCTCTGGAAAGTGGAGGGGGCACATGGTTCTCACACAACCCCTCAGGACCCACTGAAAGAATATTTGAAGAGTTATGAGAAAGAGCAGATCAAAAGAGCATAACAATAAGAAGAGGGCTCACCAGGACTCTTTGTATGTTTGTGAAAAAGAGAAGCAGAGGGCGATAGATTAGTGTAAATTGGAACAGGACCCAGTGAATAAGAAAATTGCTCAGTCTTTTATGCCAAAAATCAGATGCCTGACACCCAGGAGCAGCCTTATTTGACGTCCAATGAAACAGATGGCTTAGGAACTGATAGAAAGCTTGTACAAATGCATTCTGACATAGGCCGAGTTATGGGGAACGTATCTCATTCACACCACAAGACAAAATCAAGCTGCTACAAAAAATAAATAATCAACTCATGTTTGAAAAATAAGTTAGGGGAAGAAGATTCATCAGGATGACCATTTAGTAAGCTATGTCTAACTTTTTTAATTGAAAACTTTAAAAAAGATTTAAAATTAGGGGGAAAGTCCATGTAAAGGCCTAATAACCGACAAGAAATGAAAGACTAAACTTGGTCTGAAAGATAAAATCAAGAAAAGCTCCTAGAGAAGAAAGCAAATGATAAACATAAGGAAAATGAGAGAGAAATTGAGAGAGATCGCGGGAAGTTCCCAAAGATCTGACGTCTAATAGGAGAAATGAAAGCAGAGACCAGGAAAGATGGGCTCATTTTTAAATAGGATAAAAGTATAAGTAAGTATGTCCCAGGATGGGTTCTCAACATAAAGTAACATACAAGCCTAGAAGCCAAAACATGATGCCGTAGAACAAGATTGAAAAGAAGGGCAAATGCTCCCAGAGAGTTAGATAAATCAGTAAGTAAACAAACAAACTAAAGAAATAACAGATGACAGCTTCACTCTCCTCAGGAACACTGGACACCATGAGAAAATGCAAACACGTCTTTGATGTTTTGAGGAAACTATTACTTAAAACCTGTTTTCTTATCAGGGCCGGTGTGGCTCAGTTGGTTGGAGCATCCTCCCATAGACCAAAAGGTCCCAGGTTCGATTTCTGGTCAGGGCGCGTATTCAGGTTGCATGTTTGATCCCCAGTCAGGGTGCGTACGAGGAGGCCACCAATCAGTGTTTCTCTCTTACATTGATCTCTCTCTCTCTCCCCCCGCCCCCACCCCACCCCTCTCTTTTTCTCTCCCTTCCCACTCTAAAAGAAATGAAAAAAATGTCTTCAGTGAGGATTTAAAAAAAACACCCTGGATTCTCAACATGTGAAGGTAACTTGATGCATTTTTAGACACAGAAGGAATCTTCAATGTCAAACCCACCAACGTGTATGAATGAGAAAGTCTTTGACCTTTTACTACAACAAAAGGAAAAGGGAAAAAATAACAGAGTACAGCTTGCGATCTGAGGAAGGGAGGTATCTCAGTGTGTTATGAGGGCAGAGAACAGAAAAGAGAGAGAGCTGGCTCACAAGGCACTGAAACTCCTTACAGAAGCCAGACAATTAGAACAGGAGGTTCCTTAGCTTTCTATGACCCAATTCTGTGTACAGATGTATTTTATAAGATGAGCAAGTTTTATTTTATATTTACATTTTAAAATGCTTACATGCATAAAAAATATTAAACGGCTGCAAACACAGGGGAGACCACACCAGACTTCATCACTGGAGAGTGTTCACAGTTAACATCAACTCAGCAAAACTTGCCTCAAATATTTTCCATAAGTTTCCTGGAGCCAAACACAGAGAGCTGGGAAACACATCCTGCAACACACTCACAAGTTTAATGAGTAAACACTAATTGTAGAAAACAAAGCGGCACTAATGAGGGCTCTCCTGCAACAGGCTCTCAACCCCAACAAGGAAGGGAGGGCGTGGGGAGCTGCTCAGTGGGGCAACACAAGCCAGGGACGGTATAAAAGCCGACAGCCGGGCACCTCAGACACTCACACACTCACACGCACTCACACACTCCTCCCAGCTCACCTCCAGCCCCACTGCCACCATGGCCGCCTCCACCCTGTCCGTCTGCTCCAGTGACCTGCGCTATGACAACCGCGTCTGCCTGCCCAGCTCTGCTGACTCTTGCACTGACTCCTCCTGGCAGGTGGACGACTGTCCAGAGAGCTGCTGTGAGCCCTCCTGCTGCGCCCCCAGCTGCTGCCAGCCCACCTGCTGTGTCCCCAGCTGCTGCCAGCCCACCTGCTGTGTCCCCAGCTGCTGTGTCCCTACCTGCTGCCAGTCGACCTGCTGCACCCCCAGCTGCTGTGCCCTGGTCCCCACCCAGACCCTCATCTGCACCCCAATGACCTGTGGGCCCAACCCCTGCCAATCAGCCTGCACCAGCTCCTGCACACCCTTGTGCTGCACCTCCTCCCCCTGCCCGCAGACCTGCTGCGTGTCCGTCTGCTGCACACCCATCTGCTCTGGGGCCACCCTCTGCCCAGCCCCCTCGTGCTGCCAGCCCACCCCCTGCACCTCGTCCTGCTGCAGGTCCTTGTCCTGCTGCAGGCCTTCCTCCTGCTACAGGCCCTCCTGCTACAGGCCCTCCTCCTGCTACAGGCCTTCCTCCTGCTACAGGCCTTCCTCCTGCTACAGGCCTTCCTCCTGCTGCAGACCCTCCTCCTGCGTGTCCGTCATCTGCCGCCCCGTGTGCAGACCCGCCTGCTGCGTGCCCGTCTCCTCCTGCTGTGCCCCCTCCTCCTACCGGCCCAGCTGCTGCCGCCCGGCCTCGTGTGTGTCCCTCACCTGCCGCCCCGTGTGCTCCCGCCCGGCCTGCTAGGTCTCCGCCTCAGCAGCCCAGACATCCTGCTGCCGACCAGTTTGATCCTGAGCTGCTGCCCTTGCTCCTGAGCACAGTTCTCTCCCGGCAGCCCCCGGGGCCCCTCTGCTGGTGCCAGGACCTCCCCTCTCCCATCGGCAGGCACACAGGTGCTGCCCAATGCAGATTTGAACACGCCACCCACCCCTTTTTGGGAAAAGATGACCCACAAATCCCTCATTGGGGGTGGAGTGTGGGTTCCTGGGACACTCCCCTACAGGACTGGTTGTTTGCTTTCTATGTGACAAAGGCCAATTGCTAGAATCAATAAAATGTTTGTGCCAGGAAATATGTGTCTGCTTTCTCCTCCTCTTGAGCCCTCTCAACCACCCCGAATCTATGCGCTGCAGCTGGTAGAAGCCAGACAATGAACACATGTTCTCACATCCGAGTTCAGAGCAGCTGAGCGACAAGATCCAGGAGGGATGCCGTGTGCACACTCGTTTCCCTTCCCGACCCAGCAGCCCACCCTCCCCACACTGGACAGCCCTCCAAGGCTGGGCCCAGGAGGCAGGCGTGGGTGCTGGAGGCACGGACCCCGAGTGGACTTGGGCTCCTGCCACATCCATCCCCCTGCCCATCCAGGTTAAGGGGGAGTTTGGAGCAGAAAAACCTCTGTTGGCCAGGATCTGTGTGACAGGGACCCCTGCAGGGAGGACCAACATGGCCAGAATCTGTGTTGGATGCTCCGTGGGACTAAGGGCAGTGCTGCCTGAGGGCCACCACTGTCCAGGTGGATCCTTGGGGACAAGCGGGACAAGGACAAGATAGACTCAGGCCAAGCAGGAAAGCTGGGCAGAAGGTCCCTGCCGCCAAGGACCTGAGAAGGGAATGGGCCACTGGGAGTGGGACCTCCTGCCCTGGCCAGCAGGCATGGGGCAGAGGGTGCAGCAGGAGGATCCCACAGATGAAGAAGGGGCTCACAGCCCCCGCAGCAAGGTGGGGGGGGGCAGCTGCAACCCACTGTGGACAGTGCCTCTCCCTCCCCTGTGCCTCTCCCTGATGGTCACACTGTGACCAGCAGCATCATGGAGGAAGAGTAGACATAAGAAGCTGTCCTGTGGCCAGAACAAATGCCCATGAACACAATGGCCAAAACAACACAAATCTTCTCAGATCACAACCGCTTGATACTGGTAAGCAACCTCAAGGAAAAACTCAAAAACATTTAAACTCATGGAGAATGAATAACATGCTGTTAAATAATGAATGGGTTAACAATGACATCAAGAAAGAAATCAGAGACTTCTGGCCAAGATGGAGACCTAGACAGACACACTGCATCTCCCTCCACAACTAAGAAGGAACACAACTACCTCAAAACTAGAGACAACCAAGAGTTCCAGAGTATTGAGCTGCATGGAAGTCCAACAAACAAAGATATAAAGAAGAAATACTCATCCAGACAGGTAGGAGAGGCAGAGAGGACACGATGTGGTGGCGGCAGCAGCAGCAGCTGTGGTGGCAGCGGCAGGCCAGCAGAAAGCGAGTCACACATTTTAAAAAGTCAAGAGGGACACCTGTGGAGTGCTCCCAGCACCAGACCAGACAGAGCAGCTCACAGTCCCAGCGCCAGGGAAAATCAAGCCTCATTGCTTCTGACTGTGCAAACCAGTGGGGGTTGGGGTGGTGGAAGAAACTGCTGGTCTCTCAGCAGAGTCCGCCCATTTAAAGGGCCCCCATGGTCCTAGAACACCCACAGATGCACCCACTCTGGGAATGATAGCCAGGGCAACAGCTAGACAGAGAAAAGTTAAGAATAATGTAGGAAAGGGTGAAGCCATAGAACTTATATGCACAATCCATGGACATGAACTAAGGGGGGTGGGATTGTTGGAGGGAAGGGGGTTACTGGGCAGAGGGGAGCAAAGGGAAAAAAATTGGGACTACTGTAACAACATAATCAATAAAATATACTTTAAAAAAAAGAAAGAAATCATAAAGTTTCTGGAAACAAGTGATAATGAACACGCAATAGCCCCAAACCTATGGGACACAGTGAAAGCAGTCCTTAGAGGAAAGTTCATAGCAATACAGGCCTATCTAAAAAGGATAGAAGAATCTCAAATAATAAATCTAACCCTACAGCTACAAGAACTAGAGGAACTACAACAAACAAAGCCCAGAATGAGTACAAGGAAGGAAATAATCAAGAGCAGAGCAGAATTAAATGACATAAAGACTAAACAAACAATTCAAAAGATCAATAAAACCAGGAGCTTGTTCTTTGAAAAGATAAACAAAATCGACATGCCTTTAACCAGGCTCATCAAGGAAAAAAAGAGAGAGGATGCAAATAAACAAAATCAGAAATGAAAGGAGAAATCACAACTGATATCACAGAAATACAAAGGATTGTAAGAAACTACTATAAACAACTGTATGCAGAGGTGGATTTAACAGCCAGCACACTGGGTGCGTGCCCTGAGCCCCATCTTCTGAAGGGCCCTGCAAAACCCCAACTTTACACTTTTTCTAATGACACCAAGTTTGGTTTCATTACTACACTACATAAAATAAGGTTAACATGTATTTTTATTTTCCCTGTCTCTCTCTGTTTTTGAAGGGACCCAATATCTTCTTCTGCTCCCAGGGCCTCAACAGACCTTAATCAGCCACTGAGTATGACAAGAAATTTGACAGCCTAGATGAAATGGACAAATTTCTGGAAACATATAATCTTCCAACCTGAATCAAGAAGAAGCAGAAAGCCTGAATAGACTGTTAACAACTAATGAAATTGAAGCAGTAATCAAAAGCCCTGTACTGGATGGCTTCACAGGCGAATTTCACAAAACATTTAGGGAAGAACAAACTCCTATCCTTCTCAAACTATTCCAAAAAATTCAAGAAGAGGGAAGACTCCCAAATGTTTTCTATGAGGTCAGTATTACCCTATTTCCAAAACCAGGTCAAGACACAACAAAGAAAGAAAACTACATGCCAATATCACTGATGAACATAGACGCTAAAATCCTCAACAAAATATTGGCAAACCAGATCCAGCAACACATTAAAAAAATCATATACCACGATCAAGTGGGATTCATCCCAGAAATGCAAGGATGGTTTAATATTTGTAAATCAATAAATGTAATACAACACATAAAAAAAAAATAAAAATCACATGATCATATCAATAGATGCTGGAAATGCATTTGATAAAGTACAACACCCATTTATGATGAAAACACTCAGCAAAATGGGAATAGAGGGAGCATACCTCAACATAATAAAGGCCATATACAAGAAACGCAAAGCCAGCATCATACTCGATGGTCAAAAACTGAAAACATTTCCCCTAAGATAAGGAACAAGACAAGGATGTCCACTCTCTCCACTCCTATTCAACATAGTCTTGGAAGTTCTAGCCACAGCAATCAGACAAGAAAAAGAAATAAAAGGCATCCAAATTGGAAAAGAGGAAGTAAAACTGTCATTATTTGCAGATGATATGATAGTGTACACAGAAAACCCTATAGACTCCATGAAAAAACTACTCAACCTAATAAGTGAATTTGGCAAAATAGCAGATTACAAAATCAATATTCAGAAATCGAAGGCATTTCTGTACACCAACAATAAAATATCAGAGATAGAAACTAGAAGAAATTCCCACTTACTATAGCAACAAGAAAATTTAAGTACCTAGGAATAAACTTAACCAAGGAGGTAAAAGACCTGTACTCAGGAAACTACATAACACTGAAGAAAGAAATTAAGGAAAATACAAATAAATGGAAGCATATACCATGTTCATGGATGGGAAGAATCAACATCATTAAAATGTCCATACTACCCAAAGCAATTTATAGATTCAGCACAATCCCTATGAAAATACCAATGATATATTTCATAGACCTAAAATAAATACTTCAAAAATTTATATGGAACCAAAAAAACCCCAAATAGCCACAGCAATCTTAAGGAAGAAGAACACAGTAGGAGAAATCATAATACCTGATATCAAACTATACTACAAAGCCACTGTAATCAAAACAGTCTAGTGCTGGCATAAGAACAGGCATATAGATTAATGGAACAGAATAGAAAGCCCAAAAATATACCCAGGTCTATATGGTCAACTAATATTTGACAAAGTGGTAAGGAACATAAAATGGAGTGAAAAGTCTCTTCAACAAATGGTGCTGGGAGAAATGGACAGATGACATGCAAAGAATGAAACTAGACCACCAACTTACACCATACACCAAAATAAACTCAAGATGAATCAAAGACTTAAATGTAAGCTGTGACACCATAAAAGTCCTAGAGGAAAACAAGTAGGAAAATTTCAGATATCCCATGTAGCAATATTTTCACCGATATAGCCCCTAAGGCAAAGAAAATAAAGGAAAGAATAAACAAATGGGACTACACCAAACTAAAGAGTTTCTGCTCAGCAAAAGAAAACATCAGCAAGATAAAAAGGGAACCAACCATATGGAAAAACATATTTTCCAATGATACCTCAGACAAGGTATTGATCTCCAGAATATGTACAGAACTTATACAACTCAACACCAAGAAGACAGACAACCCAATTTAAAAATGGGCAAAGGACCTGAAAAAACACTTCTTCAAAGAGGACATACAGAGGGTCCATAGGCATATGAAAGAATACCCAACATCACTAGCCATTGGAGAGACACAAATAAAACCACAATGAGATATCCCTTCACACTGATCAGAACGGCCATCACCAACAAATCAACAAACAACAAGTGCTGGCAAGGATGTGAAGAAAAGGGAACCCTAGTGCACTGTTGGTGGGAATGCAGACTGGTGCAGCCACTATGGAAAACAGTGTGGAATTTCCTCAAAGAACTAAAAATAGAACTGCCTTTTGATCCAGGGATTCCATTGCTAGGATTATACCTGAAGAATCCTGAAACACCAACTCAGAAGAACCTATGCACTCCTATATATGTTTATAGCAGCCCTATTTACAATGGCCAAGTGCTGGAAGCAACCTAAGTGCCCATCTGCAGATGAATGGATCAAAACACTGTGGTATATCTACACAATGGAATACTATGCAGTAGAAAGAAAGAAGGGACTCCTACCATTTGCGACAACATGGGTGGAACTAGAGAGAATTAAGCTTAGCGAAATAAGCCAGGCAACGAAAGACAAATACTTTATGCTGTCACCTATTACAGGAAACTAATGAACAACACAAACAAATGATCAAAATTGAACCAGACATGTAAACAAGGAGCAGACTAACAGTGACAAGGGGGGAGGGGGGAGGGAGAGAAGGTGGTTAAGAAGGGGAAGGGTCTAGTCAAGGAACTAGCATAAATGACCCATGGACATGGACAATAGGGTGGGGACTGACTGTGGGAACAGGGGTGGGCATTGTGGGGGGAAGCAATGGGGGAAAAAGTGGGACAACTGTAATAGAAAAACAATTTTTTAAATGTCCATTTCTGTGTGGATTCTGGGCAAATGTTCTGTAAAGGGCCGGCGGTAAGCATTTCAGGCTTTGCTGTCACATGATCTCTCCCTTAAGCGCTCAGCAAGGATGTGCAAAAGCAGCCCTAGACAGCGCAGAGACACGCACAGGGCTGCGTCCAGTGAGACTTTCATTTACAAACAGGCTGCTGGCCAGGTTCCTCCTGCAGACGTGGGTTTGCAGACTCCGGCTTTAACGTTTCCTGTGCAGAATAAAAGTCTGAACCACATTATCAGCTCCAGTCGTCCTTGATGGCATGAGACACAAACGACTAAGAGGACGCGGAACTCTGAGTCGAGCCGGGATACTCCATGCACTACCACAGCCTCGGGAAGCCACTCGAGTCCCAGGTTGTCAAACCAGGTCTCCCTGTTTACAGAAGGGGAACCGGGCCTCAAAGCCGAGCTCCTTTATGGGGACCCTAAAACAGGACAGTGTGTCCCAATAGAGGATGCTGGGGAAACACGGTGGGGACCGCCACAGGGAAGTCAACAGTCGTGTGGGGACGCCCCCAGTGGGTATAAAGGCCGCCAGCGAAGGAGTCTGCAGAAACCCCCACCCCCCACTTCCACAGCAGCCAGTCCCACGACAGCATGTGCCCCACCAGCTGCTCCACAGGCTGCCAGGCTGGCTGCTGCTGGCCCAGCCACTGCCAGTCCTCTGTGTGCCTGCCCTTGACCTGCAAGCCTGCTGTGCACGTGCCCGTGAGCTGCCAGACGGCCTGCTGCGGGCCCGTGAGCTGCAGGCCCGCCGAGTGCGCGGCCCCTTCCTGCCAGTCCTCCGTGTGCATGCCTGTGAGCTGCAAGCCAGCTGTACACGTGCCTGTGAGCTGCCAGACTACCTGCTGTGGGCCTGTGAGCTGCAAGCCCACCATGTGCGTGGCCTCCTCCAGCCAGTCTAGTGGGTGCGTCCAGTACTCCTGCCCCACCCTGGTCTGCAGACCCATCTCCAGCAGTGCCCCTTCCTGCTGTTGACCATGAGTCTCCTACCCAGCCACTCCCAGTGCAGATGGGGCCACACCAGCACCCCTCCCACCCTGAGTCCTCGGTGGGCACGGCAGGAAGTCTGAGAGAGCCCCACTCTCCAACTCCCAGGGGCACGGGGCTGCTCCAGGCTGACACTGGGACTGGGTGACAGCGAGCAGCATCACTGTCCACTGGGGAAAGGCAGACGTGTGTGGAAGTCCCCTCTGTGGGCCAGACACGCAGGGGCAGCTGGAAACTCAGGGCAGAGCAAGAACGCTGCCCCCTCCCCAGTTCTCGCCCTAAACGAGGTGCTGGCAAAGGATTTCTAAGTTTATGAGGAAATGTCAATTTGTGGCCTAAAAAAATTATGCTCGTGGTATATGTACATTTAAATCTTTACTTCAGTCAAAGAAAATTTTCAACTAGATACCAAAAAATAGTTTTTATCAGAACGACTGGTCAAAAATATGAATTTACTGTCATTTTAAAACATGGGGCTGACGTTTCTCTTTTTGCTTTGTTCCACTACATGACATAATGAAAACTTTTGTGCTCCATTTTCTAAAGCTTTTCTTTGAAGAGCGTCATGGGAAACTTGTATAAATCATTCAGTACACAAGTAGCAAGTTCATTAGCAGAAATCAATGAAATAGAAAATTAGACCACACCGACAAGGCCAAAAGACAGTTCTATGAAAACACAAATCTTTGACAACACTGGCCAGTGGAAAAAAAGAAGAGACACAAAGACTATTAGGAAATTAAAAATATGAAATATGGCAGAGCTCCAGATAGAATAGAGATGTTGCACATAATCTTTGGCCGTTACAAACAATTTTATCCCAATAAACTCTAAAAGTATATCTCACCAAAATGAACTTTTAAAAAGTCTGAATAACCTTTAACCATTTTGGAAATTGAGTCAGGAGTTATAGCCCATCAGCCAAGACAGCACTAGACCGAGATGATTTTATAGGGGGCTGCTGAGAAATACGTAAAGAATAATTGTAGCTCCAAACTTACACAACCGCTCCTAGAGAATACAAATCATGAGCCAGTTCCCTTCCTCATGATGCGAGACTAACCTGAGCGCCAAAACCCTGGAAAGACCATAAGGTAAAAAGAAATGGACGCTGTGCTATTCTACCTGTAGAAGTTCAAAAACAGTCGAAACTCATGGGTGGTGCTAGAAGTCAGGGTGGGGCTGCTCTGGAGGATGGAGGAGGTGAGCGGAGGAGACACCACAGGGTCTGGGGGGTGGGTTGTACTCGCTTTCTAAACCTGGCAGGGAATGTTCACTCTGACTGTTCATCTGCTGTGCCCTGTGCTCAGGGTACTTTTCTGCATGGGTGTCATCCTGTAAAAAAATAAAATAAAATAGAAAATAAATTCCCAGGATAACTTCAGCACTATCAGACTGCCCACGTTTGGAACAGCTGACAACAGCAGTACAGTGCAGGGTGTGGAAGAGCTCAGCCCCGCCCGTGGGTGATGCAAACTGGGACAACCACGTCACTACTCTGCAGCGTGATTTGCAGCCCCGGTGTTGTGAAGGCATGCACAGCTACGCAGCAGCAGGGGTACTTCTAGCTAGAGTACCTGAAAAATGCCGACACAAGGAAAAGAATAAAGGAATGGAAATTTGCCGCATTCCCATTTGGGGCAGTGGCTTAAATTAAGAATAACCTCCATGCCTGAGATAGGAGAACAGAGAGACCGCAGTAGGGTCACAGAGTGGAATACTACACCGCAGCGCACAGAGCACACAGAGCTATGCCTATCAGCAGGGGTAAACGACTCCAGCACAATGCATTGAGAAAAAAAAAAGGACAGAATGGTGCACAGCTTACGATGGTATTAAACTACAGAAATGTGCCAAGGACAGTAAATGTATTGTTTCGGAGCATGGGTGAGACACCCTGACTCCAAGTGGGGGGGTTCCCGCAAGGGGAGCAAGGGACGGTTCTTCAAACGTAGCAAACCTCGTTTCCCCACCTCTAGACTCTGCAGGCAGCCCTTACCTGGCCACACAGCTCTCCCAGTGTGGCCCAAGGTGCCTGCACTGGCCTCCCAGCTCCCACCTACACCATCACCTTCACACGAATCCCCACGGGTGAATTCACAAGGAACCCAGTAAACCAGTACAACACCATGTGTGTGTGTGTACCTACGTGCGAGTCTGTGTGTTTGCATGTGCATGCATGTGTCGTCTGTGCTACTGGGAACCCCCTAGAGCAGTGGTTTTCAACCTTCCTAATGCTGTGACCCTTTAATACAGTTCCTCATGTTGTGGTGACCCCCAGCCATAACTAAAGCATAGCGATTAATCACAAAAACAATATGTAATTATGTTTGTGTTTTCTGATGGTCTTAGGCGACCCCTGTGAAAGGGTCATTCGACCCCCAAAGGGGTTGCGACCCACAGGTTGAGAACCGCTGCCCTAGAGTGACGACCTGAAGCAGGAAGAGGAAGGGAGGTTGACAGAAGGCACCGTCTGCAGGAAAGATCTGTAGTGACAACGAGAGCCCTTCCCGGGCTGGCTCCTGGCTCACAGTCCTCTGCTGTGAGACTGGAAGCATGGGGCAGGGCTTGACAAATCAACAGGGCAGTCAATGCGACCACCTGCTTGTAAAGCAGGACGCAGAATTGACATGAAAACAGAACAGGGTTCCACTTCTGCAGGAGAGATGGCTGCAGAGCCAGTGACAGCTGTCACAGCCTGAGCAATGCGTCCAACACAGCAGATCCAAACAGGGTGATCGGGCGTTAGGAACCTATGGGGAAGAACAGTTGCGACGCCACAGGTCTGGTGCCAAGGCCGCCTGGGACAGGAGCCTGCAGACCAGCCTCGTCCTCCGCCCTGAGCCCACTCCAGCCCCACGTCACCATGCACTACAACTGCTCCACTGGTCCCTGGGCTGTGTCCCCGCCTGCTGCCCTCTCCCGGGTGGTGGGAGCTCCTGCCGTGCCCCCTGTGTGCCTGCAGCTGCCCATCCCCATGTGGCCCAAAGCTTATAGCCAGGTCTCCTCCCGCAGCCTGGGCTGCTGTGCGCTCAGCCCCTGCCAGCCAGCCAGCTGCATGTCCCTGAGCTGCCAGTCCACTGTGCACATGCGTGTGAGCTCCAGGTCCATTGTGTGCGTGGCCCCCTCCTGCCAGTCTTTTGGGTGACATCAGCCCTTCTGCCCTGCCCCTGTCCTCAGAACAGTCCCCGGTGACACCCCTTCCTGGTGCTGACAAATCGTCTGGAAAACTGGGTCTGTGCTATTGATCTCTGAAACCTTTCTCTTTGTCTCGTTGTCAAGACCCCCCACCCCAGCCCTGGCCAAGTAGGTCAGTTGGTTGGAGTGTTGTCTTGTACAACCAAAAGGCTGCAGGTTCTATTCCCAGTCAGGGCACACGCCCAGGTTTCAGGTTAGATCTTCCATCAGGGTGAGTACGGGAGGCAACCGATTGATCTTTTTTTTTCTCTCTCTCTCTCCCCCCACCCCCACCCTCTCCCTTTGTCTCTAAAACCAATAAACATATTTTCAGGTGAGCATTTTAAAAAAAATTAAGCAATGTAATATATTACATTAACAGAATGAAGTGGGGAAAATCATGATCTTGATTGATGCAAAGAAAAGGCTCTTGACAAAACCCAATAGCATTTCATTATTTTAAAAACTCAGCCCTGACTGGTGTAGCTCAGTGGCTGGGCATTGGCCTGCCAGTTCTATTCCTGGTCAGGGCACATGCTTGGGCTGCGGGCCAGGTCCCCGCTTGGGGGGTGGGGCGGGGGTGAGAGGTCACTGGTCAATGTTTCTCTTACATGTCAATCTTTCTCTTCCTCTCTTTCCCTCTCCCTTTTCCTCTCTCTAAAAACAAATAAATAAATTTTTTTAAAACTCAGAAAACTAAGAATAGAAGTGAAATCCCTCAACATGATGAAAGGCATTTATGAAAAACCCACAACTAACATCACACCCAGTGATGAAAGACTGACAGCTTTCCCCTTGCGACCAAGAAAGAAACAAGATGCCCATTTTCACACTGCTAGTCAACATTGCACTAGGAGTTCTTTCCAGAGCTATTAACAAACAGGAGAGATAAAATGCATCAAAACTGAGTAGGAAGAAGGAAGATTATCTCTATTATAGATGGCATGATCTATATATAGAAAGTCCAGAAAAGTCCACAATTGATATACATACTGGAATAGAATTGAGATAACAGAACTAAACCTATATGTTTACAATCAATTGATTTTTGACAAGGGTTTCAAGACCATTTAATGGGGTAAAAATCATCCTTTCAACAAAAGATACTGGGAAAACTAGATTTTCATGGACAGAAGAATGCAGTTAGACCCCCTACCTCACCCCATATACACAAATGAACTCAAAATAGATCAACAAGTAGAATGTAGGAGATAAAACCAAAAAAGTCTTAGAAGAAAACATAGGGGAAATGACTCATAACCTTGGATTTGACCATAGATTCTCAGATTTGACACCAAAAACAAGAACAACAAAAGAAAAAGTAAATAAGTTGGACTTCATCAAAATTTAAAACTTTTGTGACTCAAAGGACATTATCCAAAAAAGTAAAAAGACAACCTAGCGAATGGGAGAAAACACTTGCCCATCATCATATGCAAAATAAGAGTTTAATATCCAGAATACATAGAGAACTCCTACAACTCAACAATGAAAGGACAAACAACTGAACTGAAAAATGGCAAAGGACTCGAATAGACAATTCTCCAAGGAAGATACACAAATGGCCAATAAGCACGTGAAAAAACAGGTCAACAACTGTAGTCATTAAGGAAATGCAAATCAAAACCACAACAAGATACCATTTTGTACTTACTAGAATGGCTATATTTTTATTTATTTATTTTTTTAAGAAAAAACGAGCAAGTGTTGGTGAGGACATGGAGAAATCGAAACCCTCAAGAATTTCCAGTCGGAATATAAAATGGTGCAGCCAT
This sequence comes from Furipterus horrens, assembly GCF_987537825.1. NCBI lineage: Eukaryota > Metazoa > Chordata > Mammalia > Chiroptera > Furipteridae > Furipterus > Furipterus horrens. Next base: position 9,698,700 of record NW_028327171.1, read on the forward strand.
TTGGGCAGTTCCTCAAAAAGTTAACCATAGAATTAGCATGTGACCCAGAAAGTCCTCTCCGAAGAATATGCCCAAAAATAACTAAAAAGGGGGGGCTCAAATCTTTGCAGCCTTATTCACAGTAACCAAGAGGTGTAAACAACCAGATGAATGGATACACACAAAGGGCACACCCACACGATGAACTATTATACAACCATGAAAATACAACAAGTTCTGATTCGTGCTACAACATAGATGAACCTTGGACATTACGCTAAGGTCACATTTCAGGGGTCTCCCACCTGCCATGTCCCAGCGTGGCTCAGACATCCTCAGGGTGGCCAGGACCCTCATCACCTGAGACCCCTTTCTTCTCCAAGTCCCTGCCCCCACCCTGGCGTGCCAACTCGTGCAGCTCATGAGAGCCAGCTGTGCCACAGTCAGGACCTTTGCAGGCTGGTTGTTGGCAGCTGGAAGTCAGCCACGGGGAAATCTTCACAGCGGCGTCGCTGGCAAACCTGCCAACCCGGGCCTTTGGCTTCAGAGTCTGCTCCTTAGCCTCAGCTCTCCCATTGCCTGGGAGCAACACTCTCCCTCTGACTCTGGGTCTAGCCAAGCAGCCTGCCTGTACTCAGTCCCCTCCTAGCCGAGGTCCACACAGTTCTCAGCAAAAAGGCTGTAGAATGTCTTTGTTCTTTTTTAAACTTTTTATTTTTCGATTGCAGTTGACAGAACATCTTTGTTCTTGATTTTAAAAATGACTTGCCTCCCAAAAGAAACCTCCTAGCCTCCGAGACAACGCTCCTGGAGGTGGCTTCCCTCCACCGTCACACTGAAGGCTCATTTTCTCGATTTCCATAGAAGAAGCTCCTTTCTCAGAGCTGGCGCTCACTCTCCGGCACGCATTGTACATTCCTGCATAAACCTCACACTGCGGTTTCTAATCCAGCTTCATCCTGTCCCCAGCCTCGTCCCACAGAATCCAGATTTCTCATGTCTTTCTGCGTCTGTCTGCTCTTTGGTTAAGAACACAGGCCCACCGGGTCCCAATTTGGTCTCTTCTGCTTGTGGTTTTGGTGCAAGTTCTTAGCTGCACCTCAGTTTCCCCATCTGTAAGGTGGGAATAACAACAACTCCTACTTCACAGAGCTGTTGTGAGGGTTGCGGAATTAATAGTTATTCAGTTGCTCAGAATAGTTGCTGGCGTAGCAAGAGCTATTATTTAAGTGTTTGGTAATACAATAAAAATAAACATAGCTCCCAAACTATTTATTGGTTTATGGATTCAGGAGAGAATTACACCCCCATATAAAGAGGATACAAAGAAGAACAAAATATGCTTATGATTCAACTGAGTGTTGAGAAATGGGAGAAATAATAGTAAGAAGCCGCAGAAAGGGGCTCAGAGGGGGGCTGTTGGGATCACAGGCCCTCCTGTGTCCGTGCCCAGGTCTGGCCCAGCTATTGATGCCTCTTCTGTACCCCAGCTCCTTGGGCCTGGGCTCCAGCCTCTCGAAAGTGTAATGAGCTGAGCTACCTGTCATGGGTCCATGGCAAGCGTCCTCAGGGACCTGCTCCAACAACAACAAGGAAACAGGCTCTGCTGTGTCCTCGTGATAGGACAACACACACAACCCTGAGCTGTATATAAGGCCAACCACCCCGAGCAGCTCACACAACCTCACACCCACTCCCTCACAAACACACTCACACACTCACACCATCTTCCAGCCCCACCGCCCACCATGGCCGCCTCCACCCGGTCCGTCTGCTCCAGTGACCTCAGCTACAGCAGCCGTGTCTGCCTGCCCGGCTCCTGTGACTCTTGCACTGACTCCTCCTGGCAGGTGGACGACTGTCCAGAGAGCTGCTGTGAGCCCTCCTGCTGCGCCCCCAGCTGCTGCCAGCCCACCTGCTGTGTCCCCAGCTGCTGCCAGCCCACCTGTTGTGTCCCCAGCTGCTGCCAGCCCACCTGCTGTGTCCCCAGCTGCTGCCAGCCCACCTGCTGTGTCCCCAGCTGCTGCCAGCCCACCTGCTGCACCCCCAGCTGCTGCCAGTCCACCTGCTGTGCCCCCAGCTGCTGCCAGCCCACCTGCTGTGTCCCCAGCTGCTGCCAGCCCACCTGCTGTGTCCCCAGCTGCTGTGCCCCAACACCCTGCCAGACCCTCGTCTGCACCCCAGTGAGCTGCGTGTCCAGCCCCTGCTGCCAGGCGACCTGTGGGCCCAGCCCCTGCCAATCAGCCTGCACCAGCTGCTGCACACCCTCGTGCTGCCAGCCCTCCTGCTGCACCTCGTCCCCCTGCCAGCAGGCCTGCTGTGTGCCCGTCTGCTGCAAGCCCGTCTGCTGCACACCTGTCTGCTGCAAGCCTGTCTGCTGCACACCTGTCTGCTGCAAGCCTGTCTGCTGCACACCCATCTGCTCTGGGGCTACCACCTACCTAACCCCCTCATGCTGCCAGCCCACCCCCTACCCCTCATCCTGCTGCAGACCCTCCTCCAGCGTGTCCCTGCTCTGCCGCCCTGTGTGCTCCCGCTTGGCCTGTTGCCTCCCCACCTCGGCCCAGAAATCCTGCTGCTGACCGGGCGTGTCCTTCCCAGGGCTAGCCAGGCACAATGGGGCACTGCTGGCTTTGCAGCTGCCTTTAGGGTCTGTCCCTCAGGAACTGATAAGATGCATTGAAAGCCCCTCCTCGTCTCAGCCAGGGAAGAAGTCCCATCAAACTCAGGATGGCCCTGCCCATGCCCACTGGCACAAACCTCCTGGGGTCCCAGTGGTCAGGTCAGGGACCCTGTCCATAGTGCAAGTCTCAGTGGTCTCACCTCCTCAGAGGCTGCTGGGAAAAGCTAATAAACTCACCTGCATTTAACCTCGATGGCACTTGGTTCTCCTTTGTCCATTTCTTGTTGAATTGCCAGTCAGTCCCCACAGAGGCCAGGCCCAGTGCCCTTGATGGCCTGCCCAACCCCAGCTGCACTGGCCCTTCCTCAGGGCCCCTGCCTGTGCTGAGCTGGCCCCTGGCTCCCATCCCACAGGATCTGGGCCAGTCCCGGGAACGGGGACTTTCGTGTGGGCAGCCCCCTTCCCAGGAGCCCACCCAGTGGTGGGTCCTCAGGGATCTGGCAGTGGCCAGTCCTAGGTACAGTTACCACGCTGCCCTGGGCACCGCCTTGAGATGCCCCCTTGGGAGAAGGCCCCTTGTAGAAGGGGCCTGGCAGGACATGGGGTTCAATGCCTTCCCCAAGGACAGAGGACAGGAAGGTGCAGCAGCCCCTCTGCCCACGCCTAGAGGATTGAAGCCAGGCAAGCACCTGGACTTGGCCCCCCAAGCCCTCCTGGCCGACCTTCCTCCTCCGGCTCCTAAACCCTCCTCTCTCTGGAGTAGTCTGCTGGCATCACACACACCCTGAAGCCTTCTCTCATGTAACAGTGACAAATAACACCCAGCTGTCCTCCCTCTCGGGCCTGCCTGCACCCCTCCAGAGGAGAGCTGCCTAACAGCTCTGGGTGGCCATTTCTTACCTACTCACTCCTCCACCGAGACACCCTTCTCTCTACCCTCCCTCCTGCCATGCTGTCGACCCTCGTGACCACAGCCGAGATCACGCTCACTCTCATCCCTTCTCCTGTGGACCTGTCCCCGCAGAGCTTGGCCCTCAGCTCCATGGCACGACTCTCCTGCTCCGTCATTCTTTGGCTTTCCTGTGCCTGTCACCCTCTACTTCGCTATGGCATGGGGACCTTGGCTCTCTCTCCTGATAGGTCCCCAGGTCCTCTCCTGGACTCAGGCAACTTACACTTCCAGACAGGACCTTCCTCCAAACTTGCCTCTCCTGACCCACCTATCCCCTCAGGGTGGGACCCCTACCCGGACCCCTGGACTCCACCCCAACCACCCACCCCTCCACACACACACCCTGGTCCTGCAGCTGAGCCTGTGGTACTTCCAGTCAGTCTTTGCGGTCTGTCCCCACACCTCATCACCATCTCCCTGCTTGCTAAACGACTCTGGGCAGCCTAAGACAGGGCCCTGGGTCCCCAGCCCCCAGAGCCCCCAAGGCAAGTTCACGGAGTAAGACCTTCCTAGCAGAGGCCACTGTTCTGAGAGCCCCCAGTGGCAGGTGCACATTCTTCTGCAGAATGCATTTTGGGAAGAAACTGTGCCTTTTGTTCAGTAGAGGCCAATCCGGGAGAAAGATGATGGAGAATCCGATGGGTGTGGGAGGAACCACCATCTAGGGTCCTCGGGTCCTGCCTCACCACAGCCGCGGCCCGAGCAGAAGGGGAGCCACCCGCAGAGGTGCGCACCAGCGTGCTCGGCCGGGCAGAGCCATTTGCCTGTCCGCGTGTCCCTGCCCTCACCTGAAGTCCTGAGCACAAAGAGCTAGAGCAGAGGTTGAGTGGGAGCGAGAAGAGCTGAGAGAGCTCCTTTTACCCAATGCTGATTCATAAGCAACAGCCTGGAAGGTTATTTCAATAAGTGGCCACCTATAAAAGGAGCGCCCAGGTGCATTGGACCAGGCCTTACGTTTCATCACAACACTCTAGCGACCCAGGAGACCAGTACTTTGAGTCTTACTAGAGAGCTGGATAGTGTGAACTCACCATTGCACTTGAAACCTCAGCCGCCCGCTGTGTGGGCTCTGGTCAGACCCCTGTGCTGAACCGGCAGCAGGCAGCCTTCTGGCTAAAGGCACTACGGCTCTTCCAGGCTTAGTGGGAATCCAAGTTGCCAAGTGGCCAGTAAAATTATGGCAAGACCAGTGTCTTTGTGAAACATCTCATGAGTGTCAGGCACTGAACATGTTTAAATCACGCCATGGCCTGGGAGCACTGTGACACCCCGTTCCCACCTGGTCAGAGAGGGGACAGAAGCCCACAGTGACCTGCCAAGGTCGTACACACCGAATCAGGCAGTGAGAGCGAGGGGAGACTGGAGTGGGAGAGAGACCACGTGGGGCAGGTGAATCATGGCGTGTTTGCAAGGAATGCTGCAGGGGGCCAGGTAATGTCCCCAAAAATAGCCTCGTCCCAATCCCAAACCTATGCAGAGAAAGGACTGCAGACTGACTGCAGGCTGCTGATTAAATTAAGAATCTTGAGATGGAAGACGGTCCTGAGTCAGCCAGGCGGGCTCTAAGTAGCTTCCCAAGAGTCCTTCACTGGGAGGCCGAGACTCCACTTTCTTCTCACAGAGACAAGGACACCTGATCACAGAGGCAGAGCTGGCAGTGCCAGGGTCACAGCCAAGAGTCATAGCCTGAAGCCCCAGAAGTTGAAAGAGGCAAGAAGGTCACCCCTGGAGCCTCCTGAGGGCCCTGTGACACCTGAGTCTCAGCCCAGGAAACTGTTCTCAGGCTTGTGGCCTCCAGAACTTGAGAGGGTTAGTTTTGGTTGTTTTAAACAATTAAGTGTGTGGTCTGTTGTCATAGCCATCCCAAGACACCGAGGCAAATGTAGTCAGTCTTCACTTAGCGTTGTCGAGATTCTGCAACTTCAAGTGAAAGGACAGAAATGAAGCCAACCTGACCACAGGCACTGATACACACAAGAGTTCAGGTCCTACAGCATCTCAAGGACGTGCCATATATGATAAACTTTGTATAATAAATACGGCCCCTGGCTGGTTTGGCTCAGCGGATTGAGCGTCGGCCTGCGAGCTAAGTGTCGCTGGTTCGATCTTCCAGTCAGGGCACATCAGAGAAGGAAAACTCTGACTCCAAAAAACCTCCGCTGCCTTGCGGCATACCTCTTCAGGGGAAAGGCTAAGGGAGTAAACCCCGACAGAAAATCCGGAGCCAGAGTCCCTAAGGCGGTTTGACGTTGTAGTCAACACCGGCAACTCCTGCGGCGCACCTGAAGCCAAGCTGTATTGACTCCGTCTTTCCCTTGGACCCTTCAGCTGCGAAGAGAGGGGGTGTCTGCTGCATGGGCAACAGCAGACCCTCCATATCACCCTGCCCAGGCTCTGTAGCTTCAGCTTCACTGGAGAGGACACTCCAGCGTCATCGCAAGATGTCGATTCAACACGGGAGGAGACAGATACCGTGTCACTCCCGAGTCGGACTGCACAGCCATTCTCGGCGGTGCAGATAGACTCTTAAGAAGCTACACCATCGTCTCTCGAGACGGACGGCTGCCGACGAATAAATACGGCTTTCATACTTTCTAAGTATGAGTATTCCAGTTTAAAATGTCATTGGGACAACAACAATATAATAATAATAATAATAATAATAATAATCCCTCATCCTTCTAAGAAGGCTGGTCCAGCCACCCCTAAACACTGGCATACAATGCTCCAACCTGCTCCCCTGTTAGGCCCCCGAGGCTCTGCCTGCCTTCCTGACCAGCGCCACAGGGGACCTGAGAGCCCGGAGGTTGCAGAGGAGACAGGCCCCAGCTTGGTGGCTGCTGCTCAGCTGGGCACAGGACCACCATGCCCCTGCCCACAGCATGGCCCCACCACCCAGAAACACTGTCTGGAGGAAGAACAGCACAGAGCTGCCCATCCCCAGGCTGGGCCTGTGCATCAAGCCACACCTTGAGGCAGGGACAGCTGGCCCCAACCACAGACAGAATGGCCTGGTATTTTGACACACACCCTCTGCCCCCCAACATCTGCAGGAATTTGGCGACAATGCAAAAAAAGAAAGGGGATCACATGCCCCAGGGACAGACACCCAGGTGAGGAGCCATTCCTGGGACTCAGAATCCAAGTGACACTCCCCCATCACCAGGTCCCTGCAACCAGCACCTAGCAGCCCACCCTCTGTCCACCTGCCCCAGCTCCACCCCAGCCTGGTCTCTCAGGCCCACTCAGCAGACTTCATCAGGGCCGGCCACCCAGTCCCAACACGCAGCAGGACTTTTACGAGCTGGGCAGCATCTCCAGGAAAACAAACCAGCCGTAATGAGAATTCCCCAGGAACCGACTCCAAACACCAACAAGGAAGGGAGGGCGTGTGAGCCTCCTGCTGGGACAACACACAACACAGAGGAGGGATATAAAGGCTGGCAGCCCCGGGCACCTCACACACTCACATCACACACTCCTCCCAGCTCACCTCCAGCCCCACCACCCACCATGGCCACCTCCACCCTGCCCGTCTGCTCCAGTGACCTGCGCTATGGCAGCCATGTCGGCCTGCCCGGCTCTGCTGACTCTTGCACTGACTCCTCCTGGCAGGTGGACGACTGTCCAGAGAGCTGCTGTGAGCCCTCCTGCTGCGCCCCCAGCTGCTGCCAGCCCACCTGCTGTGTCCCCAGCTGCTGCCAGCCCACCTGCTGTGTCCCCAGCTGCTGCCAGCCCACCTGCTGTGTCCCCAGCTGCTGCCAGCCCACCTGCTGTGTCCCCAGCTGCTGCCAGCCCACCTGCTGTGTCCCCAGCTGCTGTGCCCCAACACCCTGCCAGACCCTCGTCTGCACCCCAGTGAGCTGCGTGTCCAGCCCCTGCTGCCAGGTGACCTGTGGGCCCAGCCCCTGCCAATCAGCCTGCACCAGCTGCTGCACACCCTCGTGCTGCCAGCCCTCCTGCTGCACCTCGTCCCCCTGCCAGCAGGCCTGCTGTGTGCCCGTCTGCTGCAAGCCCGTCTGCTGCACACCTGTCTGCTGCAAGCCTGTCTGCTGCACACCCATCTGCTCTGGGGCCACCCCCTGCCCAGCCCCCTCGTGCTGCCAGCCCACCCCCTGCACCTCATCCTGCTGCAGACCCTCCTCCTGCATGTCCGTCATCTGCCGCCCTGTGTGCAGACCCGCCTGCTGCGTGCCCGTCTCCTCCTGCTGTGCCCCCTCCTCCTGCCGGCCCACCTGCTGCCGCCCGGCCTCCTGTGTGTCCCTGATCTGCCGCCCTGTGTGCTCCCGCCCTGCCTGCTAGGTCCCCAACTCAGCCTGGAAGGCCTGCTGCTGACGGGGCACATCCCGCCAGGGCCAGCCCCCACTCTCTGCACAACTGCCTTCAGGATTCTACCCAGCACATTCATTGGTACAAGTCTCAACATGAATGCTCGCTGCCCTCAGACCCCAACAACCAGACCGAGCCTGTCTGCAGCCTCCACATCAGGCCCAGATAAAGCTGAGATGGCCCTCCCTGTTACTGGGGGGACCCCAGGCTGTTTCTGATAGACATGGCCACTGGCCCTTCTCCCATAGCCTTACTGGGTCCCCTGCCCTATCTCGAGTCCCACTCCCCAGACGCTGTTTGCCCTTCCCTCTTCATACAAGTGCCTTGAGCTGATTGAATAAACTTGCCGTCCCAGCCGCTGATGTCCTCTCTTTGGGCCTACTTGTAAGTTTTCTCCAGCCCTCTGAGCTAACAAAACCCTGGCTTCTGCATCTTTAGACACAAGTGACATCTTGGCAGCTTTTCCAGCATTGACTTCTGAGGCCCACCCAGGGCAGTCTTGCGCCCCCGCTCCTGGGTCTGTACCTCCGGACAGCTCTAGGGTTGCTGTGCTGCATGTCGGGGATTCAAGCGGCCAACAGCCACATGGGCCAGCAGGCCCTCGGTGAAAGGGTCCTGTCGTCCCAGGTCTTGCTCACCCTGGTCAGTTTGAGGATACCAGGGGGCAGGGTCCAAGCTGGTTCTGGGTCAGGACGCAGCTAGACCAGGATGTTCCTGGGGCAGAGCTGACACAGAGAGTTTCTACAGACTGAGTCTAACCCTCCGTCTCCCCTTGAACCTCCTCATTTTATTCAAATGTCCCCTGTCTGTGCCTGCACAGGCCAATGACAACACCTTTTCCTTGACTCCAGGTCCAGGCTGGGTGTGACTGAGGTCAGGCAGAACCCTGATTCCAGTTCTCGCCTGGGTGTGGCAGAGGTCAGAGGGAAGAGGCCAGATGGCAGGTGACTTCTAGGGCCCACACTGTGGAGCCCAGGCTTGCTGCCTTTGGGGGGTTTCCTTTGTTGCCTGTCTGGATAGATCCCCCACATTTTCCAGACTTCCCAATCCCAGCAATCACTCCTGGACAGAGCCGATTCCTAACTGAGGTCCCCCTCCTCCATACTCCAACCAGTGTCACCTCCTCGCTCTTGATTCTCCCCTGTTATTGTCACAACACCCCTTCCCCCCAGGAGGCCATGAAATCCAGCAAGGCACTCTTCAACGGGAAGGGTTCAATAGTGAGCACCCCCACCCTTAGAGCAGGTTTAAGAGATCACCTCATCCTCATGCAATGGCCCCCAAAGAACCTGGTCCAGACCCCTGGGCTAGGCTGGCCTTTCCAGAACCACCCTCACAAAATGGGGGTGCTCAGGGAATCTGTCAGTGGAACTAGACTTGGATGGTGTGAATTCCTGCCAATTAGCACCCACAGTTCTTCCTGCCACATTCTGGGACTCCTTCCCTGGGTGACCCTGCCCCTCCCACACCACTTTCCTGGGGCACCTTATCTCTCTTTCCTGGGACCCCACTATGAAACGGGGTTGTGAGAAATCAATTCTCCCAGGTGTTATGGAGCAAGAAAATTTCCTGGACTTCTGTCCACTGCAGCCTCCCTCTAGATAACTTCACCTGCACCCCCAGAGGCCAGTGAACTGGGTACCCCAGCCTTCAGTGGGTATGGACCTCTCTGCGCGGACGCTGAACCCACAGGCCCCTTCTCAGAAACAGTAATTAAATGCATAAAATGTAATATTCTAGATTTCAAGGGGAGACAATTGTGTGAAAATACAATTACCAAAATATTGTTTTAAACAAATGCTGTAGTGAGGTGCCTTTTTTCATTGAGGTATTAACCACCAAAAGGAAAGGAGGCCTCACTCCCATCAGGGAGAGATGTTCCCACAAACCTGCCACGGGGCACAAGGATGCTGGTGACAGTGCCAGGTGTTGCCCACACGGGGCACACCGCACCTCCCCGCAGGACTGCCGCGTCTGGGTTGGGGTCACGACACAAAGATGCAGCGGTTCCCACACAAGTTCCAGGCCCCTTAATCCATCCCTGCGACCCTGTACCGAGCCCAGTGGCATCGGGAAAGGCACCTTGGCAAAGAGCTCCCTGGTTTAACCAGAAAGAACCAGGTCAGACACCGGCCTGAGTGCTGTTCTTTTCTGCTCTGCGGGGACGCCGGCAGCGGCCTGTCACCAACACTGGTGGCTCTTCCCTGGATTGCCCTCAACTCAGCCTCGACCCCCGGGGGGCGCGACCGGCAGATTTCCTGAGAAAGGTCGTTAACCCAGAGCCAGAGTTTCCTGAGCGCCCACCCTGGGCAGCTAGCCGCGCCGGAGCCGGGACACCCGCTCCCACATCGCGCCAGGTGGGGCTGTGGAGCTGCTCCCGCGCCTTGGGAGACTTCCCGGCCGCCTCCACGTGCGAGACCTGCGGCAGGGCCAGGTGCAAGCTGCGGAAAGAAGACCACGAAACAAGTTTTATCACCTGGGTGGATAGGCTCCGAGTTTTTCTCAGCGGCGCGCGTGCGTGCGCATTCACGCGCGCACACGCTGCCTTCCCCTCTAAGTAGCACGACCGCGCCCCTCCCCCACCGCGTCCCCAGTGCTGCTGCCCTTGGACCTGGCCCAGCAAGCAGACCCAACGGCGGGGCCGGGCCGCCCTTGCCTTCCGGGTCGCCCCGCCCTCCCCCTTCCTTCTCTAGCGCCCTGAGCGAGGGGTGGGGTGGGAGGCGGGGACTCCCGGGCTGCAAGCCGACCCTGTAGTCACCTTGGCAGCTAGGTTGGCATTTCTTCTCCCCCACCCCCCGCGCCTACCCCAAAGGCAGGTAAGTACTCCTGACATTGCCGGAGACACTCGTTAGATTGGATTCGCCTGAAACCGCCCCCTACCCCCCAAGATCTTCACCCCAGGGCAGTGATACCTGGGCGCCTACGGCGTCAAGCCCGGCCCTTGGGGATGGGATGAAAACTGAAGCGTTAACAGACGGGGTCCCCACCCCAAGTTACTGCGAGGGAAGGGAGTGGCTATAAGGTCAGATGCCCCTCTCCCCGCTATCTGAGCGGAGCTGGGCGCTGGGCACGTGGCATCAGCGTGGACGCGGCTGCGCGGTGAGGAGGGGTCGCGCAGAGGCTCGGTAAGCCCCAAACCCCGGGCCGGAATCCGTGTTCAGGGTGCTCCTGCAAGCGGAGATACGTGGCTGGGACCCAGAGGGTGCCAGCTCAGGGCCTTGCCCCCTCTTGCCCCGCCCCCAGAATCTCAGGATGGGAAGAGAAGTGGGCGCCTCCCGCCACAACACGGAGTTCTCTTAGGGGGGCGGGGGGCTCAGAATCCACCTGGGAGGATGGGGCGGGAGACCGGGAACTGTGGCGGGGTTGAGGGGGGTGGGACGTCCAACAGGAAAGCGGTCCAGACCTGGAATCCTGAGCCTTTACTGTGGAAAAGGCTGCCCGGAAATCCACGATTTACTCTTGACGATCAAAACCGCGTAAAAGCATGGTATACGAGGTTCCATTATAAAAATGAATAGTCTTTGTTTCCTGATTTCTGCTGGGAGCGGTGGATAATACTAAAACCTGTCCTATAAGCTGAGAATTTTTTAAAGGAAAGCAGGTGTCAGGATGACAGGGTGCCCTGGTTTAGGGCGTGGCCTTTTCTGTGCTTGGGGGGTAAAGGGGATGGGTGGCCCCTCAGACTTGTATTTGGAGAGACGAGGGTGAGGGGTGTGCTGGGGTCTCCTCCGGACTGCAGGTCGCTGAGCCTGTACTGTTGGGGGTGGGGGTGTCATTTATTTAGTGTCACGTGTGAACTTTTGCTACAAATGACGTAAGTGAAAAACCTCAGCACTGCAAATGTTGGAACCGGCTGTGCCCAATTGCCAGTCACTCCCCAGCTGTGCAGAACTGTCAGGTAGGTAAGGCGGCAGCCTCGTCTCCCCTACAGCCTCCCACACTTCCCAGGCCCGGCGCGGGCTGGTCTGGAACAGCCCGCCCGGGGCTGATTGCTCGGATTCCCGGGGGCCAGTGCGCTCCCGCTCTGAGTGGACCAAGGGGCGCAGACCAGGAAAGAGAACCAACGGGCTTCTTTACTGCAAGAGTGTGAGCCACCAGCAGGGGGCGTCGCCCAGGAACCGGCCTCAGGGGCCCCGCTTAGGGCCGGGATTCCCCAGAACTCACACTGATTATCACCCGCAGAAGCACCAATGACCGACCGCAGAGCTCCTGTTAAAGACTCCAAGGACAAAGTCCGTGAAAGAATTCGCCCCCACTCGTTACTGCCCCAGGTGCAAAGGAGGCCAGATGCCTCTGCCTCCCACCCGGCCACCTCTGGGGCCTCCACAGCCCAGCTGGCTTTAAAATGCAAATATGTTCCCGGCACCGGCGTTTCCTGGGTCCTTTCTCCAGCTACAGGGATGCAGGGCACCCCAGGCCTCACCACTCCACCCACTCCTGCCCAGCCTGGGGTCCCCCACACCTGCTGAAAGCCTTGGCCCGTGTAGCTCCTGTCCCCTGGAGATGCCACCTTCAATATTCTCACAGCTCCCTGCTCTGCAGAGCTGATTTGACCGAGTTGCACTCCCAGCCTGCAGGGATGCACCACCTGCAGCTGTGTCCCCAGCGCGGTCACAGCGCTCCTTTGCCTGGGTATTGAGCCAGTGGAGGAGGGGAGAAGAGGGTGACTGGAGCCATGCCATGTGGATTAGGCTCTGAGTCCTGGGTGAGGACCCAGCTCTGACTGTTTCCAAGTGACAGGCAACACTCGTAGACACAATGCAGAAGGTGGGACACGGTTCTCCTGATATCCCAGCCCCCACTTCACCGCTTCTCTTCCCCTGAGCCCATCAGTGATCCCGACGCACTGGGTCCAGCTGTCCCCTTTGTGGCTCCCACACAATTCTCTGCCTTGGCTTTCTGTCTGGTCCAGACAACAGGGACTTTCCACCAGCACCACCCTGCCCCCACCCACAACCACTGCTCATTCCCTGATGGAGAGCCCCCCTCTAGAACACACCCACCCAGGTGTCCCCCACAGGACACTGCACACACACCAAACAGCCGGAATCGCGAACTTTTTGTCGGAGCTGGATGGGTATTAGCAGGCCCAAAGGAAAGTGGAGTCCAGCCTCTACACGTACACACACACACCCTACACACACCCTGAGCCCCCGCTGCTGGGGTCCAGAGCCCCTTCCTCCCTTCCGTCCTGAGACTGGCCCAGTGACTGCACGTCCCACCTGCCCCCTGGGAGCCTGTCCATGCTGACTCCCTGCTGGGTCGTCTCTGCTTGGCTGAGACTCACACTTGATCAAGACACGAACTGTGCAGAAGGGCCAGCCAGTCCCCAGGTCCACCCCTCAGTGGAGCATCCCAACCACGTCACCTTCCCGTAGTCCGGGTACCGTAGTCAGGAGCTCCCCCGAGAAGGGCCTTGGTGACCTATGGCTGGTCAGTATGCCAATCCGTTGGGGAGCAGCTGGTCAGGCTGCACACCCGCCTGTTCCCCTGCCCAGACCCCATGCCCACGTTAACTGTCCAGGATGCAGCTCCTGCTGTTGCATCCTTACAAAAGCCAACTGAAGTGGTCTGCTTCCTGTCCAGACAAGGGCCTCCCTCACCAACCCCCTGGTCTCCTGCACTTCCTCCCCACACACGCACTTTCTGGATGTTGAACCTGAAGCCATACAGACGCCAAGTCCCACTGAGCCATTGTCCCTTATCCTCCCAACTCCTGGGCCACTCCAGCCTCCCACCTTCAGCCAGACTTTCTAAGGTACAGTTTCTCTCCCCTCTGCTGACCCACTGGGTCGGGATCCTAGAAAATCCTAGCCCAGAAGTCCCCCACAGCCTTATAGGGACCCTAATTGCCACCTGACACTAGGAAGAGAGTGTGACCAGGGCAGAGAGGTGGCACAGTGGTGGCAAGCAAAGCAGCCTTCTCCCCAGCATGGTGCCTTCCTGAGAGAAGAGCACACAAGCCTGAAGGCTTCACCGCTGCCTGGGGACTGGCACATCAGCCACCAGCCACCACTCCAACCCGGACAGCCGGGAGCCAGGACTTCAAATAGCAGGTGTCACAGCCAGGGCCCCAGCACTTCACACACACACACGACAGAACCACGGACAAGTGAAGTCCAGCCTCTGCACACACACACAACCCTACAGCGTCACTCATGCACTTTGCAAAAGTAAATGTAATCAAAGTGGTGTTTTTAACTCTCTGGAATCCTGACTGGCCCTTATGCAAGTGTCTTGGGAGTGTTCCAATTGTAGTTCAATATTATTTACGTGACTTTTATCTTTCCTCCCTCATTTGTGGTATTTAGAACTGGGTCATCTTTTAACTATTTGCAATGTACCTTCAGGGGAGAGGGGGCGGCTTTATAAATAATCTTTATTATTATTATGCAGGTTGATTCTGTTCCCAGCGCTGAAGGGAACATGAAGATACTTGTCAGTGACTCATCCCCCACCCGGAGGGACAGTGCCGCGAACTCGGGATGGCATGGGCTCCCGCGCTGCACGGGGTCCTTCTGGGGCTGGCCGGGACCCCATGTGCTGGTCTCTGTGCTGGGGAGGGAGTGAAGCCTTCAGTCACTTGAAGCCACGGGGTTTCTGACAGGTTGGCCTGGCTCCTGGATGATTTTTAAATCTCGTGTCCCAAGACAGTCATGGGGGCAGGTGCAGCAGACTCAGGGTCCAGGAGGGGCTCAGACCTTCCCTACCCCCCATGCAGGGGATTCCCCAGCACTCTACGGGCAGCTTGCCTCCCATCCGAGGGGCCCTGACTGTTCAGGGTCGCAGGCTGGGGACTATAATGGACACCCCGCCCCATGTCAGTCAGTGTTCCAACTTGGATCATCATCAGGCATCTCCTGGTCACATCATTGGGAACCAAGGGCCATTAGAGCAAAGAGCCACAAGGTAGAGGGAATTCAGCTGGTTCCAGGGAACCAAGGGTGAGTAATTTGCAAGTAAAACCAAAAACCAAAACCCTCTCCCTGCCTCCCTGTGACACCCACACTGCCACTGTCACCAAGGCCACCTGTGCTCATACCACTCGCTCACGGTCCAGCCACCAGGTTTCTAGCTACCAGGCCTTGTTTCCCTGTTACTTTGCTTTTTAATGTTGGCTTTGATAAATAAAAACTCTTGGTAGAAAATCCAGAAAGGCGCCATAAGGTCATAGTCATTTGTGAGTCCACTTGGCCTCTCTGAAAAGAAAGGAGCATAATCTGCCTCCCCACACTTTGCCCCCCATCCCGGCAGCCCTGCCTCCCCGCTCTGGTGGAGGCCACCCCAAAAAGTGTGCTGGAACTGTTTCCATCTTTCTCACTTCTCACGGGACACAACTGCCAGGCTGCGGGGCAGCCCTGCACTTTGCTAAGAGCAGACCTGGGGTTCTCCGCCTCCTTCACGGGCTTCATTCCTAAAGCAGGTGTAAGGCCTTTCCCCAGGAGGCCAAGCAGGTAAATACATGTGAAGGGCCTCAGATGGCTGCCGCTTAACTCTTTGAACCGAGTCCCCACCCTGTTAGCATTTAAAGACCAAGTTTCCATTGTGATTGCCTCCCTGTTCCCTTTTATCTTCTCCACTTCTGCCTGTCCCACCTCTACCTGTCCCAGTGCACCACGGAAGGCGAATCGAATCACGTTAGAAAGTGGCATTTAGTGTGTAGCAACACCCCTTCTGGCTCCCAGGGCAGCAGCCCCCTTACCTGTGCAGGGCTCCCATCGCCGGCCAGCTCGGCCTGGAGTCGCCAGGGGCAGGAGCACGACACACAGCGTCAGCAGGGTAGACATGAGGGGTCTGGGTCCCAAGCTCCATCCAGGGCTCACAGTTGGCCCGAGGGGAGGCAGCTGCTTCTCAGACACCTGGGTCAGGCCTCCCAGGGGGGGGCCCGGCAGTCACTGGGATGGCCACATGCCCAGGGCCTGTGGTAGGGACAGAGGTGGCCCTGGCGGCAGCCAGCTTCTAGCAGCTCTGCCGGGGGAGGCAGGTGGTGCTGGCAGGTCGGGGCTGCAGCCGCCAGCCTGTCTAGCTCCTCATTTCCGCATGGGCTGGGGTCCTGCTGTGCAGGTGACAGCTGATAACATCTCTGCACGGGCCTCGATTAGTCATTGGCAAAGCGCATTTTTCCCAAAGGAAAGACCGAAATAGATCGTCCAGCGGAGTGCTGAGAGCAAACCAGAAAAACTCAGAGAACCTGTTTTCCTCGCGTGTAGACTCTACGCTGGCAGTCTCTGAGGACTGAGCTCGGCCACCAGCTGGGGAGGGCTGGGAGCAGATCCCCGAGGGTGCTAGCTGGACTCCGGGCTGCAGGTCCCCCCCTCCGCTGGGATCTGGATGACAGGCCCCCACGCTCTCCTGGGGTCCCAGTGGCAGGTCTCCACGCTCTGCGGGGTCCCCTGGTGGCAGCGGCAGGTCCCGCTCTAGGCAGTGGACGTCCCACTTTTATCTGGTGCCTGGCCCTCTGGAGGGTGTGTGGGTTTGTCAACTGTTGGGTTTCAGGAATTTCCCTCCGGAGGGAAGTCAGTCCTTCAAGGGAACAGCTAATGAGAAGAGAGAAGAGTTGCCCGGGGGAGGGGAGTGAGCACGTGTGTGCGGGCGGGTGGTTCACATCTTCAAGGCCCAGGGTCACTCTGGTTTGACCTCTCAAAACCGCAGTTGACATGAAGTGCTGCTCCAGGCAGACAGCCATTAGCTGTGACTATTCTGTTTAAAACACCCTGCCTGCCTGCCCCTCCCAACAGTGCTCAGGGACAGGCCGGGAGAGAGCTCCCAGCAGTGGGCAAGGGGTTTTATGCCCTTGGAGCAGACCCCTGGCATCCCACTCCTACACTGGTGGCTGTCCCTGGGTTGGCAGGAGCCCCCACCCCCACCGCCCCCGCAGCCCCTAAGATGCACGTTTCCAAAGGACAGTGTTGGCAACCATGAGCCCCAAGCTCTCCTGGGGAACCCCAGCCCGGATCTAGGCAGAGGCTGTGTGGGACACAAGTGTTTGTGAAGAGCACACACCCTGGGGTTGCGGCTTGTAGGAGGTGGAGACCGAAAGAGAGACAGGGAGAGAGACAGAGACTGAGGGAGGGAGCGAGAGCGGGCATGTGACAAAGGCTCTTTCCATCAAACGACCTCTGTGCCTGGAGAGACTCTCTCTCTCTCTCTCTCTCTCTCAATAGATAGATGATAGAGAGATAGGTAAATTATATACACACACATATATATATAATCTCCAATAGATACTAAGAGCCAGTTTTCGTCCTGGGCATGCAGTCTCAGTTATCTGGGGTCATGTGGAGAACACCTGGAAGAGGCTCTTATTACAAAGGACCCCATTTCCAGCACCAGGTGAACCCCTGTGTTGGGCCCCCTCACGTCCACTCCAGGCCCCGCCGCCAGCCCATGCCAGGCCATGGGCAGTGTGGGGACAGAAGCTTTCTGACCACACAGGATCTTAGGCACTGTGACACGTCACACCTGCGTATACTCTATTATAACCATTATCTGCTAAAAGGAAGGACATAGCCCCCCGGGTCATGAAAGGCCTGATGTTTGGGGAAAGAGCTGGTTAAATCGGATAAATTGAGCTGTCCTCTCTTCTTTCCCAATTAACGAGAACCTTGTGGGTCACAGTAGCCCTGGGTGAGGCAGGAGCAGGTGAGGAGGACAGGGGACTTCCCACAGGGTGGTAGATGTCACTTCTGCAGACCACAAACCCAGGCTGCATCACTGTGACTCATGTTAACCTGGCCAGATGACCCTTGACCTCTGATTTCAAGTCTCTCACAGTCCTTTGATCAGTTGATAAAAAATGAGATCATGTGTCATCTTTTAACAACCAGATTTGAAGAATCAAAATTATGTCACCTTGAACCCTCCCAGGAAAGGTTTCCTTCTGTTACATCCGACCCAGTAATGCTGCTAATGCTCTTGATGACAATTGGGGTAATTAGTGGGATCTTGTTTATATTTAAAACCACAAGAATACGTGCCTGAATGCAGAAAAAACCTCAGAATTGCTTTCTCTAGACTGGGCCCCTCATGGCTCTGGACTAGACACAGAAATGTTCCGACAGTTGATTCCCCCACATGTGAACCATGCCCGGTGAGGACCCGCATGGAGGAAGAACTTGCAAATTAAGTGAGGGGTGTAATTTACATAAAGCAGCATTTCTGCGGACATGTCCCCAGCACATGGGCTCTGCAATGTGCAGTGAGAAGAGGAGCCTCAGGTGTGGGATTCCTCCAGGTCCCCTCCCTGGGGACATACCAGCATACCCACGTGATAAAGGTTCTGAGGCACCTGCAACAAAAAACCTGCTTCACGTTTTTGGCCCCATTTTCTCCACGCTGAAATCACTTTCCCCAAGTCACACACACTAAGGTCATGGAGATGTGCCCCAGCAACCCACCAGACCAGCACAGGTGTAAACAGCAGAGGGCGGCCCTGCCACAGTGTCACAGACCAGAGCTACTTCCATGACTGTTCAGAACCTGCCCAGACCTTCCATCATTGGGTGTTACTTCCAGGAAGCAGGTGGATAAATGTCCTACTGGGAGCCAGACACAGCCCCTACTAACCCCGGAAACCAGGCCAGAAAACCAGCCCATCCTGGTCTGCCAACTGCCTCCAAATGAGAATAGAATAGAAAATCTCCCAAGTATTTCCCCTAACACATGCTGTTTGCCTCTGCTGCAGACCATCATCACTCACCTCTGTCTGCTCACTGACAGAGAGGTGGGCTGCAGTTACCTTGCTGAGATTCGGTTATTCACAAGGTGGGACAGACCTGCACCACCTACAGTCGCCCGGTGGGGGGGTGGGGGGGGTGTTCCTTACATGGCAACAATAACCATGAGAGCATCACTGTGTAGCCGAAAGTGACCCTCATTGTGTCCCCTTCTCCTCAGGCGCTGTTCAATATATCCCAGCCAGGGACTGAAGCCTTCTCCAGGAAAATGAGGTGGACAGGTGAAGGAGAAATGTGAAATGATAACTCTGTGTTACAAAAATAAGATGTGAATACCAGGCAATCCCCTACGTTTGGGTTCTATTAAGCTAACCTGTCACTTATGTGGAACATTGGGGAATAAAGAGCACACTTGACATGTGACCATGGGTCTGGATAGACAGGAAGAGTGGGCAGGCTTGGACAATGCGCAGCAGCCACCTCCCTGGGCTCACTGCTCCTGGGCCCGCTCCCAGCCGGGTTCCTCCCCCAGCACCCAGCATTGGTCACCTCCATTTGTCACTGACACCTGGAGGGACCCCTGTGAGGCTCAGTGTCTCCAAGAGACACAGGTTGTGATCCAATAAGAGGGATCTTGTGAGGTTATTGGCTAAGAGAATAAGAGTTTGTTTTTCTTATCGCCAGAAGAGTTCTTTGGATCTGCAGGCTATTAACCCTTTGTCTGCTGAATGGTTGCTGCAAATGTTTCCTCCCTATCTATCACCCTCTCTTTTGATGCTTTGGTTTAATTGCCTTTTTTTTTTTTTTTAGAATGCTTTTGGATGCTTTTGTCTTTTGCCAGGTATTTTAAGCTTTTATTTGGTCAGTAATATTTTCCTTAAGACTTAGGCACCTTAAAACACAATTTTTAAATTTCTCTGCTGCCACGTTGGATGTTTATGTTTAGCTCTCTGTTCCATCGGGAGGGTGAGCATGAATGTTGGCAATGCAGCGCGTGGAACTCTGCTTCCAGAAGCTGTTAGGCACCATTTACCAAATACCTCTCCTGCCCCGCCACCTCGACGTGTCACGTTTATGATGGATTGGGCTCCCACATACACTTGGATCCAGTCCATTAACCTCTGTTTTAAAACCCCCTGGTCTCTTTCCTTTGCCAGCATATTATCTCGATAACAGTCATTATGGTGAGTGTTCCTATGCCTTAGGGTTCCCTGTTCAAAAACGCGTTAGCAAATCTCACATATTTTCTGTTCCATATGAACTTAAAAAAATTATTCGTTCTCATTGTCACGTCCAAAACCAAAATAAAACAAACAATAAAAAACCAATATAAGAATATCGATTGCAATGGCATACATTTGTAGATTAGTTTCAGAATAATGGACATTTTTGCGATATACCATCTTCCTACTCAGGAACACATCTCTCTGTTTATTTCAATCTTGAATTAAATTCATCAAAAATTTTTTTTAGAGTTTTGACTATGGAGGTCCTTCACTTTTTCCGTAAAGTTATTCCTGTAAATATGCTGCGTACTTGTTTCTATATTACATTCTCATACAGCGTGTGAATGTGTGTGTTTCCGAGCTCTCTGCTCTGTCCCGCGTCTCCCTGTAATTCTGTCCAGGGCCCCACCGTGAATTCTGATGCCATGTGTTAGCTGCATGTGTTTGTGATCATTTTATGCTCCTGAGTTATTTTTCTTCCTGGTTGGTATAGAACATTCCTCTTTATCCAAAAGTTCTTATATTTCTAGAAGTTTGGTGAATGTGTTTTGCTACTTTGGCCATGGTGCTTTTTCATTTTGTATCATTACCAAAAAAATGCATCTTTGTCTTGCTGCTCAATGTTGGTGCTTTTTCTAATCGGGGTAAAGCATTCAGAGCGGCAGAAACTGACTTGCTCCCTGAAGGACACATGTTGATAAGCGGTAAAGATGGACAAAGCCTGAGCCTTCCAGGTGCCATAAGGAAAGAGGAAGAGCAGTCAGCACAGAGGTCTGAGGGGCGGGCTCCCATTGTTAGCGCGCTCTACCTTCCTAGAGTCAGTGGTTGACAAGAAACCCTATTGCAGCATCAGGGACAGCAGAAACAAGGAAAACAACATTGGGTTTGGGCAACTACGAAAATCACCAGAATCCTTTTTGTATTCTTCGGCTTTAGAAGAGGAATTTCACAGAAGTACTGGTAGGACTGGTAGAAATCCCAGTGTGGACCTAGAGTTAAAGTTCATGGTGGGGGCAGGGTGGGGGTGGGGGGTCAATGCCAGGGTCTCTTCTTCTTTGCCCTTCATGAGTGTGCACTTCATCCCATTCAGGGAAGGCCTTCCGGAAGGGACAGTTTCCTGCCTAAGAGGGAGGGGTCTGCATTCGGACTGGAGCTGCCGTACCAGCGCTTCCCTGGGTCTCCAGCCTGGCAGCCTGCCCTGCAGATTTTGGACTTCATGCACTCGCTGGCCTCCACAATCACGTGAGCCAGTGCCTTCAACTGTCTCTCCTGATACACAGACAGATGATAGACAGATGATAGATAGATGGTAGATAGATAGACTATATGGATTTATCTCTCTATAGCCATATCTCCTAGTGGTTCTGTTTCTCTGTAGAACCCTGACTACTTTAGCAAAGGCAGTTCTTCTGAAATTACCTTCCAAAGTGGGGAGGGAAGAGCTGAGGGAGGAGGAGGCGGAGGAAGCTGAGCAGAGAGGTGAAGCTCTTCAGTAGGTAATGCTGGCTTCTCTGCCAACAGAGCAGTTTTATTAGTCCTGTAAATTGGAGCCCTATGTAATGTCACGTTAAGGGGGGATAGATTCTGCTAGACTAAGAAATTAAGCTGGAGACCACTGTTCTGGGAATTTCAATGTGGCTCATTTATGTGGGTTCTGACCATGGGATCTCTTTTAAGTCGGTGCCACTTTCCCTGGGGAGCTGATGAATGTGCCTGGGGCGTTGTTCACTGTTTTCGACAGAACACCGCTCTGTCCTGTAATAACATCCCATATGCGGCTACGAGATCTTTAGTACCCAGGGCCTCCACCCAGGCGAGCCCTGTCCCAGGGCTCAGTAAATGGTGTCACATTTGCAATTCAAGGAGGGAGTTTTCCTCTGAAGGCTCTGGGCTCCCCGGTTCACTCACAGTGGGTCTCACGGGTGTGTTTGGGGGGCAAATGTGGAACGGGCTGAAGGAGGACGTGGCCACGGTCAACAACTCAGCACCAGGAGCACGCCCAGAGGATGGCAGACTGAATTTCTCATTTCCGCTGAAGGAATCCGCTCTGAGGCCTCCTCCGTGATGTTTTCTCATAGAGAACTAAATGGCAGGGGTGGGGGGCAAAGGAAACATTTCCCTCATTTTCTCCCATAACCAACTGGCTTTGAGCTTATTTCAAGTATGGAAAACCACGTTCGTTTCATCGCTTGAGTTGGTTTTATTCGCTGGGTGTAAACTTAGCGCACGCACAGTGGGCAAGGACAGCGAGGCTTTCCACTTTGTGCCCTTCACCCGACTCCTGTGCTCTCAAGGCAGGACAAGGGATGGCGGGCGCTCTCCCTCTGCGGGGACAAATGGCACTGCCTCAGCCTCGCACGGAGGCCACCAGGCTGCTTCCTGTCCCTGGCTTACCAAGCCTGTCATTTTCAGCTTGCGCAGGGCACCAGTCCCACCCCCAGGCAAAACCTATCCTTACCACACAAAGCATGTTCTTAAAATTCTTTACAGCTTAACCTATATTACTCTAACCCCGATAAAAGCATAGGTTTTACCTTCTACTCAGAGCTGCATTGTAATTTCCCCAACAACCTGCTGAAAAGACCCAGGGAAACTTAGCAACCGGCAGCCGGCCTGGAGGGAAGCTGCAATTACCGGGGTGCGAGGCCGGGGGCAGCAGCACCCACTTCAAAGGCGTGGGGGGCGGGCGCGGGCAGAGCTGTAATTAGGGAGGCCGCCGGGCACCACGGGGCCTGCGCTGCTGAGGAGCAACAAAGCCCCGCGTGCGCACGCACAGCCGGCAGGAACAAAGGTGCCCAGTGTTTGATGTGAATCACCCAGAGTCCAGGAGTGGGGCCCGCACCTCCACCCTGCACCTGGGACCCCCGCAGGCCGCCCGCCCTCTGCCTGGTCCCTGCAGACTTGGGGTGCCGTGAGAACGGCAGGCTTTGGGGAGATGGACCAGACACATCGGCTCCTTGCCAGCGCTCCCAGGCGCACCCTAAAGCAGGTTAGAGACACGCGTGGCCTACCCTCCCACACAGGTGGGACCAGGGTGGGTCTGTGGGGGACAGGGTAGGTCTGCACCCCAGCCATGCATCACAGGCAGAACACGCATCCTCCCTGGTCAGGGCGCACTCTGGGTGCCTGCATAGGAAGGGGCCTAAAGAGCAGGGGACACACCCTCCCTGCCACAGGGACCTTGAGAGCTGGAGAGGGGACACACCAGCCTGGAACGCCTCTTGAAAGGCTCACATGGAGAGAAGGAAGTGTGGGATTCATGGTGGCCACCCACTGGCCACCTGCCTAATGCCCAGTGGGACCCCAAGACTGGCCCCTAATCAGAGTGTTTTGGCCTCTGTGTTGGTGTCTTACCTTGTTATCGTTAAGACATTTTAAAAAACTTTCCATGGACATTTTCCAAGGACACAGGATATTCTAATGTTGTCACCAAGGCACCTATGTGTTCAATTTAAAATGTTAATGGCAGGACGTGGCAGCGAGGCTCTCCAGTCAGTCCATGCACAAGCTCTTGGCTTCAACGAAGATAGTTTGGGGGTGTTTGTGGACTTTCTTAGTCCTGCATTCTGATTTCCTGTGGCAACATCTTCTTGCCCATGTGGGCTTGGGAGACTTGATTCGCCTGAGCAGTGAGACAGGAGGTCACAGTGGAGCTTGCCTTGGGGGCTGGGAGGGTCAGGGTGAATGCATAGCCTCACTTGTCACCCCAAGTCCATCCCACCAGCATCCACTTTCCGGGACTCCCCTGCAGACCTCACAACCCGCCTGCTATGCACCCACCGGCTGCCTTGTGGGACACCCATGATCAGAGGCTCATGTGCCCTCCCTGGTGGCTTTCCGCTCTCACTTTTCCCACAGCTGAGGGACCTCACTGTCAGTGAAAGTGGGAAATCCACTGTCTGCCACGCCTGCTCCTTCCCCTCCAGCTCCACGCCTGCCCGTACTGCACCGCCCCCTTGCACCGTGGATGAGGCCCTGTCCCTGTTCCAATCCACGGCCACCGCAGCCATTCGGGTTGTCCTTCCCCTCCTCCTCTCTGTGGCCCTCATTCCTAGAGTGCCCCCTCCCTCCTCAGCCCTGCCACCCTTTCCCTCTAAGATCATTTATTCCATCTGCGCCAAGACTGCTCCAGGAGAGTGGGTCTCAAAGTCCAGTACACAGGAACCCCTAGGGGTCTCAGCTTGGACCACCCCGATCACACACGGAGAACTGTCCCAGCTCTGCGTTCTGCAGAAAATGCAGGTTCCCATGGGGCTCCCCCTCCACCCTGGGGAGATGGGCCTTTGCCCAGAGGACTTGCTCCTTCTCCCTCCCCCCCTTTACTCTCTACACCTTCACCTCCAGCTTCGCCAGCCATCCCGACACAGACTGCGAGCCCCATGTCCCCGAGCCTTGGTTCCTTAGCCCCTGGCATCCAGGGGGACTCAGTAACCGTATGGTGTCCGTGCCTGGAAGCTCCATTGGGCCAAAGTGCAGTACTTAGGTGACA
Organism: Furipterus horrens; assembly: GCF_987537825.1. Lineage (NCBI taxonomy): Eukaryota > Metazoa > Chordata > Mammalia > Chiroptera > Furipteridae > Furipterus > Furipterus horrens. Next base: position 9,722,974 of record NW_028327171.1, read on the forward strand.
GGAGTTGAAAGATGACTGCGGCCTTCCTGTCACAAGGCCCCACGGGTTTCCCCAAAGAAACTGATGCTTCGATGGGAACCCAAGTTACTGCTGCTGACTTCCAAAATCCCATGCTCAGTAAACCTTAATGGGCCGCTTACTCCAGGCCCTGGGCTGCTTGCTGGTGAGGGTGGGGGCTGGGAGAGTGGCACCCGAGGGTGGTGCTGTGACAGGCAAGCCCAGCAGGGACAGAGATCAGAGGTGGAGACGGTGGCCTCTCTGAGGCCGGGGCTGGGAGCTGCCATGTGCGTCTCAGGCAGTGCGAGCAAAGTAGAAGCCTTGAGACAGGAGGAGCTGGACAGCCCTGAAAAGAATCAAGCTCCTTGCCAAGAAGGAAGGGAGGGAAGCAGGAGACGAGGTGGACAGAGAGATCGGAGGGCGTGAGGCCTTGGGGAAGACGTTGTGCCACCAGATGCCACAGCAGCAGGGAGGGCTCAGGTGCACGTGAAAAACAGACTCTTTGGCAAACAGCCATCCTCTCCGGGTCCTCATGGAGCTGTCCTTCCTTGTGTCAATGTCCTAATGTCCTCTTCTTATGAGGACACCAGTCATGGTGAAGCAGGGCCCACCCGAAAGACCCCATTTTACGTTAATCACCTCTTCTAAAGACCCCATCTCCAAATACAGTCACACTCTGAGGTACTGGGGGTCAGGGCTTCAGCGTATGAATTCTGGGGACACAGCCTAGCCCATAAAAACCATCATCATAGCAGAGAGAGGCTAAGTCATTATTAATTTAAGACAAAGGTAAATATGTAAAAGCATATCACGGTATCAGTCTTTTTTCCTCAGTGTCAGGAATAAAACTGGCAACACAATGACTGATTAGTGGTCTTCGCTGCGTGATGTCCTTGGTGGGGGGTGCCGAGGAGTGAGCACGCAGGCCCCGTGTTCGGCACGTTCCTGGCACATCGCGGACGGTAAGTCCAGTATGAGAAATGTGTTGTGATAGGAACGGCTGCGTTTTTCTCAGCTAGACTCCTGGAATCACAGTGAGTTCAAAGCACGGGTTCTGCCCCCGCCAGGGGTACAACTTCTGTGCGGTTCACTAAGAACGTGCTCATGTCCTATTTGTGTAGTTTGTTAAAATAACAACGACAGAAAGGCCATTGCGCATTAACAGCTTTATTCCCCGCTGACAGATTTGAAGGGCGCTGTCAGCTGGGAAGCCTTCGAAGGAATCTAGGACAGTCCTACTCTATTACAGTCTGCAAATAAATTACCTCACCTAGACATACACGTGCTTTTAAAAATAACTTTATTTTTCTTATTACACAAGTTGAAATAGGTTCATTGTTGAAACCTCATCATATACTGATGACAAAAAGAAGGAAATGAAAATTATCCATAATCCTACTGTCAGAGGCAACTGCTTAGCATCTCGGTGTATTGCAGCAAGAATCATATATTATACATACAAGATACTATATACATGTCACCGTGCATGGACACACACTCCTCTCTGCCATCTCTTCTTAGCTGACAATATAGTTGACAACATGAGTCATCATGAGCACTAAGGCCGTCCTTGTAAACAGCTCTGGTCCCCGTGCAGGACACCGTGCCATGCCCCATTCCTGTGGGGGTCCGGGAAAGAAAACACCCACCTGGGGACAGGAGGCCCAGCTCCTCCCGTGTGGCCAAGCGCAGCTGGTGCAGCAGTTCTGAGCCAGCCCAGGGACCCTGAGGGTCCCTCTCCAAGGTCAGAATCAAGGAAATGCTCCCTGCAGCCCGGATGCCCTGCCTCCACCTCCCCTGCGGGGACAGGACTTTTCATCAAAGGGACAGTGGCCCACTCGATCTAAGGCTGGCCTCCCTGCCATGCCCTGTGGCTCTCTGTCTGAGGCCAGGCCTCTGGACTAGGGAACACCACCCGCATGTGGGAGGGCAAGTCCTTTTGCTTTGCTGAGATTCCATTTCCTGGTCCTACTATGAGGACATCAGTGGTGCCACCTCCCTGCCTCCCTGAGTCAGTACAAAGCAGGTGACCTGGGCCTACTGTGGCAGAGTCTTTGCCCAGCCCCTTCCAGGGGCCTAGAGACAGTAATCACCCAAAAGGAACGGGCTGATTCCAACAGTATAAAGTGTAGCAGATACTTTCAGATGCCACACAGCCCCGGAAACTCACCTTTCATCCTGGAGTCCCCAAAGCAGATAGCGGTCCACCCTCCGTCCCTCCCCTCAACAGGGTGTAGTCCGTTTCCCTCTGCCTGGCACTTGGAGGCCTCTCCCCGTGTGGATTGGTTGTGTCATGTGATGGTTGCTAACCCCAACGTCAGGTGTAGGACACTAGCCAGGCCTCTAGGACACGTCTAATCTTGGACTTCCCCAGACATGGTGGAGTGGGGAAGAATGTGGATGGTGGCCATGCAGCTCTGTGGCTTCTGAGGCTCATGCCCCCAGCCCTGCCCTCTCCTGCCCGTCCCTCCAATTTCTCTCCTTCTTCCAGCCTCCCCCCAGGGCCTGTCCCCTGAGCCTCCTCTCTATCCAAAGCTGGAACACTCCCTGCTGACCGGGCCTCTCTCACCTGCTCCCGGCCTGCCTGTGCAGTGCTGGGAGAGGGCCCTGGGGTCTCGAGTCCCCCACTGCAGGAGCAGATGCTCAGGAGCTGCTCCAGGAACCGACTAGGACACCATTGGACCAAAGAGGCACCTCCTAAACAGAAAGGCTGTGGGAGGCTGGCCACCTCGGGGCAGCAGGGGCAGCAAGGACAGTGGAGGGACAGGGGAGGAACAGGCAGGAGCTTCACTATCTCAACTGCCCTATGCAGCGCCCAGCGTGGGCTTCCTGGTCCTGGAGGGGCCAGAGCTGTGGTTCCTTCTCTGACTTCTCAGTGAGGAAGAGTTAGCATTCCAGGACAAATGAGCATGAAAATGGGGCCCAGGAACTCTCTGTGGGACGCAATGAGCCCCAAGTGAGGCCCAATGAAGACCGACAATGAAGTTATCTGAAAGACAAGACCTCAGGGTAGTCTGAAGGGGTGCCCTGGGTCAGAGGAAGAGTGAGCCACAGTCTCCAAGTCCAGGTCCTCGCCTGCTGCTCGGGCCATCGGGGGCTCCTGCACCTCCTGCCCAGCCAGCCTGGCTGAGCAAACACCCACTCTGGGGCCCCTACTGCTCCCAGCGTGTTTACCAAGTGGAGGCCCTGCCCTTTGAAGGCAACTGAACGTCGCAGGCGGGAAAACCACGCTGTGTGTATTGGCTCTGAGCCAGGACGTGCGGCAGAACCTGGAGAGAGCACTTTCCCTCCTGAGACACCTCAGCCTGGCTGTTAGCTGGGTCAGTGCTGCACAGTTGAAATCGGGATGATTGGCCGTGATGAGAGGAGAGACTTGACTATTGCCTCTCAGTCGGATGTATCACGCGTTGTATGCTCTCAGAAAACGCAGCCCATCCCCCACGGGGTTCTGGGGGCACTGCCTACAAGGTGGGCATCACAGGGAGAGAGGTGCTGGCCAGGGAGGCAGGGACAAGACCTGAGACGACAGGTGTATTTGCTTCCTGGGGCAGCTGGAAAAATGGCACACAAACCTGGGGGCCTAGAAGGACAGAACCCCATCCTCTCACAGTCCGGAAGCCAGAAGTTTGAGATCCAGGTGTGGGCAAAGCCACGCTCCCTGCCCCCGCGGCTTGAAGAGGATCCCTCCTTCCTCTTCCAGCTCCTGGTACAGCCAGCACCCTTGCTGTTTGTTCCCTGGCTTGTTCTGGCAACACCCCAACCTCTGCCTCTGTCATCACGCGACTGTCCCCTGCAACTGTGTCTTCACCTGCTCCAGCCCGACGTCACTTGCAATGACCCTGCCAAAGCCTTACTGATGGGCTGGTAATGCTGGCTTTGGATTTGGGGCTCCCTAAGCCCCACGAGGGCTTGCTGCAGCCCTGCCGCACCGCAGCCCAGGTGACGGAGCCCAGGCTGGGGCAGCAGAGTGGGGCAGAGCTCAGGCTTCCCGACTACACAATTCTGAGGCCCCTCCGGGAGCCTGTGTGGCTCTGAGTGTCACACTGCCTGACACAGCTTTAGCCCGTGAATCAGCCGTGACTCTGAGCCACATTTCCTCTGTGCTCTGTGCTCGGTCTGTGCCCTGATGAGCCTCTGCCTGGACACCATTGCCTAGGGAGCAACACACGTTGTGCTGGCTGACTGGCTTCTTGTCCCAATGCCAAGGTGCTTTACAGAGGAGCCTAATTCCTCACCCCACCAGGGTTGGGTGGAGTGGTACAAAAGGTAAATTAAATGCCAGAGATGTGCTCACCAGGCAGACGAGATCGTGAAGTACGTCGGGGGAGGGCACTGAGTGCCGGAGAGCAAGGAGCAAACAGGGGTGACCGAATGCTCCTCCCTGCGGTAAAACAACCTGGGTTGGGGCCATTCTTCCTATTGGTGTCAGGTCTTGGGGACAGGGAGGGATGCACAATGCCGAGAACGTACCCACAGAACTCACCAGAACACTGCAGGGCCGCTTACAGGTGAGCATCAGAAACAGGAGTATCCCATTCAAGCTCCAACCGTTTCCTGCAGAGACTTCCCACGTCCTGCGCTTTCCCGCACCTGGCATTGCTCCTCTAACCTGCCGTTGTCCATGGAGCTCAGGACACGTGTGTCATGCACCTGTCAGGGTTGGGCTCCTCAGGTTGCAAAGAACAGAATCGGCCCCTGGAGGGCTGAGCTGGGTGGGAGACTCCAGTTGTAGAGTCACCAGGACATTCAATCCCAAGAGGGCAATGTACTCTGGCTGGCTGTCTCCAAGAGGTACAGCTCCAATGGCTGAGGGCCTGGTCTACCCCCTCCCACGTCCCTCCCGACTCCTCGCTGTTGAGACGCAATTCCCAAAAGGTAGTGGGGGAGGGGGACATGGCCAAAATGAGGGAGTGGTCACAGGGCCCAAACAATTGTGTCCTTGCAGCATCACACAGATCATACTGCCCAGCCTGTCCCTGAAGTCCTCCTGACTACCCCACTGCCCACCTGGTGGCTCCAGCCAGCCAACCTTAGTCCCTGTCCCTCGGTCCTCTGATCCACTGACAAACCCTGTCCATCCTAACCCGGGACTGATCCCGCGTGCATCCACCATCCTGGTCTTCGTAGCGCCCCCAGCCACCCATCACAGCCTCCAAATGATGCCTGGCCTCCACACCTCCCTCCCCACTTTATCCTACACAAGGAGGAGGGGCTGTTTAAAGATGCCACTCCAAACATGAGGCTCTTTAAATCTCCACTGGCCCTGCTACTGCGGAGTAACAGCCAAACGCCACACGCTGCCCATGAGGCTGATGGCTGGGCTGCTCCCTATGTAGTCCACCTGGGGAAGCCCCCGTTCGCAGGCCTCCCAGTGTGCTCCTGTGTCTGTGTGAGGTGTGTATGTGTGTGCATGCCTGTGGATGTGTGGATGTGTATGGGTGTGTGTGCGGCCATTTAACCAGTAAGGACAACAGTCTCACGAAATCCGAGCCCGTGAGTCAGCTCCCGTCACAGGGACTGAGCGCTGGGGGCAGGCCTGTGGGTTTGAATGGAAAGATAGGATCTTGCAGACAGTGAGTGATCACATCTCCAGGTGGCTGAAGGGGAGGAAGCTGGACGCATTCCGAATGTGACTCCCAGTTTGGAGGGTGAAGCACCAGGAGCAACGTCGTCGGTGCCATCACTAATGAGCTGGCTCACGACTCGTCTCAACACGTGTCTGTGCCCAGAAAAGAAGAGACAAGAACTTCCTGGGGAGCTCGCGCACCTCACTGTCGGTGCTGCTCAGAAGCCCAGGTCCCTGTTCCACTGCTTCTGGCCACACAGGCCTGTCACCGTGTAGTCATGTCAGGGAAAAGAGAACTTGGAAGACACCTTTGACAGAAAGCGTCTTTTACTGTCAAAGCACCTGAGCCCTCGGGGACTCCTGGGGCAGCCACAGTGGGCAGCAATGGCAAAAACAACTGTAACAGTAACAATCATAATGACAATAATGGGTTCTATTCAATCGCACACCTACTAAGCACCCGGCTCAAGCTCTTTCAAAACAGATCCAGGACCAAACCTAAGTCTACCTGGTTCCCAAGCCAAGTTCTTAACCAGCTCCTAGGCCACTCAGCAAGGTCCTTGATGGGGACTCTGTGGTCTGACCTCAGAATGAGTGGGCTTGGGGTGAGTTGTCATCATGGCAGCTTCTCAGAGGTCAGCCCACCGCCAGTAGGGCAGCTGTTCCAGGACCCTTGGGCAGGAGTAAGCAGGTAAGGACAGCGTGCCCGCGGCTCTGAGAGGAAGAGGCGGCCCAGGAGGAACTAGGGTGGAGACCCCCACCAGCTGCTGTGCAGTGCAGACCAGGTGCTCGGGCTGAGGACCACTCACAAAGCTGGGAAATTGTTCCTTAAACCCCATCGATGGCAACCAAGAGGGAATGGGCCATTGGCACAAATGAAGCCCAGACTCGAGAGGACAGAGCAGAGAGAGGGCCTGGCATTTGGAGCCACTTTGTCCTGGGGGCCCTGGCCAGCCTGGGGGAGGCAGCTGGGAGCTCCCAAAGGCTCTGATGACAGAGCTAACTTTAAAAGCAGGGTGGTCCGCAAAGCTTGTGGCCAGCCTTCTGGTCTTCCTTTGACCACAGCAGCTCAGAAATTCCACCCCCCTATCTGTGGCCAGGAGATGCAATTTAAAATCCTATCCAAAAGAAAAGAGCAGCATCCTGGGCCTCCAATCATTTTTACAAATAAATTATCAAATAAAATGCCCAGCACATGAAGACAACAGCCAGAAGCCCGTGAGATGGTGAGGGATGGTGCGGGGACTGTTACAGGAGCCTGGTGGCTGGGTAGGCGATAGCAGCTCAGAGTCCCTGAACACTGGGTGAGAGCCATGGTGGGTGAAATACGAAAAACACTTTCCCAGTGCAGCCAAGGCCCGGGTGGAAAGGACACAAGAATCCACCGGCTGCCCCTGTGCACTTGGGCTGTGGTTTCCCACCAGACCCAGCTCATGGGGCAGAAGGTACGTCCCAGGGCTCCCAAGATGGGGTGTCTCACAGATCTTAAGCTGAAATCCCCAAAGGGCTACACCTGAGGGGTGTCCAGAAAAGTGGCCCTGGCACTGAACAGAGCTGGAGACCCGCCCTGGAGGAGAGGTGAGCCCAGCAGAAGTACAGCCTCATCCCTTCATTGGGTGATCAGAACCAACCCAACCCAACCCAACTCAACTCATTCCAAACCTCAGGCAATACAGGTAGAGGTCCGTGAGAAGTGGTGTCCCTGCACCTGGCAGAAGCAGACGCCCCCTGGAGGAACACACCTCCAGTCAATGACGGGCTCAAGGTCAAAATGAACTGAGCCCAGGGAGGAAGGAGAACAAGCGCCAGCGGAAACAACAGACGTCAGTGGCAGACCAGCAGAGCCTTCAGACACACATTGGGAACGCCCGTGCTCACCAAGCTTGAAAACAGGGTAGGAAGTCGTTCCTTATATTCTGAAAGTCCCAGACACAGAAGAGCTGCTTCCAAGTGCCAGCAGGGCCCCCTCAGGGACAGGGGCTCACCAGGGATGGCACCAAGGAAGCAAGACGCTCCAGACCCAGCAGTGCCCCTGGCCACATCCTCAAAGGCAGGCATGCTCTTCCATGGGCCCCCTACCCAGTACCCACATCCAACTTCGGGGCAGGAGACAAGAACTGTGGAGGTGGTTTGCCAGTCCTGTTTATTATGTGCATTTGCAAAATGTTAAAGGAAACAATACATTTAAAAAATATAAAATATAAATGAGCAAAATCTTGGCTGGTGGTTCCTACCCAGAGGACAGCACAATCCTCAGGTGAGCCCACAGTTCTCAAGAGTAGGGACATGGGCCAGGCGAGGGGAGGCTGAGAGGTCAACCCTGATCTAAGATGCATGTAGGGAAGTTGTGTGGACCCCACCATTCCCTGATCCTTTCAAGGCCTGGGGAGGGCACCCTGCCTTGTCCCCACCTCTGTGTGACTGCTCCGGCCAGTCGGTTGTGTGAGCAAAGTGACTTGCACCCCAGAAGAGCAGACATGAGATCTCTGTGCAGCCCGTCCAGGCCAGGCTGCCTGCCCTAGGCCACACTTCAGATGCCTGCAGGTCACAAACATTAAACAAGATTCTTACTGAAGGGTGAGGGCGGGGGCTCTCGGCACCAACTCAGTCCAGCTGGGCTCAGCCTTGTCCAGAGATGGGGGTGGGCCTGCAGCTTGTTCGGCTGCAGAGCTGGACACTAGCCTGATGTGATAGGAGAAAGAGTTGGGTGAGAGAAGACAGGAATGAATTAACTTGTCAGCTCCTGGCAGCACAGCAGTGCACAGCCAACGCTGTCCTGCTTCTCTTCATGTCCTAATCGGTGGCCTCGGGTCCTCAGGTGCTAGTGCAGGATTTGCAGGCTGCTATTGTCACCCAGGAATATTTCATATTATGAATCACCCTATAGACAGAGGTCTAGGCGGGCATGCCCAACACATGACTTCACATGAACATTCAGATTGAATATCATTTCATTAAAGCCTCTTCAATAAGATGTAATTGTGTTTTCAAAAGAATTAACTTTTGAAAAGCCTAATTTTAATGACTTGGACTTACATTTTATATTCACTATAATTTCTATTTTGAAAATTATTAGTTATCAATTACTTTTTATTTTATTTTTATTTTTTAATTATATTTTATTGATTGTGCTATTACAGTTGTCCTGATATTTCCCCCTTTGACTCCCTCCACCCAGCACCCCACACTCCCTCAGGCAATCCCCACACCATAGTTCATGTCCATTGGTCATGAGTATAAGTTCTATGGCTACTCCACTTCCTGTCCTGTACTTTACATCCCCATGGCTATGCTGTAACTACCCACTTGAACTTCTTAATCTCCTCACCTCTTCACCCATTCACCTACACCCCCTTCACATCTGGGAACCATCAAAATGCTCTCTGTATTCATGATTCTGTCTCTGTTCTTGTTTGTTTGCTTTTTTTTTTTTTTAGATACAATTGTTGATAGATATGTATTTTTTTGCCATTTTATTGTTCATAGTTTTGATCTTCTTTTTCTTAAATAAGTCCCTTTAACGTTTCATATAATAATGGTTTGGTGATGATGAATTTCTTGTCTGGGAAGCCATTCAATTCTAAATGATAGCTTTGATGGGTAGAGTAGTCTTGGCTGTAAGTCCCTGCTTTTCATGCCTTTGAATATTTCTTGCCAGTCCCTTTTAGCCTTCAAAGTTTCTTTTGAGAAATCAGCTGACAATATTATGGGAACACCCCTGTAGGTAACTAACTTCTTTCTCATGCTGCTTTTAAAATTCTCTCTTTATCTTTAACCTTTGGCGTTTTAATCATAGTGTATCCTGGAGTGGGCCTCTGCAGCCATCTTGTTTGGACTCTGTTTCCTGGGCTTGCATGTCTATTTCCTTCACCAGATTAGGAGTTTTCTTCCACTATTTTTTCAAATAGATTTCCAATTTTTTGCTCTTTCTCTTCTCTTTCTGTTACCCCTATGATACGAATGTTGGACCTCTAAGTTGTCCCAGAGGCTGCTTATATTATCCTTATTTTTTAAATTCATTTTTCTTTTTGTTGTTCTGACTGGTTGTTTGTTGCTTCCTTATGTTCCAAATCATTGATTTGATTCTCAGCTTCATTCTTTCTAGTTGTTTCCCTGTAAATCATTCTTTATTTCAATTAGTGTATCCTTCATTTCTGACTGGATCTTTTTTATACTTTTGAGGTCCTCCCTAAGTTCCTTGCGCATCCTTATAACCAGTGTTTTGAACTCTCCATCTGATAGGTTGCTTATCTCCACTTTGTTTACCTGTTTTTCAGGAGTTTTGATCTGTTCTTTCATTTGGGCCCTGTTTCTTTACCTCCTCGTTTTGGCAGGCTTCCTGTGTTTGTTTCTATGTATGAGGTAGAGCAGCTTTGACTCTGTGTCCTGGTAGTGTAGCCTAATGTAGTAGGTGTCCTATAGGGTCCAATGGCACAGCCTCTCCTATGCCCCAAGCTGGGTACTTGAGGTGCACCCTTCGTTTGAGCTGAGTACATCCGCCTCTTGTAGTTGAGCCTTGGTTGCTGTTGGCAGATCAATGGGAAGGATTTACCCAGGCCAGTCAGCTGCAAGGACTGGCTGTGATCACAGACCACCAACCTCCACCCTCCATGGAGAATCAGCTCTTCAGGGGCAGGGTAATGGTGCTCTGATGTGGTCCGTAGCTGTCCACTGGGTGTGCTAGCCCTGGGGTTTCCTGGGTGGTGCAGGCCAAGGTCTGCCCCCACCTGTGTTTGGCCCAGGGCACCCTGCCAGAGCTATAAAGCAATCTGAGATGGCTGCTACTTGTGCTGGGCTTGGAGATTCCCAGGCAAATCCAAGCTGTGAATCTAGGCTGGCTGCTGCTAGTGCCGGGCCTGGGACCCACTGAGGCCAGCTGTTGCTTAAGAAGATTTAGGAAGTGGTGAAGCATGAGCCGAGACCAGCCATTCATATGGAAAAGCAGCTTGGTTTGGGCTCATAAATTGGGTGAGGCAGAGTCTCTGGGGATCTCCAAGGAGGGTCAGTGTTAGCCAGGTTCATGGCATCTCAGATATGGCACCAGCTTACCAGATCTGTAGGGGGAGGGTTTAGAAAAAGGACAATGGCCTCTCCTCGCCTTGATGCCAGACACTTCTGTTTCTCCCTGTGTGCCACTGGTGCCTTTCAAGCTGCTACCCTGGTGCTGGAGTTCAGAGGGAGTGAGTCTGAATAGGTGAGTCCGTGTGAGTTATTTAAAAGGAACTGCTTGGGGCTCCAGCAGTTTCTTCCACCGACTCAATCCCTGTTGGTTTTTGCAGCCAGAAGTTGTGGGGACTTACCTTCCTGGCACTGGAACCCTGGGCTTGGGGGTTTGGTGTGAGGCTGGGACTCCTCACTCCCGAGATATCCCTCCAGAATTTATATGCATCACACATAGTGAGAGGCCAGCCCATTCACATCTATGCCCCTCCTACCAGTCTGGTTGGATGTGGTTTCTTTAATTTCATAGTTGTCAGACCTCCATTCAACTTGATTTCTGACAATTCTGAGTGTTAGTCGTTCTATATTGTAGTTGTAATTTTGACATGGTTGTGCAAAAAGGCAAACCATGTTTGCCTATGCCACCATTTTGACCGTAAGTCCTTCTGTACTTGGCAATATATACCTCTGAATACCATAGAAGCAAATAACTTTTTGAAAACACTGAAAAATACTTTTAGCTTATTATTTTTATATTTAACTTTAATTCATAGATTTTATGGAAATGCATTAAAATTTTGTGCATTTTAAATACAAATACAGTCTTTAAAACTATTTTAGACCAACAGCATTATTTATTGAAAATCTTGAATATCATTAGTGATTTTATTAAAACAAAGGTAAATAATATGAATATAATGGAATATATATGTCATAATGTGCAAACAATGTGTCCATATTTTATTACAGGTCCAGTGTTGCGGCCCATCCACAGAACGCCCAGCCTGTGCAATAACAACTGAACTCAGTGTGTGTCTGTACCTTCCCGTGGCTAGAAACACCAGCTTTGTACCCCTTTGGGCAGCTAGGGAACGAAACCTGTTTTATTTCAGTTTATTAGCTTGGGTCTTGCCATTTCCATGTGCAGACCTGGCAGTGCCCTCTTGCACAATTACTCTGAGCCTCTGTGGCTGGGTGGGAGAGTGGGGGCAGCACATAGAGGGAGGAGCAGCTCAATGAGGCAGAACCCTGCAGACCACCTGGATAGTAGAAAAGCAGGGAGTCAGCCTCCCTCAGCCGTGAGTTCTGGAGGCATCTTCACAGTGCGAGCCAGGCCCATCCTGGCTCAGAGAAGCACATCCCATCCTGGATCCCTACAGGGCTACGTGCATGTCTGAGACATCTGTGGCAGCCCGAGTGGCCACTTGGGCTAGATCCTGAGACCTAGGGTACTGTGCCAGAGGAAGCCCTCCTGGAGTGTGACTCCCCTCAGCCATCAGCTGGACAGAGGGCTGGCCAGCACCCAGCAAACCCATGGGGCTCTGCTCTCTGCTGGCACGCAGGAGCTCCGGACCAGAGCCACAGTTGCGTCCACCAAGGCAGCCTGGGTGTGACGGCAGCCTGGTGACCTGCTTTGCCACCTAGGGACTGACAAGAAGTCAGCAGATATATAAAAAGATCCATGTCCCCGACTGAAGCTGCAGGCCCGAGCTCCTGGTGGCGGGCAGCTGTCTGCCCCAGGGTGACACTCACCTGGAAGCAAGCGTGTGCAGGCTGGCAGTCACAGATGATTCATGTGACTGATTTCTCTATGACAATCAGGCTAAATTTAGGTTAATTACTTTTTAACCATTCTCCCAAGGGTACATGAAGATACTTGAAGCCGGTCCACCAGCTCCGCCGCTGTTATCTGATGGACCGCACGCCAGCCTGGCGGTGTGGGGCTCTGCCCTTGGGCGGAGACCGGGACAGCTGGCTGGGGAGAACCTCATGCATCACGGTCCAGTGTGCATATTGGTGGCCCGTGGGGGGTTTTGGACACTTAGACACAAATGTGTGTACAGGGCAGTTGGTCTGCTTGTCCAGCCCTGCAGCCCCGTCTCCTCCCCCGGCCATGTGTCTTTGCAGCCCCTCACCTGATAAGCCCACACACTGAGACCCAAGGACCTGGGGAGCCCTCTTCACGTGTCACCAGTGGCCCCTGTGCACTGTCACTACAGCTGGGTTCTCACCCCAGACTTCTGCCTGGCCTCCTTGTCCATCCTCCCTTAACAGTACAACTGAAATTTCCAGAAAGTCACTCTGGAAACCCCGGAATGTCAAGCTGTGCTGCCAGTGCCTCCTACCACATCTCCCAACCCCCAAGCCCAAGCCCCACCAGTTGAGGCTCTGAAGCCCCTGCCTTTTCCTGAGCTCCACCCTCATTCTAGAACAGCTGCTGCTCCCTCGGCCACCCCGGTACCTTTACCTGGCTCCCTCCACGGAGACTTCAGCCTCCCTAAGCCCTGCCTCAGTGGGAGCCCTCTGGGCCACCTACAGCTCAGCCATCACTTGGCTCACAGTTGCTGGCAGAACCGTCTGGCTCCCAGCTGACCATAGGAGTGAGGGGCCTGCCCCCCTCACAGAGGCGCTCTAAGGGGCACATGGCCAGCGCAGCCCCAGAGAGTGCTGGCCATGCTGGCACTCCCTCCAAGCTCTTCCCATGCATCAACTTGGAATGCTCTAGAAGTTGAGAGGACCCTGCCGCCCTATGGCTGCCCTATGGCTGCCCCGATGAATTCCATCCTCTCCCTCGAACACCACACCAGCGGTGCGGCCGGAACCACCCCCCACCCCCTGCACCCAAGGGACTGTGCCTCTCAGCAGGGCCTGCCCCACAGACAGCGGACACTCTCTTGCCCACTGACCACACCCCTGGCCCAGCAAGGCCAGGCACCCTGCACAGCGGCCTCTCGCATCAGGGTTCTAGCTCCCGCTGCTTTGGTGGGCCTGCCAAGGCCTGCATGAGGCCCAGAGAGTGATTCACACAGAGGCTGGTCTAGAGCCAAAGGGAATGTGAAATCACCGCCAGGGCTGTCTCTGGAGGATGAAGCACTAGCATTGAACAAACTGCACTTACTTCCATGTCCCTTCCCCAAACAGGACCTGTCACTGCAGTGGTCTGGAGGATGAACTCCCGTGCTTCACCTCACTACCTCCCCAGGGGGCCAGCAGACAGCTGGAAACCTGGTCAGAGACCATCTGCCCGGGGAGTTACCAACTTTACTAACGGTTTAAACTTTAAGTTACTCAAATTATAAAAGCAGCACATATCGGCTGTGACAAGGGGACCAATATGAAGCAAAGGTGGTGATCGCCTGAGTCCCACCATAGCCTTGATGGCAAGTGGTCCTGACCAGCACTTCGGTCCTAAACCAACACCACACTGGACAGAACACACGGGCCCGCCTCTGGGCAGCAGGTGAGGACTCGTGCGAGACTGTGACCCCAGAGGAGGGAGCGGCAGACTGCAGGAGCCACGGACCCTCCCTGAGCATGGTTTGCCACGAAGCACACAGCTGGGCTCCAGGCAAAGCATGGTAGGTAGAGGCCAGAGGGGAGTGTGCAGGGAGGGCACCAGAGAGAAGCTGCACAGAGACGGGGCCCCCAGATCCATGGTCCCCAGGTCCTTGGATGAGGGCTGTCTGGCCCCTGCCAACATGAGCATGTGGGCATCGCCAGAGGAGCTGCTCTGGGCCCAGACACTGAGAGGTTGGGCGGTGCCGGCCCAGTAGCGTGGGGAGAGCACCTCAGCCCTCCAGACAGTCAGCTGGGACACCAGGAAGGCCATGCCTGGGACATCAGGAAGGTCACACCTCAGTAGTGGGGACAATGTCCTTAAGTAAGGCCCATGCTAGACACCCACCCCCACAGAGCGCACCGTACAGCCCTGACTATAGCCAAGGACAGGGCTGCCTGCAGAGTTGGAGTTGCAGGAGCTTGGAAAACACCTAGGACACGCCTCAGAGCCAACGCAGCAAAACATAAAACCAAACTCACACAAATTCAGGGTCAATTAGATCAAAACTCAACCCTCCTCAGAGGAAGGTAAGAACCCAGAGTCTTCGACACCTCAACAGCCACGTGCGGTAGAGGTGGGGGGAGGAGGAGGAAAGGACCCGTGGGAATAAGGAAGTCAATGGACTGTCCTGGGACGCACACACGTGGGACTAGGGAAAGACTGCACAGCAGGTGGCCAACAGGTTCCAGGAGTGAAGGGAAAGCAGAGGACTGATGTGAGGAGGAGGAGTCTCAGCAGACAGACAGAAACTGTAAGAAATGCAAAGCATACTTCTCAGGTCTGGAATATCCGAAGTGAATCATTCACGGGACAGGCTTCACTAGAAGAATACATGAATAGAAATCAATGAACCTGAGGATAGAGAAAAAGGAGCTTAAAGAGAAATAAACACGGACGCAGGGGCCTATAGGAAAAAAGTAAATGCCCTAATGAATAAAATAAAAAACAATTACCCGACATACATTAAAAAAAAAAAAGAAGAACAATACCCAAGGGAAGAGACAATGACCAGATGCCAACCCCAAGGTGAGGCAGATGTGAGAATGACCACTTTAAGGTGGTTTTTGCAAGCACCCTTCACAAGGTGAGGTGAACACACCTGACTTGAGTGAAAATAGTTCCCAGCAGAGAAATAAAAAGCATTAGAAAGACCTAACTTCTGAACTAAAAAAAAAAAAACAACATATGAAATAAAATATTAACTGTACATAGAATGTGGAACTTAGGGCTATGTGTTATAATCCCTAGAGTGGCCACTAAAAAATTAATACAAAGAAATATATTTAAAAGGTAATGAAGTAAATGGAATACTAAACAATATTCAAATAATCCAAAAGAAGGCAAGAAAATGGGAACAAAGTAACAAAAACCAGAGAAACAACAGAAAGCAAAGAGTAAAGCTGCTGACCCAAATCCAATGATCTCAGTAACGAGAGCCACTTTGAAGACAATGCTGTAGGTGGGTTAAATGTTTAAAAACTAAAAGTTTTCCCCTAAAGAGACCAGCAGGCCCTGGTGGTTTAACAGGTAAATTGTACCAGACTTTCAAGAACAAGTAATCCTGTAAGAAAAAAAAAAAAAAAAAAAAAACCTCTCCGAGTCCTTCCCTGAGGCCCAGACAACTGATGTGCAAACCCAGCAGACATTAGAGAGAGGGAAAGTCAGCTCCTCACTCACTCCTGAATGTGGATACAAAACCCTCAGCAGACACCAGCAAGTCAAACTGAACAGAGTAACTTCAAGAAGAATACAACACAATCAAATGGGACAACCCAGAGAAACAGGAAGATTTAAATGCAGAAATGTGACTCACTTTGACAGTGAAAGAGAAAGGGCATCCTGGATGCAGGCAGGCGCTATGGGGGGCCATGTCTCAGCAGGGCACTGGAAGTGTCTGGGAAGACCCTCTGGCCGGGGCGGAGGCCCAGGTTCCTGGTGCTCTCAGGAGGGTAGAGCAAGGCTTACACTTGAAAAGAGGCAGCCATTAACCCTACCCTCGCACCCACTGCAAGGCCCGGAACATAGCTCTGTAGGCCCGCAGGGACCTGTTGAGACACGTGTGTTGTGACCTCCTCCCCCCAGTGGTTTCAGTGGTCGAGTTCTTGCCACTCACATCCTGGCAGCCCGCTGCAGGAGGCGGGGGACAAGTTCAAACAGTGGGTCTCAAAGAGTGGGCCACCAGGTTGTGCTGGCCTGGTGTCCCTGTTGAGTGGTCAACCTGATGGGGCACCTGTACCAGCCCAGTCTCTACCCGACAGCAACAGGACCGGGAGCTCGTGTGGACCAGGCCCAGGGGGCCATTCAGCTCCTCCATCCCAACCACCTCCACAGCAGTCAGGACTGATGGGACAGCAGCCCAGACAGATCAAGGGTCAGGGAGAGAAGGAGGAGAGTCTACAGAGAGGGAGCCAGAGGGACCTGCACTTCCCTGAAGTTGTTCAAAGACACCCGAGGGGCTCTGGGGCACATACACGGGCCCCAGCCCTGGACAGCTGCCCTTAAGTCTCACGGCAGACCCCCATGCGCTGTGTGCTCAGCGCCCTGGGGCCCATGCCGCCAGCTGCTTCAGGCCCTGTGTTCCTGGGTCCAGCATGTCTCTGTGGGCGGGAGGAGAGTGGACATGGAATTCAACCCCACCATCTCCAATTGCTGGGCTTCAGTTGACAGGGGCTTGTCCCTCCCCTGCAGCCATCACCAGTCACCCCTCTCCTCAGCTCCAGTTCAGGTCTGGGATACCCTTCCACCCTTGTTCCTGCAGCTCAGGCCCATGTAAGCTTGCCCTGCTCCCCCAAAGCCTGCCTCCCTCTGTCCACGAACCCTCCAAGTACCCTGCTGAGCACCTGTCTGTCTCTGCCAGGACCCACTAGCCCAGCAGAGTCCCAGGCAATGCCCAGGGATTTGCAGCAGTGAGCTGCTAAAGTCAAGCCCCATCCCACCCCACACAGCCAGACCTCAGGTGCCTACAGCCTCCTAGGACTACACTGCCCAGAAAATGGAGTTGGAGGTGGCGGTCAGGTGGCCAGCTCCAGACCAGCCCCAAAGCCACAGGGGCTTCTCACTCCGAGGAGTAGTATGTGTTTGTATGCACCTGAGCTTTGTGCACACACGAGTGCATGTGCACACATGTGAATGAGTGCACAGGTCTTCAAGAAGGCGGGGCCATGCTGGGTGAGGTGGCGCCCAGAGGTCTGGTGGGTGGGACCTCGCTGCCGCCTTGTCCCAGCTTAGCTGCTCCCGTGGGTGGGAACTGGTCCAAGAGGGAGAAACCTGTGAGAACCCCCAGCCTGCTCTGCCCTGAAGCTGCAGCTGTTTCATGTGGTTCCAACTCATTTAGCGTATTATCCAGGATTTCAAAGAGCCATTAGCAAGACAATCCCTCAGTACCTGGTTTCCACCTGAATCTGGGCCAACGTCAGGTCCTCTGCCAGACAGGTAAACCCGCACGCGCATGTACACGCACACGCGTGTGCACACAACTTGAAAGGAACTTCGTCGCCACCATTTCCCTGGAGCAAACAGGAGTCAGGAGGGCTGTGGTGGGTAAGTGAGGTCAGTGTCATCAACACAGTCACACACACAGCTGGTCCTGTGTCATGGGGGCCGGAGGGGCAGGCTCCAAGCACCCGCCACCTGCACTCTGCAGGATTCACACTCTGGTCTTGATTCCGCGAGGCTCACCCCCCACCCCAGGCTTTGTCAGCAGTAGGTGGGGCTGGCAAGTCTCACTGCGGCTGGTGACTGGTAGAAGGGTTAAGAGTATCACTGAGGCTCAGTGGCAGAAACTGAGGTGAAGAAGCTAGAAGCTGCCAGACGAGTGTCTCGGCTGAGATGAACCTGGGCCCCAGCAGCACAGGATGGGCTTCAGGCAGCCATGCAGAGACATGCCTTGCAATGAGTCGGTTCATAGACAAGCACTTGAAGGCGGAAGCCCACGTTCCTCACCCCCAAGACCAGAGCCTTGGCTCTTGCCTGTGAGGCCATCGGGGGGCTTCTGGATCCAGAGCATGGCCCCTTGCCCAGACATCTGAGCCACTCTACGACAGTGAGCAGCGCTCCGGCCAGGCAAGTCCAGCCAGGCACCCCGCACAGCTGGATGTCTTCTAGCCCCACACTGCTGTGGGCACATCTGCAGAGCCATGCCCGGCTTTCCTGGGCAGAGCACCTGTGAGCACCTGTGGGCATCTGTGCACCCCAGAGCAGCCTGGGAGTTCTCGTCATTCACGGGCACCCCCACAGGGCAGTTGCCAAGTAGAGTGGAAGCCTCGGCAAATGCCCAAGCCACCCTTAAAACCAAGGTTCCTGAGGCTCGGGGTGACAGGTGTGGGTGGCCAAGGCAGACGGCCCTGAGGGGAGGGTGGCATGTGTCATGCCGTGTAGTACGGAGGAGCAGCCTCTGTGTGACCAGGCCGAGGCCAGTATCTGCTACAGCTGGTTTCAGTTGGCTGGGGAGGCGGTGGGCATGGGGTGTTTCACATGTAGAACGCAGGGCCTGACGCCCTAGTGACCTGGGTGGCAGGGCATCTTGAAGGTGCTGCTGGGCCAGGAGTCTGCTTCAGGGGTGGGACCAGTCTCTGAGGGAGTGAATAGCTTTGTTCCCAGTCCTGGAAGATGGGGAGCATGACCAGAACATATCTGGGGGACTAATACCAGGCCTCCAGCCATACCGCTCAGCCCAGGAGCACTATTCCCTGCAGTTCCTCCCCTGCAATCAGACCTCCTGGGACTTGCCCATGGCCTGAGTGTTGAGCAGGATCAGCCAGTGTGCCTCTGCTTGCCTGCCTAAGGCCAGCCCTTGGCTGGCACCTGGGGATGTGGACCTCAGGAGGGTTCTCAGCACATGAGATGGGAGCGCCTCAATGGGCCTAAACCGTCGTGCAGACACAATGGCTGTGCTGACACCTGTTCTCCCTCTGGGAGTCGAAATTTGGGGACATGCCAGGCAGAGGTGCCATGTGGCCAGCCCTGATAAGAACCCTGGGCTTGGACCCGTGACAAGCTCCCTGGTAGACACCTCACACGTGCTGTCCCACCCCTTGCTGAGCAGTTAAGTGCATCCTGCACGATCCACCGGGATGCGTTCTGAACACTGGCTGCGCCAGGTGTCCCCAACTCCTCCCCACGTGGCTTTTCCCTGTGCTGACTGCACACGGAATCCTTTCGCTGTCCTGTATCATAGCTGAGCCCAGCAAATCACCAAACCTGGGGTGCTGGTCTTGGGCACCCCAACTCAAAATCATGTCAGAGATCTCAGATATTATATGTATGAGCGAAAGCCCCTGAACAGAAGGTGGTGGAGAGCCCGGGCAGGAAAGCAGGGCCAGCCCCGGTTCTAGGGAAGCCTGGGGATGACACAGGAAAGCCAACTGTGACGGTCCTCCAACACCACTGCAGGTCAGCAAAACCAGCACCTGTGCCTCTTCTTTACACACTAAGCAAGAATCTTCAGAGGCAGGTCCGACAGCAACAGTGACTTCGAGTCCAGGTAAGAATCGAAGTATGATCTTAGCTTCCTGCTGCTTCCTATTCAGAACAGCTGCTCTTTGCTGCTCACGTCCTCAGTAAGAGGCTGGTAAACACAGACATTTCCTCTGCCCAAGGTCACAGTTCTGAATGCTGTCACAGACCCCAGCTCAGAAACTCACGAATTCCAGAAGGAAAGACTCGGAGAAGGGAGAAAAGGAACTAAGAGAATGAAGCTCTCAAATGCTCACACAAGCCTTCAGAATCAAGTGCCCTCTGAACGGTCCTTGACATGGAGCCCTGGTGCCCGTGCATACCGCCCGTGGAGGGCAGCTCCACTGAGGGGCCTCTGGCGTACTCCACGTGGGTCTCCATATGATTACATAAAAATGTGACAAAGAAAAATACAGTGCAGAATGGGGAAAAATATATAACTTTATTTTTAACCAGGGGATTCTCTCTTTTCTGTTTAATAAATACAAATTAATAAAAATACTTTGTTTTACAAAGAGACCACCTCTCTTCTTCCTCCAGATTTCATGGAAGCCCCTGTGGCCACCTGCTGATGTGGCTGCAATGCCCACGCTCCAGCCACGTCCACAGACCACATCCCACCCCCCCACCCCCAGTTTTCCTCTCTGTGGACTGGACTCCACTTCCTACAAATGGGTCTGCAAATACTATACAGAAGCAACAGCTCTTCTTTCCTCCCCTTCCAAATACAAGTCCTGTACTGAATTCCAAATCTTAAAAGATGCCCTTCTGAGGAGAGAACCTGGCTTCCACAGAGGCCTGATACGGAGCCTGTTCAGCCAGTGCTTGTTCACCCAAGAAATGATGTGTGAGGTGGCAGTAAAACAGACGCCATGCCTATCCACCACACGCATCATAAAAGGGAAGGAAAGGACAAAATAAAATCTATTCTATGTCTTGGAGGCCGTTCCTTATTTCAAAAATAGAAATTCCTATTTAAATTTAACCTGTCTGAAACAGGCTGAATGTATGATTTTGCATGCAACAGATCTGTTATTGCTCATAATGGACCCCGGCATCATGCTGCTGAGCCGCCCACACTGGAGATGGCCGACTGCATCAAAACCACCAACCACAAGCAGTGATCTGCGCCCACAGGGCCCAGGACCCCGCGTGCCACACGTCCATGAGCGCCGGTCAAGTTTGGAGATAAGGCACGCCTCTGCTCTGCACTAGTGATAGATCCCTTCCGACTCCAGGCTGCGAAGAACAATTCCGTCCTAGTAGTTAAAAAAGTTCCTGCTGCAACCACAATGCACAAAAGCCTAGAACTCCCCAGTTTTGAAGACTGGAAAAGACAAACTCCTGTAGAGCCAGAAGAAACTGTGACTATGACTAAAACTGTCAGTCTTGTAGTTTCCTGCATTAGTAACTAAGACATGGCTGTACACATTCTTTGATTAATGTGATCAGGAAATATCATCGGTCCATGTGGTCAGCAGTGAGTTTCTTCATGTGCCCCACTGTTCATTAATCCACATCTTAAAAAGTATTTATTTCCTGGGAGTATTTCTAAGTGTGCTAGGTTGTTATAACAGAACGAATGGAAAAGATGTGTTGGTGGCTAGATTGTAAGAAAAACACCTGCCTGTAAAACCTAACATACTGAAACAGCTGCACACCGCTCCTGGGACACACGGGGAGCCAGAGGGACCCACAGGGCCCAGATCTGACCTTTGCCTTGGCTCCAGGCCTTGGTTCTTTGGAAGGAGCATTACTGGTTCCAGGCCTGGGAAGGCCAGCACATACCCTCCTCAGCACTTGGGAGGGAGAGGAAACCATTGACTATGAGGTTCACAGGCGCTTTAGTTGGGAGGCAGTGGTGACAGCTTTGACAATCTACCTGAACCACCTTGCTGGGAACACTCTAAAGCTGCATTCAATGGTCATTATCCTACATAAATTGTAATTTCAGAAGAGAAGACTGTTTGGGGTGGGAGAGGTGCAAAAGAAGACCAGAGCTGAGGTTCTGCAAGCTTGCCTTTTTTGGTACCAGCACAGAGTGTCACTGTCACTAAGTGTCCTGGAGGAGAAACACTGGAGACTGCTTGGTGGTTTATGCGCAACACACGGGCAAGGCCTTAGAGCCCCAGAGACTTCTGCACAATCTGCTTGGCAATCTTGTAAAACTGCTCTCGGTCGTCCCGCCACATTTTGGAAGCATCCACGTTAGCGCCGCTTTCATCATTGGGCTCTGAAATAAAAGGCAGACATTGCCTGCTTGAAAGGGACTGTTAAAGTAAGGTCTGAAATGGCAAGATCTTGATTTCATTCAAAATCACCAGTGGATCTTTCCAGAGATGTGACCCAGAAATAAATAAGAGATGCTGATGACTGAAACACTGAGGGAGGAAGTCTGTTATTTAAGAAATAAACAAGAGCCCCTCGCCTGAGCAGTGTGAGCTCAGTGGAAAGACGCATCTTGGGGCAAGATCCGTTCTCATTACTCCTACCTTCTGAGTGTCTCAATGTGCCCACAGAAGTCACCTATCTCACTCTGGGCACCCTAGGACAACCTGCATGTTACCTGGCGCACCCCAGAGAGCGAGCCAGATGACCCACCCGCCTGCTTACTCCTCCAGGGAGTGCTCTGTGCAGACCCCTTCTCTCTGAGAGCCCTGCTCAGTGCAGCGGCCTCTTCGCTCCTACAAGAGTACACAGCCAGGCAGACATGGCTGCACATGGGCGTCAGGCCCACATGAATACCTGACCTCAGGGTACCTAGTCCCTGAGCTGGCCAGAGAGAGCCAGCGGTGGCTCCAGAGAGGCAGCCAGGGCCTGTGGGGAGGTGACAGAAGTGGCAGTTACAGAGGTACAGGCAGTGACCACAGTGCAGACGGTCAGAACCGAGAAGTGACTACATCAGGGGAGAAGGCTGCCTGGAGGCCAGAAGAGCAGCGAGCACAGCCCTGAGCTCAGCCCCAGGCCCAGCCCTGGGCCCTCCGCGCCACGCCAGCCCTCCTTCTCTAAGCTGCATCAATCTACCAACAGGAGTGTTTCCTTCCTTCCTTCCATTTACTCAACAAGCCCTTCCTCACCAGGTCCTACATGTGAGGGCTCGTTCCAGGCACTGGTGGTGCAGCAAACCGCATGATCTTGGGTCCTCTGAGATGCACCATCTAGTGAGACCACTAACACCCACAGGTGCCTCATTTCTAACTAAGTGCTGTAAGAGGAGAATGGGGCACAGGAAGCAGTGTGGCACTTAGGGGACCCCTGACAGGCCAGACTGCAGAAACATCAAGCACAGACAGAGCCAGCCCACACGCCATGCCCAGAACCTGACAAGGAGACCCCATAGCGGGCCCCAGTGGCACACAGAGGCCCGAGGGCCACAGCTCCTAGGGAAGCCGCAGGACGGAGGGCTAGCTTTTATAATCACATGGAACCCCTCAGCAGCCCGCCACGCTCCTCAAATAAACATCCAAATCTACATCACTGCCCAGGGGCCTCAAGTTGTTTGGCCCCTATTCTCTGGTCCCCTCACAGGGGAGCAGCCCAGCCAGACTGGGCGTGATGATGAACTGGTATTCCTAGCAGAGTGTGTCAAGGCTACATTAAAACCTTAAAAAAAAAAAAAAAAAAAAATGTATAGCAAAAAATGTTTATTACAGTGGATTTCACAGCTGACATGTGAGGAGAGCCAAATCACCGCCCCCCTCCCGCCCTCAGATGCCTTTCTCGTGGTTCCACCCACGCGGTGTATGAGTGGAGAGCGTCTCCAGCTTACAGCACACACACGCACTGAAATCCCTAACTTCACTGCATCCCAAGCAGTCAGCTGAGAACCTCCATGGCCCAAACCTAGTGGCCGCTCAGGCTGGCCTCCAGCTGGGGCCTCCCCACTCCGGGGCCTTCTGCAGCACTGTCAACTTTCTCCTTGTGACAAGCCTCCATCTCCTCCCGACTTTCTAGTCCACTCCACCCACGCTTCTCTGAGGACCCCTCTCCTTCCCCCTGCCTTCTCCATTATCCCCTTTGTCCTCCCAGTTGCCCACTGTCTTACCCACAGACGACCCCATACCCTCACTTCCAGGACCCGCCCTCGGCTGAGTGGCTCCCAATAGGCTCCGGAGGGTGGATACTCACACCCCAAATTGTTCGCTTCCCCAAATCCTCCTCCCTCTGGATTCCTGTCCCCAAAGACAGTACCCCTTGCCCAGGCACTTGGGTCACCTACCCCCAAGTGAGCCAGAGTTCCACAGCCTCTGTCTCCCACATCCTGCCCTGCTGCAACCACTGCCACCCTGCACCGCAAGTCCTCGTCTCTCCTCCAAGGCAGCCCCACTGCAGCAAAGGAGGGTCTTTTCACAGCTCAGTTCACGTGATCTGACATCCCACAGGGGACGAATGGGCTCTGAGGCAGAGGACTTCCGGAGGCCTCCTTGCTCCAGCTGGGTTCCAGCCATAAGAGGGACTGGCAGTGCCCCCACCAGTCAGCGGCCTTTCCCTCTCCCTTACCTTGAAACTCCTAAATGTCCTACACTCATCCCAGACAGTGCCAGCTGGGACCTGACCTGAGAGCCCGTGTGTGACCTGACCACAGGGTTTATCAGTGGCCTCAACGGCTGGGGAATTTGGAACATTTGCTTAGAAAGTGGGGCCTTGAAGCTGGGGTCTGTGTCATACTGGGCTTTGCACCCCTGGTATACAGTGTCTGCAATACAGCAGATCCCCTGATAAATGCCCACGAAATAAAGAAGATGCCCACGGGTCACAGCATGGCTACTTGTGGTCTATAACATGATATAAACAGCATGAGACCATCTTCAAAATTCAAAATTACGGAAAGCATGGCTACACTCGGACAGTGTATAAAATATCATGACATGAAGAAGCAGAAGAGCATTATATGTAAACTCACATACAAGCGAAGTGAATTATGAAGCCAAGGATGAAATGAGGGAGGAGGCGCAGCCACCAAGCTGTCGGGCTTCCTCCACTAGCGGCAAGCCGACCCCAGCCCAGGGCCCGACTTACCTGCCAGCATGCTCACCACCGACAGGAGGATCTTCTCCACGCTCTGCACGGGGCTCCACCTCTCGGCGCTGCTCTCGTAGCCCATGGGGTCGTCGCCTGGAGCGTGAAGGATGGAGATGCAGACTCTGCCATCTGGGTAGACTGCAGGGGCCAGAACACACCAGGTGAGCCATAACCAGGCCACTGCCATGGCAGGTGGTGAAGACCCACAGAGGAAGGGAGCAGGAGGTGCACACCCAGCCAACTGTCTGCACAGCTGGAGCACACCCTGAGGCCCCATGCATCAAGCTCTTGTCCCCAGGGCACTGCTCGACCCCTGAAGGGCTCTAGGCTGGGCTGTCCAGCTCTAGTCATCATGGGACAAATTCACCTTTGTATGGGCTTTAAAAAATATTATATCCAAAAACAGTAAATGAAAGGTTATCTGGCAGTCAAATATTTCACAAAAATATCTCATATAATTAAGACTATTCACAATACTTTTCAGATATTCTTAATTCTACCATTAGATCCCTGAAAAATATATGTTCACATGGCTAGGACAAAGGCAACTGGAATTACTTAAATACCCAAAAAAAGATAGGCACTGAATTTCTCTTTGTAACTTATTCTAATATAAAAATAATTGTCTGTACTACCTGGAAATCAATTTAACAAGACACCCAAGGCTTGATTAGAGAACAATAAATTTTCCATTCACAGCATGTAATGAGTCCTATTAAGGAAGTTAAAAGCATCTCTTTTCTCTCATGCATACTTGGAGAGATTCTCAGAGGGTTTGGCATATGCTCAAATACCCACGAATCCATCTGGATAGACACAATTGTAAAATTATAAAGCTATTAACTTATAAGTGAACCCTTTGAGTGTCAACGTCACTGTGAGCGACTCTTTTTTCGATGGTTGTAAATGTAAATAACAATGGAATAATTCGTATTTTGTTTTGTTCTTTTTTTCTGTACCTCAGGTTATATATTGAAATAACTTTTTCTCATGTTGATCCAAATTTCGAATTTTTATGCTTTTTTAAATATTGACATATTAATTGTTATAAAGTGTACTTACATTTTAAATGGTCCTTTTAATTTCATTTATCTTTGCAATAATCGTCGAAACTATGCAGTGTGCATGATAAGGAAGATTTTGCTAGTCGACATTTTCATTGCTTCACGGTACAGCGTTGGCATTTTGTTTATAAACTACTGTTTTTCACTGTTGATATCTATTGATATATGTCTCTACTGTGAATGCTGTCTGTGTTCATTGTTTTTTTGTACGTTATGAAGCTTTCTTTTTTAAAAAAGAATTTATGCAATATCTGGCATACTTTTTGCTTGTTATCCATGTTGCTATGTGTTTTTTCAAATTATAATCATAGGTTTTATATTATGTCATATATTATACTTCAAAAGCCACACTGAAGGAAAGAATTTATTTTTTCTAAAATAATTGTTATAGTAAAATAATTTTAATGCAATAAATTTTTTGCAAAATTGTGTCAAGGAACACTGCTTACAAAAGAAGAGTGCATTTACTATACATCGTGAACTTTTCAGCAAATTATTATGAATAACTGTTTTTATAGACATTTTTCATTAACTGCATTTCTCATCAAAATAGCCTGGCATTTCTCACACGAATTTTAGCAATTACGCATGGCACTTAAAAGGGTTAAAATAAAAATGCATCTAATTCACCTTCATTCGTAAGAATTTAGAATTATGAGTGGTTCTAAACAGCCTTTCTGTTATACCTCGTCCCCCACTGCTCCTGTTCTAGTGCTTTCTGCTCTTTGGCTATCCAAAGACCATGCCACAAACTCCCACTGAAGGACAAGGCTCAGGAAACTGCACAATGGTGTGGGCACCTGGACCAGGCACCCAGACGCTTTGAACAGTTCTCTCTACCAAAAAAGCAGAGTAGGTGTCAAGAAGTTTTCAACTAAAGCGTCACTTCTTCAAGGTGACGGTGCTATGCAGTGAGCCTGCACACCCAGAAACAACAGTGTCCCTGCACACCCCCCCTCCACCAAGTCCCATCAGTTTCGTGTCCTAAACCTCCCCGGACCCTCCACACCCACGTTCCTCTCCCCCAGCCCACCACAGCCACGTCCTAGCCAGGCTGCCCGTCTAGACCTGACACCACCCCACAGTGAGCCCTCCCAGCCCACACTGATCACGCTAGCCCTCATAATCATGCGGGCTCCCTCAGCAGCCAGCCATGCTCCTCAAATAGACACCCAAATCTGTATCATTGCCCAAAGGACTCAAGTGGTTTGGCCCCTACTCTCCTGTCCCCTCACTCCTTCCCCTGCTAGGTCCCTCCCATCTGGCAGACACCCAGGAACTCCCATCGCTCTTCCCTTACAGACTTGAGCACCACCTCTGCAGGGCAGGCCCCCACGTACATCACTGACAGTCCAGCACCCCCATCTTTTATTATGTGCTCATCACTGTATCCCAGGAACTCAGTAAATGTGTTCAATTATTTTGTAAAGTATTTATGGACTGACCAATTTTTATGATAATGGCAGACCTATCAAATAGCACACATCCACTTACAGTAAGGCCAAATTTAAAAGCTACTTATATAACATTAAAATAATATTATCAGACTGTGCCTACTACACATTCACATAATCAATTCATTGGCCATATTTGTTTCTAACCCCACATCATAGGCATTGTTCTAAAGACTATCTTTGATCAAGTGATATTTTTTTCTAAAAGATTTTATTTATTGATTTATTAGAGAGGGAAAGGTAGGGGGAAAGAGAGCGAGAGAAACGTGGCCCGCAACCCAGACATGTGCCCTGAGAATCCAACTGGTGACCCTTTGGTTCACAGGCCGCCACTCAATCCACTGAGCCAACCAGTCAGGCAACTCTTACTGTTTTGCATTTAACAGTTAATCAACCTGATTTGCTCACCCTTCAATCAACTCTATCAACCATAATATATTTTTAAACTCTTGGATAATATAAATTATCTCTGAGATTCCCGGAGGTCTTTGTTCATCTGAGTCTCCTCCCTTCCTTTCAGCTGCATCTTTGAAAAATACGTGTTAGATGTTTAAGCAAAGTGTGACTTACCATTGATACAATAAAAATATATTTGAAAACTCAAAAATTCCACCACTTTTTATTACTTCAAACACACACCAAGGTAGGTGGCAACTAATGCACACCATGTGTACACCTCATTCAACGTCCACCACTCCCAGTTCATGGCCAACCTTCTCTAAAGATGGTATGCTCCTGAGCACCCACGTGTATAGAGCTGAACTAATGCTGAGCTAAGAAAAGGTACAGAATGGTCATCACCTCAGCAGTAAGTGACAAATTCCTAATGAGGGCTTGAGCAGCAAGTTCCATGGGAGAGCGCATTTCCCACCAGGTGGGCAATCCTGGCCTGTCCTGGGAATGAAGAACTCTGGGCAGGGCTTTCAAACATGGAGGTGTAGATGGCGTAAACTAAGGGGGACGGTGTGCCAGGTGGGTTCATTTTTAAAGCAAGAGAGAAGTCAAAGGCTTAGAAAATTCTATAAATTCTTTCACAAATTAAATTAGCCTTTGGCTGCTTGATATGTAAAAAAAATAAAGGGAAAAAGAAACTGGTTTCAAATAAGTAAATACTTCATTGTTACAAAATAACATATCTTACTTCTCCTTAACTATTAAGACCATGATTAGTGGCAATAATAATCATTTATGAAAAGGAACATTATTTTAAACATCATAGAAAATACAACGTATTTCCTTATTAATTCTCTTATCTGAAATCTCTACCTGTTCAAGGAAGAAATAAAAACTACAGCCATTCAGGAATTCTGATCCCTGCTACAAAACACTATTTCAACTAAAGTACAATAAATTTATTTAAATGACCTTATTTTTCTTTTTAAAATGTTTGTTTTAGAAAAAAAATTTACAGAAAGAAAAACTCATCCCACTGCTAAGAGAATCATTTTTAACATCCTTGTGCTAATTTCCAGTTTAAGTGTAACAAACTTACAGATTACAACCTGCTTTTCTCATTCAATTAGCACAAATATGATCCCATATCATTATTTTCTAGATCATTTAAAATATCTATGTAGTACTCTAACATATGAATTAATACAACTTACTTAATTCTCTATTGTCAAAAACTCAGGCTGCTTTCAGTTTTTTCACTGTTAAAAACAATACTTTGATGAGGACCAGTGTAACCCTCTGAGCACTCTCCCACTTTCTTCCTATAACCCATACCAGCAGCACGGCCAGCACAAATGGCATCCAGTTTGAGGTCCACATTTTCTTTGATCTGCATTAAACCGTCCTTCTAAACTGAAATCACCAGGTCAATACCACCATCATTAATTTGCTAAAATTCAGAACATAAAAATATTTTCAGTGGTCTGTATCACTCACTGACACTACCCTTCCTGTGGTTATACAATCTCTGGGCCCCTCCTGGATCATCATAACAATTTCTAAAGGCACTTACTGTTTGGATGAAACATCTCACAGGTAAATCTCATCTTTGGGGGACTTAACGGGTAATCGAGAGGGAAACTCAGGATGGCAGGAAAAACACCAAACTCAAAGCAAGTGTCTTCTGGGCCCCTGGAAGATAAAAATACATAGAACTTGAAGGTAGATTTTTCAATGCCTATCACACTTTAGAATTGAGTTCAGGAAATTTTTACCATCTTGTTGCACATGAAAATATTATCTAAATACTAATAACAAATTGGTACTTTTTTCTGAATAGAAAATAATGTCTCATCGTCCTGTTCCAATCTGGTTTAAATCTTAGGTACAAGCATAAAGATAAAGTTACAGGTAGTTTTTACATTAACAGAAGTAACAGATGGGCAGCAGAACCTCTACCTTCATAGGATCAGAGAAAAGGAACGAAGGCCAGCATTGTAAAGTCCCAAGGACTTTGCTTTTCTGTGTATGTAGTACAATTACATTTTAAAAGAAAGATATAAATCATGGCAATAAAGAAGGGGCTGAGAATTGTTTTCCAGAGGCTATCTTTTTATTTTTAAATGCACCTGAGAGTAATTTCTGTAACCTTCCAGAAACAAGAGTACACATGTGGTCCCTGCCAGGTTCCCTACAGAAGACCAGATGTGCACACGTGCAGCAGTGCTGCAAGCAAGCCCTGACCCGCAGGCCCCAAGCTCCAGGCCACACCCTGCACCTCCACGGTCACCTAAGCACTTGCTGTCGCTAGGTACTGCACGCCTTGTCTGCCTGGGTTCACCAACTCCTCACGTGGAAAGTGGCAGAGATGAACTAAACCACTTCAAAAGTCCTATCACATTTTAAAGCTCTCTATGCATAAACGAACACTCTCTCCATCAACGTACAACACACTGGCCAGCAGGAGAGAAGGAGTGAGAGCCACCAACTTGTGTCTTAACAGAGACGAACTCCTCCACCCCACCCCAATGTCATTTACAAAATCTGCATTAGAGCAGTTAACAGATCTCAGACCGTCTTCCTATGTAAACTTTTACAGAACACAGACTTGCTGGGTGATAGCTATAGACACTGCAACAGCAGCAACCACTCTGGGTATGACCCATCAATTCGGTAAGAAAAGAAATCCCACTCTATGCCTGTGAACCGAGAGGAAGTCTCTTTAGAATCACCTGTCTCCTTCTAAGCTATGACCCTAACATATCAGTTCTGCAGCACAGTGAGTGCTACCACAGGGACCAAAGCCTTGGCCACTGCAGACCTGCCACCTCTCCAAATATTGGGTTGGCCAAAAAGTTCATTTGGTTTTTTTCTGTAAGATAGCTCTAGCACTTAGTTGTCTTTAGCTTCATTCAATACAATTTTATTAGATTGTATTGTGACAGCTGTCAAGTCAGTGTGCAATAAAAAAAAAAAAAAACTTATCAAAATTGGTAAATTTTTGTGTAGCCATTTTAATATTGAAGATGGAAGAAAATATGAGACTTTTTCCGCATATCATGCTTTATTACCTCAAGAAAGATAAAAACACAAAAAAAGATTTGTGCAGTGTATGGAGAAGGCACTGTGACTCATCAAACATGTCAAAAGTGGTTTGCGAAGTTTTGTGCTGGAGATTTCTCACTGGACAATGCTCCACAGCTCCGCAGGATAGACCAGCTGAAGTTGATAGTGATCAAACGAGACATTAATCAAGAATAATCAATGTTATACCACGTGGGAGACAGCCGACATACTCGAAGTATCCAAATCAATGAAGTTATTGGTGAAAATGAAAAATGTATCTTTTATTTTACAGAAAAAACTAAATGGACTTTTTGGCCAACCCAATCAATAAATACAAGACATGACACAGGAAAGAAATTAAAATATATTTATTCTAAAACAATATATAATTTTTAAAATTGTTTTTTAAAAGTACAAGTGTATTTTAAATTTTAATAAAATTATTTTGATTCAGTGAAATTTAAAAAATGTATAGATTTGCAAACATTAGAAACAATATTTATCTCCACAATTAAAGGGAAAAGACAAAACTTTCAAAAGGAACTATACAATAAATGACCCACGGACACGGACAACAGGGTGGGGATCGACTGTGGGAGCAGGGGGTGGGCGAGGCAGTGGAGAGCAACAGGGGAAAAACTGGGAAAACTGTAATAGAACAATTGAAAAAAAAAGAAGAAACTAAACAGAGCTTTAGTTTCCTTTGGTGCCAACACTCAGGGATTCCGATGACACCACCACAGCAAAGCCAGGATCGAGTCACCAGCCTCAGAGGCCGGGCTGTAGTGAAGTGGTCAAAATGGGAACAAGGCAAGGAGTGTTTGGTGGAGGTAAATATTTTCAACCTAAGAAGACAAACCCTCATTCTGAAAACTGTGTCCTTGCTGCTTTGGGAGAAGCCACAGTGAATAGCTACTTTGTTTTGGAGGGTGTCACTGCATGACAGCGCCCAGAGCCTTGGCCTAAAACCAGGACAGGAAAGCCACGTGAAGAGGTGGGCAGGGGTGGGGGCTGCTGGAAGAGAGGTGGCCCAGCTGCGCTGCAGGGAACGTGTCCAGCCTGGGACAGGGCTGTAGGCCAGCAGCACGGAGCAGCTCCGGCCCCGCTGTGCTCCTCCTGAATTGTGGCCTGGAGTCCTTCCTTTCTGCACACAGGGTCAGCAGGGACCACACGCAAGAGATTTCCAATCAGCCCACGCCTCTCTTCCAGCAGAAGAGCTCAAAGCAGATAGTTAAGTGCCTTTCCATCCCTACTCCACATGTCTTTCTGATGAAAGGTGTCAGGAAGAGCAGCTTTCACTGAAGCAAAGCTGGGACAAAGTGACTTGGGTCCAGGTCCTAAACCAGTTCAGTCCGGGAGTGAGGAGTAGAACACAGTTCAAACTGCTAACCCAGAGGCCAGGCAAACAGAGATACTATCTTAAAAAGCAACAGTGTTACTATGTCAGGAATGCGTGCCAGTGCTTCAATCTCTCTGGCACCTCTGATTTAGTACAGAAAAAATGTCTGGGTAATGTTTCTGGAATGAGCCAAAAGGTACTTGCTCAATACTTTGATAACAGTTCTTTGTTTCTCATAATAGCGCTTTCTTAAAAAAAAAAAAAAAAATCCACTGGGTCTGCCGCAGCCTCATAAACACGATGAAACATTTCCTAGAGTGCTCCCACATCTTAAATATCAAAGTGACTTTCAGACTCTGATTCCGCTACTGGTTTAAAACCAGGGTTCCTTTCTCTTTCAGAGGCGCTGGTGCCTGGGACAAGCCTGCAGCTGGGCCCATGTGGGCAGTGGCATGCCAGCTGACTGATGGAAAACACTGGCGAGCAAATTCCTGAACCAAGACAGGGAGACATAATTAGTATTATTTTTGGACAAGTTTTAGTGCCATACTCCAAGGGAAAAAGAGGTGACAGCCTCACTTCCTTCACTAAGCACCTAATCTCAAAACCTTCAGGAAAAAAATAGTGCAAGAAAAACAAAGGTAACAAAACATTTATCTGAGGTAAATCCACACATTCTTCAAAGCCTGAAAATTATTTTCCATCTTATTGATTAAAATAATGGCCTAAATTACTTCAGAGCTCTGAGACAAGCACTCTTATTTGTTGAGACAGGCATTAAAGCAAAATACCCACGCTCCGCTCCGTCAAGGCAATTGTTCCCAATCGCTCACTCCGACGACTGGCTCGAGCGAACCGGGCGGTAAGGAGCAAATGCCGAGAGCAACACAAAGGTCCAGCCCTAACCACTGTGCACGGCGCCTGCTCTGTGCGAGGGACAGCTGCCTGCTGCCACCGTCGCTCAGAGCCGCGGCACCCCAACTCCGCACCATCCATGACAGCTGATAACCTCTGGAGCCCGGCACACCTGGTGTGAGCCACCTGCCCTCAGGCGTGTCCCACCCAGCACCCCAGCCCACACGGCTCTCCAGCTGCGGCAGGTGGTGAAGAAGCTGTCTTTGCTGTTCCCTTTTTCAGGTTTGTCACAGGCATGAACAAAACGTCTCATACACATGACAAGGGTTTAAATAATAGAGATTGTAAACCCATTCATCAGTACTTAAACTTGAACTGGATTACTAAGGGACAGTTATGATTCAATGACAGAACCACCTGGGGCATAAAAAAGAAAGGCACATTGCTTCATAAACACTCTCCACTTCTAGAAGGGCCAC
Organism: Furipterus horrens; assembly: GCF_987537825.1. Lineage (NCBI taxonomy): Eukaryota > Metazoa > Chordata > Mammalia > Chiroptera > Furipteridae > Furipterus > Furipterus horrens. Next base: position 9,756,163 of record NW_028327171.1, read on the forward strand.
AACAGAGTCTGGCAGGCCACCAGCGGTGCCAATGTCACAGTATGGTCAACACATTTACTCCTCAAGGAAAAGCAGATCAAACCACAATGAGGTCCCACTGCACACCCAGTAGGACAGCTGGAGCCAGACAACACCAAGTGGGGGGAGGAAGTGGGGAAATGAAAACCCTCACATGCTCCTGATGGAAACGTAAATTGGTGAGCGAGCTACTGTGGAAAAGTTTGCTTCTTAAACCATTAAACACAGATTTACTGTGCCCTCCAGCAACTCCGCTCCTGAGTACGCAACCGAGAGATGGAAATGCATGTCCACACAGACAGCTCCCAGCTGCACTCAGGCCCACACATGGCAACGCCCAAGTGCCCGTCAGCTGGTGAGTGGACATGCCAGATATGACCCATCACACAGCGGAACACGACTCAGCAACAGAGGGAGGAACCACTGACGCTGCAACAGAGGAATTCAATCTATGCAGTGCACTGGACACCAGAAGCCAGACACAGAAGACTGGATACTTTATGATTCCATTCACAGGAAAAGTCCCGAAAAGGCAAAGAGCGCCCTGCAGTTGAGGTGGGGATGGGGACTGACCACAAACAGGCATGAGGACCTTCTTGGAAATGTTCTAAAACTGGATTGTGCGGATGACCTCAAAACTATCTATATTTACTAAAATCACTGACTTGTACACTTAGCACAGGACAATTTATAGTATGTAAATTACACATCAACAAAGCTGTGAAGAAGTTTACACTGCGGGACAATGCCTCAGGCCATACCTGGGTTTCTCAGCCTCAGCACTGCTGCGTCTTGGGCCAGGCATTCCCTGGCTGTGTGCAGGAGACATCGCGTGTATTGCAGGGTGCTTAGCAGTGTCCCATTAGATGTCAGTAGTGGCTTCCCCCTGCTCCCAGCTGTGATAATGAAAAATGTCTCCAGACATTACCAAATGTCCCATGGGGGAAAAAAGTCAACCCCAGTTGACAACGTGGTCTAGGCCTGTTGTTCCATAATTTGCTTCTTCCACTCTTAGTGCCACTGTGGACACTTCTCTAGGCCAGTATGTGATTCTGCCTGAACCTCTTCAGAGCCACATGGCATTGCACTGTACGGATGATCCATAAGTTACACTGAACAATGATGTGTCCATATTGCCGCAGCAATGTTGCAGTGAACACCCTCACACAGATCTTAACAGCACCTCCGTTGAAGAAATTCCTGGGGTTGGGACTGTTGGGTCACACACAATACAAATCCCAAGCATCTATTTTAGAATCTCAGGTTTATTTTAGTAGGTGCAGCACCCATGAGAGGCGCTCTGACAGTCTTCTGTAAACGAGAAAGCCTGATGTTAAGGGTGGCTGCTGCGACCATGACATTCGCACCCGTGTAGGCAGAGCACAGTCCCAGTCCCAGGAGAGACGATAGCTGGGAACCCTCATGCCCGTGGTGGTAAAGCAGCTCGGACCCAGATGAGCCACAGTAACACGGGCGCAGTCAGCCAAGGGGCCCCACCATTCAGGAAGGGGAAATCCTTGTCATTTCACCACAGCCGACAGATACCCTGGTCTAGAGAGTATAGCCGCTAGGCCACACACCCGGCAAGGAGACCACCACTGCTCGCTGCTTCGAGAGTGCCAGGGCAGGGGCCAGACAAAAACAAGGCGGCAAAATTCCAAGGGACCTGACGCCTTTTCCAGCCACTGAGGATAAAGGCTGCCTTGCACTGCAGAGCTCTTGTCCTTCTGAAAGGCCCCAACGAAAGAGCACATCCACCTCCGCAGTAAAGGACCTCAGACAGCTCTCCATACCACGGCCAGGCACCAACAAGATCACAAAGCTAGATACTCTGAAACATAAAGCTACTAGTCTAAAAGGAAGCTGGATCTCTTTGTTTTGATCCAGATAAGTGAAGGTCAGAGAGGCAGTGACTGGCTCAAGACCTTTATAAAGCCATGACAGCCATACAAGCTTGCTGGCCGGCCCACTTCCCTGGGGCTGACAAGAAGCCCCCGCCCTTCCTACTAAGTTATAGGCTCTGACACTACCTCAACAGAGAGTCATCAGAGTGATTTTCCACTATTAATCAGAGAAAAGGCTGGGGTGGTTTTATTATTTAGTTCTTCCCTGTTCATTAATTTGTTGTGCTCCCACCCCAGTCCCTCAATCTTGCTCTTTCAGGGTGGAGATTTGGGGTCACCCCTGACATGCCTGTGTCTGCGGACAAGGGCCCTAGTAACAGGTGCTCAGCACTTGTGTCTGGAACATGTGAAAAGTTGTTTTCTCCCTGGCACAGCTAAATGGAGGCCCCAAAGGTAAGCTGCACACTCTGGAAAATGAGACAAGCATGGCTTTTATACACACCAGGGTATGGAAGAAACTCTGGAAATGGTCAAAGAATAAAAAGAAAGAAAAGAAAACCTATCGCTAAGTAGGGAAACTCAGCCAGCTGTCTGCCAAGACAAGCGGGGGAGCCGAATCAATGAGAGGACAGTTAATTCCTTAATAGATGTTTTAAGCACACTGGTGAACGGCCTCTTGTTTGTGAAAGGATCTGGAACGGGACCAAAACCCACAAACTCACCAGATCCTGAAGCAGGGGAATTCCACACTAAAGCAAAAGCCTTATTCAAACATAAAAGTGCTCTACCTAAAAAATAGTTCTAATTGCTTTTTAAGACAGGTTCTCAAAATATTGATTTAATTTTATACTGTTTATCTGAAATTAGTAATAGTTACCCTAACAGATTTTAAACAATAAACACTATTAAAAAACCAAAGTGAAAGGCTCATGTGTCCCTTTAAGGGCTTTTAAATAGTCTCTTGGCTGCGCAGTCACTACCTTGTAGAGACAAGAGGCCTATCAGGTGCCCAGGGACCTCCGCACTCAGAAAGACCTTCCAAAAACCTGCCCCTACAACCAGGCCTGCTGCCTGGTGATATGAATACATGTCCACGTTAACAAAAGGAGTGCATGTGATACAGTAAATGAGAAAAGCAGGTTACAGATTAAGTTCCTACAGCCTGATCTGCTGTTTCTTTAAAAACACAAACAGCTATGCTAACAGGAGTGCATGCTGCTGTTCCACTGCACGTAGGACACCGCTGACCTGAGGCCCTCAATCCAACTGATCACTGCTGTAGGGGTGAACGACTCAAAACCGTACAGATACAAATACAGGCTGCAAAGACATCCTCATGCCAGAAACAATGAAACACAGAAAAACTATGGGCATCATGGACCCAAGCAATGAAGGTATTACAAACGATCAGGAAAACATTAGCATGCTATACTGTCTCTGGATAGTTTATTGACTTTTAAAATACTTTGCTTATCAAAAAACTCATCTTCACATCCGTTTTCACATATCAATCTCACCTCACAGACAACAGTTAGCAGCAACTTGTGTCTCAGACTAATAGGTAATTATTAGGAACTAACATCATAGAAGCCCTGGGCAAATTCAGAAAGTCTGATGACATTTAAAACTACATCCTGAAACCAGAGTCACACTTGCTGCAATAATGTCACGCTTCTTCCAGTCCCTCCCCATTAGGGCACTGCATCCACAGGGAACACTTCCTAGCTCCCTAAAGACCTCATCTCACTAAGGGAAAACTGAGGGACTGACCATAAATCTCCCTAAGTGTTACCTGACCACATTTTCTTGAAATACACTAAGTCTAAGAATAGTCAAAAATTGCTCATCTGAGGCAGAAAGAAGACAAAGAGCCTGGGTCATAGCACCATAGAAGACTCTAGAATCAGAGGTCAATTTGTTGTTTTTTAAGCAACATCACAGTATGTGAAATACCATGAAATCCAGCCACAATCTTTCTAGAATAGGGCAGGAACCGCACTGGTCACCTCAGAAGAACTGAGCATGTCTCCTGGTCAGGGACGATGGAAGACCAGACAAGACACACAGAGGAAGGAGAGGAAGAGGGGGAGACCAGTCCTGGTGCCCAGGCAGGGTGGTCACGCCACACGAAGGAGCCTTTCCCACCCCAAGGCCTCAGCTCTCAGAATTTCTTGAAGCCAAAGCCACACATGCTGTTGACAGCTAACTCATCACAGCACAGAACATTCAACATTTATTATTTTAAAACTCTATAAATGCATAACACTACTAAACCTTTTACTGGGGCTAAGGAAACACTTTAATTTCTTCTGGATAAATGCTCGTGTTATTTTTGGCCTTTAGATTAGCAGAACAGAGAAGAGCTAAATTTCAAAGACACAATTAGCCTTCTTTTCTAATCATCACTTCAGAGCACAGTCGCGCTGCTAAATACAATGCCCAGGCCTAATTTCCGGTCAAGTTAAGACTAACAACACATATGATTAACTTACATGATCAATGCCTCCCATTCAAAAAAATTCTCTTCATTCATGGGGCCTGCAGGAAAAGAAAAATATCCACATTGTCACTTTGAAGGCAATTTTGGCTATTAGAAGTAAATTAGAAAAAGGTTAACTTTAGTACCTCACCTGCCACAATTCCTTCCGGAGGATTCAGTGTTAATTCTATAAAATTAAAAAGTAAAACCATTATGAAACAGAACGAATATTATGTTGGCATTTTAACAAAACAACTGTAGAAAGTATAAAATTATAAATATTATGGTATACATATTAGCCAATCAAAATTCTTTATACAAAGTGAATTCCTGCTCTAGTTATATGTCTAATAAGACTATGTGAAGAGTTCTGTACATCAGCAAAAAAGCAGAATGTTAGAGCTAGAAACCCCTTCATTTTATAAATGAAGAAACGAACAGTTAAACTATCTTTTCAAAATATTCTTGCTAGTTCTTTGTTTTTAGATTTTTTAAAAATTTTTATTTCATTTTAGAGAGAGGGAAGGGAGAGGAAAAAGAGGGAGAGAAACATTGATCAGTTGCCTCTCACATACACCCCAACTGGGGACTGGTCCATAACCCAGGCATGTGCCCTGACCTGGAATTGAACCAGTGACTTCTCCCTTTGCAGGGCAATGCTCAACCAGCTGAGTCACGCCAGTCAGGGCTCTTGCTGGTTATTTTGGTTAAAGCTCATAAATCAAACACAGTATATTAGTTTCCAACTGAAAGGTATCTCCTGTCATTCAGAGACAAACTAGAGATGTGACCAGAGCTGAGGCTTCAAAAGCTTGACCCTGAATCCCGTACATCGAGCACTGTATGGGCCCCTGCCAGCCTCTATTATTACTGCAAATCTATGAGCCCCACAAATGTGATGGTCCACAGAGTGTCAGACTTCAGCACTCACAGGAGAAACAGCATCAAACAAGTGAGCAGCAGCAGCATTGCTCAGCATCTTAGGATTAGTAGTTGATGAAAAACTTGAGGCCCAGCTCTGTCACTTAGAAACTGCCATTAAGAAATGTCATTTCAATTCCTGGCCTCCTAGTTTTTATATGAGAGGCTCCAAAATGAAACCCACCCAGTGAACGAGTCTGGAAAGAAGAGGTACAGAAGATAAAAACTCGTGGGCAAGAAGAGTGGCAACACGGAAGTAAGGAATCAGGCCAAAATGCACGCCCCGTTTGGGCCAAGTGCTGGAGAAATCACTAAAATAGTGAGAAATGTGCAAACAGAAGAGTGACAAAATCAAAAGTTGGTTCTTTGAAGACATAAAATTAACAAATCCCTACTACATAAGCAAGCCTAAGGACTAGAAAAGAAAAAGTAATCTGTCATTATTCACAGATGCTGCACCACCAATATATAAAGACAGTCCAAAAGAGCCTAAAGATAATTAGAAAAAGCAAGTCTGCCAAAATTGCTGAATAGGTCAATATATATAACTGAGTTGTATTTCTATATACTAACATGTTAAGAGAAGGAAAGTCTAAAAAAGATTTCAATTATAATGGAAAACATGTAAAAATAAGTTTTTAACAGACACAAGGGATCTGTAACAGCTGAAAAGAACTTATTAAAAGAAGATTATATCATACTCATGGATAAAAACTCACTATTATAGTTATCAGTCCATCACAAAATAAATCTATGGGTTCAATGCAACCTCAGCCAAAATCCCAACAGGTGTTCTTGTTTGAACTTGACAAGACTATTCTAAAGGTACATGAAAATGCAAACAACCAAGAATAGCCAAGACTCTCATTAGAAACAATAAGTTGAGAACTCTCAAGACTTAACCTAAAGCTAAAGAACACAGGGCACTGTGATGCTGGCAGATTCATAAATCGATGGCATAGGCTAGTGCACGACCAGAAACAGACCCACGCAAATACCCCTGGTTCACTCCAAACGCACTACTACAGAACAGAGGAAAGGACAGTCTCTTCCACAAATGATGCTCATCTTTAGACCAAAAAATACAACTTTTTCCCTATTTCACACGACATACAAAAAACAAAATATATAAGAAAAGGGGGAGAAGAGACATGTGAGATAAAAAATATATACCAGTCTCTGTCCCAGCTCCTGGCACAGTGCTCCTGAATCCCCTGGAACTTCTTAAGCGCTAAGAGCACCAGGGGCATCTTTGATTCTACCCTTTGGGCTCTGCCCCCCAACCCCCACCCCCAGATCCTGACACAGGGTTCCTAAATCCCTTAACTGCCTGGTTGACAGGAGCCTCTTCCGTTCTAATGATGTGACTTTGGGGGACTCCTGGGGGCTCCTGGATGAGGGCTGGTCTTCAGAAGGACTAAGCTATGATTAGAAAGAAGCTTGGAACTTTCAGTTCTGCCTCTCTCCCCCCCATTCTCCAGACGGGGGAGAGGAGCTAGGGATGGAGGCAACGACCCATCCCTATGGGAGGAAGCCTCCCTCGAATCTTATGGCGTTCAGGACGCTTCCAGGTTGGTGAACACTCGGAGGAGCAGAGAGAGTAGCACTCCCGAGAGGGCAGCGAAGCTCCGCACCTTTTCCGCATACCTTGCCCTACACATCTCTTCCGTCTGGATGTTCATCTGTGTCCTTTATCCTTTAATAAAAACTAGTAAATCATTTTCCTGAGTTCTGAGCAACTCTAACAAAATTATCAAACCCAAGGTGAGGATCAGGAGAACCTCCAATTTATAGCTGATCAGTCATAAATATAGATGACAACTTGGACTTGCAATTGGTATCTTAAGGGGAGGAGACAGTCCCATTTCCAGGTATGGGGTTGGTCGAAAAGTCCATATGGTTTCTTCTGTAAAATAAGACATATTTTTCATTTTTACCAATAACTTTTTTGATTTGGGTATTTTGAGTATGTCAGCTATCTCCTGCATGGTATTCTGTTGATTGTACTCAATTAATGCCTCGATTTGACCACTATCAACTTCAACAGGTTTACCCGACCCTAGAGCATCGTCCAGCAAGAATCTCCAGCACAAAATTTCACAAACCACTTCTGACACGTTCGATCAGACACAGCACCTTCTCCATACACTGCACATAGCTTTTTTGTGTTTCAGTTGCATTTTTACCTTTCTTAAAATAATAAAGCACAATATGCCAAAAGTGTTGTGTATTTTCTTTCATCTTCAAGATTTAAATGGCTACGCAAAAATTCACCAGTTTTGGTTATTTTTAAATGCACATTGATATGACAGCTGTCACAATCCAATCTAACAAAATTGTTTCAAATAAAGTTAAAGACAACTAGAGCCATCTTACAGAAAAAACAAACTTTTTGGCCAACCCAATAAATGGTGTCAGAACTAAGTTAAATTGTAGGACACCCAGCTGGTGTCTAGAATTGCTTGGTGGAGGAAAATCCCCACACATCTGCTTTCAGAAGTGTTGTAAGTGTGAACGTAAAGAAGACACACAGAAGGGTAGGTTTTCTAAACATGGCAAAAGATGTGAACAGACATCCACAGAGACATGGATGGCAAATCACGATGTGGAAAAATGTTCAACACTGTGAGTCACAGGGAAATGAAAATTAAAACCACAAGAAGATACAACTCTACATCTTTACCCATAAAAATACCTTTATCAGTCAGGACAAAAAAGATAAAATTAAAAAGACCGACACCACCACATGCTGGCAAGTTTAGCAAATGGGATCTCTGATGCAGCATTGGCAAATGCAAAGTGGTCTGATTACCCTGAGTTAAACAGTTTGACCATTTCAGGCAAAAACAGTTTAAACATATGCTTACCCTGAGACCCGCAATTCTACTGGTGGATATCTACTCAAGAGAAATGAAAACATATGTCCCCATAGAGGCATACATGAATGTTCGCAGCAACTTCATTCATAATAACCCCAAATCGGAACCAACGCAAATGTCCACCCTCTGTAAATGAACGAGGTGTGGTCGCATGTACAATGAAAGAGCAGTTGGCAATGAAGGAACAACTCTTTGACACATCCAACAACACAGATTACTCTCAAAACACTAAATGAAAGGAGCTTATCTATATGAAACTCTAGAAAAAACAAAACCATAGTAACAGAAAGCAAATCAAGAGTGGCCAGAGGCCGGGGTCCACAGGGACGTGAGAGGGGCTGCAGAAGGATACAGCGAACCTTCGGAGGCCACGGAACTGCTCCGTGTCAGGACTGTACTGATGGCTACGCCGGAGTGTACACTTATCAAAACCCCAAGAATGGTATATTTGAAATTGGCGCCCTTTATTGTGTGTAAACTTTATCTCAACAAGCTGACCCCCCCAAAATTAATTTCAGTTGTTTTATTAAATATAAATAATACATCTCTTAGAGGATAACATATGTTCATAGGAGGACTAACAATAAAGTTAATAACCAAAAAGTACTTACCATAAAGGAAAAGACTGATAAAATTAAGAACATTAAAAGTAAGAAACTATGCCCTAGCTGCTTTGGTTCAGTTGGTTAGTGAGTCATCCTGTAACCAAAAGGTTGCAGGTTCTATTCCTGGTCAGGGCACGTACCCGGGTTCCAAATTCGACCCCTGGTCTGGATACATATGATCCCTGGTCTGGGCATGTATGGGAGTCAACCAATAGATGCTTCTCTCTTGCATCAATGTCTCCTCTCTCTTTCAAAGCAATGAAAGAATGTCCTCAGGTGAGGGTAAAAAAAATCTTTTTAATAAAAGAAATTCTGACATGAAAAGTTTTTTGTTTTTGTTTTTGTTTTTTAATTCAAAAGGCATCTTTAAGAGTAAAAAGGTAAGCCCCAGAGGAAGATGACATTTGCAACAGATATAGCCAACAAAGGGCAAATACCTGAACTTTTAAAGAACACCTTACAAATCAATTAAAAATATAGAAACAATCTAAAAGAAGTCAAGCACAAGAACTGAATAGGCACTTCATACACACACACAGTCAATAAGCCTGACAAAGCATCCACCTCATTAACCATAGGGAAATGCAAACTAAAACTACAAAATCCCCCTATGAATCCACCTCTGAAAAAATATGGAGAAATAGTAGGTAAAATGTCACTGGAATAATTACAGTTTGATATGTCACGTTTTGGCATGCTCCCTGAAGAGACAGAATAGATGCAGACCGAGGATACCAGCTTAAGCAAGTGAGCACTCAATGATCCTAAATCTTATAAACAAAGGACAATTTAAATATTTCACCACTGTCCTGAAAACAGCGTTCTAACTGGTTTAAAAGTTTGCCATGTGTCTCTATTTTGCTATATAATTTAATGTATTGAAAGGTACACCATTAATAATTCTAACCACAAAAGCATTCAATTCCAGGTGATATTTCTTCTCTTTATATTTGCTTCCTGGTCACAGCTGAAGCTCTGAGGAGCTATACAAAGCCGTGGGGCAGTGGGCAGTGGGCAGTGGTTTAGGTGCCCCCCACTAGGCCAATATTACTAGACTTGGCCAACCATTTATCAAATATCAATCAACATATTATCAATTATACTTTTTCTCTGCCAGCACGATTCTAAGCAGTGGAGATATAGTGGTAAAGGATACGAAGGCCCCACCTTAAATGAGTTTTTGTTCTAGTGAAGGAAGCCAGGTAATGAACAAAGAAACATAAATAAAACAAGTTTCAGATATTGATGAGTATAGTGAAGAACGTGACAGAGTAAGTGGTAGATATACCGAGGTGGCCAAGACAGGCCTTGCTGGGGAAATGATATTACGTGTTTTTGTATTTTTTAAAACTAAGATACAAAAGATGTAACAGTATTATTAGTTTCAGGTGTACAACAGAATGTGTCAATACTTGTATGTATTGGAAAGTGATAAGTAAAATAACTCCAATTAATATCCATTAATACACAGTCACAAATATTTTTAAGATCTACTCTCTTAGCACCTTCCGAAGACACAGTACAGTATTAACTCACGTCATTCCATGTGGTACAGTACAATACATCTCAGAACTTGCTTTATACCTGCAAGTTTGTGCCGTTTGACTCCCTTCACTCCTCTCATCCATCCTCCATCCCTCACCTATAGCAACCACCAATCTGTTCTCTGTGCCTATGAGTCCAGTTTGGGGTTTTCTTAAGTTTCCACACATAAATGAGATCATACAGTATTTGTCTTTCTCTGATTTATTTCACTTAGCAGAATGCTCTTCAAGCTCCATTCATGTTGGAGAAAATGCCAAGATTTCCTTCTTTTTATGGCTGAATAATATTGCATTGTATATATCCTGTATATATACAGCATTATTCATAATGGCCAAAAAACAAAAACAACCGAAGTATCTTATCAACAGAAGAGCCCTGGCCAGTGTGGCTCGGTCAGTTTGAGCGGCATCCCATTAACCAAATGGTTGTGGTTTGATTCCTGGTCAGGGCACATACCTAGGTGACAGGTTCAATCCCTGGTCCTGGCAAGTATGGGAGGCAACCAATCGATGCTTCTCTCTAGCATCAGTGGTTTTCACTCTCCCTTCCTCTCTCTCTAAAAGTAATGGAGGAAAAAAAAGAAAGAAAAATGACACACAGCTACACACATTTCTTGTTGCAAAAGAACTCAGACCTAAACACTGTATAACACACTGTGTGTGTGTGTATATATATATATATATATATATACACACACATACATACACAATGTAGAATATACACATGACAGAATACTAACTACATTTACAGATAGATTACATATGTCAATAAGCAGGCGAAACTGAACTACAGAGATTAAGAATGCATGCTTTGGTGGAAAAGCAAAGCTAAACAAGGAGGAGATTCTCCTCTAAGGAGGAGTTGCCTGGGGGTGGGGGCCACACCACGGGGTTCCAGAGGGCTGGCAGCCTGCTTGCTTCCCCCACCTGCTGATGCTGTCTCTGAGAACTCCCTGAGCTGAACGTGTCTTTCTTGTACTTTTCTTTGTCAGTTACATTTCAAGCTAGTAAATAGTTGTAAAAGCTGTTACTGCAACAGTCCCAAGTGACAACTGTGAAAGTAGTCAGGAATGAAGAGGCTGGGCTTGCATCCACAGGCAGAGGTGACAGGGCTTGCTGACGAACCTAATGTGCTCCTTGAGGACAAACAAAAGGAGTCCAGACCACTGAGTGGCACCATAACCGGCCTGGAATGGGGAAGTTCTCACTTGAACATGAAAAGGCTGAGACAACAGTAAACAGAAAAGCAGGTGACTAGAATGACTCTGAGGCTCCAGGGACCACAGACGTTGGAGACGGAAAGTGGGGAGTTACTGCATGGGGGGTGCACAGAGCTTGGGCCAATGGGAATCTCCAGAGTAGCGTTTCTATGGGGGGTCATTTCTATGCTGCACAGTGACTGGGGTATGCTACTGCCATTTAGTAGAAAGGGACCAGGAATACTTAACGTTCCGCCACAAGCAAGTCCTATACAAGGAAAAATTATCTCACTCAAAATACCAGTAACACCTATGGAAGAGCCCTGACCCAGGAAACAAACAAGTCAAGAGACAGCAGAGAACCCAGTCTGTTACTGAGAGTGTGCTAGCACCAAGAAGGGGAAGAGGGAGAGACAGCAGATGTCAGGGGAGGCCAGTGAAGTAACACAAACGAGTGTTGGACCCAAATGCCAAGTGCATTAAGGACTTCAAGGAGGGAAAAACCAAGTGCAAATGAGGTCAATTACCAGCGGGGCTGAGGCCCTTGGATTTGGCAAGACAGACCCTGGTTGTCTCAGTCCCTCTCTGTATCTCTTCATGGTAGTTGAATGGGAGAAGTAACCCCAGGACCCAACGCACCAGGCTTTATACACCTAGTCATCTGAATCTCATCTGCTTTTTCTGTCCAAAGGTCAAATCGCCTTTTTCTAAGAACAAAAAAATAAAGAAATAAACAACAGATTAAGGCAGATGGTTATAAACTGCTAAGAGGAATGGGGGGGGGCGGTTAAGGGAGCCAGTAACGGGGGCAGACGATGTTAATGGGAGTGGAGTAGGGTGTCTAAGAGCAACATAGAGAAATAATTACACCAATCATTTTAATGGACTCTTACACCAAAAAGAGCTGGCTTTCTTCTTCATTTGTGGAGTTCCCCCTTGGAACTTCCCTCCGTGCCACCTTCCCTTTAGGGAGAGGCCAAGGGTTGTCTAAACTGCAGCTGGAGAACCAGCCCCATCCAGCAGCCTTCCCACCAGCGTTCTTATTCAACAGCGGCATCTACTGGTCGGTATGGGACCACAGACCCCAATTCGCCAATGGACAGAACACACAACCATATCATTTCATATTTACAGATTAAAAACTTCAGAGAAACAAAATCTTAACAATGTCAGAGAAATTTGCAAAGACAATGCCACTGATTCCTTGACAATGTTGTCAAAAGCATTTTTTTAAAAGTGGCTTAAAAAATAGCTGCCACAAAAAAATGAAATATAAGTTTAATCTTTGACCCAGCAATCCCATGTCTCAGAATCTATCCCACAAATACATTGGTAAAAACAAGAAAAGATACATGCATAACTATTTTTAATAGCAAAAGAACTGGAAACAACCCGAATACTATCCATAGGGGAGCAGTCAAATTATGTTACATCTACCAAGAGAGTACCCACCGCTGTGAAAAGGAACGATGAACACCTCTATTCACTAGCACAGAATGAACTCCAGGACATAACAAATGAAAAGGCAAAGTGGAGGAGAGTGTGTAACTAGGGTCCCTAAAGAAGTGATTCAGGTGAACTGAGGTTACTGAGGTGGGTTCCACTGCAATCTGGTGCCCATGTAAGGGAATTAGGACACCGGCCTCAGGAGAGGTTACATTATACAGAATTCTTACACTTCAATAAAACAAACTGAAAGACGAGCAAAAAACTCAAGACAGGTCTTCAGAAACATATTACGGATGGCATTTAAACACACAAATGATATTCAATGTCATTGGTCACTATGAAAATGCAAAATTAAAACCAAAAATGAGAGGAAGGTAACGTAGAAAGATGAACTCACTGCCCCAGACACACATATAACACATATGAAAAAACTCCCCCTTTTAATTGAGGGACAGGCTTCTAACTAAACTGAAATGCTTTGCGGAGACCTCAGAAGGCAGGTGCTAGCATCACACTCACCCTCTGCTGAGCCCCAGAGCCCAGTGTCTCTAGGAGGGGAGGTTTATGTATGCTCGGTGCTCTGTTCTATTGTGGCTGCAAAGAGCTGCCCCTTGATCACTTTGCTGTGGTGGCAGGAGTCGGGTGGTCTTATACTCTCTGGTCCCACAAGACTGTGGCAATCAAAGAGATGGTCCTTGGCAGGCTACCAGCACCAGGGCACTGCACAGACAGTGGGCGGAGGCACACTCCCAGCCCGAGAAGGAGGCCTTTGCTTATCCTGGAGCTTCGGCCTGAGGGGCGGACTTCAGGTCTGGCACACATTTAGTGGCCCACACAGCTGCTCTCAATGAGCACAGACCGTGGAAGCCAGCTCGTCACTCTCGCTCTGCTTTGTTCCAGCTCCATTACCACGCAGAAAAGGGCTTATACACTCTCCTGAAGCCCGGATACATGGTACATGTCTGGAGCCAAAATCTCTATGACTTCCAGCCAAGGGACACCTCCAGACTGCTTGGCTCTGGTGGCCAGCAAGGATTATACTTGCAGTCCCACAGGACTTTATATATCTGCATACTTCTAAAAGCTGCTGCCTGAGGGTCTGGCTTACAATCAACCTGAATCCAGGAGATGAGATCTTCCCTTTGGGACATTGACAGGTCTTGGCACACCCTCAACTATGGCTTGCACAAGCACAAACATCTGAGAGACAACCAAGAGCTGTGGCAGGGTTGAATGACAAAGTTCATCTTTTACAAGGTCGGGGAGGTGGCTGTTTCACCTACTGTACAGAAACCAGCACAGAGTCAAGCAAAATGAAGAAACAGAAATATACTGCAAATGAAAGAACAAGATAAAACTTCAGAAAAGCCTTAACTGACAAGAGATAAGTAATCTACCTGATAACGAGTTCAAAGTAATGGTCATAAAGATGCTTGCTGAACTGGAGTGAAAAATGGATGAACAAAGTAAGAACTTCAACAAAGAGATGAGAAACCTAGAATATACCAAATAGAAGTTACAGAGCTAAAAAAACAAAACAAAAAAGCAAAAAAACACAATTGCACTAAAAAATACACTGGGAAGGTTCAACAGACAGCATACTAGGTGAAGTAGAAAAAAAGATAAGCGAACTTGAAGACAAGGAGTGAAACCCAGTAAGAGCAGCAAAAAAAGAATAAAAAAGGGAAGTTTAAGGGAATTATGGGACAAGATCAAGTGGATTAATGTTTGCATCATAGGGCTCCCAGAAGGAGAGAGAAAGGGAAAGAAATCTTATTTGAAGAAATAATGGTGGCGGGGACTGGGTGGAGGTGGGCAAATGGGGGAAATGGGGACATCTGAAATAGTGTCAACAATAAAAATAAAGAAAAAGAAAACAAAGAAATAGAGGCTGAAAACTTCCCTAATCCTAAAAAGACCCAGGAAGCCCAGAGTTCCAAATAAGAGAAACCCAAAGAAACCCACATCATAATTAAGGTGTTAAAAGTTAAATCAAGACAACTATTAAAAGCAGTAAGAGAAAACTGCTTGCATAAAAGGGAACCACCATAAGACTCATCAGATTTTTCAGCAGAAACTTTGCAGGCCAGAAGGAAGTGGCATGATATATTCAAAAGACTGAAAGAAAAGAATTAAAAAACAAGAATAAGCTACCCAGGAAAGTTATCATTCATAAATGAAGGAGAGATAGTACTGAGACAAGCAAAAGCTAAAGGAGTTCATCACCACCAAATCAGAGATTACAAAAAAGAAAAGAACTTATTCAAACTGAAAAGAAAAGGCATTAGTAACAAGAACACATATGAAAGAAAAACTCTCACTGGAAAAGTAAATGTATAATAAAGGTATTGGAATAATCACTTATAAAGCTAGTATACAGGTTAAAAACAAAAGTAGTAAAAATAACTATGATTAGAATAACTAGTTAAAGGATACAGAAGATAAAAAGACGTAAAATATGACATCAAAAACAGAAAATGTGGGAGTGGGAAGAGAACTAATGTTGAGATTCAAAATGTGATACAACGTAATTATCAACATAAAACATGCTATCAATATATGTGGTTATATATAAGCCTTACGGTAACCACAAAGCAAAAACCTATTAGAAATCTACATAAAGTAAAGAGAAAGAAATCTAAGCATACCACTGAAGAAAGTCATCAAAACACAAAGAAAGAGAACAAAAGAAGGAACAGGAAGAACTACAATACAAAAACAGCCAGAAAAAAATTTATAAAATGACAATAAGCGTGTAGTTATCAATAATTACTTTAAATGTGCATGGCCTAAATTTTCTAATCCAAAGACAGAAAGTGGCCAAACAAATTAAGAAAATCCAAATCCGTCTATATGCTGCCTATAACAGACAAAATTTAATGTAAGGACACACACAGACTGAAAGTGCAGGGATACAAAAGATGTTCCATGCAAATAGACACCAAAAGAAAGCTGGAGAAGCTCTGCTTATATCAGACAAAGGACTAAAAAAAGGGGGGCTGTAATAAGGGACAAAGATGGGCATCACATAATGATAAAGGGCTCAACCAATCAAGATACAACTTAGGAAAACCTAAGTATATAAAAGAAATATCAACAGACCTAAAGGGAAAAATAGAGAGCGATACAATAATAGCAGGGGACTTCAATACCCCACTTACATCAATGGATACATCATCGAGAAAGAAAATCAATAAGGAAACATCTTAAACACATGAACTTAGCTGACATTTACATAACATTCCATCTAAAAACAAAAGAACACGTTCTTCTTACGTGCATATGGAATATTTTCCAAGATAGATCATATGTTAGGCCACAAAACAACAGAATTCAAATCTTATCAGGCATCTTTTCCAACCACAGTGGTATGAAGCTAAATAATGATTACATGCCCTGGCTGGTGTGGCTCAGTGGACTGAGCACCAGCCTATGACGTTCAATTCCCAGTCAGGTCACATGCTTGGGTTGTGGGCCAGGTCTCCAGTTGCGGGGCACACAAGAGGTAACCACACACTGCTCCCCTCTCTCTAAAAATAAATGAATAATTTTTTTAAAGAACCCACAGAATGGATACGTCAAACATAATCAGCTTAATGTATGTCATTATACTTCAACAGAACTGCTTTTTAAAAAAAATTGTGGCTGTAAAAAACACCACCACAAAGGCTGAAAAGACAAAATAAAACAGGGATAAAATAACTGTAACACATATAACCAACAAAGGATTGGATATATATAAATGGATGAGAAATGTAAAAAGAATTCCCACAAATCAATACAACAAAGACAAACAGCCTATGAAATCTGCTAAAAGACATTTCACAAAAGAAAAAACTGGCCTATAAACATGACAAGATGCTCAACTTCCTTCAGAATTATGATATACAAATTAAAACACACCCATCAGGTTGATAAAGACAGGCACTCACTGCATAGCACCCAGGTATTAGTGAACATTCAATGCAACGTATATGGGAACAAGACACTGTCAGTCAAGCTGATCCAGCGAGTTCCCCAGGAATGCTTTACACCCTGCGTGTGTGCACCAAAATGCTTGGTTTTTACTACAGCCAAGGGTCCTAGGCAGAGTGACATGACCTGACCTTCTGCTGTTTTAAAACTAGAACCAAGTGAGGCAAGAGCAGAAGCAGAAGACCTGTCAGGACTGAAGTCATCCAGGCCTGCAAACTGGCTTGGTCCAGCAGGGGACTCCAGATTAAGTCTGAAGTGGGGTATCAAGTTACATGTGGATATAAAGGGAAGTGAGGCATCGGGATGGACGCAAGTTTTTGAGGCCAAACAACAGGAAGAACGAGGCTGCCGACACTGGAGAAGGAGCTGGAATGCAACAGTGATGCAAGAACGGGGGCTCAGTTTTACACATGCGATTCTGGGGTTCCTATTAGATACTGTGCTGGGTAGAAAAATGTCCCCCAGAATATGTGAAAGTGACCTTATCTAGAAATGGGGGCCCTGTGGATGTATTCAGTAAAATGAGGTCGTACTGGACAAAGGTGGGGCCCAAACCAATGACTGGTAAATTTATAGGAGGGAAAGGCAGCCATCCGCGTGAAGAACGAAGCAGAGAGTGGAGTTACGCTACCAAAGGCCACGGAACACCGAGGACTGCGGCAACCTCCAGAAGCTGGAAGAGGCGAGAAGGGATTCTTCCCCAGAGCCTTCGAAGGGAGTATGGCCCTTCCGACACCCTGATTTGGGACTTCAGGCCTTCAAAACTGTGAAAGAATAAATTTCTGTTGCATTAAGCCCCCCAGCTTGTGCTACTTTGTTTTGGCCACCCTGAGAAACTCATACCTAAGTCTATCTGACATCCCTAAGAAAAGCTAGATGATGTATGAGGACAAAAACCTCAAGAAAAGATAACAGTTGAAAACACTTGAGTTGTTTTTTTTTTTCCTGGCTCTCCTTTTATTTTCCGTTTTTAAGAACTTAGGCAAATCATTTTGCTTCTCTGTTAATTCAATTCCCTGTAAAATCAGAGGCCTGAACAGAATCATATCCATGGTCCTACCATCTCTAAATTTCTGTAGACTATTATTCCCAAGTAAAGTCCAACACGGCAAAGACTGGATTGACGTAGCAGCCTGAACTTCTTTCTCGGTAGAAATGAGAAAGTAATTCCTGCTTGCAGTCTAGAAACTGGGCAAAGAAACTAAAACAGACACAGAAACAGAGACCAGGATGACAGGAAAGGCTAGGTGTTCCTACGCATCGACGCCCCCCACCCCCACCCCAGCCACCAGGTTTCCCACAGGACAGAGGCACCAGCCCCTCCGCCCACCCCACCCTCTGCTCAGAGTGACACATCTCTCCCCGCCATCCCTTCCCATTTCTCTCTCCAATACACGTTCCCACCGCGGAGGGCACTGGGCAGTGAGCACTGTTGGCGCGTTTACTTTAATGACCCTGCACTGGCGACAGGGGTTTGCTCCTGACAAACATCGACTCTCCCCGAGCAGTGCCACTGATAATGCTTCAGGAAACTGGGCTGCATGCCTATCTACCAATTGTTTTTGTGACTTCACTAGGTCAGTTTATTTTCAACTTTCTTCTAAAGGTCCGTCAATTTAATTGTAACAGTAACAGCTAACATTAACGAGAGCTACCTATCAGGTATCCTACGAAGCACTAGTCTTCCCAGGAGAGGAAAATGCAGGGGTTAAGGGCCAAGGCCAAGGCCAGAGTGTTAGTAAGCAGAAGCTCCACACCCCCTGCCCTTAACCAGAAGGGGGCTGCCACCTTGTCTGGCCAGCTATTCAACATGATGGCACCCCACGACTTGTCACAGGCAATTCTCCCAAGGGAGTACTCTGCAGTGAAAACGTAGAATATGGAACATTCCTAGGTTCTCATTTCTTCCTTTGCTTTCCCCACATATTAGAAAATTCTATTGGCTAAGAAAGCACTAAGGTTAACTGAACACCACCTAGGAAGAATAACAGGTGATGGCATTGTTCAAAACCTCCATTCCCTTATTAAAGAGAAAACCAAAAGTTGACCTTTCACCCCAGACCCATCACAATGCACTTCTTCTCCAAAATCACTTTTTTAACTTCTCGGTAGGCAATTTAGGCTTTCCTTCCCTCCTCTCACAGCATGTGGGCGAGGCTGGAATTAGGAAATTCTCCAAGTACTAAAAGGGCCAAAGACGAAGACAAACAACAAACGATGACTGAATTTAACTGGAAACAATTCTGAACTAGTGCAGCAGTAACGTTCGTTTCTGCCCTTTAACGCGTCCTCCGTACAAGCTGACGACACATTCGGAGGCGGCAGCGGGCACTGGGGAGCGGGTCAACCGGAGACCACTGCAGCTCACTCGCTGCTAGTCGTGAACAAACGAGCAGGCCACGCGGGGTGAGGAGTCCGCAGGCAGCTTTCCTGGGCCCCGCATTCCGCCCAGGCCTCACGGAGCAGCGGACCAACATGGCCCAGAGGGGGAACCGGGTGCCGGGAGGAGGAACCAGGGAGCGCCGCCCAGACGTGAGGCTCGCGGCGGTTGGGCCTCGGACTCACGTTTGTACTCGGCCATAAGCCGCTTGAGCGCCGTCCCTGCCATCTTCTGGGTAACAGCTCTGCCGTAGGACTTAAGCGCTCGTATCCTCCCGCCTGAGGACACTATTGCTTCCGGGTCCCCACCGGGGCGCAGAAGCTCATCCGGGTTGCGGAAAGCGCATGCGTAGTGGCAAGGCGGGCACCGAAGGGAGCGGAGTTGGTAGGACTGGGCGGAGCGTGGAAGGGGCGGGAACGGGAGTGTGGCATGGATGGGGTTGGAACGGCTCTGGTCCCTAGTACGGGGTGGCTAGGCCCTTCGGCCCCTTTGTGGAGTTAAAAGCCGCTTCCAGCAGCCCCAATTTCTGTAGATTCCGGGCAGCGGGTTCCCGGGTTGGGTGAGTGGCTAACCGCTTGTTCCGTGATAGTGGCCGTAGGACGGTCCATTGGAGAACGGGGCAGTGGCCGGGCGAGCTGGGCAGACGTCACTCAGGTCGGGTATTTTTTAGACACCGGAGGAGGGGTGGAGAATGAAGAAGCTGCATTCGGTGGTGCCCTGCGCGTGTGGCCGCGACGTCACCCCCGCCACCAGGAGCCAGTTACTAACTTCGGACCCAACTGCAGCCAAGGAGACCGTCTCCTAAGGCATTGACTCTCCGACTACCTTCCAACAGGGGTTAGGTCTGGAGGGTGTTGGCGATGGCGATGGGGTTATTCTGCCAGTGTGACTGGCACTCAGGGTGCTCAGAGTCGGCCCCAGGGAAGAAGGAACCTGTGGAACCCAAGGGGGCCCAAGCCATGGCCAGCTCGCTCACCAGCACGACCCGGGCTCTGAGTAACATGTGCGATTTGTGAAGGCTCCCTAAGCAATCACACTGAGGCCAGCAAGTTCAGAATGAAATGTCTTTTATGTCTTGACAAAGTTCTGAAATATAAAAGCTATCTCACAGCTGAGCCCGGTATAAGGTAGAGCTTTAATGTTAGTATCTTGCTCTGCAGGCTGTGAGGTAGCCCAGCACAGCGGGGTGACACCTGCCAGGTTTTCCTGGGAGGCGGGCCTTCCAGTGCTGAAATGGGGAAGCACTAGCTGGGACCTGGGCTCCCCTAGGAGGGTAAATAGGGCGTATCTACTCCTGAAGCATTAACTCAAAGATCATGGGAGTTACTTTATGTAAATATTTTTAAAATATTAATACCAAGAGGTATTATTGCAAAGGCACAATTTGCATAAACTAAGAGAAAAGACAACCCCTAGGACATGCCCTGTTCTTTCTTCCACCGTTAGTGCTGTGGGTGGCAGTTCAGCAGCATTGCTCTGATGTCCCAAACTCTTAGCCTCGCTCTCCTAACTTGAGGAATGCAGGGGCTCCTCTGTGGATGTACCTGCCCCCTACTTCCACTCTCCAGTACATCTAGCAAATGAATCAGCCTATATAATGTGCTAGTGTAAATGATCAGGTGCGAGAGTGGACGTGCTATATCCTGGCTGCCCTTGACCTTTCAGCTTGTGCTCACCTCACTGGAGAGACTAAAACAGCTCAGTCATTTTTATCTGTGATTTTGTCACAGAAGAGTCCACGGGGATGTTCTGTCAAATTAGCAGCAGTTCACTCAGCTTCAAAGCAGGCAAGCAGGTTGTCAGCCATACAGGAAAATTAGTATGACAGTGAGGCACCAAACAACTTGAGATGACACCGGACTGATGTCCAGCTCTGCTGCCTCCAAAACCCACCCTCTCTTTACACGGGACACCCAAGAGAGTTAAGTGTCATCACCATGCCAGTTCAGCTTACCCCATGGGAGAGCTCTGGGGAGCGTGAGAGGGTGGACTCCTTAGTGGGAACACGCCAGCCCAGCACAGGTGATCTGCCAGGGATTGGGGGAACGGGGTGGCAGCAGGTGAATACTTACTTCTCAGCAACTAGCCTTTAAGTCAAAATATGAGTGGCCTCACTGAGCAGTCATTACAAATGATGAATTGTGACAGTTGGCCGCAACCTCCAAATGCAGTATTTAATACAAGAGACAGAATACCAAACTATATTTACTGTTTACAGTAGTAAAGGACAACAAAGAATGTACAAATTGTGAACAAACAGCAGAGCCGGCAGACACCACATCCACACCCCAACAGCAAACACGAAGGAAAGGCAAGATTCCAGGCAAGCAAGAGATGGACGAGGTCGTACTGTCCAGGTGCCAGAAAGAGGCAGAGCAGGGCCATCAGGCAGCAGGGGTCCCATACAGAAGGGCAGTAGGAGAACTAAAAGTTTAATAGGTACAGGTTCCAAAATGTTTCACAGAAATGAAATCACAGCTAATGCTTGGAAAGCAGCAGAGCACAGTCTGTGAGAACATGAATTTGTCTTTGCACAGGGCCCATTTGTAACCACACTCTGAAGTAGCTCTTCTACACAAAAATGTCACTGCCAAGTCAGCAATACTTAAATCGTACTTTTTTATGTAGACCAAAATTACTCATCAGAACCAAATACTGGAAGAACTGAGGCCACAGTACTACTACCAAGTGAGAAACATGGGACTGACTTTCCTTGGGATTAACAAAAGAGGACACCTGAAAACTACTACAAAATAATATTGCATGTAAACTGTAAATGAAAATTTAAAAAAAAAGGAAAAAGCCAATTTTTGCCGCAGCCTGCTTTGCCCACGTACTGCCGGAGGCCCTTGGCCCACCCCTGCCCAAGCTGACACTACAGGAACAGAGCGTCCGGGGCCATGCTACTGAGGGACTCAGTTATTTCTCTTTTCACCTTTTAAAAAGCATTCCACTATTCTCCCTTCAACTTGACCATACTCTCACAAAAACTTACACTTGCAATATTTAGCATTAAAAAACCTACAAGAAAGAGTAAGTGGAAGTTTGTCTTCCATCCCCACAATGCCCCAAAACTTGTCCCACAGAAGCACCCCCACTTTGGTGACGTGAGTGCTCTACATGATAAAATAAGCAGGAGGGCTTATTCGATACCTGGAATAAGGTCCTCGTCTACACTAAGAAGACATTCACACCACACGCTTCAGGGAAATGTCATAGGAGGGGGAAAGACAAAAATAAAAGCAAAAACAAACCCCAAAAACTTCGCAACTCGTTTTCCTAAACAAACATGACACTGTGGCTGGCCCGGTTTCGGGTAAGGATTTGTCCCTGCAGACAGTTTTGAGTTGCACCTGCAGTATGTCAGAGAGGAAAGGAATTTTGGTGATGTCCTTGGTTCCTGCAGACTCCTTTGTGATTGGCATGGTCACGTGTTCACTATTCAACAGCAAACGCAAGGATGGTGACAACATGCGGCCAGTCCTCTAGAGGCCACACCCCAAGAGGCAGCCAGTCACCCGTGAGCCCCCTGTCTGCTGCTGGAACACGTCGATGGTGTCTTCGTCCTCCATCTCCAGCTGGCAGGGCAGACGTCACAGGGCACAGTGAGAGAGGGGAGAACTGTTAGTTTTCTCACCATCACAAGAACGGAAACTGTTCAACTGAATACACCACCCACTGCACTGTCTCCCCCGTACCAGCGCACCCACCCCGTCCACCTTTTCTCTGTGGCCCTCCCTCCCGGGTCATATGCAGGGAGAAGGGGCTTTGTTTAGGATTTCCAATAAGCTACTTATTCCCCAACATTCCCCTAACAAAACTCACAAAAGAATAGTTGAAACTAACTTTAACCTATTGATAGAGGGAAAAACTAAGTCTCATTCAAAAATGAACACATATCTAAAATTATTACTGAAATGTTTCAATTAGGAACATCCAGTGAGTGGCACCAAGTCCTGGATGGTGCCAAAGCAAACCAAGTCAAAAGAGAAGAACCCACTCAGTCAGGGACCTGCTGCTGACTGTACCACTGCTCCCTGTCCCTCCAAGACCAGGCCAACCATAGGCAAACGCTCCCCGCCCGCTCCCCTTTCTGACACCTCGGGCATGGACATGTGCCTTGATCTTTGTCCATTCTCCGAACGAAAGAAAGCTTCTGCCAAACCAGAGACTAAACAGGGTTGGAGGCAGTAACGGTTCCCAGAAACGTCCTCAGAAATGGAGAGAGTACGTCTGGGCTGGTGCGCCCTGTCCTGCTGCAGACACTACCTGAGCAGGAACCAAGTGACAGGCAGGTGGAGGGCCTTCCAGGCCCCCGCCTCAGAGCAAGCCTCCCAGAAATCTTCACAGAGCCAACCACCATCTCAGCAGCAGGAGAGCCCCTCACTGGGCAGAAATATGTAGCCCCTTTACATGATTCTCACTCTGATTCTCCCTCTGTAAAGGAAAAGACTAACAAGACTCAAACAGAGTCGGGGCCTCTGGATGATCCAGAGGATGAACAGCAAGGCCGACAGACTGGCCTCAGCCTCCCCTCCGTCCCTGTGGGGCCACGCTCTGCGGCATGCTGGGCCAATGCTGAGATGGTTGCAGGGGTGTAGGGGGCCCCGCTTAACAACTAACTCCTGAGTGACAAAAACTCATTCCTTTCCGTCCGTACCCCTTATGCACAAATGGTTACAGGGCACAAGCAAGCCAGCCAGTAAGTTAGCTACAAATTGACGACTGTCCCAGACCACCAGTGGGTGTGAGTGCGTCTGTCCATCTCTCCTGGACCCTCCCTGCTGAGCCCCTAGTCTGCCCGCTGCACCTCCATCCTGCAGGAGGATGACCGACGAAGGGCATCATTCTCATCTGAAACACTGAACTGCCCAATCAGAAAGTTAAATAATCTAAAAATTAAGAAAACATAAGGTATCCCATATAGGCACCAATCGGTAGCTCCCCACCAAGAATATTTCAAACAGCAGGTCAAATGCAGGTAGGAAAAAGCCTCAGGATGTCGAACTTCTTTCATACCTGGGCCGGGGTGTCTGCTTCATTAATTGGCTGCCCATCAAACCTGAATCTAATCTGTCTCATTGACAAGCCCTGGAAAGAAAAGGCAAATATCATTAAATATTTCCAGGTAACGCATTAATTAAGAAATATCAAATATTTTACACCAAAATACTAGAATTCTGAATATGCAGACCGATGACCCAGTGGATTATAAACCTACTGGTGGGCCTACAATCCATATCATGTGGTACCAGGACCTTCGGCAACCACTGTTCTAGCGACGTGCAACCCAAGCACCTGCCCTCACTCATCCCTTCCACTTCCCTCTAAAAACCAAGCAGGATTTCTATTGCTGACACCACCACTTTCCCCCTTTCAAAAACTTTCAGAAACAGGTCAGGTGACAGGAGACGTGACAAGAAGCCTGCATAAAACCGAGAAGCAGTCCCAATGGCTGCGGCCTTGAGAAAGACAGAAGCGGGGGGCATTTTCCTTCCAAAAAGGAGCACATGCAGACTTTCTGCATCCTGAGGGAATGATGACATGGTCAGGGTGCAAAGACATTGCCTTTTTTCTTTTTAATTTTTAGAGAGGGGAATGGAGGAAGATAGAGAAGAAGAGAAACATCGACCGGTTGTCTCTCACAGGCGCCCCAAAGGGTGACTGTACCCGCAACCCAGGCATGTGTTCTAACCAGGAACTGAACCAGCAACCTTTTGCTTTGCAGAATGATGCCCAACTGAGCCACACCAGTCAGAGCAAAGACATTGCCTTTTTAAAAGCAGCTCTAATTTTGCTTAAACAGGGACACAGGACCTCTGCTGCTCTTGAAACCCTACTGAAAAGACATAAAAAAACAAAACAAGAAAAACAGCAAGACAAAGAACAGGAGGTGGATGAGCCAGCAGAAAAATGGCATCACCAATAGGCTGGAAGCTGGAAGCTCCAAGGCCCTGCATACTGGACCCCAAGGTCCGGATGGAGATGGGAGCAACAAGGTGCAGCCGCAAGAGGCAAGCAGCAGGCACAGATGGTCTGGGAGGCAGAGATGCAGCAGGCAGCAGATTTTGGATGGTGCCTGAAAGTTCCTATCAGACCCCCAAGTTAGAGCCACCAACCCCAAGAGGCCAGGCACTGTGCCTTCCACAGGCAGAGGGAGCCCCAGGCTCAAGTGATGCAGTGAGGGACAGCGGGCACACCTAAGGCCACCTCTGACCCCCTCCCCTAGTCCACTAAACTCCCAGAGCCCAGACAGGAGTAGGGGCATGGGACATGGGGGTCAACTTCTGGGAAACTTAGTGACTCATCTGGAAGCCTCTCACAAAACCATCAATCCTGGCAGGTCACCCCACCACCACGTGTGTGCAGTATCCCATCAATTTTTAGTGCTTCAGTCTTAAATATGAGGAGTTAACCAAGTGATATAGGACATTTAAGGAAAGGCTCAAATATGTGAGAGACCAAAGATGGAGAAACATGGGAGGTAAGGTGTGGGTAGGGGGATCTGAGGACACTTCACACACAAGCATGCACACATGCATACGTGCACATGCAGGTACATGCACTCACACGTGCATACAGGCATGCATATACATGTGCACACGCACAGACGGAATTCACAGGAAGTTAGTAAACAATAGTAAGTTGCTGCTAGGGAAGGAGCCTCAAAGAACAAGAACTTTTGGGAACTGGAAATCATGACATAAAGTTCTCCACATGAAGTTGAGAAAAGCTCCCACAAAGGAAACCAACAGTGATGACAAAACCCAATGCAAAACAGGGAAGTGGTCACAGTGAACATTCTAGAATAAGTACTTGCACGATGTATAGGAATTCCAAAAAGAGGGAGCAGAAACCAGAGAGGGCACAAACGGTAAAAGAACTAATAGAAAGTACATTTTCTCAACTAAAAATAAGGTTCTAGACTGAAGAGCCCAGAGAAGTGAATGATTAAAAATTACACACCTCAGCCCTGGCTGGTGTGGCTCAATGGATTGAACATTGGCCTGCGAACCAAAGGGTCACAGGTTTGATTCCCAGTCAGGGCACATACCCTGGTTGCAGGCCAGGTCCCCAGCTAGGGGAGCGTGAGAGGCAACCATACATTGATGTTTCTCTCCCTCTCTTTCTCTCTCCCTTCCCCTCTCTCTAAAAATAAATAAATAAAATCTTTGAAAAAAAATTACACACCTCAAAGAATGTGACAGTGAACCTCCAGAACACAGAAATGAGGTCCCAAAAATGCTCAGGAAAAAACCAAGTTACGTACGAAGGATAGAGAATCAGAATGCCACTGAACTTTTCACACCAACATGGGAAGTCAGAAGAAAATGATGCAGTAATTCCAAAAAAAGGAAAATGAATTTCAACCCAGAAATTTGCATGCAAATAGGCATGCAGGTTTCTGACTACAGTGCCTCAGATGCTGCACCTTATGTGCCCCTTCTGAACAAGAGACATGTGCCACCAAAAAGGACAGGAGATTAATCCAGAAAACACAAAGGAGGGAGTGAAAGTAGTTTCCAGAATGAATCTGAGGTGGCTCTGGGATGACAGCCATGCAGCTGGCCTCAAAAGCAACCTGTCCAGGTGGGGGCAGGACGGAGGGGCTCCAGGAGGGACGACGGGAAAAGAAAGGACACAAAGAGGTGGTGGTGACCGCCGGTGCTGCCCACACAGGGGACTGGGCAGCACGGGAGGATGTGGGGGGGTGCATTAATAATGGGCACACAGCTACCACCAGACCAGGAAAAACAAGTTGGACGAGAGGCATGTAAACAGTGTCCGTGGTGTGGCCCCAGGGGCAGCACTCCCAAGGTGACGACAGAATCCAGTAGGTCCCAGAGCGAAGGACTGCAAGGACGAGGGAAGGGGCACGTGGTGGCAGTGTCAGGGCTGAATCCCCACCTGTCACAGGTGACGATAACCTCTAAAATCAAAACACAGGGAGAAGTAGAAGCATAAGTATGTTTACAAAAAAACATGAAAGAAAAGTAAAGGAGTGACAACACTGCCTCTGAGGAGCAGGGTTTGAGAAGCGGGAGGGCAAAGAGGGAAGCGGAGCTTTTCTACGGTGTCTTTTCCAACAACAAAAACCGCAAGGCAAGAATGGCCAAAGCCAGGAATGGAAATGGACTTGCACCCGTATTTCCAAAGCATCCAGAGGAAGGATCCCTCCTGTTAAAAGGGACAGACTCCCTGGGGAAGAGGCCACAGCAGTACGCAGGCAAAGCCACCCAGTGAGAGGACTCGAGTGGACGGGATAGGCCCCAGGGCCAAAGGGGAATCCAGTGGAGGGTGGTGAGAAAAAAACAGATGCAGAGACGAAGCACAAATGCGTCTGAGCTGTAAGTTCATGATACTAACAAAAAGAATCACAACTACAAATGCTCAGTTTAGCCCTGGCCAGGTAGCTCAGTTGATTAGAGCATCATCCCAATATGCCGAGGTTGCGGGTTTAATCCCTGGTCAGGGCACGTACAAGAATCAACCAATGAGTATGTACATAAGTAGAACAACAGACAGATGTTTCCTTCTCTCGCCCCCAACCCCACATCCCCCTTTCTTTCTCTCTCAAGTCAATAAATAGAATATTTTTTAAATGCTCAATTTAACTGGTCACTGTGGGAGAACACGAATGAGTCAGCTCGTTATTGTGAAAACTGGTAAATAAAGGGAAAGAATCAAGCATTTTGTGGAATCTGAACTGTGATAAGGAAGGGGCCAAAGGAGGAAAAAAAAATGGGACAGCTGTAATAGCATAAACAATAAAAATATAAAATAATAAACTGTGATGAGAGCTGTGTCTCCAAAGCATGTTCCAGCTACTGCGTGAAGGAGCAATGGAACTGTATACATTCACCATTCCGCAACCAGCAGGGAAGAAAGCCATGTGTATATATGCACTGATCCCGACAACAGATGTGCCGCCACATTCAGCACCCAGGGAAAGAGGTAGCATTTCGTTCTGCTGCCTGAAACAAGAGCTGATGGGTGCGGCCTACAGATTAAGAAGGCTGAAGAGAGACAACATGCACATTTCTGCACACATGTACAATGCACACACACAAATACGCATGTGTGCATGCAAACACACATCACAAATATCAATGTACACACACTTCCAGGACAGTGGAGCCCTGAACAGCCTGGACACATGGTGATAGCAGAGTCGAACCCAACCCACAGCGCACCTGCCGCTCACAGTAGGCCTTCATCAGCTTGCTCAGAGGGGTGTGTCTCTTGATCTTGAACTGGACCACAGAGCCATCCTGTCCAGCCACTTTCAGGTTGATGTGGTCGTTCTCTGTCTTCACTCCCTCCTGCAAAAGATACAACACTGGGCATCAACACCATGTCCCAAAATAACCAATACTTTAAAGGGCAAGTCTATACAGTATTCCCTCACTTATCATGGGTATTATGTTCTAGTCCCGCCCTCCCCCCCCCGCCGCCCCCCCCTCCGGTGATAGGTGAAAATCCACGAAGTAGGAACCTTACATTTTAGTATTTATATATATTTTAAGGCTTTATAAACCCTTCCCACACACTTTTGTTTTTTAGGGCCCTTGGGTTCTTGGACTTATAAATAAGCCCTGGCTTTATCATAAAGCCCGCAGCATTCCCACACATGTTTAAAGTTACCCTATCTTTTTGGGCCTGAAACCAGGGGCTTTTGGTTCTTCCTTCATAATGAAAGTGTGAGACTGCGTCCATTTCCAGAATAAGCCCGTTTCATCCATGCTGAAAACTTGTTCAGGCTTATAGCCTCCTTCCTCAATGATGTCTTTGAACGTGCTGTTCACGTACTCCTCGGTTCTGGCTTTATCCGCAGAGGCAGCCTCTCCGTGCAGAGAAATGCTCTTGAGTCCAAAGCGTTTCTGTAATTTGTCAAACCAGCCCTTGCTGGCACTGAATGGGGTTGGTCCAGTTGGAGAAGCACTCGAAGGTCCTGCTTCAGCGTCGTCGTCGTCATCCTCTTCTTCATTCTCATCACCTTCGTTATCACCCCTTTTTGCTGCTAAACGATCATACAGTTGCTTGGCCTTCATCTGGATGGTGTTTGTATCCAGCGAGATATTCTCTTCTCTGCAATCGTTTATCCACACACCTAATGCAGACTCCATCTTCACAACGATCTTATTGCGGGAAGTAACCACCCTCTTTGCTGTTTTGTTTAAAGTCACTGATGTCGTAGACTTGATATTCTTCTCATCCTTCTTTATATAGTGAACCACAGACTCATTAATCCCGTAATGGCGGCCAACAGGCGCATAGCTTCTCCCTTCCCTCAACATGTCAAGAAGTTCCACCTTCTCTTTTATGGTAAGCATCTTCCTCTGGTGCTTGGGTTCACTGCCAGAATCCTTCGAAGATGCAGAACGTTTGGGTGGCATTATAGGGCTTGCAATAAATTCAGTCTTTAAGGAAAATTTCACAAAACACAACACCGCAGAGCAAAACTACGCACAGTGATCAGAGGTAGGAGTGCGGTGGACAAGGCGAGATGCTGAGCGTACGCACACAGTGCGGGATAGCAGGCAGACTGATGCTACGGTTACTGAGCCGATCAGTGCCCAGGATACACAAGACAGTGCTCTGGTTGGTCGCCTTCCATCAATCAGCCATCGTGTGCCGTGTACAATCTCACGTAGGCCAACGAGCTCAAGCATACATCTCGTTTTCAGCGTAATGTGTGTTCATCCACAAAAAAAATACATACTGTAAAGTGTGCCGTATTTTATTTCGATTTAATGTTCTTTTAATGTTAGAATCATTTATTACATTTTTAATATTTTTTTGAAAATTTTTAGGCAAAAATCATTAAAATCATAAATACTATGCATATAAATACATATATAGTACCGAAAAATCCCGCGATACAGCGAAAAATCCACAATAATTAAATATATTTTTAAAAATCCCGTGATACAGTGAGGCCGCAATAAGTGAACCACGATATAGAGAGGGACTACTGTATAGCTAATTGCTGGAGTTTTTTAAAGGGCAAGTCTTTAGGTAATTGCTGGAGTTCTTTTAAGTCATTAAAAGCAACCTAATTCTTAAAATTTTCCAGCAACACAGAGTCACTTGTGTGATGGTTTTATTTTTACACAATTTATTTTTAAATTCTACTTGTTAAGCATCCATGTGTAAGGAAATGCAATGCAAATCTACAGAGTTCACAGATTCAAAGAAAAAACCTGCTCGACTAGGAAAAACTGAGACAAAGTCCATGTCTGCCACAGGCTACTCGGTGAGGGCAGCAGTGTGTGCAGCAGCTTCCACCTGCTGACACCCATGCAGGGGAACCAGCCCTCCCTTGTGTAGTTCAGTCAGCTCCATCTGATTGTGGGGACACTCAAGAGTACTTGACCTTTACGGAGTTCCTGACTCACTCACAGCACCTGAGCAATCACACATACCACGGGTGCCACACTTCTGTGTCCTGGAGCAACAGCTCAGTCTGAGAGGCATTTCCCAAGAAGGAGAGCGGCACACCTGCAGCGCAATGTGCCAGTGAGATCCTGCAGGCACAGTGCCATGTCATGTATCTGGCACCGTTTGGGAATAAAGGAGTTAGCTTTGAACAAAATGATGAAACTGACCTGAGTCAATCTGAAAATAAAGATTTGATGGAACTCAAAGTGACCGTACTTTCTCCGGCTGGCACACATGCTCTTGTCCCTGATGGGCCCCTTGTCAGCGTGCGCACCCCAAGAGCTGACTTCCACACCGGTGCTCTGGCCCAGGGCTACTGGCCAGCTTTGTGGAGGAGTCATATCTGCTCTCCTTCCCTTTCTGCTGGGAGGGCTGGGGCCCTTGCTCCCCTCTGTCCTAACAGATGGGGGGTTGGGGGGCTAGAAAACCTGCCTCTGGCTTGAGACTGAGTGGTGGCGCAGCTCTGTCCAGGGAGCTCAGAGTGGCCCTATGAGGCAAAACCCAAGTAAGGAGCCTGAAGGAGGTCTTCCTGGGGTGCTGCCTACCCCACTGAAGCCCTGACTGGCAGCTTGGCCAGGCACCACACATGCCCCGCTCTCTACAATGTGGATTCCAGTGTGGGCAAACTTAAGTGATGCAAGTGGGGAGTACTCAGGGACCCAAGGCCAGGATGAACTGGGGCAGTCCCCACCAGGAACACCCCTTCTTCCCCAGAAATTAGAAATGCATTTGCTTTTGTTTCCAATAAAGGTTTTGTTTTGGAATAATTTTATATTTACAGAAAAGTTGCAAAACAGAGATAGAGAGCTCCTGTACATCTCTCCCCCATCTCCCAAATATTAGCATCTCACACCCACAGCAGATATCACCCCTAAGAAACCAACACTGGCACATCACTAGCAACAAAACTCCAAGCCCTCTTCCTATTTCACCAATTTTTCCATTAATGTCCTTTTTCTGTTCCAGGACCCATTCCAGGGTACCACACTGCAGTTAGAAATGTTTTTCTTTCTATTTTCTATTGTTAAAAAACACATAATGTAAAATTTACCATTTTCACCATTTTCAGAACTCTTTTCTTCCTGTAAAACTGAAACTCTGTCCCCATAAACACTAACTCCACCCCCCTCCAGGCCCTGGCACCCACCCTTCTACTTTCTGTCTCTGAATTTGACAACTCTAGGTCCTTCATAGAAGTAGAATCACACAGATTTGCCTTTTTGTCGCTGGCTTGTTTAATTTAGCATAATGTCTTCCAGGTTTATCCATATCATAGTATATGTGAGAATTTCTCTCCTCTTCAAGGCTGAATACTATTCATTGTATGGACGGACCACATTTTGTATGCCTACTCCTCCATCGATGGACACTTTGGTTGCATCCACATTTTAGCTATTGTGAATAATGCTGAGTGTACAAATATCTCTTGAGACCCTGCTTTCAATTATTTTGAGTATATATCCAAAAGTGGAATTGCTGGGTCATATGGTAGTTCTATATTAATTTTTTGAGGAAGCTCCATACTGTTTTCCCAGCTGCTGCACCATTGTACATTCCAATCAATGGCACACAAGAGTTCCAACCGCTCCATGTCCTCATCAACACTTGTTTTCTCTCTCTCTTTTTTTTTTATAGTAACCATCCCATAGGGAGAGGTCTTGATGGGCATTTCCCCAATGCTTGGTGATGTTAAGCATTTCATGTCCTTATTGACCATTTGTGGTTCATTTGGTTTTTATAATTGATTTTAGAGAGAGGGAGGGAGAGAGATCGAAACACTGCTTTGCTATTCCATTTATTTATGTATTCATTGGTTGATTCTTGTATGCGCCCTGACCAGGGTCTGAACCCACAACCTTGGCATATCAGGATGATGCTCTAACCAACTAAAGAACCAGGCCAGGGCTCTTATTGACCATTTCTATATCTTCTTTTGAGAAATGTCAACTGAAGTCCTTTGCCCATTTTTGAATGGGGTTGTTTTTCAGTTGTTGAGTTTAGAAATTCTCTATATACTCCAAATATTAATCCTTTATCATAGTATACAAATTATTTGCACATATCTCCCCCCCTTCTTTAGGTTGCCTTTTTACCATTGATGGTATCATTTGATGCACAAAATGTTTTTAATTTGCATGAAGTCCAGTTTGTCTATTTTGAATCTTGTTGTCTGTGCCTAGGGCATCATATCCAAGAAATCATTGCTACGTTCAATGCTGTGAAGCGTTTATCCTGTTTTCTCCTAAGTTTTATTGGTTTAGGTCTTCTTACATTCAGGTACTTGATCCATTTTGAGTTAACTTTTGTGTGTGGTGTTAAAGTTACAGAGTGGGGTCCACAAAGTGCCCCCAGCCATGGTTTTGGGGATGGGGTAAGGAAATAATACAACTTTTAAGGTACTTTGCATATCTACAGCTGGCAGCTAATTTCTTATTTATACAGATAGTTGTGGCCAATGCCTGGTGCCAGAGAGATGGAAGGAACTTTGACCATAGAGTGATGGTGGAGAGCTCACAGGCATGCGCGAGATTCTTGAAGATGGTCCTGTGAGAAATGCTCACAATCAAAACCAGAACACAGGACTTGAGCAGCAAAGCGAGGCGTTTATTCACGAGTCTGCAGAGTCGAGCGCACCCTCAGCCAGGAGCATGTGCGCGCCAAGTAGACAAAGAAAACTGGTTTTATAGTAATGCAATTAGCTCCCTCTCCCTAATGAGATTAGCTCCCCCTCCCCTCTCCCGTGTTTCTCCATTACCAGTTACTCCAGAGTTACAATCTAACACGATTATCTAAATGCCCCTATTGTGATTTGTAAATATGCTACAACTGTCAACTACCTTCTCCCATTTTCCCTTTGTCTGGTGATGACTATCTTTCTCACTTCAGGATGCCCCTTTTGTGATGTGTAAATATGCTAATGCTGTCAACCCCCTTCTCCCATTTTCCCTTTGTCTGGTGATGACTATCCTTCTACTGGTTTGAGAGTCACTATTTCCTTGTTTCTTACAGACCCGACTGGTGACGCTACCAACTGCGTCACAGGCTGCGGTTAGGATTTAAATGAAAAGCGGCAGCCACTTGGGGCACTGGGCCATGTGGTTTGAAAGACTGCAGAGGGCCCCCACCAGCCCACCATGAGGTCAGGTGTATAAGAAGGTGCCACGCAGTTCTGAATCTAGAGCATGGAGAACACTGAGGCATGGGCAGACCTCCCAACCAGGCACATGTGGATGGGAGCTGCCGGGAACACTGATGGAGAAAACTCCCTTAGGACTTGTGCTTTTCCTGGACTTCACCATGATCCAGTGTAACACAGCACATGCTTTTCTGTACTATTAATACGGAGGCCGATGACATTGTACACCAGATACTGAAGGAGAGAGCTGACAGATAAGGGATGGGGAATTATTGGGTTTGGTTCTAGCTTATAGCCTTTTGGGGAGCAAGGGAAGTGCTGGGTCCCCCGGGAAAACAGGGCTCTGAGCAGGAGTGCTCACAGCCTCCCCAAGGCTGAAATATTGTAAATAAAGACCTGTTTTTCTCAACACTAATTGTTGGGCCATACCCCAGGGCGCCACATGAAAGAACCCCCTTTTGTGCTCCGTAACATTAAGAAGGGTGCAACTTAATTCTTTTGCATGTGTACAAAGGAAAAATTTGTTTTTATAATGAAAAATTTTGAATGTCTTCTAGCAAACAGATGCAGGGGCAGAAACACAAGGCAGCAGCTGCGGACCAGGCAAAGAAAGGCAGCAGGACTGGGCAGAGGACCTCACCAGGTACCATGAGGACACCAGCTCCCTTGGGGTGCTAGTGCAGCCAGGAAAGGCCCCAGGTACCTCTCTCCTCCAAAGGAGGGACACCAAGAATAATAGCCTGTACCAGACCCCTGGTGAATTCCTAATAAACAAGGAGTAAAAGGAAAAAACCCTAAAAACAATGACCACAATTCACTGCAGTCAAGTTCCCTGCCTCAGCTATGCAGGGGAGTGAGAAGCTGCTTTCCCAGCTGAGCCACAAGGTTTTCTTCCTGCCAGCATGATGGCCTGGGAGTGTGCCTCCCCTCAGCCCCTGGCCCCCCGCCCCCACCAGACCGGGAGCAGAGAGGGCTCCTCAGCAGCACCAAAAGCACTGCAAACCATTTAGTCATTTTGTACACAGTTCAAGCACGTTTATTCAACTGAAAGGTCCATGAAGTTGACCACGTGGGAAAGTTAAGTTTAAACCCGCTGAAGAAATGAGTATTGTGTGTATTTCACTGTAAACTTCACTAAGAGGAAACCACCCAGAAAACAAAGAAAGGCATTTATATTTGGCCAAATGACCAGGCTGGGAGGAGCAGCATAAAAGGCGAAGGTGAAGGCGGCTCCAGCTGAATATGCAGAGAGGAAGTTTGCCTGGAGTGTGATCTTTACTCAGAGCAGGGTGGTAGGGAGGGGGCTGGCTTCTACACCCACTGTTTCCAGGACTGCAATCTCCACTACCAGGGTGGTAACAGAGGAAGCCTGTGCACAAAGCATTCAACTCAACAGATCTTATCCTTGGTAAAAGAAAAACAACAACAACAAAAACCCTCACAGTGCAGACCAAAAGCTTTGGAAACCTGTTTTTTAGTATGAGTAGTTAACACAACCACTGCGGACCTTCCCAAGGACTGACAGCCAACACCCTAGAGAAGTGAGTTTCAACTGGTGTACTGCACGAATTTTTAAAGCACACAATACCTGACTATTTAGTCAGGGGCAACCAACTCTTGTCCCTTAGGTTGTCAAATAAAAAAATGACAACAGCCAACACAAAATAGCCATCCGGTATAAATGAATCACAATTATACCTATTTTTTTGTCAGGCAAAAAAAAATTTTTTTTTGATGTGCCACAGAATTTTAGTAATAGTGTATGCGTGCCATGAAATGAAAAAGGTTGAAAATCGCTGCCCTAGGCGCTGGCGGGGTAGCTCAGTTAGACTGTCCTCCCCATAGCCAAGGTTGTGGGTTCCATCATCAGCCAGGACACATACAAGAATCTACCAATAAATGCACAAATAAGCGGAAAAACAAATCAACGTTCTTCTCTCTTTCTCCCTTCCTGTCTCCCTCTAAAAATCAATACTTTTTTAAAAAGAAAGAAAAGAACATCGCTGCCCTAGAGGAGCTCACACCAGAGGGCGCCATGGAGACCGGTGGGGACAGCGATGGGGAAGATGGGAGCACACTGGCGGACAGCATTGAGGAGAGTGGGCGCACACCGGAGGACAGCGAATGCGGAGGGTGGGCACACACCGGCAGGGCCTAGCGGGGAAATGGTGGGCGCACGCGGGAGGGTGAGGGAGGAGAGGCTGTATGGGAAAGGTCGGCAGCGCGCCCAGACAGGCTAGGTAGCACACAGCGCCAGGCGGATCGCAGAGTGAGGGGAATAGTACGGGAAGGGTCTCTTCGACAGACAAGGTCCTGGGGAGGGACATCCCAGAGAAGGGTAGTGGCGGGTTCCGGGGAGAGCCTTTCTCTGTGAAAGGGAGTGGCAGGGTCCTAGGTCCCCGTAACTGGGGTCTGAGAGAGAGGAGGGGATTTCCCAGAGGGGGTTGGGGGGGTGGTTAGCGGTGGAAGGGACCCCGGATGCACAGGGGGTTCCCGGACACAGTATACCCGGTAGTGGCGGCAGATCAGAGCGTGGAGAGTCCTGACTTAGAGATCGCCCCAGAGTACCCCTGAGCTCCGCGTGGGCCCCGCCCTTGTGGTAGGGGCGGAACCTAACCGGAGTGGGAGGAGGGTGTGCAGTTGGTCTGCGAGCAGGACCAGGACCGTAGTAAGGACGATGCTGTGGGTCGAGGAGCGAGCAGTTAGGGGTGGAGCCTGGGCGGGGCCGCCTGAGACGTAGGGGCGGAGCCTTAGCGGAGGGTGGCCTGGGTCGTGAGGGCGGAGCCTGGGCGGAGGGCAGGGCGGAGCCTGGGCGGAGGGCGGGGCAGGAGGGCTGGGGGAGGGGAGCCAAGCTGCGCGGCTGTGGGGGGAGGGGCGGGAGGCCCAGGAGCAGGGAGGCCCAACCAACGCCGCTGTGGCCCTGGCCAGAGAGGCCGTGCTGAGCCGCAGAAGGTGGCCAACGCGCAGCGGGGGACGGACAAGGATAGCGCAGGAGGGGGGCAAGCTAGGGACCGACCCGTGCCCACCAGCACTTACCTTGGGCTTCTCCTCGGACATGGCTGCGAGCGGTAGTGGAGTGGCAGAGCGGCAGCAAGGAATTAGGGAGCGCGGTAGAGGGCAAGTCACGCTCTCGGCCCGCCGCTCTCCCGCCGCAACTGCTCGCGGGACCGCGCTTTGCCCCCAAATCCCGGTGCGCCTGTTGGCCGGCGCGAGGTCACGTGGGGGCGCGCGTGCACGAAGCGCGCGCCCGGGGCGTCGAGCGCGTCCCCGGTTGGGCTGAGGTTCCCTGCGATTAGGAATGCGTCACGGGGCGGGGCTGGGGCCCCGCACCATCCCAGCGCCCCAACACCCGGGGGCGCTCGGGGCACTAAGGGGTGTGGGTGGTGAGGGCTGGGGCTTCAGGGGCGCTTAGGGCGTCCAAGGCGGGGTCGCTCCGGACTCCGAGGTAGCGGGGGCGGAGTGTGGGAAGGGGAGTGGCACACAAAGAGAGCTAGGCCAAGAGGCTGGGTCAGGTGCAGCCTCCGGCAGGACTGGTGCATTACCTTGGGGTCTGTCTGCCTCTGCCCTAGTCCACAGAGCTGGCCCCTTGCCTGCTTGAACTCAGCCAGCCAAGCCCTGGCACCCCCACTCATTTCCCGCGTGGAGAGTGCACTTCTCCAAAGATTGAGGAAAGTAAGGCCAGTCTGGTGAAGCCCACCTCCAGTGGCCACAGAGCACCTAAATACGTGAGGGTGCCTACTGGAAAAGGCGCCTTCACCTGGGTGCCAAATGTCAGGTCATGAAGAACTGGGAGGTGAATCAAGAAGACAGGCCAAAGCTGACCCCCCACGTCAGCTCCATTCACCAAGGACACATGGCACTTGCTCATTTTGAAGCCCACAAAAACTCAGGTCAGACCTTCACCCTGAACTGTAGGTGAACAGAGGCATAAACAGGGATCAGGACTATATTAGCCAGACTTTGTTCTGCGGCTTCCTCTTATCCTTTTGTCTGGTCCCCATTTGAGGCTTCTGAACCTGGCAAGTGGAAGCTGAGCATCTGGGGGAGATAGTGAGATGGATGCAGGAGACTTTCTTGTGACAATTTTGCTGACATTTCTGGAGTGCATACCCTGCACCAGATGCTAGCACTCTGAACCTAATCCTCACATCAACCCATTTCACAGGTGAGGAAATTGAGGTGCTTAGAGGTCCCGGAGTTTGTAAGTGGTACGACTGGCATTTGAAAGCAAGCAGTTGGTCAATGAGATTGACCAATGAGCCCTACTGAGACTGACCAATGAGCCCTACTGCCTCTCAGGGCAAACCCAGGGTTAGGCTCCACCAAGATGGGCTAACGTGCTCAGGAGGACACTGAAAATGTGCTGGAGAATGGGGGCCACACTCAGTCCTTCCTTTAAGTACTTCA
The DNA here is from genome assembly GCF_987537825.1 of Furipterus horrens. Taxonomy (NCBI): domain Eukaryota; kingdom Metazoa; phylum Chordata; class Mammalia; order Chiroptera; family Furipteridae; genus Furipterus; species Furipterus horrens. Next base: position 9,794,441 of record NW_028327171.1, read on the forward strand.
AGGTGCACACTCTTAGAAAGCCCTGGCTCTTCCTGCCCTCCCTGTCTGTAATCCTAATGCCCTCAGATGAAACAGACCAGTGATGACCAGCATTTATCTTATCATTCAAAGTGTGCCAAGCATAGTACCATGCTCGAATCATCCCACTCAAGCCTCCCAAAACGTGATCCCTATTTTGCCAATTAGGAAACTGCGGGTTAGGGGGAGGGTGGACTGCATAGGATCGTGCAGCTAAGAAATAGCAAAGTCTGGATTTGAACCTAAGTGATGCAACCATTTCCATCCTGTCTAAGACCCAACCACCTGGCTCCCACTTATTTCCTGTTAACATTAGAGCCACAAACCAAGTTTTTTTGGACTCTAATTTCACAAACTGTCTTTGACTCTTAAAAATTCACTTTCTTAAGATGGAGGGGTAGGTAGACATACTTCCACAACCATAAAAAGGATTACATCTACCACAAAACAAAAAACCAGAACTACCAGAAAATTGAACTGCATGGAAGTCCAACAAACACAGATATAAAGAAGTAATACTCCAGATGGGTAGGAGGGGTGGAGAAGGAGAGCTGGTGGTGTGGGCAGGAGGGGGACAGGCAGCCATGGCAAAGAGGATGCTGTGTGGCAGTGGTGGCAGTGGCAAGGCAGTGGCTGTGGCCAGCAATCAAAAGCACAGTAACATGTTATAAAAGCCAGAGGGACACTTGGGGAGTAATCCCAGTTCCAGACCAGGCCGTGCAGCTCACAGTTCCAGCACCAGGAAAATAAAGGCTCACTGCTTCTGGCTGTGAAACCAAGTGGGGGTTAGGGCAGTGAAAGAAATTGCCGGTCTCTCAGAAGAGTCTGTTTAGAGGGCCCCCACGGTCCTAGAACATCCACAAACACACCCACTCTGGGAACCATCACCAGAACAACAGCTGGAGGGGCACCAGTTGCATACGGGAAGTAGATGAAGTAACTAAAAAAGGAGCTAATGCCAAGAAAGGGGAATTGTTCCCTTTCTGACCCCTCTCCAGGTTGTCCAGCACTGACAAATGCCTAAGGTCCCACCCCTTACAACATAACAGGTGTGACAGCTCTACCTAAGACACAGAGGCAAACACAGTAGCCTGTCAAGTTGAAGCGACAGAGAAGTATGGCCCAAAAGAGGGAGCATATCAAGATTCCAAAGGGAGAACTATATGAGGAGGAGAAAGCCAATCTAATAGATGCCAAGTTCAAAACACTGGTGATAACAGTGCTCACAGAAGTGATTGAGTACAGCGAACGCATAAGGGAAGAAGTGAAGGATATGTTAAATGAAATGGAGAAAAATATGCATGAAACCAATGGTGAAGGGAAGGAAGCCAGGTTCAAATCAACAATTTGGAACATAAGGAAGAAATAAACAGGCAACCAGTACAGAATGAAGAAACAAGAATTTTAAAAAATGAGGAGAGGCTTAGGAACCTCTGGGACAACTTTAAACATGCCAAAATCTGAATGATAGGGATGCCAGACGGAGAAGAGGAAGAGCAAGAAATTGAAAACTTACTTGAAAAAATAATGGAGAAAAGTTTCCCTAATTTGGCAAAGGAAATAGAAATACAAGTCCAGGAAGCACAGAGTTCCAAACAAACTAGGCCCAAAGAGGACCACGCCAAGACACATCATAATTAAAATACTAAAGGTTGAAAATCCTGGATGGACTTCTGGCCAAGATGGAGGCCTAGAGAGACATGCTGCACCTCCCTCCACAACTAAGAAGGAATATAACTACCTCAAAACTAGGGACAACCAGAAGTTCCAGAAAAATTGAGCTGCATGGAAGTCCAACAAAGATATACAGAAGGAATACTCATCCAGACAAGTAGGAGGGGTGGAGCCGGGGTGGAGGGGACATGGTGTGGTGGCGGCAGCAACAGTGGCAGCTGCAGTAGGCTGGCAGAAAGTGCAGTCACACATTTTAAAAAGTAGGGAGGGACACCTGGGGAGCACAGCTCACAGTTCCAGTGCCAGGAAAATAAAACCTCATTGCTTCTGACTATGCAAACCAGTGGGGGTCGGGGCGGAGGAAGAAACTGCCAGTCTCTCAGCAGAGTCTGCTTGTCTAAAAGGCCCCAAAAGTCCTAAAACGTCCACAGACCCACCCACTCTGGGAATGATGGCCAGCGCAACAGCTAGAGAGGTGCCAGTCCCGTATGGAAGTGGGAGAAGTGCCTGGAAAAGGGGGAAGTGCTGAGCAAGTGGCATTGTTCCCTCTCAGACCCCTCCACCAGCGCCACAACATGGTGGAACTGGTTGCCCGTACTGACAATTACCTAAGGCTTTGCCCCTTACAACATAACAGGTGCAACAGCTCTTCCTAAGACACAGAGGCAAACAAAAACAGAAGCCTGTCAAGATGAGAAGACAGAAAAGTATAGCCCAAAAGAGGGAACGGATCAAGCTTCCAGTGGGAGAACTAAGCGATGAGGAGACAGCCAACCTAACAGACGCAGAGTTCAAAACACTGGTGATAAAGATGCTCACAGGCTTGACAGATATGCTTAAGTATGGCAAACACAAAAGAGAAGAAGTGAAAGCTCTGCTAAATGAAACAAGCAAACAAACAAACAAACAAGCAAAAAAAAAAAACCCACAAAAAACCAATGGTGAAGGAAAGGAAACCGAGGTTCAAATCAATGATTTGGAACATAAGGAAAAAAGAAAACAGTCAACCCATACAGAATAAGGAAACAGGAATTGAAAAAAAATGAGGAGAGGTTTAGGAACCTCTGGGAAAACTTTAAACATACCAACATCCGAATCATAGGGGTGCCAGAAGGAGAAGAGGAAGAGCAAGAAATTGAAAGCTTATGTGAAAAAATGATGAAGGAAATCTTCCCAAATTTGATGAAGGAAATAGACATACAGGTCCAGGAAGCACAGAGTCCCAAACAAGCTAGACCCAAAGAGGACCACAACAAGACACATCATTATTAAAATACCAAAGATTCAAGATAAAGAGAGAATCTTAAAAGCAGCAAGAGAGCAGAGAGGTACCTACAAAGGGGTGCCTGTAAGACTATCAGCTGATTTCCCAAAAGAATCTTTGCAGGCAAGAAGAGGCTGGCAAGAAGTATTCAATGTGATGAAAAGCAAGGACCTACAACCAAGTTTACTCTATCCAGCAAAGCTATCATTTAGAATGGAAAGGCAGATAAAGTGCTTCTCAGACAAGTTAAAGCTAAAGGAGTTCATCATCACCAAGGCATTATTATATGAAATGTTAAAGGGATACATTTAAGAAAAAGAAGATCAAAACTATGCACAGTAAAATGACAACAAACTCACAACTGTCAACAAATGAATCTTAAAAAAAACAAAAACAAACTAAGCAAACAACTAGAACAGGAACAAAACCATAGATATAGAGATCATATGGAGGGTTGTCAGGGGGAGGGAGATGGGGGAGAATTGGGAAAAGGGTGCAGGGATCAAGAAGCATAACTGGTAGGTACAAAATAGAGAGGGGGATGCTAAAAATAGTAAAATAAATAGAGGAGCCAAAGAACTTATATGTATGACCCATGGACATGAACTAAGGAAGGAGGGGATTGCTGGAGGGAAGGGAGGTACCAAGCAGAGGGTGACGAAGAAAAAAAATTAGGACAACTATAGTCGTCGGCAGCCGTCCGTCTCGAGAGACAATGGTGTAGCTTCTTAAGAGTCTATCTGCACTGCCGAGAATGGCTGTGCAGTCCGACTCGGGAGTGACACGGTATCTGTCTCCTCCCGTGTTGAATCGACATCTTGCGATGACGCTGGAGTGTCCTCTCCAGTGAAGCTGAAGCTACAGAGCCTGGGCAGGGTGATATGGAGGGTCTGCTGTTGCCCATGCAGCAGACCCCCCCTCTCTTCGCAGCTGAAGGGTCCAAGGGAAAGACGAGTCAATACAGCTTGGCTTCAGGTGCGCCGCAGGAGTTGCCGGTGTTGACTACAACGTCAAACCGCCTTAGGGACTCCGGCTCCGGATTTTCTGTCGGGGTTTACTCCCTTAGCCTTTCCCCTGAAGAGGTATGCCGCAAGGCAGCGGAGGTTTTTTGGAGTCAGAGTTTTCCTTCTCTGATGTGCCCTGACTGGAAGATCGAACCAGCGACACTTAGCTCGCAGGCCGACGCTCAATCCGCTGAGCCAAACCAGCCAGGGGCAGGACAACTATAATAGCATAATAAATAAAATATACTTTAAAAATTCACTTTCTTGACTGGAGGTACATTTAGGACAGGAAGGGGGCTCCCCAATATTGGGCCATCATTTCACAGGTTGTTGAAGTCTCTTCATGAAAGGACTAGTCAGAACCTCTTCCCATCTCAGCCAGGTTCCAGGGTTTGGTCCTTTTCATCCTGGAATCTGGACAGTGACCCTCCTCTGCCAGAAGATCTCTAAGTAGAATGGCCAGCTCAAGCTATGCTTCCAAAAGAGGGGAGCTTCAGGAAACAGACCCTTCCAAGACAAAGATGGGCAGTGGGAATCAAACCCCAGATTGTTGGCTTTGGTGTGTCTTTGGGTAGTAGTGTTCAGGTCCATCAACAACTCTAAGATAGCCTCAATTATAAAATATAACATAAATGTCATATACACCTTAAACTACGATGGGTTATGGATGGAAGACACATCCCAGTTTCAGACTTGAACTGTGAAAAATACATACCTTAGAATTGATGAAACACAGTATCTAAATGTGTTATGGCCCTGGCTGGTGTGGCCCAGTGGATTGAGTGCTGGCTTGTGAACCAGAGGGTTGCTGGTTCAATTCCCAGTCAGGGCACATGCCTGGGTTGCAGGCCAGGTCCCCAGTTGGGGGCATGCAAGAGACAATCACACATTCATGTTTCACTTCCTCTCTTTGTCCCTCCCTTCCTCTCTCTCTAAAAATAAACACAATCTTCTTCAAAAATGTGTTAACAATAAAAAATTAAACTATAGTCCACTCATATAATGAAAGATTATATCACTAGTAAATGTGTAAAAAAAAAAAATGGCCCTGGTCAGATGGCTCAGTTGGTTGAAACATTGTCCCATATGCCAAAGTGTTGTGGTTCGATTCCTGGTCAGGGCATATACCTAGGTTGCAGGCTCAATCTCCAGTTGAGCATGTGTGGGAGGCCACTTGATATTTTTCTCTCACATGGATGTTTCTCTCTCTGTCTATCTGTCTCTGTCTGTGTCTCCCTCCCTCTCTCTCTAAAATCAATAAGCATATCCTTGAGTGAAGATTTTTAAAAAGAGTAGTGGATAACAAGGAAAGATGCTCTTACGATGTTAATAAGTTTTTCAAAGCAAATTATAAAACTATTTTAGTTTTGAATAAACCAGAAAACTTGTATGGAATATTTAAAAAATCTGTTTGAAAACATTAGCTAGCTACCAAAACAGACAAAACTTTGAGGGGCGAAGATCCCAGAAACGAGGGAAGTGATTTTTCCTTGGAGACAATTGGTGGTTAGTATGATGTGTCAGTCAGCTCATGTTGCCATGAAAAAATACCACAGACTGAGTGGCTTAAACAACAGCCACTGTTTTTCTCTCAATTCTGGAGGCTGGAAGTCAGGGATCAACGTACCAGCAGGGTTGGTTTCAGGTGAGGCTTCTCTCCTTGGCTTGTAGATAGTCTCTGCATCCCTGCGTCCTTCCCTCCGTGTGCATGGAGAGAGGGAGAGGGAAAGAGGAAGAAAGGAGGGAGGGAGGGGGAGGAGGAGAGACACACATAATGCAGTCCTCAAATATATGACATGGGCAGGAAGTTAAGACACTGAACACAGCTTTTGAGTCTCATAGAATGGGGGAGACAATGACTGGGCATGGCCAACAGCAAAATAAACTGATGGGGTGGTGGTGCAGAAATAACCTGGCCCTTGAGCTAAAGCGCTGAGGCCTACAAAGAAGGAGTAAGGCTGAGGGGCAAATAGATCAGTCCTCGCAAAGACTGAAACCCCGGCATCCAGACAGCTCACTCCCAAACTGGGGTAAGCTCATTTGCTCTCCTTCCTATTATTACCAGCCTGAAGCAAAAGGAAATCTCAAGAGGAAAACAGCATCATCCAGGTTCTCAAATTACTTAAAATAGTGTCATGAACAATATCCAGAATCGAATAGAAGTTGACAAAGAAAATCAAAAACAAATGATCCGAAATCAAGGGAAATAAGAACATTACAATTGACAACCAGATAAAGGCCAAGATATAATTAAGTTATATATTGTAATTTAATCAGCTTGATACCTGTTCTTATTCTGCTACTCACCAGACTGTCAGCCAACCAAGTAATACCCGACCCTCCCGACTTGGATTCTTACCGCCATGTTTCGTCTGTGTTGGTTGATTTTTACTGGAATAACACAAAAGAAGGAAGAGGACTAGAATAACAACAAACTGACCAAAGCCAGACTGAACCAAGATAGTGCTGAGTCTGACCTTCAGGGGACCCTGAACCTCATTATTCCCTGGTCATGATTCATCAGCATGCAAACTGACACACCCACTGGCGCAGTGACAGATCCTACTCAGACCATAAAGGAAGACAAGGGACAGTGCCGCAGTTGTGGGAAGAGACCCACCCATTCCTGGAAAACTAATGCATATGCCTCCCCTCATTATGTCACCCCCATAATCTCCACCAGGCCTCTCTAGAACAAAAAATTGATCTGTGATTTTAACTCCCACTTCTCCATTCTCTAGCCATTGAATTAAAGCTTGTACTGCTAAAAAAAAAAAAAAAAAAAAAAAGAAAGAAAAGAAAAAGAAAACAGAAAAAAAGAAAACTGCAAGAGGGAATGAAGCATGGAAATACAATAAAGTACACATTTGTAGGTAAGTTCAAAGAAATGCTGACTTCATAAAACAATAATAATGTCTTCTGAACATCCATCTCCCCATTCACCCATCCATCCACCCAACCAATCCAACTACTCATCCAACTACCCACTCACTCATTCATCCATTCATCCAACCATTTATCCATCTACCCATCTATCCACCCACCATCCACCCATCCACACAGCCATTCACCCATCCATGCACCCATCTATACACCTACCCATTCACCCAACCATTCACCCATTTACCCAACCATTATCATCCACCTATCCATCCACCTATCTATTAACCCATTTCACAAATGCTTGCTGAGCTCATAGCAGGTGCTGATGCCATCCTGGGGCTCAGCTCTCTCTTGAATTGTTCTGCTGCTCATGATCCTCCCTTCCTGTTGGCTCACCCTGTGGACTTTTAAGTCCCAGCATCAGATGGGGGGAGAGCCTTACAGGGACTATGGAAACCAAATCCCTGTAATAGATCCATAGAAGATGGATGGATGGACAGGTGCAGGAATAGATAAGATGGGTGGACAAATGGGTGGGAGGTAGTGGGTGGATGGATGGGTGGGTGAATGGTTGGACAGATTGCCTACTGGTTCTACTTGTGTGCTTAAACCTTGCTACATTTGGTGGCCAAAAGAACAAAACAGTAGATCAGAGTTAGGGGACAGATCATAGCAAAGGGGGCTCTTCAGGTAGGTTGCCAGGGAAAGTTAACACACCTGAAATGGAGGGAATGGAGTCAGGAGCTGCCTGAAAGCCTGGGAAGGTGCTCCAGGTGAGGGCCTTGGGTGTTCCAGGCATGAAGGAGCCTGTGTGCAGAAGAAGGAGGAGATGCAGATGGAGCAGAACAAGGGACCTTCTTGGCCATCGTAGAGCTTGGGCCTTTTTCTAAGTGCAGTGGGAACTGTAGGTGTGGGAGGCTGTTGAGTGGGTCCCCACAATTATACTTGCAGTTTAAAGGGGTCCCTTAGGCCAGGAAGAAGAGGCTACAGGGAGAACACTGGGGCCAGCCATGTAACAGAGGAGCAGAGGGATAGCGGGGTGGACCTGGGTAGGGCAGCGGGGGGACACTGCAGTGCTCTGCAGACTGTAGAGTTCAGGTGACAGGGTCTGGATTGGGCTTGTCATGGTGGGAGTCCTGTTAGACTCTGGGGTCAGGGAGAGGTCTGGCGGAGGAGGAGTGTGGAGTCAGGGTCACCTGAGAGCCTTGAAACTCTGGCCAGGGAGCAGAGGAGAGTGAGGGTGAGGGCCGCCTGCAGCCCCCCAAATTCCTCGACCTGCCAGGCCTGATCCTGGAACCCACTACCATATGCTTTCAAACCACAGCCTGAGCCCCTCATGTCCCCTGGAATGGCCTCTCCTGATTTTGGTGTCCGGACCCCTGGAATTCAGTTGCCTGTCCCTGCTCTGTGGTTGAGCAGGCAGGCTTCTTGAGGGATGACCCTCCCTCTCCTTCCCTTTCCTCCTCCCTCAGTCAGTGTCCACTTGGGGAGGAGCACGCCCTGGCAACCTTCTTGGGAAATGGGCCCAGGTCTCCTGAGCAAGCCATCCAACTGCATGCTCCCATCCTGTGGTTTCTGTTCAGAACTCATCCTGTTGGGGTAAGGCTTCCAAGCAAGCTCAGGACAGTGGTGCCTCATGTTTAGGGCCGAGCCCACAACTCAGATTTTGGGTGTGAATCATCCAGCTTCCTCCTGGGTGCCAGCTGGTGCCTCTGTGGCAAGCAAGTTAACTATTCTTTATGACTGGTTAACTAATGTTTTTAAATATACTTTATTGATTATGCTATTACAGTTGTCCCCAAATTTTCCCCCTTTAACCCCTCTGCTCACTTAATATTTATGGTTTTGATCTTTTTCTTAAATAAGTGCTTTTAACATTTCCTGTAATAATTGTGTGGATGAACTCCTTTAACTTTACCTTGTCTGGGAAGCACTTTACCTGCCCTTCCATTCTAAATGATAGCTTTGCTGGACAGAGTAATCTAGGTTGCAGGTCCTTGCTTTTCATCACTTTGAATACTTCTTGCCAGTCCCTTCTTGCCTGCAGTTTCTTTTGAGAAATCAGTTGATAGTTTTATGGGAACTTCTTTGTAGGTAACTCTCTGCTTTTTTCTTGCTGCTTTCAAGATTCTCTCTTTATCTTTAACCTTTGGCATTAGAATTATGATGTATCTTGGGTCCAACTTATTTAGGATTCTCTGTGCTTCCTGGACTTGTATGTCTATTTCCTTCGCCAAATTAGGGAAATTTTCTTTCATTATTTTTTCACGTAAGTTTTCTTTTTCTTGCTCTTTCTCTTCTTCTGGCACCCCTGATTCAGATGTTGGCATGTTTGGAATGTCCCAGAGGTCCCTAAGCTTATCCTTGTTTGTTTTGAATTGTTTCTTGTTTTTGTTCTGGTTGAATGTTTATCTCTTCCTTCTGTTCCAACTGATTGGTTTGAATCCCAGGTTCTTTCCCTTCTGTATGGGGCAGAGCCTTAGGTAATTGCCAGGGTGGGGCAAGCTGCATTGCTGTGTGTGGTGAGGGCTTGAAGAGGGGACAATACCACCACCTGGCTTCTGGCGGTTTGCCTGGCACTTGACCTGTTTCCTGTCACTTCACTCCCTTCCCGTGAGCAACTGTCACCCTTCCAGCTGCTGCCCCTGTGGTGAATCCCAGAGTGGGTGGATTTGCATACATTCTAAGACTATGCTGGCCCTTTAAGTGGTGAAAATCCAGCAGTTTCTTCCGCTGCCCCAAACCCCATTAGTTTTTATAGTCAGAGGTACCAGGGTTCTATCTTCCTGGTGCTGGAACCCTGGGCTGTGTGGCCTGGCCTGGGGCTGAGATTACTCACTCCTAAATTATCCCTCCCATCTGTTCCACTGTCACCTTTCCACACCACACCACCTCGCTGCCCATTTCTGCGACTCCACCCCTCCTATCCGTCTGGATGAATGTCTTCTTTAAATCCTTGGTTGTTGGGACGTCCATAGAGCTCAATTGTCTGATGGTTCTGGGTGTTATTAGTTTTGAGATCTGGTTGTAATCTTTTTATGGTTGCATGAGAAGGCAAAGCATGTCTACCTATGCCTCTATCTTGACCAGAAGTCTGGTTAACTATTCTTTATACGTGATCAACTAATCCTTTATGCCTGGTTAACTTAAGCTTTTTATCCTCACCTAAAGACATTGTTTTTGTTTGTTTCTTTGTTTTTCATTGGTTTTAGAGAGAGGAAAAGAGACAGAGAAACATCGATGCATGAGAGAAGTATTGACTGGTTGTCTCCCACACGTACCTACACCGAGGATCATATGGATCCAGAACGGGAGGGCCTGTGCCCCCACCTCGACCAGGGATTGAACCTCAAACCCAGGCATGTGCCCCAACTAGGAGTCAGATCCACAACCTTTCACTCATGCGATGACGCTCCAACCAACTGAGCCACATTGGCCAGGGCCCTGGTTAAATACTTTTTATACCAAGTTAACTATTCATTATGCTTAGTTAATAATTCTTTCTACTGGGTTAACTACTGTTTATATTGACCAAATTAACTACTTTTAATGCCAAATTAACGACTCTTGAGATTAGGTTCCAATCAGAGAAACCAGTCCAGTGTTGTTCCTCGGTGGAGCCCCCGGCACTTGAGCTGACACGGGGGTGGGGGAGGCACCGTCCCCGCTGTTGCCCTCTCAACATGAGTCTTTGAGACTGAGTAACTGGAGGTGGCCTTCCGTGATTTTGTAAAAATGCTGAATAAACAAAAATGGCAACACTGTTCATTAGGACACAGTTGAAAATCATGAAGCAAGACCAAATGCGACACTTCACTCAGTCTGAAATACTCATCAACTTAACTGGGCCAGATGTGTTCACCTGCAAAGTAGATGAGAGAAACGAACGCATTAAAAACATAAAACACGAGGTCAAGTCCCAAGAAGGGGCAGTGCCAGAGAATTAGGGTCAAGAAAGGTCAGGCAGCTGGTGGGGAGCCTCGGAGAGGGTCAGGGCTCACCACCGATCCTCATCCAGAGCCGGCTGGTAGACAGCGTTCTCTTGGAAATGTCAGTAAATGTGCTGCGTCTGGCTAGGCCAGCACCCCAACCTCACTCCAAACCACAAAAGCCCCATGGCAACTCCCACTGTCAAAGAAAACTCAGTTTGTGGACCCAGTACCACTACCCCTAAGCTTAGAGAACTACAATTTGTGGAATTACTCAAGAATCCTATGGGACTGTGTTTTGTGATTTATCTGCAGATGGGCCTTGTTCTTAGTATTCAGGCTTTAGAACAATGAGACGTCTGGTCCACAACTGCAGACTAATGATGTTCTTAGGCTCTGGAGAGAAAACCCATAACATCACGTCTCTGCTGAACTGTCGAGCTAAGCCTCTCTGTGCAAGGGGTGGGGATGGGGCACACTGGGGTCTCCGTAATCATTTTCCGGAGGAAGTGGAGGTGCTGGTAGAATGGAATCATCTCAAGTGGATGCAGTCCCCCGACAACCTGGACATGCTCCCAATGTGGCTCTAGTGAGGCAGGTGGCCGCCCATCCAGGAGTGCACTCCTGCCAATGGAATCGAGTGGAGGTGACAGTGTCACGTCCCCACCAGGGCTGCCCTGCCGCCCTCCTCACCTGCCAGCTGGAGGCACAGGACTTGGGGGAGAGCCCAGGGTATAAGACCTCCAGGAGGAAAGCTGCCACCCACTGGGAAATGTCTCTGGGCTGAGTTACCAGAATGTTGCAGTCTGTCCAGGTCAACAGCCAAGGGCAACAAGTCCAGGTGGCTCACAAGCCACTTCTACCCTTCAACATGTATGGATCCTTTCATCCCCAAAGGCCATTTTGGGGGCTGTGTCCCCAACAGAATGCATGGGACCGGGAACAACAGTGGCAGCATAACTGCCCGCTAACCCCCTCCTAGCAACTTACCTGGAAATTGGTCCCTCCTGTCCTGTCAGGTGTGGCTGGACACCTGTACCAGGGAACAGAGTAAGGTCTCCATTCTCCAAAGAGGTGACTGCTTCTTGGTCCATCAGCTCCTCGAAGTGGACATGTGGTCAAAGAAAGCTTGGTAGTGGCAACACACCGAGGTACACAGGTTTCTGCTAAGTATCAGGCCACAGCCAATCTGTCTGGAACTCTGGGGACTCACAGGCTATCTGTCGTGCCTCCCAGTAGAGCACAGAGAATGGGAACTAATCAGCCACTGCCTGGGCACTGTCCCCAGGGTCTGGGACCTGTACAACAGCACTGCACGGAGCAGCTGGACCAGCGGGGGCGCTGTGGAGAGGGGGCCTAAAAGGCGAGTGGAGAGATTAGGAAGCCTCAGAAGCACCCCCAGTAGTAGGTCCAGGGCTTGCCCCACCTCTCTCCTGATCCCATTCCTCAGAAACTGTGATAGCTACCACCGTGCCAAAGTGCTGACAAGATGGAGTGGAGTTGCTGATACTCTAGTCTCCTTAGGTGGTGGTACCTGCTCTTCTTGGCTCTCTCATGTGTGATGGGGCCGCTCCTCTCAGCCACCGTGGTCCTGGTGCTCTTGATGATGCCCTAGGCTGGCATCAGCCTGCACTGTCCCCCTCCATGCCACACACACACACACACACACACACACACACACACACACACACACACACACGCAGGGCCTGCGCTTCCATTTACTCGAGAACTGACTTCCAGATGAGGTTTCAGTTTGGGGCCACTTACCTCCAACCACCTTGCAAAGTGTCACAGACCCCTTCCAGCGAGGGAGTAATTTGGCATTCTACCAACATTTTAAATAAGCACCACGGACACTTTGAACCAGCATTTTTCTTTCCATGATTTGACCCTGCACACAGTTCACACATTTCATGCCAAAGCAGCACGGACTTGGACTGAAAACTACAGCGCCTTCCAAAGGGGATGGAACAGGAGCTGGAGCTGTGAGGCCACTCGGGAGGTGGCAGCCGTGTGGGCGGATGCATGAACACGATGGAACCCTGTGATGAAGACCAGCCTGGAAGGACTCTGAGAACCAGTTGATGGGGACTTGGCCGGTGTCTCCCCATCCGATTTTTCGTGTTTTTAACCCAGCAATGATTTTTCCTGAAGAGTGGATGCTGTAACAAAGCATTTCACTCACCATCCCTACCTTTCCATGCAGAGATCTCATAACCCAACTTCTCAAGAGTCCAAGGCTAATGTAAGCTTCCTAAGTAGACTGGAGACTCCTGAAGGACTCACCAGGCCCCACCCTGTGACCACACCTGAGAGTGGAGACACAACCTCCAGCCCCCCCTGCATCTAGATGTGGGCCTGTATGCTCCAGCTAATCCAGAATGAAGACGCCGGGGCTGACTTGTCCATGTACTTTCACCTGGAAGTGGGTGGAGGGCAGCTGGGTCCAGTGGGGCAGGCTCACACTTCCCATGAAGACTGAGGAGTATCTTTAGCCACTGACTCAGCACAGAGAAGTACCAGAGTCCCAATGATGACGTAACGGTAAAAGTGGCTCAGTAGCAACTCAAGAGCTGGTTGGGCTGCTATCCACAGACCAGGCATTTAAGATGCGCAAACGACAGGGACGGAGGGTGGGTGTCTGTTGACGCAAAGCTCAAAGGCAGAACGCTTTGTATCTGATTCCAGCGACGTAGGGGGGCAGCCCGGGTGGCGCAGGGCTGCACCGACTGGAGAGCTCAGGGCCGTCTTGGCTAGGGGCTGGGGCCAAGGCACAAGGACAGTTCAGGACATTGGACGGTCGTTCTTCATCAGCCATGAGTGTTACAGCTGAGTGCTACACATCATGCGATGGGTCCAGAAGCCTGTCTTTAACCTAGAAAGTCTACCTGCTCTCAGTCTCCAAGTACAGACTGCCCCCAACTTATGATGGTTCTTTAACTTAGAATATTTCGACTTTACGATGATGCGAAAGCAATACAAGTTCAGCAGTAACTGTAGTTTGGACTTGGAGTTCTGGTCTTTTCCTGAGCTAGGATACGTGCTGCGATCCTCTCATAGAGCCGGTGAGCGCCAGCTCCCCACCAGCCATGTGACCTCAGGGGTCAACAGCCAACACCCTACGGTGTCTGTCTCTGCTGTCAGACAGCTCTGCCCCACTGCGAGCCCACGTGAGTGTGCCGAGCACGGTTAAGGTCGGCTTGGCTGAGCTCAAACGCTCTGTTGGTCAGGCGACCCACCTTATTTTTGGCTTAAACTTTCAATCGAGAATGAGTTTATCAGAATGTGAACCCCTGTCAGTCGAGGAGCATCTGTAATCATACTCAGGCAATACCGCTGAGAAATGAAACACAAGGAACACAGAGTACATTCAGCAAAAGCATGTATTAAACCATTTAGTGGAAACTGGTTAAAAATTAAGGCACTCCAGACTTCATGGTTTCTTGAGGTTATAATTTTTGGCTGCTTTTAGCACTATTTCAGAGAAAAGCATGTGGGCCGGGACGGCCTTTCAGACACCCTGGCGCGGGCCCTATGTCTCGTGAAAGGATTAAAACTGTAGTCACTGTATTTAACAATACACTGAGTGACTTTACATATACACTAACTACTGTATTAATATAAAGTTCATTAATATGGATTATAAAGGTTCTTCTATGAATAAACAGCAGAAAGTTAAAATTTTAAGGCTGCTTTAAAATAGTAAGGAATGTTTAGTAATACTTTCAATTGCTGTGAAATGCCCGAGAAGTCAGAGGAATGAAAACTAAAGACTTCGTTAAAGGTTAGTTTCTTCCGTTTTGTAGAAACGTCATTCCCAGCACAGGTCTCCGTGGTTAGACTTGTCATGCTGTTTTGATCATCCTGGCCTGCACGTGAACTTCATTTTATGGTAAGAGAGCAGCAGGAGTGTGAATATTGACACATGACTTCTTTTATGTGCCCGCTGGCCTACTTTCCCAAAGGTAAATTTTTTTTTTTTTTTAATTCAAAGCAATCTGGCACTGGGGAGTATGTTCAGATTTAACAAAGGCTGCTCCCACAGTCACTTCATTATCTGCTGCTGTCCCTGCAGTGCGCTCAGTCTATTACTGAAGCCACGTCTCTTGATCTGAAAGACATGGAACCACCACATATGGTGCCATAGGGCACCTGGAGGCTACCAATGACCTTTTGAGAAGCCACTTCTAAAGGAAAGTCTCATGACACACCCGAGCCAAAGGAGTGTAGCCCAAGCTAGGGTCATCTTATATGCAGGACAGTCACCAGTGTCCCTGTGTGGAGATTCCCTCAGCTGGCTCTGGACACCCACATCCCAGTACAGAGTCACAGAGAGGGGCTGCCCAGGGCATGGTGCCTTCCTCCTCGGGGATGGCACACAGTCTGCCGGCTGGGAGTCTCAGAGATTGTGTGAGCACTCCTCACAGGACAGGTACTGCACATGGGACCTAAAACGCTGTCACTGGGGCGATGAACAACGAGCAGGGCAGTGCCCATCTACTGCCTTAGGGAGGCTGTTTCAAAACTCCATTTACAATTCAGTTTTTCACTGGGTAACAGTCTTTATGTTCTGGTAAAGATACAAATTTAAAAATCACACAGTAAGTGGTCTGAACATTAACAGTGAAGTTTTCTGGTGAACGCCTTTAGGTGGAAAAATAAAATCCAGGATGATTTTTAAAATGATTTTAAATGAGTTTAGTCCTCAATGCTTTCCATCATAACTGCAGCCAGGACGTAGGGCCCCTGACACTGCGTCCTGGGTGCAGGAAGCCACCGGAACTGACCTACAGGGGACGGCACACCTGCCCTTGTGGCTTTAGGGGAAAACAACGAGGGACTGGTCGATCCTACCACGTCACAAGTAAAGACGACTTCTCCTGGTGGCTGTGTGGAGCTTGCTAGTGGGTGGATGGGAAGAACCGGCTGCTGCCGCAGCAGGAGGATGGCGTTAGTGTTGTGGGCAGTTTGCAATCGGCTTACAAACCAAGACGTGAACTGTGCACAATTCCTCCTCAAATTAACAACAAAACCAAAGCAACCTCCCTCCCCCCTGAGGCTTAGCAACTGGAGTGACTAAAGACAGAAACAGGAAAGGCTCGCAGGACAAGGACAGGACTGCCTGCAGGGCAGCTGCAACACGCTCACTTCAGCAAGGTCGGGAGTCAGGACAGGGCAGCCAGGTCGGCAGACTGCTGTCCCCAGGAGTGGCTCTGTGACTGCTTGACTCGGCAGGAAGTGCGTTTTAGTTGTTTTCAAATCTAGCATATGGGTTTTCTTCTTTAAACAAACCTGAAAACAAAATGGACTTGGGTTACACCCAGACAACAAGAAACAAACTTCAAGAAAGCAATTCTGTTTTATATGAAGATTTACTAAGGCCACTGGGAAAATGGGAGTCCTAAGCAGATTCAAATACTATGTGAAACCTTTTCTAAATGTCAAAGCACAGTGACTGTAAAACTGAAATAAAATGTACCAAAAACTGTAATTTTAAGAAAAACAGATCCCAAGAAATAGACTTACAGTAGTCCCTCTCTATATTGTGGTTCACTCATTGCGGCCTCACTGTATCATGGGATTTTAAAAAATATTATATTTAATTATTTATCGCAGATTTTTCATTATATCGTGGGATTTTGTGGTACTGTATACGTACATTGTTAAAGTTATGTAGGTTTAAGAGTGTAGGATATGTTTAAGAACATAAGTAGTGTTTATAAAAGTGTGGAAAAGGTTCATAAGGGAGCAGGAAAGGTTAATAAGGGACTAGGAACGGTTTATAAGTGTGTGGGAAGGGTTTATAAAGCCTTAAAAAATATATAAATACTAAAATAAATGTAAGGTTCCTACTTCGTGGATTTTCACCTATCACATGGGGGTCTGGAACATAATACCTGCAAGAAGTGAGGGAATACTCTATTTGCTGATACTCTCATAGTTAAGAAATATAAAGCCAAAAAAGGGGGAAAAAAAAGGAATTGATTAAATAGAAAAAGAAAAAAAAAGAAATTGAAAGCCAGTATTTATTTCCATAGTGGTTGACTAATCTTATACAGGAAAGAAAAAAGAAAAGAAAAACAAAAACCAAGCAAAAGCCCCTAACTTTAACTGTCTTTATAAATGTTAACTTTTAAAATTAAGGCTACAAAAAACTGGTAAGGCCACCATGAATTCAGCTGTCAAGCATTACAACATAACTGTAGTAAAACGTGTATTTAACCATAAAAATAAATCTGTATGGTGCTAAATACCCAGACTAGGAGTTTTCCCTTTGCATGTGGACTCTCTCTCTCACTGACAAGCTGTATTATACACCGAGATTAACCGGAGCCACTGCGGCACACCTGCTTACTGCAGGGTGTTTAGGTGTGGAACAGGTAAGAGGGGGGAAGAGGCAGGGGAGGCAGCAAGGCTGCTCGCGTCAGAGGAGGACAGGAGCCTCAGGCCTTGCGTAAAAGTGCACAGGTTTGGAAAAGAACCATCACACGCCAAATACCAAGTACAAGTAGCCTGGTTAAGGACGCCTTATAAAAAGGAAACAGCCCCCAGCTCGATTTCTAGTTCAGAGGGTAAACAGAGGAAAACTGCTCTGTGATACGGAAATCAAATGCCGTCTGAAACACGACCAGGGTTTTGCCTGCCCTGGTGCTCTGTGTGTTGACTGAACCAAGTGCACTCATGCGCCACCTCCTCTCACCACTGGGAACCCCCCTGGGACTTATTCCAGGTAGAAGGATTTCCAAAGTCCAGGACATTCAAAGGACTTTATACAAACTGGCGCACAAGTTAATTTCTGCAGCACAATTAAAGGCCAACGTAACCACATAAATGACAGAAACAAAGTGAATCAGTGCACCATTACAGGAAGTGGCACCTCCAGTGACAGCCCTGAGCCCTGGCTCAGGCCCACCAGGCCTTGCCACACCAAGAGCAGGGGCACCACAAAGTGCAAAGTTTCACATGCTACTGTACTTGGCCATAGAAAGGGCTTTGCTGTGTGTGCATGCACACACTCACTTTGTCTTTTATTTACATTAATGCTAATCAGATGCCCGAAAGCTCCTTCAAGGTTTCTCACTTCTGTGGAAAACCAAGCTGCCCCAGCGACGGTGGGCATGGGCAAGCACCCACGCAAAGGCACCAGGGGGAGGGGGCAATGCACTGAGGACACAGGACAAGGGGAGTGCACCCACACAGGAGCCCACCGCCACCCGCGCTGGGACAAGGCCCAGCACCGGGGTTCGTGCTGCGGCCAGGGAGAGCATGGTGGCCAGGTGGCAGACAGTGGTGGCCCTGACCTCACAGAACTCTGAAGGCCTACAGAGCAGCACCCAGGAGGTTAAGGGGCGGGAAAACACAAAAGGCTCCATCAGCCGTCGGACCGCTCATCTGAAACAGAGGAGACCCAGCGGCAAGAGGAGGGTCAGCAGCCTCACGCCCAGAACCAACTCTTGGGAGGCCACCAGGGTCAACCCAAGTCTGACACTGAGCCAGGGTACACAGCACACACTTGTGTCCTTCAGGACAGGTCTGCAGAGAGTGAGAAGGACGTCCAGCCAGCGGGCCAGCTGAACCGGTGTGCACAGACCAGAGTACCAGCAGCCCCTGTCAGGGAAATGAGACTTCAGGATTTCCTAAAATAGGATCCTAAAATACCACTGCAACAGTGTTTCCTTATATACGCTGAGGACTTCAGTCAGAGAAGAGTTTTTTTTTAAATCATCACCCAAGGACATTTTTTCATTGCTTTTAGAGAGAGAGGGAAGGAGAGCGCGAAACATCAATTGGTTGCCTCCTGTACGTGCCCAGTCCAGGGATTGAACCTGCAACCTAGATATGTGCCCTCACCAGAAATCGAACCCACAACCTTTCAGTTATAGGACAACACTCCAACCAAACCACACCAGCCAAGCTGTCAGAGATTTTGACATATTCCTGATCGGATTTAAGATTTAGCACAGCTGCCTGGTCCACTTAACAGGATCCCCAGGTCACAAGGTCAGGGAGGTTCAGTGGCTCAGAGCTTGAGGCCCCCTGGCTATCATCAGTGAGGGCCTTGCCTCAGGGCAGCCCAAGCAAGTCCATGACAATCATTGCCAACAATGCTGAACAATCACTGAGCATCAATGGCTCATGTTGTCCTTGGATGTGAACCAACTAAACACATTAGGAGCAGACCTAATGTTCTCAAACACTAAAAAGAAAAGTCCTAGACCCTTCCCCCCAAATATCTCCAAACAAAACAAACCCAAGACAAAATACCCAGGGAACAGGAAAAGAATAACAGCATGGCCCCCGTTTTGGTTAAAGAAGGGATGCAGCTCCGCATGCAGAAGTCTGGATGAACCAAGGGCAGGGAATACACAGAGGGGACCACTCGCCCCCTGCTGACCTGCAGGTGCACCCACTCCAAGGGAAACTTGGTGACAGAACAGGAAAGGGGCTACAGCACACCCCTGAGAATGCCCACACTTCATAAGCCAAGTACTTCTGGAGAAGTCTGGTTGAGATAGAAGTATTCCAAGGCTTCATCTTTTAAGATATTGAGTGGAATTAGTTAATAATAGGACCACTTGGAATAACCTTCTCCCAGCAGAGATGTCTTTTTTTTTAAAATTTTTATTTATTGATTTGAGACATAGGGGAAGAAAGAGGGAGGGAGGGAAGAAAATATCGATTTGTGGTCCCACTTACTTACGCATTCTTTGGTTCATTCCTGTATATGCCCTGACTGGGGATTGAACCTGCAACCTTGATGTACAGGGACTACACTCTAGCCAACTCGCCAGGGAGAGATGTCCTTCTGTTCCCATAATGAACCCATAGCCCAAATCCTACCGTTAGACCTCATGGGATATCAACAATCTATTCCTCACCAACTGAAATACGGATTCAATGGATTCTTACCATATTTTTTCCTGATTTCATCGTGCCTTGACTTCATCTCTGCTCTCCTAAAAAACAAGAAAACCTCATTTAGCACTAAAACATATCATTTTAAAAGAAGCACCTTTCATTTCCCTCAGCAGAGAAGCTGTGGCCTGTTCTTGTTTCCCAGATGAGAGCAGTGTGGGGTGAGCTTGGCCATCATCAGGTCACGCTTCCACTGGGACAGGCAAGGTGGCGTGGAGCACAGCCTTCTGAGGCTGCTCCAATGCCACATCCTTCGATTCTTCATTTCAATAAATACAGTTCAAATGTCTGCTGCTGGTTTTTTAGAAATCCTTTCTCATATAAAGAAAATATAGTGACCAGTAAAAACCTTATGCAAGGTTCTAACGATGATTCCAAACATGCCAATACTAGTTTTTATTTGGGGCACATGACTTTAAGGTGATGGCATGGAAACCTGTCCAGCCTTAAGCCTCATCAGCTGCCGTCCTGACAAGACAGCACCTCCCTGAGCCACATTGCTATCCCTTTTTAGGTAGAGACAGTGACCAAGGGCCATTCTTTGGCTGCATCACACACCCACCAGAATGCTTCATAACCAGGGAAGTGCTATTTATCAGCACTGGCAGCACAAGACCCAATTTGGCCACAGGCAGACAAGAGACCCAGTCCAATGATTTCCTCCCCATCTGAACCTTGGTTTGCTCATAAATGAAGGCTGGACAAACTACCTTCAAAGGCTCCTGCCACTGCAACACTGAGAACCTGCTGCCAAGAAGCAAGCAGGAAGGTTCTGCCACCCAGCTACCTCCAACCAAACCCTGATGTCACTGACCGGAGGAAACAGAAAAGGAAGTGGCAGGCTTGCAGCAAGAAGGGTCGTGGGCCCTGGTTAGGTCCCCGCATAGATAGCTTCCCACTCTTTATACTGCAACCTAGATAAACCCACAGATACTCACACATTCATAGTTTTAAAAAATGGAGAAGACTCATGCCTTATCAATGTCACTTTCCCGATCTAGGTCTCCTTGAAGGGAACTCCTCCCAGTGGGAATGAGTCTGTGGCCTCACCTTTCTTCCTGCCGTATCCTCCTCTCTTCTTGCTCCCTCATGGCCTTCTCCTCGCTTTTGTCTGGCTTCCGGCTCTTCTTCTTCCTGCAGTAGCAGCAATAGCAGCAGCACGTGGCAACCGCCAGGAGGATGAGGCCCCCGATCACTGACATGGCAATAATCAACGCCTCAAAATTCACTGGAAGTGCAAAGGGACTGAGTCAGAGCTGCTTGGAGCAGGAAGCCTACCTGGGAAATAGCATCCCTCCTGGGTGGTGAGCTATGCCGGAGTGAGACCCACCCCGGCAAAGCAGGCCTGTCTTAGTACCCAGCTGTGCCATCTAACAATTTCTCCATCAACCACTGTGGACCCAAATTTTGGGGTAGCTTTTCCCACCATCAGATACTAAAAAAATGTTTCAAGCCCAAGGAAAGTTAACAAAACCAGAAAGAGAATACTCAGCTGTGTGTTTGGACTCTCCTAAAACATTTTAAGTCTTTGTTTTACTTATAAAAATTTTTTCAAGATTTTATTTAGAGAGAAAGGGAGGGAGAAAAGGAGGGAGAGAAACATCAATGTGTGGTTGCCTCTCGTGTACCCCCAACTGGGGACCTGGCCCACAACCCAGGCATGTGCCCTGACTGGGAATCAAACCAGCGACCCTTTGGTTTGCAGGCCAGCACTCAATCCACTGAGTCCCATCAGCCAGGGCTTTAAATCTTAATTTCATAGAACTCACAGAAACAAAATTTAAGCCTGATGCAGCTTATTTGATTATTTAAGTCAGAGTCAAGAGCATTACATTTATTTCCCATAGAAACTAACTTCTGAACACAGCAAACGAGAGAGGACAGGCGACCTTCCCCAGTGGTTTGAAAACAGCTGCCTAATGAGCTTATAACTTCCTGTCCAGACAAAACTTCTGAGACAAAGACAAACTTATGACACATTTTACAATCTTTTCAAATCTCTTAAGGGTTTATATAAGTAAAACCAGTCACTATTTTTCTATTCCATCTGAACTCTAATATCAATATTTCTGTGAATGTGTTTTTTAATCACCTGGTTAAAATAGCCATGGAGGAGGCTTGACTAGCCACTGGGCCAGCGGCGGGTGCCATACTATGCATACCCCACAGCAGCTGCATCTGTTTCCTGAAAACGAGGTTAAAATGCCCACCACAGGGAGCTGATGATCTCTAATCTCACTGGTTTCTTGGTTGTGGTTGGGGTGGGGCTTGGAAGGTGAGTGTTCTGCTTTGGGGACAGGAAGGCAAGTGCTCTGTTTCCCCTCAGGCACCCTGCTGAGCACCTGCAGGGACCTGTGACACAGTCCGATTGGCTGCCAGTGGAACAGCACTCACTCACGGTTTACTCAATTATTTTACAACCAGGAATAGGTGTGACATCTGATCAAATCCTTCTAAGCTATAATCTGTGTTTTTTCCTTCTTTGACCTGCTCTAGAAACACTAGAGTTGCAAGCAATGGTAGTAATAGGTATTATTAGAAAGGAGACCTTCATTAGCAGGTGATGTCATTTTTGACTCAAGAACTCTATAATAATCAACTTTAAAGACCAATGAGAGCAATAAGATAGTTGGCTCTAAGGTATGTCTAGCCCCAAACAGCTTCCCTGACTAGCAGCTAAAACCAGCTATAAAATAAAAATAGATATCCCGCCATAACAGGAAGCAAAACTTTGGGTTCCTTTCTCTGTTAACCGTGCACAGCAAACCTAGGACACTCTACCAGAGGAAGTGAGGGATCAGGAGCGACATCTTGCTTCTTAACAAAGGTTCATGATGGCAAAGACCTTGTTTTTATCCAAGAAAACATATATTTTTAAGGTCATTGTAATTAAAATCCCAAAACAATTTTGCCTGCACTGGGTAAGAGGGTTCTCTGTTGTAAGATTAAGAAGCACGGGTGACGTAAGGCCTAACATTAGTGTGAAGTGT
Organism: Furipterus horrens; assembly: GCF_987537825.1. Taxonomy (NCBI): domain Eukaryota; kingdom Metazoa; phylum Chordata; class Mammalia; order Chiroptera; family Furipteridae; genus Furipterus; species Furipterus horrens. Next base: position 9,817,119 of record NW_028327171.1, read on the forward strand.
GCTCTGACATCTGGTGAAACCGGAGGGCCCTGAGTGGCCCAAATACAAGTCCCCCTCCCTACCCACTCAAACAGGTTAAGGCCCCTGGCCAAACCACCATCCTTACCGTGGGAACTGAGTGCAGTTCCTGCTTATGCCTAAGTGGCGGGTGTTAATTCCCTGTCAGCCCTCGGAATTGCTCAAGCAATCACATCTTCCTAGGGACCCGGCACCACGCCCTCTAGTTATGGCAAAGCCTCCTCCCACACCCCTAGCTCATTCCCATGTCTCCTCCCTCCCCCAGGGCTGTGACTACACGGGGTGAATAAACTGACAGTGGATCTCATCTGTCCAGTGTCAGGTGCCGTGTTTGACCATCCCTGCAAGCCCTGGGGAGAGACTCATTTCACAAGGGAATTATTGAAACTGCACACCACCTGGAAAGGAGAGCAGCATCGTTAACCTTCAGAGACACCACCACCACCTCCCAGATGGACTATAACGAAGATGACCGAGTGCCCAAGTGCAGGCACTCAGCACATATGACTGCTGAGTGCAGTCGGATAAGGCAGCACAGGACTTGCTGTATGTGAAGGACAGGGACAGGCAGCACTAAGCCGTGCTGGACGGTAAGCCAGTCCAGCAGTCACCCACAGGGCTGACTGCAACAGCTGTGAGTGCTGGAAAGGGTCTGTGTGTTTTGCTGAAGGGGGGAATCACCTGTGTACTTATATAAAAATTCACTGAATAGATGAGTATGTGTATACATTGTGTGTTCATGTTGCTAACTTCAGTCTGGAGAAGGGGAGGAAGACTTAACATGTTTGCACCCCATTAGAAATTAACCTTCAGCTTAAACAGATCATGTTCAACATGCCCAGGGCCCCCTGTTTCAGGAGTGCTCTTTGTGAAACAATGGGCAGGAGCGGGGTCCATGCAGAAGACAGCAAACCACAGGGAAGCAGAGGGCAGTGAGGCCCAGTGAAGCCTTTCTTGTAAGAGGACGGCAGAGAGAATGGTCAGCTGGATGGATATGACAGGTGTGTATGTGAGCACAGGCACACACATGTGTAATGGCCACTCAGTAGGCACCCCAGAACCACACACACACACAGACACATGCACACATGCACACTCCTGGATTCCCTGGGGCCTCAACACCACAAGGATTTCCAATGGAGGCAGACAGATTCTAAGATGGGAATCAATTAGAAAAAAGACAGATAAACAAGGAATAAGCTGCAGACACACAGTGAAGCATCTAAGTGCCCTAAGAAAACAACGGTTCTAATATGCAGCTTAGGAAGGTGGCCCTGTATGACCCTAAATCTGAAGCCATAAAAGAAAGGATTAATAAACCCAACTACATAAAAATGACTTCCATGTAGCAGCAGACACCACAAACTAATTTAAAAGGCAAACCAGAAAACAATTCGAATCTCACAAGGGCTAATTTCCAGTGAAAGAATATCTGTAACAATCACACGCAGACAAAGGACACAAGAGAAAGGGTAAGGGCATGCCCAGGATGAGCAGGGATTCCTTGCCTGGAAAGTCGGAGCCCCTACAAGAAACACAGGTGTCCAAGTGGCACATGAACACCACCAAGACATACCACCCAAAAAGCAGCCCTTAATTCACCCCCCACCAAGGGTGCGGAGACCCAGTGCCGAGCCGAGGCTGCAGCCTGAAGGCGGGCCTCCAGATCCCCAGGCCCCCCAGCGGCTCTGGGAGACACAAGCTCTCTCTGCCTTCCCAATGCCCCGCTGGGGAACTCGAAGAACTACTGTACTTGTGTTTTCTGGCAGCTTATGTTATGACCACAACCAGAAATTTCAAAACCTGCACTGATTTTGCAAGAAGCCAATGAATATGACCACTTACCCCAGCAAACGCCCCAGCGTGCAGAGCTCAGCTTACAAAGAGAAGCAGGTGGCAAGATTTTTGTCACTGGGTAGTCCGAGCATGTGTTATCAGTGTTGCACCAAAGACACTAAGACAAACATTACATGTTAGAAATTAAACATAAACACCGAAGAACCAAACTGCCCAGGAGTTGATTCCCTAAACCATTAACCACCACTGCTCCGCTCATCCTTGGGGGATGATAATGGCCTTGACCCCCACCCCAACACAGTGGCTCAACAGCTCACGAGAACCATGTTACTCAAATCTCTTCCATTAGGCACCCTGAATGGCCATGCAGCCTGTGTTGGCCCTGAAAGATGCCTTGAGGCTCTCTGCTTGGGGCCTTTGCATGGCCTGCTCCTGCTTGGAACATTCCTCCCCAGAGACATACAGCTCCCGAACCTCCTCCACGAGGCCTACCCTTAGCACCCTACTTAAAACTTGCCCCACCCCTCCCCCTACCTCCTTCCCTGCTGCAGCATCGCCTTCTGACACCTGCAGGAGGACAGGTGTCTGTGTGTCCCTGAAGGATCCCCAGCAGGCGGACGGAGCCCGGACCATGGCAGGAGCTCATTAAGTATTTGTTAGTAATCGTCTATGACCATGGTCACCATCATGTTAAGATCCTACCTCTGACCTCTACAAGGGCAGCAAGGGAGTATTACCTCTGTCCCTTTAAGGAGAGTGCAACGGAGCCTCAAAGGCACCTACCAGAACCTTAGAGCTGGAACCTCACAGATGCTCTTGAGCCCCTAACGGTGTCAGGGGAGAGGCAGTCTGGGGCAGGGACAGTGCCTTCACCCCAGTGTGTTGGGAAGCCTGTGACTGCTGGCAAGGGACATGCGACTTGGCTTGTCATTTTAGATCTTGAAGGTAGTAGTTTTATGGAGTTTTTAACAGGAGAGAAAGTCATAGTACTATTTTTGGTCCTGGGTTAGGGTGAACAGCCATTATAAAAAACATTAAAACAAAGCCTGGACCTTCCCATGCCTCTAACATAACATGCACTTCAGTGTGCTGTGTTGAAAATGGTTGAGCATACTTAACCAGAAGCCCTCTCTCCCTCAGCCTCAATCCCCACTTCTTTTTACAGCCAGAAGTCACAGGGACTTCTCTTCCTGGAACTGGAACCCCGGGCTGGGGGGCCTGGAACCTCTTACTCCTCAGGGAGGATCTCCGCAGCCAAGATATCTCTCCTGATTTCTATGTACTACGTGTGGGCGCTGGGCCAGCCCAGTCCACTTCTTCATTCGGCCTACCAATCTCGATGTGGCTGCTTCTTTAATGTCCCAGTTGTAGGACTTCCATTCAGCCAGATTTCAGGTGGTTCTGAAAGATGGTTGTTCCGTAGTTTAGTTGTAATTCTGATGTGGTTAAGGGAGCAAGCAAGGACCACATTTACCTACACCACCATCTTGACCGAAAGCCCTCCTTTCGAGTTTAATTGGCAGAGGCAAGTCCTATTGCCCACAAGACATGTTTGGAACCCACAACACTGCCACATGGGTGCCAATGCTTTGTAAAAACACGGCCCACTTCTTGAGGCAGAAATCATCTGATACACCTTTCCTGACCTGTCCAGTGTCATTAATCCACACTGCCTGGGAAAGAGAATCACAGGCTGTGTATTTCCAACATACGTGAAAACCTGACCAGAGGGGAGAGGCAGCCTCTCCCAGGAGCCAAGGCCAAGGCCCCACAAAGGGTATTTTCTCTCCCAGCCATCTCCACCCGGGGTCGGCTTCCCTTGAGTCCCTGGTGCTGACCACACAGTGCTGCAGTAAAACGAGGCCAGACGCTCGCAGCCAAGGGGCTGCTGGGTCGGGAGCTGCTGGAAAGTCAATGCCTAAGGAGCAACAAGACCCTAACAAAGCAGCGCTGTTCCCACAAGCCCTGTGACGAGCCAGATACAATGGGAAGTTTCCCCGGTGTCACATGTCACTCTCCACTTCTCCCTGGTGGCAGGCAGCACACATCTACATGTAAGGTCCCAGGATGGCAGCCCCTCTGGAGGTGCCCCCATGAGTCTCAGGCCTGTGCTCCAGAGCAGCTCCCTCTTGTTCATGGTCACAGATGGATTTAAAAGAACTAGGAACAACAAGACATCCCAGCTGCGAGGCTCATCTTGCTACTAGTGAGCTATGGATAGTCTGATTCCATGGAACCAGATGCCCCCTACGTCCCTCCCCTAGCTGACGCCTGTGTCTCTCCTGGCGCTCGCCTGTCTTCTTCATTCCTGTGTGAAGAAGAGCTGGGAGAGAAGCATCTCTCCCGACCCTGATGGAGACACGGGACAGAGCGCTAGGACTTGACTAGAGGTTTACAGATGGCCCACGTTCCTCTGGCAGGGTCGTGAAGAGAGGTGAGCCCTCAGCACCAAGCACAGCAGTGGGTGACAAGGGCTCTGGGCACTCCTGCCATGTCTTCAGGCCCATCTGCAAGACAGAGGCACATAACCCCTGTCCCCAGCAGGCCTCTAAGGTTTAATGACACCAACATGAGACCTTAGTCAGAGGTTAACAGGCACTGATTGCAGGTAGCTATGACCCCTCAGCTCAAGAGTCGTCCCGTCTGCTCCTCTGTCCCTGCAACCCCCATTCTGAACAGCACCATTCACCAATGCCCACCTGCCACCTCAGGGAGGCCTGAGGCTTCCCCGCAAACCCACACATGCTCTCAACCACAGGCCTGGTGCATACCTTCTAAAACTCCCACACCTGTTTCAGGAGTTAAATATGCATATTAATGATGCTCAGTGGTCTCTGCAGCCTTCACAGGACAACTTGAGATGCCCGAGAAAAGCTAACATAATATTTTACATCCATCACAAAAGTACCCCACACCTCCCTTAACACACACCAAGGACCCTCCCACTAGAGAAAGTAAGCCTGCTTCCAATAATGCGCTACTTACAGAGACATTTTTCAGGCACTCCTGACAGGTCTTGTTTGTGTTCTCGGAACAAGCTGTGGGGAAAAGAAGAATCGAATCACTGAGAATCATGCATATCAGTCAGGAGGATGATAGGGAGGACACTGGTGAGTGACACACGGGGTCCTCTCCTGGCACCAACCCTCCAAGGGACTTGGAGCCCGACAGCAGCAGGGCACCAAGAGGTACACAAAAACAGCACACATGGTCGTGCCCCTGAGACCTTCCGGGAGAGGTGACTCAGCATGCCCTCAGGAGGCAAGCTACGGGGTCAGGTACCATAGACCATAGACCACTAGACGGCTGAGGCCACCAGCTCAGCAGTGCACAAACACTCTCTTTGGAAGCAAAGGCCACAGCAATGCCAGTCCCCCCAGCTCCTGGCACATACAGGAGAAGCTGGCTGCAATCCTGCGGAGCGCCCGCCCAGGGCTCTCCCAGCGCGGCTGCTCCAGGGAGGGGTCAAACCCCACACCAACAATGTGTGTGTGAATGAAACATTTCCGATATGCTATCAGGCAGCTGCTTACCCCACCCCATCCCTTAAAATAAACACACTTTGAAAACAGCTCTGCACAACCCATTAATCACCAGAAACTAAGACTTAAAATCATGATAATTTACTACTTCACACCTACCAAAACGGCTAAAATTAAAGACTGACAATACTAAATGCTGACAACGCAGCAGAGCAAATGGGGATCCTCAGAGTTCCGGTGGAAATGCAAAATGGTTCCTTCCCCCACTTGAAAAACCAGATCTCGCACTTCCTCATAAAACAAATATATATGCTTATCTTACGACTCCACAATTCCACTCTCAGGTATTTCACCCAGGAAAAACCAGATTATGTCCACAGGAAGACTTGTACAGGAGTGTTCATAGCAACTTCATCTATAATATGACAAAAGCTAAGAACAGCCCAGCTGTCCACCATGTGCAAAAGGATGGACAGACAAACTGGCGGTCATACAATGGAATACTATTCAGCCATTAAAAACTAGGGTATTACATACATAAAACACAGATGGATCTGTAAACAATAATCTAAATGAAGCCACTTGAAAATGGGGCTGGAGCTGCCATGCCAGAGGAACTGTTTTGCTTGTATTTGTTCCCAAATCTTTGGAATGTTAAAACGGGAAAATAACCTTTGGACTGGGCCTGAGCAACTTTGTGTCTTAAAAAACTGTTTGCAAAGATAACAAGAAAGCAGTTGTTATGACTACTGGACTGGGCATTAAAAACACTACTTAGAATTAGTGTCTTCATATTATGTTATCTGCACCAACAGCAATGCCTTTCTTCTAGTGATGTAATTGTTCCCCTTCCCTTTCTCACAAACACCCATTGCTTCTGTCTCCTAATGGCAACACAGGCTGGGCTTCCGCGTGAATAGGTGCATCCAGAGTAACTACTGTACTCTTAGGATCTCAGATAAAAGCCTGTTGCCACTCACTTTGAAAGGCCTTTTGTTTTTAGGTTAGCAAATCTTTTACCTCACCCAATGGCATATTTACTGTTCCTGCACTTCACTGTATGTACAATTTATCTCAAGAAAAGACAAATTTTGCCCTGACTGGTGTGGCTCAGTTGTTTGGGGTAGTCCCACAAAGCCAAAGGTCGCAGGTTTCAATTATCAGTCAGGGCACCTGCCTGGGTTGCGGCCTGTGCACGATGCAACCAATTGATGTTTCTCTCCCTTTCTTTCTCCCTCCCTGCCCCTCTCTCTAAAAATAAATAAAGAAAATCTTTTTTAAAAAGCCAAACACTGAATTCTAGTTAATGATGCACAGTGAAGTACTAGGGGGCAGCTCATGATGTCTGTTCCTTACTTAAAAATCCCTTCAGGGAAGAACACAGGGAGGACACCTGGACAGGGGCAGCACAGCAAACTGTGAAGGATAAAAGCTGAGTGTTCATATATGAGTGTTCACTATACTATTCTTTCAACTTGGCTGTATAATTTTCATAATAAAATGTAGGGGAAAGAGCTTCAGCTTCCTGTTACAATTTCTGTTCACTGTATTTGCTAAGTGGCACTTACTCTAGAATAGTTGTTTCTTCTATTTTATAGTCTACTTCTTCTACATTGCATTTCTCTAAATAACACCCTATATTATGTTAAATGAAATGAAAACCCACTCTTCTGCATATCATTCTGCAGCAATTATTAAATAGTAGTCTTTTCAGCATCTTTAGTGGTGAGCTACTGAGTTTATGTTGAAGCCTATGTTTTAACTACTTTAAGTCAAACTGGGTCAATTTAAACATCCAAGTGAATGACAGTAACAGCCCCTGACCTCTTGAATAGTATTTGGTCTCGTACTGACACAAAATAAATAAATACAGAGAGAGCAAGTAGCAAAGATGGAAGTATTTCCACTTTGCAACCATCACAGTAAACAGTGCCCATTGGTGGCACCTCCCCAGTATAATCATCATTTAATCATGAGAAAACAACACCTGAAAAGTGATCAAAGCATCACCAGTATAACCTGTGACCACATGGTAATAGGACAAAGTAACAGTAGGTGCCCCCCCCCCAGAGGGTGAGGGAGGACAGTCACAGAGCAGTTGAGTTCCGTCAAAATGCATCGGAATCAAATCAAAGGCAACCCAGACGAGACCAAACTGAGGATCTTGTCACAAAGCAGCTCTCTGAAAACAGAGGACTGAGGAGCTGTTCCAGAGGAACAGATACTGAGAAACGTTAATTAAATGTACCACACGAGCCTGGATGGGGACATAGGACAGGATGGCGAACATAAGACATTGCTGGGATAATTGGTAAACTGTGTTCAAGGCCTTATATGTTAAATCAAGTATTCAAGTATTATCATCACTGGTAATTGTCCCAATTTTGATCCTTATATTCCTGTTACGTAAAAAAATGTGCTTGTTACCAGGAGACACACCCTGAAGAATTTCGGGGTAAAAGGCCACATCATAACCTACTTTCAAATGGTTTGGTTAAAAGCATAACAAGCAGACAGGGAGAGGCAAATGCTGTGGTAACAGAAATAGATTCAGAAGCTCACTATTCTTGTTATTTCTTCAATTTCTCTGCAGCTTTGAAATTATTCTAAAAAGGAGTTAGGCAGGGGAGGCAAAGTGGGAATCTATATACCGCCTCACACACCCACTCTCAAGTGCTTCTTGAAAATGTCTACAAGAAAGGTTGCAACAAGGAGCAGGAGTGATGCCGTACAGGAATTTTTCACGGGGATTTTCATTTTTAAAGGCTTCATGATAACCGGTCTTGCGTAAACAAAAAAAAAAACTATGCTCCAAAGCACGTACCATAAACTTTGTCCACCCCCAGGGCCTCCGATTACCCACCAGTATGAGTCAGCCAAGAAGCACGGGAGGGTAAGACCAGGGAAACTGCCCAGCCCTCTTCCTGAGCCCAGCACAGCCAGGGACCGGGCAGGTTTTCGACACAGGCAGGAACATCCACGTTAAACAAGCTCAGAGCCGGGAAGAGTCGTCATTCTGTTCTCCCTTGAAAACACCCCAATCCTCTTGCATTCTGTTAGAGGTCACTCACTGTACCTCACCTCATCTCATCACGGGATAGAGAACCATGTGCTCAAAGCCAGAGGAAGTTTAAAAAATAAAAAATAAAAAAGAGCCCTGTTTCTTCGACCTACTGCCGAATGTGAATGTCCTGGCTTCTGAAATCTGCTGACTGAAAATCTTCAACTTAAGATTCTATTTATCAATGATTAGAGAACTTTTAAGTCTCACTCACTTTGGAAATGAAAAGACAAAGAAAAAAAAAAAAAAAAAAAGGTTCTTCTGTAGGATACACTAACCCATGACCCACTTTCGAGTTCTTTCCTAAAGTTTCAGGTGAGTCAACTGATTAAGTACAAAAGGACATACACTAGCATGTGTAAAGAGATATGTTTTTTTTTTAAATAAGAAAACAAATAAGTATATTACTTATGGTCCATATGTCATACAATGGGCCAAAGGGCTGCAGTTGCTGAGCCTCAAGCATTTTGCCCACACTGCACATGACAGCCTCCCGTGTCCATTTCACTGAGAATAGAGGGTGGAAAATTCACTTACATAAAAACATCCTGGTTGCCCTGGCCAGGTAGCTCAGTTATTTGAGTGTTGTCCCATGCACCAAAAGGTTGCAGGTTCGATCCCTGGTCGAGGTGCATGCAGGAGGGAACTGATGGATGTTTTTCTTTCTCTTTCTCTCTCTCTCTCTCTCTCTCTCCCTCCCTCCCTCCCTCCTTTCCTCCCTTCCTCCCTCTCTCTAAAATCAATAAACATGCCCTTGAGTAAGGATTAAAAAAAAAAAAAAGGCCCTGGTCATCTCCCTAGCCCTGTAGAAAAGAATAAAGACTGTAGTACATAAAACCATAGACATGGATACACATACAGAAACCCCTCTATCAACTGCTGAGAAAACCCCAGTTCTTTGGAAATGGGGAAATGGGAAGGAGGGCTGCAGACCCCTGCAAATCCAGCTCCCACTATCAGGAGCAGGCACGTGGCCCCATGAAGCTCCTTTAGATTCCTCCACTGAGGACACCAGCGTGAGGTCCTTTGAGGTGTAGCCTCTCCTTGAGACGTACAGACGAAATTCTGGGATGGGTGTCTGACCCCACGCACAATACAAGTGAGGTCCAAAAGCACAGGAAGTTTTCTTCAACGTAATAAAATTGCTCTCAAGGTCTTCAACGCCTGGTGGGTTCCTCCTGTCTCCCTTTCAGCGAAGCACACAAGAAGATGGTAGAAGTTGATGGTTTTGGAAAGGTGTGATATATGCGTAGAATTCACACACCTGGGAGAGTTAATTTTATGTATCACCTTGACTGGGCTAAAGGACACCCAGAAAGCTGGTAAAACCTTACCCCTGGGTGTTGTCAGTGAGAGTGTTTCAGAAGAGATTAGCATCTGGAACAGTACACTGGGGAAAGCAGATCCCCACATTCACACACTCAGTTAATGGGCCCAAAACTAACAAGCAGAGGAGAGTGGATTTGCTCTCTTCTTGCTCAAGCTGGGACTTCTATCTTCCCCTGCCCTGAGACATCAGTGCTCCTGGTTCCTGGACCTTCAGACTGGGCTGCCACTTATACCACCAGCTCCCGGTTCTCAGGCCCTCTGATCTGGACTACAGCTATACCACCAGGGTTCCTGGGCCTGAAGCCTGTCGAAGGCAGATCATAAGACTTCGCAGCCTCCATTATCACGTGAGCCAATCCTTCACAAGAATTCTCTTTCGCTTCTCTGGAGAACACTGACTAATATCCTTACATGGAAAACACAATGTTTTAAACAGTATACTCACATTCTTATAGTATGACAAGCAGTAAAATCTCATACGAAGTAAATACTCTGTGGGAAGGGGGGACCTCAGTGCTGTTAGCACTGCCCCCTCACCAGTTAAGGTGAATGCAGACCCCAAGGGTACCTGGGCAAGGAACACTGTAACAACAGGACACCTTTCCTCCCATTCGACGGTGTTGCTGTTGAAAGAAACAACCGTTCGCCCACCACCAACGCAAGACTTGGGGCACATCTAGGAGACAAAAAGTGGAGCAGCGCCCAACTGGACTGACAGTAAGTGCCTGCCCTGTCGCTAGAGAAGGAGCTGTTTTTAATTCAAAATACTATAATGTCAGTTCTAGTTTAATTCCCAAACACTTCAGGGCATTTCCTGACACACACCCTCAGCCACCGAGAGATCCTTGTGCGATCAGATTCTTTTGGCAGATGTCCCTTCTGTTTGCTAAAAAGTACTCATTCCCCATTTCGGCTGGAGAACTCCACTTAGACCAGAAGTTCCCTCTGCAGTGCAACTGGACTGCTTTGTTAACAAGCGTCATGAATACGTACACAGAATTACATCAGGAAGTAGATTAGAAGAAACCCAAGACAGTCCTGCTCTGGAATAAACACATAATAAGGTCACCAAGAGAAAAGGCGTGTGCTGTGCTTAAACAGACATTGACAAAGCCGGGGCTAATAGGAGCTGAGAAAAATACTGGCCCCTCAAGCCGGGCCCAGGTCAATTGCACTTGGAAAGGTCTTGAAACAGAGACCGAGAGGCCTGCCCCTGGCTCTATTTCCCACAACCAGCGATCACACGGGCACTGCACACACAACAGAGCAGCCAGCTTGAAAAGTTTCTGGAACAGTCAAGACACTAGCGCAGCCCCAGCTGAAGCCCTTCCCCATTTCCCACCAGGCCCTGGGGCTATGGCCCCCTCACACGCCCCCCATGAAGCCACCCTCCAGCAATACGGGGCTCATTTCTGCAACTCTCTGGCCCTCAGGTCAAGCAATTTCCTCCGCTAACACCCCCCTCAACGACCCTCCCCCCAGCACTCTAATAATTTGTTTCTTGTCAGTCTCCCCGGAAACTCAGCTTCTCAAGACAGAGAGGAACTCTGGGTCACCACCGTGATCCCAGCACCCGACACACACGGGCGGTTAACAACGAGTGGGATAAACCCATGAAGAAGGCCCACCGCTGTTCCGGAGCGTGGGAGGGGATCAGCTGGCTTCACAGTGGCAGGCGCTATGGCACTGTGCACTCCTGCCTCAGCCTAAGGCCCCATATAACTCCGCGTACTCCTCCTCGAGAAGAGCAGTGCCCGCGACACCAGCCCCAGCCCTCCCAACCCTCAAGGATTTGGCACCGGGTCCCCGGCCGCGACCAACTGCGGAGCTCGAGCAGCTTCTTCAGTTCTAATAATGCAATCCCCACTCCGAATCTAAGCCCAAGAGCTGTTTCCGAGAGCGTCAAGGGCAGTGGCTGAGCCAGGTTGACCCTGCAGGCTCCGAGGAAACACGCTGCCCCGCGGGCCCAGAACAGGGACCACTTCGCACAGTCGCTCGGGGCGGCGGCAGCAGCTGAACCAAGACAAAGCGAGGGCCTTCCACCTCCAGGCGCTCCAGCAGCGGCTAGACCCGCGGGACCGGACACTCGAGTGGCCCCAGTCTTCCACCTCCGCCGCCCGCGACCCGGGACTGAGGTAGGGCGGTGACCCCGCGTCCCGTCCGTCTCCCCGCCGGACCCCAATATCCCGCGCCCCCTCCCACCTCAGGGCCGGAGCCCCCTCCGCTGTCCTCACCCACTCCGGGCGACTTCTGCCCCGTGGCCGCCGGGAGGAGCAGCAGGAGCAGCGTGGCGACGCCGAGAGGCAGTCCCCAGCGCATTGTCTGCCTGCAAACCCAACCGGACCCCATACTGCCTGTGGCCTAGCTGATCAGGCAGTGAGGGAGGTAGGCTCTGCTGAGAAAAGACTCGCGCCGGAAGTGGGCGGGGCGGGCGGCACCGGCGAGTGCGCAGCCGCGGACGCCAGATGGCCCCGCCCCTCTCCCTCAGGCCCGCCCTTTACGGATCATGCTCCCCGCCTCCTGGCGCGACGCGGGCGGGGCTCCGTGCGCCTGAGCAGCTGAATGTCGGCGGTGGAGAGGGGCCGGCTGTGGGTTAGTGCGTCTGCGCGGCTGAACGGCCAGGGCTGTGATAGGGTCGCTGCTTTTAAATTATCCTGTGTAGTTGTGAGTGGTGCGCGGTGGCCTTGACCCAAAAATGGTGAAGGTGGCCCGAGGGACTAACTGTGCCTCAGCACCTCCTTGATTGGTCCCGCGGGCCATGCTGAGCAAATACTCGCCTACCCCGCCCGGAAGGCAGCCCCCAAGCCCCGTCCGCTCTGGGGGTCCCTGTTCCCTGACGCCCTTGCTCGCCATTCATCGCCGACCCCCCAAGTCCCCCAGAGTATGTACTAGGCACCCTGATCCCTGGCCGTTCATCCACACACCACCCCGCCACCTTGAAGGGAAAGGGGCTCTGCATCAAATCAGTGATGGGAAGGTTATCTTTTCCTTAAGCAAGCCCTGTTCATCGTCCTTGTTTATTAGGTTAACTGTTGAAATGCCAGAGTAATCCTCTATTGACACCTGTCAGATACTAAGCACCCCCAAGGGAGCCTATGATCTTAACTATCCTGTAATCCAATCACAGAGATTTCCCCTCCTAGCTTAGTCCCACCTTCAAGTAAACTTCCTTACATGTCCTTGTTAATTCCAAATGTATAAAAAGAACGCAAAACTATCATTCACCAGAGCATTTGAGATCTTGCTTCCTGGTCTCTTATCAGTTTGGCTCAAATAAAATAAAAATTCACTTGGCCAAATGGCACTGGATCAGCCATGTCTTCCAGGTTCCCCATGTGAGATGGCTAGGGAAAAACCACTCGCTTTAAATTCACTTGCCTCCCGCGCCCCCAACCCCGGAAAGCAGGTGTATCTGCTGAAGAGGGGGTAAGGGATGCTCATTTCTGGTCCTGCTCTGCCTTGTTCAGGATCTGCAGGGCTCCCCTTTGGTGGGGCTGGCCCCTGTCTTCTAAAAGCTGCTCCCATGAGGCAGGGACAGGGACCAAGAGAAGCCTTGTATGCATGGCCAATGGCCAGAAAGTCGAGCCCCAGGGCCAGGGATTGAAATTGGTGTGGACCCCTTAAATATTTTGAGAGCAGGGTGGGGGAGGGAAGACATAGCCTGCAGAACAACCTTCCACAGAGAGACTCTAGAAAAGTTTATTAATGTTTTCTATATACATGATTGGGGAACAGAATAATCAATGGATATGATTTTATACCCTGAAAAATGCGAACATAAATATATTTTTACCACCTTTAATCAGACTGCCATCTTCATTTTTACACAGGAAAACATGTATGTAACCTCATAAGACTCCAGCGATCCCTTTTGCAAGTCTGTATTAGAAGGGCGTACATATCAGAAGGGGGATCTGTGTCTCCTGAGGAGTCCACATACTCAGCTTGCCATATCCGTCATTTTGAGGGCAGAAAATAACAGCAGATTTTCGGTTAATAGATAAAATTGTCAGGCATTGTAAGCCACACCCATGGCACAGAGTTGCAGTCGGCTTGATGAAGGAGACATGGTTTGTGGGTGATTCCATCTGGTAGGCTCAGACGACCTGGTCTTCACCAATGCCCCTAACTCTCAGCAAACTTGGGGTTCATGACTGTTGTGGTGGCGCTCTTGAAAAGGGGGTTATCCTGATAAGAAAAGCAAATGGGACTTGTGAGTTCAGGGGAGGAGGAGGGAAGAGTAGGGTAAATTTCCTGCTGGTTCTAGGCCCATTGGCAGGGCTTGTGCTCAAGTAGCTCTAAGGATGGTGGGGGTCAGGTGGAGCCATGTGTGGGGGGTTACACAGGGGCTGGAGGGGGAGACCCTCCACACAGAACCGGCTGCCTCAGACCCCCAGGGAAGACCACTCACGTTGTTCCATTGAGACTTGAGCTTCTCCTTCTCAAAGCGCTTGTACTCCCTGAGGTCACTAAAGTGAGTCAGAGCTTTCCAGATAACCAGCAGGAGGACGCCAATCAGCACGACTCCTGCCACGGTGCCCCCCACGATGGCGGCTACGTTGGGGCCTTTTGGACACTCTAAGGTGAAGAGGAAGTACATGCACACCCAGCGTCAGGGCCTCCCCAGCTACCAGGCTCCATGGGTGCCCCTATCCCAGGTCCCTGCACAGTGCTCAGGTGGTCAGAGTTTTCCCATTATCCAGCTTATAGCCATCGGTAGTTGAGCCGACAACCTGACCCAGCCCTCAGTCTGGGTCAGTGCAGGGCTGGGGTCAAGGCCAGGCCACATAGTTCGAAATGAAACTAGGAGGACTCTTGTACAAAGAAAGAGGGGCCCAGGTTACCAACTAACCAGGGCACAGTGTGGATGGGACACCGCTGTGCACAGGCTGTGCCCTCTAGGCCACACAGAGTGCTCCCGTTGTGGGGAAGGCAGCTTAGAGCAGGTCTCAGTCCTGCAAGGGTCCTGGTGGCCTGCTGGCCCGTGATCAGTCACGTGAGTAGCCGGGCATCCCAGCCCTGTGTCCGCTCAGCCTCTCTGAGCAGGAACAAGGTGGAGGTGCTGAAGTTTGTGGGCTCCTCATGCTGCTTGTCTAAAGCCCTTAAGCTATCCTAAGGGGTCTGTTTATCAAAAGTCCCAGCGTCCCACATACCCTTTGTCATTGTCACCCAATGTACTTCCTCAATATTGACCTAACCCCACCGCCTGTCATGGTCTGTGGATCCTGCACCTGTCCCTCATTTCTCCTGATTAGGTCCTCGTGTTCCATCTATGGGCAATTCCCTCCTCTGTCCTCAATACACCCAACGACCCAGCCCAATCCACCCTGTTCATCTCCTAACTTCCACGCCTGGACCTCAGCAGCCCCTCCAGGGCTGTGTCGTGCTGGCCCCTCGAAATCCTGTGTTCACCAGGCCCACCACAGGTCAATGTCCACTCGGCCTCCCCCATGGGTCTGTGTCCAGTTTTTGGAAACACAGTTCAGATGTGTCCTTCATGCTCCTGAAATTCTGCCAAGGGCTCCTTATTATGTTTGGGAAGAGACCCACATGCCTCCCACGAATCACAGGGTCCTCGAATGACAGGCACCCAGTGCCTCGGACTGCACACCCTCTGTCCCCCATGTCTGGATGCTCTCATCCTCTGGTCTGACATTCAAAGTGTCCTCCTCTGAGAGAGCTCTCACCTGTGACCTTGGGAAGTATCCCCTGACATGGTCTTTGCTATCTCTGGCTGCATCCCTCCCCTGAATCTTGGTGCTAGTGTTCTAATGTGTTAGCCAAGGCTCCCACCTCCTTGGCAGATGAATCCTGTGATGATAGGGTTGGTATCTCCATTTCCTTCACCATTACTGGGCCTGGTACAGACCCAGAGCCGAGCAAACAGGCAACGGGCAGCACTTGGGAAATGCGATGACTGATATCCTGGGGACCCTGGACCTCCCTCTTCCAGGGCTGACCTCTGAGCATGCAAATTGTCCACTGGCCACATAGCTGTCCCTGGACCAGCTCAGGGACATGGGGCTCCAGGCCTTGGTCAGCATCCCTGGGGGATCACTAGCTCAGGCCTTATGGTCCATCCAGTGGGGTCCCACTCCCTTGAGCTAGAGCACAAGCTGTCGCCTGCTCCTCACACACCAGAAGGTAAGGTCAGAGACTGGAGGAGAGAGCCTAGGGCAGGAGGATCAGTCCTGGATGCTGGTATGACCCCGCCAGGCCTGCCTTTCTGTGAGGAGACGGCACTACACAGCTGCCTCACCATCACCAGGGGACCCATGACCTGAGTTCTGGCCCCCGTGTCCCATCTGGTGGGGACTCACCTCGAATCTCTTCCACGTGGATATCATATTTTTCCCTCCCATCCACCTGCCACAAGATGTAGTTCACCCAGCAGCCCTCTGAGTCATGTTCCTTGCACTTCCGGGTCAGCCTGGGGTTCCTAGATGGACTCGGCTTATGGGGTTCACTCAGGAGTTTCAGGTTCTGACACTGCACACTGCAGTTCTTCATGAAGGGGCCCTTGTCGAATTTCAGGCACTCGGCACAGGAGCTGCAGAAGAGCCACTGCATGAGCATGCATGTAAAATGGCATGAAAACATGTGCAATAGTATGAGGGAGTTTGGTGCCTGGGCACCAGGATGGCTCAGGGGGGGCTGGTCCTGGGTGCCCTGGGGCTGACGCTGGTGCCTGTGGGACCTGTGTGGCTGGGGTAGGAGGTGACGCTCCTGAGGAGTGTGGTGGGCAGAGCGCCTGAGACATGGAAGCCTGATAGAAGGGGTCTAAGATGCTCGGTGGCCCTTGGAGATGAAGGACAGCAGCAGGGCTGCAGAAGTCTGGAGGAGGGCAGCCTGCAAGAGCCCCCATCTCCTCCTGGGGCCTCAACCAGGCAGTGGGTTTCTGCTGGGGGTTTGCAAATGCACCGGTTTCAGGCGGGGGGGGGGGGGCGGGGGAGGGCAGGGGGCACTTACATGTACTGGCTGCAGGGTGAAGGGCAACCTGGGCACTCCTCACACAAGGGTGGCTGGTAGTCTCGGTCACACTGGCACACGTTGCAGAGGCACTGGCCGCGGCCGTGACAAACGGACCCCCGCACATTCTGGCAGCCCTCTATGGACTTGTAGCACTGGCAGGCTGAGCCCTCGTAGTCCGATTTGCAGAGGCACTTGCCACAGTGGCATTCCCCACGATCTGGGAGACAATGGGGCCACCACACAGTCACCCTGCACAGCCCCAGGCCCACCGACCTGGCCTTCCACTCACCGGGGCCCAGACCCAGGACCTGCTCCTGGGGGCCGGTCTGTCTGCCTGCCTGTCCCCCACCCCTGAGAACTCACCTGAGCCTCCGCAGACTTTGCCATTGTAGCGCTCGCAGTTCATGTTGTCACACTCACAGAACTGCCCGAAGATCTTCTTGTTGGGCACGTCGCTCGTGTGGCACAAGCACTGCCCACAGATGCAGTCCCCCAGCCCCGAGCAAATGATGGAGCTGTTGTCTTTCCGACAGCTTCCTTCCAGCTCCTGGCTGCTCCGGCCCTGCGTCTGGCACTCACAGTTCTTCCCAATGTAGCCGGCATCGCACCTGGAACAGGAGGGACACAGCTCAGGGCTCCTGCTCCAGGACCCTCTGCTCTGTGTGTGGCTCCTGCTCTGGGAGAGGGGGTGGCTCACCTGCAGATGCCGCATTCCACAGAGCCCTTGTCACCACATGGGCTGCGGTCCTCGTTCTTGTCCCTGCACTGGCACTCGCATTGGGGAAGCAGCTTCACAGTCACCGTGTCTGTGAAGCCCAGTGCCCGGATGACAAACGACTGCTCTTGGATGCACTCTGTGGCTGTGACCTTCACTTGGAAGGTGACCTGTGTGGGGAATGGCAGGGCTCAGGAGAAGCCAGGACACTGGGGTTGGGACCCTGCTTCCAGGCGTGGAGGGCACAGGCCTCTCAGGGGTTGCTGGAGGGAGTAGATGGAGGTGGCGGGACATTAAGGATTTCTCCAGTACTTGGAACTTGAGATAAGAAAAGGATGAGTTGCCAGAACATGGCATAGTGATCCCATGGTGCTCCATGCACCTGCCATCTGTGGCCTGGACTCAGGCTGGGGAGAAGGTTTTCAGAATACTTTGTATCACACAAGCATTCCAAAGGATTTTAAAGTGCCCGAATCCCACAGGAGGTCCTAAATTCTGAATGCAGAATTGTGTTCTGACCCTGGCTAAAGGGTCAAAATCATGCTCAAGAGGACAGAGTCAGAGCAGAGGCCCAGCCATCTCCATGACCAATTCACGTGGACACTAACCCTGAGCTTCAGGAAGCACCAGCCTGTCAAGAGTAAGGCACTCCCAGATCAGTTTCAATAAATTTCCAAACGGTACATTAATAAAGAGCAGATAGAGCAGGAAAAAATATATGTATGTGAAGCAATCAGCCAACAACACAGTAAATAAATTCTCGTGTGAATCACCCAGTGCAAGAAGAAAATATTTCAGTAAAAACTCACATGTCACATTTAGTAAGTAACATGTCTGAAGAAATTCTAATGTCATATGTAAAAACGCAATAAAAGCAACCATTTTGCTGAATATTATTAGTTCACAGCCAATGGATAGAAAATGTAATTGTTACGGTCATGATAAATTTAAAATATTAAGGAAATAAGTCAGTGTTTATTTCTAATAATCTGCTTGGCCCCTGCTTTCATGTGATTTCAAAAAGCAAGACAAAAATCGAAATCGGGAAAACCAACCCAGACGTGTAGTGTGTGGAAGAACATCCATCTATCTTTACCGGGATGCGCTGTTCCAGTGTCTTCTCCCAGGGGGCGCTGCTGACCTTGTGGTCATTAAGGCTACGCCAGGGATGCCATGGATGCTGATAACTAGGATGTCCTATGCCAAGGACAGTGCCACCTGCATCTCCTTAACAGGTAAGATAAACTTACATGAGTACTGTTTTGCCTCAGAGAGGATTTTAAAGGATGGGAACAGGACCTCTGGTGGACGGTTCTTGGCTCCTGCCCCTACTTATTTCTGAGCTTTCCCTTTTGTCTGGGTGCACGGCTTTCTAGCTGTCACTGGGAGACCACCTTTCAGAATGTTGGGATGGAACCTCACCGGGACGTTGATCTGGACACCATCGCAGTCCCCTTTGAGCTTGTTCATCTGTGATATTCCGTTACTGCAGAAGGAGTCGTAGGTGACTTTTAGGGTGTCGGGGATGGTGTTGTGATCCAGAAAGACTCTGGAGGAAAGTTTCTGTGGGCAAAGAGTGGTTGCTCATTAAGGAGGATCATTCTGCTGTTCCCAGGCTGTTCCAAGTCATGGCTTTTGCACACTTCCCTGTTTCTCATGCCCCCCTCCCTTCTCCCATAGGCAGAGTGAGAGCTGGGTAGGTACTTGGTCCTGCGCCCTGTGGCGCAAGTGTTGGGGCTACCAACACCATAGCCCTGCCCTCAAGACAGGCCAGTGAAAGAACCTACATGGAGACAGATCACAACCCCATGAAAATGGGGGCTTGACCCTCCCACTCACCACTGAATCTCCAGTGCCTGGCATAGGTAGGAGCTGAAACACTGTTGAAGTAGATGAGAGACAGACACAGAGAGAATGAGATAGACAGACAGACAGACAGAGAGATAAATAAAGAGGAAGAGGCCAAGAAGAGAGAGAGAAAAAAAAAGAGAGAGAGGCAGAGAGAAGGTGAATGAGCCAATAATGGCGGCATATCATCCCAGAAAAGATGGGAACACCCATAGGCAGCAGCTGGGGTTCAGGAGGGCCTCCTTCAGGGGTATAGGGCTCCAAGAGCATACAAGAAGCCATCAGAACCTCCTCAGTGGGGCTTTAATTATAATTCAATGGCTAGGGCATTTTTAGGGTGCTCCCAGCAAGTCTGGCTCAGTGAGGCCATCAGAACCTTTGGCCAAGAAGAAGGCACTTGTGAGGGTCTGACATGACACGTACCATGCTAACAAGAGAAGACACAGCTGCCCTGTTGGAAGTCCAGAGTCAGTTTGTCTACAAGGCCCACCAGTGGCCCATACAATGCATGGGCTCTCCCCTCCAGACCACCTTTTTGTTGACCTGAAGCAGGTGACATCCGTCCTGAGTGTCCAGCACCCCCCCCCCCCAGCGGAGCACCCAGGGACTCACATTGTAGGCATTCTTAATGAGCTGGACCACGTTGCTGGAGTCTTCCGACAGCTCCCCGACCGCAGATTTGGGGATAATCTTAGTGAGCTTCTGTTGGGCAAGAAGACCAGGTGGGTCAAGGGTGGTACCCAGGGCCTGTGGCAATCTCAGCATCCACTCATTTGTAACACCCCAGAGGGCTCCTTCTTGCCTGCACAATGATTCAGGCAACCCCCCCCCCCCCCCGCCTCAATATCTTACAGTATTTAGCGAAGACAGTATGGAGTCAATGGTGTGCTGGTAAATTGTTAATGTCGGGCTCTCAGGGGAACAAACCCTGAGTTTGTTCCTTGGTATAAACACTCCACCTGGGTGGGTTTCACACTACTGATAGCACTGAACAAAAAGCTGGGGAGAAATGTGCCTTGCCACGGTTAGTGTTCCCTCCATGCGGATATAATCAGCAAAAACAGCCAGGGCATAGGTGATCGAGAATAAGTCAAAGCCTCAGGATGGGGTGAGTTTGGGGCATTTCAATAAGTTGATATAATTGAATTTTAATAACGAATGTGTTAGAAGCAATGTGATAGTCGGTTCTGGAAGGCCAGCGTCTGCTGGTTCAGCTGTGCCTTTGGGGTAGCAGACCCCAGCACCTGCTATGCAGATAGGCCTAGGCCAGCCTCCAGGGAACCTTCTGTCACCTTCTCCCCCACATGCACCTTAGCCTGGTTCAAGGGTCACGCCATCATTCATTGACGATTGCTCCAACACTTTATCTTATAGAATTGATGGTTGGGTCAATTTCCTATTTTAAAGCCCTTCTGTGACTGCCCAGATGGTTACAACCTGGCCACCAACCCCCTCTGACCTCCATCACCCACTCCCCTCCGCCCCAGCTGTGGGACTCTGCTGTGGCTTGGGAAAGCTGGACTCCTCCACATCCTGTCCTCTCCACCTTGTGGAGCCACGTTGCAGAAACAACAGGAGGGCCAGTGTACACTGTCCTTACAAACTATTGGTCACCTTGACATCTCTTTCTCAGAAGCATCATAAATGGGAGTTGGGAAACAGGCTTAGAAAGGCCTGGGACCTGCCTAGGGCCTTGTCTATGCTACTGGGAGGGCAGGGGTTGAGGTTCAAGTCTCCTGTCTCAGCTTCCACCCTGTCATCACTCTGTCTTCTGGAACACAACTTCTGCTGCTAATAATAAATTACTGGGACATATTAAAATTTGCTGAGGAGGGGGACTGTCATGTCTCATAATACAGTCAACATGGCTGCTACAAAGTCCTGCTGGTGCCCATGCAGCAGTTGTGGGTGGCCTTCGAACCTGCTGCAACTAGCCAACAGCCCTGAAGGGAGCTGAGGCCCTGTCCCTGGGGTTTGGCCAGCTCCCACTACCTGCCCCCTCCCACTTCTCCGTGTGCCCTGCAAAGTCCTGTCCTTACTCCAGAGTCCGGGAGAAATGACAGCAGCAACTACTGGTCTCACCATTGGCTACAATCAGGTGCCCCACCCCTCATGTTCAGAGGCCACAGCAGGCTCACCAGTGGCAGCAGAATGTCAACAGGCCCTAGGGACAGTGAGGGGCCAAGAGAGTCTCATGCCAATCAGAGCAAGAGGAGCTCCCCCGCTAAACTTTGGCCAATGGAAACACACCAAACACACACAATGGTGACCGGAAGGAGAGAAGGGCAGACAGGCGAAGCTGCGCTAGGAACAGGAGACAATCCCCTGTGAGAGTTCCTTGCTCCTAAAGAATGTAGTAAAAACAGTAATTCAGTAAAGTCAGTGAGGATGAGGGTGCCTGAGGCAGAGAAGGAGGTGATCTCAGGATGCTCAAACATAGGCTTCCGTGGAGGGACGGCCATTTGTGGGAGCCCAGGGTCTGCTGGTAACGCATGTGTGCTTCATTGTGAAGTCCACCAAGCCACATGTTTATGCTTGCAAACTTTCCTGAAATACCTTATACTTCGTGAAAATGCTTATATTCCGTGTATGTGGATAAAAAGCAAGAGAGTCTCCCTAAAATGAAAAACTGGATCTGCTGATCCAAAACACTTGCTATGTTTTAGCAAAAATGAAAACCTCAGAATCAATGCCAAGACACATGCTGCAAGTATATAAATTTCAAGGAAATAATCCTCTTTCATCCACACAGAAATGTTGCATGGCAGAATGAGGCCCCAGGCAGACTCCCCAACAGCAGCATTCACACCCCTAAACCCATGGCCCTGTGTGGCTGCCTGCCCCCTCCCACACCCAGCGTGCAGAAGCAGAACTCAGCCTGTGGTGATGCTAAAATGGCCATGTCCTGACCTCTCGCACAAGACCTTAAGTCCACTTACTTCATAGGTTTCCACCATTTTCTTGGTCACAGCAAAGATGGGCTGGATGTTGCTTTCAGCCAGTTTGTGCGCCAGCTGGCCCACCGATGGGTAGTCCTGAAGAGGAGACACCCAGTCAGACAGCGCTAAGATTCAGACAAGCTACCCAGGCTGACCACCCATACTGCCCAGCAGAAATGACAGCCTGGGGCCCAGAGACTGAGCCCCTTCCACGTGTTGTCCAATGGGCTCTTCTGAATGATGTTGACAAGTGGGTAACATAATAGGATTATGGAGGAAACTGGTTATATTAAAACACAGATAATAATGATGACCCTGAATCCTGGCTGGTGTGGCTCAGTGGATTTAGGGCTGGCCTGTGAACCTAAAGGTCACCGGTTTGATTCGCAGTCAGGGCACATGCCTGGGTTGAGGGCCAGGTCCCCAGTTGGGGGAGTGCGAGAGGCAACTACACATTGATCGTTCTCTCCCTCTCCTTCTCTCTCCTGTCCCCTCTCCCTAAGGAATGACAATGGGAATGACCCTGAGAAAAAAGATAACTAGCAAGGTGTAACTAGGCTCAAATTTAGAAACAGAACCTAGAAGCCATTTCTAAACAAGGGGTCTCTCATGCAAGACATGCTTCAGGGAGAAGTCTGCACTAAACTGCCTGCCTCTTCCACTGAACAGCCTACCTGCACTGTGCTCCTGCCATCTGAGGCAGCCCTTCTAAAGGAGTTCCTGGAATTGTATTTCAAGTAATAGGACTGAAGCTTTCCAGATCCAATTGGTACTGCGCAGTTAGATCCCCATGGGCATCTTCACTGACCAATAAGAGCAGAGCGGCTCCATTCTGACCAATCAGGACAGCGCCTTTGTGGACCAGTCAAACTGTGAAGATTTGTAATCCTCATTTGCATGAGAATGAACCAATTGATGACCAAGGAAAGGGACTCTATATAAATCAGCTCCCCACTAGCTTGGTTGGGGAGGGTATTTTCTATTTCCACCAAAGACTGTGTTTCCCTGTCTAGAGGCGTTAACACCAGAGTGAAGCCAGCTCAGCAGAGTGGACCAACTGCAGACTGGAGCAGAGCAGAGTTGTCTAGCCAGAGGGGCCAAGTTGCTAAACACCAGGACTGAGGGGCCTCACCCAGGGCAACCTCCCAGCTTTATCATAATTGAGCTGTTTGCACTGAATGAAGATTCTTCCTTCACTGCATCCCAATTTGGTGATTCCCGTTGGCACTGAAATGGCAGTGAAATGGTACCAACAACCATCAGTTGACAAGAAAAGGTTAAAGTTGTGACGTACTTTGGATCAGTGAGTACACTAAAGGAGAAACCTCTCCCCAACATGCAAAGTATGTTCGTGAGAGTTAACATAATTTGGGGGTATCCATGCTTGTGCAGCGCTGGGGAATTCCTCCGACTTCCATCAGGGGCAGGACCTGATACACCATCCCCAGCATGGGCACCTGATTTTCATAATTGAGGGACAGTCTCAATTTCCCAGCAGACATTCACTAGAACCTCAGATGGCACATTTTTCCTGTCCAAGTTGTGGACCCTGAAATTCATCCACTAGCACCCTCCCGTGGAG
The DNA here is from genome assembly GCF_987537825.1 of Furipterus horrens. NCBI lineage: Eukaryota > Metazoa > Chordata > Mammalia > Chiroptera > Furipteridae > Furipterus > Furipterus horrens. Next base: position 9,840,862 of record NW_028327171.1, read on the forward strand.
TCTGTAGGCTCCAGGCAAAGATCCCTGAGTTATACCATCTCTGAAGTGCTCTGTAGTGCCCAGATTTTATGATTTCAGGGTGCAGAACATCATTTCACAGTAAGCCAGGTGAAAGCTGGTGGTTCAGAACTGCGGCTGCATCCTTAAAGTGGAGAATGTCTGACCTCTTTGTGACATTACAGCTCCTTCACTGGGACAAAGGGCCTCTTCTCATCAGTGTGAACCCACAGAAGTGCTCTCTCAGCTGGTGTAGAGTGACAGCGCTACAGACACCCCTGAACTTCTCCCTTTGGCCCAGTGTTCCCTCCCCAGTCCCTTGTGGGGTGTCCCCTCCCAACAAGGACTCTGGAGAGGGGGCACTCACAAACTCATTGCTTCTTTTGTACATGTTGTCCTCTAGGTGGCAGTGGCCATCATTGGGGGTGAGGATGGCTCCCAGCTTGCCATCGCCTGCAATGTGGAAGCCATCGTCTGTGGCAAACACCAGCAGCCGCGTGACGTTTCGCCAGCCAATTTCCTCCTGAGAAGGAGAAGACGGGGTTACCTGCCTCAGCTTCCTTCATGGGGCTCTCACAGAGGACAGGTGAAAAGGTGCTATGCCTGTCTCCCTGCTCCAGGGTTTTTCAGACAGGAGGACCCAGAGACAGGATGCAGCTTGGGACCAGCTTTTCGGCTCTGGTTCCCATGTGCGGTCCAGATTCCAGCACCTGGGGCTGGAGGTACCTCTCTATGATGTCAAGTTCCCAAGTGCCCAATAAATGTGTGGGACCCTGAGGGGAACTGAAATGCATGTTTAAATGAAAACACATACAACCTCTGCCCAATCAGTGCAGAACCTGGGGCTAAATCCTCAGAAGCTATTCCCAAAGAAGAAAAGAAAATACTTGTAGAAATGTTTATCACAATGTAAAAACACTGCAGACACAAAGAGGAAAGAGCCCAAGGGGCCCGAAATGGGGGAGGAGAGAGTCAGGCACGTTAGCAACATGAGTGTCATCACTGTGACATCACACAAAAATGAAGTGTGTGTCTGTGATACAAGGACAGCAATGCGGAGGGACCTGCAGGGAAGCTGGAGGATTAAAAGCTTGTTTACGAAGGGTCAGGACTACATGGCTAGAAATACAAGCTGATGGTGTTGTGCCATTTATGTCAGAAACCTAGTGGGTGGATTTATCAGACAGGACCCTGCGAGTGAGGGAACAGTCAGGGGCAAGGGATGGTCGCTGGGTAAAGGGCAGTCCAGACATGGCCACCTAAGCCACGTTACGTGGGAGAGCCTCTGAGGACACACCTTATTTCCCAGGGGGAAAAGAGGTCAGTGGTTATTCTTCTCTAGGAACTGCCAGGACCTGGCCGGGCGGGTCTTGCTTTATAAAATCTTTCGCTTACATTCAGGCTTCAGAAGATATGCCTCACATCATAAACAGATAGTGATGTCTCTGGGTGACCGGAGGGTCTTCTAAGAGTGTTCAAGGTGAAGGTGGCCCCTGTGACTATGGGACTAAGGTCCCCAGGTTGGGGGACCCAGGGACAGAGCAGGGACCGGGCCTTACCGGGCATGCTGCAACCTGCATCATGGCATCCAGTCCCCCCTCGGGGGCATCCAGGTTTCCCGAAATCAGCTGCTTCCCAACCTCTGTCTGGAACTGGCTGGAGTTGTCTGTGAGCTTCAGCACATGCTTGAAGGCAAATGGGGGCTGGCACTCCTTCTCCTTGTTGGGACACGGGTTCTTTAGCTTCTCGGGGTGTGTGTTGACAAAGGGGAGCACGGTCTTGTCCACAAAGGACCCGAAGCCTGAGGGGCAGCAGTGGGGGCGGGGTCAGTGAGGGAGGTAGAGGTAGCACCAGGTGGTGGAAGGACAGGGCCACAAACCTGGGGAACATGAGGGTAGAGTCTCGGTTTCCCTGCTTGACACAGGGCAGGGGAGAAAGCGAGATCGCCCATGGGGCATGTGAGTGTGCAGGTGTGTGTCTAAGTGTGTACACCTGTGTAATTCGGTATGCATGTGAGTGTGTGTCCCCACACGCAGATACTACAGCTTGGAGGGAGGCAGAGATGAGAGTGCGCTGTTCCATTTCCCGTACACACACGTGTCTAAGACTTGCACTTTGTAAGTGAGTCCCTGCTTGCCAAGCGCTGAGGCCCCTCGGCCGGGAGGTCAGGGCTGTGCTCATTTGCCATGATAATTTCATTAATGGTGCCATTACTTCGCAGTCAATATACTTTTGTGGTCTTTAATCTTTTTAATAACTAGCACTGTAAGACTGTTGTCTTCCAAACATGTTGAAGAGCAAACAAAAGGCAAAGGAAGGAGAGGAAAGGGAATGGAGGGGCTGGATAGTGTGGTCAGTGTCAGGAGAGCCAGCCCCCGGGTATGGCCTTGGCGAGGATGCAAATAGGGACACTGTGTGAAGCCCCAGCACCCTGCCCCTCAGGATATGGGTTGGGGGTCAGGGGGTGGGGAGTGGGCAGCAGGCTCAGCTGAGATTCAAGGCAGGACTGAGCGGTTGACCTCACCAATGCGGCCGGACTCGGTGATTTCGTTGAGGGCCCTGAGTAGGTCGCCGCCCAGCTTCTTTACGTTGATGAGGTCATCAAACATGGAGTAGGACAAGTCCATCAGGTAGTACAGGTCGATGGGGTAGCCCTTGGCACGCTGGAAGGTCACGTTGAACATGGCCGCCTGACCTGCCACAGAGACAGGAGAGAGTGAGGGGCAATCGGTTTGGGCAAAGCTGGTTAAGTGGTAGCTCAGGTTGCTGGCGGTAGGGCTTATCAGGGCCTTTGTGCTGCCTTCCAAGAGGGGAACAGGACAGTGTTCTACTGATGTTATTTTCTCCTTTTCACAAAGGACACAGAACATAGGGCTAAAAGATCCAGCCCGTAGCCGCCGAACCCCAGTCAGTGCAGAGGGTACCTGGTCTCAGATGCAGCGTCACTCTCTGCGGGAACAGCTGCTTCTGGCCCCCCCTCTGGTTCTCAGTGATCTCGGAGAAGCTTCTGGGGTCCATGATGTCATCTGCTTCACAGCCCTTAGATGCCAGCTCTGCCCTCGTGTCACAGCGGACGGAGTCGGGCTCCCCTGGCCCAGGGAAGTTCTGGTGGGGAGATGGGAAGAGGGAGGGGACACATGGAGGGCTCACGCTGTGGGAGTCATGCGAGGCTGGCCTTCAGAGTCAGTGGAGGAGGCCGACCCTCCTCATTTGCTCTGGCACTCAAGATAAGCATCCCTGTGATATGGGGATGTGGTGGGGGGCTGGACAGTCCCCAGGGAGACACTGGCCACAGGTGCTTTGCCATGAGGGCCTCCAGACCATGCCAGAGGCTGGGGCGGGCAGCTACCTCACTGTCTCCAGCAGTAGACACCACTTGAGAACCAACATCCATCCAGTCCAGCCTGGGCACTGTGGGGACCTTCCACAGCCCAGAGCCAAGAGCACCTGGCCCGGGGTTTCTGCCCTCCATCAGCAGTGACTTTACAGTGCACAAGCCAGACAAGGGAGGTTCTAGCTAGTGTCACCAATATTGGGACAGTGACAGCATGAGCTCTCCCGTGTGGGGCTCCTGCCAAATGTCCACATGGACAGAAGGAGAGGGAATGGCAGACAAGCCCACAGTGAGGGGCAGTCCACAGCACTGCTGTGCTGAAGCAGGCATGTCAAGGGTGTGAGAATGTTTCACATTCAAGGAGACTAAAGAGATGTGACATTTGAATGCAGCGCGTGGTCCTGGGTTATAATATTGACCAGGGGAAGAAACCCTGGCTGTTCTGGGCCTTTGCCTTTCTTCCCAGGGGCCTCACCCATAAAACAACTGAAGACAAGAGGGAATTAGGGTCCTGATAGGGAACATTTCCACTTCTTGTCTATATTCTGAAAGATGGACCACCTCTCACTTCCCTCTGTGCTCTGGGCCGTAGGGGACACAGGCAGGGAGCTGGCCCTTCTTGCAAGCATCTCCTCCTGCTTTCAGGGACTCAGGGTGCAGGACCTGGACTGACCTAGCACAGCCTCTCTCTCTGGTCAGCCTCCAGGACAGGGTCGGTTGTGTCTGTCTGTCTCTCTGCGAGTTAGACAACCCTATGTGCCTTGTTCTGCTCCTATCCCACTAGGAAAGGGATGGGTGATGGTCCCGGGTTCCCACAGTTCCAGAGGCAGAGAAAGGGGGTCCAGCTTGGGAGGTGCAAAAGTGGGAAGGCCCACGAGGAATCAAGCTCTTACCGGTTTCAGGCACCAGGCGCAGCCAGGCCCTGACTCAATGCAGTCCCGGCAGTTGCTGACCTTGTATTTGGTGCACTCCTGGGAGAGGACTGGGGACAAGATAAGACGGACTCTGTGAGTGGGGCTGCTGGCCCATGCGGAGTCTGGCAGGCACAAGGGGCTGTGAACATGGATGGGGGTGGACAAATGACTGAGCCCACACACAAGGGATGGAAGGAGAAGGAGGGTCAGCAGGAGGACCAGGAATGATGGGACCAACCAGGGGGGGTGTGTCTGCCAGGATCCAGAGAGGGGCCTCCTGGCGGGTGTGAGGGTGGGCCCCATCCTTCCCCACCAGCAATGTCCTGCAGAACTCACCGGTCCCAAGGGCAAGCAGACCGGAGAGGCTGAGCAGCAGGGAGTGCTGACGCAGCATTTCCTGTGGAGGGATGGGGTCTTGGTGATGAGTCCTCAGACCTGAGTCTGGGGCTTACTGCCCATGGAGCCCCTCCTTGCCGGCCTGGAGATACAGAGCCAGGAGGCCCTGTCCCTGCTGCTGAGGGTGGTTAGTATATGGGAGAGGACAGCCCAGGTCTGTCTCCCTGACTGCCCTGCAAGGTAGCTGCCACACCCCTGAGCCCAGTGGGTCTCCGAGGATGAGCAGAGAGGAGGCCTCATGCCAGCAGCACACATGAGCACACAAGGACATACACAACCGTATATCCACACCACAAGCACACCACACATAACATACAAACACACACGTGTCACTCGTGTGCCACACATATGAACACACATGTGAACACACTGCACACGTAATAAACAAATGCATGCCGACCACACCAAACACATGGTGCTACATGCTCTGAATTAGGACCATGGGTGACCTTTGTGCTCCCTGAGTCCTCAGTGGACTGAGTGTTGAACTCGGACAGAAACTTGCGTGACGCAGACCTCTGGAAGACGACAGAAGTGGGACCAGAAAGGGAAGCCATCCCTGAGCACCTAGGGCGCCCTTGCACTGAGGGGCAAGGGGGTGATATGCAGAGCTACCCCTTGCCTGTTCAAGGCACTAACGTGCTGACCGCTGTTCTGTTTTTCTCGATGCACACCTGCTGTCTTTACAAACCCAGTGTCCGGGCGAGGCGTGGGCAGGGCAACCAGCGCAGTGGTTCATTCAGTCACTGACGGCTGATGCTCCCAGGGGCGTGACTGTAGGCCCAGGGTGGGAGGCCTGGCATTCTAGCTCTGTTCTGGTTCTTGGAGGCAGAGGCACGACCTTCTAACCCACTGCCCACCGGGCAGGGGCCAGAAAGGGGGTGCCACAGGGGCTGCAGACCCAGGCTGGGCACACAGCAGCAATAACCCTTTAGAACAACAGAGGAGGGGAGGCAGGGCTTCCTGGGTGGGTGGGTCCCCAGGTCTGAAAACACTGTAGCTGACTGTGACATTTTATCTGACACCGAGGAAGCGGAGAAGGTGCTGAGAAATAAGCAACCAGGGGTTAGCAGGCAGGAAGGGGCTGTGTTTTATCATAAGCAAAAATCAACACAACTCACCCGGAAAGTCATGTGAATGCCAGCTGCTCCCCCCAGGGTGGGCCTCTCAGGCTCCTTGGGTGCCCTGCCCCCCAAAACACTGACTAATGGTGGAGGGCCAGCAATGTGGCCTTGGAGCTCCAAGTCAGGGTTGGCCTACCCCAGCTGGCAGAGGCCCCAACCCAGATCCTGCCTGCCTATTCTGGGGACTGTGTGGTCCCTGCTGTAGCCTGTAGGGCTCTGGATGCCTATGCTCTCTGCTGTGGGTCTCTGGGTGCACCCTATGTGTGGAACCTTCCCTCCTTTTGCCTCTCTCACCCAACCGAAGTTCCTATCTTTTTGAAGGTGATCTTGCACCCTGCTTCTCACCAAGATTATACTCAATGTAAAAACAGAACCCTCAATTCTTCCCAATTGTGTTGAAAGCAGAACTCCTGCCCACTCTGGCTTCCTGGGTCACAACGGCAGACAGTAGGGGAGGTAGTTTCGGTTCACTCCAGAATCCTCTCTGTGGTCCCCCAATCATGGGGCATAGGGCTTAGGATAAGACTGGCCTCAGCTTTCCATCTGGGTCCCCCAAAGTTTGGCAGCTGGACTGGTGCGCTGAGCATGCCCACTGAACGCTCAGCTGACTTACACTGCCTCAGGACACAGGGTCCAGTTCACCCCAGGATAGCACCCCCATTTCTGAAGCTAAGGGGGCTCTAAGGAGACAATGAGGAACCCCCTCCCCAAACGTCCCAACTGTGCTTGAGGCCTGGAAGGGTAAGCAGAATCCCCAGTTTGGAAGCAGAACCTACAGACGCAGCTCTGCCCTCCCTCCTGTGGTCACAGACCTGAACCCCCACCCCAAACATTCACCACAACCAGCTTGTGAGCTCCTTACATCCTCGTATGGGAAAACAGAGGCCTGAGCAGCAGCAGGATGTGAACCTGGGCACCATTACACTTGCTGTACCTCGTCCCACCGAGAGGGGAGTGTATCTTTGTTAGGGCAAGACCCACAGGTTGCAGAGGTCTTGAACTTGACCACAGGAAGCCAGGGGGGAGGGGCAGGTAGGAGGGTTTCCCTTTCCACAAGTGTTACTTCTCACTTGCTGCAGCACTGAGAAGGGCCCCTGTGGATGGCCCCACCCTCGCACCATGTGTGCCACAGGTGAGTGGGACAGGACACCTGTATACATGGCAGCCCTGGGAGCACAGACGGTGGACAGAGGGAAGGGGGCTGAGCACCGAGCCCAGGAGTCAGCCCTCCTCTCAGCTGCAGGCAAGCAGGGCTGGGCAGGACCCTTCTTGCTGGGCCTCGGGGCACAGGGCCACCGTGGCTGTGCATGGCAGCCAGGACTGACCCTCAGAGGCCCGGGTCTTGCCTGAATCCAGCTTGTAGACACTCACAGACCTCGCTCTCCTCTAGGCCTTGTCCTGGAGGTCAGCACTGCGCACTCAGCCTCAGTTTCCTCTGCGTAACGGGTTTGTCAGCCTGCTCCCAGCTCAGGGGCGGACAGGCTTAAGTTGTTATCATGTGTAGAGCAACCTCAGCACCTCAAGGCCCTGGACTCAGCGGTGACAGCTGGTGGGAGAATGAGCACACAAGCGGGAGGCCCAGGGCTGAGCCGAGGAGAGGGGGCAGAGCAAGAAGAGAGGAAGGGCACAGGGTCCAGCCAGGCCACCTGAGCCCTGACCTGCAGAGCTCATGCCAAAGGTGGTGCTCAGACAGACACCCCCCTGCCCCCCTTCCGCTGGAGGACCGAGTGCCCTTTCACCAGCTAAGTCTCAATCTCCCTGGATCTAGGAAGTGTCCCTCACCAAGACTCAAGATATAAAACCCTAAGCTAGGTGGTTTGAGAAACTCCAGGCCCCACCAGCCTGTGAGGACCTGGGGGAGAGAAGGCACAATCTAGCAAAACTGTAGGAAGTGACATCCCCAAGGCCCCTTGTGCCAGCCGGCTTCCTGAGAGGCCGGGCGCTGCACCCTCCCCTCTGCACCCAGTGAACGCAGCTACGGGGGAGCCCACCTCACCACCAACAAAGTGCTAAACAGTCAGGTTCTGAGATGCAGAAGGAGCATTGGAAGAAAAATAGAATGTTTTTTCTAAACTACACACACACACACACACACACACACACTCCATATTTGATAAAAGAGAAAAGGAACAGGAAACATTAGAAAAGAAACACAACTTTGAGAAGGAAGCAGGGAGAGGCAAAGCATGGGTGTAGAGTTAAAAAGTTGGTGTCGGTTCAGGCTTCCTGCCAAAGATGAAGGTTTCGCCAAAGTACAAACCCTCAGACAAGGCCACTCGCGCTGTTGTGGCCCCATGACCATCAGCACTTGGCGTGGGAGCTTGTCTTTGACCGTTGGTGTCAGAGAATAAAGCCACTTGGGCGCTGACTTATAAGAGGCCCCAAACCAAGTGACAGGGAACCATGAGCATAGATGACATTCTGAGGAAGGAAGTAATAAGGAAGAGAAGACATGGGCTCCTCTGCACTTGGGACTGGATGAGTCAGGGCTGTTTTCTGGAGAAGAAAGCAAATGTCTACAATAGATCTAAAAGAGGCCTCAGCCTTTCAAAACCAAAGACAGAGTGTCAGGATGTCACCTGTTTTATCTGCTTTATGTAAATACAAATGAGAAGGGAACAGAGCTCGTCTCCAGGGGGGGAAGGAACAGCCTCCCACTCCTGGATCTCAGAGGTCCAGACTGATCCAGGGGTCGGAAAGGGAACTGAACATGGCCTACACTTCCCCAAAACTTCAGCCCCACAAAGACATTGTCTAAGTGCCCATGGTGATTTCACCATTATTAATTTCACCATTGGTGATATACAAGAGCAAAAAAGATACACAGTTTATGACTTAATGGAATAAAACAAGACCTCCCCATGCCCCGCCCCACACATTAATTAGAAATTTTTAAATGCTGCTGACTACCTCTTTAAAAAAAAGAAAAAAAAAAACTGTATTTTTTTCCATTACCATTTATTGCCATTACGGTCCCCTCCCCCTGACAATCTCCTAAGTCAGCAATTTTCAACCTTTTTCATTTCATGGCATATACAAACTGATTACTAAAATTCTGTGGCACACCAAAAAGTTTCTATTGTTTGCCTATCTGATAAAAAAAAAATAGGTATAATTTTAATTTATTCATACCAGACAGCTATTGTTGTGTTGGCTGTTGTCATCTTTTTATTTGACAATTGAAGGGAAAAAGAGGTCGGTGTCCCTCACTGAATAGTCAGGTATTGCATGTTTTAAAAATTCTTGCGGCACCCTGGTTGAAAATGACTATCTAAAGTCAAAGAGGAAACCCAACATATTTACAAACACCGTAGAAAAGGAGGTGATGCAGACATGCAGGGCGATGGCACCCTTTGTCCCCTGGGGGGACATGAAACCGATGCCCTAGATGCCCTAACTGTAGATGTAAGGAAATGATAGTTCACTTCCAGAGGCAGGAGAAAGAGCAACGAAGTCTTGGGGCGAGGACAGAAGACACAAATAAGGGTAGCAATCGTGAATCAGAAGACAAACACAAAAGCAAACATTGATAATTACATCAAAACCCATTTCCTGGGAAAAAGCAATAAAACGGGTCACCTGAAAGGGGGAAATGGATGACAATCGCCGAGGAGCTTTGAAAGGCAGAGTCAGACCAGGCAAGGCAGGTAGTGTTCATTACTGGGTTGTAAATGCACCAAGAAGCTAGAGATTGGGGTCCCGGTGACCCTAGCTCATCTGGTTCAAGCCCCCCAGCCCACCCCGAGGCCAGTCTGTCTTTGGTCTGCTGGCATACTGCACCTAGAACCTGGCTGTCAGGGACTCACCTGCTCAGGGCCCCTCACACCCCAGGCATGCTAATTCAGTGTCAGAAAATGAGATGATAAGAGACAGACATGCCTGCCTATTTTACATTCAAAATCTAAGCCTAAAAACTGAGGGGAAAAGAGGCCAAGCAGATAGATGATCTGAAGCAACAAAGTGGTACCTGAAATAATTGAATGGATGAAAATATCTAAGTGTAACAGAAACCGGTGTGTTCCAAAAATCCCCAGAGTTTGCGGCTGGGGGATGGGGAGAAGGAAGCAGCTTTTAGAATGCCACCACATGCCTGAGGCTGGTGGCTAGTGTCTTTTTTATGCAAAATGTCTTTAATGCATCCAAAACCTCAGGTAGATGGGAGGGGTCTTGGACCAGGGGACAGTATGAAAAAAGCACACAGAGCCTGCGTAAGGTTCTGTGAATGGTCAGAACTGTTTGCAACGCCCACTGTGTCAGAGGACGTAGTCAGGGATTTAAAAATAAGCGGCAGACATTTTAGCCAGGCTGACTGTGCGGATTTAACTGGGGACAGGCTGATCTTGTGAATTTAACTGGGACTGACAATGCAGTTTTAAGGACGGGACATACCTTGCTGCTTTGAAAAGGAACAAACTGACCATGTGGATTACAAAAGGACTAACTATACAGTTTACAAGGAGGCTGAGAATCCACAAGGTTTTTGATTAAAAGCTGGTGGACCCCATAACACAGATGAGGTCTCCCCAATCAGAATTGAATGATTGGCAGCTACTGGTAAAGCTGAACTGTGTTTGGAAAACAGGAAAACGGTTTCTCTAACTTTTCTAAAACTAGCCTGGTTTGGTAGGTGGGAGGCAAGGATATGTGTTTATGGGTGTTTTAAAGAACATAAGACTTAACAACAGAAGTATGTAACTGTTAAATAAACAATTCTTTTTCTTTTCACTAAACTCTGGTATTGAGAGTTATAATTCTGGCGGCGGGCAATCGGGCCTCTAATTAAAGAGCCCGCAGGTTTGTTTTCAATTGGAGCAGCCCAGGGGTTCTGTAACATAAGGACTCTCTAATGCAAAAGGTGAATGGTAATCTTCCTCTCCCAGGAGACCTGAGAAATTAAGAGCAAAAAGGCAAACATGGGATAGAAAAGGCTGTGGGCCCAGGAGATAGTTCACAAAGGAGGAATTGCAGTGGGTCAATCAACTTTAAAAAAATTTTTCTTTTGAAGATTTTTAAAAATTTCTTTCAGAGAGAGGGGAGGGAAGGAGAAAGAGATGGGGAGACACATCTCTGTGAGAGAGAAACATTGATCGGTTGCCTCTGGCCCGCAACTCCGGGAATTGAACCAGCGATCTTTTGCTTTGTAGGCCAATGCTCAGTCCACAGAGCCACACCAGCCAGGGCTGGGTCAGTAACCTTTTGAGTCACCGTGGCTGGTGGTCAGGTATCACCAATCAGAGTATTGAGATGTCTGGTTCAGCTAGCGAATGGCAGATGTCTTTAATATCTCCGACACCCACGCAGGGGAACCTGCCCGGGAATGAGGATGTGTGAGTGACTCCATTTTCATGGTAAAAAGTGACTCTGTGGGAAACCGGTAATAGCAAATTCACCAGAACGGTCCTGCTTTCTCCCCGGGTGGTGCCATTATAAGTTTTTTCAATTTTCTTCATTATTCCTGTTTGCATTTTCCAAGCTTCCTACAATAAACATATATAATGGCCTTGGAAATAGTCATTCATCTGTGAAAACCCAGAAACTCTCTGGTGGCTGAGGAATTGTCCTGAAGTTTCTGTCCCTACTGCTGTCATTTCGGAGGATGGTGGGTCCCTCCACGGTGGAGGGGAGAACTGAGACTGCTGCTGTGAGGCCCTCCTTCATTCATTCACTGAACAAATGCTTGCTGGTCTCTTCTTCCTGGCGCTGCCTCCCAGGTTCTGGGTTTCTGACCCCTGCCAAGACCTCCAGAATGCCCCCGCCATGCTCCCACTGAATTTCCATCACACCCGAAAGCCACTGCACTTCCAAAGCCGATGTGCAGTAACATCCAATCTAAAATGAATTCGGGGAAAACGCTGCTCCCATGGACTGACTGCAAGTGCCCCCAGACCCCAGACCCCATGCTCAGGGTGCTCCCACATAGCCCAACGCGCACAGAAGCACCAGGGTGCCCTGCTGTCCCCATGGCCCCTACCAGGTGACAGCCCTGGCTTGGTGAGGTCTTGCTGCCAAAGAGGCCGGCCTCAGGCCCTGCCTTAGCTCCCCCGCCTCCAGGAAACCCCTTAGACTACTTCTAGCTGTAGTCCCGGGTGCAACACTCCCAGGAAACCCTCTGCTCCGAAGCATCCAGGGCAGAGGGATCACACCACGTTGACATGGAGGTATCTGCCTCTCAGATGGGCTAGATCTGAGCATCTAAGAGGACTGAGTCCTACCTCAACCCCACATCTCTGCCGAAGGGAAAGAGGCTGTGACTCACTCTGTGACACCCCCTGCGGGGAGGACAGTGGCTGTGGGAGGCCGAGCACGCAGGGATGAGATCACAGCAGACATGGCCAGTCTTCAGGGGAAGCTTCCACCAGTGGGCAGTGGCCCTTGCCTAGACAGCCACTCTGGACAGTGGGTCCTGTTGGCTGAACTCTGCACTCACAGCTTCAATTCACCCCCATCCACCACATAGTGGGGTGTGCCTGCTCCCCATTCCACGGGATGGCTTCAAGAGGGTCAGTCCCTTCCCCAAGGTACATAACCACATCAGCCTGACCCCAGGGGTGACACTCTCAGACCTACACTCAGCAGCTGAGTGACTGTGGACAGGCCAGTTTAGCTCTCTGAGCCTCAGTTTCCTCCATTACTAAACAGAAGCAAGGATGCTATGATGTACCAGTTCGGCTGGGCCAAACTCTGGTCTAGCTGTTGCTGAGGAGGTATTTTTTACATAAGACGAACATTTAATTAGTGGACTTGGAGTAAAGCAGATTGCCCTCCATAGTGTAGGTGGGTCTCACACAATCTGTCGAAGTCCTTAAGAAGACCAAGGTCCCTGGAGGAAGAGGGAATTGTGCCTCCAGATGGCTTTCCAACTCTAGTTGCAACACCAAGTCTTTCCTGGGTTTCTGGCTGCTCTGCAGAGTTTTAACTTTCTAGGTCCCACAACTGCATGAGCCAGATCCTCAAACTAAATCTCTCTGTACACACACACACACACGTCCTATTGGTGCTGTTTCTCTGGAGAACCCTGACGGCTACGGATACCAAGAGATGTGTCCAGGTTCAGGAAAACTTGCTAGTGGTGTTTTTAAGATTGGAGCTGAGGTGGGCCGGCTGCACTGTGGTTTCCTGCTCTGTGGTTTCCTGCCCCGCAGTTTCCGGAGGCCACAAGGGTACTTCTGAGCCTGTTTTTCTCCCCACCCCGATCCCGAATCAGAGCCGTGGGCTGTGGCATCACAGCACCCCCCAAGCCAAGATGACTTCTCAGACCTGGGCTATGTAGGTTCTGTGCTGAGCGGGGACCCATGTAAGGGGCTCATACAGAAGCTAGGGTCTGCCTGCTCCTGAGCTCTCCTGGGCCTTGCTTCTTAGCTTCTAGGAGGGTGAACGGCCAGAACATCCTCAACTTTTAGAGTAGGGAGCCCTGGGCCAAAGCAGGAAGGCCTGCCCACGTCACAGACTGGGCAGCGCTAGCACTTGGCTGTGCCTGCCAAGCCTCGCCTCGCCTGTGCCCCATCACTAAGACGCCCACTTGCCAATGGTGGAAGCTACTGGAAACCACCAGCCCTGTCAAGAACTCCCACTTCAGCCACAGCCCGCCCTGCCCTGAGAAAAGGTGTTGGAGGGCTCTTTCCTGCCCTTCCAAGCACAGAGCAGCACCCCTCCCACCTTCCGGCCCAGCTGTCATGGCTGCATGCAGAACTCTGCAAGCCCCACTTTGTGAGGAGCCCAGGTGTAGAGGGGAGGCCCAGCCCTGTGGTCAGCACAGGTGACAGGTAGCTCAAGGTCACTGGGCTCTCTGAGACTCAGAAGCCCCGCCCCTGCCCGGCTGCTTGCTTCCCCTTGGTAGAACATTTAGGCAGGTGCTCTCCAACAGGGTACCAGCCCTATGGTCCTAGGCAGGGTCCAGTGTTGAGATGATGACAAATTCAACATTCTTATTTTAGTTCCAGTTTGTGCAAAGGGCAACAGTGAGCACCCCAACTGGGTCTATCTGGTGGATGTCACCCAAACATCACCAAAATATTGCCCAGGGCTGGGCAAAGACCCAGCACAGCCAGTGCCCTGCCTTCTGGGTGAACACAAGTGTTAATCACTTGCAGGCAGTGTCCTCATCTGCGAAATGAAGCCAGTTGCCCATGACATTGCCTCAGGCAGGACTGTGGGACACTCACAAAGTGACAAGTGAGCAGAAAGATGAGCCCTCCAGATGTGTTTCACAGAGCTGGCGGGGGCCTGAGTCACATGGCATTACCACAGGCTTGGTGCTGCCCCGTCCAAGGGTGAGCACCCATCTGCAGCCCTGTTCTCTGTAGAGCTTGGCCAGGACCTGAGCTGAATCTGCAGGACCCCTCTGGACACAGGTACCCCTTGTCCACATGTCCCCAACACCTCCACTCCTGGGGAAGAGAGGTGTGGATTCTACATTTGATTATATAGTCAGTTGGAATTTAAACAACTGGCTGGCCCAGCCCAGCCCTCCCATTTCGCAGATGGGAGACCAAGCATCTGGTCATGTCTCACTCTTCCTGGGTGGGACAAGGTGCAGACTTGCCCCTCCCATCCCCTGGACAGAACTTTGGCCAGGCACTGCGCTGCCTCCTCTTCCCTACAAAATATCCAGGTAATAGCTCCTTCTTGTTAGAGGCCTTCTACAGATGGGCAAGCTGACAATTATGGGGCAGGTAAACCCACCCAGATTTCCGCAGGCAGACCCGAGGCCAGTGGTCAGGTATCTGGCTGCTCAGCTTGCCCCTTGGGAAGTGCCTCGATTTTCTCCTTCAGGCAAAGCACTGGGCAGCCCTGAATGGCCTCTGCCCATGCTCGTCCACAGGTACAGATCAATTCCCTCACTGTCTGAAAAAAGACACAGTGGCAAACCCCTGACACGCCCCGGACCTGAAACCCTCACAGAAACCCTGAGTGGCTTGGGCCAGCCCAGCCCTCGGTCACTCTTTCAAGGTCACCCAGAGGTCAAGCGTCCACAGAGTAAAGCCCTGTGACCCTGCTCTGGATGCAGTACAGTGAGATGTGGGCTTGGTCCCTGCCACGCAAGGACCATGTGGGAGAGGGACGCCCTCAATGCTATGGGGACACCAGAGCTGGATTCCAAAGTGGCTGAGTACAGTCATTGGGTGGGGTGGGGGCCCTTGCATTAGAGTGGCTGGGGCACGATGGACCCCCCAAAGCTTCTCAGCAGCTTTTCTCTGCTAGTTCCCCAGCATCAGGCCTCCTCACTTGTGCAAAGACCCTGTGCCCTCAGCCAGGGGAGAACTCACTCCCCGCTTCCTGTCACAGTGGCCCCTCCTCCTTCGCCTGGTGGTCCCAGGTGCCCTCAAAGGAGTAGAGCTCAGGTGCAGGGAGATTGGTCATGGGAAGCTGTGGGGATCCCGCACACAGACCCACATGAGATCAGGCGAAGAGACAGGGGTTGGATGCCAGGGGGAGGGTTGGGGGCGCTGTGGAGGGTCTCAGTGGATCCCAGGCTCTAGTCTCCCCATTCCCAGGAGACCTTGGAATAGGCCTTCAGGAGACTGGTTTAGGTCACACAACTAACGCCTGTCTCCCTAAAACCCACTGTCCCCCAGCACTCTCACATTCTCAGGCCTGAGCTTATGAACCTTTGGGAATCTGAGAGATGTGACAGACACACCAGCAAGAAAATGTGCCACGTACACACACACCTCACAGATATTTACATGCATGTACGCAACATACACTCACACATCCCCACATACTCCCCATACACCCACATTTAGACACACACACCCCCACTCACACATCCACACACACCACACACACTAATACACACCTTCACATGTACCTATACTCACTCACCCACACCACACACTCACACAGCCTTCACACACACACACCGAACATACACTCACACTCAGAGACATACACAGACAGTGCTGGATGGAGGCAGACCAGGCCAGGCAGTTCTGGAGGCATAAAGAGAGGAGGGAGGTTCGCTCAGGCAGGAGGAGGAAGCACAGCTGCCAATGCCCCACTGCCCTCCCACCCCGCCCGGCCCAGCCCAGCACTGTACTCACCAGCCAGGAGTCCTTCCTACCTCACCCCCCAGCCTCCTCTGGCTCTGCCAGCCTTGCAGCCCTCATTTCGGGGGCTCAGCAAGTGTCTGTGGCTCTTGGGAGACCCTAGACCCAGAAGCCAAAGACTGGGGTCTGTGCTGCACCCCCCCCCCACCCCATGCTGGGTCCCATCCTCCTCAGTTACAGATGCTCCCATCAGTTCACACAGCTCTGCCTGCAGTGGGTGCGGCACTCCCACCCCGCTGAGTCTTAGTAAGAGGAGGCCTGGAGTGGACGATCCCAGGGCAGGCAACAGGGACCGAGGCCATCAGGGCCCCCTGCGGGGCTGGGCCAACTGAAGCTGCTTCCCTAGGGAAGGGCTACAGCCGCTCTCCAGAGAAGAGCCACAGGGCCAAACTTCCCCATTGAAAGAACAGCCTGGACCATGAGCCTTGATGTCACTCACCCTACTTGATGTCCTGGAGACCATGGCAAGGGCGTTGGCTAGGCTGGCAGGAGCTTCTGCCCACTTTTCAGCAGGCTGGCTCTGTGGCACGTCTGGGATGACAGTAGCCAGCCAAGACTTCGGTGGTGAAGGCACAGTGCTTCCTCTTCTGAGGCTGAGACGGTGAGGAAGTAGTTACATGTGGGTGATTGCACCACGTGTGGCCTGGCCTCTCCACGCTACAACGGCTCCCGCGGGGGGGATGTCAGAGGAACACCCTTACAAGCCAGATGATGGGACACGTCGTTCATTGTGCAAGTCACAGTGAGAAGCAGAGCAGTGGAAAGGAGGCAGAACCATCGGGTAGTGGGGCCCATGGTGGCACCGAGGGACTTCCTCACACGCAGAGGAGATGGCTGAGCCCTGCAGGGAACAGGGAACCACAGAGGGGACCCAGCCTGCAGACTGAGCGCCCAGAGAGGATAGTGAACCTGTCAGACAAGAATCAAACAGGGACATTGGGGACAAACCATTGTTAATGGGAATAAAAATGTTTACAGGAACCAAAGATCAGAAGGACAAAAGCTGGAGAGCGAATCAGAGAGCAGGGTGAGTAACTAGCTCAAAGGCACAAGGAGATGGGAAGAGAAAGGCACATCCGTCTGTCCCGTGGATGCCTGACCTCCACCTGATCACAGGACTCCGGGAGAAAGGGGCATGCACAGAGAGGAGGAGATGCTCAGGCAACTAAAGAAAAGAACTAGATCTAAGCGAGCACCCAGCTTAAGAGTCTCTCCAGGGAGGGAGGAAGAAGGGCCTGTAACTAGGTTTATTCTCATGCCATCACAGAACATAAAAGATAGCAAGGAATGATACAGGGTAAAAGTATGTGTGGGGTGGGGGAGAGAGAGAGAGAGAGAAATAGAGAGAGAGATGGTGAAGTCCCTCTAGATTAAGAGATATGAGAGACATCGACCAATCACATGCATGCATTATATATTACTATTAGTACTTTTAGGTGTAACAAAAGTTTTGTGAGTATATAAAAGTGTCTCCATCCTTTAGGGTTACATGTTGAAATATTCCAGATGACATGATATGACATTTTTTATTTGCTTCCCAATAATCAGGTGGGGAGGGATGGGGGAGAGTGGGGAGGGATATACATAAAACAAGATAGGCCATGAGTTCATCATTATTAAAGCAGATGTTGGGGACATTCGAGTTTATTAACTATTCTGTCTTCTTTTATATATGCACATAAGGTATAAAGTTGTTTAATGGGTATAGCGTTTCAGTTTTGCAAGATGAAAAAGTTCTCGAGTTCGGTTGCACAGCAAGGTGAATAAACTTAACAATACTGAACTGTGCACTTACAGATGGTAAAGATTGTTAAATGGTTAAAATTATTTTATGTGTCTTTTATCACAATTAAAAAGAAAAAGGAAGTGTAAAAACTGCTATCAGGTGATCCGTTAAAAAAGACACAGCCTGCCTTTGGAAGCCAGGAACGGGTGAGATTTGGGACAGGATCCTGGGGTACCCTTTTCCCCCAAGTCAACCAAGGCATCCCCTCAGCTGTCGCTCTCACTGAGGCCTTGCAGAACATGGACTGTGTTTCACGGGCAGATTTCCTGAGGATGCCCTGACCCTGGCTGACCCTGAGCGGGACAGGTGTCCAGGGGCCACACAGCCCAAGTCCCCCAGACCATCAGGGCCTAGTCAGGAGACAGGCATGTCCCAGCCAGCCCTGGTATAAGGCAGAATGGAAGGGGTCCCCTGAAGTGGAATCCACGTGTGGTGGGGGGCGGGCAGCCAGGTGAGGGTAGAACGGAGGAGGTGCTCAGAGAGAGGGGGGCTGTTTTCACCTCCCTGCTGACCACAGGCCTGGGCGACCCTGTCCCACTTCCCACGCAGCCCTGTGCCAGCAGCGCACAGCCCAAGAGCTCAGAGCTCAGGAAGGGGGCCCTTTGTGATGGTTTGAAGATTAGAAGTATTTTCATAATAATAGGGAATGTGAGGCAAGGGGACCCAGGCTCACTTTACAGAGATTCCCTGACAAGGGGGCGTGGGCGGGGAGCGGCTGCTGCACCGGTCAGTGCCGGGATGGAGGTTGGCGTCAGGCACTGTAGCCGTGATGCTGTGTTAGTTGGTGGGGCTGAGGGAGTCAGGGTCCGGTCCGCCCATCAGAGGAGGGGCCTGCGGTCCGGCCCCACCCCAACAGCCCCCGAAGGCAGAAAGCAGTCTCACCTAGGGGTGCCTGAGGGCATTCAGGGGAGGAGGCTGCGGCAGCCCTTTCTCAGCTCTCAGCTGCTCCTTCTCACACCTTCTCTCTGGCCTCTGTGCCAACTTCCCTCCCAGCTGACCTGCAAATCCCTCCAGCAACGCAGCCCCGGTCTTTTTCTGGAACTGCCTCATCTTTGCTCTGTTTTTTTGTTTTTGTTTTTTTTTTCAGTTTCTTCCTACCAGTAACTTCCTCTTGCAGTGTGAATTCCGCTGTTGCACCCTTTGCTCCTTTGAGGCAGAAAGTGGGTGGCAGGAGCTGACAGAAGCAGCTGTGGGGGGAGCAGAGGGGGAGCAGGCCCACTCCCTGGGGGCGGGGGTGCAGGCCAGGAGACAGTGTGGCCTACATATGTCCTCCTTACTCCATGCCCTACAGATCCACAGAAACAGGCAGAAAGTGACCCAGCCAGGGCCATGGACATCCCTAAGTGTAATCCGGGCCATGCAGACACAGGGAGCAGCCAGGTGACTGAGATAAGAGACAAGAGATCCCAGAGCCCAGGAGTTTCCAGCCATCTCTGTCCTGATCACTGGCCTGGACGCCCCAGCCCCACCGCCCCCATGAAGCCCAACTTCTTCTTAGCCTTCCCCTTTCAGGCTTCCTGCCGCCCAGGGAGGGAGCTGAAGAGGTGGCATTCCTGCTTCTCTGACTCACCCAAAGGAAGGTATCAGAGCACCCAGGGAGGTGGGGGTTGAGGGGTGGGGCTCTGGCTTTCGGACTGAGCAAGAGGTCCCCAACTTTCATAAGAATATAGAAATTAACTGACAGCCTTGATCGTGTGGAAAATCACACGAAAAAGTATATTACAGGTCTGTTGGCGGGCAGAAACTTGGCTTTAAATTTAAAGGAGATTAGTGAACAAAACTGTGAAGCAATTATCAACTCTGGGGGGAAACCAGAAAGTTGCAGAAGGAAGAAGATGTAATTATAGTGTGTGCACTTCACTCAGTGCTGCACAACGTTTACGTGGTTAGAATAAGGAAAGCACTGAGCACAGATGAAAAACCAAAGCATCACGCATCTCTCCAGAGAGGAAAGGGCTGTGTGGGGGTTGAGGAACTAACCCTTACGCACGAGAACAGGAAGGGCACAACATCTTCCCACCTTTGAATCGAATTCTTCCCTTTGACAGAAGGCCTGGCTGACCTATGGGGCTCTGGCATGTCAGAGGGGCAACCAAACTCTAACCCAGGCTCAGGTCACCCCTCTCCTTCCTGGAACTCATCAAATTGCCATTTGCCACTCAATTTGTGGTTTCCACCAATGCTGAACAGAGCCACTAAGGACATCTTTGGGGATGAGTGCCCGCAGAAAGTCTGGGTCGCCTTTGTCAGACAGGTTTGCCTCTTCCGACCCCGGATTAAGGGACTTGGTTTCCACAGGTACTTTCCAAGCTCCTCTGGCCCCAGAGGCCTGGCTGAGAGACGTGGAGGCTGAGGCAGAGACAGAGCTCACACTTGAGGTCCAAAGGCTGGGCCCACCAGGAGGGGTGGCATCCTGAGGACACTGGGTCCCTTTCAGTCTCTGGGCCTCAGTTTTCCTCACTCCTCACCCTCCTCCCTCATACCTTCCGTGTTGTGAGGACACGTGAGAACATGAAAAAGGGTGCCAGGAAATGTAAAGATGTAAACAACTAATAGAAGAGTGAGATGTGGTCCCAGAGATCACGGAACTTTGGATAAAATCACAGCATCTGTTTTTTGGGAGGGAGGGCCTATATTTGGACTTACAGAGAAATTTCTTCTCATTGGATTTTGTGCTTCTACCTTTTAACTTTTGAACCTGAGGGAGCAATTAAATTTTTCTGCATTGGGTTCTTTGCATGTCACAGAGAGGAATTACACTCTTTCCCCTCTTCCTTCCCGGAGACAGGGCTGATGAGACCCTGGCCTTCTCTGAGCGTTGAGAACATGAAGTAGGAAGAATATGGAGCAAGGCCTGGCACTCAAGGCCTTCCTGGGTTGGGGGTGTGGAACACCTGTCTCTGTCTTCCCCAGGAGAAGAGGGTTTGGGGCAGGTTGATATTTTGGAGAAACATCTGAGAAAGTCTTTCTCACACCACTGTCTGCCTTGATCCCTGGAAAGGTCTACAGAGAAAGCCCATTTTCAACCTCCTTCCTACTGGGGACCCCTTGCTCGAGCCAGGTCTAATTATCTGCCTCATCCCTGGGCACACCTGTGTTGTCCCACCCAACAGTGGGCTCGGAAGCCCTCCCTGTGCCCCCTATTTCCACTCCTGGAGGGTCCAGCCCAAATGGTGTCCCCCTAGGGCCTCACTTACCCCTCCAACATTTCTAACTTGTAAGGAGCCCTTGGGTGACACTTTACATACACATGTGGCACATCAGTTGGACAGAGGTTAAGGGCATGGCGACATGCAGCCCCATTGGAAATCAGTCCCCTCACTGGTCAGTGGGAATGATGGTCACTGTACTTATGTCGCTGTGCATAAAGTTGTAAGCAGGTAAGGACATAGAACACCACCTGGCACAGAGAAAGTGCTCAGCAAATGTTAGCTGTGGTGACTCAGCTAGCGCAGGGCAAGAGCACTTTTTCTGGAAAGGGCAGATAGTACATGTTTTTGCTTTTTCTGGCCATATGGCTTCCGCCACAATTACTCAGCTCTGCTGCCATGGCACCAGAGCAGCCAGCCACAGACACCCTGTGAATGAATGAGCATAGCCGTGTTCCAATAAAACTTTATTTACAAATAAGGTGGAGGGCCAGTCTGTGGGTGGTAGGTCATTGAATCCTGCCTTAGACCAGTGATTCTCTGGGGGAGTGAGGACAGTGTGAGGAGACAGGGAGCTACACACGGGAAACTGGAGATCCTGGGCCTGGGCTCCTGTCAGGGATGTGGATCTGATCCACTGGTCCTCGCCCATCCCACTGGATCCAGAACTCAGGTTGGCCTGGTGTCTGTTTAACACACTCTCAGGTGGTCTGATCATCATCTTAGGGACAAAGTCAAGGTCAGACTGAATCTTGGGCCCCATGGGCCTGCATCTAGAAGGCACTTGGGGCTGGGGAAGAGCAAGAGGTGGACACCAGAGGCAGGGAACAGAACAGAGACCTCCAGACACTGAAAGGGACCCCAAGGGTCTCTTTCCTCTCTTCTAAACCTTCTCTCCTGGCCTCTCCTGCCAGTTTCAGGACACCCCCTCCTCCCCAGAGGGGACTGAAACACTTCATATGGGTCCTCTGTCCCCACAGAATCCTTGAGGATGGGTGTTCCAGTGCCTGCAGGCATCAGGGCTGGGGCAGGGCCTCTTTTCCCTCCTGCAGGTGAAGTGCTCCTCCACCCCACACTACCTTTCCTCCTGCTCTTCCCTGCTCTGTGCAGGTTCTGGGTCCCAGTCCAGAAACGGCCTTTCAGCCCAGAAGGACCTTTCCAGAAAGATCCTGCCCTCCTTCCCCTGGAAAGCCCCTGCAGGTTGGGGGCCAGCAGGGGGCTGTCTTCTATCTCCCTTCTCCCTCCTATTTCCTTTCTTAAGGAAAAATAGCACATCTCTCATCGTGGGCGCATGGGTCTCTCTTGCTTCTGGCACATAAAGGAGCTGGGCATGTGAGCACTGGTGGCCCATGTGGTTGGGCTCTGGGAAGCCTGGACTGAAGTTCTGGACACCCAGTGAGGACCCACTGGGCAGGTGGCTACTGAAAAGTACCTTTTTCTCTCTGTAAAATGGGGGTGAGGGGTCTTCCTCTCAGGACGCTGAGATGAAGTGTGTGAGGCTCTCGGGGGAGCAGGGAAACATGGCAGCAGGGTGGGGGTCAGGACCAAGTACCTGGGGCCAGACCAGCAAGGCTGGTGAATCAAGCAGGGCAGAGGTGAGGGGGAGAGGGGTCAGGCAGAGGCTGATCTGGGGAAGGAGCATTTGTCTTTATCTGGGTGTGACCTCACCATGCAGGAAATGACCCTCTGAAGGTCACTCATGAGTGGGAGGCCAGGCTGGGCAAACAGAGCTGAGACTGTGGGTTGCGTGCTGGGTGGTTACCAGGGAGACCTAGTCCTTTTCACACTTGAGCAACAATGAAAATTCCAAGTGAAACAGGCTGCCTGACCCAGGGAGAGAAAGCACAAGCTGGGAGGGGTAGTCCTTCTGCACTGCCCAGCCCACATGCCCTTCCGTCTCTCAGCAATGGGATCAAAGGCGTTTCAGCATTTTATATAGTTTTCTACAGTTTCCAAATTGTCTGTGATAGCCAACTATTAGTTTTATAATCAGAAAAGGATGTTACTATAAATCAAGTTAATCAGACACAGAACAAAACCAAAAAGACCTATGCCCCACAAGCCTGCACTGTAAGGAGCTGGTAGAAGATTAGAAGGAGAGGAAAGACAAGCAGCTGAAGGATTTGAGGGGTAATGTGGAAGGGGTGCCCGGACGGTGACAAGGCCAGGCCACCATCAGGGACAGGCCAGAAGGGCCCTAGTGGGGCAGAGCTCACTTGTCGAAATCATGGCTTGAGCAACCTCCTCCCCAGGCCTCTTCCTCCAGCCTTGCCCGCTTCCTCCAAATGGCCCCAGTCTTCCTACCGTAAGTCCGGCACAGAATTTTACCCTAAGAGTTTCCAAATGCTGACATCCCACACCGTCAAATCGTTTGCATCTTACTGACCTATTCCTGGGCACGGACAAGGGTGACTAGCCAGTCTAACCCCTGGGTTGCGGAGCACAAAAGTGCCCCAGAAGCCAACAGGACGGTGATTCCCTGAAATTCACCCAGGTAGGGAGCTACTCAGACCACAACCTGTTCAGTAGAGACAAAAACCGATCATCTTAAATCCCAGACGTCCCTAAACCAAAGTCAAAGGCTGCAGGTCAAGGGGGGTGGAGGCGACCTGCAGCCCAACACACCAGGTCCCCAAGGCCAGCGTGCCTCCTTCAAGCAGTGGGACTGAGAGGAGCATACTTCTAGGTGCCCATGTTTCCATGAGGTGCAGACAATCGGCACCCATCCCTGCTGCGGGCAGCTGCTCATCTGCTACCCCGCTCTGTCTAGGAGAAGCTGCTGGTGGCGGGGAGGCCTGGGCACCCCTCTCAGAACCAGGCCTAGCACAGGATAGTGGAACTTGGAGCCAGCCTCAGTTTCTAACCCATAGCCGGTGGGCAGAGCCCACTGTGTGCTGAGGCTTGGGCAGGTCTCAGTGGACCGCCTGGAATGAGGTGCCTCCTTCCCAGAACTGATTCCGCAGGGAAGCAAGGGAGGGTCCCCAAGAAGGTGGGAGTAGAGGAAACTGCCTCCTTTCTACATCACCCGAGGGCTGGAGTGGGCAGACTCAGAAATTCGCCCCTGACCAGATACCCCAAGGCAGGTCCACTGGACATCCTGCCTGCTGCCCCCGCTGGCTGAGCAAGGCTCATTTGAAGCCCTGTTAACCTGGCCAGGGCTGCACCCAGGAGGCTGGTTGCCAACCCCCATGAGCAGCCCAGAAAGGAAGGCCTGACCCTGAGCACATGGACCTGTAGTTGTGGCATTGGATCAGGGCCAGACAAGTCTGAGATGCAGTGGACCCTGGTGCTCCAGGTCCCGGGACTATCACTGATCGCACTGGGAGAAACAGCTGTGCTGTTTGCAGGTTGTCATCCTTTCTAATACGCAACCTGGGAGTTTGGGAACCCCAACAGCAGAACCTGGCACTTCACTGCGAAGTCCTGGCGGTAGGGCTCCAGGACCAGGAGGGCAGCAATGAGTGGCAGGAGGTGTTTGCATGGTCCGGAAGCCATCCTTCTACAACAGAACAGGACTCCAAACCCTGGTGTGCGGAGGTCTTCCTATGGCTCTGGTGTGGTCCATGCGCCGCGGGGGCTCGAGGGGTTTGGGGTCCAAGAGAAGTGGCCCAATCGCTGAGGTCCTCGGGCATCCCTGAGTGTGTGCTCCCTATGTCCCCAGCTCCGTGGAGTAGCAAAGGCTGTGCCCTTCTTGGTCCATGAGCGCCCTCAGGCGACAAAAGATAGAATCAGAGAAAAAAACAACCTTTGCAGCCCCAGCCAGGCATTGGGAACAGGGGACCACCAAGATCCTGAGGACCCGTCTGGAGGCAGAGAGCACAGGGGCAGATCGTCAGCATAGCTGAGTGCTGGGAAGGGCAGAGCAGCTGAGGGATGTGGGAGGGGGTGTGCTCCGGGTAGGTCAAGGCCAGGGGTCCCTTTCCAGGAATATCATGGTCTGGGGAGCCCTCTGGTAGAAAAAGGTGCTGTAAGCAGAGGGAATGTCTATTCTGGCCCAGGGTGGAATGAATGGAAAGGGACGCCCAAAGAAGGCCAGGGCAGGAGCTCATTCGAGTGGGATTTGAGGGAGTGGAAGGGGCTATTGAGGTGGGTGTGACAGGAAGCTAGTGAAGATAGTACCTCTTTTTTTCTTTTAAAGATTTTATTTATTTATTTTTTAGAGAGAGGGGAAGGGAGGGAGAAAGAGAGGGGCAGAAACATTAATGTGTGGTTGCCTCTCATGCACCCCCAAGTAGGGACCTGGCCGGCAACCCAGGCATGCGCCCTGCCTGGGAATTGAACTGGAGTTCCTTGGTTTGCAGGCTGGCACTCAATCCACTGAGCGCCAGGGCGATACCTCTGTTTTGGTGCTTGGATAATGGTGCTATTTTTTCTGAAGGAGAATATCTTGCTGGGGCAGATGGGAACAGGGATTCTTCTCTGAGATTCCCAGAAAACTTTCAGAGGGAGAAGGAGAAAGACCCGGGCTGCAGATGGAAGAGTCAGAGTAGTAGGGAGTGGCATGGAGAATCCAGCCAGGTGGTCACGAGGGGGGTGAGAGGGTAGATGGAATGAGAAGGAGCCCCAGGATTTTTGTAAAGTTGTGACAGGTATGTTTTGGAGCAGTTCACATTTGTTTGCTTTTACGGAGACAGGATGGATTGCACAGGAAGGCAAAAAGGAAAGCCTGAAACCGAGGCTCATGTGCTGACATCACTGGCTGGGTCAGGCAGGGGACTGTGTGCCCTGCCAGGAGCCAAGCTGGGGTCCCCCTGCCTCAAATAACTCAGGAAATGAGGATGGTTGGATGCACAGGATAGTGTGTTAAAGATCAGGTAGTGATGTTCCCTAGTGCCCCTGCCTGGGCTGTCAGAGGACAGTCTCTGATGCTGGCTAGGCTTTGTCTCTGTGCCTGTGTGCTATGCCTGTAGCTCACTCCTGTATGACTTTCATAATCAGGAATGACCTCTGAATTCTTGTTTTATCATAGTGCAGCTGGGGGACCTGCTCTATTCTCTCAGATAACTGGTTGGAACCAGGCTTCTTACACCTCTCATGATATCCCATAAAGAAGTCATAGGTCCCACGGGATTAGTGGGGACCTGACTTGGGGTGAGCATGGCCTCCTCCACTTTCCAGAAAGCCCACCCGCTGGACCAACACCTTCACTTCCCAGAGGTTCCAAAGAAGGCCAAGCTCTTCACTCAACCACTTAGCTTAGGCACTGGGCAGATGCAGACACTGGGGTGCCTGGCCCAGGGGCTTCTGAAGTTCTTTCGAGACATTCTCTCTGGCCTCAGCTTGGATCCATGCTGGTGCATGCATGGGCCTTTGTCATCTACAAATGTCCTGTCCATGTTGGACATTCTAGAACTGGACAGGCTAGCTCCTATACACCCTGAACAGACCTGTAACAACCAAAAGAGAATATTGACTTGCCTGCAGCAGGGAGACCACACGCCAGGGCAAGAACCTTTTCAGCTTTCCACTTCTGGCTGTTGCTCTCCAAAGCCCACTTTTTTTATGGATGGGTCTCTGCCGGGCTCCTAGATGAGGCTGAGTTCTGAGTGCTGGCAGCAGAAGTTGTATGGGGGACAGTGATGTGTGTTCTCTGCCCTGGCTGAGCCCGGACTCCTGAGTGGCCCCAACAGAACAACAGGGCTCCTTGAGGATGAAAGTCACACCCCACCCCCAAGCTTGCTTTTTTGTTTTCCTGACTGAGCCCCTCAGGGCTGGATGCACAGGAACCTGAACACAAACTGTAGAGATCACAAGAGCAAGGTTCATTCAGGTTCTGGTCCTGGAACTGCCCAGCACACATGACTCATGACTCACTCACGTGTGGCATCAAGTCATTCCACCGTGTTGGTTTTTTCCCCCATTTTTTAAAGAGAGAGTAAGGGAGAGAGAGAAGTACTGATACATCAATGTGAGAAAGTAGCATCCATCGGTTGCCTCCTGCAGGCACCCAGCCTGGGGATCGTTTGTGTCCCAACACGGACCAGGAACAAACCTGAAACCTAGGTATGTGCCCTGCCTGGGAATCAAACCTGAAACTTTTTGGTTGTGGGACGGAGCGCCAACGAACTGCGACACACCGGCCAGGACTAAAAGGAATCTGTTTTGAGGAGTAAATGAAATGCTGTAAAACAAGATGGGTACAAAGTAAAGGTTCAATCACAGTCAATAAAACAAATAGATTTGCTCAGGCAAGGGTTGTTGGTGCTTCTCTTAGATTCAACCACATTCCGTTTCCGATCTCTCATTGTAGATAGGCCACCACTTCTGTTAATATGCGGGCCCCCGCCACAGTGCCCTGATTCTTTTTCACCCCCAGAGACTGTATGAAAGGCACAAGAGCGGTACGGCGAACACGCTCGTGTATTTTCAACAAGCTTGCTCCATCTCGCCCCATATTCATCAGCCCCAAATCGCAAAGACGATGCTTGGATTCCAGCAAGCAGACTATGTCTGCTTGGGAGGCGGGGCGTTGCGTGGGTGGGGCATTCCGGGGGCGGATACACGGCTTCGCCCCGCCCCTCCCCGGCGACTGCGCAGTCGCTGAGGGGAGGCTCTCGGAACCCAGTTGTGTGGCTACGGGGTCCGCGGGGCTGAGAGAGCACAGGATCCCCTTCCGGCGGGCTCCGACGAGTGCGCCCCGCTGCTGCCGGCCCTCTGTAGGTCTCAACCCGAGACATGGGGAAAGTGAGGAGGCTGCGGGCTCGCGTGCACCAGGCTGCCGTGAAATTCACGGGGGAGTCCGCGCCCGGCCTCGCGCCTCTGGCCCAGGAGGCGGCTCCTCCTCAGGCCTCGGCTGGCGGAGTCGGGAGGAAGGTAAGGGTAGGGGTCGCGGGCGGCCTCGACGGCTGGGATGTGTGTGGAACGGGGGTGGCTGGCGTTGGGGCAGGGTCGGCGGCGGTGGGTTTGGGCGCCGTATTGTGCCTCCGGGGGGCTGGGTCCTGGGCTGGCTTCGGCCCTGTGTTGCCCGGGGAAGGGTCTTCTGCCACCCCGGGCCCGCCCTCGGAAGTGCTTGCTGTGTGAACCGCGCGCCTTCGGGGGCTGCGAAGTTTAGTGGCCTGCAGGCTCATTTCACGTTGAGATGCCGGGTGAGAGGTTGACTTTCCCCACGCCTTGAGCTGCGCGCTAGAGAACCAGACCCCTTCCACAACAGCATCCAGAAATGCCTCACAAATATGATCTCTTAGGAATGGAAAGGAAATTCCCAAGGTTAATGAAAAAGCGAGGAGCGAACTGAAAAGAGACCCTGTGCCACGGAGCAGTCACCCCTGCCCTCTTACCTTGCCCTAAGCAGTCATTGATCTGGTTCTCGTCTCTGTTTGAACATTCCACATGGATGAAGTCATATATGTTTTGGTCTTTGCATTAGTGTTGCTGAACTTGGGTTTTCAACGTTCATCCAGGTTGTATCCTACGTGTATGAGTGCATCATTCCTTTTTAAGGCAAGATAGTCTTCTACGGTATGGATAGACCATGTTTTGTTAATCCAGGGGCTGACCTTTGAGCTTCTCTGGAAGCATTTAGTGTGCCACCAAAGGGCTAGCAGCGGGACAGCAGACAAGGCCTTGTTGGTCCATGGGGACCAAGACTTTGGTTCAGTAGTGCTAATAAGAACAGCCATGTTTGTTGAGCACTTGTTATGTGCCAGTCACTTTACATCTTCCCAATGGCCCTAACCCTCATTTTGCGGGTGAAAAAGCTGAGAGTTTAAATAAACTACCAAGGACACTCAACTGCTGATGCACGAGCTGATGTTTGAACCCAGGGTCTTTTACCAGTGTTTTGGCTTTTATAAAAACTATTGAGAGCCCTGGCTGGTGTGGCTCAATGGGTTGAGTGCCGGCCTGCGAACCAAAAGGTCGCCAGTTCCATTGCCAGTCAGGGCGCATGTCTGGCCCCTGGTTGGGGGCTTGCAAGAGGCAACCAGTCGATGTATCGCTCACACATGGATGTTTCTCTCCCTCTCTTTCTCCCTCCTTTCCCCTCTCTCTAAATAAATACATCTTTTTAAAAAACCTATTGAGACGACTTCCAGATGGAGGCCTAGACAGACACACTGGGTCTCCCTACACAACTAAGAAGGAATATAACTACCTCAAAACTAGAGACAACAAGAAATTCCAGAATATCGAGCTGCAAGGAAGTCTAACAAACAAGGATATAAAGAAGAAATACTCATCCAGACAGGCAGGAGGGGCGGAGCCAGGGCGGAGAGGACACAGTATGGTGGCAGCGGCAGGCTGGGGGAAAGTGCAGTTACATGTTTTAAAAAGTTGGGAGGGACACCTGGGCAGTGTTCCCAGCTCCTGACCAGACCGCACAGCTCATGGTCCCAGCGCCGGGGAAAATCAAGCCTCATTGCTTCTGACTGTGCAAACCAGTGGGGGTTGGGGCGGAGGAAGAAACTGCCAGTCTCTCAGCAGAGTCTGCTTGTTTAAAGGGCCCCCACAGTCCTAGAACATCCGCTGACTCACCCACTCTGGGAACGACGGCCAGGGCAACAGCTAGAGAGGTGCCAGTCCCATACGGAAGTGGGAGAAGTGCCTGGAAAAGGGACAAGTACTGAGCAAGCAGCATTGTTCCCTCTCAGACCCCTCCCAAACACACAGCGCCACAACGTGGTGAAACGGGTTGCCCTGTACTGACGAATCCCTAAGGCTCTGCCCCTTACAATATAACAGGTGCGACAGCTCTACCTAAGACACAGAGGCAAACAAACACAGGGGCCTGTCAAGACGAGGAGACAGAGAAGTATGGCCCAAAATGGGGAACAGATCTAGGTTCCAGTGGGAGAACTAAGCAATGAGGAGACAGCCAAACTAACAGATGAAGAGTTCAAAACACTGGTGATAAAATATGCTCACAAGCTTGACAAATACGCTTGAGTATGGCAAATGCATAAGGGAAGAAATGAAGGCTATTCTAAGTGAAATGGGAAAATCCACACAAAACCAATGGTGAAAGGAAGGAAAGTGAAGTTCAAATCAATGATTTGGAACATAAGGAAGAAAAAACCAGTCAACCAGTACAGGATGAGGAAACAAGAATTGGAAAAAATGAGGAGAGGCTTAGGCACTTCTGGAACAACTTTAAACGTGCCAACATCTGAATCATAGGGGTGCCAGATGGAGAAGAGGAAGACCAAGAAATCGAAAGCTTATGTGAAAAAATAATGAAGGAAAACTTCCCAAATTTGGCAAAGGAAATAGACATACAAGTCCAGGAAGCACACAGAGTCCGAAACGAGCTAGACCCAACGAGGACCACACCAAGACACATCATAATTAAAATGCCAAAAGTGAAAGATAAAGAAAGAATCTTAAAAGCAGCAAGAGAAAAGCAGAGAGTTACCTACAAAGGGGTGCCTATAAGACTATCAGCTGATTTCTCAAAAGAAACTTCGCAGGCAAGAAGGGACTGGCAAGAAGTATTCAATGTGATGAAAAGCAGGGACCTACAACCAAGATTACTCTATCCAGCAAAGCTATCATTTAGAATGGAAGGACAGATGAAGTGCTTCCCAGACAAGGTAAAGCTAAAGGAGTTCATCATCACCAAGCCATTGTTATATGAAATGTTAAAGGGACTTATTTAAGAAAAAGAGAATCAAAACTATGAACACTAAAATGACAGTAAAGTCACACCTATCAACAACTGAATGTAAAAAATAAAAACAAAATCTAACTAAACAAACCAGAATAGGAACAGAATCATAGGTATGGGGATCATTTGGAGGGTTATCAGCTGGGAGAGGGAAGGGAGAGAAATGGGGAAATAGTACAGGGATTAAGAAGCATAATTGGTTGGTACAAAATAGGGGAAAGTTAAGAATAATATAGGAAAGGGTGAAGCCAAAGAACTTATATGGACAACCCATATACATGAACTAAGGGTGTGAGATTGCTGGAGGGAAGGGGGGTACTGTGCAGAGGGGGCAGAGGGGAGCAAAGGGGAAAAAATTGGGACTACTGTAACAACATAATAAAATATACTTAAAACCTATTGAGATATAATTAACCCATTATAAAATTGGCTCATTTAAAGTGTACAATTCACTGGGTATTTTTTAGTATATTCACAGAGTTGTGCAAAAATCACTACAAACTTCAGAACATCTTCATCACCCTAAGAAAACCCCATATTATTAATCAATTCAGGGCAACCATGTATTTCATCTCAATAGATTTACCTGTTCTGGACATTTTATATAATTGGAATATTACAATATGTGGCCTTTTATATCAGGGTTCCTTCCTTTAGCATGTTTTTTGAGGTTCCTCCTTGTAGCGTTATTCTTGTAGCATTCATTTCTTTGTTGTCTTCTTTTTTTTTTTTTTTATGGCTGAAAAACATTCCATTATATAGGTCTCTTGTACCATACCATAGCACATTTTATTTGTCCATTCATAAGTTGATGGATAGTTAGATTGTTTCTGTTGTCTATCATGAATAATACTTCTGTGAACATTCCTGTACAGAGTTCCCAGTGGATGAGTGGAGTGGAATTGCTGGGTGGTACAGAATGCTGTGTTTTACTTTTAGAGGCACCGTGGCTGGTTTGGCTCAGTGGATTGAGCGTCGGCCTGCGAGCTAAGTGTCGCTGGTTCGATCTCCCAGTCAGGGCACATCAGAGAAGGAAAACTCTGACTCCAAAAAACCTCCGCTGCCTTGCGGCATACCTCTTCAGGGGAAAGGCTAAGGGAGTAAACCCCGACAGAAAATCCGGAGCCGGAGTCCCTAAGGCGGTTTGACATTGTAGTCAACACCGGCAACTCCTGCGGCACACCTGAAGCCAAGCTGTATTGACTCCGTCTTTCCCTTGGACCCTTCAGCTGCGAAGAGAGGGGGGGTCTGCTGCATGGGCAACAGCAGACCCTCCATATCACCCTGCCCAGGCTCTGTAGCTTCAGCTTCACTGGAGAGGACACTCCAGCGTCATCGCAAGATGTCAGTTCAACACGGGAGGAGACAGATACCGTGTCGCTCCCGAGTCGGACTGCACAACCATTCTCGGCGGTGCAGATAGACTCTTAAGAAGCTACACCATCGTCTCTCGAGACGGACGGCTGCCAACAACGACTTTTAGAGGAATTGCTTGACTATTGCCCACAGTGGCTGCACTGTTTAACATTTCCACCAGCAATATATGAGGGTTTCGATTCCTCCACATCCTCACTAACTTTTGTTACTATCTGTCTTTTTTTATAGCCATCTTAGTGGATGTGGGGTGGTATTTGATTGCTTTGATTTACATTTCCCTAAGGGTTAATGATGTTGAGTATCTTTTCATGAGCTTTTTGCTTTTCGGAGAAATGTCTGTTCAGGTCCTTTGCCCATTTTTAAAATTATGTTTTTTGCCTTTCTGTTGAGTTTTAACAGTTCTTTATATATTCTGGATGGCAAACCCTTATTAGGTATATATGGTTGCAAATATATTTTTGAATTCTTTGAATTGTCTTTTTACTTTCTTGACATTGTCCTTGGAAGCACAAAGATGTTTGTTTTTATCTTAACCCAAGGACGTTTTTGTTTTTCATTCCTTTTAGAGAGAGGAAGGGAGAGAGAAACACCGATATGAGAGAGAAACATTGATCGGTTGCCTCCTGCTTATGCCCAGGGATTGGACCTGCAAACCAGGCATGTTTCCTGGCTGGGACTCGAACCTGCAACCCTTTGGCCATGGGACACTGTTCCAGCCAACTGAGCCACAATGGCCAGGGCGGAAGCATGGAAGCGTAATGAGGTCAATTTATTGTGTGTGTGTGTGTTTTAAAGATTTTATTTATTTATTTTTAGAGAGACGGGGAGGGAGGAAGGGAGAGAAGGAGAGAAATATCAATCAGTTGCCTCTCACACGCCTCCAATCAGGGGCCTGGCCTGCAACCCAGGCATGTCCTCTGAGCAGGAATCAAACTGGAGACCTTTCGGTTTGCGGTGCAAAGCCCAATCCTCATGGTTTAGGTGCTGTGAAAAGCTGAGGATATCGCAAGAGCTTGAGCAGGGTTTGGTCACAGAGAAAATCTTTGACAGTGAATGTCCTTTAGGGGTTGATGTAGCGCTCAGATATATGTCAGTATATCTTACTTCCAGTGAAAGATAGGATTAGTGCAACTCCATTCCCTGTCATCCCCTTGTCCTGTTACATTGTTACGCAAATTGAATCTATATTGTATATGTTATAGCCCCACCTGAAGTTGTTATAATTAGCTACATGGTTACCTTTTCTAGGCTTCTTGTTCTGTTTTCTATCTGTGGATTTGAATTACTGTGTGGTATCATTTGCTTTCATCCTGAAAAACTTCCTTAGTATTTCTTAGAAGGCAGGTCTGTAAATTAACAACACATTCTCTCAACTTTGGTTTATCTTAGACTGTATGTGTTTTCCTTCTATCTTAAAAGATAGTTTGAAGACTTTGCGTATGCCATCCCACTGCCTCCTGGGAACCCCCCCCAAATGGAATTTATTTATTAAAAAATTGTGTATTCTTAGAGGTTTAAACTTCAGTTACCTTCAACATACTCTCCTTTTGATGCAGTTCACCTATTGAGATGTTTTTTCCACTGCTCAAAACAGTTTTGAACTCGTCAGTTTTGATGCATTTTAGTGCTACTGCCTTTTTGTTTGTTTGTTTGTTTGTTTCACCTCTTCCACATCGGCAAACTGTTTCCCTTTGAGGACTTTTTTCATCCACAGAAACAAGAAAAAGTTGCAAGATGGGGTAAAATAGGGAGGGTGGTGCATGGGTGTCATGCTATTTTTGGTCAAAAACTGTTGAACACTCAGCATGATGTGGGCAGGTGCACCTGTAAATCACCCATCATGAAATGGGCAAACGTGCTGAAAGAGTCTTCAAAAAAAATTTCCTGAAGCCGAACACAGCCTCTCACAACTACACCAGCTGGTACACCGATACAGATGGGTTCCTAGAACACTCAGCTAGTGGAGGAAGCCTGTACTACAAGGGGCCCACCCTCCAGAAGGGAATTCCAGGTGTTTTTGCCCCCCCCCCACCTTGTGTTATTCTTGATGAGTCAGCTGGTAATCTTACTGGGGTGCCCTCCATTGTGATGAATCCTTTTTTTCCTTTTTTAACTGCTTTCAAGATTCTCTCTTTGACTTGAAGCTTTTTGTCTATGATGTGCCTTGATATAGATCTCTTTGTGTTTATTCTGTCTAGAGTTTATTATCCACCTGGAGTTCATTGAGCTTGTTGGATGTGTAGGTCGGTGTTTTCCATCGAATTTGTCAAGTTTTCCACCATTATTTCTATGAATATTTTTTCTGCCTCTCTGTCTCTTCTGGTACTTTCATTACTTATGTTGGCCTGCTTAATGGTACTTTAAGATGCCATTCATTTTTCCACATTGACCTTAAAAATAAAAGTTATTTTACTGGCAAAAATGGGTTCTTTGGGAATGGCAAAGAATTGCAATTTGGGACACTTGGGCAAAGCAAGCTACAGCCAAAGCCACAGACAGGTCCAACAAACTAACGGAGTTATTTTATGGGAAAAAGGAGGAAGTTGGAGGGGTTGTTTTGAACAAAAGGCCTTTGGAGAAAAGGAAGAATTTAGGGTGGTAACGGTTCTCATTGGCTGAGACGCAGGGGGGTGTGTTTCTTGTAGGAGATGCAGCTCACAGCTTTTCCTGTGGGCTGATGATAGATGATTTCTTGCTGTGGAGGATTCTTCTGATAGGGCGTGTCATTGACTGTGTTTCCTGTAATTGACGTCTGGTGGGTACTGGGCGGAGCTCCCCTCCTGGCCTGGTCTCTCCTTCTCAGTCAGGTTTCCCTTTTATCTTTACGTGGGCAAGGCTGTTCTGTAAACTTGTTTTTTATTTTATTTTTTCTGTCATGCTCTCTTCTGTTTCTCTCTTCTTCAGATTAAATTTGCTGATTCTTTCCTCTGGCAGCTCAACTCTAGTTTTGAACCTTTCAAGTGAAATTTGATCACTGGACTAAAAAAAAAAAAAAAATTAAAAAAAATTTTTTTACAGAGAGAAGCAGAGAGGGAGAAAGAGAGAGGGAGAAACATGATGTGCGAGAGAAACAGCGATTTGTCGCCTCTCTCATGCCCGCAACTGGGGACCTGGCCCACAACCCAGACATGTGCCCTCACTGGGAATTGAACTGATGACCTCTTGGTCCACAGTCTGGTGCTCAATCCACAGAGCCACACCAGCCAGGGCTGGTCACTGTACGTTTTGATTCCAGGATTTAATTTTATGTTTTAATAGTTTCTCTCTCTTCCTGGTAGTTTCTGTTTGATGAGACATCATCGTACCCCACCGTAGTTCTGTAGATAACTGTCTCTTTTAGTGCTTGTGGCCTTACTTGCAATGGCTGTTTTGAAGTCTTATTAAAGTCCTACCTGCAGGCCCCTTAATGCAGCTGTGGCTACCTAGATCATGCTTCCCCGTTTCTCTACATGTGTCATACTTTGCTGTTGTGGAAAACTGGGCGTTTGGAAAGTGCACTGTAGCACTCCCAGGGGGTTGATGTCGTTTGCCTGGTCTTTTTACTTGTGTATTGGCCTGGATCTGAACTATGTGCCACCTCCAGTGTGCAGCCTTCGATCTCCTTGCTCGTATTTTTTCGTTTGTTTTAATCTTCTCACCTAGCTACCTGGATCAGTATAAGCCACTAGTAGATTGTGCATAAGCCCCTTGTCTGGTTAGTGTGAGGCCTGCAGGCTGCTACCACCTTGGGAGTTTAACCCTTTTGAGTGCCATGCGTAATTTGAAATTTGGATCAGCATGAGAAAAAATATTAATATATAACCTGAGGTACAAAAAAAAGAGAACAAAACATAAAATCCGAATTATTCCATTGTTATTTACATTTATAGCCATCGAAGAAAGAGTTGCTGGGAGCGATGCTGGCACTTTGGGAAATTTGTCAGCATCGCTCACAGCAACGTTGGCACTCAAAGGGTTAAGTTTTTGACCCACCTTCAGCCAGGGACTAGGAGCTTTGAGTTTCCCCCTGATCCTCCTGAGCCAGCAGATCGGGGTGGATGCACTCCTGGAGGTGCTCCTGGGCTAGAGCAGGTGATCGTTCAGAGCTTGTGCCTGAGCCCCTGTGCCCAGGGCCTCTCACCCTGCGTTGTGTTTGCGTGGGCAAGCTTTCCAGTGTGCCCTTTCAGCAGTGGTTGCTCCTGAGGGGGTGCAGCCTAGACCCCAGCGTTGACTGTGATCCCAGGAGGGCTTTTTCGCTGTTTTTGTGGTGTTGTCTCTTATACTCTGCATGGTTTAAGATGGTTCTTAACCCAGGAGTGGAGCCCGCCTGGTGATTTGAGGCAGGTAGGAACGTGTTGCCGTGGGGCTCTGGGGTCCGAGCTCCAAGTGTCCTGGGGCTTCCCTGCTGCGGAGTGAGCGCAGTTTCCCCAGGTCCTCCTCTGTGGATGGCTGGGCCAGTCCTTGCGCACGTGGGGTCTCCCGGCCACGTGATGGGCCTTGCATTTCATCATGAAGCTGTGTAGCGAGTCTTACGTGGTCTTCTTTTTTTCCTTTTTTAGGAGTGGGCTTTCCTGAACACTGATGTCTTTGCCAGGACCAAGATAGACCCCAGCACCTTGGTGCAGAAGCTGGACCTGGACACGAGGAGCGTTACTTCCATCAGGCGAGGTGAGAGGTCTGTGTATTTACAATGCCTGGCTGGCTTTGAGTTATTCATATGCGTGGGCCAGAGCAAGTTTCAGTTGTTTGTACATTTTCAAAAGGTTTTTAGTAATAGAAAAATTTAAGACTTACTATAATAGAAAGAATAGTATAAAGAAATCCCATGTGCCCATCAGCCACCTTCAACACACACATACTGCGTTATTTTGAAGTAATTTCCTCCATGAATTCTTTAGTATCTATTGCTAAGGGATCTTTTTTTAAAAAAGCATATCAACAATGCTGTTATCACTTTTAAACAAATTAGCAGCAATTTCTTTTTATCAAATAAGCACATTGCTCGCATCTTCACAATTGCCTCATAAGGCTTCTTTGTAAAAATGGGTCCACACTGCATTGCAGTCCCGTCCTGACCTTTTCCCTCATGTCTAACATGTTTCTCTTATCCAGTTGAGTTCTTGGCCAGAGTTTTTTAGGGGAGAGGGGCTCTGCTCACCTTTGCGCTGCCCTGGAAGGGGACTGAGCTCTTAAGGCCTGGGAGGGTGCTGCCTAGGTGTGAGCTGCACGTATACAGTTGAGCATTTAAAATAATAGAGGTGTCTAACCTTGTTTAGAGCACTCAGGCCTCCAGGGCAGGGCTGTTTGCCCTAACCTGCACATCTGTTTCCGTTGATTTGATCTACTATACATTTTCATCTTTAAAGTTGTAAGTAGTTGTCTTTTTTGTCTTACTGCTTTAAAACAGTCTTTGTGTTCTCACGGTTGGTCCTCTAGTGAATTGATGTACAGACTTTTCTTAATTGTTTTCTTGTTGGATGATTAAGCAGCATCTAGGTTTTTAGTGTCATTTTCCAGGTTTCCATCTACGGTTTGTAAACAGCTTAGAGTTGTAAGATATGGATATTCCACTGGTTTGACTTATGAGGTTTGTCTGGGAAAAGTGCGGCCATTGTTAATATAACGAGAATGGTTTGCATGATATCAGTGTAACCTGGCAGCCAAGGAGAGTGGACTCGGATGCACATGATGACTTCACTGTACTAGTCAGTGGAAGGGTTAGATGCCACTGAGGGGGCATGTGTGCTGTGTGGCTATCAGTCAGAATGACTGAGTGATAGAGCAATGAATGTGCATCAGATTTTGCATTAAGCTTAAACATTCCTCTGCATAAACTATTCCTGTAATTCAGAAGGCTGTAGCTATGGGCAACTGGTGATTGGCAGCTTCATGACAATGCACCTGCTCACGCATCACGTCTCATGCAGAGATTTTTGTGGAACATCAAATCACTGAGGTGACTCAGCCCCCCTACAGTCTAGATTTGGTGCCTTGTGACTTCTGGCTTTTCCCAAAACTGAAATCAACTTTGAAAGGAAAAAGATTTCAGACTGTCAATGAGAGTCAGGAAAATATGACAGGGCAGCTGATGGGGATTGGGAGAACTGTGTGAGGTCCCAAGGCCTACTTTGAAGGGGACTGAGGTGTCATCGTCCTATGTACTATGTTTGTTGTATTTTGTATCTTCTTAAATAAATGTTTCTGCTTTTCATATGGCATGGCTGGATACCTTCTGGACAGACCTCGTATATCAAGCATCTTCTGTGGGGTACTGTTGTTGACATCATTGCTCTGGATTTTTGTTATGTCACTGGGGAGGTGTTTCTGAATCTCTTTGCCATTCTCTGTGCATTGACACTGCAGAGAGCAAACATTTTCCCCCTACTCTCCTAGGGAGCCTGCAAATTAGATTCATAAAAGACAGATCAACAATAGAAAAGCAGTTTATTAATGTGTGCAGTGCACATCATGTGGGTGAAACAGTAGTGATGAGAAATTCAAAGGGGTGGTGAGAACTTGGCTTCTGTAGCATCTTAGCAAAGAACAGTATGTTTATAGTCTTGCAGGGCACAAACCGTGGGAAGATAAATATGCAGGGGAATGAATGGAGGGAGGTGTTTCTGAGGGAAGCCTTTGACCTTCCCTCACCTTTATGGCCACAAAGCTTCTCTTGGAAAGGGTATTGCTGGCAGTCCTCATTTTTCAGAAGTTTCTTTGGTGACCAACACGATCACAGTTTTCTGTGGGTTCACTGATTCTCTTACAGCTTGTCTGTGTATTTGGGGCAGCTCTATTGCCTTTCTTAACATTGAATGAGTGCTTTACATATTATAGCAGTTAGCTATTTGTCATTTCATACAAAAACTCTCCTAGGGTTTTTTAAATCCCTGAGAAAATTATTCCCCTAGAGAGCTAACAAATGCTGTCTTCTGACAGTTGCCAGTGGCGGCTATTCCCGCCTCTCCTACCTGTCACCCTGGGGCTCTCTCTCCTTCCTGCCTCCCCTGGTGCTTGTGGGGCCAAGTTTGCCTTCTGCCTGTAGGATGGGCTCTGCCTGGTTGGTCCAGGTTGGCATTTTGCCTCTCCTGTTGCTGGTGAATACACCCAGAAGGAGAAGCCAGCTGTGCAAAGCCAGTGTCCCCGAGCAGTTTGGAGGTAGTAGAGGGGACAGAGCATTAGTTAAAGAGTCACAGAACCTGAGTTGGTGTCCTGGTGCTGTGCTTTGTTGACTGTTGGATTTGGGCATCTGTGTAGCTTCCCAGGACAGTTACTTCCTCGTGCATCAGATGAGTATGGCATCTGGGCAGGTATGCTGCATGGGCCTGCCTGGGGGTGTCCTTCTGGGCTCCTTCAGCCATGCTGACCAGCGATACTCCCAAGTGAGTGAGAGGCTGGCCCACTTTGCCCCTTTCACAGACAGGGATGCAGTGCTGGGAGAGGCCGAGCCCCCTTGTGTGCACTGGCCCCTCCCTTTGTTGAACTCAGAGCTGTGGGGCCCCAGCCAGGAATGGGAAGGCCATTAGGACCTGCCACTGGCATTACTGGAAGGTTCTCTGCAGGACTTAGTCTTAGCTCCATATGCACCGGGGGGGGGGGGGGGGCCATAAAGCTCTTGCGCCCACCTTGACGTAGCCCCGGATCAGTACTAGCACCACTAGGGCCCCATCCCAGACCTGCTGAACCTTGTTTTCCCATACCCTTTAGGGGTCTCGGAGGCTGCCAAGTGTAGGACCCTGGCCCAAGCCTACTGGGTCTTGCTTGGCAGCTACAGGAACACATAAGTCCTCTCATCTCTTGTCCCTGTGTAGACCCTGGAGCCCAGACAGGCCCTGTGGGTTCAGAGCTGTGCTCACCCAAGTACGTCCTGGTCTCTAGTCAGGCCCCACAGCCGTTGGAGCTCCTGGAGGAGCCCCCAAGGTGTCCAGACCCTCTGAGTTCCTGGTGGAAGGTGTCTGTCTCAGCCTCTGCGCTACCCGAGCCTGCCTCTTCAGCAGCTCTTCAGTCTTGCCCGTTATTGGCCAATGCCTGGGTCTTGCAGGGGAACAGTGGGCCTAATGGTTCCCTGGCCTGAGTTGGGGCTGGTGGCTTGGGGCAGGTGCAGGTCATGTGGAAGGTGGCATCTGATTATTCATGTGTTTGCTGCTCAGTGATCTGCTGGGCTGTGAAGGCGAGGGCACCTGTCTGCCTGGATTAGCGCAGACATGTCCTTCCTTTAGGTCTTCACCCCGGGCTGAGTCACAAATATAACTGCTCCCTGCGTCCGCTGCTGTGTCTGCCTTGCTGCCGGTGTGGACTGGAAGAGGCTGAGCCCACTCAGGGGAGCCTGGCCTGGTTGTGGCTCCATCACTCGGTGGATGAATGTCCATTTTGCTTCCCCCGTGGGCTCTTGTGTGCTCTGCTTCTCCGGGCAGGTGTGCTCTCACTCACTCCCTGCAGCCTCAGGACACGGTGGCTTTCTTTGCTGGTGGCATTATTCCTGGGTTTCTGCATGGAGTCTTTGGTGCCTAGTCTGCTCCCAGTTTCCCTTCCATCCCTCTCATAGGCAGGGGCTCCATGCTTCCTGTGAGGGAACCACTGAGCTAGAGGCTGTTCCCCCCCCTAGCCCTCCCCTGCAGATGACCTCATCCACCACCAGCCCCGCTTCCCCTTGCAGATGACCCCCAGCTGCCACCAGCCAAGCTTGGTTTCACCTTGAGGGTCAGGGCCCCTGGGCTCATGGACCTTCATGTGAAGCAGCTTCCTGGCTCCTTTGTATCCTATCTTGGGGTGGGGACTTGAGGTATGTGGCAGGGTGGTCCTTCTCCACACAGATCATTCGCCTGTCCATTCTACTCTACTTCTTGTCCTATATTCCTTTATGCTGAAAAGTTGCAGAAAACAAGCCCACTCTGTTCTCAGACAGGCACCTGGGGTGTTGGGCCAGTACTTCATCCTGTGGCCTGGGCTGGACACTACCAGCCCCAGACTCATGCCAAGAGAGGTGAGCAGGGTGTAATGGGCCTGGAGGACAGGCCTGGTTAGGAACACGGGAGCAGAAGGACAGGAGGGAAGAGCCTCAGCATTCCCAGCACGCCGTGCAGTCAGCACGCTGGACGCTTGGAGGCCACCAAGGGACTGTGGTGGAAGCGTGTCTGCTGGGCTCTGACGGGAAAGGTTGGGGAGGTGGCAGTGGTGAGTGGACAAGGAGGCCACAGCAGAGAGACTTGGATACAAGGACACTCGGGACATGTGCGCTCTCTTTCTCTGTCTCTAGGACTATGCTGCTGAGTACCCCCTGCCCCCCCTGCCCCCCAAGCAGAGAGAGCGCTTGGCCTCAGGGCCGTGCAGACTGCAGACCGCAGACCGCAGCACCGTGACTGCATTTTCCCTGTGCTTGAGCTTCCTTCCCACTGTGCCTCTGACCCAGCGCAGGGGTTTCCTCTGAAATGCGAGTCCAGAGCAGATGCAGGCGCGGGGCTGCTCAGCAGAGGGCAGCAAAGCTGCGTCTCCTCTACAGCCAAGCTCAGATTGGAGAGGCCCTTCCTGCCTCCGGAGAGGAGCTGCAGAAGGCTGGGCTTCAGCTCACAGGGACCCAAGAGCTTTCTGAGGGTTGTGCAGAGGTTTTCCACAAAGACTCTTCCCACCTGTCCTCCAGCCTTGCAGTCAGGGCTCCACTAGACCGCTTCCCTTCCTTGTCTCCACCCCACCTGCAGTGGTAAAAAAGGAACCAACCAAGAGGGGATTGCAGACAGGGAATTACTGTCTCAGAAGCCACCTTCTGGCCGGACCACCTGGAACTGTCTGTAGCTGCATGTGGGCCCCTGAGGACAGTGGACAAGCATCCTAGAGTCTTGAATGGGCGGCATTTACCAGGTTTGGGAGCCTGCTGCTTTGCCGGACGTGCTGCTGGTCGTCAGAAATGGCTGCATCCTCTGTGGCTGCTGGCTGTGAGCTCCTTGCGTGCCCCCTGGGCCCTGGGACCTGCTGTGAGGTATGGGTCCTCAGTGGGAGTGCCTCCACTGGGCCCCCGGGAGGGGCGTCCACTGCCTCCAAGGCCTTCCTGGCCAGCAGGCCTCAGGGCCCGTGTGTGTGGCCAAGTGCAGGACCAGAGGCTGGGCTTTCCCTCTGGGCCTCTGGCAGCTGGGGGGCTGCTCAGCCCACATGGTGTGGCTCTGGCCCTGCAGTGGCATGGGGGAGGTCAGGAGGGGCCCCACTTTCTGAGCTGTTCTCTCATGGTCTGCGTGGAGCCCATTCTTTTTGACAGACAGAAACAGGGAAGGGCAAGGTCAAGGAGGACCAGGAGGACCCTGCCTGGGAAGGGTTTGGGGCAGGATGAATGGATGTGGTGCTGGGCCTGCGGGTCCCTGCCTCCTCCTGGGTGATAGAGGGGCCTGGATCCTGGTTTCTCTGTGTCAGGGCTTGGAGAGGTCAGCGTGGGTGCACCTTGTCCTGTGCATGAATTCCCTCTCTTCCCACTGTAGAACATGCTGCAGCCACTCATGTCCCAGTGAGTTCTTCCCAGCCGTGGACAGTGGTGTGGGGGAGGACATGACCCATGGCCTGTCGGCACCTGCGAGGGTAGGTGTGCACACACTGTGCTGAGAGAGATGCTGTGTGGACTGGTCCAAGGGGCTAAGGAGCTGGGTGCTCAGCAGCACCCCATAGTGGCCTAAGCTTGCCCTGGGTCCATCCCTTCTGTTGATAACCTCAAGAAGGTGTTGGAGACAGGCTGGGTTGGTGGAGGCTGAGGGTGGGACATGGGGGACCAGACAGGAGTCACTCCTGTTATGCTGGGGGTGGGTCAGGCAGTGGAGGCTGGATCCTGCACCCCCAGGAGGGCCCCTGCCTTCCTGTTCACCGTGGGTGCTGCTTATTCCCTCCCATCAGTTGTTTGGGGACTTGGGGGGGGCACCTGTCCTTCCAGGGCCACCTCCAAAAGAAGACAGCTTTTCAGCCGCAGAACTGAACCCACAGTTGCCCCACAGCATTCCAAGTACTGCAGTGACTGCCGGACCATGTTGTGGCTCTGTGTTAGGGGTTGGCCCTAGGGTTTGGAGTCTGTCCTTCTGACATACTCAGCAGTTTGAGGCATCTAAGGGTTCGTTATGAGACAGGTGTTTCAACAAAAAGGTGCATTAGCAATAAAACTTGATGGGTGTGTTTTGAAAAACATGTAGATGGGGCTGTTGGGTTTGTAATCTTGACAGTTTTCTTCCAGGACATTGTCTGATTAGGGCAATCTGTCTTCCATTTTTTTATGTCTTTGGTCTTTTTAAATGGTTACTGCTGGCCCTCAGGGTGGGCACAGGGCAGGGCTCAGGCAGGGGGAGAAGCCTGGTCTGCTGAGCAGGAGGCCCAGGGTGGCCAGCATCACCCTCCCTACCTGTGCTCAGCTTGGTTGGTTAATTTTTTTTCTCCAGATAATTTTTAAAATAATATTGTTTTCCATTACCATTTAGTCCCCTTATTACTCCCCTTCCCTGCACAGTCGCCACGTCCATGAGTCCTTTTTCCTTTTTCCTCAATCCCTCCACCTTCTACCCTCCGCACTTTAGCTATCAATCTGCTCTCTATGTCTGAGTCTGTCATTGTTTTACTCGTTAGTTCAGTTTGTTCCTTAGATTCCATGTAAGTGAAATCATATGGTATTTGTCTTTCCCTGACTGGCTTATCTCGCTTAGCATTATATTCTCCAAGTCCATCCATACTGTTGCAAAAGGTAAAACTTTCTTCTTTTTACAGCCGAGTAGTATTCCACTGTGTAAATGTCCCAGAGTTGTTTTATCCACTCATCTACCGACGGACACTTGGGCTGCTTCCATATCTTGGTGGTTGTAAATAACACTGCAGTGAACCTACGGCGCTTATGTTCTTTCGAATTAATGTTTTGGGGTCCTTCAGATGTATTCCCAGAAGTGGGATCGCTGGGTTAAAAGGCAGATCCAGTTTTAATTTTTTGAGGTATCTCCATACTGCTTTCCATAGTGGCTGCACCAGTCTGCGTTCCCACCAACAGTGCACGAGGTTTTCATTTTTTCCTCCACATCCTTGCCAAGCACTTATCATTGATTGTTTTAACTGTTTTTATCTTAGGTTCTGGAGGGTTTTGCTTATCTCTAAGAGAGGAACGAACTGCTTGCTGGGTCACGTGGACACTCCAGGTTGGCCAGGCCTGCCCTGGGCTTTGCTTTCCCGGTACCTGCCCAGGTTCAGTTTGAGCACTCAGGTTGGGATGCCTGCCCAGCATGCACAGCCACTCTCACTTTGTCATTTATCAGAAATGCTGCTGGACGCCTCGTTCCCTCCCCTGTGGCCAGTGGGGCTG
The DNA here is from genome assembly GCF_987537825.1 of Furipterus horrens. Taxonomy (NCBI): domain Eukaryota; kingdom Metazoa; phylum Chordata; class Mammalia; order Chiroptera; family Furipteridae; genus Furipterus; species Furipterus horrens. The sequence continues at coordinate 9,884,872 of NW_028327171.1, forward strand.
TAACGTTGACTCTGGGCGTGTCCAGCACAGAGGGCCTCACTTTTGGCAAAGGGCTGTAATTCCCGTGAAGTCATGGGCTCCAGGGTTTATTCGAGTTTCTAACATGAGCAGGAATACCACCTGGCTCTTGACAGAACTTGTTTCTGTGTTGTTTTTCCTTAGACGTCATGGATCTGTTGTAACAGCCAAGAAAATCTGCGTGAAGTAAAGATGAACCAGGACGTGCATCCTGTATAGAACATCTTGGGCTTTAAGCCCCTTATCTCTGGGGAACCAGTTAAGGCCAAAGGAGTGTGGCCAGCCTGGAGTTCGTCCCATTTTTAGAGCAAGCTAGAAGCAGAGATGCCATCAGCAGGTCCGGCGTCTCCGATCCAGGCCCTCCCACGTGTGTGCCCACATGCCATAGCCCTGACGCTGGGCGCACAGTCGTCAGACTGTGTTGTCTTTGTGCTCCTGGAGTGGTGCACCTGCCAACCTGGTAGCGTCCGCTTCCCCCAGCACGTTCCCCCTCCTGCCCTTGGGCTGGGCTCTGTATGGGTGCTCCAGCCTGTCCAAGCAGAGTCCAGTGCCACCTGACATGCCAGCTGGCACTGCCCAAGTCTTCTTGGGGCCACATGACAGCTTCAGACACACTGTGACTGTCTTTGTCCAGCTGGGAGTCAGGTGTGGCTAGCGTGGCGCAGTGGCTTATGCCCAGTGCAGCGGGCACCGTGCTGCGCCTTGGCGGTCCTCCTACCTCGAGTGTGCCTGTTTGGGGGCAAGGGGTCCTGTATCTCACTTCCCACCCCTCTGCCTGCTGCGGAGGAGATAGAAGCCTGGGGGTCCGCACGGCCGACCTGAGACGCTCTGTGTTTTGCAATTGGGGCTCTTTGTGTTATCTGGGTGCTCTGAGGAGCTGCAGCTACATCCACACCTTGGTTCAGAGTTTATTTGGGGGAAAACCCCCAAATCCCAAGTTCCCAGGGCCCCTCCAGTGGCCTGGTCCCAGGGGTGCTGGTGAAGCTTCAGTGGAGCCCAGCCCAAGGACACTGCTGCGGGGCCTGGTGGCTGTGGCCCCACCAGCAGCTCCCCGTGCCCTACCCCCTCTGAGCCTTGCTTTTCTTACCTGTAAAACGGGGTTCGTCGTGGGATCACTGGCATAAATCTGCCCAGGGCTTCTAAATGTCTTCAGGTAGTTAGCAAGTGTCACAGGCTAGCGAGTAGGGTGGGGCTTTGGCGCCTGGTAGCGCGCATTGCTGTACGTCCTCATGGGGAGCGGGCAGGTGAGGAAGGGGAGGGCAAGGGAGCTCAGGCCTGACAAGTGCAGGAGTCACAATGCTCCGTGTTATTCAGGAGAGGACGAGCGTGCTGGTCAGCTCAGGCGGCCATAACAAAGCCACAGACCAGGTGGCTCAAACAACAGACATTTCTTTCTCCCAGTCCTGGAGGACAGAAGTCTGCAATCAAGGTCTCGGAGGGCTGGTTCCTCCTGAGGCCTCTCTCCTTGGTGTGTAGACAGCCGTCTCTTCCCTGTGTCCTCACATGGTCCTCCCTCTGTGCATGTCTGTGTCCTAATATCCTCTTGTTATAGGGACACCGGTCTTATGGGATTAGAGCCCAACCACATGACCTTGTTTCAACTTAATTACCTCATTTAAGGACCCTCTTTCCCACTACTGCCATGTTCTGAGGTCCTGGGATCAGGGCTCCAACATGGGAATTTTGGGGACAGAGTTCAGCTCGCGACAGTAGAGATGTGCAGACAGGCCGTGGGTGGTGAGGACAGGGCTGTGACGGAGGGGGAACTGCAGACCTGGCAGCTGAAGTCACCACAGAGAGTGAGCAGACAGTGCTTGGGGATGGTACAGGGGATGAGGGAGTAGGGCGGGCAGTGAGAAGGTCAGCTGGGTGGCCGGTGTGTTGATGACAGAGCTGCTCTGGGGAACAGAGGATAAGGTGTGTGCTGTCTTCCATGCCCTGAGACTGACAGGTGAGGCTGGGGACACATCCCCATGTGGGCAGGAGGCTCTGGGAGAAGGCACATTGGAAGGAAGTGGGTTTTCTTCTTATCTTGGTTGATTCAGTGACAAGATGTGGGACCACCTCTTGCTTGGATTGTACTCACCTGAGTCCTCTTGGCTTCCGACGGTGCCCGTGCAGAGAAATTCCCAGATGTTGGGGACTGTGAGCAGAAGAGGACCCTTGGTGCTCTGGGATGCCCATCCAGTTCTCGGTTGTTCATGGGTCCTCTTCGAGTTGTGGGGTCCTCTCTTAGCAGCGTTGTATGCCGCAGCCCTCTTAAAGGTCATCCCCAGGTCGGGGTGGGGAGGGTGAGGGGTGAAGGCATGCCTGGCATCCTGGGGCAGCCCCGTGGTAAGTGCCAGGCTGTTGCTTCTGAGGGACACCTATGCTTAGGGTGCCCTCCTGACATTGTGCTGATGTGCAGCGTGGTGTCCTCTGCTGGAGCTGCTGCTCCATCTTTCCCTGGGGATTGTGAGAGGCTGAGGCCGGCCTTGCCCCTGGGTGCAGCCCGGCTGCTGTGGGCACGATGGCCCGTGTGACTGCAGTCTGCCTGGCACTGTCAGAACCTTCCCAGTTCTGTTCCCCAGCTTTGTGGGTGGGGCGTGTCAGGCTTTGTCCTGCGGGAATGAGGATGCCCCACTCACCGCCCATGTGCTGTGTCCTCAGGTGCTGAAGCGAAGGTGATTTTGCCCAAGAAGGAAAAACTGAAGCTGAGGCGGGAGCGGTGGCTGCAGAGTAAGTGCTTCTCTTGTCTCCCGGCTGGCGACATGGCTCACTCATAGCCAGGATGGCACAGGCTTCCTGTCCTCTGTCCAATTCATGGCCCTGTGTCAAGGACCAGGGCAGGCCACGCTCAAGGGGTGGGATGGCAGCATTCCCGAGATGGCCTGTGATGTGACAAGCAGATGGCCTCCGAGGAGGTGGCCTTGTATGAGCTTCTTCAGAGCCTTGACTTCTCTCTAAGAAAATGGTCTCAGGAAGGTGCTTCACTTGACTTCTTGTGTGTAAAAATGATGTGTTTGGTCCTGTGATGAATGTGTAATTACAAAGGTGACACATGCTGGTCATGAGTTCTTTAGGGGTCAGAACTGTCTACAGGGGCAGATGAAATCACACCCCTTCAGCATGTGTCCTTTCAGACCTCGGGGCACACACCCGCGCAGGTGTCTGGGCAGCAGCAGCTCTCTGTGTGATCCAAGGACTTCTGAGTCCTGTTTCTTCTGAGGGTCAGCGGGGCCTTTCTCTCCAGGTACCTATCTGTTACATAGATGGCCTTCGTGCACTTCCAGCTAAACGTCTCATGACAGGTCGAATGCCACTCTTCATTTTGTTTTGGAAAATATAGTTATTTTTCATGATGCTGAAAAATTTGCTAATATTTTTCTAAAGACTTTCTTGTACAGATTGTTTTGTAATTTTTTTCTTACTGTTGTGTTTTTAGTGTGATCTTGCTAATTTATAAAATTAAGTCAGAATACAGTTGGCCTCTGTTCGCAGATTCAACCAACCTCAATTGAAAATATAGTCACATGCCACATTCCAAGGAAGGCGTCATTAGGGAGAACGTCACAGAGGCAGTTACACTCACCTGAATGGTACAGCCTACTACACACCTAGGCTTGATGGTACAGCCTCTTGCTCCTATATAGCAGGTTACTGTACAAAGCTAGGTTAAATCAAATACAGGAGAAATGACGCAATCAGGAGACGAGGTAAACATGACGTACAGGGCCGCTGTGGTGGAGCACAGCTACTGTCTACAGCACACTTTTTAAAGTAGGAAGTATACACTCTAAGATAAGGCAGTAAGTACACAAACCAGTAACAGTTGTTATTATCATGATCAAGTATTACGTCCTGTACACAATTGTAGGTGCTGTAATTTTTCAAGTTTCTTTGTCACATATCTGTTCATCTGTCTGTTCCTGTCTGTCTGTCCATCTACCAGCCCATGTTTTATCTGTCTGCTTTCCAAAGTAAGTACAGGCATCAGTGCACTTTCTCCCAAACAGTTTTGCTAGAGTTTAGTATTTGTTTATGGCTTTTTTTTATTTTTACTTTTAGATAAAATTTAATACAACGAAATGCAAGTCTTAGGTATGTCGTTGAAGGATTTATGACAATTGCTCATACCTGTGCAGCCATAATCCTTCCCCTGCAGAACCCCCGCACCCCCAGGAGCCCTGTGACTGCCCAGGGGTAGGCACCGCCTACTCTTTCTGGGTCCCGCTTGAGGTTCACTGCTCTGGATGTCATGTGAAGGGAGTCATGCAGGACATGCCCTTTCTGTGTTTTTAAAATTCATCCATGTTGCCTGTGGCTGTGGTCCATGGAGTCCTGCTGCTGAGAAGCATTTCTTTATATGGGCATGGTGTTTGGTGCCCACTTTCCTATGGATGGACACCTGGTCTTTTTTCTCTTCTAGCTGCTATGGCTGAGGTTGCTATGAACATTCTTTACAAGTCTTTTTGTGGACTTCTGTTTTCATTTCTCTTGGGTAAATACTTGAGAATGGAATGCTGGGTCATAGGGTGGTTGTATGTTTAGTTTTACAAGCAACTACCAGATGTTTCTCTAAAGTGGTTGTACATTTACACTCCCACCAACGACGTCGGGAGCTCTGGCTGCGGCACGGCCTTGCCAGCACATGGTGGCCGTCTGCTGAGCACGGAATGGTAGCTCATTGTGGGATCAGTGTTCATCGCCACGGACCAGCACCTTCATGTCGTCACTGCCGATTTGCCCCTCCTCTTCACTCGAGTGATTCCTGAGGCTCTTTGCCTTTTTATCACTGAGCTCTAAGAATTCTTATGTCCTGCACACCAGTTCTTGGTCAGGTGTGTGTTTCACAAATAATTTTCTCTCAGGCTGTTTGTGACTTCCTGTTCTTCTAAAAAACATCATTATTTTGGCCTTTATATTTTGGTTTCTGATCTATCCTAAATTAATGTTTGTGGTATGAGGGTTTTTTTTCCATGTGGATGTTCAGTTGTTCAGCACTGTTTGTTATAAAGACTTTTGTTTGCTCACTCAATTGCTTTGGTGTCTTTGTGACAAATCAAATGGCCTCCTGCTGTTTCTTGTACCTTATCGTACCCTGGGCAGTCTATATGGCTGTAGTTTAAGTCTTGAACTCAGTTAATGGAAGCCCTACATCTTAGTCCTACTGTTTTAAGATTGCTGTGAACACTCCAGGTCTTTGGCATTTCTGAATAAATCTTACCATCGGCTTGTCAATTCTTAAAAACCACCATGTCTAACAAAAATCTAGTTGGGATTATGATTGAGATTGCTTTAAGTCTATAGATCAACTCTAGGAGAATTTCCATTTTAACAATATGGACTCTTCAAGTCCATGGACATGGTATATCTCCCCATTTACTTAGATTTTCTTTACGAGGTAGGGCCCCCCCAAATCCTGGAGTTATCTTCTGGAGGGCGGGCCTCTTTTAGTACAGGCTTCCCCCACAAAGTGAGTGTTCTAGGAACCCATCTGTATCAGTGTACCAGCTGGCGTAGTTGTGAGAGGCTGCATTCAGCTTCAGTGAATCATTTTGAAGACTCTTAATGTGTTTGCCCATTTCATGACGGGTGATTTACGAATGCACCTGTTCACACTGTACTGAGTGTTCAGCAGTTTTTGACCAAAAAGGGCCTGACTCCTGTGCCCCACCCTCCTTATTCATCTGGTCCTACCCTGAGTGACGTTTTTTAGAAAAGATTTTATTTATTTTTGGAGAGAAGGGAAGGGAGGGAAAAAGAGGGAGAGCTACATTGACCAGATGCCTCTCACACACCGCCAACTGGGGACCTGGCTCACAACCCAGGCATGTGCCCTGACTGGGAATCAAACCAGCAACCTTTCGGTTTGCAGGCTGGTGCTCAATCCACTGAGCCATACCAGCCCAGGGCCTGAGTGACTTTTTTTTTCTTGTTTCCCTGGATGAAAAAAGTCCTCAAAGGGAAACATTTTGCCAGTGTGGAAGAGGTGAAACAAAAAACAATAGAAGCATTAAAAGGCATCAAAACTGATGATTTCAAAAACTTCTGAGCAGTGGAAAGTGTCTCATTAGGTGTATTTTGAAGTACTTTGAAGGTGACTGAAGTTGAAACAGGTAAGAATAAATGCGCAATTTTTTATAAATGAATTTCAGGGTTTCCCCCCCCCTTGTCCTTTTTGTCATCAGTGTTGCATAGGTAGAGTTCTCACATGGTTTCTTTCTGATAATTTTATTGCTGTTTGAAGCTATTATAAATGCAGTCCTCAGAAGCTACATTTTCCAGTTTTCTGCTAGTACCTAAAAGTATTTTTTTAAAACTAATCTTGTATCTTTTGACCTTGCTAAAATCGTATTAGTTCCAGTAGTTCTTTTGTAGCTCCCTTAGAATTTTCTACATTAATACTCATGCCACTTAAAATGGAGACAGTTTTGTATCTTCTCCCAAAGTTTATTTTTCAGTCTTCTTCTCATCTTCCTGACTCAAACCTTTGGTGCAGCAATAAAAGTTGTGAGAATTGTTCCCTGCCTTGGGGACCAGGGGTCGGGGCCATGCTATCGTCCTACCAGCTTGCTTTGTTCAGGAGGGGGAATCCCGGGCCACATGGCGCATAAAGCAACCTGACATCGTATATGTTTCTTGCCCTATTTATATGGAACTTCCCTGGAGTTTTTCTGTAGAAGATTAGCAAACAGGCTGGGCAGTAAGAATGACAAGGATGCTCTCATGTTGCCCTTCTTCTGAACTCTGTTATGAGACATGGGTGGGCTTTCAGGGAGCTGGCACCAGCCCTCCTGGGCGCCTTATAGAAATGCAGGTTTCAGTCCATAAAAATTTCCCATGTTCAACATAACCAGTGTGGTTGGTTTTAGAGACCTGATTTGCCTAAGTTATACTTTCTTTTTTAAAGATATTAAATTTTTTTTTCAATTACAGTTGACATACAGTATTATATTAGTTTCAGGTATACAGCCCAGTGGTTACACAGGTATATAATTTTCAAAGTCATCACCCTGATAAATGTTATCCACCTGACACCACACATAGTTATTACAGTATTATTGATGGTATCCCCATGCTGTGCTTTACAGCCCTGTGACTGCTCTGCAGTGACCAGTTTGTACTTTTTAATTCCTCCACCTTTTTCACCCATATTGGCAACCCTCAAAATTCTCTCTGTATCTATGAGTCTGTGCCTGTTCTGCTTATTTGTGAAGTTGTTTTACAGATTCCACATGTAAGTGAAATCATATGACATTTGTCTTTCTCTTATTCCATTCAGCACAGTACCTCTAGGTCCACTGTTGTGGGCGGTAAGATTTCATTCTTTTTACGGCGCTGTCATGCTCCATTGTATGTGTGCACCACCTCCTTATCCCCTCATCTGTTGATGGACACCTGGGTTGCTTCCAGAGCTTGGCTGTTGTTAATGATGCTGTAACAAACATATGGATGTATGTGTCTTTTTGATTTAGTGGTTTGGGTTCCTTCAAATAAATACCCAGAAGTGCAATTGCTCAGCCCTTCTTTGCCTCTTGTTACAGCCTTTGTTTTAAAGACTATTTTGTCTGATATAAGTATTGTTACCTGAGCTTTTTTTGTTTGTTTCTGTTTTCATGAAATATTTTTCCCGTCCTTTTGCTTTTAGTCATTATGTGTCTTTCAATCTGCAGTGAGTGTCTTGTAGAGTTAAGGGTCTTCCTTTGTTATATATTCAGGCACCATTTATCTTTTGATTAGAGCATTTAATCCATTTGCACTTAAAATAATTGTTGATAGATATGAATTTATTGCCATTTTATTGTTCATATTTTTTATCTCCGTCTTAAAGAATGCTCACTTTCTTAATTTTTGCTATTATTGTCATACACCTAATTTTTGCCTAGTTTATATACCCAAAGAACATTGCTATTATTTTTGTTTGCCTTAGTTAATTATCTTTTAGTGGGATTAAAAATAAGAAAAAAAAAGAGCCTTTAACATTTCTTGTAACACTTGTTTGGGGTGATGAACTCCTTTTGCTCTTTCTCGTCTAGGAAGCTCTCTATCTGTCCTCAGTTCTAATTGATAGCTTTTCTGGTAGAGGAGTCTGGGTTGTAGGTTCTTGCTTTTCATCACTTGGAATATTCTTGTCAGTCCCTCCTGGCCTGCAGTTTCTGTTGAGAAATCAGCTCCATTGTATGTACCTAACTGCTTTTCTCTTGCTGATTTTAAGATTCTTTTTGTCTTTAACCTTTGGCATTTTAATGATGATGTGTCTTGGTGTGGGCCTCTTTGGGTTCATCTTGTGTGAGGCTCTGCATTTCCTGGACTTGTAAGCCTGTTTCCTTCAGCAGGTTAGGGAAATTTCTTAATCATTTTTAAATTGGTTTTTAATTCATTGCTTAATCTCTTTTCCTTGGCACCCCCATGATGCAAATGTTGGTATGCTTGAAGCTGTCTCAGAGGTTCCTTAAACTCTCTTCATTTTTTTATCTCTCTCCCTCTCCCTCTTTTCTGTTGTCATTGGGTGTTTTCTGGTTATTTTCCAGACTGCTGATTCGATCCTCTGCTTCATCTATTCTACTATTGATTCCCTTTAATGCAGCCTTCATTTCAGTTATCGTGTTCTCCATTTTCGACTGGTTCTTTTGTATCTTTTATATCTCATTTCTTTGTTTTCAATCACTTTGCTGAATTTCTCACTAAGTTCTTGTGCTCGCCCCCTAACTTCCTTGAGCAGCCTTATAACCTGTGTTTTGAACTCTGCATCTAGTAGATTGCTTGTCTCTATTTTGTTTAGGTTTTTTCCTGGAGTTTTGTTCTGTTCTGTCCTTTGGGACATGTTTATTTGTCTCCTCATTTTGGCAGGCTCCCTGTGTTTGTTTCTGTGTATCAGGTAGAGTTGCTGTGTCTCATGGGCTTGGTAGGGTTAGTTGCCTTGTACAGTAGGTGTCCTGAAGGGTCCAGTAGCACAGCCTCCCATCACTCAGGCTGGGTGCTTGAGGTGTTCCCCTGATGTGGGCTGTGGGCACCTTCCTATTGGCACATCAGTGGGAGGGATTTACCCGCAGCCGATTGGCTTCAAGGACTGACTGCGACCACACTGGAGGGTCTGCTGTGCAGGGGTCAACCCCATGGAGCTGGACTCAGTTCAGTGGGGCTCTGGTGCCCAGTGACTTTTCCACTTATGGAGGTGGTTGGGTGGTGCTTCAGTGTGGTCAGAAGCTGTGCACCAGGTGAGCTAGCTCTGGGGCCTCCTGGGAGGTACAGACCAAGATCAGCCACTGCCTGTGCCCTGCCCAGGGCCTCCCAGCATGAGCTACAAAGCATTCTGCAGATAGCTGCTTCTTGTGCTGGGTTTGGAGGTTCCCAGGAGAAGCTGAGCTACGAATCAACAATGGCTGCTGCTGGTGCCAGGCCTGGGGCCACTTAGCAAGTGGTACAGGGCATGCTGAGGCCAGGTGCTGCTTGTTTGGGGTTTGCGAAGCTTGGAGAGATTTTAGAAAGGTCCAAAGCATGAGTCAAGACAGGCCATTTGTATGTATTGTAAGAGCCATTGGAAACTTCCAGTCGTGGGTGGGCCTGCAAGTTGGGTGGAGTGAGGTCTCAGGGAATCACCAAGACAGAGTGTGAACAGTGTTACCCAGGTTGATGGAAATTCAGATATGGTTCCCATCTGCTGGCTCTGTTGCGAGAGGACTCAGCAAAGGAACAATGGCCTCTGCCAGCACTTCTGTTTGGGAAAAAGCTGCCTTTGTCCAGCCCTGATGGACAATTCCGTGTGCCCCTGTATGTCTCTGGCACCTTGTAAGTGCTGCTCCAGTACTGGCGCTCAGAGCTAGTGAGTCCAAGGAAAGCAGAGTGTAGGCCCTTCAGGAGGAACGCCTGGGACTCCAGAAGCCACTAGTCTCACTCAGCCACAATCTCCACCGCTCTTCATAGCCAGAGGTTGTGAGAACCTCCCTTCCCAGCACTGGAGCCCTGGGCAGGGGGCTTGATGTGGGGCTGGGACCCCTTGATCATCAGGGGGACCTCCACAGCTGAGATCCCTCCCAATTTTTAACTGTCACACATGGGTGTAGGGCCAGCCTGTTAGCATCTCCACTCCTCCTACCAGTCTTGATGTTGCTTCTTTGTATCCTTATAGAACTTCTGTTCAGCTCAGTTTCAGGTGGTTTTGAATGATGGTCCTGTAGTTTACTTGTAATTTTGATGTGATTGTGGGAGGAGGTGAGTACCACGTTTACCTACACTGCCATCTTGGCCGGAAGCCCTGTCATGCTTTCTTAATTGCACCTCCAGCTAGTTTTAAATTAAACCTCTTAGGATGAGGCCAGTCAGTCTGTGGGAACCTTCCTGCACCAAACCTTGGAGGAGAGCATGGGAGCAGGACATGGCCCCCCAGTCCCCAGCCAAGCCCTTGGAGATACTCTCCAACTGTCATTGCTTTGGAACTTGCTGCTTTAGACCACAAAATTGATAGATTTTCTTGTCCCCCTTTGCTCTTGAGTAGGCTGGCCTTGAAATCCTGCTTCTGGTGGGACAAATGTCAGCATACAAGTCAGTCCAGTCCAGCACCCTCAGAAAGGTTTCCTGGAGAGAAGGGAGCGAAGGGGCTCTGCACAGCTTAGGTGCAGAGGCGCAGAGGGGCCAGTGGGGGTGATGAGCCCCAGGGTCCTGGGAAGCCAGACCAACCTGGCCTGCAGGGCAAAGGGAGGAGTCCCGTCCCTAGACGGAGGGCGGGGCTTGGGGCGCCGGGGCAGTGCTTGCTTGAGCTCGCCCTTCTCCCTCCCTCCACTACTGTCTCTGCCAGAAGGGGTGGTGGGCTCTGTGGGGCTCAGGGCAGAGGAGGGAGAGGAGTCTATTGGCACAGAGCCAACACCCCTTAAATTCACGGTTCTCCCCATCTTTGGCAATTGCCCTTCCAGGCTGGGAAAGAAGGACATCCACATCTGAGGACAGAGTCATGTTTTAGTTGCAAATAAATAATAAGTTATGAAACTCTTCAAGGGAAACCAATAAAGCTGCCAAACTTGCATCTGATTTTCTGCTCAGGAGTGAGCGCTGGTTGGTTGTATGAGATTCAACTGCCAGACCTTTCTCTTCACTTGGGCGCCCATGCTCGGGTGCAGGGCTTTAGAAGTACATGGTGTGCGTGAGTGTGTGGGTTTCCCCCCGCGGGTCCACCCTCTTACACCTTGCCACATGCAGCTGCCGCCCAGGGCCTGTGTCCCTGCAGGTCCTCCCGCTGGAATGCCCACTCCCCTCTGTCCCATCCACATGCTGCCCCAGCTCCCAGAGCAGTGAGGCAGGATCTGTGAGCCAGCCCAGCCCTCAGGGCCGTCGGGGTACCCTGAGGGTCCAGGGGAGCCGGGCAACAGTGAGTACTGCTCCGCCTGACTGCCCTCACCCAGCTGTCCTCCGGCGTTCGGGCTCCCCGCCCCTGCTGTCCCCAGACCCCTCACATTTGGTACTTTTAGACTGTAAAATATGCCCCTCTGACAGGTGACAAATGGCATTCACCATTGTCATTTTCCTTGATTTCAGTTGGAATTGAGCAGCTCTTCTGTGCTTTTTGCCTTTGATTTCTCTTTGATTTGTCATGATTAAGTCTTGTATAGTTAATTTTTAGGAACAGCAGGAAGGAGGAGGGAGGGATTCTTTTTTCCCCCAGAAGGAGAGCTGGCCAACATTCAGTTTGGAGCACTGCTTCTAGTCCCTGCTCCCCACTTGGCCCTCTTGCACGTGGGTCTGTTTGAATTTCAGTCCTTTCATGATTTACTTTAATATCCAGTAGGCCAACTCTTTTGTTGCTTGTTTTTTTTCCAAAATTGTTTTGGCTATTCTTATGCATTTAAGGCTTTTTTAAAAAATACGATTTGGAACTAGCGTCACAGGTTCGTTTAAGACTCCTGTTGAGGTTTGACTGAGGTGCGTCAGACTTGTGGATCTGTGGGGAGGCCAGGCTGGCCCCTGCAGCCTGTCACGGCCACTGGTGTGTCCTCAGGCGGAGGTCAGCCCACCCACCACCTCTCTTGGTGCTGTGCCTCCGGCTGGGACTGGTGGGGGGTCGCAGTCATCTTTTTCTTCTGCTTCATGACTGAGTGTGGCTGGTGTTTCACCACACGTGATATTAGCCACAGGCCTCTCTGGGAGGTCCTCTTGGTCAGACTAAGGTGTTTCCTTCTGTTTGTGGTTTCATTGTCATTTTTATCGTGAGTGGGTAGTGAGTTCTGTTGGATTCTTTTTGGTACTTCTGGTGACTAATGGCCTTCCCTCTGCTAAAGCAGCCACTCCAGTGCACTGCCTGGCAGATGTCCCCATGCGAGCCGTCCTTGCATGCTTCAGACACTTCCTAGTTGGACACCACGTGTTAATTTAAAATGTTTTGGCTTTGATTAGTTTAGCAACTGTGTCCATCTTCCTGGGAGCTGCTCTGCTCTGCTCCCCTTGGTCCTTGGTCCTGGTGCAGCGTTGTTGCTGGGTCTGCAGTCCCTCCAGTAAAGGAGCGGCAGCTTCAGCGTGCCATCCCTCCTGGCTCCTTCCCCAGCCTGAGGCCACTGCCCCAGCCACCTCAGCCCCTACCCCCAGCCCTCCCTGGGTGCTTGAGCTCTCTGGGAAGCTGAGCAAACAGCTTACCCTCATCCAGGAAAGATGGGAAGACCAGAATTGTCACTTTATGAACCAGAATAACCCCGGGGCTCAGAGGGATGGTGTGGGGTTTGCTGCACAAGGACTTGGGAGGATGGGCGGTCTGTCCCTTGGACTCAGCTACCTGCGGCCAGGAGAACAACCTGCTCTACACAGGGTGGGCCTTGCTCTGGGCAGCCAGGGCCTTCAGGGTGGACAGCGCTGCCTCGGCTGCAGGCTGGGAGAGGATCTGGCCTTCGCGAAGCCTGCCAGGCGCTTCTCCCCGGTGGGAGGTGAATAGTGTTAGTTTCTGGAAAGTCGCCTTTTGCAAATGCCTGTTACGGTCCTCACTCACCATGTAGCCTTCCCACAGTTGCTGGGGCCCCGCATTTTCTTTGCATTAATCAGTGGGCTGTCCTGAGTCTGTCCTCACGCATGCGGCTTCCCATCCAGGGCCCTGTTTTCTCCTGGCCTGCTCTCGGCCTGGTGGCCATCACTGTTGAGCCCATACTGCCTCCTGTATCTGCCCCGCAGGACTGACGGTGACCACAGCACTCTGAAGGGCCTGGCCGTGGGGTCACAAGAATGCACGGAGGGAACAGTCCACTACTGGGCCACTGGCTGCCTCTTCTCTGGGGGCATCTTGTGCTCTGTGAGGAGCTGGCTGTGAACTATCCTGGTCCTTTGTCAGGAAGGGGGTTTTTAGTTCCCTATTTAGATGTGATTCAGAGTCTGTACCTCATTATTTATAGTCCAGCACACTAGGATGGGATGGGTGTCAAGCCCAGGTCTCACCCCAAGCCTGTCACTGCCCTCATTCCCAAGCATTTTTAGTAGCAGGCCCTTGTTTATGTCTGAGAGAAATCTGGTGCAGAGCAAGGCACCAGATCAGTTGGCACAGGGTCAGGAGGCATAGCAGCCCCTGGCCGTCCCCTAGGTCTCTCTAGGCTGCCTGTGGGGGCCCCTCTGGCCTGGCCCCTCTCCCTGGGCAAGCGAGGGCCTTTGTCCAAGATCTGCATGCCCACCAGTGAGCCAGCATTTTCCACAGGCCTCACTGTGGAAATCACACGTTTGATTGTGTTTTATTAACAATTTTGAAATATATTTTTAAATGGAAATCAAATTGTAAGTTTGTGCCCTGTTCAGGCCCTGCCCAAACCCCTTCTCCAGGGCGCATAGGCCGCTGCCATGCCCCCCCACCCCCCCAGCACAGCCTCACCCTCTGGCTCTTCCACACCCTGCTGTGCCCCGCCGCCCCTCCCTCTGGCCCTGCTCCCCCCTCCCCCCGCCAGGGGCTGTGCAGATGCCTTCTGAGACCTCCCCATGGCACTAGTCCACTTCATGTTAGGAATCCCACTCCTGCTCTCCCCCTGCCCCAGCTCCCCGGAGGGCTTGCAGGTGCCAGCAGGACAGAAATGAGGGGCCTGCCTGCGGCAGGAAGTGGGCAGGAAAGGGAGCGGGCCCGGGCTTGGACTCCTATGGCTGGGCTCCTCAGCCTTCGGCTCCTGTGCTAACCCTTGTTCCCTTCCGCAGAAATTGAAGCTATAAAGCTGGCTGAGCAGAAGCTCAAGGCAGAGAGGAAGCGGCGGGCCACAGTGGTGGTGGGGGACCTGCAGCCCCTTCGGGACGCCCTCCCTGAGCTACTGGACCTGCAAGCTGGTGCCAGGCAGCCACATGCCCGAGGGTAAGTGTCCACCTTCAGCTACCTAGAGAGCTCAGGCTGTGATGGCCAGGCTGTGAGTAGTCGGCCCAGCCAGGGCCTTTCCACTGGAGAAGCTTCCAAGCTAGCTGGAGCCCACCCCTGTCGGGACAGCGGGGCCAGGACTGGGGCCGGTGTATGAAAGCCACGCCCAGTGCCACTGGGTTGAAGAGAATTACCAGGGCTGGTTTTGTCCACAGTGTCCTTAACTTATGGGAAGCCTGTTGGGGTGGATGTGGTGCCTTCCTGGGTAGCTGCCTACCGGGCCCTGGGCCGTGAGGCTGGCTGAGAGTCCTGCCCCCTTGCCTCCCAGCCTTCAGGAGGGCTTAAGCCACTCTAGGTACCATGGGCGCTGAAGAGACTCTCTGCCACCTTGGGACCAGGAGGGGCTATGAGAGGCCTCTACCCACCTGCCATTCTGTCTTTTAATAAGAGGGGGTAGGGATCCAAGGCGCGAAGCCTCTGGCTGGGAGGGCGACGCTCGACCCTTTTTTTCTGGACCTTCTACCACATGGACACCTTTTGAGGGCCCCGGCTGGAGGAAGGGAGTGCTGAACCCCGGTTCTGCAAGTGCAGGCTCCAGGAGAACCACACTGTGCCCCGGTGGACACAGGGACAGGGTCAGTGATGGGAGGAGCAGAGTAGCGTCCTGGAGCAAACGGAGTTGGTACCAGGTCAGACTGGGCCAGGGTGACGGGAACATGGGGATGCAGGAGTTGTCCTGCGTGGACCAGAATGTTTTTCATTCCTGTTTTACAAGAAATATCAAAGAAAGATGAGGCCTCCTGGCCTGGAGGCTGAATTTAGGAGTTGGCCAAAACTGGGCAGTTTTTCTCCCTTCCTGCCCCCGCCCTCCCCGGTCCCTCTCCCCCGTGAGCCCCCTCAAGCTCCCTGAGTCTCACTTAGGGAGAGGAGTGCTGGTCCCAGCACCATCCCAAAGCCTTGCTGTGGGCTGCAGCCTCAGAGGTGTGCCTGCCCCTGGCGGACCTTCCAGGGGAACGTGTGTGGCACTGACTGGACTTCTCTGTCCACAGCAGAACGAGCAGCAAGCCCCGGCCAACCGAGCTGAGCCGGATGAGCGCGGCGCAGAGGCTCCAGCTCCTGTGAGTGCGCTCCCCCCACCCCCAACCAAAATGAGACTCTGGTGCTCCCATCTTCCCTCCCCACCCCACCCTACCCCAGGGCTGTCAGGTGTCTGGCCAGGCCCCACAACCTCAGTCCACTTGGGTGCTGTGAGGAGCTCAGCCAGGGCCAGCTCTGGGGCACGGCCTGATTGGCACAAAGCTGCCTGTTTCCTGGGGGGCCAGGAAGTCCCTCCCCCTGGGGCAGAGCAGGGAACAGCTGCTGCCAACTCTTGGGGGTTGCCCTCAGGCCCAGGTCCTTGTTGGAGTTGTTGTCCTAGGTATTGTCACCTGGCTGGGGCAGTCACTCGTCCAGTGGGGTGCAAGTTCTCCCATTAACAGCCAGGAAAGCTGGGCTGCGACCTGGTATGGCCTTGCCCATGGTCACACACACAGGGGCAGAGCACAGGCTGGTCCCCTATCCCCTCAGTTCCTGATGCCAGGCTGTCTCCATTAGGAGAGCAGCAGGTGCCCCTTTGTGAAGAGAGCTGGCCTGGGGCCTGTGAGGGGCACAGAACTCCTGGCCCTTTGTCCCTGCAGGGGCCGCGTCTATTTTGGCAGCGTTGAAGGGAGGGTGCCTCTTATGTAAGGCTGTCTGCAGGAGGCCTGCAGGCTCTGCCTGCCTGCGTTTGGCAGCCTCTTGTGCTCAATAGCAGCTCCTTGTCAAGGTCGGGGATGGGGGCCTAGACCCCTTCCTCCCTGGGGAAGGGGCAGGGAGCCAGCACCCTCCAGCCCCACACGGGGGGACATAGTGTCTCCAGTGTCACTATGGCCATGAGGAGGCCCCAGGGAAGCCTCTTCCCTCCTGCCTGAAGCCATGCTCAGCCCTCAGGCCCCTTGGCCTGACCCTGAAGGCCACCCTGCCCCTGCTCGAGAAGATCAGGCTTCCTTCCTCACTCCCTACCCCTCACACTGGCCTCTCCTGTCCACTCCAGGGTTCAGCCTGCGCTGTGGTGCCTGGGTGGGGTGGCCCAGCTGAGGCAGGTCCTGGGTGTTAAATGCTCTCCCCACTGCTTCAGGAGCATGGGCTCTGCTGACCTCTGACCTCAATTCTTTCAGTGAGGAAGAAAGGACTCGCTTCCGGGACCTACTGGCCAGTCCAGCCTACAGAGCCAGCCCCCTGCTGGCCATCGGGCAGCAGCTGGCCCGGCAGATGCAGCTGGATGGCGGTGGCCTGCTCTGACCTGGCCTGGGGCATGCCATATGCTCCAGGGACACATATGAGGTGCCAGAGAGGGCCTGCTCCTCCCCATTGCCACCCTGAGCCTAGAGGGCAGCCTCTTCGACTGTCTCACTTGTTAGGACCTGTGGAGCAGCCTACACCTCTCACCTCCCCCAGAGGGTCAATAAATGCTGTATGAACTCAGGCAGTGGGATAGTGCTTCCTTCTGTGCCCTGGCTGTCCAGTGAGCATGACAGTTGGTGTTCTGAGTCCCAGGTTTGAGGGTTGGGCAGCAGAAACATTGACTTACACCCTTGATCTGAGGACGTGGAAGGGGTAGGTGCCTTTCTCAGGCCTTTGGGAATGGGCATAGGGCTTGTACCGCGTGGGGACCAGCTGCCCGCATCCTTCGAGGGCACTGGGGGACATGTGGCTCAAGCAGAGGGTGGGCCCTGGGAATGAGGTACCTGGTGACCGCAGAGCCTTGGCTTGGGTGTGGTCCCACCCTCAGGCAGCTGGATGATTGGACTAATGGCTGTGTCAGGGTCACACTTGGCCACCTGCCCAGCACCGACCCAGGCCCCGACGCTGCCATGTGCCGACCCTCAGAGGGACTCAGACCCCGCTTGTGCTCTCAGCAGCGGGCATCTCGAGGTTTGTCCTGGGCAAAGAGGGCGGGCAGTGGCCATACAGCATCAGCCAGTGGGGTGAGTCAGGCCGGCAGCTGCACCCCTCAGGGTCTTGTGCCGCTTGAAGCCAGGTGTACAAACAGTAGCTCTGCTGCTTCTGGAATGTTCCTCGTGCAGTGATAAAGCCGGTGCCGGCAGCCTGGGCTGAGGTCATGGGGCTGAGGGGGCGGGGGACAGCCCCTCCATGCTTCCATGTGCTCCCGTCCGATGACGAGGGTTTTCCAGGGTGCCTGCTTCCAGGATATCTGGAGAGCCAGCTGGCGGGCGGAGATAGCAGGACGCCGGTCTCTGGGCCTCTCTGATGCCGCGTTCCCAAGGCAGCTGGCCCTGCTTTTGGACCTGAGATGGCGGGTCTGCGTGGAGAAGGAACCTTCTTAATTTCAAGTCAAAGAGACTCAACTAAACTGCATTTTTCTTCTAAAGATGTTCAAGTAACACAGGTTAAAACAACAGTCATGTGCATATTCTTGATGTTGGTTTGTGTTTGTTAAGTTTTTCTTAAGGTTGGAGAAATGTTAATTGTAAGATTGTTGGTACAAAAAACAGTGATTACCTGTATTATGAACCCAGATGTTTTTTCCGGTGCCACGGGCACTTGGGCCATGGAGTCTTTGTGGGCCTCCCAGCAAGTTTGGAGCCTGATCTTTCCTTATCGTTCTGGTCCCTACACCCAAGGGGAGGCTCTGGGAGCCAGGCAAGCCGGGGCCCTGGCTGGGACCTTCTGTCCATAGGAGAAACAGGCCTAGAGGGGGGAGGCCCCCTCCTGTGATGACATCCTCAGAGCTTCCTAATGCCCCCATGACCCCCTCTTACACACTTGACCTCCTCCCTCAGTTCAGGTCAGCACAAGGCTCAAGGTGCCCTGGGAGGAATGCCCCCCTCCCCCTGGGCCAGGTCAGCACAAGGCTCAAGGTGCCCTGGGAGGAATGCCCCCCTCCCCCTGGGCCAGGCCCCTCCCGACAAGCCTTCTCCCTGCCTTTGGCGCCTGGGCTTCCAGCACAGCGGTGATAACTCCCACCTCAGCTTCTCTCCCGGGCTGGGGAGCAGATTCTAATTAAATAACAGTGTTTAATTAGAGAATCCAGTACCCATCAGCCCTCTGGCTGCAGGGTTCCCGTAGGAACAAGCCGAAGCCTTCCCTCTGCCTCCTGCAGGTGCCCTGGGCCTGATGGACCCAAGCCCCCCGCCCAGGCTAATGTGCCCCTTGTCCTCTGGCCTGTCACCTAGCAGGACCCATTGTCAGCTCCATCTCATTCATTCTATGCAAGTGTATTTGGGCCCCCACCCTGGGACCAGGGGGCATTTGGGAGCTGGGCCTCTGACTGGGCGTCAGGGGCACCGGGATCACATGGTGCCTCTGTTTGTGTCCTTCGCCTGGTGCGAAGACACTTTATGGCACAAAGGCATGACCTGCTCCCCAGTCTTTCCTCAGACCCCTCCCCAGTTCGGGGGAGGGTTAGTATGTGGTCCAGCTCTGTGTCACCTCGGCAGCCTTTAGACGAGCCCAGCATGCCTGCCAGTGCTGCTACCAGCCAGGGCGCCTGACCCCCGGGCTCCCTAGAGAGCAGACCCTTTACCCATATGGACATCTTTTCCAAAATTAGTCCTTCTCAAATTCAAAATGCAGTCTGAGTGATATATGTATATATATTTTTAGCTCTTTGTCGTAAAAATGTTAGGCGCATAAAAACCAGAGGGGAGTTCAAGGCAATTCCATGTGTCTGCAACCGTCAAGACCAGTCCCGGCCCCATCAAGGGGACACAGGCATCACATCTGCCACCGGCAGTGTTTCCACAGGCGTCTCAGAAGGCAGGTCTCCTAAGAAGTGTGACCAAACACAGTGAACAACAACAGTGCCTTAATGCTGCCAAATGTTCACTCGGTCTGCCTGCCTCCATGTCTTGTGAATGTCCCATTTGCTTGGCAGTGGTTGGTGTCACTTCACCATGTTCAAGTCCCTTGGAGCACCTGCTTGACTGCCATCAGTCTGCACAGTCAGCTGGCTTTACTTGTCTCATTTGATTTTTAGGGATTGCTTCTTTTAACATTTAATTTTCTGTAATGATGTAAAATGTTACATGGTACCAAAATGTCAAGCCTACTAAATAAAATGCAAACCTCTCTTCCTAATAGCAGTGCTGGACAGTTAGGGATGATGGTTTTGTCCTATTCCGGGGGAATTCCCACTTAAAAACAGCACCTTGTTGCACCTGTAGGGGGTGTCTGGGTTTACCCCTGAAGCGTGGGGTCTCCCTTCGCACTGGATAAGGACGGCTGGGCTGTGAGTTAGGAGCCAGAGAAACCGAGGTCCTCCCTGTCCCCCAGCTGGGGGTCCTGGCCAGTCACTTAGGCCCAGGGTCCTTGGTTTGCGTTGATGAGAAAAAATAACCTCACTGTTGGATGCAAACCTTGAGGGAGTGATGCTGGACATCCTGCTGTGTCCAGCACCATGTCCTCAGTGTCCTGGTTCCCAGGACAACCTCATGTCCTTACACCAGCCCAGTGGGGATCCTGGGCAGCCCGAATCCAAAACAGGAGTGATTGGAGAGAATCGTACTGGGATTAAATGGCGGCATGTGGAGGAGGGGGAGCGAGGACAGCGCCCTATGGGGCTGAGCTGACAGCTGCCCGGAGCGCATCGAGTTCCCCAGGGGCCGCACAGCTGACTCGCTGCCCCTGGCCTCAAAGACCCCTTCCTGCCTTCGTCATGCGACCTGCACTCCTGGGAACACATCAGTCATGTGTATGTGCACATGCATGTGTGTATGCATGTTCACACAGGTACTTGTGTGTTGTGATTGTGTATGCTCCCAATTGTGCAAGTGTGTGTGCACGTGTGCAAGTAAATGGTGTGATTGATTTTCCACTTGCTGAGTGGCTTGGCATTCCCCGGGATCAGTGTGGCCTATACCCTCTGCTTCCCCTGTAACCAGGCACAGCTGTGCACTTGATCTCTCCAAAATACATGTATATGACATGCGATGCTTTGGGGAAGCTTCCAGAGCAGCACATGATGTCCTGTGCTTGTGTGGTGACCAGCAGTGCTTTAGCTGGGGGCCTGCTCTAGGATCTGGCATGAGGACCGCTCAGAGCAGGGACCCAGGCAACTCAGAGCAGGCTTGTTGCATGAGCAAGAAATCCACATCGGCTCCTGTGAGTGTCTGTGACGGCAGCACAACCCAGCACATGGTGATGGAGGAGAGGTGCCATCAGCAAGTCAGGCAAGACGTATTGAGAAATGAGAACTTTATGGAAGAAATGGTAAGTCGGGCCTCCAGGGAGCAACAGAAGAGGAGCCTCCACTGTGGTTCCCACCCTGACGTGGCAGACACTGCCTTCTGCGGTCCCCTGTGAAGCAGCTCACGGGACAGGCACCTGCTTGGGCCAGACTGAACACTGCTGCATGAATGACGAGTGCCCCGGTGCCTGGTGGAGCCGTAAGTGATCCTGCATCACACTGAGTTCAGTGGACACTTGAGAGAGAAACAAATGCTTCCAAGTGACTGTGGTCCAAGAGGAGGCAGCATCAGGACAGCGCATTTCGAAAACACTCATACAGAACACACTACCCGGTGAATCTCGGAGGCAGCCAAAAATGTAGTCGGAGGAAGCTTGCATCTCAAATGTTTTCATTATGTGCGAGAGAGAATAAATAGTACATGAGCTAAGTGTTCGTGTCCAGGCTGTAGAGAAGAAATATGAAATAAAGCCTGGAGCCCAAGGAAGCAGGAGGAACATGTGGAAAAATCATGAAAGAACCAGCGGGTTTGGCAAACAGGGAAACAGTAGAATTTAGAATCCATGAAGCCAAGGCCTAATGGCCCCTGGGAGTTGCTTGTGGGGGAATCTCGTGACCTGACCTCTATGGCCTGGGTGACCGTCAGGAAAGTAGTCCTTGCTCTACAGGGAGCCCTGGGGCCAGGTGACCATAGGCTCCAGCCTGTCCTCTTACAGCCAGGCAACCCCTCTGTGCCTCAGGGCCTCCATACGTGGGGACAATGACAGGTTCTACAAACATCATGCCTAGTCATACAGCAGTGTGTTGTCGCTGCTGTGTGTTGGTGTGAGGCGCCTCATGACCTTCCTCCCCTGAGACTCATTTGCCGGCCAGGAGCTCTCTGCTCCACTTGCTCATGCTGGGAGATGGCAGACAGTGGGCCCCATTCCTACTGAGGAGGGGGATTCGGACTGAGCGGTAGGAAGCTGGGTTCCCGGGATGGTGCAGGGGTCAAGGGCGTTGGCTGCTCAAAGGGGTCATTTCTCATGGCCAAGTGGTCTCAGAGACTTGGGGAGAGAGCCAGAGGCTCTGATGTCTGCATATCTGGATGTCTGAGGAGCCACAGGGGGGCTGTGGGCCAGGAAAGTGCCCTGTGTACCCTCATCCAGGGCCAGCTGGGGTGGGAGTCTAAGGTGGGGGGGGGGCTGGTGTCCAAGAGTACCCGCCACAGCCATGCCAGGGTGAATCCTGGGGCCCCACATCCTTTATCCTGTCCAGGATTGCTGACCACAGACATCTCAAGAATCTGTAGGCTACCCAGCAGCTCCCCAAACAGGGACCCCCAATGCTGAAGGAAAGGGCACACCTCTCCCTCCCAACCCCAAGAACGGAGCTGGCTCAGCTAAGTACCGCTGCCCACCTCAAGAGAGAGCGGGGTCTCTCTGGCAGATAGTTGGGGGCAACACTGTAGCTGGGGGACCCCACGTCTGTGTCTGTGGTTCCTCTCCTAGCCGAACAAATGGCCCCTGAGTGCCACCACCCTGTGCCTGTGTCCAGCTCAGGGACCTCAAGCAGAAAGACAGCTGCCCAGAGCGAAGGGAAAGTGTTTAGTTGAAACTAAAACAAGACTGTCATATATTAACGGCGGCTGTAAAACAGAACTTAGCCTTGTAATAATATTTTGGTTCTGTTTCCACTATGCACACCTAGAAAAATGCGAGTGCGACCTCAGCACAGTGGAGCACCACATTCCACGAGCCTCACGGCATTTCTGCTGTCATTCAAGACCCGACTGTGCATCCCAAGCTCCAAAGGCTGCCGCAGCGCCATCACTCACCGTGGGACTGAAAGGGGTGAAATACAGCACAGGCTGTTCACCGCGGCTGGGGTGTGAATAAGAGTGATGATAGGTGGGTGCCCAGCTCTGGGCTGAGTGTCTCATGGAGCCCTCGCAGCCCCACAGAGTTGGTGTCATCACTGCTGCGTGTTCCAATGAGAACGCGGGCACAGGGAGGCGGGTCTCCCCACCCACTCAGTGGAGCAGGAGGCCCAGGTCACCAGCTCACAGAAGCGTCTTCCCTGCCTTTTGGTGCAGCCCCTCCCATACAGCAATGACAAAGGTCCTATGTGAGCGTGGCCAGATTGTGACTGGTCCGGGGGCGGCCTTGGTGCCTCCCAAGGGGTGCTGCCTGCCCAAGCATGGTGGCCGTGGTGTTGGTGTGTCTCCAAGGCCATGGGCTGTGGATTGGGGGTGCTGGGGCATCTGGGGAGAAGAAGAAGGAATGGTTGGGCACAGCTGTCACGCATTGCGGGTCGGTGATGGGGGAGATGTTTGCCCATGTATGCTGCATTCCCACACATTTTAACAGTTTCCGTTTGATTCCCATTTATGAGGCTTTATTAACAACTTACATTTCTGTCCAATGATTTATTAGCTGTTGAGCCAATTTTTCTGTAAGTGCACTATGATGCTGACACGGGCCCACATGCATATGCCTGTGTGCATTCATGTGTATGCATGTACAGATGTGTGCCGTATGTGTGCATCTGTGTGTATGTGTGTGCATGTGTGCACATTGAATGTGTGCAGGTGGGCCTCTCTTGTTTTTGAACTTGAACTGTTGAGCTCAAGGCCTCCATCTGCTTGCGGAGTAAGCATCTGCAGCAGGTGGATAGCAGGTAAGTCCCAGTGGGTATTTTCTCTGAGAGACTCCACAGTTCCTCCATCTCCTTGTCACAGCCCAGTCTCAGCCTGGCGGACAGAGGGTAGCGGCTTCTCCCTCCTGCCTCGGGCCCTGGGGTGCCCGCAGCCTCTGACTGGCAGGCAAGATGGGGTTTCCAGGATCCAAATTATGAACAATTTCCAGTAGTGGGAACATCTTGTCTTTCAGGCGAGGAAGGAAAACAAGAAACTGCTTGCTGCTACCTGTTTGGGGGGCGGTGGCTGGGCTTTTCAGCTCTGCACATGCAAAGGCCCTGCAAACATTAGCCTGCAGACTCAGGGCTGCAGTCTGGGCACCAGGAGCCTAACTCCATGGCCAGATCCAGGAACGGGTGGGAGTGAGGCCCAGCTCTGTTCTGGCTCCACCAGCCTGTCCCCTGGGGCCAGAGGAAGGCAGAGCAGGAACCAAAGATGACATCTGGAAATAGGTGGCCTGGGGCCTGGCCTGGTGTGGCCAGAGCTGGGGCCACTTGGAGCACCAGAGGACATGTAGGCTCTGGTGGGCACCGTGCTCCATCAGCCTGAGGCTGCAGCCTCTGCCTCAGGCACCTGCTCCCAAAACCAGCTCCTTAGAGGGGACTCTGCCTCCATGGTCCCTCCAAGCACAGGCCCTAATGCAGGGCAAAAGGGAGCCTTGACCCTCAGAGATGGGGCTGTGGCTTCCTTCCTGGACCTTGCCTTGTAGGGAGGAAGTGCTGGTGGCCTCCCTGAAGAGGACAATGTCCTGCAGGCAGGAGGGTCCTGGCCTGAGCCCTGTTAGGACTCACCTAGGGCATTCTTTAGAAAAGCGGGTTTTTCTTCTAACCTTTGACCCTGCTGGAGAGACAAGACTTGGCTCACACACTGCAGCTTCTTGGCATTTGACCTTTTCCCGTTTTGCACATGAGCCACAGGTCGAACAAGCAGGCCTGCGCTGCTTCCCCCTGGATCTGTCTGCTGAGGCCACAGCCCTCGGCAGCTGGAACGCAGCTGTGGAAACGGGGCCTGGCCCAGCTCTCCCAGGACCTTCTCCTGTGTGGGTGGGCCCAGGTGGCAGTGATGGGGAGGGAGGGATGAGTGACGAGTTGGGGTAGGATCTGAAAACCACTGTCCTCTGCCCTGAGCCCTGGGCTGAGGGGACCTCCATGACCAGGGAGAGAGTGGGTGAGGGGCTGCCCTGCCTGGTGCCCTGGAGTCCCACACTCCCACTGAGGTCCTGATCCCCTGGGGCTTGGCTGGGTACAGGCGTCCAGATCTGAACCCCACTTTGCAGTGGGTCTCACGTGCAGCTGCATTGGAAGTCTCGCCCCAACAGGCGCTCCTGGGGGAGGCAGACTGTGGGCCCTGGAGAAGGGAGGTACCAGAGCCACTGGGCCGAGGTCTGTGGCCCGTCCTTCCGCCCCCAGCGTCACACTGGATTCCGGCTCCATGGGTCACGTGGTCCCCAGAAGCCCCTTTTGGCACAGCACCCTATGTAACCCAGCAGGAGCTGGCCACGGTGGGGGCGGCGTCATAAGCTTGGTGCCTCCAAGAGAAACACCTTTTATTTTTAGCCCATGTTTCCAGCTTTGCTGGGGTGCGGAGGACTGAGGAGTGCTGCTGCAGGGGGAGGCTGAGTGAGCTGTCACCGCACATCTTACCCCCTGCGCTGCGGGTCCCCTCCCTGCCCTCCTCCTCCTCAGGCCAGGAATCCCCCTGGAGGCTCTGGGGCCATCTGCTCCCTGAGGACAGGCAGTCCCCTCAGCCTGGAGGATGGGGGCTGCAGGGTGGGCCATGAGCCATCCCTACCCCGGGTAAGCCCATGGGATGGGGGGCAGCTTGACAACAATCAGACCAAACCCCTCCTGTAGAGGAGACCTGGCCCCTTCGGGCTGTGCTGCCCGGCAGCACCTGGCTCAGCAGCTTTGTCCAGGAGGCCAAGGGGAGACTTGTAAGACCCACCTGCACCCTCATTTCATGTGCAGGGCTGGGGGCATCAGGGGACTGCCAGCCTCTGCCCACCATATTCACCTTCCTTCTGCCCAGCACCACCCTGCTGGTGCCCTGCAACCCAGGGCCTCCCACGCCTGCAGGGAGGGGCCGAGGCCGGCCAGCCCTGGGAAGCTGGGAAGGGAGAGGAGGCCAAGGACTCAGAAGTCTGGCTCTAGGCCCTGCATTGGGCTCCCCGGTGCTGGGGGTCGTGTTGGCCTCCCCTCCTACCTGCGGGGTGGGGGAGGCACTTGGGAACAGAGTTGGGGTGAGCAGGCAGGTTGAATGCTGTTTAGTACCAAGTTGGGTGCTTCTTGGAGAAGCCTTTGATTTGGTTTACGAGCACATATGCTCTCTCCTGGGAGAAAAGAGGAGCTACTGAAATATGATGCAGGAGCTCTGGGTGCACGGAGGGCGACATAGCCTGGAGGCGGGGTCGGGCTGGCGCAGGGTCTGCGGTGCCGGCCAGGTAGTCCCTAAACTGCCAAACGGCTAAATGGTGCAAGACTCAGCAACTCGAGGTTATTCCTGTTCGTTAAGAAGAGAATCAGGCACCTTGTCTGTCTTGTCAGTTAGAGCCCAGGCCATGGTAACAAACAGCACAGACCAGGCACACAGATGGGCTTAAACAGCAGGTGTTTATTGGCCCCCAGTTCTGGGGGCTGGAGTCTAAGATTGAGCTATCATAAGGCTGGTTCCTCCTGAGGCCTCTGTCCTTGGGGCACAGATGATGTCATCTCCCTGTGTCCTCACACAGTTGTCCTTCTCTCTGTGTCTGTGTCCTAATCTTTTCTTATAAGGACATCAGTCAGATTGGATCAGATCCCACCCTAATGACTTCATTTTACCTTCATCGCCTCTGTAAAGACTGTATCTCCAAATATAGTTGCATTCTAGGTGCTGGAGGCTAGGGCTTCCACATATAATTTTGCGGGGCACTGCTCAGCCAATAAGAGGGACATAGCCTTTGGTTTGGGGGGCTCTTGCCACCCACCCACCTGGGTCGCTGGCATCTCTGGTCTCTAAGGATGGTTGGGGGTGATGGCTGTGGAGAGGCCAAGGGCCTGATCTGAGAAGCGGCCAGGCCATAGGGAGAGTCTTGTCTGTAGGGCCCGTCCTGGGCTGGGACACATGGAGTCCCTCCTCAGGCCTCACACACAGGTGGCTGAGTCCTCCCTGCCAGGACCGAGCCCAGTGGAGGCTGCTTAGGGGCCACGTGTCCCTGTTGCCCTCACAGCCTTGGTGCCGTCAGGGCTGGCTCCACCTGGGTGGGGCCATGGTGTCCCACCTCTGATGGTCTCTCTCATCCCTGTTTTTTAGGGCTCAATACTGGCAGCCACTAAACCCTCTTCCTGCGCTCGGAGGGCATCTCGTGGATGAGGGAGGGTTTCAAAGTCCTTCTGCTCTAAAGGAAGCCCGCGTCTGCAGGCTGAGTCCTGCGCCACTCCGGTCTGTGCTGCTGTGGCAACTTTGCCGAGGTCAGTTTTATGAGCTCTGGGCCAGTATTGGCTCTTAGGGAAGAGGGTTCTTTAGCCAGAATAGTTCGGGAGAGGAAGGGTTGGACGAGGCGCTACAGCAGGACTCATCAGAACCTTTAATGGCTAACATGAACTCTGACCCTTTGGAGAGGGCGGGTCCCCATGGCTAGGGCTGCTTTCTCCAGTGTGGTTCAGGTGGGATCCCAGGAGTCTGTGCAGGTGTGGACTGCCTTGTGCCCTCGTTCCTCATGGAGGGGGCCCTGGTCTCTTCAACATTTCATTGTGTGTTGTCTTCTTGATTCTGGCCCTGGGGTTCCCCTGCAACCAGCAGACGTGGTAACTGTGCAGGCCAGGGAACCGGACAGTCTGTGAGAAATTGACCAGTGCTGGATCCAAGGTGTGGCCTGGCTGACTGATGGGATCCAGGCCCCTTCAGTCTTGACCTCATCTCAAGAAACAGTGCCCAGAGGCACCACTGTCCTCGTTGGAGGCAGGGCGGCGGGGCAGGCCTGTCTCCATTTGTTGGCGAAGCTGGAGACAATGGGAGGTAAAAAGTCAGGCAGAGTGGGACGGCCTGTCACTCTAGGTCCACACTGACTTCGCTTTCAAGATGGGGGCTGTGGGTGAGAGAGGCCTGGGGTTTTCTGGGGGACAGCCCACAGGTAGCTGCACATGTTTGTAGTGTGTATGCCCCACATGTGACATCCAGAGAAGGCTGTTGGAAGAGGACTTTCATAAAGGAGGGAGGGTTGAGTTGGGGCCCAGAGGCGTGGGAACCTGTTCAAGTTCTGGGCCACTGCTATGCAGGCCCTCCTGGGTGAACCAGGCCCTTCCCTGGTTAGGGTGCAGCGGTCAGAAGCAAACTTCACATGGGAAGTGACCATAGGTGTCAGGACAGGAGGCACATGCTCCTTGAGATCCTACTTCTGTTCTCTAGGTGCCAACCAGCTTCATACCTTACCTGTCTCCTGGGTCCGTCTTGGCTCCCTGACCCTCTGGACAGTCGTCCCGGTAGCATCTGGCCCTCTTGACTTGAGCTGTTTGGATCCTACACGCCCACTGCCTCTGCCACTGTGGCAGGTAGAGTCCACATGCCCCCTATCCGCGCCATGCTGGCCTCTCCCCAAGGCAGCAGGGTGTGCCCGAGGTCTCGGCGTGGAGTGATGAGGGCTGTTCTAGGACCCTCAGCACTGCTCCACCAGGCGCACAGCACAGCCGCACTTTCTGTCAGCACTGGCCTGGCCACGCACCGGCTTTGTGGATGAAATGAGGGGAAAGAAGTGTCACTCTGGGCAGGGGCATTAAGGGCTCTGATTTCTCCGGTTCCTTCTGCTGCCCACATGTGTCAGGTGGTCCTGCTGTGGTCACCTGAGCCTGTAGTGACTCCCTGGCCGGCCATGTAGGCAGGGAGTGTGTTTGAGTGCTCCAGGATTGAAGCAGCAGGTCAGGAGGGCAGGGCCTTGCTTCTGGCCCTGCCCTGGGGCCCAGAGGCCCGGGTGTTTTTCAGCTGAAGGAAATGAAACGAGATCTCCCTCTGGGGCGTGGGGAGCTTTGGATGAACACGGCCTGGACTTCACTCTGTCTTCTCTCTCCAAAAGTTTTTGGCTAGTGGATTGGTTGTGTGAAATTTTTCCAGGCCAGGATAATCTCGTTATTCTATGGTATTTGCAAACTGCAATAGCAAGCAGATCTTTGCTGTGAGGTTTTCCAAAAAATATATTCTCTCCAAGTAGCCCTAACCACCATCTTGCAATGCTGCGGAGGGCAGGGGCCCCTCTGTCCGCCCTGCACATCTGGCATCAACACCAAGGACAATGAGGTGACCAAGCTGGTATAGCATAGCCACAACCCTGGCCCTGGGAACGTATGCCCATCCCCTTGAGTTCTCTGTAGGAAAGGCAGAACTCTATGCTCCAGTACAGCCTCACCACCGCCTGCCTGCATGGTCAAGTCAAGGTGGCTGGGTCCCTGCCTTCTTGTCCCCTGCAGGTGTTCCCACACAGGCTCCTTAACCAGCCTGGTAGCTCCTCAGCCCCCAGAGGCGGATTAATGTCGGTTGAGGCCCCAGGCACAGAAGAAAATATTGGGCACCTTAACAAAAAGAGAGACAGGGAAAATAAAAATACATGTTAACCATATTTTTAAATAAATAAAAAATATTATGTACTATTAATGTTTTATTTCCAGAAGAATTAGAATATATGTATAATATAATTAATAATAGCATAATAATAATCACAAACTTGGTGTCATTAGAAAAAAGTGTAAAGTTGAGGTTTTGTGGGGTCCTTCAGAAGTTGGGGCCCAGGGCGCATGCCCGGTGTGCCCGCCGTTAAATCCGCCCCTGTCAGCCCCCTCCCCAGGATCCACTGGCTCTGCACACGTGCCCCTGCCTGCTTTCAAGTTTTTGGTTCTCCAATAGAAGACAAACTCTGTAACAATTTCATGTTTGTGCAAATGAAGGGCTTGTTCTTATGATTGTCCCCCAATGAAGAGACTCCCTGTCCTGATCATTTAATTCTGTATATAAAGTCTTAGAAAATTAGGCATGAGAGACACCCTTTAAGACAGTGCGAAAATCCACTTTGAGCCATCAGCCCACATCCTTTCCAAGGGAGAAACTGCCTGGGGGCTTTAGACAGAGGCCAAGAGTTGTAGCGAGGCCTCGAGCTGGCGAGGCCTCGAGCTGAAGACAAATGACAATGCCTCATGGCTGCAGGCTGATCACTGCTAACTCTAAATGCACGAGAGAATTGGCTGAAAAATAGAAGAACTAATACAAAAGATCAGTAAGAAGTTACTACAAAAGTCTAAGCAACCTCTCTCTGTCCTACATACAGAAAAAGTACTACATTTAGAAAATAGACTGTGTATCAGACTGAAAATGCCCCCAAAGATGGATGCACTTCCTAATTTCTGGATTCTGTGACTCACCTATACGGCAAAAGGTGTGATTAAATGAAGGATTTTAAAGTAAGAAGATGATCCTGGGGTATGCAAGTGGGCCCTAAATGCCATCACAAGTGTCCTTATAAGAGAGGCAGAGATGTGATTGACTCAGAGAGGCCACGTGAGGATGGAGAACAGACAGAGAGCTGGGGATGCTGGTCCTGCAGGTGGGAGGGGTGCAGCCCCTGCAGACCCGTGGCGCCTCCTTGGGCAGTGAGGGGCTGCCCCACTTCTACCACTGAACCCCAATCCAGGAGATCACTCCGGGCTCCTCTAACACCCCACATTGTGACAGTCACACCACTGAAGGCCCAAAGGAAGCCGGGCTTCACCTCAGGCCCTCTCTGTTCCTGCCTACTATGTGGCCTAGTCATTGGAGAAGGGCGCTCAAGTGTCCTTTATTTATGGTGCCTCGGGTCAGGGGCATTGGAGGGTGACAGAGTTGTCCCCAGGTGTGAAGAGCAGGGCAGTGGCCGGCTCAGGGCAGGGCAGGGACTGAGCCTGATCCTGCTCCAGCCAAGTGTCCTGGCCCCACCGGGCTCACCGATACTGTCTCGTCACCCACAAGTGAGGATCTCCTGCTATCCCCACCTCACTGTTGTGGGGTCAGGCAGGGTCATGGGTGGAAACCCTCCATTCCAAACAGCCCCCTGTTGACAAAACGAGAGTGCGGACAAATGAGAGACCATGGTGAGGCCAAGCTTACAGGGCCGGGAGCAGGCCGGTGGAGCAGGAGATGCTGGGCAGGAAGGGGCCTGGCTGAGGCCTCTGTCTGCATCCTGTTGCCCCTCAGGGCCAGTGGGAGCCTCCAGAGCCATGTCTTCAGCAAGGCTAGAGGCAGATGGGGAGGGGTCACAAGCTGGGCCAGCACGTGAGGGTTAGGGAGGCCTCCTGGCTATGTTCATGCCGGACAGAATAGAATTCATAGAGATCAAGGAAGTCAGGTGTGACCCAGAAAGAAGATGTGACAACCAAGGAACTGTGTAATATGTCAGAGTCAGAAAGATGATTTCTTAAAATGCAGGAATTCTCTGTCCGCTTGTCCAGGCTCCCATGAGCAAGAGCTGGGGGCTGGGATTCAAAGCTGACTCTGCCCAGCACCAAAACCTGGCCGAGCTGGCTTTGGTTCCTTCTTGGAAGATGACGGGCTGAATGAACCATGGTCCTGGGCTCCCACCTCTCATGCCCCACCCCCCCAAGTTTGGTCCCCAGAACCTCTTGCACCAGGTGTCCAGCACTGAAATCAGGTCCTCCAGTCTTGGGGCACAGTTACCAAGGGGCAGGGGATGCCCAGCCTACTACCTCCCTCATCCCGAAAGTTTGCTTCTAGAATTTCCTGCAGGAGCACACTCGCCTCACCGCACTATAAACACAGAATCCTCAGAGTCAGAAATCAATGGCAGATGTGAGTAAATTAGGCCTCGGAGGACAGAGGGAGGGCTGGGAGCCTGCCAGACACGGCCACTGCTGTGGCAGGATGCCAGGGCTCTCGGCACAAGGATGTCCGGAGTCAGGACAGGGCCAGGGCCAGGCTGTTCCTTGAGAGCCACAGGGGAGGCTGGCTCTGTGAGCCCCTTCGTACCCCTGGGTGACCCTGATATGCTGCCTGTAGGTCTGGGTGCATAGATGGATTGCTCCCCAATGTCAGGTACAACACCCACCCCTTGAGACCACAGAGCATGGTGGACATGACCTGCCAGTGGTGCATCCCTTTAATCATCGTTCCCTACTTAAAAAAAAAAAAAAATCACCTCTTACAGCACTTAAAAAAATTGAAGTATAATTTACCTATCTTGAAAATCACCTTAAAGTGTGTGTATGGTTCAGTGTCATTTAGCACATTCACACACACTTGTGTAACCACCACTATCTTGTTTCAGAATTTTCCATTACCCCAAACAGAAACCCTGTACCTATTGGTAATTCCTCCCCTTTCTCTTTTTCCTCTAAGCCCTTCAACCACAAATCCTATCTCTGTCTCTATGGATTTCTCTGTTCTGGGTATTTTATGTGAATGAACTCATATAGTATGTGATCTTTTATGTGTAGCTTCTTTTCACTTAGGATAAAGTGTCTGAGCTCATTTGTATTGTAACATGTTAGCACATTCCTTTTCATGGCTGAGTAATATTCCACTGTATGGATAGACCACCTTTTGTTTGTCCATTCATCAGGTGATGGACACTTGTGCTGTTTTTACATTTTTGCGATTATGAATAATGCTGTGACAAAAATCCACATACAAGGTTTTGTGAGGACATTTTCATTCTCTTGGGCGTATGCCTCAAAGTGGACTTGCTAGGTCAAATAATAGCCATTTAACTATTTGAGTTTACAAATGAAAAAATACATTTATACTGTTCTTTATATTTATCTATGGAGTTACCTGTACCAGTACTCTACTTTTTTTCATGTTGATTCCAGTTACCTTGTACTGTCCTTTCATATCAGCCAAAAGACCTCTCTTTAGTATTTCTTGCAGAGAAGATTTGCTAGCAATGAATTTTCTCAGATTTTGCTTATTTTTATTCATTTTGTTAAAATTTTTGTATATTTTCATTTAACTTGTTTACAGTAAAAATATAAATAAAATGATAAATTTATTATTTAATTTTGTAATTTATTTCCTCTTAATTTCTTTTTCATTTCTGAAGGACAGTTTTACTGTATATAAAATTCTTGGTTGACAGTCTTTATCTTTCAGCTCTTTGAATATGGCCTCCCACTGTCTTCTGGCCTCCATGGGTTCTGATGAGAAATTAGCTTTTGATCTTACTTATGATCCTTTGTATGTGATGAATCAATTCTCTCTTGCTGTTTTAAGATCTCTGTCTTTGACTTTTTCATAGTTTGAGTATAACGTGTCCAGGTGTGAGTAACTTGAGTTTATCCTTCTTGGAGTTTCTCTACTATGTATTTAGCTTTTCATCAAACTTGGGAAAATTTTGGCCACTATTTTTTCAAATATTCTTTCTGTTTTTTTGTTTTTTTCTATTTCTGAGACTGCGCATGTATATTTCAATATGTTTAATGGTGTCCCACAGGGTCTGAGACTGCTCATTGTTCTTCATTTTGTTTTTGCTCTGTTCCTCAGACTGGATAGGCAGACCTGTCTTCAAGTTTGCTGATTGCTTCTTCTGCTTGCTCAGATATGCTAGTGAGCCTCTACTGAAATTTTCATATCAGTTATTGTACTTTTCAATGCCCGAATTTCTAATTCATTCCTTTAATATTTCTATCACTTTGTTGGTATTCTCTATTTGGTGATATATTGTTCTCATACTTTTAGTTCTTTATACATGGTTTCCTTCAATTCATTGAACATATTTAAACTATCTGATTAAAGTCTTTGTCTAGAAAGTTTAATATCTAGGTTGCTCTAGAGACATAATTTCTTATTTCTTTGCATATCTCTATTTTAAAAAAATGGACACATTAAATGCTATAATGTGGCAACTCTTGGAAATCAGATTCTCTCCCCTTCATGAGGTCTGTTGTTGCTATTTGTTGTTTTGTTGTTGTTTGTTTAGTGACTTTCTGAACTAATTCTATAGTAGTCATGTATTCTTTGTCATGCGTGGCCACTGAAGTCTTTCTTCAATTAGTTTAGTGGTTAGCTAATGATCAAACAGATTTCCTTCAATTCCTGGAACCAAATAAGTTTCTCAGCCTTTGCTGGGGAACTCTGCATGTGTGTTGGGTGCACTTTCAACACTCAGCTGGTCAGCTGACAGCTCTTCCTCAGCTTTGCTTTCCTGCCTAAAGATGAGCCAGAGGTGAGAGCTCAGATCTTAACTGAGCATGTGCAGCAAAAATTCCAAGGAAGGTGTCGGAGCTTCCCAATCGCCTTGTAGATGTCTCATTCCCTAGCTTTTCCTTTAAAGCTTGTCTGTTAGATTATTTATTTATTTATTTATTTATTTATTTATTTGCCTTATCTGTTATCCACTGCAATGTTTCTGATTTTTTTTTTTTCAACAACTGCCCTCAGGGAAATGGCTGTTCCTAGTGGATGAGCTCTGAATCAAGTCAGATGAAGATGGACTTGAAAGTCGTGTCTTCCAGGGGCTCCCAGACAGGTCAGATAATTGCAATCTCTGGGAATGGGGCTTTGAAGGGGCTCCACTGTCTCTCTGCTCCTTCCAGGAGCTGTCAGTCTGTCAATCCTCAAGGCTGCTGTGGAGAGGGGGAAGCCAATGGGAACAGGGCATATTAAAAGCCACAAAGCTCACTGTACTTACCAAGATTCAGCTGTTTATTTTATTTTATTTTTTAAATTATTTATTTATTTTTTTTTTTTAGAGAGAGGGGAAAAGATGAAGAAAGAGAGGTAGAGGAACATCAGTTGGTGGCCTCTTGCATGCCCCCAACTGGGGACCTGGCCCACAACCCAGACATGTGCCCTGGTTGGCAATGGAACCAGCAACCTTTTGGTTCGCAGGCCGGTGCTCCATCCACTGAGCCACACCAGCCAGGGCCAGCTGTTTCCTGAAAAACATTTCTCATTTCAACTCTTTGGTTAATTTCTAGAGCTCTGAAAAAGTTGATTCTGACCAATTTTGCTAGTATTTTCATTGCTTTTTATGAACAAGGGGCTCTTGGATGTTCTTATTCTACTATTTTAATGTCATTATTCAGAATTTTGAAAACAGTTTTTATAGATGCAAAATTGACATACAATAAACTACACACATTTCAAGAGCACAATCTGACAAGATTTGACATACTGATACACCTATGAAACCATGACCACAATCAAAACAATGACATATCCATCCCCCCACCATGAATTTCCTTGTGCCCCTCTGTGATCCCTCCTCTGCCCTCTGTACCTCCCTCCCTCTATCTCCTGGCAACCACTGATCTGTCACTGTAGATTAGTATGTGTTTTCTACAGTCTTATATAAGTAGAATCATTCTGTCTCTCAGCATCATTATTCTGAGATCCATCTATGTTGCTGTGTGACTCAGTGTTTCATTTCTATTTATTGCTGATTAGAAGTCCATTGTATGGCTATACTACAGTTTGTTTGAGCGTTGCCCTGTTGGTGGACATTTGGGTTGCTTCTGGTTGTTGGCTTTTACAGATACAATTCCTATGGACATTTATGTACAAGTCTTTGTTTGGATGTGTGCTTTCATTTATCTGGGCTGGATCATATGGGAGATACATGTTTAACTTTTAAAGAAATTGTCAAACTGTTTTCAAAAGATGTTTTACATTCTCACCAGCAGTGTATAAATTGCTCCACATTCTCACTAACACTTGAGACTCTCAGTTTTAGCTATTCTAATAGGTAGATGGTAGTATTTCATTGTGATTTTAATTTCCCTGATAACTAATGATATTGAGCATTTTTTTGTGTTTTGATTCACTATCTGTATATGTTCTTTGGTGAAATGCCTTTTCAAATTCCTTGCTCATTTTTGAAAGGAGTCATTAATTTTCTTCTTATTATTGAGTTTTGAGAGTTCTTTATATATTCTGAATACAAGTCTTATTAGACACATGGTTTCCAAATATTTTCTTCCTGTTTGTGGCATGTCTTTCATTATCTAGACAGAGCCTTTTGAAGAACAGAAGTCTTAAACGTGGATGAAATCTAGTTCATCAGTTTTTTTCTTTTAAGGACCATACTTTTGGTATTGAATCTACAAAATCTTTGCCTGACCCAGAAGTCCCAAAGGTTTCCTCCTGTGTTTCCTCCTAGAAGTTTTCTAGTTTCAGGCTTTACCTTTAGATCGGTGGTGCATTGTGTGTTGATTTTTGTATATGGCTCAGAGTATACATAAATGTTTGTTATTCCCCATATGGCTAGCCAGTTGTTCCTACAGCATTTGTTTAAAAGACTCCCTTTCTCCACTGGACCGACTTTGCTTTTTCATCAAAGCTCAGGTGTCCATATGTGTGTGGGGTCTATTTATGAATTTTATTATATAAATGGCTTCTCTTGGTTACTGTTTGTATAAAGTCTTGAAGTCAAGTAGTGTAAGTCCTCCAGCTTTGTTCTTCTCTTTCTAAGTTGTTGCATTACATGTCCTTTGCATTTCCTTATGGATTTTAGAATAAGTTTGTCAAATCCTACCCCAAAAAGCAGGAATGGCTTCTGGGACTTTAACTGGCATTCTGCTGAATCTGTAGTTCAATTTGAGGAGAACTGGTATCTTAAGAATGTTGAGTGTTCTGATTCATGAACACAGACATTTTTTCAATTTTTTAGGTTCTCTTGAAGTTTTTCAGCATTGCTTTGTTATTTTATGTGTATAAGTCTTTTTGCATCTTTTGTCTGATTTATCCATCAGTATTTCGTTTTTTATTTAATTATAAATGGCATTGTTCTTTTCAATGTTCAGTTGTTCATTGCTAGTGTATAGAAATACAGCAGTTGTTTTTTTTTATATTGATATTTATCCTGTAAACTATTAAACTCTCATTAGCCCTAGTGGCTTTTTTTGTAGGCTCCATTAAATTTTTTGCATAGATAAATGTGTCATCTACAAGTAGAGTTTTACTTCTTCCTTTCCAATCACAGTGCCTTTTTCTTTTATTTTTTTTGTTCCTAATCACTGTGGCTAGAATACTAAATGGAAGTGGAAAGAGCAGACATCCTTCTCTTGTTCCTGATTTTAGATGGAAAGTGTTCAGTCTCACTAGGAAGAATGATATCAACGGTAGATTTTCTGTAAATGCCCTTTATCAAGTGCAGGAAGTTCCCTTCTATTTCTAGCTTGCTGAGAATTTTTATCAGAATGAAAGTTGGATTTTGTCATGTGCTTTGTCTGTCTACTGAGATTATACTATTTTTCTTTTTCTTTGTTAATGTGGCAAATTATGTTGATTGAATTTTGAATGTTAAATCAACACTGAATTCTTGGGCTAACCTCCACTTGGTTCTGATGTCTTAGCTCTTTTCATACTGTTGGATTCCATTTAATAGACATTTAGAATTTTATCTACGTCATGAGAGATATTTGTCTGCATTTTTCTCTTGTACTATTGTGTCTGATTTTTGTGTCAGGAAAATGCTGGTCTCATAGAATGACTTGGGAATCATTTCCTTCTTTTCAGTTCTGTGAAAGTGTTTATGTAAAATTGCTCCTAGTTCTTCTTGACTGTCTGATGGAATTCCCCAGGGCAGCCATCTGGGCCCAGGGTTTTCTTTGTGGGAAGTTCTTTGTTTTTTTTTACATTTTTTAAAAAGTATATTTTATTGATAATGCTGTTACAGTTGTTCCAACTCCTTTTTCCTTTGCTCCCTTCTGCCCAATACCCCCCTTCCCTCCAGCAATTCCATCCCCCTTAGTTCATGTCCATGGGTCATGCATATAAGTTCTTTGGCTTCACCCTTTCCTATATTATTCTTGATTTCCCTCTGTCTATTTTGTACAAACCGATTATGCTTCTTAGTCCCTGCACCATTTCCCCATTTCTCCCCCTTCCCCCTCCCAGCTGATAACCTTCCAAATGATCCCTATACCTATGATTCTATTCCTGTTCTGGTTGTTTGCTTAGTTTATTTTTGTTTTTTTTTAAGATTCTGTTGTTGATATTTGTAAGTTTATTGTCATTTTACTGTTCATAGTTTTGATCTTCTTATTTTTCTTAAATAAGTCCCTTTAACATTTCATATAATAAGAGCTTGGTGATGATGAACTTCTTTAGCTTTACCTTGTCTGGGAAGCACTTGATTTGCCCTTCAATTCTAAACAATAGCTTTGCTGAATAGAATAATCTTGGTTGTAGGTCCTTGCTTTTCATCACATTGAATACTTCTTGCCAGTCCCTTCTTGCCTGCAAAGTTTCTTTTGAGAAATCAGCTGATAGTCTTATAGGAACCCTTTTGTAGATAACTCTCTGCTTTTCTCTTGCTGCTTTTAAGATTCTCTCTTTATTTTTAACCTTTGGCATTTTAATGATGTTGTGTCTTGGTGTGGTCCTCTTTGGGTCTAGCTTGTTTGGGACTCTGTGTGCTTCCTGAACTTGTCTGTCTATTTCTTTCACCAAAGTTGGCATGTTTTTCTTTATTATTTTTTTACATAACTTTTCAATTTCTTGCTCTTCCTCTTCTCCTGGCACCCCTTGATTCAGATATTGTTATGTTTAAAGTTTTCCCAGAGGTTCCTAAGCCTCTCCTCATGTTTTTTTTCAATTCTTGTTTCTTCATTCTGTATGGTTGACTGTTCGTTTCTTCCTTATGTTCCAAATTATTGATTTGATCCCCAGTTTCCTTCCCTTTACCATTGGTTTTGTGTGGACTTTCCTTCATTTTATTTAGCACAGCCTTCACTTCTTCCCTTCTGTGTTTGCCGTACTTAAACATATCTGTCAAGTCTGTGAGCATCTTTTGAACTCTGCATCTGGTAGGTTGGCTGTCTCCTCGTCACTTAGTTCGCCCCCTGGACCCTTGATCTGTTCTCTCTTTTGGGCCATAGTTCTCCGTTTCTTCAACTTGACAGCCTCCTGTATTTGCTTCTGTGTCTTAGGTAGAGCCGTTGCACCTGTTACGTTGTAAGGGGTGGAGCCTTAGGTATTCATCAGTGCGAGGCAACCTGTTTCACCACGTTGTGGCGCTGTATGTGGGGAAGGGGTCAGAGAGGGAACAATGCCACTTGTTCAGCACTCGCCCCTTTTCCAGGCACCTTTTCTCACTTCCTGTATGGAGTTGGCACCTCTCTCACTGTTGATCTGGTTGTGGTTCCCAGGGTGGGTGGGTCTGTGGATGTTTCAGGACCTTGGGGGCCCTCTAAACAAACAGACTCTGCTGGCTGACCCACAGTTTCTTCCTCTACCCCAACCCCCGCTGGTTTTCACAGTCAGAAGCAATGAGGCTTGATTTCCCCTGGCATTGGAACCATGAGCTCTGCGGTCTGGTCTGGTGCTGGGAACGCTCCCCAGATGTCCCCCTGACTTTTTTAAATGTGAGACTGCACTTTCTGCTGGCCTGCTGCTGTTGCCGCTGCTGCCACCACCACACCGTGTTCTCTATGCCCTGGCTCCGCCCCTCCTACCTGTCTGGATGAGTATTTCTTCTTTATATCTTTGTTGAACTCCCATGCAGCTAGATTTTCTGGAAATTCTGGTTGTCTTCAGTTTTGATGTAGTTTGTTCCTTCTTAGTTGTGGAGGGAGATGCAGCATGTCTGCCTACGCCTCCATCTTGGCCAGAAGTCCTTTGGGAAGCTTTTTAACTAGAACTTGAATTTGGTGATCAGTCCTCTGCTGTGTACTTGGGGAAACCCCAAATGTAGCATGTTTCTCTCTAGTTCTCCTTCCTGCAAACTGTAGCTGCCTTGGTGTCCCCGATTCTCAGCAACCCCAACTCAGGATGTCCACCAGGCTCCACCTGGGTCGCCTCCGTGTGCTGTGGCCCGCTGGGGTGCTTACCCCATCTGCTTGCATCTCTGAGGCTTCATGGCTCTGTGTAGCCTGATGTCCAGCACCTTGAAAACCCTCCTTTCACATGTGTTGTCAGTTTTTTGGTTGTTTCGGGCAGGAAATTAAATCTAGTCCCCGTCACTCCATCTTGGCTGGAAGTGGAAGTCTCCCCAGAGCCCAGTGGTGACACATTTGTCTGAGACCTCTGAGGCAAGCACCTCTTCTTTGTCTTTTGTGGGCAGGCTGCACGAACTCAGCCTGCCTCCCAGGAGTCAGCGCCTCCCCAGAGCCATTGCCCCATGAGGCCAAGAGGCCAGATGTCGAGGGACTGGGCACAGACTTGACCTCATCCACCCTCAGCGTAGCTAGGGCTCAGGCCAGTGGCTCCCTGAGTCCCTCTGGCCAGAAGCAGGGCAAGCAGGCCATTGATCCCCAGCACATGCTCTCCATCAAATTAAGTATCTTCATCCATTTGCTTGATGTAAATCTTAAATGTGAGTGGTGGATCTGCTTTCCAGTGAATTATTCATCAGGACATGGACAAGGCCTCCCAGGAGATCAATACTTGGGTTCTGAGTTTTTATTTGCCTAAAAGGATCGCTAAGTGCTGGCAAGCAGAGGCAGCAAGGAACCACTGCTAGGATCTCGGGTGACGGTGCCGTGGAGGGAGCTATGGGGCCCAAGGTGGAGGCAGTGTGTACAGTTGGGCGTGTTTCTGGTGAGACAACCAGACCTTCCGCTACTGGGGGCCATCAGGGTCAGGGATGGCCAGACCCTAATGATATAGCTCAGCAGCTGATTGGTGACTGTGTGTGGGACAGTCCTGGGGAACCTGCCCTCAGGTTCAGGTGGGACAGCTGGTTCAGCCACGTAAATCAGGGAAGGGGGGACCCCATGGCCAGGGGAGGGCCTGGGTCCACCATTGGCAGAAATGGGTCTTTGTGAAGTCCCTTTGGCTGGTCTGGAGGCCCTGTCTCATCCACCTATGAGGATGGCCAATTAATGGGGAAGCAGCTCCACCTGCCACTACAGCCCACACGCCAGGGTCTATGAGCAGAGCTGCGGCTTCCTCGCGATGGCTCCCAGTCTCGGCGGCTCCTGTGAACGCTGGGCAGGGCCAGGGCACCCCAAGGTGTTATCAGTAGCCTTGCTTCCCCTTTTTATTACAAAGTGTGTGTGCGTTCCTTTTAGAAACTTGAGAAAGTACAGATGGGCCAAAGGAAGATGATAAAACTCTCTGGTATTCCAACCACTCAGACAGAATCCCTTGATATTTACTTTACCATGTGGCATTTCAGTTATGTGTGGGACCACACTATTTATGTCATCTGGCACTAGTTTTTCACTTCATGACATGGGCATTGGTCCATTTCCACGTACCACATTCCGTGGGTGCGTGGCCTAGTCCCCATGTCCGCACGCTCGGTTACTCCCAGATTGCACTCTGTTAAGTCATGCAGTCATGAGGACTGTGGTGGCCTTAGGTCTTTTACCTGCCTGACGTGTAATTGGGGACCCTCACTCTCAGACATGGGTGTGTGAGTCAGGCTGGACCACTCCTCCTGGGCAGGGGTCAGGTCAGGGTGGTCACGCAGCCTGAGCCCAGCCATCAGAACCCTCCAGGGAAGAAGTGCCCTCCGTTACAGGAGCATGCCAGCTGTGGGGGCATCTCTGGTCTACCACGGAGGGAGGAACAGACCCTGCTTGTGAGAGCGACAGGGCCTGGTGACTTAGCAGGGCCCACATCAGAGTCCCCGTCATGTCTCTGTCGCGCCAGCCGAGGGTGCTTGTTGGCTAGTCTGAGCTGGTGGGAGACACACCCAGAATGGACCTGGGTTTGCAGTCAGAAACCTGCACACATGTAGGGCGGCACCAGGAGTGGGTGTTGTGCATGGAGGTGCCGGAGGGGGCCTGGCAGGCGCGGGTGAGGTGGGGTGGTGGTGGGTCTCCGTGGTCCCAGGCAGGGCAGCCCTGCCGGGGAGAGGCACAGGGCGCCTCCTGCCACATGGCGGGACCCTGGACTTGGCCCAGGGGCTTACCAAGGGGCTCAGCCCAGGGCTTACCGAGGAATGTTGTCTTGGCCACTTCCGGACCTTCCACTCCTGTCAGCCCAGCTCTGCTCAGGCGCCTGCAGGGAAATAAAACACAGCCACGTTGGAGAAGCTCCTCCAGAGGACAGTGGGGGTCCCCGCTGACGAGGGTGGGAGCGAGTGTGCCTCTCCAGGAGGGAAAAAGATGCTCTCCCCCAAGCAAGGCCAGGCCCATCTCTCTCTTCTGAGCCCAGAACAAGGCTGGACCCACTCCTTGGATACCTTTCCTCCCTGTGCCCAGGTTCTGTAGTGTTTGCCATCATGGGCCATCCTCTGGGGCCAGCCAGGGCACTGATAGTGGGTCCTCTCCTTCCAGCCTGTGGCCCCTCATCTCTGGGCTGAGGGCCATGGCAGGGCCTTAGGGTCTGGTCTGCCTAAGAGATGAAAGCCCCAGGCAGACTCTTGATCAGAGGTCAAATACCAGTTTCTCTGTTTGGTTAATGGGCCCCCACCTTGACCCCACGACTGAGTCAATGCAGTCAACCCACAGGAACCCCAAGGTCTGCAAAGAGCGCTGGGATGTTCCAGCCCCAGGCAGCCATGGACCCCTGCACCCACTGTGAGAAGCAAACAGCTAATGTGCGCTGTCCCCAACTCCACTGTGCCCACTTTGCCCATGGCCACTGAGAGAATGAGGTAGAAATGTTGGGGCCCCTCCTCTGATCATCCAGCTTGGCTGTTGGCAGCTCTTGGCTGGGCTGTGGCCCCAACCCCTTCTCTGCAATGGCTGCTTTTCCACTGTCTCTGTGACCTAGTCTTGTATGCCGGGCCTGAGTGGCTCCACCTGATTGCCCTTGGGCTCACAGGTCACCAAGGCCAGCTGGCACCTGAGCCTGTGGGGACCTCTGAGCTAGGGTGTTTGGGAGAGGGGAGTGGGAGTGGTTGGGGGCCCGGCCTTCCTTTGTGTGGCAACGTGAGACAGCCCTCTGCAGTCACTGCACCTGTAACCTGGGTGAGACCCAGAGCCCAGAGGAAGACCGTGTGGGCTTGGGGAGCATGGATCTGGGTGGGAGGACACCAGGAACAGGTGGAGGGAACACAGCTGCAGGGGGCAAGGGCCGGGCAGGGACAGTGGGTTTTCTCCTTAGAGCTGTTCAGACTTTTATGCTACATGTGGGTGTGGCTTTGACAAACTAAAAATGGGTCTCCTGGGCCCAGAGGAGCCTCCTAGGTCCCTGTCCTCCACTGGCTGCTCAGGCTGCAGCTTGTCAGCAAACCCTTTATTTCCAGATGAGGGTCAGTGACTCCCATGCGATGCAGAGGGAACAGTGGACAGGGTGTGAGGTGTGGGTTGGGCAGGGTCCGGCAGCCCCTGCACACCCCGTCCACCTGTGAGTTGGACCTGGGTATGGAAGGTTCAGGCTCCCTCCAGCCTCGAGTCCCCATTTGCCCATGGCACCAGGTCCCAGTGTATGGTGCTGGCCATGCCAAAGTCAGCAGTGGGGCCCGGAAGGCAAGTGCGCCGGCCTTATCTGTGACTGCTTTCCTGGAGGCTAGCTGCGCCTCGGGCTTTCTGGAAACTCTCACCCCCAGCTGATACTGGACATTCCCAGACGATTTTCGGGCCCCCGGGTCCCTGGCATCCTGGTGGGCGGTGCTGGGAAGAGGGCCCAGCTCCAGCTCCCACAGGCCCAACTCTGTCACCGCTGATGCCATCAGTCACCGCTCTTTTTTTGTGGGCAGCCCATCGAGGGGCTCTGTTCCCACCCTGCACCCCAGCCATCAGGCTGACCCGAGGGGCCCTGTACACGGGCCACTGCTGCCGTGGACAGGCAAGGGACAGGCTCTGAGGAGGGAGCAGCTGGCTGGGGTGGCTCCCGCGGCCTCGGGGAGCATGGTTGGCCAGCACCAGCGCTCAGACAGCCGGGCAAGCGGCCGAGGCTGCTCAGTGCTCGGCAGCCCCTTCTAATCCCTCAGTGCCGTAGATGAAGAGGCTGAGGCCGAGGCCGAGGCTGCTGGGCTGATGGAAGGCAGCGGACGGTGGCCTCCACTCTGGGGTGCCTTTATGAAAAGCAGTCCGAGGTCCTAGTGAGACCTAGGATGACGTCAGGAGAAACACAGCCGTGGGACGTGCTCTGGGCAGGAAGACTTAGTAAAATAGAATTAAGCTCTCCCCCAAATAGCAGTTCAGCCACTCGCCTGCGCTGGTCTGTGCCTCGCTCCCTGGCAGCAGCCCAGGGAAGTCTGTGTCAGGCACCCGTCTCACCATGGCCTGAAAATGACGCCCGAGCCTTCAGCATCACACCTCCGTGGCCGGCAGCGATTGTCTGGACCAGCCCAGTCCATGGACACTTGTCCTCTGATGTCAGCGCCGGGCTGTGGGCTTGACCGAGGGACAGAGTATTGCAAACCTGCTGCCACCACTCAGGGCCTGGATGTCTCCCTGTGTGTGTGTGTGGGGGGGGGGGGATGTGACATCTGTCCTGACCATCCAGGGCTGCCAGCCACAGCTCAGACAGAAGGCCACATACCCATGGCTCATGGAGACACATGTGTACAAAGGAAACAGTGAGGGGCTGGTAGGGTACCCAGGGACCACAGAGCATGTGCCCCAGCAAGAGGGGCCAGGAGGACGGGACAATGACACAGTGAGGCAGCTAACCGAGGCTGGCCACAGTGTGAGCAACTGGGCTCTTGTGGTTAAAGGTGAGAAAGCAATGCCCCAGCTGGAACGGGCAGCGCTGGTCCCCTGGGAACAGCGAGCACCTGGACCAGGAGAGATGCAGGGGCCACCGCGGTGGCCCGTGAGTCCCCGATAAGTCAGATCCATGTGCCAGGTCTGCGCCATCTCACATTCTCCAAGTACACAGAGAGCCTGGACCCGCCCCCTCGGCCCCGTCTTCACTGGAGGGAGGGATTCCATCTCCCTCCTCCCGCCCTATGTTTTCGGGGGAGGGGGGGCCAGGCCAGCAAGAATGGGGCTGGGGCAGGGGATGGGGAGTTGCAAGCGTCCTCACACGGGGATGCAACACTGTTCTAGGCACACTTAGAAGAGGACTTGTGGAGGAATCACACTTCCTGATTTCAAAACTTCCTACAAAGCTGCAGATGAGAATGTGGTGAGGACAGATATATAAACCAATGGAATAGTGCAGAGGGCCCAGAAATGTGGTCAAGTGATTTTTGACAAGGACAGATGGGAGGGATGTCTTATTTCAGGGGGACAGAGGCAAGTGGCTTTTAAGACTCCCTCACTCATTGCCTTCTCTTTCCAGCTCGTTTTCTTACTCCCTGGGAGGGTCCTGGAACCACCTCCCAAATGAACTACTGACAAGCAAATCCTTGACTGAGGATCTAGTCCTGAGGGGGTCAAACAAAGACCCCCAATTTAAAGTGGCAAAAATGTCCCCCCAAAGAGAAGCACAGGTAGCCAGCAACTGTATAAAAATGCCCAGAAATATGAAAATTGCAAATTCTTTTTTAAAAATTTATTTTGTTTACTGTTATTCTATTACATTGTCCCAATTTTTCCCCTGTTGCTCCTCACTGCCATGCCCACCCCACCCCCACTCTGCTCCCACAGTCAATCCCTGGCCTGTTATCCATGTCCATGTCATTTATACATGTTCCTTCACTAGATCCTTCCCCTTCTTTCCCTCCTTCGAGAAGTGGGGGAGAGGGGATAAAAAAAAGGGCAAATTCTAATGGGAAACTCTTGAGTATTTCACCCTCAAGATGGGTGGAGTCTTATTATCATGAGAAAGTGTACCAGCCTCTGAAGTCTGTGACCCTGCCATCCCACACCTTCCCGGGACACCCTCTGGGTGACTTACAATACACAG
Source organism: Furipterus horrens (assembly GCF_987537825.1). Lineage (NCBI taxonomy): Eukaryota > Metazoa > Chordata > Mammalia > Chiroptera > Furipteridae > Furipterus > Furipterus horrens. Next base: position 9,929,716 of record NW_028327171.1, read on the forward strand.
CAACCAGCAGACACATGCGATTTCACGTCTGTCATTAACTCCAAGGAATTAATTGCATAAATGTGCAAACTGATGCAGGTTTAGACAAGACGTTCAAAGTGAAAACAGAGAAAAGCAACAAAACTCAAAAGCCCGATAACAATGGATTTTATGTAAATTAACGTTGATTTTCACAATGAAATCCATGTAGCCATTAAAAATGCTGGCTGCATTATGTCCTTGCTGCCATAGAAAAATGTTCACAATACATTAAAGTGAAAAAAGTGGGATTATAATACAGTATGCAGAGCAGTGACCTGTTTCTATAAATACGTGGACGCTGACAGGTGTAATTTTTTGCACAGGAAAATGACTAGGAAGGGCAGAGCAAACTTCCAGCCATTGCCATTTGAATGGTGGATGGCCTTAATTATTTTGTTTTGCCTGCCTACATTTTCTTACTTTTCCATGATCAATATGCACACACTGTGTGTGATTTAAAAGAATCTGGCACTTGCTTCTGCCAGAGAGAGTCATTGCTGATTACGGAGTGCTCTGACAGTTTATAGGCCATACTGTCCTGCACTCATTAATGTTTGTGTGTGCCCCAAATTTAGAGGTGAGGTCTGCACACCTCCACTCTGACCTGTCATGAGCATGAGCAGGAGTATGAGACCTTGGATACTCACACCAAAGGCAAGGATGCTATAATCAGCTAAGCCCATGTGGGATAACCTCGCCTTCATCCCACGGGTCATCTCACTGCTTCTCCCCTTGGCTCTGGTGACTTCCCATCGACCTCATTCTCAGGGACCTTGGCCAGCCCCGGGGTCCTCTCCCCCAGGCGAGCAGTTTTAGCAGAAAGTGCCTTGTTCCTTCTGGTTCTAGCTGAAGTCCCAGGGGAGAAGCTCACTGGTCAGCATTGAGTCACATGCTCATCCTGAGCCAATCACAGTGGTGGGGCCAGGGGTAGAATGCACTGCTTGGCCAGGCCAAGGCTCTGCCCATCACTTGAGCAGAGAAGGTGGGGTCAGCCCAAGAGAACTTCATCAGATGAGAGTAGGGAGAAGCCCCCATGAGTTTGGTTTGGGGAGCCACGGGAGGGGCAAGGATGTACCCACCACTCATATCTGGATGCTTCTCACTGAAGGAAGGTCCTGCTCTATGCTGGCCCCACTGAGCATGCAGAGCTTCTTGTCACATGGCCTGTGAGGAGGGGCTGCTGCTCCCATCCCCAGGAGGACAGGTGACCTCCAGGAGGCGTAAAGCTGAGCCCTGGCCAGGCGCTGGGCCCTGGGCCAGGCTCACGTGTGGCTGGCCTCTACCCTGCCTCCTCTACTCCAGGAGGCCCAGGCCAAAGGCATGAGAGGGAGGCTCTGGGAAACAGTGTCCAGGTGAGGCTTGTGAGGGAGGGGACTAGGTGACAGAGGGAGGATGCTCTGCTCATGTCCTGGGATCCTGGCTGATGCTCCTGGAGCACCAAAGTCAAGTGGCAGCTCTGGGAGAAGGCCAGGGATTTCCCACAAAGATGGGAAAAGGGCCAAGCCAAGGGGACATGAGGGACTAATGCCGGGGGAGCTCAAGAGTCCGCACTCCCTGTACCCTGCTCCCTGGGCCAACCAGCCTAGGGATCTCCCACTCCCCTAAACCCAGCCACACTCAACCAGGGGCAGCAGAAAAGTGTCTAAGAATTATAAAGCCACGGCCAACAGACTGCACTAGCCTAGACTAGTGACCCTGGACAGACAGGACTCAGGGCAAGGACTGGACAGCTGAATGGCCAGCTGGACCTGGCAGACAGCCCTCAATCAAGATAGCCCAGACCCATATGTGGCCTCTTTGGGCCCAAACCCAGCCAATGAGAATCCTCCCTGGGACTTCAATGCAACCAGGAGGAAATAAGCATTGAGATCGCCCACCTGGGGGACACGATCCTGGGGCTGTTGCAACAGTGAGACTCATGGGGGGTCTGCAAAGATGGCAGGCTGGCAAATCCTTGCAGAACTGTGAGGAGGAATGAGACAAAAATGCGTGTGAGGTGCCCATAAACAACCAGTGCTGTGTGTGCAGAAACGGTTTTATTTTTATCACTGAGCATCCCGCTGTGCTGGCTGCACGCCTCTGCATTTTGGGGCTGTGCCTTTCACATCTCTCAGGTAGGGACACCTCTTCCTGGATCGCTGGAGCCCCCTCCGCTCACCCAGTTACCTCTCAGTGAACAGCAGTTCTGCCCACTTGGGTCCAACACAGAGACTTTTTGTCCAATTGCCTTTGCTGATGATACAAGGTCATTTCATGACTCACTGGGCTGTCTTGGGAACAGAGAGGCCGAGGCTGGATGAGCATCTCGTCCCCATGGAGTGGGTGGGATCCCAGCAGCAGGCATGCAGCCTGTCAGGGACCCAGGGCCAGGCCATGCAAATGCTGCGAGGTGGGAACAATGACAGAAAACACCCACGCAGCAAACAATATGTGCATTTTATAAAGCAAAGCTGGCCTTGCACTGTGCATGAGCCATGGGACAGAAGCCTTTCATTTTCTCATGTGGCAACAAAAAAGGGCGCTTCTCCTTGGAGCACCCTTGATTCCACCAGCTCCACCCCAGGCGTCGGTGCGCAGGTCCTCTGCGTGCAGCAGAGGCATCCCCCTGCCTCCCCTCACCCACCCCAGGGGCAGGCAGGGACGCCCTTCCAGCACCAGGGATCTGAGACACACACCGAGAGGACTGCTATTTCTGGCAGATCTGGGGACTTGGTTCCCTGCCCATCTCTCCCACTGGAGGCAAAAGTGCTGAATAAAACATGAGCGGCGTATTCTCAGACGCTTGAGTGAGCTGGCAGGTGAGGAACTAACGCTCAAAGGCGGAACCTGTAGTGTGAGCAGGAGCTAGGGTAGCCAGGGAAGCGCTACACCTGGGGGGCATTTCCTGGACTGCCGCTTTGAATTGAGCTTGTTCCAGAGGCCCAGCTGGAAGATGACACAGCTCCAGGTCGACTGGAGGAGGGCAGTCTAGTGGGAGACCCCTGCCACACAAGGGACCGGAACCTCCACGTAAGGATGAATTAGAAGAGCTCCCCAGGGGAATGCCAGTCTTTAATTTTGGCATTGAAGGAGGAGAAAATGTCTCTCTTGAGATCCGTGGTCACCAGCTGGCCCTCATGAGGCTGGCGTCCCAAATTGCAGGACCTAAGGGTCCAAAGCCCAGAATTCCAATTGAAGTGGTTTCAGGTAGGCAGTGATTGTGGGGAAAGCCAACCTCAAGCCAACCTCAAGGGGCTCCCACAGGTAAAAAAAAGTTCAAGACACATGAAATCATAGTAAAAATCATAAAGTACACAGGCAACAGAATGTGACTCACAAATAGTCTGATTATGGGATTTTCGGAACAGAATACCCAGTAAGCTAGGTATGCTTAACTAAATTAAAAGGGATTTAATGTATGAATACAGAGTGTGTGACCATAAATATATTGATCAAACCAAATTGAGAAAGACCATACAGAATTCCTAGAAATGAAAAAATATAATAAATGAAGATAATGCTCAATGGATTAAAAATAAAATTGAAAAAATAAACATTTGGTAATCAGTGGATTCACCTAGTTGCAGTTAGAGATAGTTAGAGAAAGAACTAGTGAGATGGAAGGTAAATCTGAAGACGTTATCTCTCATTTAGCCGAAACAAAACCATGGAAAACATGAAGAGTACATGGTCAACAGGAAAGAAAGCAGCAAATGTGTACAGTTAAACCTAAAAAGTAGACTAAGACAATACATGTGATGTCTGTGCACCAAGCTAAAACTAATGTAGGCTCGCAAGAGCACAGATGGCAGGGTAGGGCTAATTTCAGACGTTGGTAAGTTACGTAAGTAGTAAGACGCTGGATGCAGAGAGCATAGCTTTGAAACTTGTTGAAGGGAAGGGGCAGCAGGGAAGGAGTGAGGACAGTGTAATTATTCAAAGACGGCAAAAAGGAGAGGAGAAAAAAAAACAGGGAAAGGGAGACATATATTACATGCAATGTTGGAATCAACAATGTCATAAGCTGATCTTTGAAAGTGATGGATAAATTGACCAGCCCCTGATAATCCTGATGAAGAAGACAAAAGAAGATGCAAATGAATAGTGTTGGGAATGAGAACACAGAAAGCTCCAGAGATTAGAGAGGGCATGTTATGAGTTATTTTATGCTGATATATTTGAAAATGTGGGTGAAGTAGACAAAATTCTAGGGAAGTATAACTTAAGAGTAAATCAGGAAGAAATAAATAACCTCAGTAGTTCTATAAACATTATTTAATTGGATCAGTGGATAAAAACATTTCAAAGAAAACCTAGATGGTTTTACTGGCATGTTTTACCAACGTTTAAGAAAGAAAGAACTCTAATCAAAACAATTATTTTATAGTATATTAAAGGATTTTTTAAAAGTCTACATCATGTGTTAATGGTAAACTTTTGAAAGCATTTCCTTAAGATCGGGAACAAGGCAGAGGTAAGTCCTAGGAAAGTTTCACAGGAAAGATAAGAGAAGAAGTAAAAGGCAGCTTAGACAGGATTTTCATTTTTCACGTAAATGTCAGTGTGCCAGGGCTGGGGTGGGCACCATCCTCTTTTCACCTGCGGTATAGTCTCCTCAACATTTGGCTGCTGACTCATAGTCTAAGATGGCTGCCCAAGTGCTGGCCACCAACTCTGTATCCCAGCCAATGGGAGAAAGCTACCTGCAAAGGAAGTATCTCTGCTCTGTTTGAACATTACTCAAGAGGCATATCGACCACTTCCATCCCACTGACCACAGTACATTGTCAGACTTACCTGTCACCTGGATTCTAGAGTCCAGAACACATGGAGGATGAGCCCAGGGCCTCGGGGACAATCACCCTGAACTGAGGGGACAGCCCAGGCCAGGACCAGAGGACACCCCCTTCACCCAGGACTTACGCCCTGCCACTGCCACCCACAGCCTGCCTAGCTGCCAGTCCCTTTGCTAGACCAGGGAAGGAGGCCAGGGGGTCAGAGAGGTGATGGGCTACGACTCTGACCCAGGACGCAAGATGCTGCGTGACCTCGCTTTTTTCAATGTCACCGAAAAAGCAGATGCTTAGAGAAGCTGTTTTGCCGCCGGCTCCATGTATTGGCAGGAGGGCTTTTAGCAAATTTGCAGAGCACGGTGGTGTTTTGTCGTAGTTTCAGCAAGTGTATTTTTAGTTCGTGCACTCAGGAGCAACCTGGCTGTGCAGACCAGAGCCTGGGGGATGCTGTCAGAGCCAGGGCACGGACTGCAGGTCCCACTGAGGCCAGACAGCACCCTGTCAGAGGCGTCGAAACCAGAGGTCTTAGGGGCCTGTCACACACTCTGGAATGTGATAAACACCTGCCAGACAAACAAATCCCACGTCACACTGGAGCACTGGCATTGCATTTAAGCAATAAGCACATCGGGGCCGTGCCTAGTGCTGCAGAGCAGAGAGGACTGAGAGGCAGTGTGGGGACACAGGGACACTCAGAGGTGGAAGGCGCAGGCAGAGGAGCCAGAGGAGGCAAGACCTGGGAGCTATAATACACGGGCCTCCATCACCTTTTTGTAGAAGAACCGTCTGTCCCCACTGCAGGCCCAGCAGGAAGGGTGTCTGCATTGGGGACCCGTGGGCCGCAGCCTGGCAGCAGATTTCCCGGGTGCTGGTTAAGGACGGGGTCGGTGTGGCAGGGGGGGCAGTGTGCTCCAGGAGGAAGGGGCTCTGCCAGCAGGCCCTGAGGAGCAATGGGGCTTGACTCTCCAGTGCAGGTAGGATCTGAGAGGGGCTCAAGTACCCCACATCCTGCTTGGTCCAGACTCATGAACAGGGTGGTGAGTTTTGGGTCGCCTGCTGGCTGGCTGGCTACCCTCGTGAGTGCAGCTGTGCCCTCCTGCCCCTTGTGAAAGATGCCACAGCCCCACCAGCCCCACAGGGAAGCAGGGTCCACACATGATGGCTCGAAGCCCAGGGTGTTAGGATAAGAGCAGACGTGTAGAGATGGAGTGAATGGGGGTCCAAAAGGGGTGGGAGGACTGAGCTGGCCGCCCAGTGCAGGACCCTCTCTCTGGCTGCTGCCCTCCAGCCTCAGAGGCCTGGCCTGGGGCCTGGAGGGACGGGGCCCCATACTCACTGAGTGACACTGTGGACCCTTCACAGCTCTGGGGCACTCGGTGTTTGAGGGATGCGCTGACTTCCCCATTTCAGGACTTAATATTGAAAACAGAGTCCAGGGATTGGCAGGCACAAGGTTGTGATGGCTTTGTCTGCCCCCAACCCTGTGAAGGCCAGGCTGTAGCTGGTCCCCTGTCCGAGGACACAGTTCACATCCCCAAGGCCCGGTGTGATAGACAGCTCTTCATCTCAAGTACAACCTGGCCATGGGGCCCCCTAGCCCCTCCTGAATGTGCACATCTGTGCATGAGCCCAGGAAGGGAGTTCAGCCCACCTCCCTCTCTCCCCATGAGCATAATGAGGTCCCAAATGGGCAGAAACTGCTGCATGTGACAGCTCAGAAAATGGAACTAATGAGATGACGTGGCCAGACAAAGGTGGCATTCAGCATGCCCTGGGGTAGAAAATTCTTCCCTGCCGGGTGGCCAGCAATCCCATATCCCCAGCTATGCAAGCCCCTCACCCAAGCCTGTGTTTTAAGCGGCTCCTCTGCTTGGGGCTTGGCAGGGCCTGCTTCTGGTCGCCTCATTTGACTTGGTTTTGGAGGAGCTGAGCCCATTGTTTGAAGTTGCCTGTTCTGGGGAGACTCCAGCCCCAGCCTGGCCTTACCCCACAGCACCTCCCATGGCGCAAATGCTCTGCTTCTCTGTCTTGTCTTCCTCGTAAACTGGCACGGCTAGTCGGTGGTGGGCTTCCGCAGGCTGGCAGCTGTTGCCCCATTTGAAACAGTTTAAATGAGCAAAGGGCAAACTCAAGGGTGAAGGTGTAACCAGGGACAGATGATGCCCCTCCCAGGGCAGTTACAAGACATGGTGGCCTTATGAGTGAGCCACAGGAGGCACTGTGCAACTTCATGTTCAGAAACTAGCAAAGCTACTTTGGAATTATAAAGGGTGTCCCTTCAAGGTATGGCAGGTGGCTCTGCCTCTCCCTGAACGTCCATTTCCCACTGCCCAGAAGAGTTAAGCATTTCTAGAGCTGTGGGATGTGAATTGCTGAAACTTACGTGCTTTACTGAGCGTGTGAGTGGCTGGAACCCTGTTAAAATGCAGGTTCTGACTCTGGTCTCCGGGGTGGAGGCTGCATTTCTGAGCAGCTCATGGGCCCTTAGCTATACCTCAGCGGGGTCTGCATCCGGGGACCGGGGAGCACACGCACCTTCCATCTCAATAGGCATCTGGACAGTGGAGGAGGAAATCTGGTTGGAGATGTGGGTGCTGCCTGTGGGCAGGTGTCCTGCATCCGGGGGAAGAGGCAGCAAGGAGGACCCGGCAGAGGCGGCAGGCAGGGCGTGGGAAGTTCGTGTGCTCGTCCTGTTACTTGTAAGTGATGGTATTGGCTGTGGAGAATATGGGACATTGAGAAAACATAGGAGGTCAAACTAGCCTTTTATTTTATTTTATTTTATTCTATTTTATCTTATTTTATTTTATGATGCTTTCCCCACAATCAGCCCACAGCCATGTGTGTGATTATACAGTCCCAATTGATATAAAATTCTGTCTGGGATTTAGGATCTCACCTAAATGGATGCACTTACAGGGTTGCAGGGAGGGGGCTCAGGGAGAGGTGTGGACAGAAAAATAGCTGTTTCGCCAAACCCTTAAAACAAGGGGCACCTAACAGATGGGGAGCCCAAGTGTTTTCTAAATTCTGCAAGTTGCTCATGTCAACGCTAGGACCAAGAGCCCATGAAATTGCAGTTTCCACTGCCTGAGACCCTGAAGGCTGTAGGGACTGAAAATCAGGCTCTGCCTACCTCCTACTTTCAGCTGTCTTGGAAGCCAGGGGTCAGAGGTCAGAGGTCAGAAGTCAGGGTCTCCGTGGAATCAGTCCCTGTTACTGGACACACAAGCTCCACTGTGTTGCTAGAGCCTGGAGGAAGGAGGGAGAGGAAGGAAAGACGGGGTGGGACAGGGTGAGTGGGGAGGCCAAGGCCATTCTGGCCAGGCCTCTCTGGGGTCTTGTCCCCCCGCCTGCCCCGAAATGGCCCGACTGCACTCCTGTGTTAGATGGGCTCCTGACAGTGGGTCCAGGACACATCAAGATCCCATTGGTTCTCGATGGAAGAATGTAGTATCTGGAGGAAGGAAGTGGGGTGGCAGGGATAGAGATAGATGCCTGGTCCCTCCTCAGGACGGGGTCCCACAGCCGCCTGCAGGGGCCTGCCAGCCCCACACTGTGAGGCCCTGCCCTGCCCTGATGGCCCTCGTGGGGTCCTCTTAGCTCCAACCAGGGCATAGGACATGCACTTACCCTCCCCAGCCCAGTGAGGGTTGGGCAGAGAAACAGAAATCCTTCCTTTGTTCATTATTTTCCATCTAGACTGGAAAGTAGGCCACGCCGGCGAGCAAAGTGGCCTGGACCCCCACACAGGCCGTGAAGCCGCTGCTGGGCGAGGCCCGCTGCTGGGCTGGAAGCGGCTTCTCCTCTGACTCACATAGGTATTTATAGCCCGAGAGAGGCTGTGCGGTGGACGCTCCTGGTGGGAGCCGGAGCCGGAGCCTGGGGGGTGTGGGGCACATCTCTGCACACGCCCCGACTGTCCACCCTCCACCTGGTGGAATCTGATGGCCCCTGATGAAGGACCATGACCGCTGCTCCCTGCTTATTTGCCCCTTTCTGTCATCCCTGCCTCGGCTCCTCCAAGGCTACTTTCCACCCTCATCCTTCCTCCTTCCGTCCCAAATGGCGTCAGCATGACCTCTCCGGGGAGGGGACTACCGTGACAGGTGATGCCTGAGACCCTGCTGTGAAAGGCCTCTCACGTGTCCATGAAGCCCCTCTGGGACTCACCAGGAGAAATTAAAACTAGTCTCAAGGGAGACTGAGGCGCCTAGTTCTCGGGAATTTGTGTTCAGGCTCAGATAGTGAGATCCTGTCTCTGAGCAGTTTAGTGGGGTCAGTGGTGAGCAGGGACAAGAGACGACCCTAGTCCCTGTCGTCTAGGGTCCCTTGTATCTTACACAGCCAGCCCTGCAGTAATCGGGCAGGAGCATGTCCACAGGAGCCTGAGCTTGGGGCTGCAGGACCCTGGCAGAGGCCTGAGGGCTCCAAGAGGAGAAACACAGGGAACATTTAGGTTTGGCCTCAGCAGGACCCCGGACAGCCTGTCCCCTCCCTGCCTGGATCCAGAACCCACAGATGTGACCACACTCACCAGCAGCTGGCAATGGCTCCAGGTACCAACCTCCTCTCAAGGGAGAGCCCCCTACGCTTCTCCTTCTCTCACAGGGCGTATGGCACCCCTTGGCTGCAGCCCCATCTCCAGACCTGTTTGTGACACTTTTCTGCACACTCAGGGTCCCCACGCCCACTCCTCTTTGAGCCTATATGGGGTCCCACTGCCCTTGAGTGTGCTTGGTCCAGGGGACGGGCCCCACCGGTGACCAGACCAGCACTCAATCCTTATCCCCCTTTAGCTCCAGCTTGCTCTGGCCCATGGACCCTGTACCCCATAGGCACCCCATCCTCCCACACCATGAAGCTGTTCCCTGGGGCTGCTGCCAATGGCTCTGTAAGGATCCAAGAGACAGACAAGCAGACAGCAGTTCCCATGCGTCCCTCAGAAGGTAAGAGGTCACAGGAACTAGGCCCCAAATAAGTGTGATGTTTAAGTGTCTAAATGTACAACTGAAACCATGAGCCATTAGAACAAGTGAGGGCAGTGGTTTAAGATTGTGTAACAGGGAAGGACTTCCACCCACATGGTCCCAAGGCCAAAACACATCATAAAGCTAGTGGGACCTATTTGATAGTCTAAGAATTTGAAAATTCTCTAGAACAGAACCTTTAATAAACATAGTTGGAAGGTGACATCAGGCTAGGCGCAGGGGTTGTCCCCAGTCCTTCTAAGGAGCTGATGGTGGCTTTGTGTCCCTTCTCCTGGGACACTGATTCCATCTTGCTGGGGAGGCAACTGGGCCCACCCTCCTTCCGCCTCCCACAGAAGTTCATCTCAGGGCTTTATGCTTGTCAGGCACATCTGCAAACACGCTGCGTGGGGGCCAGGGACATGCCCCGTGCCTCCTCCCCAGGTCTGAAGGCGCTGCTGTGTGGAGGCCCAGTGGCAAGCTGGGGGTGATCCTTCGCAGATCGGTCCCTCATCACCACCAACAACATGTGTCTGGTGTATCTTTATTCTAAATCCTTTTAAACAGTCTGTCTCTCAGTCTCTCTCCCTCTTTCTGTCTGTCTCCCTCGGGCTCTCTTTCTTTGTCTGTCTCTACTTGTCTCTCCCTCGCTCTCCTTTTTTATAATCAGATCTTTTGTTTGTAGCAGCTCTTCCATTCTGAAGATGTCCATCTGTCTCTAAGTTTAAGAAAGAATCCTCCATCTCTTATCTCCCTCCTCTGCCTGCCCCGTCTGCATGTGCCACGGTGTGTGCCCGCGTCCTGTGTCTCTGTGCCTCCTGGGCCCCTTGTCACATTCATCTTTGTACATCTGTCTTTCGAGTCCTGGAAGGATTTCTGTATGTCTCCAAATTCCTGGGCTTCTTTTCCTGGAGTGGCCAAGCCACCCTAAGTTATTCCCTGGCGTTTCCAAGGTGACAAGCCCTTCCCTCAAGACCCTGTCCTCCCCTCAGAGCGGCTGCTGCCCATGGCCAGTGGCAGTCACATTAGAGACTTGAGCTCCCTTAGAGCTGTGTTGGGTGCACAGGTGGGATTTCTGAGCCCCGCTCCCATGTCCTGGAGGGGCTGAGTCAGAGGTCGTGGTCCTACCTCCTTGGATGGCCCACCTCCTCTTCCACGTGGGGCTTCCCGCCCCCTCCCTTCCTGAGGGGTGGCTCAAGCAGAGTCTTTGCCTAGTGCTGGAGGTGGGATGTCAGATCCTTCATGCTTCATTGTTGGCTGGTCCTGTCTCATGGGGGGCTTGACCCCGTCAGTGGAAGACAGAGCAGCAGTGGTAGGAGCTGGCCCTGGGCCCTTTGTGGGGTGGTGTCCTCCAGCACCTGCCAGGCCAGGGAAGGGGCCAGGACTGTCTGGGAAGCCCTTTGCTGACTCCTCTCCTTGCTCCCACTCCCCCTGGGGTGAACTTGGGGGTCCTCCACTGAACACTGCAGCATCACCACATGCAAGGAATTGTGGGGTCAGCATGCTCCTGCCATCATGCTGGGCTGTGCGCATGGTCTAGAAACTCTGAGTAATGTCTTCCATGGGAGACGCACTTCCTGCTTCCCACTGGGAGACTCCTGTCTCTTTGGGTGATTTCAGTGAGAGCTGGGGAGGGCTGGAAGGGTATAAAGTCGGAAGCATCCCCATCACGGGTCGGAGGCTGTCCAGTATTCATGCTTCCACTGTGAGTTTTTGCCGCATACTGTGAGTGGGGACACCCGTGTTCTAGGATTTGGGGTATCCTTGAGGCCCCCGTGGTGGGGCTGATGCCAGGCCTGTGGCGGGTGAGGGGACTCTGGCCAAGCCAGGCTCAACGGATGCTTGCGCGCAGAAGTCCCCTTGCTGACGTGCTGTGTCTTGTGTCTGAGGACTCGTTATAGCTGCAGACATGTGAGGGGACAGGCAGAGTTCACAGGAGGTCAGTGGCGGCCAACGGCCTGTCCCAAACGTCTGTTGGGGAGCACAGTGATTTATTTTCCTGTCTGAGTCTTGTTCTGCAGTGGGATTTGCAGCCACAGAAGTTCTTGGCCAGGACGTTTGTGTCTTAAGAAATGTCGGGCTGCACTTTTATTTTTAGCTTCAGGAATGTGATGTTTGATAGGATTTGGATTTTTTTAAGATGGGCCAACTTAAGATGAGAACTATGTCCCTTGACCCCACGCCAATCCTGGAGCACTCCTGTCCAAAGAGGGGTTCACAGCTCCATCCTGGGAGCTGCCTACGTTCTGCTTCCTGTGTGCCCAGAGCCCCCACCATCAGCCAGGAGGAACCAGGCTCTGCCGGGACCAGACGGCAAGCCACTCTCTAGGCTGGGGCAGGAACTTGGCTCTCAGGCAGGGGCACAGATTTCCCCACTGGAGGGGCCGCTCTGTGAGGGGTGACCACCCCCCTACTCCAGGGCGATGGGCTGCAGACCGGAAACAGCCCCACTTGTGCGTGCAGCTGAGCACGCAACAGGCCAGCTTCTCTGGGACCTTGCGTGTTCCTGGGGATCACAGAGTGCAGAGGGAGCATGTCAGGGGAGCACTTCCCTCAGGGCAGGCTTACAGTCTGGACAGAGCTGCATGTGGAAGCCTTGGTCTCAGTTGCGGCCTTCTGAACCTGTGCCTGGGATCCTGCTGTCATTAACAGCCACCAAGCTGGGATCAGGGTGCTTCTGAGTCACGCCCAGACCCCCACACATAGATGCTCTCCTATATTCTGGAGTGGCCCAGGTTGTCTTCATTTACCACAACTTCATGGTTAGCATTTCAGTGTCTGCCATTTCTGAGTGGAGCACAGGGGACAGACTCAGCCCTTGAACTGGAGTCATGGTTCGAGTCACATGCCTACCCTCATCTTAACCCCTTCTGAGTGGGAACAGCCCTGTGAGGGTGAGATGACAGGAAATGCAGTGCTCCCCCTACCCCCTCACTCCTGCCTGGCGAGTCACGCAACTAGGCCTGCATGGAAATACTCTGTCTCCCAGACTAAAGGTGGTTGTTTGAAATAGAAGGCACTTTCCTCAACTTGCACCCCATATCAGGGTCCCCAGAGGGCATGAGACCTTCACCCTGTGTGGCATATGGAGCACCCTCAGGTTCTCAGTTTGAACTGTAGCCCACCCTGCCCTTCATGGGTCAGATGTCATGCTGTGAGCTCCCCTGCAGGCCCTGAGCCCTTTCTATGTTCTCTGACAGGCTTATTGGGTATATTTCCTGTTCCAAACCCAAGGCAGCCATTTCTCCAAGAAGTTCTGGCTTCTCAGACTAAGAAGTGGTCTTTAGAGACCATGATTTGGGTGCTAAGCATGCCTGTTGCTACTAGAGCACCATTATTTTGTGCTGTTTCAGTGGAGACAGATTTAGGAAATGTGCATATTTTTAAGAGAAAAAAAGCATGAGTCCTTTTGACTATTCAAATTTACTATAAAAAGGTTTTATTTCATTTCATTGATTTTATATGGGTATCTAAGGAGATTTTTCTTGTCTTATGTTGGAAGTCTTGGTTGTTAACAGCAGTGACTTTATTAATTATTTGCTTATTCCTACAGTTTATCTACAGTAGTTTCAAAATGGCAGCACAAATACATGACTGCTGAATGCAAGCTGAGTTTTCTACATGATTCTTTGAGTCCTTAGAATATTTCCCACTAGGAATGTATAGTTAAAATACCGCACTTTAGAGTCTCTTGAAATAATACATTTTTATGTCATTTAATATTTACAAATAACATTTTCCCATTTGTTTTATATTTTTAGAGATTTAATTTCTTTTAAAATCCATTAGAGATAATCACATGATCCCAAAGCATAACTACAGTTGAATTGCATGAGTGCACTTATATGTGGATTTAAATTTGAAATGTGATTTTCAAAGTAAAAATTCAGTGGGAAAGCTATAAGAGAAAGAGAAACACAATTTCTAAAAAGCAGAGATGTGGTCAAGTGGAGGTAAAATTATTAAGTGTGGAGGTTTAATTCAGGTACTCAGAAAACTACCTCATAGGAAGTCCAGGAGGAGAAAACAGAAAATCTAGGGGAGAAAATACTAAAAGAATTAATAGAAGAAAATTTCCCAGAGTTGAAGAAAGACCATCAGACAGAGGGCCAACTGTGCCCTAAGTGGAGTTAACCTCACTCCTACACCTACACCTGACACACCTGGGGAAATTTTGGAATATGGAGCACAAAAAGATTCTAAAGCCTGGCAAGAGCAAGGACAAGCTATCTTTAAAGGAAAGAATCATGCTAGCATCAGCACTGCGAATGTTAGGTTTCTATGGGAGATTTAGAACCTATAATTCTATACCCAGCCCAATAGGCCAGCAAGACCAACAGCAAAATAGAGACAGGAGCAGATGTGCAAAGGCTCAGATGCAATCCCATTTGACTTGAAACAAAATTTGAAAGAAAAAGGAAGACATGGGACCTGAGCAAAAGTGGCCTCACCCCAAGAACAAGAGTGCAGAGAGAGATCCAGGTCAATGGATGTGGCCCAGGTCCAGATGGCAACATCCATGTGAGACAGGAGCCAGGGACTCCCAGTGATGTCTCCTAATACAGGCAGAGTCCTTTCAACAACAGAATAATTGAGAAGCAAAATGAGCTGGCTGGGGACATATTTCTGTCATCAAGAAAAAAGAAATGTGATTAGAAGCTCTGAGATAAACGCAACTTATCCAAGCGAGTTGACCTCCAAATAGGAAGCTGACTCAATGTGGCAAGAGTCAGTGGAGCTGTAAGGTGACAGAGCCTGCCTGTGCTCCAGGCTCAGGAGTTTGCCTCCAATGACGTGTGGCCCTGTCATGATTCAAATCAGAGCATGAAAAGACATGCCCTTCTCAAGGTCATGGTCTGAAGTAAGAGTGAAACCAGCCCCTTCTGTGACAACGGAAATTGGGACAACAGGGAATGCAAGCCTTACTTTCAGAGGCAAACCTGGAACAGAGCATTTGGACCTGATGGTACTTAAAAAAAATTAAATTGTAGATCTCTTTTCTGTGCTGACTGGAGAAGCTACTGGTGACGTAAGCTTTCTGGCCCAGGGAGCTCACCAGAGAGGGTCTGTGACAGGTGGTCAGCTTGAGCAAGGTCCTGAGTAAATGCGAGGCCTGCTGTGCTCTCCAGCGTGGGTGACGGCCTGGTCACACGTCTTGAGTCACCACCAGATTCCACCCCAGACACACTCTCAGGGCAAGGGCCACCTCCGCATTGGTGACTCACTGGACAGGAGGTGCTCATACCTCAGGGTCACTGCAGGGGGCACTGACAGGAGTGGGGCCTCTGTCTCTCCTTCATGCACACGCTCCCTCTTGGCCCGGATTCCACAATCACTTTACAAACACCAGTGTGGTTTGTGGGCACAGGACAGCGCTGCTTTTCGTCCCCTCTCTGCCATGGAAGTGTGACCAAGCTTAGAACAAAGAGGATGCTGCTGGCAGTTCTGAGCCTGAAATGCAAAGGAATGTACATAGTGTAAGCCTAGAAAATGTGATAGCGAGGCTACGGCTAGTGAGAGTGGAGGGGGGCGAAAGGCAGGAGGGGGAGGGGCGGAGGGGGGAGGGGCAGCGTGTCACATTCACTTTCTCATACCAGGAAGGTGTCCACAGCTGTCCTGGATCTGGAGCCCCATATCCCCTGGGGCTGGTAAAGCCAGCACATCCCTCTTCTCTTCCTAGAAATCACCCAAAAGCAACAAGGAGGAGATATAAATTTGCAAATTCCATTTTCTGAAAGCTGAGGAACGGAGAATCGCCCTGATCTCTCAATGACTGGCAAGCTCTTAGGAGGGCCATAGGGGGAATGCTAAGGGGTACTCATAAGGGGTTGTTGGGGGGTGCTCAAGGGGAGATGCTTTATACCCCCCTCCTGCAGGCTAATGGTCAGGCTGCTCAGATCCCCCAGGGCAAAGGTGTGAGGGGTATGGGAACAAGCAGCCCACCCAGTGATGGGTGGGTGTGGCCAGGGGGCAGACTGCCATCCCTAGACCCACCATCCAGTACAAGTTATCACAGGGGCCACCATGAGACCCATGGGGTGGATGACAGAGCATGGAGTCCCACCTTTTCCTGCAAGAGAAGGTAGTGCTCCCTCCACCCTACTGCCCAGGCAGTACAAGGGTGAATCATGATTTCCCCACCTTCCCAAACACAGAGGTTCTTGCCTTATATCATCCTTAGGCTGCTGTCTGTGGGCACTGGGTCCCCCCAGGCCTACCTGTCTTTTGAGGCTGTCACCAATGTCCCCTTCACCATCAAGACTTTACTGTGGCTCCAGAGGCCCTGTGCCCTCACCCTGTGCTCCTGTCCCCAGTGTGCCATGCCCTCCTGGAGGAGGCTGGAGCTCACTGACCCCTGCGCCCACCCCTGCAGGTCTGCCATCCCATGTGATACCCATGGGCGCCTCCCAAGGCTCCAGGACACTGGGGTCACCCGGGGCTCCAGAGGGGACAGGTGACTCAGGGGTTGACCCTTTAGGTGGGTGAGGAGGATACCCCGAGAGCTCTCCCTCTGTGTTGATTTATATGATGGGCTAAGATTTCATTCCGGAAAAAGGTGAAAAAGCACCTTGTGCCTGGCGCACAGTGGGTGCGCAGGTGGCTGAGAGCACTGGGCACAGGAGCCAGAGATGGCTTCTGGGAGCTGCCAGATTCTTGTCTTTATGGTGAAGCCACCAAGAGCGTGTGCCTTTGGCTTCTGTTCTGCACCCCAGACAGAGGCCTCCCTATATGTGCGTGGGAAGGTGGTAATTAAGGTGGAAACAGCCCTCACACAGTTGCTCTCGTTTTAAGGTTCCACAAATGTTTATTCTCAGCCTGCAGTTTTCTGTCTGAATTCAGTTTAGAGTTTAACTGAATTACTTTCCTTCAATTTTAAATTGACGTAAGGTGATGAATTCCTTGCTTGCACTTTAAAAGCATTTTCAAGGGTTTTAGTTTTGCCTACAGATAAATTAAAAACAGCCAAGACTTAAAAGTTGGAATTTTTCATTTGTCTGGTCTTCTCTGAGTGCCCCCCCCCCCCAACCCCTACCCCGCCAACCTGGGGATTCTGGGAAGAAAGAGGGAAAAAAAATAACAAAATTATAAATAATTGAAAAATCCCTTGGCCACGGTGAGTTCGGCATCTCACCAATCTCAGAACTATTTGTGCTGGTGAAGTTTTGTGGTCTCTGACACAACCAGTTCAGGATGGGTCTTCTGCGTGATGGAGGAAAAGCAACAATAGCCCCCCTCTTCATGCCCTTCTCATCCCCTTTCCCAGAAATCCACTTTAGGAGGAAGCAACCAGGAGAATTAAACCAGGCTCTGAGCCCTGCCAAGAGGTTGGACTGGCCCAGGCTGTTGCTGGCTGCTGTCCCAACCAGCCCTGAGGGACTGTCACGGGAATGTTTTGTCACCAAGAAGTGCACAGAGGAGAAGCCGGGAGAGCCCAGCGGTGCCTGGTGCCCAACTGGGGCTAGAGGCCAAGGGTTCAGAACACCGCTCCTGCTTTCGTCCACTATGTTGATATTTTGTTCTTCGTGGATTCTTTATATCCAATTTGATCTTGTGAAATATTACATGAAAATATTATTTATCATGATTCCCGAGTTTTTGGTGCCTCTTGACATTTTGGGCCCTTGCCTCAACCTAGTCCAGGCCCTAGTGAGTCAGAAGGCTGACAGTGAATTTGTGTGTGCACATTGGTGTGTGCAGGTGTTCATGTGTGCACACATGGGTATGTGCATGCATGAGTGGTGACTACAGTCTGGGGGTTCAGGGGGAGCCAAAACTGTGAAAAGATAAAATTGGGAAAAGCCATCTGAGTCTGGCCCTTGTTTCTACATCACTCCTGCCCCTCCCCTACTGGGGCAGTGCCCCTGGGAGTCAGACGCACAGGTACTGACGCAGGCCAGGTGAGGAGGCAGACAGGCGGGGCTGGAACTGGATGAAGAAAGACCCCCTTACCCCGATCAAATGTATCTACCAAGTACCTACAGCAAACATTACATTTAATGAGGAAACGCCTTTTCTTTCAGCTTGGGTGAGGGGACAGTCCAAGGACGCCCAGTGTCGCTGCTTCTCTGTCACATGGGCAGGTCCTGGCTCATGTTTGAAGAAAAAGAAAAGGAAATGAGGTAAGTAGGGATCAGAAAGAGGGACATAAAACTCATCGTTTACAAATGAATGCATCATCTATGGTGGGAAGCTACCAGAACAGGCACATGGCTGTTAGAACTCGTGATAGATTACAGCGCAGTTACCAGGTACTGGGATAGCTTGTAAGCTCAAACTCAACAGAATTTCTCTCCACTAATAAGCTAGGAAATACAAGTTAAAAGGTCCCATTCAAATAGCAGCAAAAATTATGACGACTCTAGGATTTACCCTGACAAAGAATATGCAAGGCTTCTAAGAAGAAAACATTTGAAGTTATTAATAAAAGATGTGATTAAATGGAGTTACCGTGTGCTCTTAGGTGGAATATTTAATGCTGTAATGCTCTCCGTTCTCTGCAAAATGATCTATGAATGTCATGCAACAGCATTGGATCCAGTTGGATTTCTTTCAGATGAAACATTCTATACTTGTAAGAGGAAGAAGAGAGGCCTACGCATATGTAAGTCAAGTTTGAAAGAGAAGATCAAAGAGTGAGGCCTTTTCTGAGCAGACATTAAGATAGCAACGGGGGTTCCGTCAGCGAGATGCAGGGGATCATCAGACAAACCCATACTGAGGGACACTCTCTATATGATGCCTGCCCAGTTCTCCTTGAGCTGTCAAGGTCATTTGAACAAGGACAGTCTGAAAAAGTGTCACAGCCAAGAGGAACCTCAGGAGACATGATGACAAAATGCAGGGTGGTGTCCTGGGACCGAATAAAGACATTAAGTAAAAACTGAAGAAATCGAAGGACTGCATGTACTTAGTGTAACAATATTGGTTTATTAGTTGTGACAAATGTGCTGCAGTAAAACCTTAACAATGGGGGGAACTGGGCACAGGGCATATGGACACTCTTTGTATTAATTTTGCAACTTGTCTATAAACATAAAAGAAACTAAAATTTTTATTTTAATAAAGGACTAAGGAGCCCATTTGAAGAGGTTCTTCCTGGGACAACTTGAGCTTCAATAATGAACATGGCAATGGTCTAAAACCCATCAAATAATGCCACAAATTCATAATAGTATTAATAAAAGGAATTCATCATCATCCGGGGGATAGTGTACTAACTGACTTCTTGAAAACCGGTAAGTGAAGGAAAAAGTCAAGCCTTTCTTATCTCACTGTGCAACCAGATATTAGTAGGGAGAAGCATCTCTTTGTGATGGTATTAAAGCTAACAAATGGTAAAGAAATAAAGTGAGAATATCAGCACCCTATACACCCCGTGAGTTCAGAGATGTAAGTATTATATTAAGAGTCAATGACTGCTGACATCGCAAGGAAACACAACCTGCCCTGCTTCCTGGGCTCCTGGCAAAGGGATGGAATCTGAGCCTGTTCTTGCTCCTGATCCACCTGCCAACGCTCAGGAGACAGAGGAGGGTCCTGAACAGCACCATGAGGTGCCTTCGGCTGTGGGAGCCTCTGCAGGTCAGTCAGCTCAAGAAAGACAAGATGAGGACAGAGGAAGGCCCTGTAGGTTCAAAGAGACCTGGAAGACACACCATGTTATAAAGCAGTACAGGCAAGACCCAGCTATGGTGTCTAGTCCATCACTGGCTGATAAACTAGACAGAGTGCAGGTACTGATAGCTGGGAGTCAGGGTCATGGCTACTGAGGGAGGAAAGTGGTAGAGCCTGTGGGGGCTTTCAGGGGGGCTTCTGGAGGTCGGCCACATTCTACCTCATGGGTGTGCACTGGACAGTTCATTCAACTGCGCCTGTTTTGTGTGGTTTTCTTACTCAGTGCTTCTTGTTACAATAAAAAGATTGTAAAAATCTAAAAGATTAAGACAATCTGAAACAAAGCAAAGATATAACAAACAACCTTTCCAGTAGATCCTATTAATCAGACTACTTCATTCATGTAACCAGGAGCCCCACCTGAACAATTTTATAGGTGGTCCTTGGGCAGGGAAGGGAGGCACAGGCCAAGTAAGGTGGACGCGAGGCCTCGTTACCATCTAGATACATTTCTGCCTTCACAGGGAGTGTCCCAGCCTGCAAAGGGAACTGTTAGCTGGCCGACAGCCTTTGCACATTTCTTCACTTGATAGTCTCTGGGAGGCCTTTGTCGGTCTAAAGGCACCGCTGTGTGATGTGTGTGAGCTGACTTAGCAGGTAATGTAAAGTCGCCTGCTTACCTGCCTCTCTCTCGGCCTGGTTTAGAGGTCAGGGACCCTGCAAGCCAGGACCACCATGACCCCGCCGCTGCAGGAAGCTAACAGGCTGGCCTTCTGCAGGTGGAAGTGCTCAAGAGTTCTTCAAGGCCCACTTCCTCCCTCAAGACTCCCAAAGCCAACTGCAAAGTCCTCTGCATCCCTGAGCATGAGCGTCGCTGTGATTTTCTGAAGTAGGCACCGCCTCTTTGATTAGAGAGCAGGTGAGACTTAGAGGACCGAGCAAGGTGATGCAGCCTCTGTCCAGTGCTGGGGAGGCTGGGAGAAGCAGGCAAGGACCAGAATGTTCACCTGTGACCTACGGGGCCTGGACTCTGGGGTGAGCATAGTGATGCTGAAGGTGGGGATGTTCAGCTTCAGTGTTTTGTTTTGTTTTTCCTTCTTCTTCTTCTTCATTTTTTTTTTTTTTAGTGAATTTAACACCCAGCCAAAGGAATGTGGAAAATAACCAGACAGATTCCATCTATCCCAACAGGGCACATGAGGCCACAAAGCCGGGTGACTATCAAATGCCCTTTCCCGTCCCAGCTGTGGCCTCCCTTGGAATGCTGAGCCCTGAGCGGATGTGACAGAGCCCGAGGGAGCTTACCCCATGCCGCCCACCCCATACTCGAGCTACAGAAAGGTCTTTACTGTTGTTGGTGTAAAGATGGCTTCATTGTCGGTCTAAATATAAATCAGTAAACTATTTTCAACATTAAAAATAAAATGTGAGCTGCTTATTTGCATCTGAAGAAATTTGAATATGGACTTAGAAAAATTTGATCAGAGAACATGATTCTTCTCTGGGTGATTTCAGACTATGGCTGGTAATTTTCATGATGCTTTTACCTTAATATTTTAAAACATTTTGTGTGATCTTGTGCACAAAAGAAGAAATTTAGCAGGCTCTGCTTTTAGTCTTTTCCAGGCAGCTCCTAATCTGTCCATCCCTGTCCCAGATGACAACTATAACTCAGATGATAGACGAGGGCAGCTCCCTGAGGGCACTGGGCAGTGATCCAAATCAGGCAGACTTGGAGGAGGTGAGAGGACACTGGAAGAAGAGATGACACAGGGTAAATTTCCTGTATTTTACAACCCCCCATCCTCAGGGCAGGCCCCAGTTCACAGGGCCTCAGATACATAATGTCAATGATCACTTTTAAATGTACTTATCCAAGCAGAAGAACAGAGACAGAAAAAGATTTATATAATGAAGTCTGTCTCAAGGGCCTGTGGGTAATATTAAGTCTACTATATGTTTAATTATAGTCTGAGAAGGAAGGGAGAGAAATAACAGCTTATAATTTCTTAATTTTGGTGGAGAACATACATCTATAGATTTAAGAAGCTCAGTAAACCCCAAGCAGAATAAATATAAAGAAAACCACATCTAAGTACATCATAGTCAAAGCAGTGAAAACCAAAGATGAAGAGAAAATCACAACAGTAGCCATAGGACCACAGCACACTGGTAACAGTGATTCAAATAATGGGCTACAAAAATGGAACTTCCAGCAGGCAGAAAATCAGCAAGGTCAGAGTTGAACTCAACAACACCATTAATCAACTAGATACACTTGACATCAACTGACTGCTTCATCCAACAATAGCAGGACACACATTTTTCTCAAGTTCACATGGAACATTCACTAAGGCCACATTCTGGGACAAGAACACACCTTAACACATTTAAAAGAATAGAAATTATATAATATCTGCTTTCAGACCACAATGGAATTAAACTAGAAACCAATAACAGAAAGATAACTAGAAAATCCCCAAATACATGGAGATTTAAAAAAACACTTCTAAAGAACACATGGGTCAAAGAAGATATTTTAAGAGAAATGTAAACATATTTTTAGATAAAGGAAAATGAAAACACAGCTTACCAGAATTTGTGCAATGCATTGTAAGCGCTGCTTAGAAAAAAAAATTATGGCATTGAAAATCTGTTGCCCCCAGAATACAACAAGGATGCCAGCCTGTTAAACCAAGCACACTGTTGTCTGGGGACAGCCAACTGACCTGGAGTCTGCACGATCCTTCCCCATGTGGGAAGGCCACCCTCCCCTCTACACCCCCACTCTTATTAGGGATTTCTGGACCCAACGGTAGGTAAGATGATGACCGTGTCCAGCTTGAAGCAGCTAGAGGAGCTTGAGACCTTCACCCATTGTCCTTTATAAGATTATAAAGGGTCTTAATATCTGAGAGGGAGGGATTGTTATTTTTTATTGTTAAAATAATTAATCATTTATTTATTTAAAAAAAAGAAGAAAAATATATGAAAGGGTGAAGCAGGAGAGCTTGTATGTACAAACCATGGGCATGGACTTGGGGGGGGGGATTGCTGGAGGAGCGGGGGTGCTGGGTAGAGGGGAGCAAAGGGAAAAAATTGGAACTATTGTATCAATATAATCAATAAAATATACTTAACAACAAAAAAAATAATAAAGCAATATTAGAAAATGTATATATTTCAAATAAAGGAAAAATTGTCTAAAAAACATTATGGCATTGAATGTGTATATTAGATACACATTTGAAAAGATCAATAAAATCAATAAATCTCTAGTCAGGATAACTAAGAATAAAGAGAGGAAACAAATCACTAATACCAGAAATGAAAGAGAGGACATCAATACAAATTTCACAGACATCAAAATGAAAATAAAAGAATACTATGAACAATCCTATGCTCACAAATTTGGTATCCTAGGCGAAAAGGACCAATTCCTTGCCAAAACTCACACAAGAAGAAATAGACAATTTGAATGGAATTCTCTCTATTAAATAAGTCAAATCAAGAACTAATAACCTTCCAAAATAGAAAGCACCAGGCCCAGATGGATTCACTGGTAAAGTCTACCAAACATTTGAGGAAGAAATTATACAATTTTTTAATAATCTCTTTCAGAAGATAGAAGCAGAAGGAATGATTTTTAATTCATTTTATGAGACCAGCATTACTCTAATAACAAAACCAAAGACAATATAAGAAAAGGAAACTACAGACCAATGTCTTTCATGAACATAGAGGCAAATATCCTCAACAAAATATTAACAAGCAAACCCAGCAATGTGTAATCTCTCAGTCAACTAGAAATAGAGGAGAACCTCCCCAGCCTGATAAAGAATATCTACAAAAATGCTGCAACTAACATTATACTTAATGATGAAAAACCCAAAGCTTTCATACTAAGGTATAAGGCAAGGACATCTCCTCTCACTTCCTTTAACATCATACCAGAAGTCTTACCTAATGCAATAAGATAAGAAAAGGAAATAAAAGGTATAGAGATTTGGAAAGAGGAAATAAAACTATTTGTTTGTGGATGACATGAGTGTCTATGTAGAAAAGTCAAATGAAATTACTCCCCCGCTCCCCCCCCAAAAAACCCTCCTGGAGGTAATAGTAACTACAGGAGGGTTGTAGGATGCAAGGTTAATATTAAAACATCAATTGTTTTCCTATATACCACAAAGATCAAGTGGAATTTGAAATTAAAAACATAATACCATTTACATTAGCACCCCAAAAATGAACTATTTATGTATAAATCTGACAAAATATGTACAAGATCTATATGAGGAAAATTGCAAAGCTTTCATGAAAAAAATTAAAGAACTAAATAAATGCAGAAATATTCTGTATTCATGAATAGAAAGACAACATTGTCAAGATGTCAGTTCCTCATAACTTGGTCTATAGAGTCAATGCAATCCCAATAAAAATATCAGCAAAGTTATTTTGTGGCTGTTGACAAAGTGATTCTGAAGTTTACAGGGAGAGGCAAAAGATTCAGAACAGCTAACTCAGTATCGAAGAAGAACAGATTTGCAGGACTGACACTACCCAACTTCAAGACTTACTCTAAAACTACAGTAATCAAGACAGTATGTTATTGTTGAAGGAACAGAGAAAAAGATCAATGGAACAGACTAGAGAGCCCAGAAATAGACTTACATATAGGCAATTGATCATTGACAAAGGAGCAAAGGCAATACAATGGGGCAAAGATAGTTTCTTCAAGAAATGGTCCTGGAACTACTAGACATCCACATGTAAAAAAATGAATCTAGACACAGACCTCACTCCTTCACAGAAATGAGCTCACAATGTATCATAGACCGAAATGTAAAATGTGAAACTGGAGAACTCCTAGACAATAGCATGAAAGAGAATCTTGATGACCATAGATGTGACAATAACTTCAGATACAACACCAAAGGCAATATGTATAAAAGAAGGAATCGATAAGCTGGACTTTAGAATTAAAATTTTCTCCTCTGCAAAAGGCACTGTCAAGAGAATAAAATATTGGGAGAAAATATTTGCAAAATACATGTCTGGTAAAAGACTGTTACCCATATATGCACAGAACTCTTAAAACTCAACAATAAGCAAATGAACAACCCAATTTAAAAATGGGCCAATGACTTTAACAGACACCTCATCAAAGAAAATATGCAGATGGAAGATAAGCACATGAAAAGATACTCCACATCATATGTCATCAGGAAAAAGCAAATTAAAAGAAAAAAGGGCAACAACAACAAGATCCCCTATGTGCCTGTTAGAATGGCCTCAATCCAGAACACTGACAACATCAAATGTTGGTGAGGATGTGGAGCAATGGGAACTCTCATTCAGTGCTGGTGGGAATGCAAAATGGTGCAGCCACTTTTTAAGACAGTTTGACAGTTTCTTACAATGTTAAATATACTCTTATAATATAATCCATCAATCATATTCCTTGTTATTTACCCAAAGGAGTTGAAAACATGCCCATGGACACCTGCACATGGTGTCTTTATTCCTAATTTCCCAAACTTGGAAGCAACCAAAAGTCCTTCAGTAGGCCAGTGGATAAACTGTACTTCATTCAGACAGTGGAGCATTACTCAGTGATAAGAATAAATGAGCCACCAAGCCATGAAAAGACATCAATGCCTCTCTTCCTTCCTTTCTCTCTAAAAACAATGAAAATTGGGACAAGTGTAATAGAACAACAATAAAAAAATGAAAAAATGTCCTTGGTTGAGGATTTTTAAAAATTGTACTGCTAAGATCTGTGCATTTCGATGTACATACATTTACACAAAAGACTAAACTAGCGACAGTAATTGAATGAAGAATGAGAATAAGTGGAATATAGACTGCATAAGAATGGCAGGATGTTAGTAAGTATTGCAGTGATGGACATGGAAGTGCATTACATAACTCTGTGTACTCATACATGTTTAAGATCTTCCACAGCTATGTTTTCTTTAAAAAACCAACTGAAGAGAAAATGTTCAACATGGAAGATAGTCAAGCGAGATTCAACATGTGCAAAATTAGAACCATAGGAAGAAAATCACACTAATGGAACAGAACAAATATTTAAGCATGTAATTTAAGAATACTCTCCATAATGAAAGAAGACAAATATAGAGATTTAAAAAGTCACATTGGGTCTCAAAAATAATGAGATCACAGGCGAATTTTACCAAACATTTAGGGAAGAGCTAACTCCTATCCTTCTCAAACTATTCCAAAAAATTCAAGAAGAGGGAAGACTCCCAAACTATTTTTTTATTCTTGCTAGTCTGCTAAAAAAGTTTTGTATTTTTTGTAGCCTGGTCAATCTCTGGGGTGCCTTAGTGTTGTCAGTGTTGTGGGGTGCTCATTTATATTTGGGTCCTCTCTCTTTTTTTCTTGATGAGTCTGGTTGAAGGCTTGTTGGTTTTGTTTACCTTTTCAAAAAACCAGCTCCTGGATTTATTGATCCTTTGAATTGTTCTTTTAGTCTCTCTTCATTTAATTCTGCTCTGATCTTGATGATTTCCTTCCTTCTACTTGCTCTGGGCTTTGTTTGTTGTTGTGCCTCTAGTTCTTGTAGGTATAGGGTCGGCTGTTTATTTTTTAGGTAGGCCTGTATAGCTACAGACCTCTGTCTCAGGACTGCCTTCACTGTGTCCCATGGGTTTTGGGTGTTGGGTGTTCATTTTCATTTGTGTCCAGAAACTTTTTGATTTCTTCCTTGATCTCATTGTTAACCCATTCATTGTTTAATAGCATGTTATTCAGTGTCCATGCATTTGAATGTCTTTGAGTTTTTTCCTTGAGGTTGGTTTCTAGTTTCAAGCCATTGTGATACAAGAGAATGCTTGATGTGATTTCAATTTTCTTGAATTTGTTGAGGTTTGTTTTGTGTCCTACCATATGGTCTATTTTTGAGAATGTTTCATGTTAGCAAGAATATAAAGTTAGTTATAAAGAGAGAAATCAGCTTGGCCTCAGACATCTTCACAGCAATAAAAGACACTAGAGGGCCACACAGCAATACTCACGAGACCCTCAGGGAAAGACAAGGTGAATACAAT
Organism: Furipterus horrens; assembly: GCF_987537825.1. Taxonomy (NCBI): domain Eukaryota; kingdom Metazoa; phylum Chordata; class Mammalia; order Chiroptera; family Furipteridae; genus Furipterus; species Furipterus horrens. The sequence continues at coordinate 9,956,167 of NW_028327171.1, forward strand.
TTTATGGCCAACTATATTGTCACCAGTGAAAGGCAACTACAAACATTTTCAACATGCAAAACTCAGGGGATATGACTCTTATGAGCTAGAGAGTATATTTCAGCCAACTAAAAATGAATTTTAAAACAGTATCAAAATAGCCCTGACTAGTGTGGCTCAGTGTGTTGGGTATCATCCTACAAACTGAAAGATCTCCGGTTTGATTCCCGGTCAGGGCACATGCCTGGGTTGCAGGCCAGGTCCTCGACTGGGGGCGTGTGAGAGGGAACCGATTGATGTTTCTCTCCCTCTCTTTCTTCCTCCTTTCTCCTCTCTCTAAAAATAAATTAATTAAATATTTTTTTTAAAGTATCAAAATAACTAGCAGTGAATTGTGATTCTGTTTAGGACTGAGACCAGAGCGAAAGTAACTACAACAAATGTGTGAGGCTGTAAGGTCATATATTTCTGACCATGGCGATATCCTGACACTCACAAGGGTCTGGAGTAAAGGGGCAAGTGGGTGGACAGGGGGAAGAATGAGCTGATGTCCACCTCTGCATGGCCAGGGGCTCAAGGGCATTATTTGACGTTGCCAAAGCAGGTGATGGAGGTGCAGGGATATTTTAAGTGAAACATAAGCACGAAGAAATGTGGGGGTGGGGGTGAGGAGGAGAAGGGGGCCAGCAACCCACAGCTCATTGTGTGCCACTCGTGGCAGCTGGCGCTCAGTACACAGGGCTTAAGATGGGAGGAAGGGCTTTTCTAAAGTACAAAAGTTCATCATTTACATTTTAAAAGTAAAACAAACATATTCAAAGTTGGTCTTACAATATTAGATGTTTATTTTACAGAAAGTGTGATGAGAGTAAGAAATACTGCCGGTATGCGTACCATTCCCTTCCTGCTGTTTTTTTTTGACTTTGTAGCCAAAAGCTGTGGCGGTTGAGACCGGTAGCCAGAAGCTGTCATGAAAAAAGCCACTTCCATTATGTGATTGCATAATTATACTCCCAGAGGAGCTCAATAACACAGAAGTCTAGAGTTGCTTTTATTTCTTTGCTAAAGGTTAGGTTTCATAGGCCAACATGAGATTGGATGGTTGACATTTAAGGTTTTTCTGCAGAATACATTTCAAGGTTTTAAAACTCCTCAGACCGAGGAATTAGCCGCCCGCTACAGGAAAACCATGACTTGGCCTCCTCCATCCGGTTGTGGACTCCAGGCTTTCCATCGGGAAAGAAAGTAAGCTCCCGAAATAGATTCATTCCCACCACCAGATGACATGTCCCTTTGGTAAGAAATAATTTGCAAGGAAAATTTAAAATTTTATAATGTGGGATTTCTCCATATTAAAAAATACGTTGAGTGGAAATTGTTATCAAGTAATAAGGGAATTATTATGCTTTCAAGTTAAATGTACCTTCTACTGATCAGGATTTCCCCTCTAATATTCTTCAACTAGAAAGCGGTTTAGTCAAGAGTAATGGTGTCTTCTCTTCATTTCTAGATGTTGGCAGTCCTAAGGGCAATAACGCACCATCTTGCCCCCACCCAGTCCACTTTCAGGAAGCACTGCGACCATCTGGCCAGGGGTCAGACGCGTCTGGCACACAAGGCCGCACGTCAGCCCATCTGGTGAACATTAGCCTAGGGACTTCTAGGTCGAAGTCACTTTCACATAGTTTTGATACAAACTGAAAATACAGTATTCAATTACAAAAAAAATTTAGAAAAATAAGTGTGGTCAGAGCAAAGTTGTACGGGAATCAAAAAAAAAAAAAAAAGACAGAAAAAACACATTGGAAGAAAAACAGGAAAGTTTGTTTAAAAAATTAAAAGCCATTCAAAGATGTGCAATGTTTGCCATAAAAGCTCTTCTTAGAAACAAAATCTTCAATTCAACATTTTTTATGATATTTACATTAATTTTTGTTGAAAAGAACCACATAATTAACTATTTGCAGTAATTCGTGAGTCTGAAATCATTATGTTTCTCTGTACATTCATAAAACAACTATATTACTTATATTTGCTCTTTTATTTTTTGATATTTTTATTTTATTTATTTTATTTTTAATTATATTTTATTGATTATTCAGTTACAGCTGTCCTGATTTTTCCCCTTTTGCCCCCCTCCATGCAGCACCCCTCCTCTCCCTCAGGCAATCCCCCCGCCCTCCCATTGTTCATGTGCATGGGTCATGCATGTAAGTTCTTTGGCTTCTCCATTTCCTATCCTGTACTTTACATCCCCCATGGCTGTTCTGTAACTACCTATTTGTACTTCTTAACCCCCTCACCTCTTCACCCATCCCCCGACCCCACTCCCATCTGGCAACCATCAAAACACTCTCTGTATCCATGATTCTGTCTCTGTTCTTCTTGTTTGCTTTGTTTGTTTTTAGATTCAATTGTTGATAGACATGTATTTTTTTTGCCATTTTGTTGTTCATAGGTTTGAACTTCTTCTTTTTCTTAAATAAGTCCCTTAAACATTTTATATAATAATGGTTTGGTGATGATGAACTCCTTTAGTTTTTTCTTGTCTGGGAAGCTCTTCATCTGTCCTTTGATTCTAAATGATAGCTTTGCTGGGTAGAGCAGTCTTGGCTGTAGGTCCTTGCTTTTCATGCCTTTAAATATTTCTTGCCAGTCCCTCTAGCCTGTAGTTTCTTTTGAGAAATCAGCTGACAATCTTATGGGAACTCTCCTGTAGGTAACTAACTGCTTTTCTCTTGCTGCTTTTCAGATTCTCTCTTTATTTTTAACCTTTGGCATTTTAATTAGGATGTGTCTTAGAGTGGGCCTCTTTGCATCCATCTTGTTTGAGACTCCGTGCTTTCTGGACTTGCATGTCTATTTCCTTCATTAAATTAGGGAAGTTTTCTTTCACTGTATTTTCAAATAGATTTCCAATTTCCTGCTCTTTCTCTTCTCCTGCTGGCACACCTATGATGTGATGTTGGACCTCTTGAAGTTGTCCCAGAGGCTGCTTATACAATACTTATTTTTTTGGATTCTTTTTTTCTTCTTGTTCTGATTGGTTGTTTTTTTCTTCCTTATTTTCCTAATCATTGAGTCGATCTTGACTTCATCCACTCTACTGTTTGTTTCCCTGATAATTGTTCTTTATTTCAATTAGTGTATCCATTGCATCTGACTGGATATTTTTTATGCTGTTGAGGTCCTTGCTAAGTTCCTTGAGCATCCTTATAACCAGTGTTTTGAACTCTGCATCTGATAAATTGATTATCTCCCTTTTGTTTAGCTTTTCTATGAAGTTTTTATCTATTCTTTCATTTGGGCCATATTTCTTTTCCTCCTCATTTTAGCAGCCTCCCTGTATTTGTTTCCATGTATTAGGTAGAGTTGCTATGACTCCATGTCTTGGTAGTGTGGCCTAATGTAGTAGGTGTCATGTAGGGTTGAGTGGTACAGCCTCCCCATCCCCCAAGCTGGGTACTCGAGGTATGCCCTTCGTGCAGGCCGAGTACACCCTCCTCTTGTAGTTGAGCCTGGGTTGCTGTTGGCAGATCAATGGGTGGGGATTTACCCAGGCCAGTCAGCTGCAAGGACTTGCTGTGATCACTGACCACCATCCTCTGCCCTCCGTGGAGGATCAGCTGGGCAGAGGCAGGGTGGTGGTGCTCCTGCATGGTCTGTAGCTGTCCACTGGGTGTGCTAGCCCTGGGGTTTCCCAGGTGGTGCAGGCCTTGGTCAGCCCACACCTGTGTTTTGCCTGGGGCACCCTGCCTGAGCTATAAAGCAATCTGAGATGGCTGCTACTTCTGCTGGGCTTGGAGAGTCCCAGGTGAAGGCAGCTGTTACTTGTTTGAGAGGATTTAGGAAGTTGTGTAGCGTAAGCCAAGACCAGCCATTGATATGGAAAAGCAGCTTGGGTGGGTCGAGTCTCTGGGGATCTCCAAGGTGGGTCAAACCCTGTGTAGCCAGGTTGATGAAATCTCAGATATGGAACCAACTTGCCCGCTGTGTGTGGGGAGGGTTTAGGAAAAGGACAATGACCTCTGCTCCCCTTGATGCCAGACACTTCAGTTCCTCCCCATATGCCACTGGTGCCTTTCAAGCTGCTACCCCGGTGCTGGAGCTCAGAGGGAGTGAGTCTGAGTAGGTGAGTCCGTGTGTGGGTTCTTTAAGTGGAACTGCTTGCGGGGATTCCTCACTCCTGAGATATGCCTCCTGAATTTTTATCCACCATGCGTCGGTGCGGGACCAGCCTGTTTATCATCTGTGTGTCTCTCCTTCAACTACCAGTCTGGACAGACGTGGTTTCTTTAATTGGTTTGTCAAACTTCCACTTAATTAGAATTCCAATGGTTCTGAGTGAGGTTGTTCTATATTTTAGCTGTAATTTTGATGTGGCTGTGCATGAAGAGCTGAGCCCTGTCTGTCTACGCCACCATCTTGACTGGAAGTCTCCTTATATTTGCTCTTTTAAAGAGAGAAAGAAGTTGATAAATGGCAGATTTGTGGGTCTAGAAATACCCTTGCTTCTTGCTTTCAGTGGCAGCATTAAAGTGACCCACTGTGTCTAATAAGAAGACATCTCATGAATTTATATCTGTCATTGCCACATGCAAACTTTTTAAAATCATTTTTATTCTATAAAACATTGCAACTTTTCAGGTGATTAACTGTTAATGCACACAGATGCTGCCCGCTGCTCCACTAACCCTGTCATCCCTCCTGGTTCACACTCTGATGACACCTCCCAGCCTCCTTGTGGCCCGTGGGCTGGCCAACCAACTGGGGAGAAGTGATGCTTCCAGAGGTCCTCACCTCCCCACTCTCTTCCTCCTTGCAGATGGTTGGCAGGGAAGCAGCCCAGTGAGCTGGAAAGTCCCTTGTGGAATACAGCAGCCTGGTCCTGAAGGGCTGAGTGCAGAACAGACCCCTCGGTTCTACTCAGGCCCCACTGCCCCCATCCCCAGCCCCCACCCTGCCTACCCCATTAAATGAACCTCTTTCAACTTCTGCAGGAGCAATGACCACACTTGTCTTGTGTTTGAGCCAATGAAGCACCTTTGTGACTATTGGTTACAGCCGCTGGCCCCACCCCCACATGCCCAGCCAATTGTAACAGTTCCTTTCACCCCTTTATCCTGAGATCTTGCTGAGCATTTCTGGATTTTCCGTTCACCTCATTGTACTCGCTTCTGTTCTGTGGCTTTAACTCTCCAGAAATATCATTCCCAGACACTGAGATTCTGTTCCCAGCCCTGTGTCATTATCATTACCATCCCCACTGGCATCGCTGAGACTCAGCTCACACTCACTATTTTCTATCCGTCCTGTCCTAAAGCTCCCACTACGACCTGTGGCTACACTTCCAGGACATTCCATCCCCAGGGTGACTGAGCACCTGGCAGGTGCCCCATGGAGCTGAGCAACCAGACTTGAGAGATGTGATCAGAGGAGAGCTTTTAATTAACTGCAGACTTCCAGCAAAGGGAGCTTGCAAGGCCTTTCCTTCCAGAAGGCTCCACTTATTGGCAGATCTCTGAGCAGGTGCCAGGGCAGGAGCAAGACCACAGAGGGTCAGCTGTTCCAAACCACATTTTCCAGAAGCCTGAGAATTAAGAAATGGAATATGGAGTCTGCACAGACCACGGTAAGCATTTTTTCCACTTTGCTGCATGAACTACACATATTCATGGCAAAAATAAAACAAAATGAATAAACAAAAAGATACTCATAATGTGCTCATACACAAAAAATGCCTCATATACTTGTATTTATATGAACATAGATAACTATGCATCTTGTCCTATATGTGTGGGTAATATATGATCTGTCGTATAGAGTTTTCATTTAATAATTACATCTCTATCAGTTTTCAAGGTCAGTAAATGAAGAGATGCATAGAATGGTGTTGCTTGAATAAATATAATTTACTAATTCTCCATTGTTAACTGTTTAAATTCTTCCATGTTGAGCAAACATTGTTGTGCATATATTTTGGGGAATATCTCTTACATCCTCAGGACAAGTTCTAAGAAATTGAACTCTATCTTAAGATTTTTGATAGGTGACATTGAAGTAACCCACAGAAACAAGTGATAAAAGTTCCAATGTCCCCAAAGTCCCCCCCCACATGACATTCTTTTTAGTATTTACTAATCTGGTAACCAAAACCTGGTTCCTTATTACTCCTTTAATTTACAGTTTTATAGTAATTTTGCCTGATTGTCATGTTAATTGACCACTTGCTGTTCCTCTTTTTGTTTGTCTGTGTTTTCCTAATGGACATATAACTGTTCTTTAACTCTTAGGATATTAACCCCTTGCTTGCTGCATATATTGCAAAGCTTTCCCCCCGTTTGTCACAGAGGGTCAGCTGTTCCAAACCACATTTTCCAGAAGCCTTTTCACTTGGTTGCTCCGTGTGTTCGTTATTGTGGTTTTGTTTCAACCCACCCATTCTGATTTAGGCCTGTCCCTTCAGTTATTACTGTAAGAATGTATACGCATGCCTGTCTGTGTATGCGCCTTTACAGTCAGCTTTGCAAATACTGGCCACTTATTTTGGCTCATGGGGTGAGGTGATGTTCCTGTCCACAGGGAACATGTGAGCCGGAGACCAGCACCCTGTGCCCGGTCCCCCTTTGTGCCCACACGGAAGGCTGCTGCTGCTGCTGGTGCTGCAGTGACGGCCCAGAGCCCAGCTCACCCGCTGGGTGCCTGGTCCCGGGACAGGCTCGGCGTCCTGGTACCTAAATCTACTCACCCACGAGTGGGAACCGTAATCATGGCAACTTGTGGGTTGTTTTGAGGATCAAATAAGCAAATAGATGTAAAGTACGTACTTCTGTTAGCATCTGGCATGTAGCAAGCCCTATAGAAACATTATTACTATAGAGTCTGATCTTCATTTAATTAAGATATATGGTTGTTTCATTGCATACAATCACAAATTAATATTTTATAAGCTCTTCTCAAAACTTCTCCAAGTCATCAGATCCAAGTAGGCCGCACTGGACACAACTGGAACCTAATGGTACAACTGGAATTTACATTTTGGTAACCATTCCTCCATGGCGAGACCCCGGGCCTGGATTGTAGAGGTGCTGGTGTGTGGATCCCCAGGGACTAGCTGCCTCAGGGTAGGAAAATGGTCAGCAAAGATGGTGTCCTAAGGAAGAAGAAACCTAGAAGGAAAATCAGAGCCCCCCAGAGAATGTCCATTAAACAGAGAAATGTGCTTTGGGTGCCAACTTGGCTCTGCAGCCTGGATGGTAATAGACCAGAGCCTTGAGCATAAGCAGGAGCTTTAATGCAGCCACAGCTCATCGACTGAGGTGGACACCAGCCACTGCAGAAGTTGTCAGGTTGTAGGGTTTTGCTCAATTTGTCATCTTAAAGGGATGAGCTCAACTAATACGGAGCTCGTGGGAGTTCCCATACTGTCAGATTCCAGATGAGCTTATATCCTGTCCTCCTGTGAGCTGCTGCTGGCAAACACAGAGGACGTGGCATCAGGTCCTCAGTAATTGTACTGTTTGTAGAAGAAAGAATTGGAAACCACGGGTGAGACGCTACAGGACAGGGAAGCGTTTTCGTGTGCAGACCACAGAGATGGTGCAGCTCCCAGCACAGCAGCCCTGTTGACTGTCTCCCCCCAACCCCATCCCCATCCCTCCATCTGCCCTGACCCCCTCCCTGCACCCCTTTGCTTCTCCTACAGCCACTCCCGTGGGATCTCATCTTGCTCCTGTGATAACCCAGGTTTGCTGCTACACCTGACCCTGGAACTCCAGGCCAGCACACCTGTATTCCTCAGGGCTCTCCAGAGAAATAGGACCAACAGATGTACATACAGGAAGAGGTTTATTACAAGGCATTAGCTTCTACAGTAATGGAGGCTGACGCGTGTCAGGACCTGTAGACTGAGTCGGCAGGCTGGAGACTCAAGAGAGCTGATGGTTTAGTTCCAGGTGAAGGCAGGAAAGGCCAATGTCCCCACTCAAATGTCATCAGGCAGGAGAATCCCCTCTAACTTGGGGGAGATCAGCCTTTCTGCACTAGTGAAAGCTTCGCCTGATTAGTTGAGGCCCACCCACAGTGGGAAGGGTGATCTGCTTACTTAGTCTACTTATTTAAATGTTAATCCAGAAACATCCTCACTCACAGACGCAGAGTGATGCTGAACTAAATATCTGGGCCCACTGTGGCCCCGTCAAGTTGATATGTGAAATTAACCATCATAGTGCCTGGACAGGAAGGTACAGCATCATTGCCGGCCAGTTTGGCAGTGCAAGGGGAGGGTCCTCCCCAGTCTGGACAGGAGCTCTTAGTGAGAAGCCATCTAAACCAGAAGCCAGCCTCTGAATCTGTAGAGCTCATGGTGGCCCTCAGGGAGGGGCCCAGCCACAGGGAGTGGCTAGAGGCCACCTTCTTAACTTGTACCCTGCTGCCTGAAACCAGGAGGCTGCAGGTGAGCGGTGCATCCCTTTGGGACCAGTGACCTTGGGTTCCAGGATGGAAATGGGTGAATATAGTGGGGAGGAAGGACGATTCTAAAAGGGTTGCCACCTGGGAAGCTGACAGGACCGGCAGTGCAAGGAGAGAAGCCACACTTGTCCCCTTTTTATTCCCACCTTGCCAGTGCATCATGGCAAGGGCATAAGGCTCTGGAAGGACCTTGAACCCAAGTTGACCCTTGGGTAAGGCAGGAAAGTACCCAGGTCAGAACTTCCCCAGAGTCTTTATCAACAGTGTGTGTGTGTGGGGGGGGGGTGTCCTGGGCCCCTGGGAGATGAAGGGGAGGGAGGCACCACATAGAAACTAGCCAGCGTGGCAGTGCCCATGACTCTGAAAAAGGATGCTGCTGCAGAGCTGAGACAGTAATTGGGGAAGAATTCCAGGAGCAAAGGGGGCCCTGCTTCCGGGCACAAGGCGCCAGGGCAGGAGCAGGGGCTGCCACACTGCATGGGGGTGTCTGGCATCCTGGGCTACGGGCCCAGCAGCCACCACGCCACAGTGTTGTAGGCGCCTGCCCTTCCTTAACCAGACGCCGTCAGCCTAAGGGCCCTGCTGGTTTTATCGAACAAGAGCAACTGTGACAGGGAGGGCATTTTCAGACTATTTTCTGCTGAGTGGCTTGAACAGGATTAGCATAACCAGGCATGAAAAGCCACCCCCCGACCCCCCCATACCCAGCAGCATCAGGACCCACTTCCACAGGCCAAGGAGCCTGCTGAGGAAACCCCTCTCCAATCCAGATTTAAGTCATCCACTTCTACCTCTCAAATAACCAGGACCTCGAATTAGTCATGAGAAAAACAAAACAAAAGGCCATTTCTTTCATTTCTTTGTCGTAAAAAGGAAGACAAAACCCAAAAGCTGACATGTGGGGCAGAGGCTGTTCCCTGTGCTGACGTTTATCTCTCTTCCTGCACCTTTTGGTCCCTTCTATTCGTGGAAGGACAGCATTGACCTGCAGCTGAATGAAAGGAAACGCAGGACAAACGGGCGGTCTCGGCAGAGCGGGCCATCAGCTGCCCCAGAAGTCCTGAAATAAAAATGGTTTTCCCATAAAACTTCTGCTTGTCATAGATGCAAATTAGACGTATTATTAGGCACTATTAATGCACGGAGTACCAACCAATGTGTTGACTGCCTCTTACTTCTGCCCCTCCCCCACCAATACTAACGGAGTATCTGGCTCCTTCCTTTTAAATCCTCTTTTAGAATAACGACTCGGTTGTTCTCTATAGGAGGGATACATGCACATGTAGAGTCAAACAATTTCAAAAGTCACAAAAGAGAAAGCAATAATGAAGAAAAAAATTCACTGCCAATTGCACGGCCAGAACAGCTCCTCCCTTGTGTTGGGTGGGACAGGCATGTGCTCACCCCTGAAGGACCAACAAAGACAGAGGAGGAGGCAGAGAGGGGTGTCCTTGACTGTCACAGAAGAAAAAGAGATGGCGTGAATTTGAGGACTGCTACATGTTACATAAATCAGTCTTTGTCACAAGAAATAATTTCTGCCCTGGCTGGTGTGGCTCAATGGATTGAACACCAGCCTGGGAACCAAAGGGTTGCCAGTTCGATTCCCAGTCAGGGCATGTGCCTGGGTTGCAGGCCAGGTCCCCAATTGGGAGTGCACAAGAGGCAACCACACACTGATGCTTCTCTCCCTCTCTTTCTTCCTCCCTTCCCCTTTCTCTAAAAATAAATTAATAAAATATTTAAAAAAAGAAGTAATTTATGAATGATTCCTCAAAGATAACCATAACACCCTGAAAAAGAAGGCTCTGGGTTGGGACCAGCCCCCCACATGGCACAACATCCCCAGTCAGGTACATGAACAGACAGACCTGAGACAGAAGAGAAAGCTGGAAACAGGCCCATGTATACAGGAAAGTTAGTTAATGATAAAGGTGACATTTCAGGTGGGTCATGTTCAGGGAAGTCCACACCCAGGAGGGTCCATACTGGGGGGTGTTCAGGAGGACCCTGCTTGCAATTTTAATGCTCTGTGGTTACTGTTTTGAAATTTTAATAATTTTATTGTTGAATTTGTGTTCTGAAAATGGAGCATGTTCTGGGCTTGGAGCCTGGGCTTGAAAGTGGCCACATCCCTGCCCATCTGCCCACCCCCTCTCAGTGACCATTGCCACCTCTGCTCAGTGGGAGGCCTGGACACAGGCATGGGGACAGGTGGAGATGAGCACATGAAGATGGGATGTTGAGTGATAGAGAGGGATCGCTGGTGCCTGTGAGTGTCTGTATTTGCCCTGTAAGCTTGTATTCCCATGCCCCAGGAAGCATAACATTACACAGCAAATTGAAAAAACCATGACCTGGACAGAGAGAAAGACAGAGGGAAGGAGGGAGGGAGAGGAAGAGAGACACTGACTTCCAAAGAAATGAAGGGCTTTTGTCCTACACTTTGAAAATGGTGACCACATCTCCATTTTTCACTGGGCCTGCATATTACATAGCTGGCCTGGCTCTCATGAATTAGGTACATACGTGCTATCCTTCCAGGGTTTGCTCTTTAATGAAAATTGAGAAGGCAGCCAGACCCCCAAAGAAAAATCCTGTATTACCTTTCTCTTGTGGTTTCCTAGGGCCTCTGCACCATCTGTTCCACTGCCCCATTAGCTCAGTCATGTGGGCACAGTGAGAGTGCCATCTGCAACCCTGTGACACAATCTTGGCCATTGCAATAAGGCAAGAAAAAGAATAGGAAGCACACAGAGTGGAAGGAGGAAGTAAATCTGTGTCTGTTCTTAAACAACATGGTTATAGACATAGATACATAGAGAAAATCCTAAAGAACCCACAAAACGCAATAGAATTAGTTAGTGAACATAGCGAGGGCAAAGATACAAAATCAACATCCAAAATCAATCACACTTCTATATGCTAGGAAGACACAACAATTTAAAAATGCTATTTACAGTAGCCGCAAAAAACATAAGATATTTGGAATGAATTTAACAAAAAGATAAGCAAGACCTCTACTCTAAAAACTCCAGTGAATGCTGCCAAGAGAAATGAAAGCAACAAATGAACAGAGATGCATCCACACCGCGCAGGGAAGACTCAGCACATTTAAGCATCTATTCTCCCCAAAATGACCTACCGATCAAGGTGGTCCTCATCAAAATCCCAGCAGGCTTTTGTGTAGAAATTGAGAAGCTGATTCTAAAAGTGTGATGGAGACACAAAGAAGGCTCTGAAGATCCCGGACAGCGCTGATGAAGAGCCTGGAGGACTGACAGACAGCAGCTCCGTCGCTGCAAAGCGACAGGAATCAAGGCTGTGAAGCGACAGGAATCAGGGCTGTGAAGCTATAGGAATCCAGGCAGCCACAAAGACAGCAGGTCGATGGGACAGAATGGAGTCCAGCAATAGACGTGCTACAGGTCAGAAATCGCAAGAATGGTTTCCTCTTGGCTTGACTTGAAAGGGACTTTCCCGGGGTGGGGGTAGTTGCCCTAATGTGATTGGGGTTCTGGTTATCACGTAGGTATGTGGTCACAAGTCATCTGGCTGCGCTGCTGCGGTGCTTGCATTTCACTGTGTGTGAATGGTCTGCCAATGCAGTGGGTTAATAACGACCAGGAGAGGGTCTGACGGGGCTGGGTAGGAGGCCCAGATATTGCTGAGAAACAGGTGGGGAGTAGTAGCTTTTCTGGTAAACTTGCTGCAGGCTCTTTTTGGGTGGAACATAGAGTAATTGCTATTTTAACAAATGTGTTCACAAGTTTCTGTTACTTTCTAGAAATGCTTTTTTTTTAAATAATTAAGCTCAAATCCTTCTGTCAGTCAACCCGCTGTGATGGAGGCAGACGCGTCAGTGGGAGTGAGCCGAGCTGGGCACATTTGCTCACTGCTTCCTGAAATAGCCTGTTCAACTCCCCCTCCATTCATAACAACAATGCCCACTGCCCACCGCGCACGTTTATGGTGGTGCAGTGAAACAGCAGATGCCTCCCCCTGCTTCCCCTCTGCTTGTGCCCTTCTCTTCTCCCTTCTTTCTGGGGGACGGGGGGGCAGGCCCGTGCCCTGAGGCCTGGAATCCTCACAGAGGGGCTTCCCTGGAATCCTCAGTTACAGAACGGTGGGCACATCTGCTGTCCTCCTCCAAAGCCGCCTGTTGGTATATGTGCTCAGTACTGAGCATGAAAAACCGAAATAAGATACAAGCGGGGCGCAGGAAAGCTGTCTGTGTGCGCTACGCTCCGCCAGCCCTCACTCAGGGAATCGGGACGGGGGCTCACCCGCGCCCGCAGACGGAATGGGCAAACAAGATATTATGACAGTCAGGGAAAAAAATATGTTCTTCCATTTTGGGAAATAGTCAAAGCCTTATATTCCACCAAAAATAGAAGTGGAATTCTAGAAAGCAAAACTAGCTGGGCCTATGCATGTCTGCCATTCAGTTGAACCCGCATGGTCTACAAATGCTCTCATCTTTCTGGAATGTGTGCCTGTGTTTTCGTGAGGTCCTGGACCCTGGACAGGAGGGACTCTGGGACCTGCTTTGGGCCTGCACCGGCTGAGCCACCCAGACTCCCCTCCAGGCCCTCATGTTCTCCTCCAGCCCGCATCCCTCTTCTGTATCCTGGCCTGGGTCCACCCGGAGCTGCAGTGACACTGCACCCTCACTGATGTGTTCTCCTCAGCCTATACCCCACAGGGGACAATGACAAACATGAGATTCTTTCCCGAGATTTTGTCTGTCACTTGAACCTTCCCCCTGAAAAGACTTGCTTCTCCCACATTCTCCAGTGCCTTCCACTGCTTGGCCTTGAGCAGGGCACCTGCAGTGACACTGAGTGAGAGGTAGAGCAGAGAGGGGTTTCTGGAAGGATCACAGGGCCCCCAGGAAGCAATGGGCACATAGGCCTCAGAGACACACGTGCAAGGGAGATGCCAGGCCCTAGGCAATGGTTCGGATGCCATTTCTCTGGAGGGTTCTGCCTCCAAAATAAGCCTCATCCCAGAACACAGCACCTGCAGAGTCTCTCTGGGTGTTTGATGAAGAGAATGCGGAGCAAAGAGGCTTTGGCCAACCAGCTCCAGACAGCAGACATATTGGGTGTCCTGCCACAATGTGTACAGTGCGTGGGTTTACCCCAATGTGTTACATCTCACCCCAGGAAATGGGTAGCTGGATGTTGTGAACACAGCCATTTACACATGGCTGCTGCCTGTCTCCTGACCACACATGGAAGTATTTTTCCTGGGTGAGTACTTAGGAGAGAGATCATTGGCTAGTAGGGTGCACAAATATTCAATTTTATGAGACAAGTGTTTTCCCAAGGGGCTGCAAGTTAAGCTTCCACTGGCAGTGTTTAAGAATTCTGGTGACCCATATCCTCTCCAACACTTGGTATTGTCAGTCTTTTAAATTTTTGCCAACATGGTAGGTGTAAAATAGTATTACTGTGATCCGGACCTGCATTTTTCCCATTACTGATGAGGTTGAACATCTTTTCATGTGCTTATTGACCATTCATGCTTTTTTTTTCATTAAATTGTTTGCCTTTTCTTATTGGATATGTAGTTCTTTACATATTCTGGGTACAAATCCTCTGACATTTACATGTATTGGAAATATCTTCTCCCTATTTGTTGTGTCCTTTTACTTGATTACATCTTATAATGAACAGCTGTCCTTAATTTTAATATCAAATTTATCAGTCCTATCTCACATGGTTAGCACTTTTTCTACCTTAAGAAATCTTCCTTCCTTAAGCTCATAAAGATATTTGCCTATGTTTCTAAAGTTTAAAAGATCATGTACTTCTTTTGTTAGATGTATTAATTCATCTAGACTGAGTCTTGAGTAGGATTCAAGGTACATACCTAATTCCATTTTCCCCTCAAATGGAGAAACACGTGTCCTGTAGTCACTTACTAAAATTATTCTTTTCCTTACTGATCTGCAGTGCCTTGTCTGTCATATATAAAAAAGTGTGTGGTCTGTTTCTGGACTTTCTCTTGTGTTTCATCAGTCAGTCAATTTGTCCATCCTTGGGCTCCTAACAAATGGCTTGACTATCACTTACAGTATGTCTTAATATTTGCTGGTACAAGTACCATACCTTCTTCTTCTTCTTTAGGAGTGTCTTGGCTCCACTAGGTCCTTTGCCTTTCTGTTATTTATTTCAGAATCAGTCAATATGCATAAAAATCTGTTGGAAAGTTTGTCAGAATGCCATTAACTCTACAGGTAATTTGAAGGAGATGTGACATCTTTGTGACACTGAGGTCTTCATATTTATTAAAATAATGTCTCTACATTATCTTGCTCTTGTAATAATTTTTAAAAAATATATTTCTCCTTAATGATCCTATACTTCTTTTGTTAGATGTATTCTTAACTCACTTTTTTGCTGCAATTGTAAACTGGATCATTTTTTCTAAATTACATATTGTTTGTTGCTGATGTATAGAAATTGGTTTGTGTGTGTATTGATTTTATACTCAGTAATCTTACTAGATTTTTATTAAACTTAATAATTTATTCTAGATTATTTTAAATTTTATGCATAGGTAATTATATTACCCATGGTTTGTCTTTTTTCCCTTCCAATCTTTATACGTTTTATCCCATTGCTGTGTGGTGCTCTGTTGTTTAGACCCTATTGTAATGCTGCACATCCTTCTTCTGTTCCCAATTTCAAGGGAATGTTCCTAACATTTCACCACTGGTTTGATGTTTGTTTTAGGGTGTTGGTTGGCACCCTTAATCAGGTTAAGGAAGTTCCCTTCTATTCCTGGTTTCCTAAGAGCTTGTTTTTCTCATTATGAGTGGTGCTGGGTTTTATTAAAAGCTTTTTTTTTTGGCATCTGTTGAGATCACACAGGTGTTCTGTGATCTGATGATGTAATGATTCACATTCATAGATTTTTAAGTGTTAAACCAGAGTTGTATTCTTGGTCATATATGCTTGATATCATTTTATATATTACTGGATTTTGTTTTGCTGCATGTTCTGTTTAGGATTTTATGATAACTTATTTAGATTTTGTTTACAAGAGTGGTTGGTCCATACTTTTACCCCTTTGGATTCTGAAGTCAAGGTTTTTCAGCCTCATAATACACAACAGGTGGTGTTTCCTCTTTCAGTCAGTTCTGTCCCTGGCACGCCACTGAATTTTCAAAGTCACAATGACCTCCAATGGATTTTCTGCCCTCAATTTATTTGGACTCTCATCATTTTACTGACTTATCTTTTCTTCTTGAAACACTCTTTCCTGTTGGGTCCCTCCTTCCTCCTTGGGTTCTCTCCGTCGCCTCTCACTCATTGTGTGTTCCACACTCCAATGGTAGACGTTCTTCGGGTCTGGGCCCAGGTTCTCTTCTCGTCTCTCCCCTCTCTATTTAGCTGATTATTTCTCTTTTCATGGCTCTTAAACATGCAACCCCAGCACTGTTCTCATTCCTGGACACTGATCTTTCTCTCATGCATCTGAATGGCATGGCAAACTCAACACAGCTAGCAGGGTCTCCTGGCTTCTCCCAGTCATCTCTCAGTCTTCTCCCACCTCCTTCCATACTACCAACACCTCCAACACATGCAGCCAGATTCCTGGGTGAGTCTTGATCTTTCCCTAGCCACACCTCTTCACTCAATCTATCACTATTTCCAAAACATCCTCTTTCCACTTCCATGTTACCACCTGATCAGCATGCAGAGGCATGTTCTGTGTGCCACTCATCTAAGTCAGGGGAAGGGCATAATAAGCTTGTTTCTGGAAGTGAGGGCATCTGAGCAAATACAATAGCAAGGGGCCCTCCTGGGCTCCTTGCCCGTCCCCAGAGCAGCGGTCAGGAGCAGCATGGAGGAGCCTGGTCACACAATACCTGTTCTCCACTGCTGCTCGGGGAGAGGATGAGATTCACACCTCCAGCTCCAGCTGAAGGGCAGTCACGTGGCTTTCCCCGAGTTAAATCCATGGAAGATGGCCACAGAGATGGGCTCTCATGAGTCAGGCTTTGTGACTTGTTTTAGTCAATTGGACTTTAGTAAATGTGGTGCAGAGGCTAGAAAAGCCCTGTGCACTGAGCTTTGCCACCATGACAAAAACCCCAGCCAGACTGCTGACAGTGGGTGACACACGGCCCACCTGTGGTCCCTGACAGAGGCCCATATGAGAAGGCCTGGCCCACACTCCACAAAAGCAGAGCTAAGCTGTTCCAGCTGCTGGCCCAAAGGATGGTGAGCATTCTAACGACTGCTTTAAGCTGCTTAGTTTTGGGATGTGTGTTACACACAAATAAAGTCCTCATGCAATATTCTCTTACTCAGGATGACTGCCCAGAGGGTGTCCTAGGCGTCTTGGTTTTTACTTAGTTGTCAACCAGTGGCCCTTGGATACTGTAGCTGACACTTGACCATCAGGCAGGGTCATGGGCTCGTTTGCTGGCTGACCCCAAAGACAGGTTTTTCCTTTCCCTCAGACAGCAACCTGAAGCAGGTGATTGGCCTTCTGTAACACTTTCCCCTGTGGTTAATTTATGCTCCAGATCACTGAGTTTCTATGTCACGTTCAGTTGTCACACGACTCCCAGATAAGAGTAGCTAATAGCTAACACTGATGGAGTGCTGACGACCTCTTGGGCACTACACTGGGCTCTCTACCTGTGAGTATTCTTCATCGCACACTCCAGAAAACAGGCAGAAGTCCCAAGTCATGCCAAAGCCCCCCCCCCCCCCAGCTGAGAAGTGGCAGTAGCTGGACTGGGCTTGGGAGTATCGCCTCTATACCCACTGGGCCCCCACCCTGCCCCAGGCTTGCGGTTCCCGGACCCGTTCTTTACCCTTTGAGAAAATGAATAAAGGAAACCTCATTAAAATTGGGATGGGAAGCCCTGAAGGTGGGGTGCTTTCAGTCCTGTCGGCAGACCCCAGCAGGAAGAATCTATGTTGTAGCCCCCAACAGGAGGGAGCCCACTTCACTACCGAGGCAGGAGGAAGGTTTTTGCCTTACTCAGCAATCAGACTCAATGAGAAGCCACGCCCCCGCAACTCTCACTCTCCTCGAATGGACTTACGCTCATAACCTTGCCTTCCTGAACTTCTTCCTTTTTCTCTATAAAGTAACACTCCCCTCCTTTATTCTCTTGGCTTGCCTATGGTTCCCTGCAATTTGCAGTCCTGAAATGCAAAACCTGATATTCCCTAATGAACCCAATTTCCTGGGAAAATAACTGGCTATTTTATTTTTAAGGTTCACACCCTTGAGTTCTAGTAAATCACCAAAACACGAACTGCTGGCGGCTTATTAACCGCTCTTCTGCTCTCAGCATCCGTGCTCAAGAACTAGTTCTTCCTTATTAAAATTTTCTGTTCTGAATAGAATTGCAGCCTTGAGTTATTCTGGGCATATGCTTGTTGCATGTAAACATTTCTTGGTGTATAACCATATAGTATAGATCCCTGAGTAAGTTTAT
This sequence comes from Furipterus horrens, assembly GCF_987537825.1. Classification (NCBI taxonomy): domain Eukaryota; kingdom Metazoa; phylum Chordata; class Mammalia; order Chiroptera; family Furipteridae; genus Furipterus; species Furipterus horrens. The sequence goes on from NW_028327171.1 coordinate 9,974,090, forward strand.
TGCATGCACCGTAAAAAGGCTTTAAACTGTCTTTACTGTCAAAACCAGCCAACCCAACGACCACATTAACTGGTAATTTGGACTTGCTTCTGACGTCACTGAGAGTGCTACAGGGAAATGGGGGAGACCCTGGAGTTTGGGGACCCTGATTTCGCACTGCATACCCAAGGGCTCTCAGGAACGTGGACCGGCCGGAATGCTTTTGAACGTCCAGTTCTCAGTGGGACCTCCCTGAGAACCTCCGGCCTCCCAGCCCCCCCAATCTAGGTCGCCCTTATCCCCGCAGGTCGCCCCTTTCTCCGTCCCATCCTTGACTCACGCTCCACGACCCCCGCCGACCACCGCCGAGAGTTCCACTGTGCCCGGTGCGGCGTGTGTGCGCGCGCGCGCGCGCGCACACACACACACACACGCACGTCCTGCGTCGCGGCGTCGGCCCCCGGCGTGCGCGCGGCCGGCGGCGGGAGGGCGGAGGCGGAGGCTGCGGCGGCGGCGGCGGCCCGCTCGGTCCGCGCACGGGGGCGCGCTCGGGGCCGCGCCAGGCCCCGGCCCGCGCGCCGCAGACCTGGCCAGCGGAGCGGTGCGAGCCCCGGCGCGGCGCGCGGAGCAGAGCAGCGAGTAGCTGAGGTGAGGCGGGGGCGGGCGGGAGTCGGACCCCTTGGGCGGACACAGGCCGCTGGAGCCGCGTTTATGTAAGCGCCGCTGGGCAGGTGGGGAGGCCGGGCTGGAAGTGCGGCTCCAGCGGGACCCAGTGCTGCCAGCTGGGTGTCCGAAGGGGCTGCAGGCCGGGTCGCCCGGGGAGGGACACTGCACCCCAGGATGAGGCTGCGCCCGGGGCGCCGCGTCTGCGCCCGATGCTCTGCGCCGCGACAGAGGAGGCTGCGTCCCGGGGTGGAGGGCGTACTGCGCCTCGGGACGAGGCTGCGCCCCGAGGAGAATATGCGCCCCCGGAATGAAGGGGAGACTGCGCCCTGGGATGCGGCTGCGCCCGAGGTGTGGGGGGCTGCATCCCTGGATGAGGCTGCGCCCCGGGATGAAGCTGCCTCTCCGTGGAGGGGAGACTGCGCCGGGGACAGCCCCGTCCCCACCCTGGGAGTGCCGCGTCTGCTCCGATTCTCTGCCCCTGGGAGGGAAGGCTTCGCCCGAGGATGAGGCTGCGTCCGGGGTGAGGGGAGGCTGTGTCTCCGGGATGAGGCTGAGCCCTAGGATGAGGCTGAGCCCCCAGGTTGAGGCTGTGCCCCCGGGATGAGGCTGAGCCGCCGGGATGAGGCTGAGCCGCTGTTGGCCCGGCATCCCCTCCCGAGGGCGCCGTGTCTGCCCGGGATGCTGTGCGCCGCGGGGAGAGGAGAGGGAGCCCCCGGGGAGAGATGTTGCGTCCAGAGTAAGGCTTCACGCTTCGGAGGGCGCCTTGTCCGAGCAGGATGCTCCGAGCAGCGGGCGGCCTGGGGCGGGGAAGTTCCTGCTGGTACCGGACGTCTGGAGCGATCCGGAACAATCTGGGGCGATTGGGGGCCCGAGATGACTTCTGACGTGTTCACATCTGCAGTAGGAAAATTACCGGGTTGTGGATCAGTCCGGGGGAAGGTGTCAAATTGGGTTGTAGACGCTAAAACGTGTTGGAGTCCCGATTTACATGCCGGATAGCATAAAATGTGTTCCAGCCCCGGTTTATCCGTGGGAGACCCGTACCGTTTTGTTTGGTTCGCAGTTAATATTTTTAGCCAACCCGTTTTGGTTTTGTTTCCTTCTTACACACACCGTAATGGTTAGCGTTCCGTTCTCGAGGTATAATGAAGAGTGGCTTGATATCAAACTCGCCTCTTTACTCTTAGTGCTCTAATTTACGATGATCCACCCATCATTAAGTTTTGAGACTAGAAATACTGAATCCTTTCTGTTTCCTTTGAAATCTACCCATGTGTGTTATGACTTTGAAAGGTGCCATCCAGAATTTTTTCTTTGGGGCTGAGGCTACTTTTTTCTCTGCTCGCTGAGGGTTTCCCAGAGGGGCAGGGGAGAAGGAAAAATAAGACAAAAGGTTGGGTGATCCTGTTCTGCCCTAGGTAAGAGAATTAGCTGCCCCTCTGTGCAGGGTTCTTTGAGAGAGCAGGATCCTCTCTCATGAGCACCCACAACAGGGGCCTGGTAAATAGTTGATGAGACTCACTGAGCTGGGTGCCCCATTCTGCCCAGAGGTGGAGGCCAAGGACTCCTGCCAGCTTTGAAAGGAACGCATTGTCTTTGAGTAATAATGCCTGTTGGATGTCTGAGGGTTCCTGAGACTGAATGCATTCAGCTACGTCTTCAACAAAATTGAAGATATAGTTGGAAGGCAAGAGAGGAGGCCTTTCTGCAGGGGGAAGTGGGGAAAAGAAAACTGGTCCAGCTCTTGAGAAATTCGTGTGATGTGCTCAGGAAGTCAGTACTAGGAGTGAAGAGAGAATCAGCTCATGACATCATTGACAAAAACTTCTGTGCTTGTAAGGCTAATTCGCTCCTTTGTGAATTTATATGTCGTAATAGCAGTCCAGCTGCTTTTCAGTTTTTGGAATAAGAAAGTTCTCTAAAAAGGAGAAGGGTCTAGACAAGGAACTAGTATACAGGACCCATGGACATGGACAATGGGGTAACGGGGTGGGCATGAACTGTGGGAAAAGGGGTGGGCGGGGTGGGGAGGAGCAATGGGGGGAAAAGTGGGACAACTGTAATAGAAAAAAACAAATTTTTTAAAAAATTGAAAAAAAATTCTTTAAACTTACATTTGTCTGTGAGTAAATAAAGCAGACTTAATCGTTTGATAAACACTTAGCCTTGGCCTGTTGGATGCTAGGCCCTCCCTGTTTTTGGCCAGGGGACACAGGGATGAACCAGATAGGCAGAGATCAAAAAAGCTTGAAAGCAGGCAGTTTCGTTCTATTAATCACTTTTGTGGCACTACATTTTTCAAATCAAATTTATGAATTTAGTTATAAAATTTTTTAATGCATAGCATTAAAATATTTTGTAGATTTAAAACTATAAGCACTCACGCAGTACATTGAAAAGGCACAAGGGGATGAGAAAACCTGCTTTCACCCTACACCCAGTCACCCATTTGCTCTGGCTGCTGTGACTGTGTATCCTTCCCGCAGTAGTCAGAATAGCGTGCAAGGTGTTGTGTTGTCGTTTTTAGTATTTGTTATAACAAACAGTGTTGCAGTGGACATTTTTATACATGGGTGCAGCAAAACCTGCTAATCGTTTTTTATTAATCACCAACATTCCTTTGCCATAAGGCTTATTAAGAGCTGGGCTTTATTCCCTTGAATGTTGTGACTCGCTATGTCAGTATTTAAGACCAAGACGTATTATTTAAATAGTAGAAGATTGCTAGAAAGTACGCTTTGGAGATTAGTAGATGAACTTATATACTTTCCAGCTAATTAAAAATCTGAAGAAACATTATCAGTCTCTAGTATGAAGCTGAAAAGCTTAGAGAGGTCCAGTTTTATTGGGAACATGATGGGTTTTTTGATGTCAACTTTCTAGAATGTGAATTTCTAAATCTATAATTTGGTGATAGACATGGTGGTGTTGAAAAAAAAACCCTTTAAAAATATATTCGTAATATGTGAGATAGGAAAGGTAGGTCAGTCATGAGAATTTAGTTTACAAATTGTGCATTGGAGGCTTTACATTTCCTTACTCCCTGGGTGGACTTTTCTTTGCGGTGTTCACGGCATTAGGAGTGGGAGAGGGCAAGTGCAGTGACCAGCAGAGGTCTTCACGTGGCCCTGCTGCAGTGCTTACTGTCCTCACCCAGACCCTTAGTATCCTCACCTCTGTGTATTCTGATTAGTGTGCTGGATGCTCTTCTCCACCTGTACGCATGTGAGGTGCTCTAAGAGTGTATGAAGAAAACTGACTTTGGTGTCAGGGTTCCTGTCTTTGTGATGGATTGAAGATGAACACACGCAGAGAGGGGTGGAAGTTGCCCATAGATGCCTGGTATTCTAATTGGGGCCGCAGTGAAGCCCTCTGTGCCTTTAGGTTGGTTTTGTTTCACGTGCAGGGCCACCCCACAGCTATGTACCAGGTGCCAAGTATTGTTCTGGGCACTGGAGATGTGGGCCCTGGCACAACATGGACAGTCCCTGTCATCATGGGGTTCACATTATGGGAGAGGAGGGGACAGTAAGCCCCACCTAAAGTCCTAATGCCAGGCTGGGCAGTGTGTGTGTGTCGGGGGGTGGGGGGTGGGGGTGGTCTGAGAGAGAGCTCAAAAGATGGAGGGAGCTGGGTGCTGCCCCCTGGCCTGGTGCAGGCAGCAGGAACCCTGGAGTCAAACTTTGGGTCCAAGGCATTGTCCTGTGCTGGTGATAGCAGGGAGGTGGGTGGCAGGAAGGGAGACTGGTGGAGGGCGTATGGGGGGCTGAGGATAGGAATGTAGACGCTCATCTCTTTGCGATGGGAAGCCTTAGGAGGGCTGCCTTCCTCTCTGCCTCCCTCCTCCCCTCCCTTTCTTCCTCCATTCCTTCCTTCCTAGTTGACTTTAAAGGGTTTTGAATGAGGGCGTGACATGATCTGATTTATCTTTAAAAAGAATCGCCCTGACTGTTAGGTTATGTAGCTCACATTTGTTAGGAGCTTGTGACATGCCAGGCCACTTAAGGACTTAACACATGTTAATTAATGTAATTCTCATGATAGTTCAAAAGGTAGGCATTATTGTGTGTCTTCTGTGGGTAAAACTGGGCACACAGAGGCCACAGATAAGTGGCAAAGGCAGGACTGCCCTGAGCCACCTGTCCCTGGGGCTCGTCCCACCTCCCTGCCACAAGCAGAATGGGGACAACAGGGGCACCGGTGATCATGACCACGCAGGGCTCAGACCAGGGCAGAAGCGGCCAGATCCGTTTGCTGTGTCTCAGCACATGTAAGGTGACATCGCTGGTAAATTATAGCGTTGCCGTTTGTACTGTTAGCAGGAACATGTTGCCAATTAGACTGACACATGCTTTCTTATCACTTAGCTTTAACTTATACTCACTGGAAGTACAGACTAATTTTAAGAGTTTATTTTTATTTATTTTTAGAGAGGGGGGAGGGAGGGCGAAAGAGAGGGAGGGAAACATCCACTGGTTGCCTCTCACACGTGCCCAGCCAGCAACTTGGCCAACAACCCAGGCCCCTGCCCCAGCTGGGAAGTGAACCTGCGACCCTGCAGTTCTTAGGCCAGGGCCTAATCCACTGAGCCTCACCAGCCGGGGCTGGAAATAAAGACTTAAAGTCACACTTCTCTTGTGCTTTCATGAAAGAGGAAAATATGAATGATGTAAAGTAATTCCAAGATGTCTTCATGTTTACAATTTGATTTTTCCAAGTTACCTTTGGTGTGACGCTGCGCTGCCTGGAGGAGCTGTCCGCTGTACTGTGACTCGAGTGCTCCTGAGACCCAGCACTGCTGCCCCCGAAGGGTGGTCCCAGCTCCCATACCCAGTCAACACGTCTGGATGCTTTCTCCAGCCCACTAGCAGGTGTTTAGGAGAGGTTTCCGGTCCTGAAGTGACTTGCTGACTGACTCCTGACAGTTATGCTGTCCTGTCTGCCTCCAGAAGGAACAGCTGGGTTTGAGTGTGGCAGAGCTGAGTGACAGTGCTCACCGTGGCTGACAGCCTTGTGACACTGCTCCAATGCTGGGCGCTGCGGTTTCCCAGTTGTTAGAATGTGGGGTACACCCTTAGCACTGAGAAATGTGGCCTGGTCAGCAGGCAAGCCCATCAGGATTGCCCATAGATCCTGTGAGAGAGAACATTCCAGAAGGGCCCCAGGGTTGTTGGCGGGACAGGTGGCTGGCCATTGTGGGGTGAGGGCGATGTCTCTGGTGGAGATGGGGGGCCGAGTGGCCGCATGAGCTTCAGGCTCAGGAATTAGTTCCTCGACTGTCCCCACAGACCAGTTCTTGTCCTACCACGCCCCAGATGTGTGATCTCGGGCAGGCTGTGTGATCTTTCTGGGCTTTGGTTTTCTTGGCCATGGATTAGGAAGGAGACTAGCAGCTTGTTTCCTCGGGCTGCTGGGTGGATAGACTGAGCTCATGTCAAGTGGCTAAAGTGCGCCTCAGCATCAGGACCCACGAGGGTTTACTTTGCTGGTTACTTTTATGCTTCGTCACCTGAGGGCAGGTGTTTAGATAATTTAAGGTTGACTTTGAGAAGATGTTGGGGCCATGTATGTAAATATGGCAGTGATTTGCTTATCGCCGGTGTCTGAAACTGTGGGCTGGGCAGTGAGTCTAAGACGGGAAAGCAAAAGGATGCGGACTGAGCCTGAGGGCTTTGACCAGGGGTCCACCAGACAAGAGGATCTAGCAACACCCACTGAAAGGAGTCTGTTGTTGAAAGAGGACACCTGGATGGTCTAGTGGCCGGGAACCCAGGGCTGAGGGCTGGTTAGCTCTGGTTCTTGGAAGAGGCAGGTAGCCTTGTAGAGAGAGAGGGTGGCGGTGAGGAAGTGAGAACATCTGGGAGAGAGGAATCTAGAAGTTCCACTGAGAGGGGACAGAGTAATGGGACAATAGTTGGATGGGGGGGATGGTGGGCTCATGGGATTTTAAAAAAATTTTTAATGAGAGCAATTATAGTGTGTTTATGGGCTATAGCAACACTCCCGAGGACACATTTCTAATCCCCTGGGAAAGGGGGTAATTGCAGAGCAAAGTCCTTGAGAAGGCGAGAGGGGACAGCTGGAGGAGCAGAGACCTGAAGCCCCGGGAGCCAGGCAGGACTTTGCGCGTGGGCACCTTGATTCACTTAGAAAGCATTTCTGAAAGACATGCTGCCTTTTGAAAAGAGGGTATAACATGAAATATAATCTGCGTTGCGTCCAGGAAACTTGGGCATTGTGCTCCAGGATTTAAGATCTGGTGTCATAGTAACTAGCTTCTGGGGCTGGACGTGCCTTGGGGCACGCTTACAGAAATATGCACGTGGAAATGGTATTTTCTTTATTAAAAAAATTCACGTGTCCCTGAAGTATCATTAACTTAATCAGGAGTTGGCACTTTCACTAGAGAACTAGTAAGACTTGGCTGCTGATCTGCACTTAATTTGTCTTCAAGATCTAGCAGGAAATGCCAGTGTTGCATCCTGGATGACTCTCCCACCTCTGGGGAGGGGGAGAACAGGTGTTGAGGAGGGGTGGGGGGAGGGGGAGGACAGATGCTGTTGCCTTGGGCCAGGTATGTTTGCAGGTCTTGGGGGCAGCGGCGTTCACTGAAGTTGTCTGTTGAAATGACAAAATACCTTCCTTGCATATCAGTTTGCATTGTTTGTGGTTATTGGATGTTTTTAGGATTGGAGTTTCGAAATAGGATTTTCCCATTAGTTCCACAAATGTGATGAAACGTAGAGGCCCTTCCTTGCCCTCGCCTTCTGCCCGTTGTCTGGCGCCTCCCATGGCTCCGGGCACACTTTCACTTCTCTCTGTGCCTCAGTGGACGGTTTCACCCAGTGCCTTCTCTCTGTGTCACTGCAGAAGGACGCAGGGGCAGGGGAGTCTGCCCCTACGAGCCAGCGTTCCAGCTGGGGAGATGAAGCGGGGACAGAGGCAGGTAGTATACCGCACAATGAATCCGTCCGCGGGATGGGTGAAGAAGCAAGGGCTGAGGTGGACGGCATCAGAGGGCCGCGCCTTCCGGTGTGCCAGGGAGGCCTCGGGAGAGGGCGCTGTGCTGCGGCCGGAGCGCCTGTCCGAGCTCTGAGCTGTTGGTGTCAGGAGAGGAGCCGGGGCCACTTCAGGTGGGAGGGACAGCCTGTGGGAGCCCTGCTTGCTGGAGTCGCTGAGGGGGAGGCCAGCCACTACGTCGTTAGGAGGTGTGTAGTGTAAGGTGACATTGAGACACACGTGGCCTGGCTGTGCAGGCTCTTTGGGTTCCGGGAGGCAAAGGATGGAGAGGGTCAGGGGAGCAGGGTGGAGAGGGTGGAGAAGCTGGAGAGCGGAGAGCCAGGGGCTCTGTTCCCTGCGGTGGAGTGGACAGCGCTGGTGCTGGGTGGGGTCCGGCGGGGAGGGGCCTGGCGTGGATAAGAGGGGCTGTCCTGCGCACTCGGCGTTGTGCTCACGCTGAGGCCCAGAGGGCCCAGGGGCGATTCTTCAGTTATGGACGGTCCCATTTCATACTGCGTCCTGTGTGGGTCTGCAAATCACTTATTCCCAGTGTGTGATGTGCGGCATATTTATCTATACCTGTGTATGATCTTACAGATACGCAACACTGTTTGTAAAACACAGACGGATACAAACAGTTAAACCGCCACCAGGCGCAGCTGGCACTACCAGGCCGTCCCCGTACCAGCCGCACTTCTTCCTTGCAGGTCTTATGTGGAGGCTTCATTACCCCTGCCTTTCAGGTCAGGAACTGATGTTAGGGGGCCCGTAACTTCCTGGCAGAGCTGGAAAGCATATGGCTCCCTTTATTAAGCTCTTTCTCTGTGTCAGGCCCAGGGGACCAGTGTCTTCTAGTTTGCTCCTCATGCTGCCTTCAGGAGGCCGCTTTTTGTGGGATCACCGTCATCTGCTCTCACGGACAAGCAGACTTGCCAGGCTCACCTGAGTCGCCTTATCACAGGTCTCCTCTCCTCGTGTCTGTCTTGGACCAGCACCAGAGCAGAAGCTTAAATAAACGATAGATCAGTCACCCTTCTGCTCTGGACCCTGTAAGTGCCCCGAGTCAGAGTCCTCCCAGGGGCTACCTCTCCTGCCATCCCCTCAGTGGCCTCCAGGGCTGCCCCCCTCCGCACCCTCACCTCCTCACCCACTGTGTGCCCTGCTGTCTGTACTGTCTCCCTCCCTCCCCCACATCAGCCCGGCAGGTGGCAGAGTAGAAGCCCCAGGAGGCAGAGGTCTTGCTCTGTCTCTGTCCTTAGGGCTCAGAACGATGCCTGGCAGATAGCAGGCCCTCGGCAGTGTTTGCTGGCTGAGTGAATAACTTTTTCTTACTTTTTATGTCGGTAGTAAATGGTGACACCCACATCGGGGCTGTTTGCCTCTGAAGACATGTGCTCTTCTGCCTCATCACCTCCCCCTTCTATTGTATTGGCGCCTCAGCCATATATTTATGCGCACATGTCTGTGTTATCTCTAGAGGTCCATGCTTTTCATTGTAGGAAAAGAATTGTTCTAAACACTCAGAATTGTTCTAAAACCTGGAGGTGCAGTGTAGTAAGTGAATCTCTTGAAAACAGTCCTGCCATTATCATTTTAACCCCTTTCGGGTGACATGTAATTGCAACACATTCTCTTACATAGTAAGTGTCTGTAATAGTCAGAGGTAACAGTTGTAACTACATCTTGACAAAACTGAGAACACTTTCAATAATTCTGGGACGTTTCCAAAAAGCAGCCAAATAAAATGAAAAGTACTTGATTCCACTGTGGAGGCTTAAAGGCTTTAAACCTTGCGGCTTTATAAGCTGCGTGGCAGAGGAGCAAACAGAAGAATTTCTCGTGTTTAGGAACCTGGAGGTTTAGACCCAGCCCTGCCCTGAACTTGCCAACGGCTCGCTTCCCGGCTCAGCCGCAGGCGCCTGAAGTGTAAAACCAGGCAGTTGAGTTGGTGGTCTCCAAGGCTCCTTGCATTGCTGCGTGTAGGTGGGAAACAGTGAATTCTAAGGGTTTCAAGGGTTGTGCAGGCAGTTGCCAAGAAGGCTTTCTTGCTGCACCCAGGTGCAGTCCTGGGCTCAGTGCAGCGATGCCACGTCAGTTCATGGCTACTTAAGATCCACGAGAGGCCGGCACTTGGCATGAAGTGTCAGGTCACCTCCCCATGGACCCGGTGGCCCTGCTGGAAGAGGTGAGGTGAGGGATGGAGGATCTGGGGGAGGAGTGATGGGCCCAACTCTGTGAGAAATGGCGAGACTCAGGGGCGTCCAGGTGACCCTGTTGTGTTTTCTCAGGCTTAGGGGACTAGACTGTTAGTGTGAACTAAATGGAGCAAGAATTGTTTTCCATTTGTAAGTCTGGAGCATATCATAACCAACTAAAGGCGATTCATTGTTAAGTGCCATTCAATTAGCCCCCTCCTGTAACATTATAGAGTCAGAAACAGGTTAACGTACACATCAGGCAGGCTGGAGAGTAAGTTTGAAAGTTACGGATTTCTTCTGGACTTTTGGTTAGAAACTGAACAAGCTCCCTCCCTCTCCGACTGTCACTCACTTAGGGTGAGTAGATTTCTGTGAGGACAGGAACATACTCAAGGATGCCAGGAAGCTTCGCGTCGTGTTCGTGAGGCTGAGAGCCGGCCACAGTAGCCATGTCCCTGCGGGGACATCCTGTGCCCTGAGCATGGGTGCTGCGCATGCGTCCCCTGCCCATTGTTACCTCCCAGCGCCCAGGTCCTTGTTTTCTCAGTTTCCTCCCTTCTCAGGAGTGGATTCTGCCAGGTACCTGCTTTCTCATCGGGGTTCTCTTTCCAGGCGAGGTCTTGTGTGTGCCTTATGTGCACCCTGGCTGAGAGAGGACAGGGATTCCCTTTCCAGCCTCTCCCTTAGGAAGGGCGACTCATCCAGAGGGTGTCCCCAAGTAGAGGGAGGGGGGTCGGGGGGTGCTGGGTGGCCACATGATGGAAAACGGATTTCACTCATACACGTCACCTGGTTCAGGTCTGGATTTCACTCAGACGCGTCACCTGGTTCAGGCCTATGTGCAAACAGCCTGACATTAAATCTAAATACCAGTAGTTTTGAGGGATGTGCTCAGGCCACAGCTTAAACAGCAATGATTTGACTGTTTATATCCACTCTCCAGAAAGGAAAGCAATTAATCACATCAAAGGCATAGTGATTAGTCTTGATCATTTGAAATTGATTCCTTTTCAGAATAGGAATCTACCCAAAATAACAGTCAGAGTTATTATTCTTGAGTCAGCCTTTGGCCCTAACGTTTTACAACATGCCTGTTATAATTCAGTGTTCTTTGGTGGGCTACTTTAAAGGATTATCTTTCCTCTCTTGCTTTATTAAAACTTTATTTCACTTAAAAGCTATCTAAACGTTTAAAGAGCCTCACGTAATAATTTTTTAAATTAACAGTTCCAGGAAAGTAGCGGCATATGCAATAAACAACAAAGAATTATTTGCTGCAGGTAGAAGTGGGTTTAGGGGTTGAGGCTGAAAATCTTAATCCAGGAGGACGTGGAATTCATAAGATGGAATCCGAGGACTTCAGAGCTGCGATGATTTGGGGTCGTCACTGTAGAGAAAGTCATGTCCATCAAGTCTCAGGTGGTTTCGGAAGTGGTAAGATGAGAAGCTCCGTGTCAGGACCATGAGCTCGTATCCTGTTGACTAGGAGGCACAGTGTCACCCAGACATAGAGCAGGGTTAAATCCGCACCTGGTGACTCCTACTCTGGGGTTTTCTCTCTTTGTATTTTTTTGGTGTCACGTAGTAGATGGTTTCCGCCCACATGCACATGAGTGACATATTTGATGATTTCACAAGGAAGCTTTCTAATCTTTAATTTTATGCCTTTAATGAAGCTGTAAGAGAATTGATGGTATTTCCATAGAATAGGCAGGTACTTTGTAAACCTCCAGGATATTTTAGAGCCCAAGCATCGTGTGCTGTACCCCTTGTCCTCCCCACCCCCCAGCTACCCTTAAATTCTCCCCATGTGGATCTGCTCTGGGCGGGCAGGGCACAGGCAGGGAGGGGGGTGCTTGATGAATGCCAGTGTTTCAGGAAAGGGGGGCTTTCCTTTCAGTTCACCGGCCCTCGAGCTGTGTAGTCTGGGAAAGGTGCATGGGATTCATCGGACAGAGAGCCGCGCTGTGAGTGGCACCAGGAAAAGGCAGTGCTGGTGACATACGATGCTGCCCTGCGTGCACTCACGTAGAAGAATCCATCCACGTGCTTTTCCAGTCTTACCGAGAGTTGAAAGAAACTACAGATTGCACGTACAATCAGTTATGGTCTGGGTGTTCATCTTCTGAGTGCGTGGGAAGCTGTAGGCAGAAAACCAGGTGCAAATGGTACTATAAGGAGGTTTTGTTTCTCATGTTTTAAACAGCTACCATGGAGTTACCACCTGTAAGCAGACAATTCAGAGACTTTCATGAATTCCTAAGTTGTGCAGCCATTACAACCATCCAGTCCTGAAACCTTTCCATCACCCCAAAATGTTCATGTGCTTGTTTGTGGTTGACACCCATTCCCACTGCAGCTATCAGCAACCGCCAGTCTGCTCTGTGTCTATATGTCTGCCTTTTCTAGGTGTTTCATGTATGTGGGATTAGGCAACCTGCAGCCTTTGAGTCAGGCTCCTTTCACTTCATGGGTTTGGGGCATACCCACGTTGTAGCATGATCAGTCGCTTGTTCCTGTTAGTTGCTGAGAATACACCAGGGCATGCATATGGCACCTCTTGTTTGTTCTCTCACCAGGGATGGACACTTGAGTTGTTTCCTCTGTTTGGCTGTTAGGAACAATGCTGCTCTGGTCATTAGCAAACGTGTTTATGTGGACACGTGCTTCTGTGGACATGAGCTTTGAATGGGGTTTAGGATAAAAGTGTACTTTTGGTATTGATAATGCTGGTAAAAAGCATTTGTTAGACTTCAGATCTGTCTCTGGGATTTGCATGGTGCTTCCTGAATGGTGTGAACCTCTCACCTCCAGCATGAAATGCCAATGTTGTAATGTCACACATAGATGGTTGGAGTTTCTTATGATGACCCCCTATGTGTGGTGTGTACTCTTAGGTCCCCAACAAATGGACTCTTTCCCAATATTGATTCTTCTTTCACTCACCAAAGGAGGAAATCAATGAAGTACTATTGGGTGTACTAGAAACCACGTCCAACCTGCAAAACCACATGTACTTATGCAGTGGCCCAGTAGTTCCACTTCTGGGAATCTACCTGAGGACGTACCTCTGGCACCATGAGCACTCATATGTAAGTGACCTAGTTGTCTGTACAGGAGAGGGGGAATCTGCTCTGGTGAGCCACACGACAGAGCGCTGTGTGGAGGAGGGTGGTCTCTGTGAACTGACGTGAAGTGATTCCCAACATGGGGGAGGGGGCAAGGCAGAGAGCCCAGGAGTAGCTGGTGTGCAGTCCTTCATGTGAGAAGGCGTGTGAGAAAACACATGCGTGCCTGCACAGTCCTACAAAAGGGACCCAAGACGAAGAAGCCAGAACTAAAGAGCCTGGGTCCGCTGAGGGTGGGCGGTGTGCAGGGGAGGGGGTCTGCGTGGCTGGAGGGATGGGGTCGCATCTCTGAGCAGGCCTGTGCAGTCTGACTCTTGGAACCACAGCGATATTTCACAGACCCCCAAATGAAATAAGTTAACCTCGATCAGGATGTGGGGGACCCCAGATGGAACAGAAACAAAAACAGGCCTCAGTGTTGGAGAAAACAGTAACAGAGCCAGAGCCAAGGGGTGGGAACTGCGTTCTGGAGAATAATACTTTGACTAGATTTTGAAGACTAAAGACAAAAGGGTGGTACACATACTGTGCTCCTGGACACGTGTTTCTCGCTGGGCGCAGGCAGCAGTGTGAGCCCCCCGTGAGCATGAGGGCTGACAAACAGCAAATGCCAGGAAGAAGTTACGGTAAGGAGAGGAGGAGACCAGTGGGCCTGCGGTGGGCTGCAGCCAGGTGTCGGCATGAGCCCGGGTGTAGTACATACACGCGTGGGTGGTGGGCACAGAGGGAGGTGGGGATGTCAGTGTGTGACAGCCATGTCTCCTGGCTCTGTCCCTGGAGCGGACCTGGCAGCAGCAAGTACACCCAATGTCACTTTCCAATGGCAAGAAGCCAGGCTCCTGGAAGAAGGTGCAATTGGAGCACCTACTGGTGCCGAAAAGAAGGAAGTGCTGGAAAGGATGGGGCGGGTCGAGGGCACTGGGCCAGCTGGAAGGAGGACAGATGGCCACGCTGGACTGGTCTGAGCACAGGAGTAAATAATGACAGTATTGGTGTGTAATCCATGGAATAAGTGAGCATCCATCACTCTGTGCCGCTACGAGTAAATAGATAAGTCAGTAAGTAAACGGGAGAAGGGACAGCTCTTCCTGCCAGAAGAATCTCAGTTAATCGGTGTAGAAGGAACCGGGAACTAGGAAATCACCACCAGGCTGACACCACAGAAAAGTCACTTCAGGCCAGACCCAGGCACCGGTGCTAAGATTAGTGGGCGCAGGTTTGAGGAGAAACAGGATATTTGCCTAGTCTCAGAGTATCTCTTCCCCAAGTAATTTATTTATTACAAGGGGAAAATAGTAACTTTATAGAGCGGAGAAAGCCAGCAGACACTGCCTTCCCCAGGTGGCCCACGGTAGCAACACCTGTGACCAGGCAGGTCGCCGTCGTGTGCTCCTTGATACCACACAGCATGTCACCTCCCTGGTATTCTTGTCACAGATTCACTCACAATGTCATCCCAGGAAAAAGCTGCCAGGCTCCAGTAGAGGACAGCCTGTGACCTGCCTGGCCGGTGCTCCCCAAGTGCCCACACAGGCGAGGCCGGAGGGACAGTCTCGGCGTGGAGGAGCCTGAGGAGACATGGCCTCGAAACGCAGCGTGGACCCTGGGTGGGGCCCTGGAACACAAGGGACATTACCGGGGAACTGGTGACTTCGAACTGGGTCTGCACGTGAGCTGACACCGACTGTTTGACCACACACTCCTTCCCGAGCTTTGATAACTGGTCAGGGATTCGGTGAGACGGGAGCGCTAGGAGAAGCTGGGTGAAGGGTGATGGGGAACTGGGCTGTTTTCCGCTTCCTGGTAGTCTAACACTTAAGGAGCTGAAGAGGAAGGCTCACAGCAGAGCATGGCGGGGTACCTGTGGGACCGAGGTGAGGCCGGGGCCACGGCCTCCATCTCCTTGTCAGTCTCCGGGAGGATTACACGTTGTCTTCAGGGAGAGTCCTTCCCTGGGGCTCACAGGCCCCCAACTGGGGACCTGGCCCCAGGCCAGGCATGTGCTGTGACCGGCAACTTCTCGGTTCGGTTCACAGGCCAGCACTCAGTCGGCTGAGCCACCCCAGCCAGGGGTTTCCCTGCGTTCTTACCGGGCCTTCTGGCTACCTGGAGCCCCATGGTGGGGCACCGTGTGTGTTGGGGGGGGCACGTTTTTCATACGGGACTTAGGAATGATCTGGTTTATGAGGAGATCTCTCACATGACTACTGATGTTTTCCTAGGTTGTCCTTGGTCTTTTGATTTGATGTTTTCCAAAGAGAAATTTTCAATTTTTATATATTCAAATTAATTAGTCTTTTCCTTAAAGACTTCGTATTTGAGTCTTGTCTAAGAACATTTCCCTACCTCAAGGGTCATTCTTCTTTAATTTCTTCTAGCAGTTTTATAGGCTGTTTTCCACATTTAGCTTCTTGGCTATGTGAAATCTGTTTTTATACAGCTTGAGGTCGGGATCTAATATTTTTCCCATTGGCTAGACAGTTGCCACTGTCATTGTGTCGCCTGCCCTTTGCCCAGCGGTCAGAAATGCCACTTTTATCAGATACTAAATTCTGTCTTCAGTTACATTCTAATTGCTTATCATTGCTGTGTAGGAAAACTATTGATTTTGTGTGTTGATTATGTCCAGAGCTTGTCACATGTCTTGTATTTTCATGTAGAGGATCAAATTGTTTGTACTTTTCCCCTTATTGGTTGGCTAGAGATTTTGGTGCCAGGCTGAATACATGTTGAAACAGTAGCGGTGATTAGGGTGCTTTTCTTGTTCTAATTTGAATGCAAATGCTTCTGAAGTTTCCTCACCAAGTGTGACAGTAACCATAGTTGATTGAACACACCCTTTGTCTGGTAAAGCAAGTTACCTTCCCAGTTTGCTGAGTTTTAAAATAAACTTGATTATGAATAACAGTAGAATTTCACTGTATGCTTATTGTGCATACGATCTGTAGAGCTGATCCTATGTTCTTTCCCCTCTGATCTGTTAATAGAGTAAATTTCATTAGTACCTTCCCAGTTGTTTGACATTTTTTCATTCTCAGAAAAAACTTTGCTATCCTTGTAACACGCTGAAAATTAACTTGGTTATTTATTTTAATACCTTCTTCTTTTTGAAAATGAGTCCCTCCTCTTCTGCCTCAGCCCCAGCCTTTTCTTTCCTGAGACGCAGTTTGTAGTTTGCATACTGTGTCCGCGGTGGCATGCTGGTACGGGGGTCCCAGCTGGCTTTCTTGGGGGAGGAGGTGTGAAAGCCCTGATCTGTAGTGTTTATCAATTTCCGTGGCAAATATATTCTCACCCTTGCCTATTTCAACTGCCAATGAGCTGAGAGCTGCTTCACAGAACTCCTGAAAAATGTCACAGTTCTTTCTCCTGAGCTGGTGCCGGCTCCCACTGGACCCTGGTGCGCAGCCTGATGACTTTGCACTTCAGGTCACAGTCTCCCACGTCCAACTGGGAAGGGGCTTCACAGTGTCCGTTCCAAGTCAATACCCCACCTCCCCAAGGTCACCATGGGCTCCTGGCTTGAAGACCTGGTTTGATTATTTTCAGCTCATTATTCTTTTCTGCTCTGTGCATTGACAGCTGTTCATTTTCCACGAAGAACTACTCTGACCACTTCACTTATGCTGTAGATAGTAAATACAGGGAGGGCGTGGAGTGATTTTAGGTGACAAATTGGTCATCTGACCCATAGGTACATGACCCACAATTGTGTGTAAAAAAAAAATAATGTAGGTTCTGTGATAGTAAATTCTTAAATCTGAGGGGTTGCTAGATCTTATATTTATGTAGCCCTTTTTTCTTCCCTAATATAAATTAAACCATTGCTCTTTCATTATTTATGCAGTCATTTGACAAATATTTTTTGAATATCTACTGTGTATCAGACACTTTGCATCCCAAAGGTATAGCGGTGAATAAAATAGCCCCTTTCTTCATGGCGCACAGGTTCTGATATATCTTTAAGTTGTGGGTTTTCCCCGTTTGACTGTCCTTGCCGATTTTCTCCTCAGACGCCCACTTGGCTTTGCCCCTGGTATTCTCTAAATCAACCTGAAAATTTTTCTTTGAGATATTCTTTTTTTTCTTCTTATCGTTGTTCAATTACAGTTGTCCCGGTTTTTCCCCTGCTGCTCCCCCCTGCTCTGCCCGCCCCCGGCTCCCACAGTTCATCCCCACCCTGTTGTCCGTGTCCGTGGGTCCTTTATAGTTGTTCCTTGACTAGACCCTGAGATATCCTTTTTTGAAGGACCTGCTCAGAGCTCTTGCCCATTATTCTAATTGGCTTCAACCCGAAATTAATCCAATTTATCCCACTGCTTCAATTTTTAAATTCCCTGCTTCCATACTAGCTGATGTTTAGCTTAACTGTATTTCTGCTTTGACCAATTTTTCATGAAGAAAAGACAAAGGAATTAAAACTGGTGATTTTTACATTAGGAAAGGTTAATGTTTTAAAAGGGGTATGACAGTAGAGTAACTGGAAACAGTTAGTGAAGAGACACTCTCTGATGCGTGGACTGTCATCCGAGGAGGAGCTGTGGACGAGCTATGGTCTTCCGTGGCAGTTCTGGTGTCCGTGGGCTTGCTCTGCACCATTGTGTCTCCATCTGGCTCCAGAAGGCATTAGGATACATGGGGCTCTGCCTTCTGGCAGCTTGGTGACTCCGAGGGGTGGGAGCCAGGTCCCCAAGTGCTGAACATCACAGTTCCGTGCAGGCTGTGTGCTTTGGAGTCAGGTGGAGGAGATCGGGACTCAGGCCCCCATTCTTTGGTGGGCCACGGTCCAGGGCGGGTGGCGGGTCTGCCTGGGCACGAAAGAACTAAAGGACACATGGAGCTGAGTGTCATGGTGGGAAGCCTGGGACATGTGGATGCAGAAATCCATCTGCTCGTCTTTCTGCCAAACAGATTTGGTCTTCTGCTCTTTAAATCCTGTGCAAAATTAATGTCTAACTTAAAAGTCAGTACAGTGATCCCTCACTTATCATGGGTATTACGTTCTAGACTCCCCCGCCCCCCGTGATAGGTGAAAACCCACGAAGTAGGAACCTTACATTTATTTTAGTATTTACTGTACAGTACCGTAAAATTGCGCAATATAGCAAAAAATCCGTGATAAATAATTAAATATAATATTTTAAAAAATCCCGTGATACAGTGAGGCCATGATAAGTGAACCGCGATATAGAGAGGGACTCCTGTATTTTATTCCAATAAGAGAAAATAGTTCTGATTTATTCAGACACTTTAAAAGACCTTAGAGCTCAGCTTTTCTCATTCCTTGAGGAGGATATGGGAGAACAGAGTGTGTGAAAAGCAGCCTAGGTGGGACGTGGCTGTGGTCACCAAATAGCCCGTGTGCAGAGAGGAGCCTTCTGAGTAAGCACGGGTCCCTCGCTGTAGGCCATCAGTCCAGAAGGTGTGCCCTGGCCCTCAGCTGAGATCCAGAGCCACCAACACACGCCCTTTCCTCGCCCTGATCCCATGAGATCCCTTTTTACCTGCTGGTCCCTGTAGACGCTAGAGGGTGGAGAGAAACTTCTAAGGCCTTTGGTTTATCAGGCAGCTTCCCCCCTCTCCTGAATGAATTTGCCTGAGCTGCCCCTCACCCTTCCGGCCATACTGCAGCTGGCTGTCGGCTGGATTTCAACATCGAAAAAAATGTAATGGTAATAAACGTTGTCTTTTTTTTTTTTGTATAGTGTAGTTATAGTTTGGGACTTAACCTGTGGAAGTAATAATTAAGGGCTCAAGTCTATCTGAGGGTTGAACCCTCGTAAATTGCCTTTACATCTTCGGATTCAGGAGCCCTGTCAAAGTCATTTTTCCATTGTTATGCTCCTGTTGGATTAAAAAAAACAAGATACATCTTATTTATCTTCATATAAGTTTGTAAGTCAGACTGATGCTAATAGTATCACAGAAGAGGAAAGGGCAAACTTTTCTGTAAATATGAAAGCAATAAACAAATCAGGGATTGTACCAAAACAGCGGAAGAGGTGGAGGTAATCAGTGAGACTCTTACTAGCTTGAATCTAACTCTACCTGAGTAATTATTTAACAATTGTTTTAATGAGTAGAGCCTCCCAGTCCTATAAAATAGGCGTAGTTCGTCATCACATGTTTGTATTTTTTACTTCTTGAAGATAGGTCCTAGGCCCTAAAGATGTCAACACTGGTATCGTGTCTAGTTTTCAAAAGCCAAGGAAATCTTTGTCCTTTTCTCTGGGGCCAGCAGCGCGCTCTGTTCCTCCGCCCCCAGCCGTTGAAACCCTTCTGACCCGTCTCAGACCCCCACCCCCACTGTTTACACAATAGGCACAGTGAAAACCGGGAAATAAGGCTCCGATAAGCAAATCTGGGGAGGGAGGAAGCAGCACAGCACTGCTCGTTGGGGGCCACACACTCACTGCCCTGGGGGTGGGGGCTGAGGTGCCACCAGGGCCTGTGCTCCCCTGGCTCTCCAGGGCCCATCCCAGGCAGCTCGAGGCCCCGGCACCAGCTGTGACTGTTCCACGTCAGCTTAGTGCTCCTGTTGACAGGTTTCCAGAAGTGCCCACTGACATCCCTGATCGTGGGAAGAGAGAAGCTGGCGTCCGGGGTGCTGGGCCCTCAGTGCCATGCGCTGTGGTTCTCCGATCCGGTGGCATTTTCCTGCCACCTCTCGCGTTCTGTGCTGCAGTTCTGGAATGAGTTCCTGTCCCACGTGTGATGGTTCAGGGTGTGCACAACCCGAGTCTGAAGCCTGTCATTGCACGTACACAGCTGTGTCCCAGAGAACCCGCCCATCTCTTGGCCTGGCCTCAGCGTCCTGCGCCTGGGGACAGTCAGGCAGCTGCGTCCATGGGATGTGGATAGCCCTGCCCCGGCCCAGGACTCAGGGCAGGCGATGAGGCCCTGGTGGGAGGCTGCCGGCAAGGCCTCCTGATTTTATATGACTGTTCAGACTTAATAAGTCTCTGCCCTCCTGGCTCTAACTGAGCACACAACTGCCTGCCCTGTGAAGCACCTGAGGGCTGGGCTTCGTGTCCCTGCACAGCCTAGCACAGTGGCTGCTCAGGAGATGTTTGATAACATGGAATGAAACAGCTCCTCCCCGGCAGCTCGTTTTTACTGTTGAGTCGTTAGTCATCTCAGCTCGTGACGCCTTTGTTTGTGTGGCTGTATGTGACAGTGACCTGCTTGTTCATAGACTTTCAAGCAGGGGTTTCTGGATTTTAATGTAATGTTTAATGTTCTCTCTCAGGAGATGGGTTTCTGTTGATTTTATATTTAAAAAGTGAGACTCTTTTGAGAAATAAAATATATCAAATAATTTGTGCAGAAACACTCAGGAGCATTTTTTACAGTTCCCTGAGCAGTGGGTCTGGGCACCTCGAGCCCATTCGAGACCCTGATTGTCAGGCCCGTGTCCTGTCTTTGTTGAGGGCAGAGTCCACCAAGCACTGGGAGCCATTTGTAGCCCATGCTAGTTCATTGTCTGAAGTTACCTTGATGTTCGGAAATCTTTAAGTAACATTTTGGAAACTTTTTGATGCACTCCCCAGGATGCTTTTGAATGTTGGATTTGGTGGGAAAGGTATTTCTGATGTGCTGGCACCCCCACTTAC
Source organism: Furipterus horrens (assembly GCF_987537825.1). Classification (NCBI taxonomy): domain Eukaryota; kingdom Metazoa; phylum Chordata; class Mammalia; order Chiroptera; family Furipteridae; genus Furipterus; species Furipterus horrens. Next base: position 9,994,673 of record NW_028327171.1, read on the forward strand.
TGCTGCGTGGGTGCTGGTATGGTCACCTGGGGGGACACACCCTCTGTGCGTGGAAAAGCTGCGCCCAAGCGCTCTGTGTTTGTGTCAGCCCCACCCGTGGGCCTGTGCATGCCTTTGGCCCATGTGCACTCATGGGCCCTCAGGACGCAGCCTTGGCTTTCTGTCCACGTGGTTCTTCCTCCCTCTCCGCCTCCCTTCCTACCCATCTTTCCCAGGTGCCCCTCGCATGTGGGCCTCTGTGACAGGATGGGAGGGGGTGGGAGCACACAAGACATGGACTTGCTCTCATGGAAGAGTCTGGAGGTACCTTGTAGACATATGTGTACCAGGTAATCACACACACAAATGTAAAACGAGAACCCAGAACAGAGCCTGGACCCCCGTTTGGGAGGTGGGGGATTCAGTGTGATTGGTATTCCCGTGGGAGTCTCCCAGCTTGGATGCCTGTCTTTACTGTCCCTCTGAAATGGCTCTTCCAAGTCCCTAGCAACCTGTCTTGGTCAAGGGCAATGACCACTGTCCTGTCCCCTGTCCCTGTCTTAGGCCCTCAGCAGCATTTAAGAGAGCTGCCTGAGCCAGCCTGGTTTTTCCTCCTCTTCCTCCCTACCCCACCTATTCTTAGCCCAAAGGCCACCTCCTGTCCGGCTCTGGGTGCCCAGCCTCTCCCACCAGCTAGGCCTCCAGCCGCAGCTCTAGACACAGTACAGTGGGTGCCAGCTCAAAGCGACATTCATGACCCCCGACCCCATCACTGCACCCCTGCTTCCCGCCCGGCTGCAGCCATTCTGTCCCTCTGTCTCTCACCCTTGTCCCAGGGTCTGGTGAGGCCTCCCAGCGCCTCTTCCCTCGTGGGCCCCTGCCTTCTCTCTAGGACCCACTGCGAGCCGCAGGGCTCCGCGTTGGCTTTCCTGGACCCAAGCACTTCGATGGCCCTGTGTTGTCTCTCTTCCCAGGTACCGGAGCCTTTGGAAGCCAGGCAGTCCTGTGCCCGGGCCTTCTCCTTGTCTATGTTTGACACGGGTTCCCTCTCATCAGCATACCTGGCTGGTGTGGCTGGCTTTCAACTCCTGGGTCCCTCATACCGAGAAGTGGGCAGTCTGGGGCTAGGACAGTGGTTTCTGACACTTCCGCATCTACTCTGCAAGGCCCTCGGGTCTGGTGACGGCTGTTCTGACTCAGCCCAATGTTCCAGCAGAAAGGAGGGGAAGCAGGAAGGGGCAGTGTCTCTGTCGGGAAAGCATTTCAGGAAACCCCCAGCTTCCATCTCAATGGCTGGACGAGTGCAACATAGCCACCTCTGGTCACCAGGACGTCTGGGCAGGGTCTGTGTCCCCCAGCATCAGACTGCGTGAGTGCGTGGTGAGCAGTGCCGAGTCGGGTCCCCCACGACCACATCAGCAGCAGTCCTTGCAGGCGACTGCTGGAGGCTTTACCAGTGTTGGGGGCCTTTGTTTAGCAGCCACGTCTTACTGTCCCGAGTTCTGGAGCACTTGGGAGAGCCCCACGCAGCACCGGCAGGCGAGTGGAGAGCAGGTGCAGTCCCTGTTCTATGTATAATTAGAGAATGGGCTGTCTGTGGCCATATGGACCTTTTATCCCACGTTAGCCTTACCCACCTGGTGACAAGCATGGCTGGGGACAAGTCTTGGCAGGGACAAGCCTCTTTTGCACAGAGACCTGAGTGCAGGGTTGCTGTGCATGAGCCCGAGGACAAAGGAAGCAGGAGGCTGGCTGGACAGGCCCTGCTCCCCCTCCAGCAGTGGCTTATGCTTCCTCCACAGGGGCGAGTGACCGAGCTGGGTTCTCTGCACAGGGCACGGAGGAGCCAGACTTCGGGAGGTGAAGGGTGAGGGCCGGTGGTGAGTGCAGGGTGAAGGTAGGTGGAGCCTCAGGACGTTGGGGCTGTGCTGTTGGCCTGGTTGGTGGCCTGTGCGGCCAGATGGAAGATGATGCTTTGTAGGGAACCACGGTGGCAGGAGGGCCGGAACTGTGGACCTGATTGGGACCTTCATCGCCCGAGCCTCCGTGCAGACTGTGACAGCGCAGGCCTTTGGACGGGTCTCTGGCTTTAGATGTCCCTTCCTAGCCCCTGTGGGGCTCTGGGCCCGGGCCCGCCGGGTAGCGCCTTGCCCCTCCCTCTCTGGGCTGACGTTTCCCGTGCATCCCAAACTGAACATCTGGGACCAACCACTTTGTTTCCCTACATTTCGTACCCTTTCTCCTGGCAGTGAGCGTCACCAACACCCCCCACTTGCTAGAAGCCTGGCGGTCGTCCTGGACTCATCACTGTCACATCCAGTCCCCAGCACGCTTTGTGCCTTCTGTCCTGCGTTAGCGCTCCGCCCTGGGTGTCTGCTTCTCCACGTCTCCCCTGCTGCCCGCCACCACCTTTGCTTTGGCGTCCGCAGAGGTTCTCACGGCCGGCCCCGAATCTGCCCCCACGCTCAGTGCCCTCCACACGCGCCCGAGGTCGTTGGCTTAGCTGTGTGCTTACTCACCTTGCATGTGCAGTCACGCTGTTACTTACTGCTCAGCCATCAGCGCCCTGCACGACTGGGCTCGTGCCTGCCTCCAGCCTCCCCTGACCACCCTTCCCCTGGATGCTGCAGGCTGAGCCTCCTCCCTCTGAGCCTCCTCCCTCTGAGCCCTGTGTGCTTGGGTGCAGCTCCTGACCTGCTCAGCTCCTTGCCTCGCCTCACTCATTCCTGCCTCATGCTCTCTCCGTCCGGTGACTGCGCCATCTGAGATGGCCCTGAGCCACCTGCTTGTGGGGTGTCCTCTAGTTTTCAGTGGAGAGGCAGCTGAGGGACCTGGCTATTTGGTCTCTGGGACCAGATTGTTGGGTTTGAGTCATTCTGGCCTGTCTCTTACCAGCTGTGTGATTGAACATGGGCCTCCGTCTCCCCATCTGCACTGGGTATACTAAAACCTACCTCATTACCATGAGGATTGATTGTGTGAAGCCCTGGTGACCGTGTCTGGATACCAAGTGCTGGGAAGCACTGGCTGGTTCTGCCAGAGCGCCTCCTGAAGGGCGGGTCTCAGGAAGTCAGCACCTTGTCCTGAAGCCTCGCTGCCTTTGCCTGGGAATTGGGGGCGAGGCCAGGTTATTCTTAGTGTTTTAGATTAATAGATCACACTGGGCATCTTCTGTATTAGGGCACAAATGATTGAACCCAATCCAGGGACACAGTGTCCCCAACACAACAAATACTGCCTACCCAGCACCTGCCCATGGGCTCTGGGCTTACATGGGCACCAATTCCCACTGTTCCCCAAACCCCAGGTTCCGTTGCCCCAGGTGATATTGGAGAACCCCTCTTCTTGGAGTACACACCCGGAATTTTTGTTTATAAAACCTAGAAGCTGTGAAAACTTTTTCTTACCTATACCTATAAGAAATGTACCTGAAATGTAACTGAAACATTTTTTATTCATGTTTCTCCAAGGTTTTGGAAATGTGTAACACATCCTGTTCTTGACTTGAAAGGGTAACTTATTTCTTGAATAAACCAGGAACCTTCTGCCTTTGGAAGGTATGATGAACGTCACCGTCTTCGGAGCCATAACATTTTTATCCCCAAGTAGAGCTATGAAGATTTCCAAGTACACTTACTGCACAGACATCTGAATTTTTCTGGATGCACATTATGGGAACACACCAGAGTCTTTGCGATTGTTAAACGGGGAAGGAGAGCAACGTAGAGTTGTCTGAGGGAAAGGAGTCGTCGCAGCAGGGCACAGACTGTGCCAGGCATGGTTTATTCATTTCTAGCCACAAAGTGAGCGTTTGTGCTTATTTTTATTCTAAATCACAATTGTACTGTCTCTCTTACTTGGGCTTGATTACTACTTGTTATCTACACAAGGGTTTAAAATAACTTAACAGCATACCCTTGGAATTACTTTTGCAAGCAGCTGAAAATGAGGAGTCTAGGCTTCCTCCCCCAGGCCCCTCCCTGCAGGCGGGCCTTCCCACAGGACCACCTGGCCGCACCCAGTGGGAGAAGTCCCTCTCCGTGACACACACTGGGGGTGCTGCTGTCAGAAGGAGTGGATGGATTCGAGGTAGGCAAAGCTAGCTGCCTGCCACAGTGTGTTTTTAACTGTGGCTGCATGCTCCACAAATGAGCATATAAAAAATAAAGGGCGAGGACTCCTTTCCAGGGCCGCCGGGAAGTGCCCACGAGGAGCTGGGGCCACCTGGTAGTGCCAGCCAGGTGGGAAGTGCTGAAGACTGAGCCGCAGCACCCTCACGCCGAGGGCTGTGTGGGAGGGAGGCAGGAGCCAGTGAAGTTCCCAGTGGCCAGAGCTGGAGCCATTTCAGCCACAGAATAGAGTCACAGTGGAGAAGCATGACAGGGGACCTCCTCCAGGGGACCACAGCAGTTGCCAACGGTGACTGGTCATGTCGATAATATGTACTCTTGATATGTGATGAAATGACACTTCCCTCTGTCGTGACCACCCCTCCCAGCACCTCGTGTCCCCAGTCCAGTCATGAGAAATCACTGTGCTAATCCTGACTGAGGGGCGTCCTGCAAAATGCCTGACCAGCCCTCCTCAGAACTGTCAGGGTCATCAAGGTCAAAAAAGAAAGTCAGAGAAGCTGTCAGTGCCCAGAGGAGACCTAAGGGGACATGATGACCAAATGTCATGTGGCATCCTGGATGGCATGCTGGGGTAGAAAAGGGACATTAAGTAAAATCTGAGGAAATCTTATTACTCTATAGCTTGTTAGCTTAGTTAATAATGTGTTCATTAACTGTAACAAATGTACTGTGCTAAAGTAAGACATTAATAATTGGGCAAACTGGATGTGGGTGTATGAGAAATCTCTGCTGTCATTTCAGTTTTTGGTTTTTTTTTTTTAATCTAAAATGGTTCTCAGAAATAAAGTCTATTTTAAACAAATGTGTTTTTAGAAAGCTAATATTTCCTTAGAAGTCCTTCTTATGTCCTCACCCTTTGCCCTAAGTACCATCCTGACTTCCGTGTTAGTTGTTCCCTGGTTTTCTTTGTAGATTCATCACCTTTGTAAGTGGCCCTGAAGAGTATGTATCCTTTGGTTTTACTCAGCAGGGAAGGCTTACATTGCCAGCAAGTCCTCCTGAGCGAGGCCAGGGTCTTAGGGACTGTGGATCTCCAGGGACTTCCCTGGCAAGGGTCCTCCTGGGCAGCGTCTCCACCAGGTTGCACATGTTTATGTAGTTTTTCCAAGTGAGGCCTGTTAACTGCGGCCAGCTGGGACTGCCACCCTCTCCTTCCAGGCCTCCCTTCCTCTCCCGTCCCCTGTGCCGGGAGGCCAGGGACCGTCTTCCTTAGAAT